>NC_139554.1:7896095-9096095 GCF_965112155.1 Podarcis liolepis | reverse complement strand
CCTCGGCCAATAAAGCGAGATGAGCACTGCAACCCCAGAGTCATCCGCGACTGGACCCTAACGG
Source organism: Podarcis liolepis (assembly GCF_965112155.1). Lineage (NCBI taxonomy): Eukaryota > Metazoa > Chordata > Lepidosauria > Squamata > Lacertidae > Podarcis > Podarcis liolepis. The sequence continues at coordinate 9,096,031 of NC_139554.1, read as the reverse complement.
TCAGGGGTCCCTTTACCTTTACCATGAAAGAAATTTGAAGCTGTTGCTAAGGGAAGCTTTTTCTTCAGGGGCTACTCTTTTCACGCCTGCAGGGTTGTTGTTGTTTTTATGTCAGTGCATCTCTTTATTTAAATCAGTAGGCATTGATTTAGTAGGCATCGGTCCACCCAACTCAAGACCATCTGCTACACTGATGGGCATTGGCTTTCCAATGTTTGCTAGCTGTACCTGAGGATGTTGGGGGTTCAGCCTGGAACCTGCATTCAAAGCAAATGCTGTACCAATGAGCTCTACTAGACAGGACCTTTTCAGTGTTGGCACCACACTTGCATTATTCCCTCCAGTTGGAAGCCTCTCTCTCCTCCTGCTTTGAAACTAGCACTGAAACTCTTTTCAGTCCTGTCCGTCATTTTACAATTTGTTGCTTTTTATTGCTCTCTTCTTGCATTCAGTGATACTGCTGTCTGTCTCCTTCTCCTCTGCCCTCTCTAGAGCTCAATATTTGATTTGTTTTTGACTCGCTGTTATTCCCCCCCAAAAACAGAATCACTCTATTTTTACAAAAACATTTATTTACGATAAGCATAGATTTAAGAAAAAATAATGATAAAACAAAAAAGAGAAAGGAAACTGGAACAAATGAAGTTCTTCACCACATTTCACATTATTCTCCCTCAATAAACATACTTGCCTCTCTGCCCATATTTGCACTGATAATTAATTATTTTGCAGGTATTATTCTGGCATTCTGCAGAAGTACATGCGAGTATGAAAAAAATATTAATTGATCTGTTTTAATCCATTTCCCCCCATTTCATTATTGTCATGTGTTTATTACTTTTGTTTGCAGGTTTCTTTGGGGAGGGAATGTTTTCTCAAAGTGGGAAGTAAATCATTTTTAAAAATAAATGTTTAAATAAGACCAAAGTAAAAGTAAAATAATAGTAACACTAGTACTTAATCCTGAAACTCTGTTGATTTTTATGTATTCATTACTGCCCCTGCATAGGGCTAACTGTGTATGGCACAGTTCCACATTCTGTGAAACCCCACAGATACTGAATCTACATCATAATATGTATAATTCCTTATCATTTCTTTAAAATATCTGATGTGAGTCCCCAATGCATGGTTTTTACAATGAAAGTGTGGGATATGAACACTCCTTTTTATATATGTAAGAGAACAAAAATAAATAAAAACTTCTGTTGTAACTTGATCCAAGGATGGGGGTGGATAGACATCTAACAAATAAATAAGAAACATTAAGAAATCATTGGTTTCAGGTGCAGAAACGTCTTGGGCTACCGCTGGCATAGGCACTCTGCACATAAAATACCTTCACAATTTTCTGGGGTCAAATAATGGGATTATTCTATTGCAGATTCTATCCTAAGGTTTGAATGAACTGGTGTGTTAAAAAAAAATTATTTCGCAAACCATTTAGAAGTCTGTTTTGACCTTAAGTGGTTTGTAAATATCATAATCATAATCAGCCTTTGTAGGTTCTGGCTAGAATAAATCCTTAGTCCTTTCCAAGTGATCTGTTTGTTAGTAAACAGAGACAGCAGCCCAGTATTATAAAACTGGAAACTTGGCTCAAGTGGGAGGCGGAATTCCGAATCCCGAACAGATGGAGGGAGCGTTGCAGAAAGAAATGGAAGAAGAGAGAAAAATCTGCTTTGTTCTGTTGATTAAATAAACAGCTTAGACTAACAACAAACAGTTTCTGGCTATCCCAAGACTTTCTCGCTCCCCTCCCCCCCCCCCCAAGTCCCCACATCTTGAAGCAATCAGCAGCTGAAAAGAGACTCGTCCCCCTGGCATCTCAGGTTAAAGAAGGGGGTCCAGGAAAATGTGGTAGAGCCATTACACGAAACCTGAGATGCGTTCACCGGGGACTCCAATTGCCATCGCATTAGGATTGATTGGAGACCAGCAGTACCGTAATGACCCGGAAAGAGGGGCACCCGGCGATTGTTCTTTCGCGTCTCGCGCTCTCCGCCTCTTAGCTTATTCCTCCTTATTCTTCCTCTTCCTCTTCCAATCCGAGAGGTTTATGTTACCGAGAGCGGCTCTCCTCTTTACTTGCTGTGCAAATTGTGCTTGAGGAAAGTAGAAAAGATCCGTACAATCCACTTATTATGCCAAGGGTTTGGAATTCTTTTCAGAGCGCTGTGGGGAAATTATAGTGGAGAAAATATAAATTAAAGGGGTTGGGGGGGTTGGAATGAAGACTTTTAAAAAAACACAAAGGGGGTTGCTATTTTAATTAAGCGTCTGTTGAGATTTCCTACTGGTGCGGTGAGGCTCTGAACTGCCTGGAAACTTAGCCGAGGCGCAGTGCAATCCTATACCTGCCTACTCAGAAGCAAGCCCTGTTGAACTCACTGGGACTTACTTCCAGGCAAGTAAATACAGGATTGCGGTCTCTGGTGACAAGTTCCCGGCTTCTTTCTTGCTGCGAAGTCGAGAGAGGGGGCCCCGATTCGGAAACGCACGGACTTGGAGACGAACCCTATTGCTTTCAATGGCGATTTGCTTCCAGGTAAACGAATTTGACATACGGGATGCGAGAGTGAAGTCGCTTTAAATAAAAAGAAGAAGACATAGGATACGATCCAGGCAAATTTTAAAATCTCCTTTCAATTTGCAACGCAGTCCCGAGTGTTTCTATTTAGAAATCCCATTGAGTTGAATGGAGCTTTGCCTCCAGGTAAGCGTGGATTGCAGCAGGAAACGCGTGTTTACAATCCCTGCACACCTTGGCAGGCTTTCCTAAGAAGAACACGCTCCACCAGCTCTTAAAATTGGGTTTACTTTTGAGTAAACACGTATAGGAGATCGGGCGGGGTATCCCTCCAGTTCAAATGAGTTTTTCTCATAAAAACCCACCTTAACTCGATGGGGCTCCTTCTCCCACCGCAAGCTAAGTGAGCACTGAGACCGAGCAACCTGCCCTGTGCGTGTCTACTCGGAAGTAAGCCCCACTTGGTGGGGGGGAATCACTCCCAGTCGGGGATTTCCTTCCAAAGAGACGTGCTTTGGATGCCGCGCGGGGGACCAGAGGCGCGATCCACACGCTCTTTGCGACTCGCCGCCTAGAATAACATCTCCGCTTCTTCGAGGGCAAGTCGGAATGCAAATCGCGGGTTAATTCGGAGCACAGTTCTTTTTTTAATAAAAAAAAAGCGGAGTCACAAAATTTGGTGATTTTGTTTATCTACCTATTTGAAACTGTCCGTTTATATTACAATACGGCCGTTTTAATCCCCCTTCCTCCAATGACCTAATTACGAAAGTTTGAAGGAGGAGAAGAAGTGGTGTGTTTTAGAAGCGGAGCAGGAGGGGGAATCGGAGGTTGCTCGCTGGCTCCGGAGAGAGAGAGAGAGAGGCAAGTCTGCTGTGCGCCTTGCGCCAAAACAAACCGGCCCCGCCTGGTCTGGCTTTAACTGCAGCTCACTGGATAATGAACTCCATCTTTCCAAAGCGAACTTAACTGTTTATTTAGTGTCACCCCGCATTAACATCACTGGCACTTTCCTCTGAACAGAAGGAGCTGGAGGCTTTCTCCTCCAAAAAGGAAATTCTTTTTAGCTTAGACAGACTTCAGCATCCAGGATGTACATTAGTGGCGCAGGAGGCGGAGGAGGCGGCGGCGGGAGCGCTGGTGCTGCGCCCTTGGCTGATTTTCACCATGATTGAAACCTCTGAAAGAAAGAGAGGAGGAATAACGTGGGCGGAGGACGGAAATCTGGGCGGGGGGGGAGCAACGGGTGGGGTGGGGAGGCACGTGCACTATTACCTGGGCTCCAAGTCTCCGCGTCCCCGTTTTCTGGAGCTCCTCTCCAGTCTCCCTTTGATCCGGACTGGCTCCTGTTTTCGCTCCGGTTCCGGCAGGCAGAGGACGCGCGGATCCAGCCCTGTTTAAGCACATTCCTTGAAACTGGCGGGGGAGGGAGCGCCCAGGCGGCGGCATATTTATTTGGCTGTGAGGAATAACCCCCCACTGTATCCAGTGGGGCTGAACTTTTCCCTGGTAAGCGCGACTTCATTTTACAGCCTGGAATGTGCGCGTGTAGACCTCGCCCCCCAGAAATCAATGAGAATATATCGACATTTTGCAGGGGAAATGATGCCCCCCCCCAATATGTGTGTAATACACTTCCGAGAGAGAGAGAGGGTTGGATCGTGCCCCGGTTCCTGTGCACGGAAGTAAAACAAGATATCAGTGGGAGGCGAGCGATTCCAAAAGGAAACGTTTTTAGGTTTAGGGGTGTAAAAGAGATGGGAGGGAGAATCACATGATCACTTATAACCCATGTGGCGGGGAGACAACACGTTTTAGTGGCTATTTAGTGGAGGGGACTTTTGTGCGCAACATGACCTTAATCGTGGGAACCGCTGCTTCTTTGATTGTTTGTGGGAACTCGCGTCAATGGCAGCCTTGCATGTTTCTCAGGTGTGGGTGTGGGTGTGTGTGTGAGTGAGAGAGAGAGAGAGATGGATAGTGACACCAAAATTAAGTCCCATTTTCATCAGGGAAGCTGGTTCATTGCTGTTTTCCGAAGGCATAGAATCCTATAGAATCACAGAACTATAGAGCTAGAAGAGGCGCAGAGGGTCATCTAGTCTAACCCCTAATCGAAAGCGGCTTGCAGCTCCTCTGCAGGATGCCAGACGCCACCATGGGGCGGGATGGGGTCAGTGGGGAGAGAGAGATGTCTATCCCAAGCCGGAGAAGCAAACCCTCAGGGCTTCGTATTTCAGGGCATTTAAGCCCCAGCCCCGCCCACCTGGCTGCCTGAGGATTGGCCGGCTCCCTTCCCAAGCCAGCCTGCTTAGGATCGGACTTGGAGGGCAGAAGGTGCCCAGTTCGATCCCCGGCATCTCCTGCCTGAAACCCGACCAGCCTCTGCCAGTCAGTGTCGATAATACTGGCCAAAGGGGACCAATTGTCTGATGCAGTATATAAGGCAGTTTCCATGGATGCTTCAGTTGAAATTCCTGCGTTGCGGGGTTGGACTAGATGACCCTCGGGTCCTTTCCAACAATTCTACGATGTTCCATACTGACTTTCCAGCCGGGAGACTGGCTGCTTTGTCATCCCGAACCTCATATCCCGTTTAAAAAGGTCGCAGTCCTGAATTCTGGCAAGAGGAAGTCCCCTTGGAACAGGGGTTGGGGTTTTGCTGTAAGGGAGAAAGGACGCGGCCGCTCGCGCTTTATTTTAAAAACCTGAAATGTTCTCTGTTGCCTGGGATTTCTGTGAAAACCCTCAGGGGCTTTTCTACCCACTGACTACCGGGGAAAGCACCTCAGTGAAGCGGTGGCGGTAACAGATTTTTTGAAGTCTCTCGACTCGAGTTCAGCTCTCCCCTCTGCCACGAACTCGGGGTGCGTCCTGGGGCAAGTTACTAACTTAACCCTCCTTTCAGACTTCACAGTTGAGGAGAACCGGCAAGTGGAGAAGGCGCCGCTGACCAGCAACATTTCCCCTCGCCTCAAGCTCCTGCATGTAACGTCTGAACGGAGGAAGCCTGCGTGGAATCTGGAATCCTGTACACGCGAGTGCTCCTTTGCCTTCAGACGTTACTGCTGTAGGCGGGGGTAGCTATTCAGCGCTCACCATGTGAGCCAACTGCTAGGGGGCAATAAAATATTTGAGGGGGAGGGTCCCCCCCAAGTTGATGGGCATTCCCATTCACATGGTGCCCGTGCACCGCGTTGCGTGATTGATTGCGCGGGGCAGGACTTCCTTGCCCCCCGCTGCCCCAATATTTTATTCAAGTTGGCACCCCTAGGCGCTGACATCTGGCTTGTTCTGCCTTACCGGTTAGTATAGGTGGCGACGAGGGAGCCTTCCTTCTGTATCCCAGAGTGCGTGGAAGCCGGTGCTCCTGAAGGCTCCCGCACTTCGTTCAGACGTTCGTTCCTGAACACGCGTCTGAACACGAGGACTGCAACCAGAGCAGCCGCTCATCTCCTGCCCTTGAGCCGCTGAAACACATACGGGGCGCACAACCACCATAGCTGTCAACGTTTCCCTTTTTAAAGGGAAATTCCCTTATTCCGAATAGGATTCCTCTGGGAAAGTTGACAGCTATGTCCTCTACTCTCACACACATATATTTCCTAGAATCTTAGAGTTGGGAGTGACCCCAAAGGTCATCTAGTCCAACCCCCTGCAATGCAGGGATTTATTGCATTTATTAATTGCCTTTATAGCCCATCATTTTCTTCCAGGTCCTAGTCCTACTTGCACACGGTCTGGCTTTCTGGAAGAAACCTCTCCTCTCCCATGAGTTGTTTCCTTGTGGTTTGATTGCAAAACGCGACGCGCGGAATGCGTGGGAATGGCGTTACGCGGGGCGTTTTGGGAAGAGCTTGAAAAGGCGCATCTTTCACTACAAGGCGGGGAGCCTGTGGCCCTTCAGATGTTGTTAGCCTCCGCTTCTCCCTGTCCTCTTTGACCAGCCGGGCCTGATGCGCGTTGCGGTCCACAAACATCTGGAGGAGCGACCGCGGGCTTCCTGGCAACGCTCCCCTCTTTCCTGGGCTCCTCCAGAGCTCGCAGGGTGACACCCGCTTTGTTTTCACAGGTGTCTGGAGGGCAGCGATGGCCAGCCGGTCCCCCGAGCCTCCTTCGGGGTTTTTCTTCCTCTCCCTCCTTTCAGACGCCTTTTTTCACGAAACGCTTTTCAGCGTCGGCGCGGTGGACGCGTCTCCAAAATAGCGCCCCTCTTCTCTTTCAGTGGTTTTGATTTTTCAGGGGAGGAGGAAGCGCAGAGAGGGAGGAAAGCAGGAAAAAAGAGAGCTAAAGGGGTTGTGAGAGAGAGAAGACAAGTCCTTTATTGTTTAGAAATAAGCCAACCCTCCTTCTTTTTCTCTCTCGCTCCCTCCCTGCGTCTCTCTCTCGTTCTCTTTCCTCTGCGCTTAGCAGCTCAGAGAGGGTGAGATCCGGTATCACGTTGCAGATTCCCACTAAAGATAACGAAATGTGATCTATTTTTCAGAGCGGCAAGTGGATGGGAACGAAGCCGTCCACGACAGAAAACTCATTTGCTAATGGGCTCGGTTTTGGGTTTCCTTCGCGTCTCCAGAGTCGGAAATCGCTGGAGTTTTGGGTTACTGGCCGCACTTATAACTGGCAGCATTCTGCAAATCCTTTTTTCTGCTTTAATTAATTAAGGAGCAGCGCCGATCATTCCCCAGAAACCAGTCTGCCCTGGGCTCTTTCCCTCAGGCCGCTCACCAATAAGGTCTTGTTTACTTTTTGCATTTGGAAGAAACCAGGCCCGAAAGGTGGGCAAATTTCTCGCCAGCCTCTCCCACCCCTACCCCCACCCCTCCGCCCAAACCACAGATGCGTGCCTTATACCCGTGGACAGTTCAATTTCACGCTGCAAATCGATTTTCGAAGGTAGCAGCCTTCGGATTGTCCACAAAATTCTGCCACTTACGCCCCACGGAGGTTCCTGTTTTGTTTTTTGGGTGTTTTTTTTAAAAATAAAAATCTAGCGTCCATTCATAAAGAAATTTACGCCCCATCCTGTGGATGTTTATTTATTCAGGAGAAAACTCCCCTGAATTCAACAGAGTTTGTCCTCCCTACGTGTGCTTAGTAGGGTCGACGTGTAAAGTGTGTGTGTGTGTGTGTGTGTGTGTGTGTGTGTGTGTGTGTGTACAGTCCTCTGTTCACAAACTGGGTACACTGGGTTTATTGGGTTTGGCATCATCTGGCGAGGAGACTAAGGGTGCAGTCCTGACCTGTACTTACCTGAGTGAAATAAACTCAATGCGACTTCTGAGTAGAAGGGGGTTATTGTGCCACACTTACCTCGGAGTAAATGTCCCAGTTTACACAGTGGATAAGACTGTATAGGATTGAACGGTCAGGCAAAAGCCTTTAAATGGGGAGGTCATATCAATAGAATTTTTTGGGGCGTGTAAACTGTCTTAATATAGCACAAGTAGGAGCTGTTTTGTGCAATAATTTAAGGTGTTGAACACACACACAAACAGCTGCTGAGTAGTGTCTGTCGCTTAAAATGTTTATATTTTATATGGGACTTTGTATATTTCATTAGCACTCCAGCCTATTACACCTAAACTAGCTTGTCTGATGTGATCGTAATGACACTTGCATTTCAGGGGGAAATTGCTCACGATGTTCGTGGCAGAAAACAATTCCTGCCAGTCGGGTTTACTTCCAAGTAAACATGCTTAGAATCCGAGGCTCTCCTGTATTTTATTTTATTTATCAGACCTTCCCATTAATCACGCACTGTGAGAGGAGCACTGGTCCTGAACTTATGCACAATTACTCGGGAGCAAATCCCATTAAATTCGGTAGGGCTTACTACTTCTGCGAAGACGTGCAGAGATGTGGATGGGATCCTGCCTCTCTGTCTCCTCTTCAGGCGTTTAGACTTACCTTTGAGGAGAACAAGAGAGCAGGGAGCGGAACCACGCCGAATAGGCTTTCTATCTGGCACCCGGAGGGAGCCCCCCGCCCGGCGCGCGCGGACTTCCACGCGGAGGCTCGCTCCTTTCAGACGTTGGCGCCGTACACGTGGACGCCAGGGAGATGAGCTAGTCGGCGCGCGCGCGCATTCTCCTTAGCGGCGCATAGAAACGCTGTTTTTGTAAACAGACTCCGCGGAAAATGCGCCTGCGGAATAATAAGACAACAGTCGGGTGACCCGATATTTCAAATGATTATTTATAGCAAATTCTTTTCTCTGAAAAGGCTCAAGGAAAAACAACAACGCCGCAAAGGTTTTTCTCCAAACCACCCACCGGGAGGGACGTCAGGGCGATGCGCTTCTCCTTTCGGCTAGTTGGTAAATTTGCAACGCGATTCCATATCCGCCTTTTTTGCGGTCTGATTTGGAGAAGTGAAAGGGACTGGTTTTTATAAAACATAGCAAGTGATGATGACCGTCCGCAGTTAGCTCTCGAGTGCAGGACTCCCAGCATCAGGTTAGAGACCCCCTTGTGGCGCAGGAAAGCTCTCGGTCTCTACGTTCCCTTGTTTATAAAAGCGAATTATTTAATCTCCGCGTTAGGAAACAAATATCACTTTTTGTGGCTCGTCGGCGATTGCAGCAGAATGATTTGCAATAGAAATGAGACTTAACTGAGCGCAAAACGTGATTGACATGAATTGTTTACTCGCAAGGAACACCGCTCTTGCGTCCTGAACGAGTTAGGCGAAAATCAGCCCGGAAAGAAACCAAAAGCGGACTTTAAACTGCCAAGTATTCTCTGCAGAGCCGGATATACAGTAAATGTTTTGGGGATGTGGGTGTAAGTGTTGGAGGGTTATCCACAAACACACAACACACACACACACACACACACAGAGAGAGAGAGAGAGAGAGAGAGAGAGAGAGAGAGAGAGAGAGAGCGTTGTTCGTAGCCGACCGCTGCTAGATAGCATGTGGGCTCTGCTGATATATTTATAACCGGCCCTTTAAAAAGAATCCTCATCTCGTCCAGCGCGGAGCTACAGAATGATAAATCCCGTGTTTGCTTCTCAGACGTTTGAAAAGGATCCCAGGGGAGGGAAGCGGGTTGAGGGGGTTGGTGGCAGCAGACAAATAGCTGTCAGGCCGGAGAGAGAGTTATCTCCACCAATTTGGTTCAGATCTGTCTTTCGCCTCGCCTTCCAGTCCTGCAGGTATAATCTGTCAGACCTTTGGCCTCTTTTTTTAAAAGAAGACTTAAAAAAAAAAATCCCTCCTGTCCTTATTTTAAAAGCATTAGCCGCGGTAAACATCCATTTAGCAAACACCTCTTTGAGAGAGGCATTTTTTTTTCCGGGGTGGGAGAAGCTTTCCAACCTCTCTCTGCTAATAGGAGGGGGAAAAATATTTTGCGCATCTGTTATAGACTTTGGGGTATGTTGGGGCATATAATTTTGTGTGTGTGTGGAGAGAGAGAGAGAGAGAGAGAGAGAGAGAGAGAGAGACGCCTTTCTAAAGAGTCGCGTTCCGGTCCCCACGCAGCTGCCTTGTCAATAAGGAGTCCGTTCCAAGTCGAGACATTTTTTGCTGGCAGGACATTCATTGCAGCAGCTTCTCTGAAGGCATCACGAGGACCAAAATAAAGTGGGGAAAAGTACCAGATCGGGTGGGACAATTCGTTGCACCGGCCGAGGGGAGGGGATAGAGATTGTCTCTCCATATGCATATTATATCCACACGCATAAAGTGGTGTAATGGTGCCAACTTGAATAAAAAAATGGGGGGGGCGCTGATCACAAGACACACGCACCATTTGACTGGCAGTGCCCGTCAACTTGTAGGGAGCTGGCCCCCTCAAAATATTTTATTGGGGAGCGAAGGGCCATCTGCCCCTAAGTGGTGGCTCCTATGCAGTGGCGCTTTCAGGAAAAGTTGGGGGGGCAGAAGTCGTCCAGGGCCCGCTTTGCAGACTGTGCAGGAGGGGTCTCACTTCCTGAAGTCGTCGAAAAGAGAAAAGATCCGCCCCAACACTGACCTAATGCCTTTAAGTCCACGTGGTCTTAAATTGCTATGCTGTGACCACTGTGATGCACAGCCAAGGCGCTTGGGCCTGCTTTTCTCTGGCTTAAGGGCACTTTCTGCAAGATCCAGAAAGATGAGAAGAACCGGATTCAATTTAGCCCCAAACGAACGGGCTCCTCCAGTGTGCAAAAGAAAATCCGGCCCCGTTTTCAGACCTGACGGTCAAAAGCCAAGGCACGAAAGTGTCTTTGCCTTGTGGTTTCATAATACCGAGGCAAAGAGCAGACAGACCAGGGCAGAGGGGATGTTTGACCGGCGCGGTCGTTTTCGGGAGCAAAGAGGATCCTATGCATTTACACGTGACAGGGACACGCAGAGAGGCGTGCAAACAGATCGAGGAGCAGTGGGCCTTCTTTCTGCGGACCCGAGTTAGGTCATTTTAAGGCTGTGGAATTAAGGATCTTAAGCACAACCACTGTCTTTGGTGGCAAATGCGCGTTTCTTCAAAATGCGTCCTGGCCTGATGTAATTTTAAATCTTCTTCCACTGTATTACTTCTTGGTGAGCAGTTGTATACAAACACTGCTGCCTGCATGCTTTCCCTTTTATTCCTGCGAGTAAAAGGCGGAGAGAGAAAACGACGTAAAAGAAAAGAAAAACTGATAGCCAAGCATTCCGGATGCCACCCCCACGAATATCTCTGATCTAGGCAGCCTCTACAGGGGTTCCAGCCCTCCTACTAAGGGAGAGGGACACCCGGGCCTTCCTCAGCCGTCCCGTCCCCTAACATCTAACTTCACGGGGTTAGTTATAGTCACCGTCGCCGTGCGTGTGAGCGTGGTCTCGCGTTCCCACTACAAGCGACGTGGGCGAGCAACACAACACGTGTTCAGATTCCAACCTCTACGACCTTCCGATGGAAGGAATATGACCTGGTTGGAAGAGTCAGTTAGGATATATGAACATCAGTCCAACCAAGGACAAAAACCAAATCTCAGGTCTGATTCACAAACCTGCTGAGACGCGGATGAAAACCAGTACAGTGGTGCCTCGGGTTACGAGCTTAATTCGTTCCGGAGTTCCGTTCTTAAACTGAAACCGTTCTTAACCTGAGGCACCACTTTAGCTAATGGGGCCTCCTGCTGCTGCCACGCGATTTCTGTTCTCATCCTGAAGCAAAGTTCTTAACCCGAGGTACTATTTCTGGGTTAGCAGAGCCTGTAACCTGAAGCGTCTGTAACCTGAAGCGTCTGTAACCCGAGGTACCATTGTAGGTGTTTTCTTGAGCGCTAAAGGAAGTGTAATGCTGCGATCCTATACACGCACCGGGGAGCTTTAAGTCCCAACCAGCATTCACAGGATTGCGTCTGTACGCTGAAGCTGAAACCCCGCGGAAGCAAAAAATAAACAAACCACAAGGGGGGGTGTCAATAGAACAAGGGGGTATGGATGGAGGGGTCGCTGGAACTATGCCCGCGAAGCATCCTAAGTAGTAAAAAGCGCCATACAAATGCTAAAGCATTATTATCATTCGCAGTTGGGGAAGGGTCGTAGCCCCGTGGCAGAGCATCTGCCTGAGACCCCCTACTCAAGACATTGCACCGCCGCCGCCAGTTCATGTAGACAACACAGATCTGGACGCAGCAGTCAGTGGTCTGATTCGGCAAGAGACAGCTCCCCACATTCCGATTTGGGAATAAATTGGACGGCTGACATCTACCGGACTTTGCTTCTAAATACAAAGGTGTGGGATCCAAACAGACGCGCGATTGGTTTGAGGGGTGTGGGGCGACCACCTGCCATGCTTAAGGACCCTGACTTCGAAGCAAGTCCCCATTCTCCCTACTTTTTGCTGCAGCATCCGACTTAACACCTTTATCCCTCTGAACGTGGGAACGTAGGACGGTCTTATAGTGCGTCATCAGGTTTTGGGGAGTCCTGGAGTCACTCCCAGCCTTTCTTGGAGCTGCACCCGCGTGCAAGGCAGATGTTCCGACATTGAGATACTCTGATATTACCGTCTCCTAACCCAGCGGTACCCAACGCGGCGCCCTCCATAAATTGACGGGCTATAACTCCCGTTATCCATGACCACCGGCCAAACTGAGGCAGATGGGAGTTGTAGTTCAACAGCTCCTGGAGGGCGCCCCGTTGACTACCCGGGCCCTCACCTCACCGGTCTTCAGTCCCTCTGGTGTTGTTTTTTGGGGACCCCGGGAGTCCTGCCTGACTTAGATGCACCTCAAAAAGCGTTCTCTCCTCGTAAGCGCCGCTGTTGGTCACTTATCGCCTCCAAGATAAGTACAGCTCATAAAAGGCTCTTCGTTTCGTCCTTTTCGGCAGCGCTGCTGCTGCTCCGCTTATCTCGCCCTCATTGTCCTTATCTCAAGCCCTGCCCTTGCTACTGACAATGGATTACCTTTGTTTGGAGAGACTCTAATTGTTTCTCCCTCCCTTCCCCAAATCATCTTCCTCCTCCAGGAGGAACCTCCTAATTGCTTTTTGAACCAAAATGAGGATTAGCAGAATCCAAGGGAGGGCGCGGGTGGCTACGCGCAGTGCAGAAAATACGGTAAGACAATTCTGACACCACCCGCAACCCCGACTAGGCTTGCGCCAGCTCCCCATAACATACTAAGTTGGTCGCGAGCCCCATTGGATTCAAGTGACAGCTGTTTCCGAGTCACCACCCACAGAATCGGGCAGCATAATTGGCGTTTTTACTGGGAGGGCCAGCTCTCGGTGGATGGGGGTCCACGTCCCTGATTAATATGACGAGGACAGCAGCTTCATTAGGGGGGAAAACAACAACTGCATTTCAGTTTATTTATTTATTTTCAGTTTACTCGGAAATAACCTGCGCTCCGTTCAGCGCGCCTGACTTCCAGGACAGGATGCGCAATTACGCGGCGATCAGGTCAGATTGCAAGAGGGCCGGAGACGCTTACTCCAGAGTCATCTTGCTGAGGCCGCGTTGGAAGGAGTGTTTCAGCCCGGTACCGTTCGTTCCAGAGCGGATCGCGGATTTTAAATAGGCCTAACTTCGTCTTGCACAGGCGAAATATGTGCTGGTTCGATTCCAGTACCTATTACTTAACGTCGACAGGGTGCCCTTTCTATCACCTTACGTTTGGAGGCTGTATTGACCGCAGGGGCATCGCTTTTCGTGATGTAATTGGAATACGCGCTCCCGCGTCCGCTCCTGGCATAATTCGAATTCCCACCAATTTACACGGGGAGAGAGGCCTTCTGCAACACAACTCCTGGTGGCAGCCCAAAGGCATCGCTTTTAAGCTTCACCTCTTTGGATGCAAAAATAAATAAATAGCAATATGTATTTCCGAGGAGGGTGATGATTAATAAATGAATGAATGAAAGAATAAATAACAATAAGATGCCCACCTTGCCTCCCTAGCCTCTTAAGACATAGTTATGGCGCTCCTTTCATTATTTATCGCGCGCCATAAGCTATTCATCAGGGGCATCATTTATTCATTCTCAACATTAAGGTAATTAAATATGAGCTCACCGGGAATGAGCAGGTCTGAAAAAAAAGGCGGGGGGGGGGGACGAAGGGAGAGGAGGTTTGCTGGCTGGCCGGCTGGCTAGCTGGAGGAGAGACGGGCCGGCAGAGGAGGGGGGGGGGAGAGCTGGGCTGGGCATGGGTGGCTGTCTTTTTCTTTTTTCTCCTAAAAAAAAGAGAGTCTGCAATAATTGATTTGCACAGAGTTTAGTTCCCCTTAGCTGACACTTGAGAAGCAGCTCGAATTGCAGGGTCCTGACGTGTCTCCCCTCTGGAGGGAGGAGGAGGAGGAGGAGGAGAGAGCGAGAGGCCAAGAGCCGCCCTATCTGTCTCCTTCGCCTTTCTTCGCCACTCAGTCGGCCCCTCGGCTGCAGCCAGAGCCACAGCGAAGCGGACCTTGCCAAGCCCCCGTCGGCAGCGCCCGCTCTCTCGCTCGCTCGCGCACCAACCAACCAGGCCGGGCCGCGCCTTCCTTCGGCTGCTTTTTTCTGCTGCGTCCTGGGCGGCGCGCGCTCTCGCTCTCCCTCTCCCGGGCGCAGCTGCTGCTTTGCTGGACGCGCGTTCCTATAGGGCGCTGCAAACATCCAATCCAAGGGAGCCCGGAGGACGACGGGGCGGCTTTCAGCTTGGCTGCCGTCGGAGATCCCGACCCAAAAGTTTCCTGCGCCTGCAGCGACAGCGCCGGAGCATCCAGTTCCTTTGCGCCTCGCTCGCTGGGTTTTGTCGGGGGCGCTTTTGCCTCGCCGCTTGGATTCGCCAAGGGTCTTTTTGGAGTTTGCGCCCGGGGGTGAGTCTCTGCGCGCCTCCCCTTCTTCTGCCTGTGTGGGGAGGGGGGCGGCGCCCAGCGCTGCTTTTCCCTCTCTCCCCCCACCCCACAGCCCCGCCGGTCCTTCTGCCGGTTCCGGCCAGCTAAGCGAGCGCCGGGTGGCGGGCGCCCCGTCGGCGGCTCGGCGCCCCCGTCGCCATGTCCATGCTGCCGTCTTTCGGCTTCACGCAGGAGCAAGTGGCGTGCGTCTGCGAGGTGCTCCAGCAAGGCGGCAACTTGGAGAGGCTGGGTCGCTTCCTGTGGTCGCTGCCCGCCTGCGACCACTTGCACAAGAACGAGAGCGTGCTGAAAGCCAAGGCGGTGGTGGCTTTCCACCGGGGCAACTTCCGCGAGCTGTACAAGATTCTCGAGAGCCACCAGTTCTCTCCGCACAACCACCCCAAGCTGCAGCAGTTGTGGCTGAAGGCCCACTACGTGGAAGCCGAGAAGCTGCGCGGCCGGCCGCTGGGCGCCGTGGGCAAGTACCGCGTGCGGAGGAAATTCCCCTTGCCCCGGACCATCTGGGACGGCGAGGAGACCAGCTACTGCTTCAAGGAGAAGTCCCGGGGCGTCCTGCGCGAGTGGTACGCCCACAACCCTTACCCCTCGCCCCGGGAGAAGAGGGAGCTGGCCGAAGCCACCGGCCTCACCACCACCCAGGTCAGCAACTGGTTCAAAAACCGCAGGCAGCGCGACCGAGCGGCGGAGGCGAAAGAGAGGTGGGTGCTGCTGTTTTGCAAGTCGGAGGAGCGGATGGGGCGACCAAACTTTATCTGGGGTGTGTGGAGGGGTGGGGGTGTGTGAGAGAGACCTCCAGACAGACCGACAGCCGTACAGACAGAGAGCAAGCCCAGCTAAACGCGCTGAGACTTGCATCCGAGTAAGCACGCGTAAACTCCCGCTATCCGGAATTATCCATAAGATAACGTAAGGTAGGATTCAGCCACAGGTAGGCACTTTTGCATCGCAGCCTTATACATGTCTATTCAGAGGTTTGGGTTTTTGGGGGGGGGGGTTGTGGGGCCTTAAACACCCGCCCGCCCCCCAGGTATGTTGGATATATCGCTGGAGCCTAAATTTATGGTGATTTATATAGGAAATCTTAACTTTGGCTGGATGGTATCCTGTATTCATTACCAACTATGCCAAATGATCATTCCTAGCGTTAATAATAATAACAGCAATGATTTTATTATTTATAACCCACCCATCTGGCTGGGATTCCCCAGCCACTCTGGGCGGCATACAGTACATATAAAAACATAGCAAAACGTCAAAAACTTGCCGATACAGTTTACCATCCCCATTGATTTTTAGGCTGCAATGGTATTACCTGGAATAATAATAATAATAATAATCCTAAAGGATTATTGCCTCTCAATAGACATGCCTAGGAGGAGGTTCCTAGTGACACGGTTAAGACAGGAATGTTAAACCCTGCTTTACCTGGGAGTAATCCCATTGAGTTCAGTGGGACTTGCTTCTGAATGGACATGGTTTAGGATTGCATCATGCCACCATGACGGTGAAACTCATTGGGCCTTCAGGGCTCAAATGGGCCTGGATCGTGTCCCTAGGGGGATCTTACTCTCTTCTGAAATCTTCGCACAGCCTACTGTGTCATGTTAAATACCTGTTAGTCAAGAGTACTAGCAGGTTTCCCATAGAAAGGCCGTGTCTTGGTGAAAGAGGGCCTTTTCCAAACCTCCTCATCTCCTTCCCTTGATAGTTGCTTCCAAACTTCTCCTTCCTCCTATTATGTCCTGAGGGAGGAGAATGGAAATAATCACACCCTTTGCAGCATTTTCCTGATGTGGAGTTGTTACAGTTTCTGGCGCTCAGCATAAATAAACGTCACTGCAGTCTTGCTTGGCCTAGGGGGTTATGCAAATATATATATATATTGAAAGGACAAGGTAACTGGAAGGCCAAGATTTCCAGAGTGGCAGCTGCGTCAGTCTCTTGCAGGAAAACAAATCAGAGTCTTTTGTCACCTTAAAAGACGACACATTTGTCAGGGCAGAAACTTCTGTGGACTGAAGCCCACTAACCAGACCAGCACACCCTGCAAAAGGTCCCATTTGCACCTCTGCTCCCCATTTCCTTTCCTCTCTGGGGGCTAGTCCAGAGTTCCCTCTACTTGATAGAAGCTATCCTGATTCTTTTGGTGCCCAGTAATTCTTCCACTCTCCCCTTTAATCCTCTCTCTCCCCCCCCACCAATTCCAGCAAAAGCCCCCTTCCTATTAGATACATCTCCCAAGCTGCAGCAGGATGAGGCATATGAGCAAAGGAAATAAAAGTGACCAGGAATAACACCCTCTCTTGTTTATGGTTCCGCTGGGTTTATTGTGGGCTCAGAAGTCTCCAGACTGGAGTGTTGTGTCTCAGTTTAAAAACCCAAGCTAGCTCCCTGGTGAGTCTGCGAGCCACCACTTCCCTTTTGGAGTAGGTTTTTTTAAAAATAAAAATAAAAATTTAAAGTACTGGAGGTCAAAGAGGTGAGAAGGGTGATAGGGAAGCCGGAAGAGGACTTTGCAGCTTGTCCTAAGCATGTTTGGGCAAAAGTAGGTCTCAGTCTTCTTGGCTTTGCTTACTCCTGAGTTAGTGTGCGTCAGAGAACAGTGTGCTTGTGATTTTAAAATATATATATATAAAATGGCCAGCAATAGGTTAGACAGGAGGTCAACTCAGCAAGCCCACATGCTTTTAGATATGCACACAAAGGCTGCAACCCTCAACACACTTTTATAATAATAATAACCAAGTTGAAAAGATAAATCATGGAATTAGGGTGAATTCTAACCTCAGTTTCCCCCACTGATCAGCCTTGGGGGTTGCAGTCCCTTACCTGGGAGTAAGCCCCATTGAATGCAGTGGGGCTTAACTTCCGAGTATGCACGCATAGGCTTGATGGAGCAGTCTCCAAAGCTCTCTCTCTCTCCCCCATCCTGTGAGGCAGGAGGCTGTGGGCAGACTTCCCCCACTCCTAGCAGACCGCGAGGGGGTTAATCAAAGGAGCTGGATGGGTGAGGTTATAGGGAGTCGTTTATCTTCCTTGCAACCCCAGCCACACCCCGCTTAAATTGACGTACTTGACTTTAGGAAGGTTTACATGTGTTTAGGATTAGGGTGTCAGTCCCATTGATGACTCCCAGATCCTCCCCACACAAAACTCGGCAGTAGGTGCAGAAATGAGCCCCTAGTATCACAATAATTCTTGCATTATCCAAGTCCGGGGGAACTTATTTCCACCCGGTTTTACGCGGCGGAGTGGGATGCCGGCCTCAAAGGCGGTTCTGTTTTATATAGGTTTTTAGCAGCATCAAAAATAACGGGGGCGGAAGGGGAAGGAGGGGGAAATAAATGCGTGCCCCAAGAGGTCACAATCTAAATTGCCGAAGGATAACATCCCAGGCTTTCTCCCCACCCCCTACCCCATGCATTCAAAGAATCCCGGGAGCTGTACTTGACCCCCGCGGAGCTACAATTCCCAGCACCCTTAAGCTATAGTTCCCAGGATACTTTTGGCCGGGCGCGCTTGCAATTCAAAGAAAAGGTTGCAGAGCAATGGATCTGCCATCCCGGTGGAGCCGCGGGGCCGAGTGTCCAACTTGGCGGCTCCTCTGTTGTGAAGTTGGGACGAATTGGCGCAGACTCTGGTTTCAGCTGCTGAGCTTTTTTTTTTTTTTTTAATTATTATTTGTTGCAAACCGGACCCCGGAAGAGGGAGAGAGGGGAGGGAAACCGGAGATCTGTGAGACCCGGTTATCTCCTGTCCCAAGATTGGGCTTAATGTTACTCTGCCGGTAACAAGTTAGTGCCTTGAGAGGGGAGGGAAAGGAAGGGGTCGAGGAGACCCCGCGCCCTTCCTGTCCATCAGATCTTGAATACATGGACGTGACATATACAGTATACATATACTGTATTAATCCCCACCCCTGCCCCATCTCTCTTGTTAGTTTGCCTTCTTTACTGGCTGGGGGGGGTGTAAATGATGCCTTCACACCCCCCCAAAGTAAATGTGCATTGGTTAGAGATGGGTCATTTGGCACAAACAGCGCATCCATCCAGCGCGTCCTGCTTCGCTCTGGAGATGGAACTAGATGATGATGATGATGCTATTTGTACCCCGCCAGTCTGACTCCGTTGCCCCAGCCACTCTGGGCAGCTTCCAGCGTATATAAAAACATAATAACGTATATAAAAACGTCACTTTCCCCAGATTTTTCTGGACTCGCATTCAATTGAATAAGCAAGCAAGCAAACAAACTGGTGCCTATAGGAGAAACTCCACCCATTAAGAGTTCAGGATATAATAAATACATATACCGTAATAATATAAGTAAGGAGCCGCGTTGATCTTTATGTGTTCCACTTCATTTTTTGTAACGGTTATAGTTTTTTCTGTACCCAGAGAAGAAGCTACGTCCACTTCCTTGCCTACTGGTCAGTTGTTGGGACAACTCCCCCCCCCCCGGATTCTGATTAAACGTGGCATGGATCGGGGCATTTCCCCTCGAGTAAATGTCATCTTAACAGCACAGAAAGGTTTTAAAAGGAATAAAAACCAATCACCTGATCCATGCGCTTGGGAGTTAGCCTTTTCCGGGGAAGGCGTAACGTGTGAATGTAGGCTAGAAAGCTGGAGGGATACTTTAAAAATAACAATAACAACTCACACTAGTTTAATAGCGCTCGTTCTAATAAATCAATTAGCCTAAATCTTTCGGTATTTACACTTTGGCAAATACTTTTTTGACACCTGATGTTGCAAAAACCCCTTTGACCTCTTTTGCTCGCTCTGTTTGTGCACGCTTCTCAATATTGTGGGGAGGGAAGAGCAACCATTTTATTTATTTATTTTCAAAAAGCCGAACTGAACCTTGTGGCTCGGTTTAGGTTCCCGGGGAAAGGCCCAAACCGGTTTAACGCGTCGCTTGCGAAACTGCCTTGAAATGTGTTTTTTTTCTTTCTTTTCTGCGGCTGTTTCCCCCGCATCCTGAGCATTCCAGAGTTGAAAGCTCCGTTTTCCAAAAGAGCGAAGGTCTTCGGCGGTTATTTATTATTTTTAGCTTCCATCCTAAACATTTAGAGGGTTGTGCTGCTGGAAGCGGCTGTGCAGAGACACAGCTTTTCCAAATGCATTTTATTTTTCGACGCCGCGACGTGGACGCGCCGACTAGACCCGCGTCTCCTTCACCTAAGCTAACACTGACATCACTTCGGCTGAGATGTTCCGGCTGCAGCTGTCTAAATAGGAGGCCAAAAACGTGGCAGCTGCAACGATGAAGCCAT
Organism: Podarcis liolepis; assembly: GCF_965112155.1. Classification (NCBI taxonomy): domain Eukaryota; kingdom Metazoa; phylum Chordata; class Lepidosauria; order Squamata; family Lacertidae; genus Podarcis; species Podarcis liolepis. The sequence goes on along the minus strand of NC_139554.1, from coordinate 9,075,913 downwards.
TATTAAAATATGAACCACTCTTCAGAGAATTGTAAAACACACACATGCGCGCGCGCACACACACCATTATTTGGGGTTTCTTCCTCCACCTGAGGCCGTGGGCACGATCCACACTAAGAAAACTCTCTGGAGATCCCCTGATTTCTGCGGGAGAGATTCACTCCATACTCACTGCAATCTTCACCCCATTTACTAGGGAGTAAAACTCACTGGATTCAACGGGATTTACTTCTGAGTAGACGTGGTTAGGTCTGAGCTTCTGGCTTGCCTAGCTCTGTATAGATCTTTCCGTGAGCTCTTGGTCTTGTGAATGCAAGGGGGTGCGCGCGCCCCCGCCTGCTCACTTAAATTCTAATTTCTCATACCCTTGTTTTTACCCATCCGGTAGGGAAGATTCTCAATACCTTTTCTTGGCTGTAAATACAAACCGTTCATTCCCGATCCACTCCGTTTCTTAATCCGCATTAACTAATGCCCTGAGATTCCACTCTCCTAATAACGGAAATTGATTTGCAATTCTCACTGCAGCCATAAACATCGACTGTAAGAGAGGGAACAATTTATAATTCACAAATTGTGTGACTGTGTAATAGCCAAAGGAGTATGAAGTCGGAAACTTAACCCAAAGGATGTTAAGAGAACCACCGAGATATGATTTGCCTTCAAGCAAATGTATTTAGGGGCATCAGCCTGAAATCAGTGGGGCTCATTACTCCGATTTTTAAACACCCTGTTTGAAATTCAGTCCCATGGATTTATTTATTTTTTACAGCGTGTTGTTGATAATCGGGATTTTGTACCCAGTTCCCAAACGCGCACCCTGCGTGGAAGCAGAAACCACCGACTAGCATCAGTGGCGAGTGACTATCTGGGGTTCAGAAAGGCTGCCTGAGAAATCCCCGCCCCCCTTGCCAATTTTTGTCTGGCCGTTCTACTCCGCCTGAGACTCGCGTGTTTGACCTAGGTTGTGTGAATGCGCACTTGCCTTAAGGCGCGATTGCTTGTTCCTCGAAGAGAGCAGCAGACTTTCGACTCGAGCGAAAGTCGCTGTTCAGGAGACCCGCGCAGAAAGAAGGGAGGCGCAGGAAGGTCGGCTTTTAAGCTGCCCCCGCATCTCAACGGAGCTGCCCGCAGGAGAGAAGTCTCCGTACGCTGTACTCGCCGCGGGTCTTACTTTACTTCCAAGCAAAGCTCCTCCGCTAGATCACCTCTAAGGGGGCAATAGATGCCCCTTTACCAGGAGTGAAACAACAGGTTTTCTGGTGCTTGGACCGGATAGAAATGGCGCTATATTAAACTGCAGTTATTACCTCCCCTTGTTTGGCAACGAAGCCGCAATTGCTACGGGCGACGGACGCAGCTTTCGCTTCTTCCGTTCCCCCCACCAGAGTGCAAGGAAAAGGTTGCGTGTTTGCATTTATGTAGAGGCGACTGTGTTCTGCTGTCTCCATTGCAGACGATCCGGGGATTGCCTGGTTGTCTGTATCAGCCTACCACGCAGGAGGGATTGGTGTTTTTTTCTTTTACATTTCTTTGTATGCAGGGAGGGGTTGGGGAGAGAAACAGTGACTCAATTATATATTTTTATAGGGAAGGGGACAACTTTCACTCTTTCTGGCTAAGTTCCACCAAGTTAAGAAATCCTGATTCTAGCATTCACGCCTTCGAAATAAAATGCTTTTTGCTTCTCGAGGGTGAGTGGGGGAGATTTATTACAGAAAATGTTAGGAGCTCAGGACAGTATTGTCCATCCTCTGAGCTAATGTGAAATATTTGCAGCCTTGATCCTAACTGGTGTCCTCTTTTAGGGTTCTATGTGTGGTTTTTAAAAACCTTTTCTTTGAAGTTATTTAGGGCATGAGCCAGCCAACTACTAAAGCAGTTGCTTTTCTCAACTCTTCCTCCACTGATAATCCAGTCTTAATCTCTCGCACTTTGGCTTCAACCTGATCTTGGACCTATCCTGTCTTTTTTCACATTTGTAAAAAAAAAAAAAGGGTTGCTTTTTTATTAAAAAAAAAAGGCCAAGCATACTTCATTTAAAATAGCTTTTAGGCTGCCTTGAAGGGCAAAAACACCGTCAAGGTGACTTGCAAGATAAAAGGAGAATAAATTGTGTGTTTTCCTCAACTGATTTCAAAACACGACAAAACAGAAATTTTTGGAAGTTTCCCTCACCTTTTCTCTGACTTTTGTTCCTACGCTGTTATACTCTGAATGTACAACATTCTCCTTTGGAAGCGAGTCCCATTAATCTAAATCTTTTTTAAGATCTAAAAGGGGTTATTTAACCTGATAGAAGGACTGCCTTGATACTCAAGACAAATATCTGACTTTCCCCCAGAAAACAAAAGTCAACAAATTTTCAGTTTTTGCCCTTCAAACCCTGAACATTCATGGAAGTTAGGTCTACTGATTTCAGTGGGACTTCCAAGGCAAAGTGTTCAACAGAGCAGCCTTAAAACGAAGGGATCTTGTGCATAGTTCCTTAGGCCCCACTGAACACAGCAGGGTGGGCGCTTAATTCTGAATAGATGAGCAGTAGGATCTGGCCATGCACCACGACAAACAGATTCTATTGTACAGTTTCCTTGAAAATAAGCCGAGCAAAATTTCAACGTGATTTATATCTGTCGAGAAACACCATACTGAAATTTGTGCCCCCCAAAACCTCCTTTTGTGGTGTAGAATGGCTGTATAAATGGTGTTTAGCTGCATGCAGAGCTCTCCTCCCCACACACTGTGATTCCACTACGTGGCTTACTTGGGAGTAAGTACCATCAGAGAAGCTTCATTCCAGCACTGGGACTTTAAAACCGCTGGTGGCTTGAGCGAGTGACAGTGAACTTTCGGTAGAGTTTTCCCCTTGCGTAATTGCATTTCTGCCAATTTAGGCTAATGGGACATTCATTCCCTTCTCTCTTTGGCCCTTGCTTTTGCAACCAGCTTGGTCTATGACCACTTTCTCATTCCTCTGCCTCTCTTTTTCCCAGGGAGAATACGGAGAACAACAACACTTCCACGAACAAACAGAACCAGCTGTCTCCCCTGGACGGGGCAAAGCCGCTCATGTCCAGCTCGGAAGAGGAGTTTTCGCCCCCACAGAGTCCGGATCAGAACTCAATCCTCCTGCTCCAGGGCAGCCTCAGCCATGCCAGAAACTCCACCTATTCCTTGACGGGGCTGTCCGCCTCCCAGGCGACTCACGGCCTCCAAGCCCACCAGCACCAACTGCAGGACTCTCTCCTAGGCCCTCTCACCTCCAGCTTGGTGGACTTGGGTTCATAATCCGGAGAGACAGGGATGGGGGTTTCTCCCACCACCCAGTGGTTTGTAAATAAGGGGACATTGTCATGAATTATTTTTTCCTTCCTGCTCCCATTGCCCAACCCACTCGGTTTTGTTTTGTTTCCCGAGAGCTCACCTGGCGATTCTTAAGTGACTTCTAAAGATCTCTTCCGAAGCTCTTCTCTGACCCCACAAAGGCCTGTCTCCACATCTCATTTATCCAGCTCTCCTCCCGACATCCTTGTCATTATGTCTTAGCGGAAGCCAAGCAGAGATAGCACACACCCATGGGCATGCTATAAACAAAACAACACCCCCCCAACACACACAACAGGCACACCCCTTTGCCCCCCTCCATTTGTGTATCACATTTCTTCATATATATATATATATATATACGAAAGCATATATATATATATATATATATGCATGCTTGTCAGCTAGAATTACAAATGAATTCTTTTATTTAAAACGTTGGTGGGCATCACCCAGCGAAATCAAGCGTATAAGTTTTTAAATATGAGTGTTGAGCTTTATATAAAGTGCTTGGTTTTTTTGGCTGGATCTTGTCTGTTCCCTTTCCTGTACACTATAATAGTGTGTGTATGGGGGGAATATTTTAAGCAGGAACTGGGAAGTGTCTTCGCTGGGAAATGAAGTCCTCCTAAAGTCAGTGGGACTGGCAGAACAACCCTGTGCATATTTACTCAGAAGTCATTTAAATGGGGCTTACCCCCACCCCACCAGCCCTAAGCCTGCATAATTCTTCAGCCTTTACTTTCTAGTAAGTGTGTCTTGGGCTGCCTCCATAGGCAGTAGTGAGGTTGTTGTCCTGGATTTGAATTCTTAGGAAATATGAAAGCGGGGGTTGGGGTTGGGGTTGAAAGAGGAGTAGCGTATCTTAAAACTTTTGTTTTGAAAGTTTGGAGATCTGGCGAGGGCAAATTTAAGTTTACATTTTTCTTCTTGGTCAGATGTAGCGTTCTGAAAAAGATTTTGAAGTAGCTTAAAAACTGAAAAGATGATGCTGATGCTGCAGTATTAGGTGAAGAATGTAAGTGCCTATGTCTTAACGCAGATCGTGTGAGGCCTTTTTACGTTAGAGTAAATTTTAAGTGTGACGGTACACTCATGTCAGTCATTTTTACGTTTGTGGTGAATTTAGGCAATTAATCCATGTGACTCTTTTTTAAAAAAACACAACACAACAACACAAAACCCAACAAAACACAGCGACGACAAAAATAGGAACAATTTTACCCAGACATATATCTACCATAACCCACGTTCTTTTTATAGGTTTTCTTTCTGTCTGTCTCAACTTTACCTCCTTCCCACCTCACCTCCTAGTTTGGCTTGCAAAAATATACAGGGGGGGAATAAAAATCAAAGTGGCAATTTGATTTTTGTTACCAATAGTAGCATGTGCTTTTTCTTTCTTGTACCCAAAGAAGTCTAAATTAAATCATGATAAGAAGATTGAAAACATAAAAGTCTAATATTTTTATTTCTTTATAAATAGATTAACAAGTAGCCTATATCTTCGCAAACACACCTCCCTTCCCTGCTAGTCTGTCAAGGCCTGAAGGTTACTTCTGAAGTTGGGGTTTTAAGTCTGTTTACTCCCCCTTAGCCTTTCAGTGAAGGCCTTTGGGAGGGAGATAAAAGTTGTTAAAACCCAATTCCAACCCGACTTTTTCTCCGAGGCAAATGGTCCTGTCCACTATGGCTGTTGACTTCCGACTCTCCCCTCTCCCCCTTGCTTTAAAATAATTTATGGGCTCTGTCCTGTGTTTAGAAAGCATTCATCGTTAGAGAGAATAAACATTCAATGGGAAGTGTGTGAAAAATTGAGAAGGCAGTTCAGCTAAGCACTTTCATCACGTCCCCCCTGATCTCAGTGGGAGAGGGTGACCTGTAGGCTTGGATGGAACCCATTGAAACCGGTGGATCAATTAGCAGGAATGTAGGCATGTTTATTTCTGGAATAAGGCCTAGTGGGATCTACTCCCTAACAAATACCTTTTTGAATTGCAGCCGGTGCTGTTCAAACTTACTCAGAAATAAGGCTGCCCTTCTCTTCACAATTACCCCGGAGAGTGGGAAGAAAGTATTCTGGAATAACTCTACAATTCTTTGTTACAAATCTATGATTTTATACCGCAGACCCTCCAAGTGTCCCTATTTTCCAGGGACAGTCCTGCGCTTACAGAAGCCATCCCGGTTTCTGATTTGATTCCGGAATGTCCCGCTTTTCCTTAGGATGCCCCTATTTTCATTGTAGAAATGTTGGAACGTTTGGTAGGATGTCCCTATTTTCAACAGAGAAATGTCAGAGAGTATGGAATCATCCAACTCCTCAAGCCATCTGAAGGCAGCCCTATATAGGGAAGTTTTTATATATGTTGGAAACTACCCAGAGTGGCTGGGGAAGCACATTCAAGAGGGAAGGGGCATAAATTGTATGTATGTATGTATGTATGTATGTATGTATGTATGTATTTATTGGTAAAGGGACCCCGACCATTAGGTCCAGTTGTGACTAACTCTGGGGTTGCGGCGCTCATCTCGCTTTATTGGCCAAGGGAGCCGGCGTACAGCTTCCGGGTCATGTGGCCAGCATGACTAAGCCTCTTCTGGCGAACCAGAGCAGCGCACAGAAACGCCATTTACCTTCCCGCTGGAGCGGTACCTATTTATCTACTTGCACTTTGATGTGCTTTCGAGCTGCTAGTTTGCCAGGAGCCGGGACCGAGCAACGGGAGCTCACCCCGTCACGGGGATTCGAACCACCAACCTTCTGATCAGCAAGTCCTAGGCTCTGTGGTTTAACCCACAGCACCACCCGCGTCCCTTTATTATTATATAGAGCATCCCTATTTTTATTGGAGAAATGTTGGAGGGTATTATTCTATGGTATGTATGTCTATCTAAGGACACAGTAGAGGAAGCTGCAATTCTCACTGGATTTTAGATTTTAATGGAGATTTACTCCCAAGATATTGTGTCTTGGATGGGCTTAATTTTCGGAAGGCAGAAAACTGCCTTGTACTAAATGAAACTATTCGCCTAGCTAGCTCAGCACTGCCCACACTGACTGGGGGAGACTCTTAATGGTTTCAGGCAGGGCTAGTTCCCTCCCTCCCCGGGGATGCCAAAAATTGCAGCTAGGGTTTTAACATGCAAAGCAGATGCTCTACCTCTGAGCCATGGTCCTTCCAGTGTGGTGTAGTGGTTAAGAGTGGTGGACTCGTAATCTGGTGAACAGGGTTCGATTCCCCGCTCCTCCACATGCAGCTGCTGGGTGACCTTGGGCCAATCACACTTCTCTGAAGTCTCTCAGCCCCACTCACTGGGTGAGGAAGGGAAAAGAGATTGTTAGCCACTTTGAAACTCCTTCAGGTAGTGATAAAGCGGGATATCAAATCCAAACTCTTCTTCTTCTTCTTCCTCATATTTTGCTGGACTCTGTCCATGTGATTTGGCTCAGCTGTGGATGCAACCCCTAAATATACATTGCCAATGTGCAAGTCCAGTTTGCAATGAATGAGCGAATTGCACAAAGCAATTTCAGTGGTGCACAGCCATGGCGCCAAGCCATGGATTGTGGCCCAGGGAAGGCCATTTTTTAATACAAACAAACAAACAAAAACAAAAAAGAGGCATAAAGACTGCAATTCTGTCAACATTTATGCCTCACCAAATGCAGAAGAGAAAGCTTAAAGAGCATTCTGTCTTTTAAGTGGGGTGGAGTTTCTGACTCAGGGAAATTAGCCTTGTCCTCAAGTTGCTTTCTCAGAGGAGATTGAGCTGCCCTGATATTAATAACTCAATATGTATGTGTTGGCGTTTTGCTTTTTTGTAATGTGGAAGGTCTTTTCGCCTCCACACTGAGCTTTCAAATTGGCACAACCGGCTTTTAAATCACCAATGTGGTGGTTTGCCAGGTGATCCTAATGCTGTTGGATTTAGTGGGACTTGCTTTGAAGCGAGTGAGTTGAAAATTAAACCCTCCAGCCCCATCTTGTTAAGCCCACAAACCCTGAACTCACCAGTATCTATGAATCCTATGACTCCCAACAAGGTTTGTAAGTGGATTCTAGTTTTCACCCAGTATAATCCTGTTGCTGAAGTCTCTTGGGAGTCTTTACTGAACCAAACCACGTATCTGATCAATGCTTTCCATGTGGCAGGGGTTGAGTATATCTGTTTGTTTACATTTGCCAGTTTGCAAATTTTACTCCAATGTCCTACTCCACTCAGTGGATCTCATTCCTACATAAGCCTGCAAGGGATTACATCTGTATTCTTCTATTATTTAAATTCAGGTACTTCACTTTAAAGCTTTCAAAATGAAAGGGGGAAAAGCTTTCAAGACCAGTACAGGGCATTTACTCGGGAGTAAGCTCTATTCCAAGCAGGAAGGTTTTATCCTGAGTAACTTGCTTAGAACAATCTTTTGCCTGATTTCTCAGAAGTAAATCTCGCTCTCCCCCAATGGGACATCTTGCCAAGTAAGTGAGCATAGGGCTGTGGCCATAAACATTTGCTGCGTGTCTGGAGTGTCTTTGAGTTTTTAATTTTATTTTTAGTGTTATCTGAAACTTTTCCTCCCAAATACAGGGTTTAATTCCAGTCTCCTGGGGCCAGCTGCCTTATAGCCAGAGAGTTGCAGAAATGCAACTAGGAGCTGATTTTATGGCAGAAGAGAGGGAGGAGAAAAGCGCTTTCTCGTGCCCATCCGTCTCATCTCTCCTTCCCCATCCCAATTTTATTTCCAGTTTCTTCTTGCAGCTAATGACCCTTATCTCCCCTGTTAGCGTTTTGCATCATTAAGTGCATGTTTATCTAAGTCACTGCAATGTTTATACTACAGGTCTTGGGCTGTGGAAGAATCAACCGCTGCAGGAAGGGAGGTGGGGACGAAAAGGTGGCGAGTTAATCCCACACATTCTTCAGATTTATTTCTCGGGTCCACCGCCCCGCCCCCCCGCCCCCAAATCACCAAAATAAATAGGGTGGCCAAATATAGCATCCCTTGACCCACAGCCTGTGGCAGAGAAAGCAGGGTTAAGTCAGGATGAGCGGTGTAGGAGACACAAGTGGAATCTACACACATATAAAAAATGTTCTGAAAATGCTTTTTAAAAATACATTGAATTTTCCATAAGGCTCACCATTGCCATCTAGTGTTGCAATGTATATTGCACTTAAAAACACATTTAAAACGTTGCAGCTGTATAGCCGAGTCCAATACGAAGGGATGCGCCACCTAGGCTAGCGGATCTCAACTTTTTTGGTATGGCGATCCACAAGTGCAAATTTACTTGGCATGGTGACCCATCCATTTATTGACCTACTAATTTTGGATTTTAGGGCTTCTCTGCAGCCAGAGAGCGGTTCTCAAGTGTTAAAATACAAGACACTAATCTTTCTGACATTTTATTACAAGCGTCAACACTGCATTATAACATGCCAGCAAAACAGTATGTTGCAAGAGGCATTCATCATACCAGTTAAAGGATTACAAGCAATAATTCTTGCGGGTTTACCTTATAAAACCCCTCTGGCCACTTACACAAGCTTTGGGATGTAAACATTATTTTTCACTTCCAGGAGAAACTGCAGGCAATTTCTCAACCTTCCCCCCCCCCCACTCCTTGTCTCCACAGGAAGAGGAGTTTGATGTGGGGGCCGTGCAATATTTAGGCCCTAAATTTAGGACGTTGCCACGCAGAATTGGCTCCTGCTCACTCTGTAGGACTGGGTGCAACTTAAGGGTCACGGGCTGCCTTTGCTTGTCATCTAGTGTGTGTGTGTGTGTGTGTGTGTGTGTGTGCGTGCGTGTGCGTATCTGTGTATCCTTCCAAAAAAAAAATATCGTAATGACTGCATGGTGTGCTGTTCTCCTTTCTCAACACAATAGCCGCCTATCAAAGCCCGAAGGAGAATATTTGGCTCTCCCATGGGAAGAAAGAAATGGACCCAGATTGAAAAATAATTACCGAGGACATCTGTCAGCACTCCACTCCCCCCATGTTTACTTGCGGGAACCAACGAACACAATAATAAATAGTCTAATGTCACCAGCGGTGTTATTAATATGTACAATCTGCACACCATTAAGCACTTTTGGCGTCTTGCTGTCTTTTCCACTGATATCAACGGAATTTAAGAACTGCTCGTCTGTGCCTCTGGATGGTGCATCTCTGAAAACGATAAAGAAAAGCAATATCACTATAATGCAGGGTTGGGATGGTGGGAGGGAGGCTGTGACCTTGTAGAGCAGCCTTCACTTCCAGCCTGATGCCCTCTATATGCTTTGGACTACAGCAGTGTTGGGACTTGGGAGTCCAAAACAGGTTGAAGAAGACTTAGAATCTTAGTATCCTAGAGTTGGAAGGGACCCTGAAGTCCTGTGATGCAAGAATATGCAGTTGTCCCAAATGGGGATTAATATCTCACAGTCCTTTCCAACAGTCTGTTTCAAAACAAGACCCCATAAATCTACTCTGGTGGGAAATGGAGGGCGAGATTTTTCCCTTTTCTTCCAGTGCCACATCTGAGGACATGCGGAAAAAGCTTAAGGGCGAAATTTGTGTTACTGACTACGTCTTCACCCGGTGATCCGCCACAACTCCAAGGTTTCACTCCTGGTCAGTCACTGCCAGCTCAGGCTCACGACAACCCTTTGAGGTAGGTGAGGCAGAGAGAGTGTGATTGGCCCAAGTGAGCTTAACTGGACAAGTGGTTCCCTAGGCCCTAGTGTGATACCCTAATCCAGGGGTCAGCAAACTTTTGCAGCAGGGGGCCGGTCCACTGTCCTTCAGACCTTGTGGTGGGACGGACTAATTTTTTTGGGGGAAATTGAACGAATTCCTATACCCCACAAATAACCCAGAGATGCATTTTAAATACAAAGACACATTCTACTCCTGTAAAAACATGCTGATTCCCGGACCGTCTGTGGGCCAGATTTAGAAGGCGATTGGGCCAGATCCGGCCCCCGGGCCTTAGTTTGCCTAGGTAAAGGTAAAGGGTAAAGGGACCCCGGACCATTAGGTCCAGTCGTGGCCGCCTCTGGAGTTGTGGCGCTCATCTCGCTTTATTGGCCGAGGGAGCCGGCGTACAGCTTCTGGGTCATGTGGCCAGCATGACTAAGCCGCTTCTGGCGAACCAGAGCAGCGCACGGAAACGCCGTTTACCTTCCCGCCAGAGTGGTACCTATTTATCTACTTGCACTTGATGTGCTTTCGAACTGCTAGGTTGGCAGGAGCAGGGACCGAGCAACGGGAGCTCACCCCGTCGCAGGGATTCGAACTGCCGACCTTCTGATCGGCAAGTCCTAGGCTCTGTGATTTAACCCACAGCGCCACCCGCGTCCCTTCAGTTTGCCTACCCATGCCCTAATCACTACACCACACCAGCTCTCCCGCATTTGCCATTTTACTGACCGTTCACCCAATTTGAAAAGCTCCTTGTGGAGTTCCTTGCAAATCCCTCTTCTGTCTTAACCACGCCGAATAATTTGGTGTCATCAGCAAACTTGCCTGCCTTGCTGCTCACCTTGAACCCCTATCCCAATCCTATACGTGCCTGTTCAGAAGTAAGGCCCGTTGATTTTGACGGGACCGGCTCTCTGCACAGCTGAGCATTCTGGGTAGCCACGACTGGCTCAGCTGTGAGGATGCAAAGTTGAGTTCCCAGATCAGGCCTTGGGCAAAAGCTCAGCTCCCTCCTTGAAGAATCCTCTTGCCTAGAGAGAGGGAGCTGGGGAGTCTTTGCAGGTTCCGAGTGGAGAACAAGAAGTTCCAGTAGCTGAGGGCAAGTGCAGTTTAGCCAAGTTTAGCCAAGGCCAAGCCCTTCATTCTAAGCTACATGCACTCAACATCAGCTTGTGAGAAAGTGCAGGGTTTTTGCTTTGATTACCGTATTTTTTGCTCTATAAGACGCACCAGACTACAAGATGCACCTAGTTTTGGGAGGAGGAAAACAAGAAAAAAAAAATTCTGAATTTCAGAAGCCAGAACAGCAAGAGGGATCGCAGCACAGTGAAAGCAGAAATCCCTCTTGCTGTTCTGGCTTCTGGGATAGCTGCGCAGCCTGCATTCGCTCCGTAAGACGCACACACATTTCCCCTTACTTTTAGGAGGGAAAAAGTGAGTCTTATAGAGCAAAAAATACGGTATTCTTCCCCCTTTACTTTCTATTTCAGAATGCCTCCCCCCCCCCCGCTCCTTTTCTTTCTCGAAGCAAAGGGTTTTGCATTATTACTCCCTAGGTCCATTTATTTCATATAACAACCAACCTCTCTCTGCAAATGAAATCACGTGAGCTGATCAGAACACAGAAAGCACAATGGCAGCAATAGGAGTGCCAGCTTGGCCCTGTGACCGTAGGTTCCCAGGGGCTGTGAGCGCCATGCAGCGTGCATGGCCCTGGCACTGGAATTTGTGGGTGCCTGGCACTTCCATGGGCAATTTTGTGGGTTCTCAGGCACCCAGGGCCCCAGGGAGTTGGTACCTATGGGCAGTGATTCTCCCCAAAAGGACACATTTCCTACATGGCTCCCCCTAGTGGGGGTTGAGGAATGAGCCAAAGCTGTCAAATAAATTTATTGGCTAGCGGTTTATAGATGGACGCGGGTGGTGCTGTGGGTTAAACCACAGAGCCTAGGGCTTGCCGATCAGAAGGTCGGCAGTTCGAATCCCCGTGACGGGGTGATCTCCTGTTGCTCAGTCCCTGCTCCTGCCAACGTAGCAGTTCGAAAGCACATCAAAGTGCAAGTAGATAAATAGGTACCACTCCGGTGGGAAGGTAAACGGCGTTTCTGTGCACTGCTCTGGTTCGCCAGAAGCGGCTTAGTCATGCTGGCCACATGACCCGGAAGCTGTATGCCAGCTCCCTCGGCCAATAAAGCGAGATGAGAGCCGCAATCGCAGACTCGGTCACGACTGGACCTAATGGTCAGGGGTCCCTTTACCCTTTACCTTTTTACTGGATGGATAGATATAGATATAAACATTTATTTTGAGCGGGGGTGGGGGGGAACAAACCACAATCTCATTAAATTCACCATGCAACAGGAGCAGTTAAAAGTTGAAACAACCCTCACATTGAATTCTGCCGGCAGCGATGCTGCGGAGTTGAGATTGCACACCTGCCAATGTGAGTTCGACTTCTGTGCAGGCTTAACTGTAGGCAAATGTCGACTTGGAAGCAAGTCCCATAGAGGTCAATGGGATTTATTCCCAAGTTAAGTGTGACTTTGATGGCAGCTATGGTCCCTTTATATTAAAAAAGTGCCAACCATCAAAGAGTTATATGGCCGCCGAAAGGCTAACAAATTAATTATGGCACAAGGTTTTGCAAAACGTTGCATGAAGCAAATTTTCAGTTGATGGGTATATAACGGAGAACATTGCATGCTGAGAGTTGAATGGCAATGAGATGCAAAAAAAAAAGTACACCGTGATAACCAGAGCATAATATGTGTTAATTAGGTACACCTTTAATATTTTACTGTAGCTAATTGGTGATAATTGTATCAACACCTCTAGAGGGGCAAGGATCAATCAGCAAGAAACTAATAGATAGAAAACACAGCCTTGGTTGGCTAATTAGCACATGAAATATGATTTTTTTTTTAATTAAAAAAAATCCTACTGTCTCCATTTAACAGTGACTTGAAAGGGAACACTCTTTAAGTTGCAATTCTATACTTACTTTTCCCAGGAGTAAGTTCCATTGAACTCAATGGGGATTACTTCTGAGCAGACATGTATCCAATTGCATTGTAAAAAATCTACCACTGTAGGCAATAGCACCATTTGTACACTGGATAAATTAAAAAAAATAATAATTCACCTGATTTCCTATGCACCACAGCCAATGCAGATAAGCAACACCACATACCTCAGAAGGGTGCAGAATATTGTGTGCGTCCAAAAGCAGATATTTTTTGAGCAAAGCTGGACCCAGTGCTGCAAGATTCCTGTGACATGTAGCCAGGAGATGGTCCAGGCTTGGGTTATAAAATTAAATTATGGGGAAACAGAACACCTGTCTGTTCACAGAGGGGAAAACCTATGGGAAAGAAGCCTAGTATACCTGAAGGAGTGTCTCCACCCCCATCATTCTGCCCGGATGCTGAGATCCAGGGCCGAGGGCCTTCTGGCAGTTCCCTCCCTGCGAGAAGCCAAGCTACAGGGAACCAGGCAGAGGGCCTTCTTCGTAGTGGCACCCGCCCTGTGGAACGCCCTCCCATCAGATGTCAAAGAGATAAACAACTACCTAACATTTAGAAGACATCTGAAGGAAGCCCTGTTCAGAGAAGTTTTTAATGTGTGCTAATGTATTTTTAATCTTTGTTGGAAGCCGCCCAGAGTGGCTGGGGAAACCCAGCCAGATGGGCGGGGTACAAATAATAAATTATTATTATTATTATTATTATTATTATTATTATTATTATTACTAGGTGGAAACACACAGGTGGGGCCTGGGGCCCATAAACTGGTTAAACCAGAGAATGTAGAGAATGGAGGAGGTTAGTAATCCATGTTCAAACTCTGAAAGGCCCCATTGATTGCAAAGTAGGATTTACCTCTTTGAAAGCGACGTGGGTGGCACAGTGGTTTCAAGCTCTTGAGCTTGCTGATCATAAGGTCAGCGGTTCGAATCCACACGACAGGGTGAGCTCCCGTTGCTCTGTCCCAGCTTCTGCCAACCTAGCAGTTCGAAAACATACCAGCATGAGTAGATAAATAGGTACCACTGCATCGGGAAGGTAAATAATAATAATAATAATAATAATAATAATAATAATAATAATAATAATAATAATAATTTATTTATACCCCGTCCATCTGTCTGAGTTTCCCCAGCCACTCTGGACGGCTTCCAATCAAGTGTTAAAAACAATACAGCATTCATTATTAAAAACTTCCCTAAACAGGGCTGCCTTCAGATGTCTTTTAAAGAGAAGATAGCTGCTTATTTCCTTCACATCTGAAGGGAGGGCATTCCACAGGGCGGGCGCCACTACCGAGAAGGCCCTCTGTCTGGTTCCCTGTAATCTCACTTCTCGCAATGAGGGAACCACCAGAGGGTCCTCAGCACTGGATCTCAGTGTCTGGGCTGAACGATGCGGGTGGAGACGCTCCTTCAGGTATACAGGCGTTTCCATGCACTCTGCAACTTGTCACAGTGTTCCGTTGCGCCAGAAGCAGTTTAGTCCTGCTGGCCACATGACCCTGAAAGCTGTCGGCGGACAAACACTAGCTCCCTCAGCCTGTAAAGCGAGACAGGAATGGCCTTAAAAGAGGATAAGACAAATTTGTGGCGTGTAAGGCTATCAATAGCTACTATCAATAGCTACAATGGCTGTGTTCAGACTCCAGCATCAGAGATAGTATGCTTGAGAGAGTACCAGTTGGTAAGGAGGTCCTTGCTTGCGGGCATCCTGTAGACATTTGCTGGGCAAGCAATGACAAACCTAGACAGCATCTTACTTAAAAAGCAGAGACATCACCTTGCCGACAAAGGTCCGTATAGTTAAAGCTATGGTTTTCCCAGTAATGATGTATGGAAATGAGAGCTGGACCATAAAGAAGGCTGAACGCCGAAGAACTGATGCTTTTGAATTATGGTGCTGGAGGAGACTCTTGAGAGTCCCATGGACTGCAAGAAGATCAAACCTATCCATTCTGAAGGAAATCAGCCCTGAGTGCTCACTGGAAGGACAGATCCTGAAGCTGAGGCTCCAATACTTTGGCCACCTCATGAGAAGAGAAGACTCCCTGGAAAAGACCCTGATGTTGGAAAAGATGGAGGGCACAAGGAGAAGGGGACGACAGAGGATGAGATGGTTGGATAGTGTTCTCGAAGCTACCAGCATGAGTCTGACCAAACTGCGGGAGGCAGTGGAAGACAGGAGTGCCTGGCGTGCTCTGGTCCATGGGGTCACGAAGAGTTGGACACGACTAAACGACTAAACAGTGCTATATGGGCTTGGTTCTGATCCTGCCATGGGGTTCATCTTATGTCAACTCAAAACCTCCAGCTTTAGTGGGTTTAAGATCGCAAGCGTTCTATTTACTGATCTGGCGAGGAGGAGCCTTGAGGACTAGTAACTTGGTCAGCTCAACTGGACTTGTCCGGATCAAGTGTCTTGAGGCTCACAGCCACAGGGGAAGCGCAGGGCTCTCTGGCAGCAGGAGATGTCTGCACTGTTGTTTTCCTTTTGCATCATGATTTTTTAAAAAACCCGGGCCTGATTTATAACGTCACCCCTGGGGTTGCACCTCTGCTCCCACAGCTGGGCCGGACAAATCAGTGAGGGGTGGGATGGCTGTCCCTCTGGCTGTTTGGAAAGTAAACACACCGCTGCCAGTTTGATGTAGAAAACAAAGGGATTGTCTTGCCTCCTGCATCTGTCTTCCTCTGCTGCTGCCGCCGCCGCTGCTCCCAACTTCTGTCCTCCAGGCAAAAAGGGTTCATTGGCCTCCTTCCACACCCCCAAATCTAGACCTTCTCTGGTTGAATAACAATCGCAAAATCCTTTTCAGTTAAAGCCTGGCCAGAGTCTGGAAGATCTCCTCTCCTTCAGCCTGATAACATTTGTTGTTGTAGTTGTTAAAGGCGGTCCAGTGAATTTATGATTCCCAAATACTTGCCCAAAAGCCTCTAACAGAATCAGGCAGGTGGTGTGGGCCCTGGGGAATATTCTTCAGCTGGAGGGACGCATTCTGTGCTGGGCAATTTCTGAAGGGCCACATGACAGTGGTGTGCAGGGCCAGAGGTAAAAGTGAGAGGAGGAAGAAATGCGAATTTTACTATAAGGTAGTTTCTGCACACACACACACACACACACAGTAAAAATCCATCACTAGAGTGCCATATTTCAAAAGGCGAAAATCCAGACACAAAAGCTGTTGAGCATTTTTGGGCAAAGTTGTTGTGCTTTTCCGACATGGGCTGCCATACGTCTGTATTTTCCTGGGCATTCCACTGATTTCCACCCAAACACTGCTTCTGACTGCCGTTTTCCAGCGATGTCCGGGAAATTCCAGACAAATGGCAACCTTATTCACCACAGTTGCACTTTTAATAAGTCAATGATATGTTGCAAAACACAGACACACACACACGTCTGAAGGGGCCTTTAGTCTGTCGGGGCAAAAATGATGACGAATATCCTGGCACCTTAAACGACGAATGAATTAATATGGCAAAAACTTTTTGTGGACTTCTGTGCGAAAGATAAAATTTAATATCTGGATTTGAAATTTGAAAAAAATATATACTGGTTTATAGAAGATAGAGTGGTTGGACTTTAAGAAATGAATATCCTATGTAGCTGCAGGACAGAGAGCCAGAAGTCCTTTTATTTTATTTTTCTTTATCCTTCTTTAGTTTTTTCTTTCTTTTCATTTCTTTCTCATTCTTCAGGTTTCTCCTTTCCTTTCCTTTTGACTTTGTTCTCTTTAAGTAGCTTTTTTATCTCAGTATATTATGAAAAATAGACTTTGTAATGGGCATGTATTTTTGTATTTCTTTGAGTATCTATCTATATCTATATACTGTATACAAAAGCAAAAGCAAAAGCATTTTGTGAGCCGTAGTCCACTTCTCAACAGATGCATGCATGAAGTGTAACCCTAAATCGGTAGGCAGATGGTGGGAGCAGGGAATGGAGAGGCGTGGAACCAGAGGGAAGCAAAATACAATACAAAACAAAAGTAACGTAACCATCATTGCCTGTGCCATATGCATAACCATGGATGTGTGTGTGTGTGTGTGTAGATAGATAGATAGATAGATAGATAGATAGATAGATAGATAGATGAAGCCCAGTGAGGCTTTTTAGAGTTGACCTGTATGGATTGTACTGCCTGGTGCTCAAGGGGCAAGTCAGGAGAGTCCAGTTAGGGGTCAAGAAGGCAGAGGTGGGATGCTCTGAGTACTGGAGGCTGGCGCCCTTTGGGATTGGTAGGCTGGAAGGAAAGGAGGCTGCCTGTAGGTGGCGCCAGACTCAACGGCAGGCAAAGTCAGTAACAGGTGAAGCCATCTAATTCTGGTTCCGCACACCAGCCCACCCTGCTGGAATCCTACTGGAGACTTCACCCAGGGCAAAAGCCCCCCACCAATCTGGCAGCCGCCCCCCCCCCCGAGTAGGACTACCCCTTGCAAGTAAGAAGGCAGGCAGGGGTTGGTTGGGTGAAGGCAGACTGAGGGTTGGTGGTGGGACAATGCCCCACTTGCCCAAATGGACCAGCCCCCATGGATGATGCATATACCCAGGGTCAGGTGTGGACAGGATGTGTGTGCACATCTGGGTTTCAAACACACACACACACACACACACACACACACACACACACACACCGCGAATAAGCTGCTTAAAGGTAAAGGGACCCCTGATGGTTAGATCCAGTCATGGCCGACTCTGGCGGCACTCATCTCACTTTATTGGCCAAGGGAGCCGGCGTACAGCTTCTGGGTCATGTGGCCAGCATGACTAAGCCGCTTCTGGCGAACCAGAACAGCACACGGAAACGCCGTTTACCTTCCCACCGGAGTGGTACCTATTTATCTACTTGCACTTTGACGTGCTTTCGAACTGCTAGGTTGGCAGGAGCAGGGACCCTGTCGCGGGGATTCGAACCGCTGACCTTCTGATCGGCAAGTCCTAGGCTCTGTGGTTTAACCCACAGCACCACCCACGTCCCTTGAATAAACTGCTTACACCTTGCAATTTCCACCTCACCTCTCCCCATCACTGGAGACCTCACCTGAAGGATGCAGGTAAGCTTCCTTTCCAGGATAACTTAAAAGCCACCTGTGAGCTTTCCTTTCCCCACTTTGCTCCCCTCCTTCCTGCTGATTGGTGAGTGGAGAGAGAAGAAGGGGGGGTGAGTGCATGAATTTTGCCCCCCCCTCCTTTTTTTCACCCACCCCAATTTGCCTTCCTCTCCCTGACAGATTTCACACTGTGTTGCACAGCCAGCAGAAGAAAGAGCCCAGGGAGGAAGCAGAGAACAGCCGAGTGATTAATTCTACCTGCCTCCCCTCCCCCTCCCCCAGGAGCATTCACCTGCTTAAGGGGGTCACTGGAGAGCAGGTAGTTCTCTCCATCTCCATCTCTGAGTGCCTCATTTGTTTGGTGACAGCTGAGTGACAGGGCTTGAAACCAGAGCTGCCCAGCTAAGCCTGATGTGTGGATAAAAACCCTGGATGTGTGTGTCCCCCCCCCACTCCTCCCAAACATTTCAGGAAATGAAAGTTGTAACACAATCTCTCTCTCTCTCCCCCCCCAGGCCCCACATCCACTGGCTCACCCACCTCTCCCCACTGCCGGCACACACAGAAAGCTCAAAGGGGCCTCCTTGCATTCAGCTCAGGCCAGAGATGAAGGAAGCGGGAAAGGGGAGGGGGCTGCGAAACCTGGGACTGGTGGGTTCCTCCCTGCTTTTCTCTCCTGTCCAGGTTTATTAGAAATGCCTGTCTGAGCAAGGATTCCTGGGGAAGGTCACCCAATTGCTGCGGTTTGAGCATGAATGAGAACCAGGTAAGGTGTGTGTGTGTTAGAACAAGAGTTCTATATTATGGAATCATGGACATTCAGGAAAGCTGAGCGAGCGCTGGAAGATTCGGGAAACACACGCACAAGAAAAAAGTCCTTCTTCATGCAGTGCATAGCTGCGAACCGTCCCGGGATCTTCTGATGGAAGGAGGTGTACAAATTTAATAAATAAATACAAATAGATAAAAGCTAAGCAGAGACATCACCTTGCCAACAAAGGTCCTTATAGTTAAAGCCATGGTTTTCCCAGTAGTGATGTATGGAAGTGAGAGCTGGACCATCAAGAAGGCTGATCGCCGAAGAATTGATGCTTTTGAATTCTGGTGCTGGAGGAGACTCTGGAGAGTCCCATGGACTGCAAGAAGATCAAACCTCTCCATTCTGAAGGAAATCAGCCCTGAGTGCTTGCTGGAAGGACAGATCCTGAAGCTGAGGCTCCATGAGGCCACCTCATGAGAAGAGAAGACTCCCTGGAAAAGACCCTGATTCTGGGAAAGATTGAGGGCACAAGGAGAAGGGGACGACAGAGGACGAGATGGTTGGACAGTGTTCTCGAAGCTACCAGCATGAGCGTGACCAAACTGCAGGAGGCAGTAGAGGACAGGAGTGCCTGGCGTGCTCTGGTCCATGGGGTCACGAAGAGTCAGACACGACTAAATGACTAAACAACAAAAGCTGCGGCGCTCACTCCTACGGGTAGCAGTGATAGCACCAACTTAGGTGGCTGTAAAAGAGTATTAGAAGAATTCATCGAGGACAAAGCTACCAGTGGCTACTAGCCACAATTGTTAAGTATAGTAATTTAAGTCACTGAAATTGCACAAACACACTTTTTTTTTTTTAAAAAAAGGCCCAGTTTCTGTGAAAGATGCAGTTTCCCACATGAAAGAAATTTGCTTTTCACACGGGCAACCTGACTCCCCAAGTCCGCTGTTGAAGCTGCTTTGTGGTTTTGATTTCCTGGTGAGAACAATCGAATATTAATCTTCCTTGTAAGGTGTTGCAAAGGCCCAGGTTACCTGAAATCTTGTTTGTGGGATTTCCTTCCGCTTGCATGCTCGCCCCAATTGGGGAAAAACCAACATCAGTTGTGTGGGAACGCACTCGGCACAACAGCTAGTTTGTGATAAGGGTTGGAATGTTGGCACTGCCTACGCGGAGCTAACATGTTTATTTTCTGGGGATGAAAAATCCTTAGTGCAACACCAGGATTATTATTTACCTACTATTACCGCTATTATTATTGTTATTACCACTATTATTCCATGGGATTTATATCCTCAAGTTCCCAAAGAAGCCCAAGGGGTGGCTTGTGGTAACGTCAGACTATTCCTCATCCTGCAATCCTCTGAGGCCTTTCTTTGTGACCCTCTTCTGTGAGAGGTCCGGAGGGTGGAAACACAAGAACGGGCCTTTTCTGTGGTGGCCCCCCAGTATACCTCGGTCCAGTATACCTGAAGGAGCGTCTCCACCCCCATCGTTCTGCCCGGACACTGAGGTCCAGCGCCAAGGGCCTTCTGGCGGTTCCCTCACTGCGAGAAGGGAGGTTACAGGGAACCAGGCAGAGGGCCTTCTTGGTAGTGGCGCCCTCCCTGTGGAACGCCCTCCCACCAGATGTCAAAGAGAAAAACAACTACCAGACTTTTAGAAGACATCTGAAGGCAGCCCTGTTTAGGGAAGCTTTTAATGCTTAATAGATTATTGTATTTTAATATTCTGTTGGAAGCTGCCCAGAGTGGCTGGGGAAACCCAGCCAGATGGGCGGGGTATAAATAATCTATTATTATTATTATTATTATTATTATTATTATTATTATTGAATGCTCTTCCCAGGGAGGCTTGCCTGGTGCCATTGCTCATCTCTTTAGGTGCCAGGCAGAAATATTCCTCTTTCCTCGGGGGGGGGGGGGTGGACACTCCTTCCTTGGAAGTTTTTAAACAGAGGTTGGATGGCCATCTGTCATGGATGCTTCAGTTGAGATTCCTGCATTGCAAGGGGGTTGGACTAGATGACCCTCAGGGTCCCTGCCAACTTACCAGTTATATGGTTTTAGGATTCTAGGATTCTCCCAGCCTTTAACTAGTTATCTGCGTCCTTTTAAACTGTGTGTATTTGTGGTGGGGTTATTGTTTTTCTTACCATGGTATGTATTGTTGTGTTTTTATATTGGAAACCACCCTCGGATGAAGGGCGTTATAGAAATTTAATAGATAATAAATAATAATGATAATAATTCACCGAGCAATGTCAAAGCAAATTTTAAATGTGATTAATAAACACATTGTGCACATAGTAGTTCGCCCAGTTGCAAACGGGGGAGACATTTCTTAGCTCATTAACCCACTGACATTTGCTGTAACTTGAATAATTTGAGCTTGCTTTTCCCTCATCCTTCCCGCTCCTTTTTCCTCTTATGCTGTGTCCTTTCAGAAGGTGAATCTGAGAACGGGACCATCTTAGAACCGGGTTTTATGTCAGCTGCTTTGAGAACCTCTTCAGCTCAGGCGGAAGGGAGGTGTATAGATGGTGCAAATAAATAATAATAAATAATCCGTTCTGTGTTGCGTTTCTTAAGAATAAAAAAAACAAAGATTCCCACCTCCTTTTCATGGCTTCAGATATGCCAGCAATTTTTAAATAGCCACAAAGTTCTCCTTGGCATGCCCCATAAAGCTTGCTGAAAGTTCAGGAAGCGGGACGCTTTGCAAGGCAGTGCTGGGCTTCTGCTGCTGTTTCAGCTCATTGAAGAAAGAAAATTCAGGACGGCACTCCAGGGCCCAATGAAACACAGTCCTTTACTTCTGTCCTGTTAATGGATGGTGAAAAGCACGAAGGCAGAAACAGGTGATTCGGCTGCAGTTCAAGTCCAGGGAAACAGCTGCACCACCACCAAGGCTGGCTGTATGTTGTGTTCCGACAAATGTACCAATGTGCACACATGGGGAAAAGCTGTTGTTGTTGTTGTTTAGTCGTTCAGTCGTGTCCGACTCTTCGTGACCCCATGGACCAGAGCACACCAGGCCCTCCTGTCTTCCACTGCCTCCCGCAGTTTGGTCAAACTCATGTTTGTAGCTTCGAGAACACTGTCCAACCATCTCGTCCTCTGTCGTCCCCTTCTCCTTGTGCCCTCCATCTTTCCCAACACCAGGGTCTTTTCCAGGGAGTCTTCTCTTCTCATGAGGTGGCCAAAGTCTTGGAGCCTCAGCTTCAGGATCTGTCCTTCCAGTGAGCCCTCAGGGCTGATTTCCTTCAGAATGGAGAGGTTTGATCTTCTTGCAGTCCATGGGACTCCTCCAGCACTTCTTGCCGTCCATGAGTCTCCTCCAGCACCAGAATTCAAAAGCATCAATTCTTCGGCGATCAGCCTTCTTTATGGTCCAGCTCTCACTTCCATACATCACTACTGGGAAAACCATAGCTTTAACTATACGGACCTTTGTTGGCAAGGTGATGTCTCTGCTTTTTAATAATAATAATAATAATAATAATAATAATAATAATAATAATAATATCTTTATTGTCATTGCCCCCTTCGGGGACAATGAAATTACTTGACTGCTCCATAAAAACACTAATTAAACAATACAGTATAATACAGCAAGGGAGATTAGATGACTTTCAAAGTCCGGGCTTCCCATTCAGGGCCGAGATCGCTCTGGAGAAGAAGCTGTTCTTAAGACGGCTCGTTCTTGTCTTCATCGTCCTGTATCTCCGTCCCGACGGCAGGAGCTCGAAGAGACAGTGACCAGGATGCGATGGATCTTTTACTATGTCCAGTGCCTTCCTATGGCACCTTGTGGCATAAATCTGCTCTAAGGTGGAGAGTGGGCAGCCAACAATGCTCTCTGCTGCCTTAACAACCCTGCACAACCCCATCCTGTCCTGGGCAGTACAGCTTCCGTACCACACACATAAGCAGTGGCGTAGCGTGGGTTGTCAGCACCCGGGGCAAGGCAAGTAATTTGCGCCACCTAACCCATGGATTTGCGCCCCCTAGCCCGTGGATTTGCGCCCCCTAACCCTAACCCCCAGAGGTTGCGCCCGGTGCGGCCGGCCCCCCCTGCACCCCCCACGCTACGCCACTGCACATAAGCCATAAGTGAGCACGCTCTCAATGGCACAGTGATAGAAGGCAAGCAGCAGTTTCTGCAGAAGATGGTTTTTCCTTAGTATTCTCAAAAAGTACAGTCTCTGCTGCGCCTTCTTCACAAGCACCCCTTTTTAGGATGCTGTCTAGGTTTGTCATTGCTTGGGGGAAAGCCACACATGTGCAAACTCACCCATAATTTGCATTTGTTTGTTGCATTTATGTACCACCTGAGGACCGCAAGGAGGTTCTCTCCCTCCTCTCCATTTTATACTCGCAACCACCCTGTGAGGTAGGTTAGGCTGAGAGACAGTGATTTGGCATAAGGTCAGCCAGTGAGCTCCATGGCTGAGCAGGGATTCAAACCCTGGTCTCCCATGTCCACGTCCAACACTCTAATCCATGGGTAAGCAAACTAAGGCCCGGGGGCCGGATCTGGCCCAGTCACCTTCTCAATCCGGCCCGCGGATGGTCCGGGAATCAGCGTGATTTTCCATGAGTAGAATGTGTCCTTTTATTTAAAATGCATCTCTGAGTTATTTGTGGGGCATAGGAATTCATTCAATTTTTTTCTTTCCAAAATATAGTCTGGTCCCCCACAAGGTCTGAGGGTCAGTGGGCTGGCCCCCTGCTGAAAAGGTTTGCTGACCCCTGCTAATCGCTGCACCACACCGGCTCTTTCATACTTGGGTTTGTAGAACAAGAAGCAGGCAGATACGTTGACGCCTCTCTCTCTTTCTCTCTCTTTTGGTTCCGCACAATTTCTCCAGAGTGTCCCCAAGTGCAAGGCTGCTTATAGAAGCATAAGACTTGTTCACACACAGCACTAAGCCAGTACTTAGTGTGAACCGTGGTTAGCATGAACCATGGTTAAGCAACCATGGTTAGAGCTGAAGCACCTGGCAGACGATCACCTGAACCTTGGTTCCAACAATTACGTGTTGTTTCCAGCCCTTGAGCACAGCAGGAGCTTGCCAGGTTCCAGATCCTCTTCACAGAATCTTTGCTACAACCTCCAATGTACTATATTATTTATATATCTATATCTATATGTATAGATAGATGATAGATGATAGATGATAGATGATAGATAGATAGATAGATAGATAGATGATAGATAGATAGATAGATAGATAGATAGATAGATAGATAGATAGATGATAGATGATAGATAGATCATAGATAGATAGATAGATAGATAGATAGATAGATAGATAGATAGATGATAGATGATAGATGATAGATGATAGATGATAGATGATAGATAGATAGATAGATGATAGATAGATAGATAGATATAGATAGATAGATAGATGATAGATAGATAGATAGATAGATAGATAGATAGATAGATAGATGATAGATAGATAGATAGATGATAGATAGATAGATAGATAGATAGATAGATAGATAGATAGATATAGAATGCAAACATGAAGTGCAAGGAAATGGGCTCCTAGCACTTCAGAGACCCTCTTGATGCTGCTACGAATTTACAATACTTCAGTAGTCTCTGATTTCTAACAGGGACCCTCTTTTGAATGTAGGCAAACGACTAAATGGCTCTCCCACTGATGCCATCTTGAGCATAGGCTCAAAAACAGAGTGTCAGGGTGCTTCTTTTAACCCCTTCTGCTCCAGTGGGAAGAGCAACAGGGGCTTTTGAAGAGACACCCATTCCACCCCTTACTACATACTCCTGGGTATCCTTTCCCTTTGCCAATCTTGCTTTTGCAAATAAATGAGCAGCCGAGCTGCATACAGAGCCAGTGTGTTGTAGTGGTTAGAGCATGGGTAGGCAAACTAAGGCCCGGGGGCTGGATCCAGCCCAATTGCCTTCTAAATCCAGCCCGCCGATGGTCTGGGAATCAGCGTGTTTTTACATGAGTAGAACATGTCCTTTTATTTAAAACGCATATCTGGGTTATTTGTGGGGCCTGCCTGGTGTTTTCACAAGAGTAGAATGTGTGCTTTTATTTAAAAATGCATCTCTGGGTTATTTGTGGGGCATAGGAATTTGTTCATTCCCCCCCAAAAAAAATATAGTCCAGCCCTCCCACAAGGTCTGAGGGACAGTAGAGCAGCCCCCTGCTGAATAAGTGTGCTGACCCCTGGGTTAGAGTGTCAAACTAAGGCCTGGGAGAGAGAAGGCTTCAAACCCCCCACTCAGCCACAACGCTCCCTGGGCCAGTCACTACCTCTCAGCCTAACCTACCTCTCAGGGTTGTTGTTGTTGTGGGGATTAAATGGGGAAGGGGAGAACCATGTGCATGCTGTTTGAGTGCTTTGGAGAAAAAGAGGGACTATAGATGCAGTGCAATAAAATAAAATAGGGAAAACTTAAAGAGACATGGGCTTACACAGTGTTTGGATCCTAAAGAGAGGGCCCTTCTTGGGCTCTCTCCTGTGGACCAGTCATAACCCCCTCTCCACAAAGCTGGTTGTGCCACAGGGCCTCCAGCAGTCAATCACTGAAGCCACCTCTCACTTGAAGCAGCAGTGAGTTATTTTACCACAGAGGACTAGAGACCCAGGTATTTGGTTTCCATGGAGGAAATGCTAAAATTTTGACATCGTTGAGACGTCTGGATTTTTTTTGCAGTTGCAAAGAGTAGCATGCCTGTGTTTATTTTTACTTTAGCTCTCGGGTGAGAATACTTCTTCTCTGGAGTTTGACTGCCCTCTGCTGGTTGGTTTGCCTCATTGCTGTGCCATCTTTGCTGTTTTAAGAAAAGTGTGTGTGTGTGTGTGTGTGTGTGTGTGTGTGTGTGTGTGTGTGTGTGTTGCTGGGGAACCATCACGTGCAAAATATTTGCCTGATTTATCTAACCTCTAATCTAGATTTATGTTGCTTTGTTTGCTTATTTTGTTTAAAAGGTTTATTAGCTGGCCTTGGTGAAAAAGGTGGTGCACAAAATGTGAATAAACTTAATTTGCACAACATTGCATAGGAAGCTGTCTTGCAATGAGTCCACCCATTGATCCAGCCATTTTGGTCTTGTCTACACTAACTGCAGGGCCGGCCCAAGACATTTTGGCACCTGAGGCGAACCACAAAGTGGTGTTCCTTCCTGCCGGGGAAGAAGGGTGGGGGTGGAGCGAAGATCGACATCGGAAACAAGGGGAGGAATAAAGACCTACATTGGGATCTGCTGCCCCTATGGATTGTGCCGCCTGAGGCAGTCGTCTATCTTGCCTTACAGGTGGGCCGGCCCTAACTGGCAACAGCTCCCCAGGACTTCAGTCAGGGAGTCTTTCCAAACGCTACCTGAAGATGCCAAGGAGCGAACTGGAACCTTGTGCATGCAAAGAAGGTGCTGTGCCATTGAATAAGATTTGCATGCCAGTCTAGTCCGCTTCTGTGCACTGAGCGAGCGGGCACCATCTTGTCGTTTGCCTCAAGCAGCCAAATGCCTCGGGCCAGCTCTGCTGATCCCCCTCTCTTTCTGCTTCGCTAACATTTGTCCTCCATGTTTTGCCTTTTAGTGTTGCGAAACTTGCACCGCACCGGGCCCTTTCCTGTCTGTCCTCCAGCTCCCTTGCTTTTCCTGGCTCCCCCCAGACTTAATTCCACCACCTTATGCCCGTTTTCTGCCTTGTTTGCACTTCCAATTTCCTTCTTTCCATTTTGTTCCCAAGGTTGAACCTGGGCACGGACTGCCGCGTGGGTGTATCTGGCCCTGGTGTCGGAGAGAGGCAGGCGTCGGCAGCTGCCAAGCCTTAATTCATCACCCGCACCTCCCTTTGGCACCTGGACATGTACGCCCATTGCTGGCCTTGGCATCGCTTGGCATTCCAGACCCTGGCTACAGCGCATGGGCCAGCTTCCTCTGTTTGTTAGTGTTGGCATTCCTGAGTTGCCCGCTTGGCTTCAGAGCAGCATATTTCAGGAAGGGGGTGGGGAATGGGATTTGGGGTTTTCCTTTCATATCTCGGTAAACCACAGGTTTGAGACATGGACTTCCTTTGTCCGTCAGGGGTCACAGCTTTGTGGTCCAGCACAGGCATTTATAGAACCATGGAACAGTAGACTTCCTCTACCTAATGGTAGGGCCAATCCCAGCCAAACTTTCTGCCTTCCCAGAGTGGGGAAGAATCCAGGCGTTTCTCATCCGCATGCGTTGGAATACACTGACATCCAAGCAAAGTTTCAAAGCGCTCATTAGCTATGGTTGGAAAAAACGGAGAGCAAAAGCAGCCACAAGGCCTCAAGTCTGGCCTCCATATCCCTCCGGCCAGCTGGCAACCTTCTAGGTGTCATTGCATTGCAAACAAAGCCCTCTTTGAGAGGAGGTCTCGGCCTCTCATGCACACAGGCCAGATGTTCAAAGTAACTGAAGGAACAACATTTCAGTAGGGCCCAAGCAGGAAGGCTACCTCTGTAGTCCACCTCTGAGGACCAGCTTTCGTAAGGATGTAGGTTTCGCTGTGAAATTTGGCTTATGCATGGGGTGTATGGTAGGGTTACCAGACGTCCCTGTTTCCCAGGGACAGTCCCCGGATTTGCGAATAAGTCCCCGGACAAATTCCATCCCCAGAATGTCTCTGGATTTCATCTAATGACCCCAAGAAATGCAGCAGCGACAGTCTGTTTATCAGCTCCATCTGGTACGCAGGCTGAGACCCTACCTGCCCGCAGACTGTCTCGCCAGAGTGGTGCATGTTCTAGTTATCTCCCGCTTGGACTACTGCAATGCGCTCTACGTGGGGCTACCTTTGAAGGTGAGCCGAAAAGTGCAATTAATCCAGAATGTGGCAGCTAGACTGGTGACTGTGAGTGGCCACCGAGACCATATAACACCGGTCTTGAAAGACCTACATTGGCTCCCAGTATGTTTCTGGGCACAATTCAAAGTGTTGGTGCTGACCTTTAAAGCCCTAAATGGCCTCGGTCCAGCATACCTGAAGGAGCGTCTCCATCTCCATTGTTCTGCCTGGACACTGAGGTCCAGCCCCAAGGGCCTTCTGGCGGTTCCCTCGCTGCGAGAAGCCAAGTTACAGGGAACCAGGCAGAGGGCCTTCTCGGTAGTGGCCCCCGCCCTGTGGAACACCCTCCCACCAGATGACAAAGAGAAAAATAACTACCAAACTTTTAGAAGACATCTGAAGGCAGCCCTGTTTAGGGAAGCTTTTAATGTTTAACAGGTTATTGTATTTTAGTGTTTTGTTGGCAGCCACCCAGAATGGCTGGGGAAACCCAGCTAGATGGGCGAGGTACAAATAATAAATTATTATTATTATTATTATCTCAGCATCCCAGAGCAGTTGGCTTTGGCTGGCTTCAGGAGCTCCTCGGAAGTCCCCATATGATGGTGTTTCAACGGCAGCTTCCGGGCTGCCTCCACTTTCCTTGACCCCAGCAACTAAGCTGTGAAGGGAGGCTTCATGCTGCCTATCAGAGCAGCCTCCCAAATCCTACTTGCGTGCAAGCAGGAGGGGGCAGGGATCTCTGTTAGGCAACAGGAAGCCTCCTTTCCCAGCTGAGGGATCCCTGCCCCCTCCTACTTGCATGCAAGTAGAAATGGGATGGGGCTGCTCTGATGGGAACGGAGGCATTGCGCTGCCTGAGAGATCCATGCCCCCTCCTGCTTGCACACAAGTAAGAATTGGGATGGAGCTGCTCCAAAAGACAGTGCGAAGCCTCCCTTCCCAACTGAGGGATTCTCACCCCTCCTGCTTGCACACAAGTAGGAATGGGATTGGGGCTGCTCTGATGGGAAGGGAGGCATCGCCGCCGACCAAGCCTCGCCGCCACCACTGCTCTCAGCCCTCCTTCTCCACCTTCCATGCATGACCCACTGCACACCGCTTCCCCACCACCACCACCGAAGAACCAACAACTCAAGGGCTTCCCAGGCTCATGGAGAAAGGAGATAGAAGCCTGGGAGGAAGGGGAAACGTGGTGGTTGAGGTCAAGGCGGCTGCCGCCCCTCTGCCACCGCCATCGCTGCAGCATCAACAGCCCGTGTAGTATTCAATTAATTAATTAATTAATTAATTAAAGTGTCCCCGGATTCGTTGAAAAAAATCTGGTAACCTTAGTGTATGGGAGGTTAGGGGAGGGGTAGTGCCTCTGGTGGGGGACACATCGTGCTCCTTCTGGGGTAGTTTGTCCACTTTTGGTCCCCATCCTGCACTCAGCTCTCACCTGTGGCTCCCAGAAGCTGTCAGCATGCGGCAGTGGTCACAGCCCAGAAACAGCTTCAACTAGCTGGTTAAATCAGGTGAGGGTAGTCGATGGCTCTCAAACCTTCGGTGAGTTTGGGACTTCTCTTGAATGTGAAGACAGGTTCCTGCAGATTGAGCAGACGAGCCCAATAGTGGGTCCAACCGTCAAGAAGGTGGTTTCCACACGTGCTGTAGAGGGAAATGAGGGGCAGGTGGGACTTGTCAACCTGGCAAGGTAGCCCGTCTAGGAGAAGGAAAAGTCTGGCCCTGTATCTCCACTGCCTTGTGGGTCATCTTCAGGACAAGAAAAGCCTAAGGAATAAATTCTCCACAAATCCAGAGTGGAGTCCCTAAAACGGTTGGATGGCCTCCTTCCAGCAACTCCTGCAGCCAAGCTGATGCCAAATATATTGCTCTGCTTTCCTTTGGACCACATCAACAAGACGGGGGGGGGGGCAGGTCGTCTTGTTGTCTGGGAAGCCCAGGAACTCCGAACACACTGCCCAGGCTTGTGCCCCAGAGAGATCACCTCAGTGCTGCTATCACAACGGTTTGACTTCACCCATGGAGGCGCACTCCATTGTTTGTCAAGACAGATGAATGCCAACAGTGCACGAGAGAGAAGTTGGACCATTCTCTGCAAAAAACAAAAAAGGAAACAGAGGACAGTTTCTGTAATCAGTCCTTGGTATTTATTTACAGTGGTACCTCGGGTTACATACGCTTCAGGTTACAGACCCGCTAACCCAGAAATGGTGCTTCAGGTTAAGAACTTTGCTTCAGGATGAGAACAGAAATCACATGGCAACGGGAGACACCACTAGCTAAAGTGGTGCTTCAGGATAAGAACAGTTTCAGGTTAAGAACGGACCTCCGGAACAAATTAAGTACTTAACCCAAGGTACCACTGTATTTTTAAATCCCCACCAGCAATTTTCTAATCTAGGAATACTATTGTTATTATTACTATTTCATTTGTGAATTGCTTCCTATGAGACACCAATTTTACAGCTCTTTATCTGAGATGAGGGCCGTTTCTCCCATCTCAATGTTGAGCAACAAGCAATTAAATGCAACCCTGGCTTAACAAACGTAACATACAAGTGCAATGTTTCAAGCTTGCCAGATATTCTAAGCCAAGTAACTGACAGCCACAGGGGCTATGCTGTACCTTCACTGTCGGAGGCAGTGAGTCTCTCTGAATTTCGGTTGCTGGGATTCACAAACTGTTTTGCTCAGCTTCTGCGTTTGGGCCAGTGTGGTGTAGTGGTTAAGAGCGATAGACTTGTAATCTGGGGAACCGGGTTCGTGTCTCCGCTCCTCCACCTGCAGCTGCTGGGTGACCTTGGGCCAGTCACACTTCTTTGAAACCTCTCAGCCCCACTCACCTCACAGAGTGTTTGTTGTGGGGGAGGAAGGGAAAGGAGAATGTTAGCCGCTTTGAGACTCCTGAAGGGGAGTGATAAAGCGGGATATCAAATCCAAATCCAAACTTGGCTGGCCAGTGCAATAATACAGTGCCGGAGGAGTTCAGCTTCTGGCTTGATCCAGCTGCAGAGCTTTCCGTTCTATGTCCTTATGATGTTGTTGTTGTTTAGTTGTTTAGTCGTGTCCGACTCTTCGTGACCCCATGGACCAGAGCACGCCAGGCACTCCTGTCTTCCACTGCCTCTCGCAGTTTGGTCAAACTCATGCTGGTAGCTTCGAGAACACTGTCCCACCATCTCGTCCTCTGTCGTCCCCTTCTCCTTGTGCCCTCCATCTTTCCCAACATCAGGGTCTTTTCCAGGGAGTCTTCTCTTCTCATGAGGGGGCCAAAGTCTTGGAGCCTCAGCTTCAGGATCTGTCCTTCCAGTGAGCACTCAGGGCTGATTTCCTTCAGAATGGATGGGTTTGATCTTCTTGCACTCCATGGGACTCTCAAGAGTCTCCTCCAGCACCAGTCCTTATGATAATCAGAAACAACAATAAGGTTACCTCAGATTCTCCACAAGGTGGGGCTATTGGACTGTGCCAAATGGAGGTTGCGTTTATTGTGGTCTTCTTGCTGCAGAATGCTCTGTAAAGTACAGAGACAGCTGGAGAGAGCTGTGACGCCTTAAGATCACTGTGCATTAATAATAATAATAATAATAATAATAATAATAATAATAATAATAATAATAAATTTTATTTATACCCCGCCCTCCCCAGCCAAGACAGGACTCAGGGCGGCTAACAACCAATAATAACAACAAGTTGATTAAAATACAATTTAAAAAACAATATTAAAATACAACATTAAAACATGAGGATGCAGCCTCTTCACAGGAGGAGAAAGGAAAAAGAGGGGGAGGGAATCATTAGGGACAAAATAAGGGCAATGATTTATCAAGGGGTGTGTGTGTGTGTGTGTGTGTGTGTGTGCATGTGTGTGTAATAAAATAGGGAGTGTCCCCAGTAGACAGAGAAAACAGGGGCATAGCTATTTCATGTCCCTCCTTACACTTAACCTTGCAAAGGTAAGTCCACAAAATGTAGCATCATTTTATTAGCAAAATGTTTTCACCAGCCAACATTGGCCTCCTTTGCATATCGCAGTAAGCCCAAGTTTGGCTTTCCAGGATCGGGAACCAGATTGTTACGTGGACTGAAAGAGAAGCAGGGAAAAGAACCCGCTTAGACCTGTCAGGAGTAAGCATGGAGCAATGGTACCAGATAGTATGGGAAACAGCCTTATTAGAAAAATTAACCAATAAACTGAAAGTGATACGGGGACAAATAGAAGAAGACAGGTGGGGGGTTCAGTTTCCTCTCTGGAAGAACCAGCTGGTGGCAGGGGACAAAGCCAAAGGCATGAGTTCTGCAGAAGCAGGAAGAGCAAGAATGCTTTCTCGGGGGGGGGGGGAGGCAATTCACATCCTCCCTTCCCATCAGCCGCACTGGCTGGGGTTGGCAAGAGTTGTAGTCCAACTCAAAGAGGGCACCAGGTTGTGGAAAGTAGCTGGAACAGAATTGCATTCTTGGCTTTAGCCAAGTAACAGCATCATGTTCCCCTGGAATGTTCTCCAAGCTGTTATTAGGTAAAGGTAAAGGGACCCCTGACTGTTATGTCCAGTTGCAGACAACTCTGGGGTTGCGGCGCTCATCTCGCTTTATTGGCCGAGGGAGCCGGCGTACAGCTTCTGGGTCATGTGGCCAACATGACTAAGCCACTTCTGGCGAACCAGAGCAGCGCACGGAAACGCCGTTTACCTTCCCGTCGGAGTGGTACTTATTTATTTACTTGTACTTTGACGTGCTTTCGAACTGCTAGGTTGGCAGGAGCTGGGACCGAGCAACGGGAGCTCACCCCATCACGGGGATTCGAACCACCAACCTTCAATCGGCAAGCCCAAGGCCCTGTGGTTTAACCCACAGTGCCACCCACGTCCCTAAACTGTTATTGGTTTGGTAGCCTGATTCTACCAAACCTGATTCTAGTGTTAGCCTGATTCTAGTGTTAGCACTGCTTTAAAAGCAAGAATGTTTGTGGGTGTTATGTGTTGCATTGGCCAGCAGGTGACAGACATGTTACTCTACTTAGGACCCCTGACCACCAATGAAAATAGTACAAAAGTGATTTATGAGTTGGACAGACTCATATGCAAATGTTTGTGGTAGCCACTGTTATGTAACAATTATGCCTCACATAATTATCAACATTTGTGATTCTCAGAAAATGGCTGCGCTTAAGCAGAACAATTATTTAGATAGAAGAATTACTATTTCTATAAGAAACTGTACCTTTATATCCACTTTTGTCTAAGAGTTGGGCAAATGCTTATGAAAATGCAAATAAATCAATTTCATCATTTCACCCAGTGGGGAGATGGTATTTAAGTTACGTGTCCAAAATACTTCAGAATCACACTTGTTGATGATAACTGGAGGTGTCTGGAGAGTCTACCTATCTGAGTGTTGGGAGTTCAGCCTACACTCGAGTAGGACCCTGGCAGAGACACATGCCCAACTGGCATGTTCTCTCCTTCCTGGTCGATCGTTCGGGAGCTTCATGAGCTTTCTTCAGCCTGAACATCACAGCGACCGATGCCAACCGACATCGGCACACTTAGGGATCTGCAGAGTTTGTGCATCATGCGCGTGACAGAAACCCCAGCAACTCAGCATTTTGGTTAATCTACTTTATTACATATAAATACACACGGAGTACTGCGACGTGGCTCCCTCTCTCTCTAGCATCAGACAGCAAAGAGGAAAAAGACCAAAGGACAATAGTCCCACTTCACAGAACACAGTAATACAAACATCCTGTCTCTGTCACTTCCCACTCTGTGGAGTCAAAACATATACTGTTATCAGTGGTGTAGCATGGGGGGTGCAAGGGGGGCCGGCCGCACCGGGAGCAACATCTGGGGGTTAGGGTTAGGGGCGCAAATCCACGGGTTAGGGGGCGCAAATTACTTGCCTTGCCCCGGGTGCTGACAACCCACGCTACGCCACTGACTGTTATGTGAAAGACAAAAATCCCATGACTGCAATCATAGATCAGGAATTCTAACACACACAATCATACAAACACCACAGATGTCAGGGATTGAACCCATGACGTTCTGCATCCCAAACATGTGCTCTACCACTGATCCTGGGGCCCTATGCATGAACCACAACCTTCCCTAAGCCCCGCCCCTTTTCCTCTGGCCCCGCCCCACCCTTCCTGTTCCATGATTTCTCTGAATAATCTTGCTTAGCTCAAATGCACCCTGGAACTATTATCATACTTCTTGCTTCCTTGGACTGAAGTTGGAGACACATGTGTGTTTGTGTAGAAAGCTCTGACTTTCACATGAATGGGAGGTAGCCTTTCGTATAAAGGAAAGAGCCGCATCCATTGCCCCGCCCACTTTTACCTCAGGCCCCGCCCACCCTCTGCCATGGCATGTGGCCCCCTGGAAGGTTACTTATGGGGGGATGTGGACCTCGGGCCCAGAAAGGTCCCCCACCCTCAGCCTAAGCATTTCAAGCTGAACTCATCGTTTCCTCCTAGAACTGTTAGGTGCGACTCTTTCTGCCAGCACCTGGGGAGAGATTTCCACACACATCTGGAATTCCAAGAAACACGCGAGGTTCCGTTTGTCAGCGTCATATGTTTCTTGCCTTTTTGATCAGAGATCCCAGTCTGAACGGCATCCGTGCAAACTCCAGAGGTATTACCCAATGGAAGCCTCACAGGCAGAGAATATGTTACCTGGCCTTGGGCAGATAGCAATCGCAAGGCTGAGGAGTATTTATTTAGAACAGTAGTAGATAGGTAGCCGTGATGGTCTGCCATAGTCAAAATAAAAAAATTCCTTCCAATAGCACCTTAAAGACCAACTAAGTTAGTTCTTGGTATGAGCTTTCGTGAAGAAGTGTGCATGCACACGAAAGCTCATACCAAGAACTAACTTAGTTGGTCTTTAAGGTGCTATTGGAAGGAATTTTTTTATTTTATTTAGAACATTTACCCTTTCATGATGCTTGTATCCCACCCTCCCTCCATGGTTTCTGTGGGAGATTAGCAGCCAAACCTAACAAATGTTTTGCGCTATCTGGTTAGCACGAGAAGGGGTTAAGTCCACAGAGCTGTATTGTTGATAGGGTTCTGTGTGATGTCATTTCCCCTCCTCTTCTGGGGAGGATAGAACATATAGTACTTCCTGCTCCCCTCTCTCTTCCTTTGACCAGCATTAGTTGCAGACATGCCTCTGCTTGCTCCATATATATATATATATATATATATATATATATATATATATATGAGATTTATATACCACCCTTCCTCATAAGATCTCAGGGCAGAATTTAAGTGTCTTGCCTGCAGAGTTTTTCCTGCTGCCTGACTGCAGTGTGTCCTTCAGCTCTGCAAATGCCTCTTGCTTGCCTTTGATGGAACACAGAGTGTGGTGTGTGATTGTGTGCAGAAACTAGCCGACTCTACAAAGGTAGTGTTTAAATTGAGTCCTCTACCTGGAAGGTGCCCCCTGGAAGGTTGCTCTGTAGGGAATGTGGCCTTCATGGGGGGCGGGAGGGGAGCTTGTTGCAGCAGGACAGACAGGCACCTGTGACTCTTCCCCAGCCTGTCTCGTCTCTGCCTCTTGGCCTCCCTCCTCTCCTGCTTCCACTTCTGCCTCTGATCCTGGACTGTTCTCTGCCACAGACTCTCCCCGCTCACTCAGTCCTGTTACCTCCTCTTCCCAGTCTTCCCCCTCTTCTCCCTCTGACCACTCATCGTTGTCCCACAACCACTGTCCAGGCTCTGTGCCTTCTTCTCTTGCAGTTTCTCCAGCTGGTTCCTCCCACCATTCCGCTGTGTCCAAACAGCCTCTTTGGCCTTGCTTTGCATCTTCTTTGAGGGTTTTCTGCCTGGCTGGAATGGGTCCTTTAGGTCAGATAATGCCTGTTGGTTGCCTGGGTCGAGGAGAGGACAGGGAGCTTGTTGTGTTGGGGTTTTTGTAGAAGCTTGCCTACTGCACAAAAGGCAAAATTTACATCTATTGCCCTGCCCACTTTTGCCTCTAGCCCCACCCACCACTGGTGTGGGGCCCCTAGAAGGGAATGTGGCCCTTGGGCACGTATGGTTATAGCCACGTTTTGGAGAATTGAACATTGACGCCTTAGATAGCTCAGACGATAGAGCAGGAGACTCTTGATCTCAAGGTTGTGGGTTCGAGCCCCATGTTGGGCAAAAGATTCCTGCTTTGCAGGGGGTTGAACGAGATGATCCTTGTGGTCTCATCCAGCTCTATAGTTCTATGATTCTATAAAATTAAGCCTGGTTAGAGGAACAAGAGGGACGTGGGTGGCGCTGTGGTCTAAACAAAAGAGCCTAGGGCTTGCCGATCAGAAGGTCAGCGGTTCAAATCCCCTCGATGGGGTGAGCTCCCGTTGCTTGGTCCCTGCTCCTGCCAACCTAGCAGTTCGAAAGCACCTCAAAGTACAAGTAGATAAATAGGTACCACTCCAGCGGGAAGGTAAATGGCATTTCCATGTGCTGCTCTGGTTCACCAGAAGCGGCTTAGTCATGCTGGCCACATGACCCGGAAGCTGTACGGTGGCTCCCTTGGCCAATAAAGCGAGATGAGTGCCACAACCCCAGAGTCGGCCACGACTGGACCTAATGGTCAGGGGTCCCTTTACCTTTAGAGGAACAAAGTGCACAGATTTCTTTGTGGGAGAATAGCCGTTTCCTTTTGTTTATAAATTCTCCAGGAAACCAAAGGTTCATACTAACGTTTGACTCACTTAATAAGATGCATGGTTGTGTATGTATGGGAATACAGGTTTTCGTAATGTATTTGGCGGGGTGGTCTGGGGAAATAAACAAATAAGAGGGGGGGGGAAAGTTTCCTACCCCATATGTAACCACTACACCACACTAGCAGGTGCAGATTGGGGGTGCAAGATGCAGGCACGAAATCGCATTGCCCAGATGATCGCTGAAGGAGGAGGTGGCTTGCCTCTGGGAGTCCAGCAACTGAGGAATGGAGCCTGCAATTAAGTTTTCATTACAGAGGAATTTGACAAACGGTGTGAGGTTTATTTGCTTCTTACTGAAGATGCTGCAGCTGGAGCTCAGGACACCTTCAGCTTCGGAAACAGATTGTCTGAAGAAGCTTTATCTTATTCAGGCTGGAAATGGGTCACTCGGCTCGCTCTTGCAAGTGATTACAACATTGCTGGAATCACTCCATCCATCAGTGCGTGAACTCTGGGAACACTTAGCTGAGCTCGGCTCCAATGCATTACTTCAGCTGGAGGAGCCGCGATAGGTAATGCAGCGGCGAGGAAGGAGCTAAATGATAACAAAAGTCTCCCGGCTGAAAATGTAAAGTGCTGCGCAACTATTTTTAGTGACCTCTCTGGCTCGGATAATGTAGTGAGCAAAGTGGATGTGAACATCCACCTTGGGTGAATTGAGTCTGGCTGCTTGCCATCCAGCACAAGCTGGCAAAGGTTAATTCCACCTTTCCCAAGGGGAAGAGGTTCTGTTGTACAGTGTACATGTTAAAAAATGGCCCTTTAATGGACCGGTCCTGGGGAAAAATGTGCCTGCTATACGATCTTTCTGCATGAAGTATATAGCTCGGGTAAACACAGGAAGAAGGCACTGTGCTTTGCAGCGCAATTCTACCTATTTATATCTACAGCTATAATAAAAATATAAGGTTGTTGTCGTGCTGCAATTTGCTTAGTTACAGATAGGTGGCGCTGTGAATTACAGTGTGATGAGGCAATAGATGGGCGTCAGGTTACAGACGCTTTGGGTTGCGCAATTTCGGGTTGTGCACCGCGCCAAACCCAGAAGTACCGGAACGGGTTACTTCCGGGTTTCGGTGCTTGCCCATGCGCAGAAGTGCCAAACTGCGCTTTGTGCATACGCAGAAGTGCCGAATCACAACCCGTGTGTGCGCAGACGGGTTGCAAACGCTGTGGGCTGCAAACATGCTTTCTGCACAGATCACGTTCACAACCCGAGTGTCCGCTGTATTTGTATCTGTACCTATGTAGGCATTTGATTTATATAGCCTGTCTTCCAGGCTCACCAAACAGTTCACAAAGTAAAATAAACACTCCAGTGTGATAAAAAAATTAAGAGGCCCTAAAATGGTTTAAATGATGTAGATGGTCAAATAACAAGCAGAGATAAGATCTATGATAAAAACACCAAAGAATCGGCCATACAGCCAGCAAATCAATGTTGATTACAGTTGAACCTCGTGTTACGTACCACCCTCCTTGTGAATGCTGTGGGTTATGAGCTCCGCTATCCCGGAAGTAGATGCTTCCGGTTGTGACCTTTGCCCCGGGATGCGAGTGGAAGTCGCTCGCTGGCAGCATGGGAGCAGCAGGAGGCACCATTAGTGAAAGCACGCCTCGGGTTATGAACGGTTTTGGCTTAAGAATGGACCTCCGGAACAAATTAAGTTCGTAACCAGAGGTACCACCCAACACCCCGACACACCCAAAGGCCTTTTGAAACCTTCTCCATTGCCTCAGGCAGCAAAATGTCTTGGGCTGGACCTGATCACCCACCCAAATGTGCAAATGTCTACAGTGGTGCCTCGCAAGACGAAAAGAATCCGTTCCGTGATTCTCTTCGTCTAGCGGTTTTTTTGTCTTGCGAAGCAAGCCCATTGACGGATTAGCGGATTAGCGCTATTAGCGCTATTAGCGCTATTAGCGGCTTTTAGCGGCTTTTAGCAGCTTATCTTCTGATCGGATCAGCTGATAAGCGGCTTAGCGGCTTAGAAAAAGGGGGGAGGGGGGAAAACCAGCAGGAACTCGCAAGACATTGTCGTCTTGCGAAGCAAGCCCATAGGAAATTTGTTTTGCGAAGCACCTCCAAAACGGAAAACTCTTTCGTCTAGCGAGTTTTCCGTCTTGCGAGGCATTCGTCTTGCGGGGCACCACTGTATAGTCAAATGGACTTGGGCTCCATCCAAATTATGCATTTAAAGCTTTGTTTCTGCATTAAACCTATATACTATATCAGTCATGGCTTCCCCTCCTGCCCCAAGCACCCTGGGAACTATAGCTTGTTAAGGGTGCTAAGCATTGTTCAGTGACCCCTATTCCCCTCACAGACCTATTGTCCCCAGAACGGCTGAAGAACCAATCCCTCTTCCCAGGGAATTATAGCTCTGTGATGGGAATAGGGGTCCCCTAACAACTCTCAGCTCTCTTCACAAACTACAGTTCTCAGGGTTTCTTTGGAGTGGAGGCAACCAAGATGATCAAGGGCTTGGAAGCCAAGCCTGATGAGGAACAGTTGAAGGAGCTGGGTATGTTTAGCCTGGGGAAAAGGAGATGGAGAGGAGATCGGATAGCTCTCGTCAAATATCTCAAGGGCTGCCCATGGGAGATGGAACAAACTTGCTTACTGCTGCTCCAGAGGGTAGGACTTGACTCAATGGCTTCCATTTACAGGACAGGAAATTCCGACTGAACATCAGGAAGATCTTTCTGATAGTACAACCGTGCAATGGTCTCCCTCAGGAGGTGGTAGATTCTCCTTCCTTGGAGGTTTTTATTTTTATTTTCCCCCCTCCAAAAAAAATTATTAGTTTTCTCTTATAACACATAGACAAAAATACAAAAGAAAAACGTTACATTTGACACAACATAAAAACTTAACAACAATGAAAACACACAAAATAAAAGAAGAATTTTTTCTTCTTATTCCCTGGTGTATTTACATTGCTAAAAGACTTCCTCGACACCCTCCAATCTGGATTTCATCATACTACATATTTAGCAGTTCCCAATTTCATATTTATAACATCAGTATCTTCTTTCATGACAAACTTCTTAACCTTACTTCCAATTGTAATCCATAATAATCTTTATTATTAATCTTTTTCTATCCCTTAGCCTAGTCTGTTACTTCTAGGGATTTCTTGATTATCTTATATTACATTATCTCACTAAATATTCTTTAAATTTCTTCCAGTCTTCTTGTGTTTCCTCCTCTTTCTGGTCACGGATTCTTCCAGTCAGGTCAGCCAGCTCCAAAAAGTCCAACATCTTCATCTGCCATTCTTCTATTGTCGGTATTTCTTGCAATTTCCAATTTTTGGCTAATAAAAGTCTTGCTGCTGTAGTGGCATACAAAAACAGCCTAGCATCCTTCTTGGGCAATTCCGGTCCTCCTTGGAGGTTTTTAAGCAGAGGTTGAATGGCTATTTGTCATGGATGCTTGAGTTTGAGATCCCTGCATTGCAGGGGGTTGGACTAGATGACCCTCGGCGCCCCTTCCAACTCTACATTTCTATGATTCTATGGAGAGAAAGCCGTGACTGTTTAAAGTGTGCAGGTCCCATTATCCAAAAGCTTGCTATACAAAAACTCTTATCCAAACATAAGGAATTAGTACTCAAACTTCGCTCTACACACTGCAGATTTAGGTACCCAAACAGCCGAACCTGTGGATAGTAGTGCAAACAAATAAGCAGCCTTAAACAAGCCATAGTTTTTGTTTTTTGCTCATTCGTGGCAGCTAGAAACCACGGTGGGTGGGAGGGAGAGAGAGCCAACAAATAAAAAAGTACCCTCCCTTTGTTGTTTGCCTTCTGCAAGGTTTCAGAAGGTTTCCCCTTCATTTCAGGGTCAAAATTCTGTGGTCGGGAACACATTATAAATTTTCCCATAGGAATCAATGGAAATTGTCAACCTGTTGTGTGAACAATTGCCTAGTTAGCGATTTCCTGAGAGCACATTTGTGTTCAGATAGTGGAACCAGTGTGCATGGTGCAGATAGGGCCTGGGTCTTGTCCAAGGAAGGACGACGCATCTAGCTTTTTCCTTCCTGTGTTGCTTGGCCATGAGATGGATGATCAGAAAGGCAACAGTAGACTCCCCATGTGAAGCAGTGACACCATCTTCCAAGCTGCAGGTGTCATGAAAAAATTAATACCATAATATTGTTATAGATCTAGGCGGGACCACCCCTAAGCCCTAGAAATTAATAAATGCCAGGGTTTCCATTAATTGGGGGTATAGATGAAAGTACAAACTAGAAAGGTAAAGGTAAAATGTAAAGGACCCCTGGATGGTTAAGTAGTCACAGCGCTCATCTCGCTTTCAGGCCAAGGGAGCCGGCGTTTGTTCACAGACAGCTTTCCGGGTCATGTGGCCAGCAGGGCTGAACCATTTTCTGGTGCAATGGAACACCATGACGGAAACCAGAGCGCACAGAAACGCCATTTACCTTCCCGCCACAGCGGTACAGAGCTGTGCCAGACAGGGAATTCCTGGGCTGGCTTCTGCAAACCAACCTGGCTAGCTTAGTGAAGAGCAAACCTGTTAACCTGTCCAGAGGAGGGCAACCAAAATGGTCAAAGGCCTGGAAACGATGCCTTATGAGGAATGGCTAAGGGAGCTGGGCATGTTTAGCCTGGAGAAGAGGAGGTTAAGGGGTGATATGATAGCCATGTTCAAATATATAAAAGGATGTCACATAGAGGAGGGAGAAAGGTTGTTTTCTGCTGCTCCAGAGAAGCAGACACGGAGCAATGGATCCAAACTACAAGAAAGAAGATTCCACCTAAACATGAGGAAGAACTTCCTGACAGTAAGAGCTGTTCGACAGTGGAATTTGCTGTCAAGGAGTGTGGTGGAGTCTCCTACTTTGGAGGTCTTTAAGCAGAGGCTTGACAACCATATGTCAGGAGTGCTCTGATGGTGTTTCCTGCTTGGCAGGGGGTTGGACTCGATGGCCCTTGTGGTCTCTTCCAACTCTATGATTCTATGATTCTATGATTCTATGATTCTATGATTCTATGATTCTATGATTCTATGATTCTATGATTCTATGATTCTATGATTCTATGATTCTATGATTCTATGATTCTATGATTCTATGAACATGACCAAAGGTGTTGACGGGCCATCAGGGAGAGGAATCCTTTAGCTTGGGGAGTGAGATGTTACCAAGCAGATGGGCTGTGTGTTTGAGGGGGCAGGAAAAGGGAATTTTCCAACAAGGGTTGCTGGGAAGGAGAAGCAGGAAGAAGAGCTGATATCCATCTTGGGCAGGACTCAGCTACACTACTCAAAAAACAGCGTTTAGAATGCGTTATGAACATGCAACACCAGATGGCGACGGAGAGCAATCTCCCCCCATAGCCTTTCCCCTCTTTTGTTATAATGATTTAATTTCTGACTTATTTATAGCGGGGGGGTTTCCTTTGTGTTGATCCACCCTGATGGCTGCCTCCGCTGCTGGGGGTGACAAATCCTTCTTGAAATGGCCATGCTGTAAGTTCTGGACTCCCTCCAAGCAGACTGAGGGTGTAAATAGGTGAATAAACCACATTTCTTAAAGCCACTGCATTCTCCACCGTGTCTTCCATTCTCCAAAGGGACAGGGATTCTGTGTGAATGCCTGAGGCCCCATGGGCTTTTGCCACCGCTTGGCACATAGAGGGGCAGGCACATGGCTTTTGTAACAATATATTTATTTTTTACCAGCTGAGAACAAGGCTGCTATCCATAAATAGGGGGAAATCGGTGCTTCTCAGTAGTACAGTCGTACCTCGGGATGAATACGCTTCGGGTCAGGCAAATTCGGGTTGCGGTCCGTGGCAACCCGGAAGTAACGGAGCGCGTTACTTCCAGGTTTCGCTGTGCACGCATGCGCAGACTGTCAAAATGACATCACGTGCATGCGCAGAAGCGCCGAAAC
This sequence comes from Podarcis liolepis, assembly GCF_965112155.1. NCBI lineage: Eukaryota > Metazoa > Chordata > Lepidosauria > Squamata > Lacertidae > Podarcis > Podarcis liolepis. The sequence continues at coordinate 9,033,582 of NC_139554.1, read as the reverse complement.
ATGACCTGCGCATGCGCAGACACATGGACATGGGTTATGTTCGCTTCAGGATGCGAACGGGGCTCCAGAACGGATCCCATTCGCATCCCGAGGTACCACTATATAGCATTTATTTGCACGCAGAAGGTCCCTGGCATCTTCAGGTAGGACAGGGAAAGACTTTCTGTCTGACACCCCAGAGAGCTGCTGCCAATCAGTGTTGACAATACTGAGCTAAATGGACAAATGGGTCTGACTCTCAATGTACAGCAGCTTCCTGTGTTCTTGTTGATTAAACAGTTTTAAAGATGATTGTTATCAAAGTGATAGGGTGCTTCATCCCCTTTTAATCTCAAGGTAACTGTTAAAAGCATTTTTCTTTTCTTTTAAGAAATGTAATTAGTCATTTCTGTGCTCCCTCATTTCCCAACGGGAGAAGCAGAAATCCACGTTGGCTTCACAAATAGGCATGCAGAGTGAAGGCTCCAGTGTTTATTTCAGAGCAAGCCTCTCTGTCCCAGAACAGAGGATGGTGCTACTCTGACCACACAAATTGTCCAGTGTGGCACCATTTGCTGGTGGGAAAAGGCATTCGAGAGGACAAAGTGGCACTTTACAAAGGCTCAAACGGGAATCTTGGACTCCTCTCAATGCCAGCTCTGAAATTAAATGGTGTTTAGAGTCCATTCTAGTCCACAATGGGCAGAAAGTACCCTGGAAAATACGAAATCACATTCCCCTTACATTGCCAGCTCTTTTAGCTCTGCAGGGTAGAGGACCTCCACAGCTCTCTCTCCCTCTCTCGAACTGAGCAGCATATCAGCCCAGAGATCTGTTTGGTTTTCTTCGATAGCTCCAAACGCGCTTTAGTGCAAATTCTTTGGTCTAAATTGCTCTGCAATTTATCCATCAGAGGCCTCCCGTTTTCACCCGGCTGCTTACCCCCCAATTTTGTTTCACATCGCAACAACCTTGCGGGGCAGGTTAGGCTGTGAGATGGGGATTGGCTTAAAGTAACACACACAAACACACACACACACACCGGTGAGTCAAGAAGGGACCTGAACAGTCTTCCCATGGCATCACAATGGCTGTGTGTGACAAGTTCCTGGGACACTTTTGTAGCGGCAGCCCAATTCAAAAGAATAATAAATTTATTTATTTTAAAAGGAAGGCTGTGCAATGTTTGCATACTGGGGAATCGCCTTGCTTTCTAATCGTGCCCTTTGCACACAGCTCCCTCCCAAAGGTTGACCAATCTGGCTTGCTTTGTCTAAAGCTATTTTAGACCCATCTGAGGTCCTGCAGTGCTTTGTATGAACCTGCTTTGACTCAGCGATACCCAACTGAACTTTTCTGGAGCGCTTAATCAGACTCTGTTTTTAAAATCCGTGATCCCAGCCACCGCTGGACTTTCTGGAGCTGAATCTGTGATGCCAACCTGAATTCCCTGCTTGAGTGTTACCTGCTTAACCACTCTGGGGATCCCAGCTATTGTGTGTGTGTGTGTGTGTGTGTTTGTGTGTTTAACCAAAGTCCCATTTCCCCTTTTGTCCGTCCACCTTGCTGTTGCTCAGCTTTAGCCCCGATGAGCAGAAGGCAAGCAGAGGGGGGTGCGTGCTTGTGAGTGTGTGTATGAGAGAGAGAGAAAAGAGGGGGTGGGGAAAGCTGTGAAAAGAGGCCCTTCTTCTGTCCACAGCTGGGCAGGGGCCCACCCTCCCCCTTTCTCTCTCCTCCTTGCAAAATCAATCCCTCCACAAGCCAAACTCATCTCTTCCCCAAAATGCATTAGCCATTCAACCCCCCCCCCTTCCCAGCAGCAGCGGCAGCAGCAGCAAACCCCCCCCCAGCTTGCCTTTTGTCCCAAGAAGGACTGCAAGCCCTCTCATTAAAGCTTATTACTCTGAGCAGTTTGACAGCCTCCCTGCCCGGCTTGCGAGACTCCCCTATTCAGGCCTGCCCCCGCCTGAAAAGAAAACGGAAGTATTCAACTGGCTGAATAGAGGGGAAAAGCTGTTTCACTTCTCCTCCCACCCTATTCATGTTACTTCTGATACAATACTTTCCTCTTTGTCCGCCTAAAGAGAGACAGGTCAAGGCAGGCCCTGTAGCAGGCTTTTCTTCTGCGCTTTGTTTAACGTAAATAACCAATTCTTGCTTTGTTTCTTAATGCCTCTCTGTCCGGCCTCTGCATTTGACATCTCGCTGGTCTGGTGGAATGAATGCATGTCTACTTGGAAGTAAGACCCACTGGGTTTTTATTGGGGGGACACACACCTTACTCCCAGGTAAGTGTGTGCACACTGCAGGGTTTCAGGCTTAAAGTGTTCTTATGCTAATTTGGATGCGGGTCTGTTTATTATATCATGCCATTTTGAGTCAGATTTCGGCTCATCCCACCCTCTAAACATAAACAGGCTGGGTCCAGTCCAATGCGGGGTGGAGTTGGGTTGGGGAGATGGCAGAGGGGAAGGGAAGCTGAGCAGACTGAAGGATGATTCATGCCGTCACCAGAGGCAAAACCTGGATATGTGGGGTGGCACCAGGCCTCCATCTCCTCTCAGGGGCCGATGTGCATCCACTCAATTTCTGCAATCTGTCCAGCCTTTTCTCCCTGATATGGAAGGACTGGAGGGTTGTGTGTGTGTTCATGCAGAGGCAAAAGACTCCAGAAGTCCGATCCTCCAGTGAAAACAGGAACAGAGCCCATTATCATGGATTTGGGGAAGGACTCGGTAGAAGAACATTTCCTTTCGCTGGTTCTGTCCCTGGAATCTCCAGGTAAGGCTGGGAATTGTCTAGTGTCTGAAACCCTGGAGAGAGCAGCTGCTAGTCTGCTTAGGCAGTACTGATGGATCAACTGGTCTGACTCAGAGTAAAGCAGCATCGTTTGTACCTCAGCTACTTAACTCCCAGAAATAAGCAAATGGCATTTTTTTTCATGCTCTTCATGGGGCTATCTTTGAAGGTGCCTCAGAAACTACAACTAATCCAGAATACGGCAGCTAGGCCGGTGACTGGGAGTGGACCATATAACACCAGTCCTAAAGGATCTTCACTGGCTCCCAGTATGCTTCTGAGCACACTTCAAAGGGTTGGTGCTGACCTTTAAAGCCCTAAACGGCCTTGGCCCAGTATACCTGAAAGAGCGTCTCCACCCCCATCGTTCAGCCCGGACACTGAGGTCCTCCTCTGAGGGTCTTCTGGCAGTTTCCTCATTGTGAGAAGTGAGGTCACAGAAAATCAAGGCAGAGGGCCTTCTCATTAGTCGCGCCTTTCCTGTGGAATGCCCTCCTGTCAGATGCCAAGGAGATAAAGAGCTACACAACTTTTAGAAGACATCTGAGGGCAGCCTTGTATTGAGTTTTTAATGTTTGATGTTTTATTATGTTTTTATATGTGCTGGAAGAGTGGCCAGGGAGACCCAGCCAGATGGGTGGGGTATAAATAATAAAATTATTGTTATTGTTATTGTAACATTTCCTTCACCCATGCCGATAGCACTTGCTGTGGCTGCAGACGGGTAACTTGTAACTGCGGACTCCCATGTTGTTTTTGCTGTGTTAGCAGCACCAAAGTGATTCTGGGGCACAAGCCTGGGCAGTGTGTATAGAAGTCCTGGGCTGCCCAGATGACAAGACCTCCCTGCCAACCTCACTGATGTGATCCACAGGAAAACAGAGCAATACATTTGGCCCCAGCTTGGCTGCAGAAGTTGCCATAAGGAGGCGTACAAGGCGCCATCCAACCATCTTAGGGACTCCACTCCGCATTTGTGTAGGGTTTATTCCTTAGCCTTTTCTTCTCCCAAAGATGTCCTGCAAGGTGTGGGATGTAAACACAGGAGCAGTCAATGACAACATTCCTAGAGTGTACATGTTAGAACATGGGGAGGGATGTCTGTCCAGCAAGCAGGTAAACTTCCTGGGGACAGACTTCCTCCGCATGTGACCAGAGGCCTCACCTGTGCAGGTAATGACAAAAGCACACGGCAGGCAGCCACTCTCTCTCTCTGCCATTTTCCTTCAATGAGGAAGCATCTAAAGATGCCCTCTTGGCTCTCAGCCAAGAGAGGAGATAAGGTCTATCTTGCAACAAGATAGATTCTAAGTATATGTAACCTTTTTAAGCCTGTCTACCTTCTGGGATCATATTGTGAACAGAACGTGAGTAAACTCTTTTATACTTTTAGAAAGACTGTGTTGTGTCTTGTATTTTAAGAGGGAACAAAGGGGAAATTACCAGAGTAATTATTATAGAGGTTCTAGCGAACCTGTGCACACGTTACCATTGCGAACTTAAAGGGGAATGTCTATAAACTCTGCTGATATTTTGGGAACTTGTTAGCACAAGTTGGATAAGGATATAACTAGTCAATATATCCTCTCCTGCACCCCAGAACATTCCCACACAAGGTAGGGATTTTTATCTCAGGGCTTACTCCTGAAGTATTTTCCCATTCATAGATGCTGGACGTAGGTTTCAGAAGCATGCAGCCTCTGTTCCAAGCAGTAGAATACAGCCACCATCTGGAAACCTATGTCCCCAATGTGGAAGGACTTGTGGATCCAGAACTGGCCTCCACAGTCACTTACGGACCAACTGTTATGACTGTGTTCATGGAAGACAATCTTACTCGGCTACGAGTGATCACCAGAGAAGATACTAGAACTTGGGATCACACAATAAAGTTGATGAGACAAATAACAAAGCAGGCAAAAAGAAAATGGTTTCGCACAAGCACAAAGACCCCCATACGCATTATACATTTAAAGCAGTATTGCACCACTTTAAAAACAGCATAGCTTCCCCACCTACCTGTGATTCTCAGGAACTAGAGTAAGTCCTGCTATGTTCAAAGCAGCTTTTTGTGGGAATGTTAAGGAAGGTAGGAGAAGATATATTGTTTTGATATTATCCCTCCTCACTCACGCTGGTGAGTAAATGGCAGAGCACATTCCCTTTGCAACTTATTGGAAGCAAATTGTTTATTCGTTAGAATCCTTTAATTAAGCAATCCAGTCTGGCTTGTCCAGTCTGGATTATTCCTGGTAAATTCCCCCTTTATTTCCCTCTTAAAATAATAACAACACAACACAGTCTTCTTTAAAAATAAGAATAAAGTTTTACTCACATTCAGTTCACAGCAGTAATCTGAAGGCAGGCTTTATCTTGTGGTTACAGTGAAAAGAAGTCTGAACTACATCTCAGACTTTCTGCTTGTGGGCTCCATCCTATGTGAAGGTTGAGCCATGCTCTGGCTAAGAGCCAGGAGAGTCCAAGAGTAAGAGAGTAGGAGTCCAAGAGAGAGGTGGTTGCGTGGCCAGCCCTTTTATCTGGTAAACTAGGGTCACAGACATCTTCCTAGTCACACACATGGGGAAGAAGCTTCAGAGCAGGTAAGACAGGAAGTCCTCCCTGTCTGGAGCCACATTCCCCTGTGTCCCCATTCTAGGCAACAGGAAAATGTTGTACTTGACTGCTCTGGTAATAATACACACCACACTTATTTCTAGGGAAGTTTGAAAAGTATTGCAGTAGAAGTCCTATAGTTTTCAACTTGTGTAGGGTTTAAACTTGAGGTCATTAGACACCTGCTTAAGCATGGGCATAGCCAGGATTTATCTTAGGGGGGGACATGACACCCACCTGTCATCGTCCTCTGTCTGGCTCTGTCTAGCAGATTTGGAATGAAATCTCTCAATAACAATTGTTTTAAATCACTTTCTTTTGACCCCAAGTGCTCAAGAGAATCTGTCAAAATCTTTCTACAATTTCAACATTTGGCTTAATATTTTTTATTTATTTACTTGATTTAAGGGGGCAGCTGTCCCCTTGCTCCCCCTCCCCCCCAATTACACCCATGTGCTTAAGGCTTAGATGAGCCCTGAGGAGCACAGTGGCATGTAAAAAAGGTAAAGGGACCCCTGACCATTAGGTCCAGTCGTGGCCGACTCTGGGGTTGCGGCGCTCATCTCGCTTTATTGGCCGAGGGAGCCGGCGTACAGCTTCCGGGTCATGTGGCCAGCATGACTAAGCCGCTTCTGGCAAACCAGAGCAGTGCACAGAAACGCCGTTTACCTTCCCGCTGGAGTGATACCTATTTATCTACTTGCACTTTGACGTGCTTTTGAACTGCTAGGTTAGCAGGAGCAGGGACCAAGCAAGGGGAACTCATCCCATCACGGGGATTCGAACCACTGACCTTCTGATCGGCAAGTCCTAGGTTCTGTGGTTTAACCCACAGCGCCACCCGCATGCCTGGGGTTCCAAGTCTGTAGAACAACCAGTTCAGGATTCAGTTCAGGATTGGCCTGGGGCTGATGGAAGATGGTCGCAGGTTAGGGTCGCCAGTTAGCCACCCTTGGTGCAATTGTTGCTGTAATCCTGTACTTATTTACTTGGGAGTAAGTTCCATTGAACTCAGGGGGACCTTCTGCTGAGTAGACAACTAGCAGGGGTCAGCAAACCTTTTTCAGCAGGGGGCCGGTCCACTGTCCCTCAGACCTTGTGGGGGACCGGACTATATTTTGAAAATAATAATAATGAACGAATTCCTATGCCCCACAAATAACCCAGAGATGCAGTTTAAATAAAAGCACACATTCTACTCTTGTAAAGACACCTGGCAGGCCCCACAAAACAACCCAGAGATGCATTTTAAATAAAGGGACACATTCTACTCATGTAAAAACATACTGATTCTTGGACCGTCCGCGGCTGGATTAAGAAGGCAGTTGGACCAGATCCGGCCCCCGGGCCTTAATTTGCCTATCCATGAGCTAAAAGATTGCTCTGCCAGCTATTTTAAGAACTTCCTAAAGCCTAGGAATATAGTGCTTCGTTTTTCTTTTATGAATTATGTTAAAAATCACAGGCTGCAAACTGATGAATGAAGGCTGCACCCTAATCGGATAGGGAGGGTTGCTCCAAAATAAGGTACCAACCCGAGAAGCTTTTTAGTTACCATTTTAGAGTGGACACCCCCCCCAAAAAAAAATATATATATATATCAGTGATTTGGTTTTCCATTTGCATGGTCTGACTTTTCTGACCATCTTCCTCCTGCTGTTATTGAGATACACACTTAACCGGCAGTAAGCCCCAAGTTGAGCTCAGGGAGACTTACTCCCGAGTAAACATGTATGGAGATGGGCAGTGAGGCTGCAATTCAAGATGCATTTACTTAGGAGAAAGTCTCCATTGAACTCAGTGGGACTTACTCCCCAGTAAACATGCATGGAATCCTACTGCACCCCAAGCGCTTCTTAGTAATTTTTTATTGGATCTGGGCCGTCAGCATGTCCCACTCCTTTAATTAAACAGGGATTCTAATTAACGGAGATCCCTTTCTCCCTTCTGTTCGCAGCGCGCGCCCTCCCCTCCTCAAACTTCTATTATTTTATCGGCATTAATCCTTCACGCTATTTAAATCACATTAATGGCGGGGCACCGGGAGGAGCTGTACTCAACCAAACTGCAGTGCGGGCTTAATGCAACGTGAACGCGCGTATCTCCTCCATACACACCCAGCCGGTATCTCGTCGCTGTTTGGTCTCCCGTACCAAACTGGAGAAAATGGGATGTTTCTTAAAGCAAGAAAGATATTAAAATGGAGATTTACACCAAATCCTGAGCATTTAACGGTTCCCCCAGAAACAGGGAGTGTTGTTACTGAGGAGTAAAATGTTATTATGCACCTCAATCCTATAGATGTTCACTCGGAAGCAAGTGGCGCCGTGATAACCAGTAAGGCAAGTAAGTGTCTGTTCAATGGTCCATTCGTCCTTCCTTCCTTCCTGTTTTGTTTTCTTTTATTATTATTTTTATTATTTCTTTTATTATTATTATAAAAAATAATAAGAAAAAGAAAGCAGCCAAGGAGCGCAGCGCAAGGAGGGAATCGATGGCTCAGCGGCGGAGCGTCTGCCCCGCAAGCAGAAGTAATAATAATAATTATTATTATTATTATTATTATTATTATTATTATTATTATTATTATTATTATTTATTACTTATACCCCGCCCATCTGGCTGGGTTTCCCCAGCCACTCTGTAATATTAAAATACAAGAGTCCGTTAAACATTAAAAGTTTCCCTAAACAGGGCTGCCTTCAGAAGGTCCCAACTTCAACCCTCAAGGTCAGGCATCCCCAAACTCGGCCCTCCAGCTGTTTTGGGACTACAACTCCCATCATCCCTGACCACTGGTCCTGTTAGCTAGGGGATGATGGGAGTTGTAGTCCCAAAACAGCTGGAGGGCCGAGTTTGGGGATGCCTGCTCAACGTCATCTCCAGCTCGGGCTTGGGGTGACTCCTGCCTGAAACCCTGCAGTGCCGCTGCCAGTCCGTGTAGACAATATTGGCGGGGATGAACCAATGGCAGGTGAAGCGTTGTTCTGACTCGTTACAAGGCACCCTATAGAATCAAAGAATTGTAGAGGTGGGTGGGACCCCCAGGGGCTATCCAGTCCAGCCCCTTGCAATGCAGGAATCTCAACTAAAGCATCCGTTATTGGTGCATATTTTCCTAGGCATGCGCCTGCCTTAGGCAGCTGGTTTGGAGCGAGGGAATGAAAGGGCACCAACGTTTTAGTTGCGGCTCCCTTTAATGCATTCTTGTTGGGTTTTTGCTGCCAGCGAGGAGCCAAAAAAAACCTACCACGTGCGTCGTCGAAGTCTCCGCGGTAGGTGCCAAAATAACAGGACCCCCACCACACACGCATACACGCCTTGCACTAGTTGCAAGCGCCCTTGCCCGGCGCTCTCTCTCGCGCGCTCTCTTTGCGCTGCGCATCAGGAAGCAAAATGTCTTGGTCCGGCCCTGAAGGCGCTGTGGGCAAAGGCAGCGCGCGCGAGCCGCGACCGCCTCCGGCTCCGCGCTTGGCTTCTAGGAATTCGCCAGGCGGCGGGGAGAAACGGGGGGCGACGCAGGCGGGAGGGGGAGGAGAGAGGGAGGGATGACTCGGGCAGGTTCCCCTGCGCGCTCCCTTTCCTTCTCCCGCCGCAAAGAAGCCTAGCCAAGCAAGCAATCAGCTTATTCGGGTAGCCGAGTCCCCGAGGACAAAACGCGAGACCGAAAAAAGCACAGCTCAAGTGATTTAAAAGATCAGCGTTCAAATTGTATAATATTGTGAAATCCTCTGGGCTGGCGGAGGGGGGGACGCGCGCAAGGAGCTTAGCTGCCTCTCGGCGCGGGCTTTCTCTGCAAACCCGAGTCAGGGAGCGAGCGCGCGGCGAAGAAAATTAAGCGGGTAAAGCGCCCGGAATCTTGCTATATTCCACCCAAAATTTGGGGGGAACCGGGCGGCCAAGGTGCCCTCTGCCTCCGCACATCGAGTTGTGTGGCTGCTTCGGAGCTTGAGATCTAGCAGTGCAACGAGCCCGCTGTTTTTAGCTGCTCGTGAAAGGTAAACAAGGGCTCTCCATCCGTCTTGGCGCAAGAAGGTCGCGGCGGCGCAGGATGCAACGCGAAGCTAAGCAGGACTGGATTTGGTTAGGGCCTGGATGGGAGACCACTCGGGGACCCCCGCGGGAAAAGCCTTCAGGTCCCACAACAGAAGAAACGCGGGGTGTTGATGTAATAACAAAAGTACCCTGTTGCAATCGGTTGCAACTTGCTTTCCAACATGAGCTCGGGACCCAAAAGCTAAGCCGGGTTGCATTGCACCTTACAAAAAGCTGTTGGTTTTAAAAAGGGAAAGGTCCATGGGCGTAGCCAATCAAGATCAAATAAATAAAAATACTTTAACTGAGCTTCTGTACCCACAACACGAAGCCTGCTCCCCATAACACGGAGTCTGCCCCCCCCCAAACTTAAATCCTGGCTCCTTTCCCAGCGGTGCAGCCCAGTTCTGCACACATTTACAAATAAGTGTTCAGGAAAGTGTGTCAGTATTCTGTAGGGTTGCAAATTTATTCCGCCCCATCCTGTGTATAGCATTAGCGCGCAGAACGCCATTGATCCGATGCATCACTTTGCACAGGATCGCTCTAGCATAAAGAGATAAAATTGGTATGTTGAAGGTTAATAGCATTTTTTTAAGCGCGCCAAGTTTATGCTCATAAAGCCTTACTCAAAGGATGGATTGTGGGTGTGTGGTGCCCAATTTATCCTCTGTCAACTGCAAGTTATCCCCGGCATATTTTTACTTTAAAGTAAGCACTGTTGAAAATCTGCCCGGTTTCCATATTGAAAGGACGCGGGAGCTACATCTTGCCTTACCCAGATGGCTGCAATATTTCCCCCCCCCCCCCTTGCATTAGCCCGCTGTGCGTACAAACAGGGCTTAATTCAGAAGCCAGAAAAGGCAAAGATGCCATCTTTGCAGCTCCGACCTAACCTCTAGTTTCTGCAAAGAGCAGCTGTGCACTGCGATCCTAGTAGACCCGTTGAGTTTATCAGGGCTTACCCCTCATTGCATTATGCTGTTATTTTAATTGCTTTATAAAAAAAAAGAGTAACTGGCTCGGAGACCTTCGGTTACTGGACGGCATTGCAATGCAGTTAATAAACTAGCTACTCCTAAGTCTGGATAGGACAGACTGCTGCCTTGTTTTCTCTTCCAAGGCCCAAAGATTTTCCTGACTTTTGTCTTCTTTTACCGAAACGCTCCCTTCTCTCTCCCTACCCTCCTTCCTTTGGCTCGGTTTGTCTCTCAAAACTGCTTTACTCCAAGACGGTAAAACCTCCTTGGTACTGAACCCACAAGCGCAATAAGGGGCCTTCTCTTTTTTTGCGCACCAACGAAAATGAATAAGCGTTGCTCAAGAACGTGGATAGAATGGGCCGCCTCTGGTTTTCTCGAAATCACGCTTGGTTTTAAATTCACTTCTTTTCTTTTAAATCCACATCCAGGTGGTCTCTGTGGACCTTGTTTAGACCCCCAGATCCATGCAAACAAGCAAACAAAGCGCTTCCAACTCTTCTCCTGGTTTAAAAAGCATTTTAAGTCAAGGAAGGGAAAGAAAGAATCTCAGTTTCGCTCACCTATTATTTTATTACACTGGAATTGTTCGTTTCTTGGTCTGTTTGTTGTGATTTGGCTGCCCCCTCCCCCTACAATCCCTGGTCCTGCTGCACATGCTCCACGGGGAGAAAAAGGAAATTAAATCACCAGCGCACGCAGGCATCAAGCCTCAAACAATAATTATAATAATAATATTAATAATAATTAATAATAGCAATTATGATAATCAAATAAAACAATCTACCCACAGAGCAATTCTTTAAATAAGTCAATAAACATTATATAGAATATTTATATTTATATTTATATATATGTATATGTATAAAAAAACCTTTTAAAAATAAAAGCGAACTAACAAACCAAACCAAAACAACCTCCGAAAAACAACCACCAGCAACTTTTCAGCTGGAAATCCCCAGAGGGAGGAATTAGGATTTGCGGCAGGCGACGGAGCTGCAATTTCTTTCCTCCTCCCTCTAGGTTTGGCGTCTCTCTTTCTCCCTCTGCGCGCGTGTGTGACTTTTGAGGCATCTTTACAGCAGATCCTGGCTGAAGGATGGAAGGCGACGAAGACGCCGCTGGGAGGAAAAGCGTCAGCCGAGTCTCTCCGAGCGTTTTCGCGTCCTGCTTTTCAGACGGGCTGGACGGTCCTTGGAGACTCCGGCTGCTCCGCAGGCCCGCCACCAGCCGTCGGGCCCGGGATTGCGGACAAGGCAAAGCGGCGCAGGAAGCCGTGAAGGCGGGCAAGGCAGGCAGACAGGCACTGGCTGGCGAGGAGTGCTTGGCTGGAGGCGGCTGTGCCACCGCTGCTGCTGCTGCTGCTGCTGCTGCGCCCTCGGCTCTCCCGCGCGCCCGGCCGCCCCGTCCGTCCGTCAGTCCTTCCTCCTCCTGCTCTCCCCCTCTTCTTCCTTCTCACAGATCACATTCGCTGTCGCTGGAAGTGATGGAGATGGCCGAGGAGGCGGCGGCTTTGCTGGACAGGCTGGCGGCGGGGCTGGCGGCGGCGCCCAGGAGGGGCTCTCCGGCGCTCTCCTCCTCCGACGGCAGCGACCTCCCTGCGCCTTGCGACGACAAGACTTGCTGCTGGAGCCTGCGGCGAGAGAAGCGAGAAGGAGCCGTCACTTTGGGGAGGCAGCGGAAATAACCAAGGGCTGCCCCCTCCCTCCTTCCGGAACACCCCCACCTCTGTCTCCGGGCCCACCCACTGCACCCCCGATGCCCATCCCTGAGCCACCTAGCCAGGGGTCCTCAGCACCTAGACGCAGTGGCGTAGCGTGGGTTGTCAGCACCCGGGGCAAGGCAAGTAATTTGCGCCCCCTAACCCTAACTCCCAGATGTTGCGCACGGTGCGGCCGCCCCCCCCCCTGCACCCCCCACGCTACGCCACTGCCTAGACGCAGCCTCCTGCTTCCGGGCAATGTGCATTCATATTTCTAGAGGGGCGAGGAACAATGCTGACCTTTCGGCTCAGGAGGGCCAGTGAGCGCCAGACACTTGTTTTCTAAATTTGTTGGGTTTTTTCTGGTGGTGCGTATTTAATCCAGCCAGATGGGCTTGGGCAAGGTATAAATAATAAAATTATTATCATTATTATTAAGGCGGTAATACATTTGGATATATAATGCTTTCTGCATTTAGGTATGAGCTGCACTCCATTGATTCTCTCCGCTTCAAGTACACCAAAAATTTCTAAAAATTTGCAAGCTGCTCTTTCCCAAAGAGGTTCGCAATCTATATGATGATGATGTTCCCAACTAAATCCTACTCAGAACAGATCCGCTGAACACAATGGGCATAAGTTCATTATTTGCAGTGGATCTACTCCGAGTCGGGTTAACACAGGACACAATCCATTATGTTTGTTATTATTGTCAGAATACAGCCATAAGTAAAACAATGACACAATGATTTTTTTAATTAAATGATTGCAATAGACTATAGCATTAAACACACACACACCTAGCAGACCATATTAATGAGAACCCCTGTTTCTTTGGCAGAGATGAACACACCTCTTTCCCTTTATGGTCACTCATTATGCTTCTTCACACCTTGAGCAGCCCAGGGTCTCACCTGCATTAAAAGCCTATACTTTCCTCTACAAATCTGTGGTGTGGCTGCATTTGGAAAACGGTACGTTTCAAAGCACAAACCAAAGTGTAGGTGCTGACCTTTAAAGCCCTAAACAGCCTGGGTCCAGTATACCCGAAGGAGCATCTCCACCCCCATCATTCAGCCCAGACACTGAGGTCCAGCTGCGAGGGTCTTCCGCTGGTTCCCTCACTGCAAGAAGTGAAGGGAACCAGACAGAAGGCCTTCTCAGTGGTGCCCTCCCTGGGGAACGCCCTCCCATCAGATGTCAAGGAGATAAAGAACTACACAACTTTTAGAAGACTTCTGAAGCAGCCTTGTATCAGGAAGTTTTTTATGTTTGATGTTTTATTATGTTTTAAATATGCTGTAAGTTGCCCAGAGTAGCTGGGGAAACCCCGCCAGATGGGTGGGGTATAAATTTTATTTACTTACTTACTTACTTACTTACTTACCTACAGTTTTGGTCACTTCATCTCAAAAAAGTAATTGCAGAGCAGAGGAGCCAACTCCTAGGGGCTGAGGTCCCCTTGCCCCCCAATAAAATATTTGAAGGGACTGGGGCCCTCAAAGTTAATGAGCATTGCCATTCAAATGGTGCGCATGTGCCATGTCGTGTGATCGATTTATGTGGGGCAGGGCTTACCTGGCACCCCCAATATTTTATTCAAGTTGGCACCCCTGTTGCAGAGCCGGAAAGGGTAATGGGATCGAGGGGATGGGACAACTTGCCTATTGGGAAAGATGGCAACATTTGGGACTTCTCAGATTAGAGAAAAGCCTAGTAGAAGGCAAGAAGTGTATGAAATTTATGCATGGCGTTTCAGAAAAACCGAGAACTCCGATGAAGCTGAATGCTGGAAGATTCAGGACAGAAAAAAGAAAGGGCTTCTCCACACAGCACAGTTAAACTATGGAATCTGCACATATGGATCTGCACTGCACAAAGTGGCAGTGATGTTCACTAACTTTGATGGCTTTAAAATAAGTAATCTCCTCTAATAAGGCAACCAATGGCTACAAGTCATGATGGCTCTGTTTTGCATCCACTGCTGGACGCAGTATGCCTCTAAACCAAATAGTAGTAATATTAGCAGTAGTAATAGTAATAATAATAATAATAATAATTTAATTATACCCTGCCCATCTGGCTGGGTTTACCCAGCCACTCTGGGCGGCTTCCAACAGGATATTAAAGGTAAAGAACCCCTTACAGTTAAGTCCAGTGGCAAATGACTCTGGGGTTGTGGCGCTCATCTCGCTTTACTGGCCGAGGGAGCTGATGTTTGTCCGCAGACAGTTTTTCCAGGTCATGTGGCCAGCATGACTAAGCCGCTTCTGGCAAAACCAGAGCACTACATGGAAACACTGTTTACCTTCCCCCCAGAGTGGTACCTATTTATCTACTTGCATTTTGACGTGCTTTCGAACTGCTAGGTTGGCAGGAGAACAATAGGAGCTCACCCCGTCGCGGGGATTCAAACCACCGACCTTCCGATCGGCAAGCCCAAGGCTCAGTGGTTTACACCACAGCACCACCTGCATCCCAACAGAATATTAAAAACACAATAAAACATCAAACACCAAAAACTTCCCTAACAGGGCTGCCTTCAGATGTCTTCTGAAATTCAGACAGTTGTTTTTTCCCTTGACATTGGCTGGGAGGGTGTTCCACAGGGTGGGTGCCACCGCCGTTAAGGCCCTCTGCCTAGTTCCCTGTAACTTCACTTCTCGCAATGAGGGAAACGCCAGAAGGGCCTCGGAGCTGGACCTCAGTGTCGGGGCTGAATTGCACTGTTGCACTAAGGTCTTGTTTGTGTGCTTCCCAGAGGCATCTGATAGGCTACTGTGAGAACGGGATGGTGGACTGGAAACACCACTAGGCTCTTCTAATGTTGTTTGCACCCCTGTGCTAACCCTACAGTCCTCTTCGTCTTATCAAAAGGTGGAAACGCAATCATAAGCTCTGCCACTGCCTCAGGAATTGAAACCTACCACTTCTCCAGCTCTTAACTGTTCTGTTAGCCAAAAACACACACCATAGCAGACACCATGCTTCTCCATGCCTGCATGGAGAGGGCAATGAAAAAGAAGAAGAAGAAGAAGAGGAGGAGGAGGAGGAGGAGTTTGGACCTGATATCCCACCTTTCACTCCCCTTAAGGAGTCTCAAAGTGGCTAACAATCTCCTTTCCCTTCCTCCCCCACAACAAACACTCTGTGAGGTGAGTGGGGCTGAGAGACTTCAGAGAAGTGTGACTGGCCCAAGGTCACCCAGCAGCTGCATGTGGAGGAGCGGGGAAGCGAACCCAGTTCACCAGATTATGAGTCTACCGCTCTTAACCACTACACCACTCTGGCTCTCAGTGAACGAGGACAGGGGTCAGCAGACTTTTCCAGCAAGCGGCTGGTTCACTGTCTCTCAGCCCTTGTGGGGGGCCGGACTGTATTTTGAAAAAAATAATAATGAATGAATTCCTATGCCCCACAAATAACCCAGAGATGCATTTTAAATAAAAGCACACATTGTACTCATGTAAAACATGCTGATTCCCAGACTGTCCGCAGGCCGGATTTAGAAGGCGATTGGGCCAGATCCAGCCCCTGGGCCTTAGTTTGCCTACCCATGAACTAGGACTTCCCAGCTGCTCTCAGCACATTGCAGGGTGTGGGGGTCTCATATCCATACAGGGAGAGTGGTTCTCTGATTTCGCAAAAGCCCAGGCAGACTTAAGAACTAATAAATCGTTTTAATGAGCCACAAGAACACAGAAATAGCTGCACCAGGACAAAGGCCTTTCCAGTCCAACATTCTGTTCTCCCGATGGCCAACAAAGCTTACATTCGGGACCTGAGTGCAATCGTGGGGAGGAAATTCCTCCACTTAGGAGCTGCTGCAGAGAATGCTCTCTCCCAGAGCACCACCACTCAAACCTCTGAGGGCAGTGGAACTTCCAAGGGGGCCTTTTCTGCAGTGGCTCCCCATCTGTGGGATACTCTCCCCAGGAAGGTTTGGCCTGAGCCTTCATTATATACCTTTAGGTGCCAGGCAAAAATGTTCCTCTTTGACCAGGCCTTTGGTTGATTGACATACAATACCCTTTAAAAATGTGTTGTGGAGGCAGGGGATTATGGGGTTGCTCTTGTTTTTGCTTTTATTATGCATTTTATGTTTTTTATATTGTGATTTTAGCTTGAGGTCTGCGGTCACAGGGCGGTATACAAATTTTAATAAAAATAATAACAATAATAATAATACCAAGAAGACCTGCTCTGTTGATGTTAATAAACGAGTGGGTTTGTAGGGAGGGAAGCAGTATTTCAGATATCTACATCATTTAGACCTTGACATTATTATTATTATTATTATTATTATTATTATTATACCCTGCCCATCTGGCTGGGTTTCCCCAGCCACTCTAATCATAGCATTACTGTATGATTAATAACAAATGATACACCTACCCTCCATGAATTTGTCTAATACTCTTTTAAAGCATATTCTCTGTGCCTTGTGTCAATGAGTTCCACAGATTAATTATGCACTGCATAAAGAAGTACTACCCTTAGTATTCCCAGTGGGATGGCTTGGCCATAGAGTATCAGAAAGGTACACAACAATGATGTGACCATATCCCCGAGCACCACCACCCCCCGCTTAAAAAAAACTTTCACTTTAACCAAGCCACTCTGTTCCCTATTAGTTCAATGCATGCTATTTCCCCAAAGGACAAAAGCTTATCTTGGAATCTGTACCCTTTGTCATTCATTGGACGGTGAGAGAAGGCAAAAGCTTACTTAAAGATGTAATTTTCCTGTTCACCTACTCAGCTACTGCAAAGGAAATTAAAAAAAAATCCTTACAACCTAACAGTGTAAGACACATTTTGTCTCCTCAGAAATCACTCTATCTTTCCTTTATGGTGGGGGAACCTGATGCCCTCCTGATGTTATTGGACTACAAGTCCCATCATCCCTGACCATTGGCAGGGGATGAAAGGAGTCTGGCAATATATGGAGTGCCACAGACTAGCCAACCCTGCCCTAAATATTTGCCTTCCTTTGGATTTCTGAGCACAATTCAAAGTGTTGGTGTTGACCTTTAAAGACCTAAACGGCCTCGGTCCAGTATATCTGAAGGAGCGTCTCCACCCCCATCGTTCTGCCCAGACACTGAGGTCCAGCTCCGAGGGCCTTCTGGCAGTTCCCTCCCTGCGAGAAGTGAGGTTACAGGGAACCAGGCAGAGAACCTTCTCAGTGGTGGCACCCTCCCTGTTGAACACCCTCCCTTCAGATGTCAAGGAGATAAAGAATTATGGTACACAACTTTTAGAAGACATCTGAAGGCAGCCCTGTATAGGGAAGCTTTTAATGTTTGATGTATTACGGTATTTTAATATTTTTTTGGAAGCCGCCCAGAGTGGCTGGGGAAGCCCAGCCAGATGGGTGAGGTATAAATAATAAATTATTATAATATTATTATTTTTGTGTTTCTTCATGAACCTGCTTCAATCAGAGATTATAGAGGTATAAAGAAATGAGTATGCCCAACACTGGCCCTATCAGCAGGGCCTTTTTGGCCGTGGCCCTGATCTGGTGGAACGCTCTGTCACAAGAGACCAAGGCCCTGCAGGACTTGACATCTTTCCACAGGGCCTGCAAGACAGAGGTGTTCCACCAGGCCTTTGGCTGAGGCACAGTCTGACCCCCTCTTTTTGTAATCCTCATAGAACTCTAGCCCAATGGTTGCCATTAATTTGACTGTGAATTAATTTTGGAATGAACTGATTTTAGAATGTATTTCAATTAAATGATTATGATTTTATGTAAACTGTGTCATTTTTACTGTTGTTAGCTTCTCTGAGCCCAGCTTTTGGCTGGGGAGGGTGGGATATAAATAAAATTATTATTATTATTATTATTATTATTAGCAACATCATATCAGCTTCAAGGCTCCTAAGCACTGCTTTCTGTTACAGCCACGTTTGCCAAATTCAGCTAGGTCCTATTGGCTCCCAACTCCATCCATCTATCCACTTGTTAACCACCTATTCTGACGCTGCAGTAGCCAGTGTCTTACACTTCCCCATCAGCTATCCTAGCCAAGGCCACTTTCACAATTTAAAATGGCCAGTCATAGAATGACTTCACGTGCATGTACAAATAACTTCAGTGTAACTTTGGTGCAGGGACGCGGGTGATGCTGTGGGTTAAACCACAGAGCCTAGGACTTGCCGATCAGAAGGTTGGCGGTTTGAATCCCCGTGACAGGGTGAGCTCCCATTGCTCGGTCCCTGCTCCTGCCAACCTAGCAGTTCAAAAGCACGTCAAAGTGCAAGTAGATAAATAGGTACCGCTCCAGCGGGAAGGTAAACGGCGCTGCTCTGGTTTGCCAGAAGCGGCTTAGTCATGCTGGCCACATGACTCGGAAGCTGTACGCCGGCTCCCTCAGCCAATAAAGCGAGAAGAGCACCGCAACCCCAGAGTCGGCCACGACTGGACCTAATGGTCAGGGGTCCCTTTACCTTTACCTAACTTTGGTGCAGGGTTCCACGGGTTTCAAACCCTCTCCCTGGGGAACCCTAAGACACTCCAGAAATTTGTCAGAGGTCCTCAGTGAAAGGTTCAGGAACAACAGACAAGCCAGTTGATTCCTGCATCTGCAGGGGGTTGGACTAGATGACTCCCCCCCCCCGACCCGCGTCCCTTGCAATTCTACAATTCTAATCTTCCCTGAAAGAGTATTGCCACTTTCCCCTTTAATGCACAGCCAAAGAAAAGGATTGTGTGCATTCTGCAACAGTCGGTCACTTTGCACAGGGGATGGGTGCCCCTGGTGCCATGATCTTTCTGCAATGGCCAGGGGTTCACTGACAAATGCACACAGGTTCCTCAGCAGACAGATCAGGGTGGAAATTCCTCCTGAATGCAGGAAGTTTGAGGAACACACTGGTATAACTCAAGGGGGTATTTGTCCTGCTTTAGGGGCTGGGGGTGTGGCAGGTCAACTGGAACAAGCTGTGACTCTTCCTCATTCTGCAAACTTTGCAAATTCACCACGCCTACATCTGCATCCACTGCAAGGTTTTAAAACTCTTTGCCAGCTGATCCACTCATGCAGTTTTAATTTAGCCATTTGTGCCTTTAAATTATTTCCCTCATTCCAAATTCTATTATTATCATCATTAATATATATCCGTAATATTCTGGATGAAGTTACAGATAGGTAGCCGTGTTGGTCTGCCATAGTCAAAATAAAAAAATTCCTTCCAGTAGCACCTTAAAGACCAACTAAGTTAGTTCTTGGTATGAGCTTTCGTGTGCATGCACACTTCTTCAGATACACTGCTACAGAATAGCATCTAGGAACTTCTGGATGAAGTTTCTTTTCAAGAATGCATCTCTCATTCTGCATCATATATTATTTCAGATTCTATAAATGCGATTATGTCTACTGTTATTTTTCTTGCAATGCTATGTTATATGATACCGCCAACTTATACACCCAGACCTTGTAAATTACATTTTATTTGGCCCCCATTTTGTTTTCATTGGGAGTAATTGTTTTCATTTGTGTAATAACCCAATTTGAAGGTGATGTTCAAACATAAATCAAAGGATATATATATATATATATATATATATATATATATATATGGATTCATTTCAGTTTCTGAAATTTTCAGTAGGGAAGGGTCACAGGGTTGAGTGATGTTCAAAAGGTCTGCTAGAGCAGTTATTGTCAGACACAACAGAATTCCACAACAAATGTTCTCAACACATAATGCTTTTTTTGTAGTTCTACCTTGAACATATCTGCAAAAAGTACAAAAAGAGCAACGTTGAGCAGCAAAAAAGGCGAAATCAATGTATTTGGAGGAGATTTTTAGTGGTTTTTTGTTTTGTTCTGCCTCACAATAGCTGCTGTAGTATTATCGACATGGATGAAGTCATCACACATACAGCTTTTTTAATATAAAAAAGCAAAGGCACACACACTTAGCACATGGACCCAGTTAACAATAGTCACTCTCTGGGTAGAATCGGCATGGAAGACCAGTTCAAGATAGAAATACTTCCAAGCACATGTGGAACACATCCTACAGAATAGCATCTAGGAACATATTTAAGATTGTATTGTTTTCCCCTCCTCTCTTTTTTAAAAATCACGTTTTAAAAATTAAACCTGCCTCGGGCAAACATGGGTGTTACAGAGCTGAAATAAAATACATCTGTGAAATATTGCAACTCCTTGATATATGCTATTTTACTGTTATTAGTGTTATTCTATCATCATCATCATCATCATCATCATCATCCCTCCACCTCTTTATGGAGCCAGGCTCATTGTTACGGCTGACTACATCTCTTAGAACAAAGAACCGAAGAACTGTGTTAATCTAAGCACCGAGGGTTAAGCCTCGCCTATAGAAACGGCTCTTTTTAGCTACCAAACCTAAGACAAATACATTAATGGGGGACGATCCAATAATTTGGCATCGAAGCAGCAGTTTCTATTTCTGCAAACTATATGTCGTAATAGTAATTTTATACACACCTGCTTTCAAGCAACCTTTAGCAGAAATATATCTTGGGTCACTTATTTGAGGCGGCTGAGGTCCCCACAAGTGTTTCAAAACATTGTGTGCCCCCCCCGCCGCCCCCAGTTCCAATAAATTTAACCACACTTGCACTACAATGGGGAGGAAATGCAGTTTTTGCAGATTGCACTGTGGATTGGAATCAGCTCCTCTCCAGTAGATTAAGGAATGTTCTACAACTGATTCCCACCAAGGATAGTTTAGAACCAACAACAGTGTTTTTTCACTGGATTCATTATTTGTATTTATTGTATAAATGGAACATCCACTCCCAAGTACACCGGGTTTTAAATTTTGTTTTTGTAATATGATATTTTCTTGTGTACTATTGCTCTGCCCTTATTTTATAAACATTTATGAAATAAAGAGTCAATACTGTTTAGAAATGACACATCCACAAAAATACAGAACAAAGAAGAGTATTTTCTGAACAAAGCTTTCAAGGATGTTAAGATGAGAACCAATTTTAGCTCCGAGCAATCCAGAGGAGATTTGGAAAATACTTTTTAAAAACAAACAGCAGGGCCGTTTTTAAACACAGTCTGCTAAATGTTCTGTTTTTTCTCTCTTAGCCTTTCTCTCAGTTGAAGAATCCGCAACCCACTTAAAATAAAAGTCCTTTAATTTCCAGTTTTGCCGCATTGGCTTTTGTGGGCCTGCCTGAATTTAAGAATCTCTTTACAGCTGCAATCCCGTGTGCACCTGAGCTCAGAAAGATTTACTTCCAAGTAGACATGCATGGGGATTATAGCTGCATGCATATTGCAAAACTCTCTTTCTTCTTCACCGGTTGTAACTGAGGAATAGATTCAAGAATGTATACTTCGACTGGATCGCAAAAACTGCTTGTCCCCCAGCAATTCCCACCCTCTGTCTTTCTGTCTCTCTCTCATTGTAAGTTATTTATACATTGGTGTGCATCGCCCTCACATTTAAACTTTGTAAGATGGAAGCCTATCTATGTTTACTCAGAAATCAGGATTTACTCCTAGGTAAATCGGGTATGGGATTGGTCTGTTAGTCGGATTCACAGACTTAAGCCGAAAGAATCCTATTGGATTTAAGCCGAAAGAATCCTACTGAAGTCCGTGCGGCTAAACTGGTTTACATTCAAGCACTTTGGCACAATGGAATCGTAAACACGCCTCCTGCAAAATATAGGTCATTCGTGCTAATTAGTGCACCTAATTGTCATCAGAAATCCTTTCCCATTCTAAGCTAGGCTTCTTCTTCTTTTTACTTTCCCTATTTATTCCTTACGTCAAGCTCCCCAGGCAGTCCTTAAACCAGCTCCCTGTTTGGCTAAATAAAAGTCCTAGTTTTGTTCTACGCTTAAATGGCAACATTGAGCATCTTTTTAAAATCATGGGCTGTATCCATAACCCTAGAGAGGGATAAAGGATAATGGTGAAGGGAAGCTGATGTGAATTTCATAGGAATGGCATATACCTTAAAATATGCATGAATCACAACTGAATATTTGACAGGTTCAATCCCGCTGTCTACTGCCCTGGTAAAGAGGCTTTAAGAACCATATCTTTCAAGATACCATCGTTCTGAATTCTGTTGGAAGTGGGTCTTGCTGCAGTTGAATACGGGCATTTACTACTGTTGTGTCTTTGCACTGAAACACAGCAGTGTGTCTATGTCCTTTTACAAATTGGATTTAGAAAATGGATGGACGAACGGACAGCTGCTTAAAAGGAGAATGGCATAGCCATACCACATACTTCTCAACAGGGGAAGAAGTATTTTGCTCAAACACTTTGCTCCCGAGTTGCTCCTGGTTTAAAATTAAAAGTGCCTGCTCGTGGTTGTATGCATTTAGAGACTGATTCGAAACTCATTACTCAAAGTAAGCCATATATAAAAAAAAGAATCACTTAAGTGTGGTCCCGTGTCCATGTACACTTGGGAATATCTTCTTTCGAGGTAAAGGGGACTAACTTCTTATAAACATGATTTTAAGGTGCATTTAGGGCTGGCGAGCAATCAGCTTGATCCACGGAAATGCTTGTTTTAAATGAGCCATTAACGAGGTTATGCACCAGATAGCATTAACAGTATTAGAAATATCCATCTGTATAGATGGGTATCAGCAAGCATGGCATAATGGTATTAAATGATAACCCCCGGTAGTGAAATAGATATTGTATTTTAAGATATGCTTATTTTAAACCCATCAGCTGGTCTCTACCTATGCATTCATACAAACAGGCAATGCATTTTTCCTTTAGTCAAGCAGAGATGAGGTGATGGATAGTCAAAGGAAATAAAAAGAAAAATGAAAGCCAAAACTTTAATTGTAGATGAATTGTTAGAGGAGATAACAATAGTAAAAAATTGATTTTAAAATAGAAAAAAAACCTATATCCTATGTCATGTACCTGCATTCTTTCCTTCTTTAATTTTAATTGTTTGAAGAATCATTTTGCAGTTCTCCAAACCTGCCTAGTTTCCTTCCCTTCCAAAAAGATGTTTCATAAATTAATTTCAAAAAAGATGTTCCATACATTAATTAAACTGCAGAATGCAACAGTCTCAACAGCAAAACACCTTTACAGATACAGGGATGCCGCAGAAAAGTAGGCAGGTGTAACTGCCCGGCTGATCCTCAACATACTTACTTGGAAGTAAAATGACATTTCTGCATCTCGTATCTCCCTGGCCTCAAGTTTTTTTACAACCCCCCACCCAACTATGTACCAGCAACTCAGGATAATGCTTTGTGCTTCTGATGAAGTGGACTGGTGCTCAAGGAAGCTTATGCCACAATTAATTAGTTTGTCTTGGAGGTCCCACAATGCTGCAGCGTTGCTTATTCTGCAAAAGGCGATCAAGGCTGCTCCTCGGGAAATCGGTTACAGAAAATCTGGTTTCTAAATAGCAGTCCGCCCTGCTGGTATCAATGTGGCTTGATCCTAAATTGGTAATTTAATACTTGTTTTGCAACTCATTTCCCAGCTCCGGGCTTAGGATCCGGGTGGACAAAAGAAGCTCACGGTCTTACTTGTCTCCTCCCACAAACCCGGTCTGTGGGAAATTCGAGCAGGGGAAAGTACAACCCTAAACGCTGTATCTAGGGAACAAGCCTCACTGTACTCAGTATGACTTACTTCTGAGTAAAGCTGCATAAAACTGTACTGCAAATTTCCTCCAAAGTCCTTGCTCTTTGGACTGAATTGGGAGGGTGAGATTAGCGAGGACTTGCTCCAAAGTGAATGTAAATGCGGCCGTGGAATAGGGAGATTTTAAGCACATTTTGCATATGCGGTCTTCAGGCACATTAAGGCGAAATTTAAAACCCCCAATCTGTTTCAACGGAGCAACTTCCCGGATTCCCCCCTACGAATTCAGATCCAATTCAACTTACTTAAAAGGGAGGGGGGATTATTGTGCAGTGCTTTCAGCTTAATGGGTCCTATTCTGGAAACCTGAACATGAATTTTCGCCTGAGTATCCGCCTCCTGCCTACGTTAGCTGCTATCTCGATTCGGTCGTAAAAGCTAATACCTAAAGACAACAAACGAAGCTAACCAAGTGAATCTGGCGTGGGCCGGGGAAGAGAGCAGCAGGATTCGCACCCTCGCCTCCCCGCTATTTGGAAGCGGAGACGGTCGCTGCAAAGGGGATTCCAAGCGGGCGCCAGTCCGCTTTGAGGCCCCTGGGCGTGGAACAACTAACCCAATAAAATGGGGTGAGGACGTGGGGGGCACGAGAAGGAGAAATCGCCAGGCGAGCGGGGGGTGGGGGGAAAATAAGAGGAACATCTCCTTTTCCTACAGCGCCAGGAGGGCAACTGGAACTCAATTTTCGTAGCTGTGTTTGGAGAACTCGTGAGTGCGCGCAAGAGACTAGGAAGGGTATGAGCGTATCTACAGCGGCGCGGTCGCCACCCCGCCAGCCACCCTCCCCCGAGATCTTCCTCCTCCTCCTCCTCCTCGGTCCATCCCCGCCGTGCGCTACCGACCTGTTCTTGGCGGCGGCGGCCCTGTCCCTTTGCCTGCGGTTTTTGAACCAGTTGCCCACCTGCGTGGGGGTGAGTCCGGTGGCTTGGGCCAGCTCTCGCTTTTTGCTGGGGTTTGGGTAAGGGTCCTGCAGGTACCACTCTCGCAGCAGGTGCCGCGTGCGCTCCTTGAAGCAGTGCGTCTTCTGCTCGCCGTCCCAGATGGTGCGCGGCAGCGGGAACTTCTTGCGCACGCGGTACTTGTCCACCGGCCCCAGCGGGCGGCCGCGCAGCTTCTCGGCCTCCTGGTAGTGCGCCTCGAGCCACAGCGCCTGCAGCTTGGCGTGCGACTCCTTGGGGAACTTGTGGTTCTCCAGAATGTGGTACAGCTCGCGGTAGTTGCCGGCGTGGAAGGCCACGATGGCGCGCGCGCGCAGCACCGACTCGTTGCGGTTGAGAGCCTCGCAAGCCGCCGGCGCCACCGGCAACGACCACAGGAAGCGCCCCAGGCGCTCCACGTCGCCGCTCTCCTCCAGGGTCTCGCACACCCCGGCCACTTGCTGAGGGCTGAAGTTGAGGATGGGCAGCTGGAACATGGAGGCGGCCGGCGAGGGGGCCAGGGCAGGCGAGAGGGATGGCTGGGGCTGCCGGCGACCACGCTTCCTCCGGGTCACCTCTTGCGCGCAATCCGCGGGGAACGCCGAATCGAGGAGCCTCTTTTCCGCGCCTCGGGCTGGGCTGCCTCCACCGCGGGTCCAGGCGCCTCGTCCCTTAGTTATGGGGCTGCAGGGTTGCAGCGACTCTTCCACGCGTCGGAAGCGACTCCCAGAGCCTCGCCTCTCCAAACAGCGGCGCTGGTTTTGGCGGAGGCCACGCTTCTTCGCTTTTCTCCTGGGTTCAGAAAGCCAGCGCGCGCTCTCTCTCTCTTCAGCCCTCCAGATAAGGGGTAAAAAGCATCTCTCTCTCTCTCTTACCCTTCCCGTCCCCTCCTCCTCCTCCTTTTGCGCGCTTCAGGCGCTCGCTTGGCTAACCTTTCGCAGCAGCAGCAGCAGCGGCCGCCGCGCGCGCGCGCTGCGCTAGGGCGCTGGGAGAAAGACTGCGCCGCGCTCCGGCGGCTGCCTCAAGTTGGCAAGAGGGAGGGACCTGTGCGTGAATGGAGGAGGGAGGGCGAGGGAGGGGAAACAGGGGAAAGCCCCCCGCTTCCTCCTCCACCGCCCCCCCCACACACACCGCACCCTCGGTCTCCCTTCCAGCTTCTGATTTGCTGCTGTTGGCCTCGCCAGATTGGCTGCCCCCTCGGTTTCCATGGCAGGCCGCCTGCCCATCACTGCCAAGCCTCTGCCAATCAAAGAGCGAAATCCTGCCAGCGCAGCAGCTCTGAGCGCGCTTGGAGAAGGAGGGTGGGCGTCCTCCGCCCTTTCCCCGCTTCTCCCTTTCTTCCTTTCAGCACCTCCCCGCGGTCGACAGCGCCCAGTCACTGCACTGGCCCTTCGCTAGCAGGGAGAACTGGAGGGTGGTGATGGGGGACAGTGTTTCTTTGCAAGAGATTTGCGCTGTATTCAGATAGAGGGCGCAGGCGCGACCGGGCGCTGCCTGAGATGGCGAAGCGGTGTGGTTTTCGCGAGGAAAAGGGAATGGCAACTCTGCCGCTCAACTTTCCCAAATATAATCCGAAATAAAACCAACTCATTCAGCATCTGATCTGGAAAGGGAAAGCACCGCGATCCTACTCCGAAGTATCTCATTACAGGAAAATGTGTCTCTTTTAAAATATATATATATATATAAATTGTCCAGTAGCGTCAGCAGGTTTACCATACTCATTGAGTCAATCAGCCATCTGCTACTACCCTCCTGGGAAAAACCCCACCCCACCCTCCCACTATATATAAGGGTCTGGTGACTTCTGTTTCAGTGTACTGTATAGGAAGAAGTGTACATGCACACGAAAGCTTATAGCAAGAACAAACTTAGTTGGTCTCTAAGGTGCTACTGGACAATTTTTAATATTTTTTTTATATATTTCGACTGCGTCAGACTAGCACGGCTACCTACCTGAATCTTTTTTAAAAGTTAGCTTCATGCGGCCTGATGAAAGGAGGCGGAGGCTTCATTTTGGACCCCGAAGCATTGCACCCGGGTCGGACTGTTCGCCCATCTAGTCCACTATTGCATACTCTGACCGGCAACAGCTCTCTCTGGAGATGTAAGCGGAAGGTATTTCAAATCAGCTGCCGCCTGGTACTTTGCCAGAGATGGAAGTTGGCACTTTGTGCGCGGAGAGGCCTCGCCGCCAAGCTCTGATTCCCAGCACGTGCACACGCAACCCGCCCAAATCTAGGCAGCCTATATAGCCCGGACACGCTCTCACGTGCAGCCAGCCCACGTTCCACCTTTTCAGCCTCTTCGCCTGGCTTTGGGATGGCCCGCAAAGGGACACAAAGGGGTTTTTTTTTCCAGTGACATCTTAAAATTCCTTTCCTGCCTAACTGGCGCGCGCTTGGGGGAAACAACGCCATTGGGTTCCTTGGACCGTACATGGGACTGGCTTTTGTAAGGGGGTTGGGGCAGAGCCTTGAATGAGATGCTGGGGTTGCAGTGCGGAAAATAAGAATCTCAGCGCGAGAACCTGGAATAATCTTAACACATCCTTCAGCCACCTGGTGCACTCCAGACCTTTGGGAGTTGTAGTACAAAATATCTGAAGGGCACCAGGTGGCCTGAGGCTGTCTTACTTAACGCCGCCCATGAAGTTGGGTTCTGGCCAAGACTTGCTGAAGGCACCCGCGCACAGCGATCCTATGCATCTTTCCTTAGAGATAAGCTCTCCCCGGTTCCAAGTGCGCAGAGCTCAGCCCAGGCGCAGAGTCCAGCCCTTCTCGACCGCGTTCTGGATGTTTTCTTTTGCGGGGAGACCTTTAGCGCCACCCCCATGAAAACTACCACGGGAATCGAACAGTCCTCTGCCTCTGCCCGCCATCCAGGGCCTGCTGAGGATCGACCCTTTCCCGATCCGTTCCTCCCTACCTCCCTCATTCATTTTCTCCTTTATTTAGCACCCCTCCTTTCCATTTTAAACCTCGTTGTTTTCGCTTGAGCGGCCTCGAATAAACACCCAGGAAAGCCGCGGAAGAAGTGAGAAGTCATTTGTAGGTCAGGGTGAGCAACTTAAAGGCATCTTTTAAATTATGGATCAACTTTTAGTCATAATTTTGGCCCCTCCCCCCAATATTTCTTCCCCTTTCTCCTTGCGAAGTCTAAGAAACTACGAACCACTATTTTACCTTCCCATGAAATAATAATAATAGCAACATTTTCGTCTTCGTCGGTGTCAGCAAACGGAATGAAATCGTTTCCCGGAGGGTTGAAATCTGCAGTTTTATGGCGTCTCGGGCAACGAGATAGAATAAACTGATATTTATTTACAGTCTCAAGGTGGCCTACATGATTCCTGCATCGCAGGGGGTTGGACTAGATGACCCTTGGACCCCTTCCAGCTCTAGGATTCTATGATTCTCCCCCGGCCTCATTTAATCTCCACAACAATCTTGAGAGGTAGGTCAGGCTGGGAGGCAGCGAGTGGTGCAAAGTCACCCAGCGACTTTGGGGAGGATTTTAACCCTGGTCTTTCCCAGATCCCAGCCTGTGACATTCTAACCACTCTAACCACACAAACTGTCTCTCGGTTTATTTTGCTTTTCTCCCTCTCCCGTCTTCAATAAGCAAGCATCCATTCTTCTGGAAAGAAAAGGAGAGGAGAGGGAATAGAGCTAATCTCAGAAATTTGGAATTAAATTCTATCTTAGTGCCAGGCCTTTCACATTTAAAGTTTAAAACCAATCAATTATGTTTTCAAGCCTCGCCTTGGTTATTTTTCACACACTCCTCGGTCCCCGCGCAGATGTAAAAAGAAATGCCCTCCGATTCGACGTGGTTTGCTTGGGAGGAGGAGGAAGAGAGAGAGAGAGAGAGAGAGAGAGAGAGAGAGAGACTTCTACTGCCTTTTCTTTAGTATCAAGCACACTGTGACTTTTTCCCGGAAAGATTTGGTAAATCAGACGGCGGATACATAGCGCAGATGGTTTGGAGGTGTCGGGTCACATTATGGCATGCCTGGCTTCGCGTCTAAGTTCATTCTGACGGAAAACCCTGATATTATTTTCACAGATCTACACAGTTCACTTGAAAAAAAAACCTCCGAGCCATTTTCATCATTTATGCGAGGCTTGCTGCTAGCGGGATGGAAAGCCTTTCGATATTGCTCATTTTCATAAAGACGACAGGAGGAGAACTGCAGAGAAACAAGACCGGGCAGGGCGTGTTTGTGCGCGCGTAATCAAACGCTGAGTGCGGGGAGCGCCGGGGGGAAACGGACCCCATTCCGTAAGCATTTCTTTTTATCAAGAGTCTAGTCCTCTTAAAGGCAGAAGAGTTGGACTTGATGCAACCCGGTTCCTCTGTCCAGCTACGCCGAGGGTTCGGACACTTTTCTGCAGAGCACACAAGCGGTGTACGTATAGAATCGGAGAGTTGGAAGGGACCCCCAGAGCCATCTAGCCGACCCCCCTGCGACTCAGGAATCCCAGCTAAAGAGATGGCCATCCAACTCCTGCTTTAAAAAAATCCCGTGAAGGAGAGTACACCACTTTCCGTTCCACGACTGAGCAGTACTTACAGTAGGAAAGTTCTTCCTGAGCAATAACCAGAGCAAAACTGAAATAATAAATAGGAAAATTAAAAGAACATGAAACTGATTCGAGGCCCATTGCGGCCTCCGGTAGAACCCGATCCACAGGTTCAGAAGCCAATTCCGTCAAACTATTTGCTATTTTTCGCTTTGTTGTTGTTTAGTCGTTCAGTCGTGTCCGACTCTTCGTGACCCCCTGGACCAGAGCACGCCAGGCACTCCTGTCTTCCACTGCCTCCCGCAGTTTGGTCAAACTCATGCTGGTAGCTTTGAGAACACTGTCCCACCATCTCGTCCTCTGTCGTCCCCTTCTCCTTGTGCCCTCCATCTTTCCCAACATCAGGGTCTTTTCCAGGGAGTCTTCTCTTCTCCTGAGGTGGCCAAAGTATTGGAGCCTCAGCTTCAGGATCTGTCCTTCCAGTGAGAACTCAGGGATGATTTCCTTCAGAATGGATGGGTTTGATCTTCTTGCAGTCCATAATTCAAAAGCATCAATTCTTCGGTGATCAGCCTTCTTGATGGTCCAGCTCTCACTTCCATACATCACTACTGGGAAAATCATAGCTTTAACTATACGGACCTTTGTTGGCAAGGTGATGTCTCTGCTTTTTGTCTCTGCTGTCTAGGTTTGTCACTGCTTTTCTCCCAGTCATGGACAAACAAAGTGAAGGGCTCTTATCAAATCTGCTTCGCGCGCAGAAGGTTCCAGGTTCCATTCCGGCCATTTCCCGGCAGGGCCGGGAGAAAACCCAACCTGAAACGCCGCTTGCCAGTGTAGTGGCAATGCCCAGCGAGATGTCCTGTTGGCCTGAGTCGCTCTTGAAAAGCTCCCGGTGTTCCTAAACCAGAACCACAATGAACTGGAACCGGTGCGCTGAAAATAAGTCGTGAAAAACAAAACGAAAAATGCTGATTTTAAGAACTGGGCTGGTGGAGACGCCAGCCATTGAACGACTTTGTGTCGGTGTTTATTGCCATGAGAGAGGCATCCCGGAACTGTGGGGTACCGGGTCGCTTCTTCTTCACCCCGCGATGTCTGTTTGGGGTGTACTTAATCTCCGTCTGAAATGCGCCCTAATTCTAACAGGACTGGATACGAAATCGGCAACGATTTCGCACTGCGCGCACGTTCATGCTGCAATTCTTCTCACGCGTACCACTCGGTAGGACGTAGCTCCGTGCAAGTAGGTATAGGGTCGCGCTGCACGTCCTATAGAAAAGTAAATGTGTTTAGGACTGGATCCTTTCTCATCTGAGTAAAGCACTCCAGCCTGCAATAACCTCCCTTACCTGGGGGTAAATTGCGCTCAATAGGGATTACTTCTGAGTAGACACATATATGACTATATTGTAAAGGCGCCATCGATTTAAAAGTGAGAATCAAGCGGTTTGTTAAATGACTCCAGATGAAATAAATGGGGTTTAACATGTTTGCCTGGAGCAGGGTTTGCGCCTTTGACTCCCACTCCTTTCAAAGGGAAAAGAGAGTTGAGCGTACATTAAATATATCTGGATCGCGCCCATTATTTTACTGGCGAATGAAGCATAGGCGCATGTAATTGGCCGCCAACCGGTTAGCTCTAAGAAAACTGACCCCATTTCTTTAGCAAGCTGATAGTGATTGCTTAAGCCGCTACCCGTTGGATTCAATGGGATTACTTCCGAGTATAAGATCGCGCTGTTTACCAGCTCTTGTATACAACAGAGTATTTAGTCATAGAAGTATAAAGTTGGAAGGGACCCGAGGGTCATCTAGTCCAACCCCCTGCAGTGCAGGAATTTCAACTAAAGCATCCATGACAGATGGCCATCCAACCTCTGCTTAAAAACCTCCAAGGAAGCAGCCTCCGCCACCTCTAGTGGGAGTCTGTTCCACTGCCCAACAGCTCTTACTATCAGAAAGTTCCATCTGATGTTTAGTCTGAATCTCCTTTCTTGTAATTTGAAGCCCTCCGGAGCCACAGAAAACAAGCTTGCTCCATTTCCCGTGGAACAGCCTTCCAGATATTTGAAGATGGCTATCATACCTCTTCTCCGTCTTCTCTTCTGCAGGCTAAACATACCCAGCTCCTTCAACCGTTCCTCATAAGGCTTGATCATCTTGGTTGCCCTCCTCTGTACAATTTCCAGTTTCTCAATATCTTTCTTTAAATGTGGTGCCCATAACTGGACACAGGATGCCAAGTGTGGCCTGACCAAGGCAGAATAGAGTGGTACTATGATCAAACCTTTCCATTCTTAAGGAAATCAGCCCTGAGTGCTCACTGGAAGGACAGATCCTGAAGCTGAGGCTCCAACACTTTGGCCACCTCATGAGAAGAGAAAACTCCTTGGAAAAGACCCTGATGTTGGGAAAGATGGAGGGCACAAGGAGAAGGGGACGACAGAGGACGAGATGGTTGGACAGTGTTCTCCAAGCATGAGTTTGACCAAACTGCAGGAGGCGGTGGAAGACAGGAGTGCCTGGCGTGCTCTGGTCCATGGGGTCACGAAGAGTCGGACACGACTAAACGACTAAACAACAACATCATACCTCTTCTCACTCTTCTCTTTTGCAGGCTAAACATACCCAGCTCCTTCAACCATTGCTCATAAGGCTTGATCATCTTGGTTGCCCTCCTTTGCACAATTTCCAGTTTCTCAATATCTTTCTTTAATTGTGGTGCCCATAACTGGACACAGGATGCCGAGGCAGAATAGAGTGGTACTATGATTTCCCTTGATCTGAACACTATACTTCTGTTGATGCATTCGCTTTTGTTGCTGCAGTTTCACACTGTTGACTCATGTTAAGATTGTAGTCTACTAAGACCTCTAGATCCCTTTCACATCTACTACTGGCTTTGAGCCACTGGCTTAGATGGCTTTTGGCCAATTGGTGGTGGTAAAGAAGAAGATTATCAGCTGTGACAGCTAAATGGGAACTTCCAGGTTCAGAGGAAGTCTACGGCTGAATACCACAAAAATGGTGGAGAGGTGTTGCACTGCTGGGCTGCCCCTTAGCAGAGCGGTAAAACCTTCGCCTTACATGCAGAAGGTCACAGGTGCAATCCCCAGCGACATCTCTAGGTAGGACTGGGAGGGACCCTCTACCTGAAACCCAGAAGAGTCTCTGCCAGTCCGTGCAGACAGTATTGAGCTAGATGGGCCCATGGCATAAGGTGATGCTTTCTATGTTCCAGAAGACTTCTGAAAGGGAATTTGCTCTAACCCAAGGTTTCCCAAACTTGGGTCTCCAGCTGAACTACAATTCCCACCATCCTGAATACTGCTCCTGCTAGCTAGGGATCATGGGAGTTGTAGTCCAAAGACAGCTGGAGACCCAAGTTTGGGAAACCCTGGTTTAACCAATACCAGCTATTTTAAATGCTCCTCTCTATATAAAGCAGGGAGGGGTAGCCAATGTGGCGCCCTCCGCATGTTCTCCAACCCTCCTCAACCCCAGCCAGCATGGCCAATGGTTAGAGCTGATGAGGGTTGGAGTCCCGAACACTTGGAGTCAACACGTTGACTAGCTCTGCTCTAAGGAGCATTTCATTGATTTGGAGCCTTGAGGGTGCTGTGGAATTTAGAGTCAAAATAGTTAGTTGTTGGGCCGGACGAGGGCGGTGACGCTGGGAGGAGGCTGGAAAGCAGATCTTCAAGCCATCCACGCTGCGCCCTCTGCGCTTCCAAGGACCAGCTGTGTTAAGGGGCACACACCTCGATTTTAAGGACAGCTGGATTATAAACGGCCTTCTGGTGTCCTGGCAGCGGGGAATAAGTTCTCATGGCGCCGGATTCTGTCCACCGGACCGCAGTTCTATGTATACAGGCAGGGACATCTAATACATTGCAGCAGCTCTCTCTCTCTCTCTCTCTCTCTCTCTCTCTCTCTCTCTCTCTCTGTGTGTGTGTGTGTGTGTGTGTGTGTGAGAGAGAGAGAGAGAGAGAGAGAGAGAGAGAGAGAGAGAGAGAGAGCGTGTTCAGGTATTTTTATATATTCACTTCCACTGGCTCCTGCACTGAGGCCCGTCCTAATTTCAGCAGCAAAGCAGAGCCGTGCGTAATTTCTGTCGCAGCAATGCGGACGCGTGCGTAAAAGCCTAATTTGGATAGAATTGGGTGTCAAACTACCCCACTCCTCTTTATTATTTAGCATTAGGAAGCGTTCACACGTGCGCAAGAAACCCGCGAAACAAAACACCACCACAAGAGAGTGCCGAGGGTGCTTTGGGAGGCACGCGTGAAGCCATTCTTAACGTTCAGAAGGCAAACATTCAGAACCACGTTGAGGCTCGTGTGAAAACAGCCGCCGGGATCATTTGTCACGACACAGGTATGAAAAACAAAACAAATCAGCACGGGCCTTCATTTGTGCTTTACGGATGGGGCGGGTCAGAAGCTTTAAAAGTCAGGGCTTAAAATAAGGCAATATATCCCCGGTGACCAGGGCCAGATTAAAACCTTTTAGGCTCTAAGCACCAAAAAAGTTATGATGCCCCCATGGGCGTAGCAGAATCGAGTAGGGGCAGAACCGAGCTATATGCGACGCGCTTGGTCACTTTGTTAAGTATAAAATAAAACAAAACGTGGATTTATTGTAACACTTGACAGGATCTGATTTCCTTAACAGGGCGCCCCTTGGTTTAGTTGGGGGTAAGTCAGGAAAAAAGAGAACAGAAAATTGGGAGAAGACTTTAGAGTGTACGGAAGTCAAATAAAGCTCTGATTCTTCCCATGATGACTACTTCGAAGCCTTTTGTTGCTGTTGTTGTTTTAAAAAAATCAAATGTCAAATTCTAAAAAAATAAAAATTCTAATAAAATAAATGTGCCCCTGCTTTGTTGCTGCCCCACAGTGTGTATTTAGTCTGCCTATTAGAGAGTCCAGCACCGCGGATGAGCCTCAGACCTGCTACTTCTTTTAATCGGTCCCTATCCGACCCTTAGGGTTAAGTCAAAACTGAAAGCAGTTTAGATTGCTGCCAAACTGTAGGGACGCCAATGATTCTGAAAGTTGCCTTTCCGATAAACCTGTCATTCTGTAAGAAAGGCCTGATTCCCTGTCTCTTGGAGAGACTCTCTTCTCTTTTGTCTCTCTCTTTCTATTTTTCTCTCTCTCGCGCACGAAAAAAAAAACAGCAGGAGTAAGGGAGGAAAAATAGAGACAAAAAATAATACAGTGCAAAGTCATAGCTGTGAAACCGTCACATTTATCACTTCGGGGTTTCTTTGCTAGGGAGCTGCAATTCCCTGAGATCTGAGGCTGATCTACAGAAGAGAGAGCCATTTGCTAAATTTTTGATTCCTGCAAGCTGACTGTTTTCTAAGCGCAGAAGTGCATCCCCCCAGTTTAAGCAGACAAATCTGTCATTCCAAGTACAATGTTGCCCTGTGACTCACATACCCCTCTTCCTGCATAAGGAGGGAAGCCTCTCCAGCACAACATCCCATTATACTGAGTCAAGGAGCAAACAAGTGTAATGGGGATGAAAGCGGCCCTTTGTCATCCGTGAAACATTTAATACTTTCAAAGTCCTACTGTTCGCCTTGCATATCATACAGCAGGCTCATGAGACCAAATCCAGCACAGGAGGATGGAGAAAGGGAAAAAAAATCTCCCCGGAGTCAATGGAACAGTTGTCAAAGAACAAACGACTGGTTTATTTAGACAAATGAATCTGTTCGTGATAGTGGATATAAATGTTAAAACGAAACAAAACAGTTCTATTTTTTTAGGAATTATGCTGTGGATAGTATTGCTTACCTTCCCCAATCGTATTTTTTATGTTTGGTCTTCTGGATTCATGAACAATAAGATCAGGCAATCAACGGAAAGCAAGTCAATTTATACACATTTGTTTAATTTGCATTGCCTGCTTATTTATTTGCTGTGTAGATTTTTTTCCTCCTTCGTTGAGAAAAGGCGCACCCTTGAGATACCTTATAAATGTGCAATCTATGTGATGTAGATCATGCCGGCCACATGACCCGGAAAGCTGTCTGTGTGGACAAACGCTGGCTCCCTCGGCCTGAAAGCGAGATGAGCACCGCACCCCATAGTCGCCTTTGACTGGACTTAACTGTCCAAGGCTCTTTTACCTTTCCAAATTCACATTCAGGGATCACAACAATGGCCCGATCTATATATTTGCAGCAGAATGGGCAAGTTCTGAGGTGGCACAATGGATTGCACCACTTTAGGTCGGGTGGAGGGGGCGGGACAGACCACAGTTTTAAAAGAGTTGTAAAAATAACTCTGTATCACAAGGATGCTAGCACGGCAAAGGGAAATATTCTAGCCCAGCCCCTTGTCTGCTGTTCGGCTTTTCTATTTGTAAAACGTTTTGGTTTGGAATGCATGTGTGAGCATTCACAAATGTTATTCCACCCCACACAATGTGAAGTGGTATAAGCCGTTATCATCTTCTTTTCCTGGACAAAAAGGACCCGTTGAAAGTCCGGTAGAGATTCCCAGACCGGTTTTCCATTGAGGACAAGAGATAAGGAATTGTATGGACAATATGAAAGTAACTTCCCATTAGATATAATTTTGGACTCTGTGTTGCCTAATAATTGTTTTCTCATCCGCTTCTGCAACTTGTGTATCTCACGTTTGGCAATATTAGTGGCATAAGGCTATATTGTTTGCATACACAGGTCTTGTCAATTGTTTGACAGGCTTAATTCATAAATAAATATCTGTCTTGGGTCAATAAGAATCAGTGGTGGCTTCAGGAACAAAGATGGGAAGGGGGAAAGCATATGATAAGGACAGGAGTTCAGCAATGGCAGGGCAAGTTGGTGGGGCGAACTTCTTGCTTGGGGGGCGCTTGTGATAAGAATTATACATAGCCAGCTCCTGCATTTATTTTATTTATTTATTTACAGTTTTATTAACTTTTAAAAGATGATAGTCTTATCCTTTTTTGGATTTTACATAATCTGTTTACCAAGTTGCATCTATATCCCACTTTTTGGTCTGATGAGCCTCCAAACAGGTCATGTAACAGAACAACACAAAACAAAACACAGTTTTGGTGTTGGGAGTTGTGCCATTAGGGTGTTGGGAATGAGAGTCACTGAAAGGAAGAGGAGATTTGTAGAGCACAGCAAGAACTCATTCCTAATCTCCAAGGGTGGGTAGCTTGTTACTTTCCTGCTATCGTTGGACTCCATCTCCCATCAACTGTGGCCAGCATGGCCAATGGTCAAGGATGATGGGAGCTGTAGTTCAGTACGTTTCCAGATTTTCCACCTTGCCATAGACAGTATCAGGCTCTGCTTAAAATATAGCATTAATAATATTAATTGACCCTGCTGGATTAGGCCAACGGCCAGATTAGTCCAGCTTCCTGTTGTCATTGTGTCCAACCAGAGGATTATGGGAAGCCTAAAAGTCTTAGGCTCATTATGAGCCAACTATCAATGACACCTGTTATTTTAAGAACATTGAGATCACCTCTCAATTATAAAAATAAGTTTGCAGCCTTTATGATGGCTGAATTAATATTGGAACCACATAAACTGCATCTATTGAAGCTTTTGAGACACTGAGCAGCAAGCCTTTCCATTTAAAAATGAATATCTCATCCCGTCTTCCACTGGGAAAATGGAGGTTATTGTATTTGCTTTCTAAAACAACTTAATTTATGTGTGTACACTTTAATATTCAGTATTTCTACAACCGCATTTGGCATTTCCTTGGCTCAGGAGTAAAATTATTGTGGGGGGGACCATCCATAACTTCAGTGTTTGACCTATCGGAGACAACTGTTTCCTTGTTAATCACTGGCTTGCCTCAATAAAATAAGAGTGAATTATTTCATGATGTGCTTTTATGGCGAGAACATTTATACTAGAGATGACATTGCTCATCCAAACGTATGAAAGATTTTCATTTCTACTATTTAGTTGTGGGCCTTTGTAATCAGTATTTGACAACTTAAGGCACTTCATGATGGAGCAATCAATTGGTCCTCTTTGTTAACAACATTTATGGCATTGTCATCATCGTAAGTAGTTCCAGTAATGAATTTGCTGTATATTACTTGTAATTCATATCTGACCTTGGATGGCAATTATCAGCTTCTCTGTCTGGGATTCCAAACACACACACCCCGCCTGCCCGCCCCCCCCGTTCATAGCTATGCTATTGATGTTCCATTGTCAGAGTAACCATCAACTTATCTTGCTGGGTAACAATTGTATAAGTTCTTATCCGTGAATTTATCCACACTGTCAAAGCCAGCTTTCAATAATGTTTTAGGGCACTTACTATAGTTGAGGGGAGATGAATGAACTATCAATTAAAGCACTGAATGCTATCCTTCTTCAAGGAAAACAGTATTTTTTGCCAAACGGATGCAATCAGATACATACGAGTAAAGAAAACGGGAGGGGTGGGGGACTGAGGTAAACATAGGATTCTTTTTTTTTTAAATCTCCATAGCAATCAACTGTGAGTTCTTCCTTGACTGAATAGAAACTAACCTTTTTGACAGTAAGAGCAGTTTGACAATGGAATGGTCTCCCTCGGGAGGTGGTGGGCTCTCCTTCCTTGGAGGTTTTAAAGCAGAGGTTAGATGGTAATCTGTCAAGGATGCTTTAGCTGAGATTCCTGCATTGCATGAGGTTGGGCTAGGTGACCCTCAGGTCCCTTCCAACTCTAAGACTCTATGATTCTATTACTGTGTTCATCTATTGCACTAGCTCAGCTCTTGAAGTGTTACAGGATGTTCATCAGCACAGTGAAGAAGAAGAAGAAGAAGAAGAGTTTGGATTTGATATCCCGCCTTTCACTCCCCTTCAGGAGTCTCAAAGCGGCTAACATTCTCCTTTCCCTTCCTCCCCCACAACAAACACTCTGTGAGGTGAGTGGGGCTGAGAGACTTCACAGAAGTGTGACTGGCCCAAGGTCACCCAGCAGCTGCATGTGGAGGAGCGGAGACGCGAACCCGGTTTCCCAGATTACGTGACTACCGCTCTTAACCACTACACCACACTGGCGTAGCGTGGGTTGTCAGCACCCGGGGCAAGGCAAGTAATTTGCGCCCCCTAACCCCTAACCTGCCAGCTTCTTCTTGCTGCTGCCTGGGCTGGTCTGGTGTGGTTCTCTCCCGCGCTCAGCGCTGCGCTGGGCGGCCGCTGCACTGTCCCTCCCCCAGATAGTCCCTCTCTCTCTCTCCGCACAGCACGCCTGGCACCCACCCACCCCCCTCCACAGTGGGCGGCGACCCGGCGGCTCGGATAGGATTCGCACAGCCAGCACTGCAGTGAGAGAGAGAGAGTGAGCCAGGTAGGGGCAGAGAGCTGCGAGTGCGAGCGCGCCCCCCCAGATGTTGCGCCCGGTGTGGCTTGCCCCCCCTGCACCCCCCATGCTACGCCACTGCATCAGCATTCCAATTGCTCAGATGTTAAAAAACAAACACAAAACTGCTTGTGTGTAAGGCTTAGGGCAGTGGTGTCCAAACCTTTTTCAAAGAGGGCCAGATTTGATGAAGTGAAGGGCTGTGAGGGCCGACCAAAGGGCCAACCCAAGTTGTTGACCTTTTATTATTACAGTATTATTATTATTATTAAATATTTTCTTGGTTTACAAAAGTATGAGCAATGTCTCTCCCCGCCCCCCCCCCCCAGTTACATTTTTACAGATCAGTTTCATTTGTTGAGACATTAGTGTTACATTAGGAAGAAAAAGGGAGAAAGAGGTGGATGGGGGAAAGGTGAGTGGGGCGGGGACAGATGGCGATGTTTCTATTTTACTTAATATATGTGTTGACCTTTTTGTAGGATTGAAGTTGTTGAGCTTTTTTTAGGGTTGAATATTTTACCCCAGGAAATAAATTGCCACAGGGGCCAGATTAAACCAACTGGCGGGCCAGATTAGGCCCCCGAAAAGGACTTTGGACATACCTGGCTTAGGGACAGTTAAGAAATGTACACCTGTTTCCTCTGATGAGTATGGATCAGAGCAGCAAAAGGAGTTCTGCAATGTAAGCTTATACATGTATACTCTGGAGTAAGTCCCACTACAATGGGGTTTACTCCTAGGGAAGTGTGTGGATTGCAGCCTTAGGCTGGATATGCAGGATTCATTTGTGAGACATTCATGAAACAAGAAGCTTGGTGACAGAAAGACATTAACAAGTGCCTTAAACTGCAGCAGGGAGGGTGGTGAGGTGGTGACAGAATACTGTAAACAGACAACGATG
This sequence comes from Podarcis liolepis, assembly GCF_965112155.1. Lineage (NCBI taxonomy): Eukaryota > Metazoa > Chordata > Lepidosauria > Squamata > Lacertidae > Podarcis > Podarcis liolepis. The sequence goes on along the minus strand of NC_139554.1, from coordinate 8,994,115 downwards.
CCATAAGCAAATCAGAATAAAACGAAGAGATCGTAGCACAAAGGAAGAGGCTGATGCCTATATAACAGTATATTCAGTGGTGTTTTTCAATGCCAAATTTGAGCAACTGTGTATTAAAACATACTGTGTATATTATAAATAAACCTCTCTTTTTATGCAATTATGTTGGTCTGATTCATTTTCTGCCTCTTTGTGTTTTCAACCTAAGGTCAGTTTAGTCAGTGCTTCCTCCATGCTCCTCCTGCATTTCTTGATGCGTGAGTTTTCATTTCCCCAGGCAACATATCCTGTCTGTGACTGACAATAGGCTACATTTTGAGCAGAATTAATTCATTGCATCTGCCCATATCTCACTTCCAGTGTGCTTTCTCCTCCTCCTCCTCCAGTTGCTGCATCTTTCCTTCATCTCCTGCCTGACCATCAGCTTTAGACTACCACATTTTACTTCCCTCTTTCTCATTAAACAATCTCCTTCTCCAAACATGTGCACCCATGATGCTCTTCCTGTTTGTTCTCTCTGCCAGTTCAATTGGGCAAGCAACTCATGAAGTTGCTTGGGGCAGGAAAATGTATGTGTTGCGGTGAAGCTGCATGGAATCTAAGGGGTGGACCCTGGGATTCCCTTATAATGACACAGAATACTTTGGGAATAGAATTATGACAGAAACAACTGGACTCAATTTTAAGTGCTGCACGGCTCACACATGACCCAGCAGCTGCTTCCATATCTGGCAAAGAATGTGGTACAACAGCCCTTGGGTCAATAAAGTGCCTTGAGGTGGTGTGATCTATTTTGAAGTACATCCTACTGAGTTCAATGAGGTTTACTACCATTCACTACAAATAGATTCAAGTTACAAGAAAGGAGATTCCAACTAAACAACAGGAAGAACTTTCTGATGGTAAGAGATGTTTGACAGTGGACTGGACTCCCTTAGAACAGACCTGTCCAAAGTCTGGTTCGGGGGCCTAATCTGGCCTGCCGGTTGGTTTAATCCAGTCTCCATGGCAGTTTATTTCCTGGGGTAAAATCCTAAAAAACCCCTCAACTACATCAATCCTAAAAGAAGCTCAACAACTCCAACCCTAAAAAAAGCAAAACTCTTCAATCCTAAAAAAAAGGTCAACAACATTGGTTCGCTCTTTGGTTGGCCCCCACGGCCCTTCATTTCATCAAATTTAGCCCCTTTGAAAAAAGTTTGGACACCACTGCCTTAGAAGGTGGCGGACTCTCCTTCATTGGAGGCTTTTAAGCAGATGTTGGGTGGCCTTCTGTCACAGATGCTTTCAGTGGCAGATCTTTGGGCCCCAAATTTCACTGGCACCCTGTATGACGCTAAAATTCGGCACTCTGTGGCGTCCCCAGCAGCACCCCCAAGGCTCTATGCCCAGTGTGACCAAACTGGTTGTACAGTGGTGCCTCGCAAGACGAAAAGAATCCGTTCTGTGATTCTCTTCGTCTAGTGGTTTTTTCGTCTTGCAAAGCAAGCCCATTGACGGATTAACAGATTAGCGCTATTAGCGGCTTTTAGCGGCTTATCTGCTGATCGGATCAGCTGATAAGAGGCTTAGCGGCTTAGAAAAAGGGGGGGAAGGGAAAAAAAAACCAGCAGGAACTCGCAAGACATTGTCGTCTTGCGAAGCAAGCCCATAGGAAATTCGTTTTGCGAAGCACCTCCAAAACGGAAAACTCTTTCGTCTAGCGAGTTTTCCGTCTTGCGAGGCATTCGTCTTGCGGGGCACCACTGTACTCCCCTAAAACAACATCTGATGCTCTAGTCAGGATTCCTGCAGGACGTAGGACTAAATGAGCCTCAGCATCCCTTCCAACTCTACACTTTTATGATATAAACATGCATAGGGCTGCAGCCTTGTATTCAGTCCTTTGTGTCTTTGCAAGGGAGTTGGGTGGGAAGAAGATCACAATTAATTGACTCCACTGGACCATAAAGTAAGCTGATCGCCGAAGAATTGATGCTTTTGAATTATGGTGCTGGAGGAGACTCTTGAGAGTCCCTGGGACTCTCCGTGGGACTGCAAGAAGATCAAACCTATCCATTCTGAAGGAAATCAGCCCTGAGTGCTCACTGGAAGGACAGATCCTGAAGCTGAGGCTCCAATACTTTGGCCACCTCATGAGAAGAGAAGCCTCCCTGGAAAAGACCCTGACGTTGGGAAAGATGGAGGGCACAAGGAGAAGGGACGACAGAGGACGAGATGGTTGGATAGTGTTCTTGAAGCTACCAGCATGAGTTTGACCAAACTGCGGGAGGCAGTGGAAGACAGGAGTGCCTGGCGTGCTCTGGTCCATGGGGTCACGAAGAGTCGGACACGTCTAAACGAGTAAACAACAATTGACTCTACCTATTGTGGTCCCTGGCTCTGCCTATCAGTAGCTGCCAGTGGGTACCAGCCTCCAGGTTTAGAGGCCTCTAGATACCAATTGCTGGGTAAGGGTGAGAAATAGTCATTGCCCTCGTGTCCTGCTTGTGAGGCTTCTAACTGTCTTTTGGGTAGCTTGGCCAATGTGATTTGTTTTCCCACACTGAACTTCACCAAAGCTGTCATCTGTGGATGTGTTGTCATCAGCACATACGTGGCAGCTGTCTGAAATTGTCTGGGGATATGCTGCATCAATTCTCCAGTAGATGGAGCATCTTCATTGCTTTTCTTCAAGAGAATTTGGGGAAAGAGAAAGGAAGAGAAAGTGAGTTGATTCATTAAAAAAAACAAAAACAAAGAGATCTGTTCCTACTGATTTCAGTTAGGTATTCAATACTTTGGGGCTATTCTCATAACCACCTTTAATTCCCCAATTTTGGTGCAGTATGATATTGCATTTTCCCAGTAGTCAAACCACAGTATTATGTACTTTGGAAAACTGGATACTTCTTCCTCCAGGATCATAGCTGTTAACACACAGGGCTTTTTTCAGCTGGAACCATTTCAGCCAAGAACCACATACAGTACTTAAGTGGCCAGTAGTAGTACTCTTTAATACAGTGGTGCCTCGCAAGACGAAATTAATTCGTTCCGCAAGTTTTTTCTTCTTGCGAGTTTTTCGTCTTGCGAAGCACGGTTTCCCATAGGAATGCATTGAAAATCAATTAATGCGTTCCTAGGGAAACCGCTTGCCAGGCTGGCGGTGCGGAGAAGGGCTTTTCTCCCCACCGCAAGCCTTCAGGACAGGTACGGGAACAGAGGGGAAGGCGCGCAGCGCTTTCCCTCTGTTTCCGGGGCTTGCGTGGGAGGAGGGTTTTTCCTCCCCACCGCCAACATTCAGAACAGCATTCTGAATGTTGGCGGTGGGAAGGAAAACCCTCCTCCCACCCCAAGTCTTCAGGAAAGCCATCCGAAGCTGGGCGGCGGGAGAAGGTGTCCCCGCCCCCCCCCCCCGGCATCGGAGCTTCGTTCCGATGCCGGGCGGCGGGAGGAGGCGTCCCCCCCCCCGCCCGGCATCGGAGATTCGTCCCGGAGATTTCCCTATGGGCTTTCGTCTTGCGAAGCAAGCCCATAGGGAAATTCGTTTTGCGAAGCGCCTCCAAAACGGAAAACCCTTTCGTCTAGCGGGTTTTCCGTCTTGCGAGGCGTTCGTCTTGTGGGGTACCACTGTACTTCAATCATTTTTTAAAAAAATACGGGTGCATTTATTTAATCCCAAGCAAATATGGTTTATGATTGCACTCTTCTTGTGGGACGTGCAATCAAGCAATCAATCAAGCAGACATGACAGGGGAACTGCCCAAAGGTGCTTGGAGAAGATTATGGTTGTTAATATAGATAATAATAATAATAATAATAATAATAATAATTTTTTAATTAAATTTGTATACTGCCCTCCATCCAAATGTGCTTGGAGAAGAATACTCTTGTTGCTAATTTTTAGTAGATTATAATTCTAATAATTTATTAAATTTGTATACAGCCCTTCACCCAAAGGTCATGGGGTTGCCATATGTTCAGAATTTCCTGGAAGACTCACTTTTGTGTCTGGATTTTCACTTTTTGAAATATGTCAACCCTATTAAGCTTGGAGAAGAATACTGTCGTCGTTATTCTTATATATTTATCGTTAAATTTGTATACCACCCCTTAATCCAAAGAGCCTAGGGCGCTTCACAACAGAATAATGCAAAATGAGAACTTTATTATATACATTATATATAGCAAAACAAAAAGCAAATCAATTACACCTCCCCCCAAACCCCCCCACATTTTAACTGCCGTAGAATGTTATAAATCCCCGCAGGAAGGGCGCGCAACCCTAAACCATGTCTACTCGGAAGTAAAGTCCCACTGCGCCCAGAGGAACTGACTAGGGAGCAAAGCCTTCTTTTGGACGCAGCGGGCTCAGCCAACCCCCTCAGGGCTTCCCGCCAAACGAATCTCCTCAGGCGGCGCAGCTCCCCTCCCCCGCCCGCCCCGCTGCCGTTAGGACTTAAAATAAAGGCGGGAAACAGGCTGCCGAGCGCCTGAGGCGGATCACCGCAGCCAAAGGGCGGCTAAAGCACCGCGAGAAGCGCCTCAGAAACGCGCGTCTTTCCTCCGCCTCCTCAGCTTTTCCCGCGCTTTCCCCCCCAGGACGGCGCCATTTTGCTTTCTGCTGAACAGCGTTTTAAGAGGTTGACTCTCAGCCTCCCTGTGAGTCTTATTGCCCCCATTGAATAAACAGGACCCCCCCCAAACGAAGTGGGGGAGTTTGTTTTGTTTTTTGACGAAGGACAGCAGATTATTTTTATCTGTTCTTCTGAAACCATGTTTGTGGTGGTTTTTTTTTTGTCATCAATAGGGTTTTAAAATCTATTTTTATTACTGTTGTCAGACTGTCCTTAAATCACGTTGGAGGTGAAGGCTGTGGTTTGAAAGTATTTTTAAAGTGAATGAACTGCCCTGTGGCCTTCGGCTGAGGGGGCTATATAGAAATTTAATAAACAAAGAAAGAAAGAAAGAAACAGGGTTTTGTAGAAATGCAGATTTCACCCAGAACCGTCATGTTATGTGGTCTGGAAACTTTACACCTGACTTAATTTTGAATTTAGACAAAAATGACGCTGTTGTGCTAAGCACTCCTCCTTCTGACTAATCATTTAAGGATCGTGTTTATCGTTACCTGTGAAGACATTAATCAGGGCAAAAGATTGGTGAACGTGCAGTGTAACTTTGAACACTTTGAACACTGGAAAGTTTGTGATGCTTATTCAGATACATTAAAATTTGTTAATGGTAAAAAGCTGGTTAAAGACTCCAGCTATCATTACGAACAGGTCAGTGGAAACAACTGCCTCAGACAAAGTGGGATAATTTTACAAGAGGGTTAATGTTAGCTTCATATTCCCTCCTTTTTCATGAAAATTTCACCCCTGCCTTACAAAGCATCTCCTGTGCTAGCATAGCCTGTAGTAATAATAATAATAGAATTTATATACTGTACTACCCTATACCCAGGCCTTTACAGCAAAGGGTGGGTTTTCTTTTCATTTGTCTCCAATTTTCATTTTGTATCACTGGGGCTATTAAGTATGTCATTGTGAGTGTGTGCTTTTATTATGTTCTTCCTTTTCTTTTCCCTCTTCATGTAGGTTTACAAAATGGCTGATGTCATGTTAAACAACCTGAACAAACTACTGCTACAGCTTGGTATGTTGCCGTGTGGTTCAACTTTGGAAACAAGCAACGGAGAGTCCTTAAGTTATCTATAGTTTTTTATTATCTGCATATATTGTTTGCCTCACAGTGTTATAATGCACTTAAAACACCTTTTCTTTACTAATGTAGCTGAGTCCCTGTGTTACTGGGTTAAGACAGAATTACACTCAATGCCAAACTACATGTTATAAGGTCCTAAAAGTCACTTCTAAGCAAATTTGAGGGAGGAGAATTAATAGCAAAGAATGGCGGGAATGGTTTAATTCTTCCCTCTCCTTGCAACTCCCTTTCCCCATCAGCAGTTTTCCATTTTGTACAGGTTTGGATGGATGTTTATAAGGCAAATGCATCTGAAATGAAGGAAAATCAGTTTTGGGATGCGGAAGGAGGAGAAGCAGCGGATGGGGTATAGTTTAATATAGGCAAGCCATAGGCAAACAGCTTGAATACACGTAGCACTGAAATAAAATCTAGTATTCAAGTGACTAAGTTACTGTTTTAAAATGCAAATTAGTTCTCACACTTACCGTAATATCTGAAGGCAATGATATCATTCATCTATATGTTTCTGCTACAGTGTTTCAGCTGCAGCAAGCATCTTACTCCAAGGAACATTTGAGGCAACAGATACAGAGTGAGTAGACTTTAATACATAAATTTTGTCAGAATCTTGCATTTGTTGCAGTTTAAGCTCTCATAGATACTTCTGCATGCCCTTTGCCTTTCCTTGATAGAAACATTCCTCTTATCCTTGGTGGATTGTAATGGAAACTTGTCCTCATTGTCAAGAAGTTGTACTCTTGGTCTGAAAATTGGTTATGATTCACAACTTGTGGTGTCTATCCAAAGGCGTGTCTAACAAAAAACACACAAACAAAAACCACCATGCACAAGGACCTGCTACCTTATTGAAACAAATGTAGCAGCCCTAGAAAGCAGGGGAGCTCCAGATGCATAGTAGACCTCCAGTATCCATAACATAGGCGCCGACTCCATGGGGCTTGAGGGGGCCCGAGCCCCCTCAAAAATGCGTTTGGGGGGGCTCTGCCCTCCCAATAATCTCCGGCGCCCCTCCAGCAGAGTGCCATCGCCGCCCCTCCCCCAGCCCAAAATGCACAGGGTCGGGCTGCATGCTTCCTGCCCTCCCTCCCGAGCAAAAGCTCCACCCAATTTCCTTCGGAGCTGATTAATAGGCGCAGCACACTCTCCCCTATTCGCTCACGAGGAGGCGGCGCCACTTTATTTGCATATTCATGAGCTTATTTATTATTCATGAGCTTTCCCGGGCCCCCCAATACTTTTTATAAGTCCGCGTCCCTGATCCATAAGAACAGGCATAGGCAACCTCAGCCCTCCAGATGTTTTGGGACTACAATTCCCATCATCCCTGACCACTGGTCCTGTTAGCTAGGGATAATGGGAATTGTAGTACCAAAACATTTGGAGGGCCAAGGTTGCCTATGCCTGCATAAGAAGGTGCTGGATCAACATTCTGGGTGGAATTTAGCATCATGCTCTTTCAAACATTCTATCTGTGCAAGCATTTCACCTTGCTGGTTGGAATTATACCCTCTCCCCCAACTCCAAACTAATTTTGGGAGAGTGTGTGGGGCGCAGAGGAGGGCAGGTCTTGTTGTGTAAGCAAATCTTTGTGCACAGCTTCTGCTGATGAGACTGTTAGGTAAATTCTGCTCTATAGCTCTAACCTTGGAACATATTGGATGGTTCCAGTTGTATAGTTTGTATCCCAGTGACCTATTCCGATCTTAAATTCCATCAAACATGAAATAAACATTTTCTTTCAGTATATTCTGCAAATACTGCAGGGAAAAAGATTGAGATCTGTCAGCTACAAGAAGAAATTAACAAGAACAAGGAGGCAATTGCTAGCCTACGCAAACGAAACAATAGCTGTAGAGAGAATTGTAATGCGTAAGTATATGGTAAAAACTTTATTTCTGAAACCGCAATTGGCTATAATATACCTCTTTGTAATCAAGCAATTATGGATTTAGCTAGTTAAGAAGGGGTGTGAAGTTATTTTGTTATAGACCGAGAAGATACATAGCACTTTCTGAGGTTTTAAAGTGCTTTCAGTACATTATCTCTATAATCTTACAGCAACTCTGTCAGTCAGGTCAGCCAGTATTATTATTTACATACTGCGTATGGGTGGTAGAGTGTCTGAATGGGTGGAGACACCTGGAAAATTTGTTATATGTGTTCACATTATACCTTTAAAGCACAGTTAAATAACATTATTTCTCTCAAAGAATTCTGGACATTATAGTTTACCTCTCACAGTTACAATTCCTAGCAACCCTTAACAAAAGGCATTCCTCAGAATTCTGTGAGAGGAAAAATGTGCTTTGATTATGGTTTAAAGGTATAGTGTGTATGCAGCCTTAGATTTGAACTGGGGACTGTATTAAACCCTTTCGGAGGCCCCTAGGCAGTCTCAAACTTGGGGGGGGGGGCTTGTGTGTGTGTGTGCTTTAGTGGGATAACATTGAACTAAGAAAGCTTGGTTGTAATTTTCTTTCAAGATCAAATCAATATTATTTTGATCTGTTGTCATGGGGCCCCTAAAAGGTGTGGGGCCCATAGGCCAGTGCCTACTCAGTCTATTTGGTAATCCAGCACTGCATGGTTCTCATCAGTTTCTTAACTACTGCTATGTCATTCTTTCTTTGTTATACTTATATCCTGTGTTTCTGCCAAATGGCGATCCAGTCAGCTAGCAGCAATAATACAAATGCAGTGGTATTGCATCTTGGTTTAAGAACAGCTTAGTTTATGAACAACTTGGATTAAGAATGCTGCAAACTCAGAAGTAGGTGTTTTGGTTTGTGAACTTTGCCTTGGAAGCAGAACATGTTTCACTTCTTGTTAAGTGTGTTCCATTTGTAAATTGAGTCCCCTGCTGCTATGGAAAAACACACTTTGGTTTAAGAATGGACTTCCAGAACAGATTAAGTTCGTAAACCAAGGTATCACTGTATAATAAAAATATCAAAATACAATAAAACAGCAATAAAATACAAACTGAAAAACATAAAAAACAGACAAATAACCATTTCGAGCCAACCACAGTTTACTTGCAAATCAACATGTGGGTCAAAGGACTGTACTGTATTAATAAAAATGCATTTGCCAACCAGTGGAAAGTCATCAGAGACAGGGATAAATGGGTCTCCCTTGGCAAGGAGTTCTGAGAGCAGCAACTGGGTTCCAGTTAGTTTTATTGTATTAATGAGTATTTTTGAGTGTGAGTATTTTGTGATATGAAAAGTTGGTGCACATGTCAGTACTGAACTTTACACTGGATACAAGCTACATGCAATTGAAATCAATGAGAAAAGCACAGAAGTTTTAGCTTAGGCTCACAAAGGTGACTGTGAGCCAAAAGTATATCTCAGGTTCCTTTTTCTCAGAGTACATCATCACATTATCTTCTGGTAGCAAGAAGGGAGAGTGTAAATAGAAAGGTGCTGGTGGGAATTACCGTATTTTTTGCCCTATAGGACGCACTTTTTCCCCTCCAAAAATGAAGGGGAAATCTGTGTGCATCCTATGGAGCGAATGCAGGTTTTCGCTGAAGCTTGGAGAGCGAGAGGGGTCGGTGCGCACCGACCCCTCTCGCTCTCCAGGCTTCAGGAAGCTATCAGCAAGCCTGGGGAGCCCGTGGGAGTTCCCGCAGGGTTCCCTAGGCTGCGGATAGCAGCCTGCTTCCCGGAGTGCGGGGCGCGCTGAAAGCAGAGCGCCCGGCGCTTCGGGAAGACATCCCGAAGGCTGCGGATAGCAGCCTGCTTCCCGGAAGCTCGGGGTACAGCGGGGAGGCGCAGCGCCACCACCCCGCTGTTCCCTGACCTGGTTTGGAGGCTGGCGCTAGGGAGAAGTGCGCTTCTCCCCAGTGCCAGCCCCACAAGATCGGGGGACAGCGGGGAGGCGGAGCGCCGCCATCCCGCTGTTCCCCGACCTGGTTTGGATTCCCCGACCTGGTTTGGGGGGGGGGGGAATAAAGGAATTTTCCCCCTTTATCCCCCCCCAAAAAACCTAGGTGCGTCCTATGGGCCGGTGCGTCCTATGGGCCGAAAAATACGGTACCCATTTTTATGATGGTCTTGTTACTTATGAATATAATTAAACTATGCTTTTAATAATTAGATGCTTACTGTAGTTTTAAATTTGTTGCCTTAGCTGGAAACCAACATACATGATTCTTAGTCAGCATGAAGAGTATTTGCAGAAGGAACTTCAGAATTACCAGGAATCAACAGAAAAAGACAAGTATGTAAAAATGTTTGACAGCTGTATATTAAGACTTCCATAAAATATTGCTGATTATAAGCAATGAATTTCTTACCTATAAAAATGTGAACACTCAGGAAGATAAGGATCTACTCTTTAATGGAGAATTATATTTTGGGGTACACCACCACTTCAATGGCAATTGCTGACTGCATCCTATCACTGAAAAGTAATAGAAAAATACAGGTGGTTTCTCATATTCCCAACTAGGTTATAGTTCAGTTAAGGCAACACATATTTTTTTTCAAATTTCCCCTGTGTTGAACTGAGCAATTGTCTCAAGTACTGGCCTTGCTTTGAAAAGATAGTTAAGTGGTGTCTAAGGCGGGTGATTGTATTTCCTTGTTTTAAAAGGAAAATGTACCAGGATTACACAACTCAGTATCAAGAGACTTTTAAACAGCATCAAGAAAAATATTTAGCAACTGCCATTGCTCAGGAATATCACCAGGAAAAAAATGAATTTGAAGAAATCCAAAACCGAGTTCTGAAGCAGTCTGAGCTACTTAAAAAGAAAGAAGCTGAAGTGATAGAGCTTCGAGGTAAAAACTTAGTTTCTATAATGCCAGTTATCCCAACTGAAATAAAATACACATGGTGGAATTCACCTAATGAATTCCATCAGTGGAAGCCCGGTGCAAGGCCTTCTGCTTGTGCAATGAGGTTCTTACCCTTTCTTTCTTCTGCACCCCCACAAAATGGGGTCTGGGTGTTTTGCGGGGAGAACTACTAGAATGGCACATGACAGGAGGATAGGGGGAAACATTCTGTAAGGCAAGCCAAAATGCTTTGAATTCATCCACAGAAATAAAACAGAGTTTGGAAGGGATCTAAAAGTTAATTCAACAGATTGCGGTGGGTTGGGATTATTTTTCTTTAAGGGTATGCCCAGATCAACAGTTTGCCCTTCAATCCACCTGATATTATTGTCATTGTTTATTATTTATTTAATTTCTATACTGCCCTTCATCTGAAGATCACAGGGCAGTTCACAATATAACAACAAATACATACCATAATAAACAAAATCAGTACCCCCAATTTAAAAGGCGTATATAGTTTAACTAGCCAAAGACCTAGGAGAACAGGAATGTTTTAGCCTGGCACCTAAAGATATGTAACAAAGATGCCAGATGAGCCTCCCTGAGGAGAGTGTTCCATAAATGGGGAGCCACCGCAGGAGATGCCTGTTCTTGTGTTGCCACCCTCTGGACCTCTCACGGAGGAGGCACACGAAGAAGGGCCTCTGATGATGATCACAGGGTCTGGGTCGGTTCATATGGGGAGAGGCAGTCCTTGAGGTATTGCAGTTCTGAGCTGTAAAACTTTATTGTTAAAACTATCACTTTGAATTGAACCTGGAAACTAATTGGCAGCCAGTGCAGTCGGTCAAGGATTGGAATGATATACTCAAACCATCTTGCCGCAGTAAACAATCTGGCCACTGAATTCTGCACCAGCCAGTTTCTGAACCATTCAGAGGCAGCCTCATGTGTAAACACGTTTCAGTAATCTAACCTAGAGGTTACAAGAGCATAGACGACAGACGTTAGGCTATCCTTGACCAGATTTGTGCCACCGAGGCCACCTGAGCCTCAAGCAACAGCAATGGATCCAAAACAGGATCCATTGTGCAGATTAACATGGTGAGAACATGATATAGCACAATCTGGAATGAAAAGCTGTTTTTAAAAACCTTTGTGACCAGTTTTTACCCAAAATGCACAAAAATGAGATTAATTCATTAACAACTTTCTTTCCTCCAGAACCTGGTCCATTCCAGTCACTTTCGCAGTGGGCATTACAGATGTATCCATATACTCAGCTTAAAAATTGTCTGTTTAAGAGTTGCGCTGTGGTTTTTCTTGTCTTTGTTACTGACTTTTATGATTGCTGAAAGATGTTGAAATACACAGGAATCTACATTGTCTTCCAGCTCCTAAAGAAATCTATTGAACTGTAATTGACTTAGAGGGGTAAGAACAAATCCTATAGTTCAGGCCATGTAGCTACTGTAATCAACAAGTCATGAGCAAGGAAGAAATATTAGTTTAACTTTGGTTTAGAACTGCCCTATTTACTGCTCTATTTGCTATCCACAAGTAAAGATTTGTTCTTAATTATTTACAATAAATGCTAAAAGTTCTGTGCATTTATTACTGGTACATTTTTGTCATATATAATTCACCATGAATCTTCAGGATAGGGTGGGATAAAAATGGGATAAGTATGATGTTTATAGATTGAATACACAAAGGCCTTTTGTGCTAGTTTTTATTCAGAATGGTCTTAATTCTTGCAATAGCGTTCTTAACATTGTTTCAGATTTTCGGAATAAGAGCAGAGGCTCAGCTTGCCCAAAGCAATGTAATAAATCTAAGGATTTACATGTTGTTCATATCCAGTTCTTTAGCCACAGGAACACACTGAAAGCTCAATCCTTCAGTTCAGTTCAGTTGAAATACTAAAACTCATTTCACACAACCAGCACAGTTGTGATATGACAACTGTCCCCTCCATCAGGCCTGAACAAAGGCTGTGATAAGTGGTTTATCTGAACATTAAGCCCTAAATATTGCATGGCATGCCACTGTTTATCATCCAAATGTGGATTCCAGCACATTTCTGTCTGGGTTAATAGCAAATGATTCAGACAACATGTTCAGCACAAATGTGGCTGAATCTGGGTTGAGATTAAAAGTTACCCAAGTTAAACAGCGTAAGTGTGAATAAGTTCATTTATTTCAAAGGCTTAAATCCAAGTGAGCACACTAAAATGTGTTTCCATTTAGCATTTTACTTTGACTGTTTGTTGTGTATGTTTTATTGATTCCTTAACATAAGAAAGTGCTTCTTTGAGGCACAACACAAAAGAAATTCTTACGCATTCAGTGGTTCTCAGGCAGCAATCACTTGAACTAGAAAAAACAGCAGAAGAACTACAAAGGAAAATTAATTATTTCAGACAGGTAAAATGCCTTTTAAATTCCATGCTATGTTACCATCTGCTAAAACACTACTATATCACTCACAGTTGATAAAGATATATTACATTATTTCAAGCTCTATTCTGTAGTTGATAATTATTGTGTTCTTACTATTTTAAGATGACAAAATGGGATTTCCTCATTTCCTCTGAAGCACTGTGGATGATACCCAACCCACACATCAGATAACATAATCACCCAAGGTTTCGCATTTCACTCAGGTCTAGCAAATCCTGACCCCCACCCTGATGCAGTTCCATGTTCCTGATGCTCTCCACCAGTCCACCTCTCAACAGAGCCCCACTGCCTCCCAACTCCCCCAAATTTAAAAGAAATATCTTCATCCTATGTTAAGCGCCTGACAGGATTTTAGAATCTGACAGGTAACAGCAGACTTATGGGGGTGGGGGGGAGAGACTGAACACCCAGCTACATAGTGTTTGACTGATTAGAAGTTAAATAAAGGAACTGAGAGATAATATATAAATGTCAATGAAATTTCTTTGTTGTTGCCAGGAAAATTTTACACTACATTTTCTTGAAGACACTAATAGCTCCAGCTACAATTCTTTCCTTTATCTTTTGAGTATGTAGGTCACCATTATTGTCCCCTATTGCAGATTTGGGGCAGTAGCTCAGAAATAGTGGCTTGCCTAAGGCTACCCACAGAGTTCATGGCTGAGCAGAGATTTGAACCATTTCACTGCTCAGTGTTCTGGTTTCTTTCTCTTTCTCTCTCTTCAGTCAATGTAAAAGAAAGGCCACATTGCCGTGTCATATTCACACAGTCACAAGCAGCATAAACACCCTCATCTCAGTCACACACATACCTATAGCAATTCAAAAGAACCCTTTCCCTCTTGCCAGAGTTGAAATTAAAAGCCACCTAGCATACCTCCCCTTCAGACACCTAAAATCCTGCATCCTGTTTACAATGTGGCCTGATACATGCATTATTATTGAACAAGGAGAACTGGTCAGGCTTGGTCAGCTTTTTAAAATCTGTATATCAGTTCCCACTAAAAAGTCTGAAAGGTTCTGCATAGTCTAATGTCATGCCATACAGTAACACCTGTAAAAAGATTGCATGTGTCAGGCAAAGTATGTTGTACATAGCATTATTAATAAATGTATGACTTGGGCCTCAAGCCCCTATGTCTTTTGAAGAACTGGATTCAGAGCCTTTCAATCCCTTTCAACAGCGTTCTTTATAGCACTTGCTTTTCTGAACATACCCCATAGAGATCTAAGATTGGTTTTATATGTTCCTCAAGCCTCCACAAGGGTGGAGGACCACTTAAGACTTCCAGAGACTAATGCATCAGGTTAGTTGCCAGACTGGGGAAGTATTCAGCTGGCTGAATACTGCTGTCCATTGCAGGCGTATTCTGCTGATTCTACTATCCATAAGCTGTAGTGGTGGACTTTGGAACTCACTTAGGCTACATATGCAACATATATTTAATGCACCCACCCACAGAATCCTGACAATGTTAGTTTGTTAAGGGTGCTGGGAATTGTAGCTCTGTGAGGGGTAGACTACACTTCCCAGGATTCCTTTTATAGGGTGGGAGCAAGAAATGTGCTTTAAATGTATGGTGTGTACACAGACTCAAATAGTGGACACAATAGCCCCTAGAACCCTTTGCCTCTTGACAGAGTTGAAACATCTTTGTGGATTACTAGGCAGCTACAGGCAATGAGACAGCAGAAACAAAGATAAGAGTGCAAATGAAGAAAAACATCTGAAAATATCAGCCAAAACAGCATAGAGCCCATCTGAAGGCTTCCGTGGTGGTGATAGAGAGATGACCTTTTCCAATAGGTTTTCTGTTGTCTTAAAACTTAATAATTTTTTTGTAGTTTAGATTCTGATTTTAATAAGTTTAAAGAAATGTAATGGATTGGATCCTGTCATGTCCTCCCATGAAGAAAAGGGCTCCTTTCATTTACAGAAGTGATTGCAATCTGACAGATGAAGGTGATTTTTACTAGTTCCCTGTAGCCTCCCCAGCTTCTATACTGCTTCAGAGGTTCCCACAACTCTCAATAACAGATTCATAGGGGGCTATGTGCAGTGGAAAGTGGGAATCAGTGAAAATTGCTTCCCTTTCTTTCGTCAGGGCAAGTGTTCTCCTGTGAGTAGATCAAGTTCTGAATCTAAGCTACTGTAATTGATTCCTTTTTTATTTTACTATTGGTCTAAGTCATTCTGAGGGCTTTTTAAGGTGGAAAGGTGCCATTGGGTTTCTTGGGTTAGTGTAGACAAGTCATGGAAAAATAAGACTGCCTTTCCAAGCTACAAGCAACTTTACAACTTTTAAGGAACCACCAGATTTTTCAGTGAAGCCTATGGGGTACCCTGTAGTGCATAATAAAAGAGGGGCATTGTATTAAACATAGTGCTACAGTAAATATTCTGTTAGTGCAAGGATTTTTCCCTTTGTGGTAGAATATTCTGTCCCCGTCTCCTCATCTCTGTACTTCCTAAATCTATTCTGGGGGTTCCTCCAATCCATGAGAGCAGGTGAGATATATGCGGGGGGGGGGGGGAATCCCCTTAAACTAGTGCTAATCCTTGAACTAGTACAAGAAGTTAGTTGAATACTGTCCATGGATACAATTATATCATTTGTTTATATAATTTTTCTTTTAGCAAATTGAAAAGATTAAAGAAGACCAACACAATCCTGAAGTGATAGAAAAGGAAAATGCAAAAGATCTTGAAGCAAGGAAGGCATCTGATGAAAGGCAATATTTTAAAATTGATTTTATCACACATAAACAAGCCCCGTAAACTGTAATGCTATAATCCTATCTATATAAACATTCAGACATATCTACACAACAAACATATATCATGTTTATACCCCTTTAACTGCCTGGGCTTTCCCTGAAGAATAATAGGAGCTGTAGTGTTTGAAGATTGTGCAGATTATATAGTATTGATTCCTTACATTATCTTGTATGTGAGTCCCCCTCCCAAAAAAAATAACACTAGAGTTCCCAGAGGAGAGGGAATAGTTATTGTCAGTGCTCTATAACATTAGAAAGTGGCTCCTGCATTACTCTAATGTCAGTGCAGACCTTCTGATCAGCACATGAATAAGAGGGGCTAGTTCTGAACTGCTATTGCAGTTGTAGTTGAGAATAGCATTGCCTTTATACCTTTTTATCAAGGAAGAAATATTTATTTTAAAAGCTTTATCTCTATCTTAAGATACTTTACTGAAGTCTAAGGGAGCAATTCTGACTTCACTTAAACTTTTGGCAAATCTCCCATTGAACTAGGGTTGCCATATTTCAAAAAGCGAAAATACAGATACAAAAGTTGTTGAGGTTTTTGTTTTTTGTTGTTGTCATAGTAGTTGTTATTTTGCAAAGATGCTGAGCTATTTTTAAGGAATTTTGCCAAAATCTACACTTCTGACATTGGTTGCCATATGTGTGGATTTTCCCGAACATTTTGGCGATTTCTGCCCAGGCACTGTTTCCAATGGCCAAATTCTGGTTATGTCTGGGAAATTCTGGACATATGTCAACCCTATAATATACATACTGTGCTATGTTTCTGCATTTAATGTCACATGTCTTTGTTTTATTACAATTAATGCTAGATCCTCTGTATACTGCATTTTAGGATGGGAAATTTTTTTAAAAAGGAAGGTAGAGGGATGTATTAAATGTTTTGTCCCTATAAGGCTCCATGTTACGTTCTCTCTGTTCTATAATTTGTCATGTTTGTGTCATGCCCACTGGCAGGTATTACCCAGCAAATATATTATAATGGATTCTAGCTTAGGCAGAGAAGGTACATCTTTTCAATGTTTTGTCCTTTACCTCATTAAGCCACCCGTGGCCTTTCCATCTCTCTCTTTTTTTGAAAATCCACTCACCTTGTTTACTGTTTGCTTTCATTGTAGCTTTTTTCTTCTTTCAGCTTGTTCAAAGAGAGTCAACATGTGTTAAAAGAGAAACGTCAGATGTATGAATCATTACAGCTTCCTAGCATTTGTCAGAAATTAGTCCAAAGTTTCTCAACTCTGAAGCCATTGTTTCAGCAAACGCAGAGAGGTATGATTTATGTCTGTAAAGAAAATATTTTGAGATTTCATTTTTATGTGAGGAGTAAAATAGATGTTAATTATCCCATAGTAAGCAGTCCCTGCCACATCTGAGGGGGACTCCACACTCTGTGCAGTAGACACAATCATTTTATGGGCACTAATGTTTCTAAAAGCATACATATGATTATTATTGGGTGGGTGGGTGTGTATTCTTTTTGTTTGTTACTTCTTGTTGGCATATGTCTGTCTCGAGAAACGATGGAGTGCTGCTGGAGACAAACTGCTGTGTTAGCATCGACATGACCTCCCCAGGGCATAAGCCTGGGCAGTGTGTGTATGGCAGTCTTGGGTTGCCCAGGTGACAAGATCCTCCCCCTCTCGGTCTTACTGATGTGGTCCAAAGAAAAACAGAGCAATACAATGCATTTGGCATCAGCTTGGCTGCAGGAGTTGCCAGAAGGAGGCATACAAGGTGCCATCCAATTGTGTTAAGGACTCCAGATTCGTGTAGGGTTTACTCCTTAGGCTTTTCTTCTTCCAAAGATATCCTGCAAGGCAGTGGATGCTTAGAACCAGAGTTTTTCTTCTCCTAGATGGACTACCTTTCCAGGTTGATGAACCCCATCTGCCCCTCAGTTCCCTCTACAGCACGTGCAGAAACTGCCTTCTTGACAATTGGAGCCACTATTGGTCTCAGTCGCTCAATCCACCACAGCCTGTCTTCGCATGCAGGAGAAGTCTGAGGCTCATCAGTTATCCTCACCTGGTTTAGCAGCTATATTTTTATATTGTAAACCACCCTGTGGTTTGCAGTTAATAATAATAATATAGAATGATCACAATTGTTGTATAGGCAAATACCTCAGTGTGTTTTCTGTACTCTGAATTGCCTACACCAAAGGTGACAGATTCAGAGACTTTTCCACATAATACTTTGCGCCAGTTCTTCTCAGCAGTCATCCATATATGTTTTAAGAAACTGGTATATGTGTCCTGAAGTTCGTTATCTTGAAGCTGGTAGCTTTCTGATTACCTTCATGCTGTTTATAAGCATTTACTGTCAATTTTGTTTTCATTTGTTTAATAATAAAGCTAAATTATGTATGGCTAATTATATCAAACTGCCATTAAATAATATAGGTATGGAAGAGAGAAATGATTCTATAGGACATTCAGCAGTGACCAGTATATACTTCAGTCATGTAGAAAATGAAAGACAGGTATGCAAATGGAAAGCAGGTGAGACCAGGGGCAAGACAGGAGCAATTTTTTGTATCTGTTGTTTAAAAGATTATTTGATTTAAAAGAAGCAGTCAATTTTCACATTGTAACATTCTACGTACGGTATATATAAAACCAGCAACAGAAAAAACAAATCTAGATGTCTAAATGTTTTATTTTTATTATTTTTGTATTGCTTCATTTATGTGCCACCACAAAAACTAAAGCCATAAAGATACAGCTGGATAAATACTAAAATAAAAACAAAACATACAAAAACAATCCAAGCAAACAACAGAGCAACATTGTTTTAAAGTGAAAAGCAGGGGGAGTTCAACCCTTCAGCAACAATATAGGCAGCCCCCTGCACAGAACCTCATTATAATTCAGCCACCGAAAGCTTCTGGAAAAGATAGGGTTTATAACTTCACCGAAGCTAAACACAACTCAGGGCCATGTCTCAGTTGTAAAAGGTACCAGGTTCAATAGTTGATATCTCAATGTGGGACTGGAAAAGACTCCCCTCGGAAACTCTGGAGAGTTACTACCAGTTAGTGTGGATAATATTGAGCTAGATGAACCAGTGGTCTGACAGAATAAAACAGTGTCCTAAGCCCTTAAAGGAGGCCATTCAGTTCCAGCAAAAGACCCTTATCTTCACCTCCGATGTCTCCATTTCATGTGATGCAGCTATATGGAGGAGGACTCCACTGATACAGATTCTTTTTATTTTACTTTCGTATATTTCTCACCTTTCTTCTTTCCTGGAATCCAAGGCAGAGTGCATGTGATTCCCAGGTAGTCATATTGAACCCAGATCTGCTCAGCTTTAGCAGAATCGTGGCCTCGTGCCTTTAGCCTATACAGGCTATGTAACAGGCTTATATGAGGAAGGGTGATTTCTGAGATAGATTTGGGTCTTAGTTTGTGAAAAACCTAAAAAGTGAGAAACAGCACTTTGATTTAGACTTGGAAGCTAAATGGTAACCAGCGCAGTAGCCACAAAATATGTTCTCGCTTCCAACATGAGGTGAGCTTCAGGTTCTCTCCCAGCCCTGCCTGGAGATGCCAGTGATTGAACTTGGGACCTTTTACATACAAAGCATGTACTCAATTGCTGAGCTATGGCCCTTCCATAGTTGATCCTAGAAGCATGGAGTTATCAGACACAATCCTTCTTCTCTAGAGAGGGGCACAAGCTACATCTATACAGCCATCACTTTCTCTTAGGTATTTTTTAATGCAAAACAATAAAATGCAAGGTCACTGATTCAGTGGGAGGTGTTACACAACCAGAAAATTTGTTCTGCCTGTTCTTCCCCTCCCAAGAATTGCAGGGCAATCTCACCTATCTATCCAGACAGGACTATGCATATGGGTCTGGCCCTGAGTCAGAGACTCCATGCAGATATACAGCAAGAAACACACTTCACCCACCCAGTCTACACCACTACTACACTGGTCCATCCCATTCTTCCCAGCTAACAAGGTATAGGTTTGATAGAAAGGGAAAGAGCTCTACAAACCCTCAAACCCTGATTCTTGTAAACCACTTAGAGGCTTTGTTACAATTAAGTTGTACATTAAATTAAATAAATAAATGTTTGTTTTTCATCCTTTGATATAGACTTATGTGATGCCAATAAGCAATTTGAAGTTCCATTGACTTCAGTGAGAGAAATATAGGTAGCCTCTTAATTCTTCCAGAAAAATCAATGGAACTTGTAAGTGCTTAAGTTTGACTTCATTGTGCCTTTGTTTTCATAAAATCATAGAGCTGTAGAGCTGGAAGAGACCATGAGGGTCATCTACTCAAACGCCCTGTAATGTAGGAATCACAACACGTGGTTCCCCCATCCAATCTGAATCATACCAGACCCTGCTTAGCTTTGTAAATGTGCTGGCAGTTTTATTGCTGTACCACTATGTGGTTCTTCAGCATGCCAGAACAATGTTCTACATCCTTTTCTTTTGACCTTCCTTGCTATAAATATGCATTGTCTTTCCCTTTTAAGAGTACATCAACTCACACTATAATGAGGCCTCCTAATATAATTCATATAATAGGTATATATCAGAGTTTGTTTTTGAAAGCCTAAGTAAAAAGTAAATGCTATACTCACTTCAGTTATACAGTATGTTCTTTATTTAACACATAACAAAAATGAGCCTATTAAGCAAACATACAGCAATACAAATTAATTTATTCACTATAGCAACTTTCTTTTAGTTTTGTTTTTTTTAGAGAAACCAAAGGACAAACTGGAGCAGATCTGATGGCAGGAAAAATAATGTTTCAGAATCATGACCTGTAAATAGAGGTCAAAAGAGCTGTATTTGTACAGCCTAAGGAAAAGTCAACATGTCTGAATTTATCATTTTGTACTTCCCTTCATTTGAAATATGTCCTCTGTTTTAGAAATGTAATGACACCATAGGAACTAACATAGCAAAAAATGCCCAGCTTTCATCTGTAACAAGCTTGCAAAACCAAACACCACTAAGGTAACTTTTAAAACAAATCATATTTTCATTAGTGAAAGCATGGATTCAGAATCTTGCATGAAGATAATGCTTTTGAAACAAACTTGTTATCCTGTTTATTGTCTTAGGTTGCTATCTTATCAGAAACAAACAAACAACAGGCAGTGGTTTGAGGCTGAGGCTGCAGAAATAGGTATAAAATGCAACTGTAACGTTAGAATACAAAATACTGTTTAAAATACTTTATACATAATCATATAGCTAAAGAGAAGAAGAAAACTTCATCCTGCTTATTGACTTACTGTGTAAATTACAAATTGCATAAATTAGAGTTCTTGATTTTAAAATAATGAAGAATTGTGAACTTATGGACTATTATGCCTAAAATTAAATTGTGTTGCAACAACCACTATGTTGGCTGATGGTTATATTTGTGGTGGTGTTTCATTGCACCATCACACACAGCATATGGGATCAACTAATTAGTGTCAGTCATCATCACTGCTTAATCAGGAATGCTAGTCATCAGCAATTGCAGCATTTTACAAAGTAGATAAAGAATAGAACTATGAATGACTTGCCCATATAGTGTATTAAAGGTTTTCTAGTCAATATGGACTTACACAGGATACCTATGCAGCCTTGTTTCTCAATGTGCCGCTTATAGGACACATACATTCTTCAAGTCTCTTTGGCCATTTGAGCCTCAGTATTGTTCCTGAACCCTTTTGCTTTTGTTTGTGGTGCCCAGAATACCACATTCCTCACAGGTGCATGGATCACACACACCCCAGGGCAACAAATCAAGAGGACCATCTTGCAGTCTGTGGAATTGAACTTCACTCTCATGCTACACATTGCCTTTAGAATGAGGCTAATGTAAGGGACATGTAAGGGATGAGTTAAGTGATTTGTAGAAGACACCATCATACTCTGCTGCTAAAAAACACAAATAAACCAACTCTTATGTTAGTAGATCAATGGTACCAACAGTGCTACTTTTGAATATTATTTTCACATGTGATGACCTGATATTTTTTTTAATGCAAGCATTTTTTTATAGGAGGAAAAAAGGTTGAGTATATGGAACGAGAAGAAGGAAACAGGCCAGAGGATTCTGCACAAGCATTTCAAGTCCATTTACCTTTATTTTGGTTTTATCTATTTATTTTTCTTAAATAAATGCCCAGATAACGGTTTTTCAGTTCTAACATGCTCTATAATGCAATGTCATTTGTAAGCTCTCCTGTCTGAAAGCAGATGCAGTAAAAAGAATGAGTCCTGTTTTCACAAGGAGGGGCTATACTTGGTGATAGAGCACATGCTCTAAAATGATCAATGATAAGTTCAGCCATGGAGGCTCTGCTCAATGGTGCTATTGCCCAATGAGATTTGACAGATGATGGCATGTGAGGGCCTTTTCAGTGGTAGCCTCTAAGCTGTGGAATGCTGCCCCCAACGAGGTGCATCTTGCACCAACAAGGTATAGCTTTTCTCAACAGGTCAAGATGCCCCTCTTTGCCCATGTTTTTAGTGGAGTGAACTACTGTTTTTAGTGATACTGTTTTTAGGGATCTTCAAGTGAAAGAAGGGTCAGAAGTTTAATAAATAAAAAAATACCGAAGGCCCTAGATTCAGTCCTTGGTAGGGATAAGATCCTGCTTGAATCCCCAGGGAGCTGCTGCCATTCAGTGTGCATACAAAATTGAGTTAGACCAATACCCTTTTAGCACAGTGCAACTTCATAAAGTTCACACACATGTTAGTGGTCCCCCATTGCTCAAATGCATGGTTTGTATCCATCAGGAGCTATGTGTTCCGTATTGTGGGCTCAGGCTTTTTTAATTCAGCAGGCATTTAAAGGCAGTACAGAAATTGTTTAAATAACTACTCAGATTTGTGTGTGATGTCTATATACAGGTGATTGAAGGATTTTTTCATTTTTTCACTTCCATTATATATGGATGGATGCACGCATGCATTTCAGAACGTTTCTTAGCCACCTTTACTAATGTTGTTTTAAGCACAGCAGTCTTATACCTGATGAATATAAAGATTGTTCTCTTTTTGAAAAGCCCCAATAAGTGTGTCTTGGTGTTTAAACAGCTATGAATGCCATATAAACATGGTCTTGTATGTAAAATTTCTCTTTAACAGGATGGGCAGGCAACAACTGACTGTCGTTTTGCAGAAAGAGAAGACGATGCTGAAAGCTATCCAAGAACTCCAGAGCCTCACATACTTCCAAAGACACCTGCTTCTAGTAGGGTGGAAACTCCATTAGAACTGTAAGGATTCTTAGTTCAGATATTAGCTTTGTCATTCTCCAACACTTTTGGAGTGAACACCCTACAAAGCCCAGATTTTGGCTGCTTTCCAGCTTAACACCAATTCCTGCCCTTAATTGCCAGTAAATTTCTCCTCTTATTTCTTTACAACAGAACTCCATCAAAAGGTGAAGGATCAATGTCAAAGTCGCCTGCTTTTCCTTTCCTTTCTAGCTTTACTGCAAAGTCCCTTGGATTTAATTTCTTTGAGTCTTCTGTACTTGGAGCGGAAACTTCACCAGGCCAGGTAACATTGAATTTTCAAAATGCAGAGCTGTGTGAGCTTGAGAAATGTATTCATGATGTAGTTAGTGTCAGATTAGAACTGAAAAGGTGCAGATTTAAATTCCCAATCAACTGCAAACCTCATTGGGTGAGTAATGGATAAAAGCTTGGGGGAGAAACCATGGCTTCCACAACTATGAGTTTTTTTGGAGAGCGGAGATATAAATGTAATAAAATAAATATTAGAAACACAGCATGAATAATTAGTGTAATCTGCAGGTATAGTGAACCTAACAGGCATTTTCATGTAAGGATACAATTCTGAAATGCAAAGTTCAAATTTTTTCTTTAGGGATTGGTATAGATTCTTAAGCAATAATAAAAAAAACTAGTTCATTGGGAGTCAGCTGCAAAAGGATAACCCAAACTTTTTTGGATGTCCAGTCCCCTGGGATTTGTCTGAAATTAGTGATCTGTCCTTGGAAGTCACATTCTTTTACCAAAGATTGAGAAGAGAAGATTTGCTTAAACAGGCCACATACAGAATTAATAGCCTGTCGACCTGTAAAAGGATTACAAAGTTGCCTGTGACCTTCTCCGCAGAATTTTCTATGAAGTCTACCTCTGACATCAGTCAGGTTCAAATTAGACATGCATCTACTTACCTGCCTCTCTTCCTTGATGGAGTTGAGTTTTTCTTTTGTTACTTGTTTGAAAAGCAGCCTTGGTGACTCCAGTCAGAGTGCAGGGCGGATGAACAGATAACACTTTCCCTTCCATCTGCTCACACATTCAAAGTTCTCTCCATAAGGTAAAGAGATTCAGGGGCCACACAACTGCATGCCTCATCTAGTTTGAGCCATACCTAGAGATGCCAGGTAGCAAGCATAAGCCAAAACTGATTCCCTATTCCTAATATGCAGTTTCTCTTTCATTGACCATAACTACAATTAATTCATGGTGTTGCATTTATTCTTTGGTGTTTTTCTGGAATGATGAGTCCCAGTTCATGATAAACATGGTCATATGCATTTAGTTTTACTTGGAAGTAAATTATTGCATTTAGGATTGGTATGGCAATCTCAGTCCTCAGGTTGAAAAACTAGTAAAATCTAATGTTTGCATTTGATTTGCTTTTTAACGTGCATAAAATAATAAAAATATTACATTCAGTGTGTAATCCTCCATCAACTCACCTGGGAGTAAAGCTGATTGAATACAGTGATGCGTAGGATTGCTCTGAACTTCTTAAAGAAAACGTAGCCATGTCTTTACTTTGACTTCTGGAGCCCTTGGTGGAATTAATGTAGAAGGGATAACCCCTAGAAGTAACATGCATGGAGTTTAATAACAAGGCTGGCAGAAATGGCAAGTTCTTACTGCTGGGGTTCATTTTTGGAATTACAGTTTCACTACATCAGCGGATCCCCTGTAGTAGTATGGTTACTATTATTATTACCTTGCAGCATTTTAAGAACTTGGATAATTAAAACATGGTGCTTTTCAAATCCTGAATTTACTAATTTATTGATTTTCTAATTAATTCACTTATATAATGAATATTATGTTTCAGTTAGGTGAAAGAGATTCTGCTGGCAATTTAAATCCTGTTTCATTACACAAAGGTAAGCTTTTACCATGAAATGTTTTGCCAATAGCTTCCATTAATTGACATATTGCTGATAGGCACCCAGTAGCTTCATTCCTTTAACAAAATGTTTAAAATGGATTCAGTCTGGCTTCACACGGTATCATAGAGCTCTTGGGCTTAGTGGTTTCTGTCTATCCATTCCACTTGCTCTTGTGATTTGTTAAACTTTAATTGTTCCAACCAACTCTCACAGCAATTTCATTCACTTTTCTGAAGCAATGGTCTGAATATTTGAAATGTAAGGTTTCTTTGAACACTGTCAATCATGAAATCCTGTCCTTTAAGAGCAGTGGGATTTAAGAATCCATGTTATGTCTAATACTATTTTTTATTTTTAGTATTCAGGCCATTTTTAAAATAATGAAATTGTAATTAATCTCCAGTATTTTTTATTGTATTCCTTATAAAATCAATTCAAAATATTATTCCCTTCAAGGAAATTTATTTAGGAAAAGGGAGAATGATTATTCATTTGCATTTTCTTTTCCATCATGCTCTTCCGCTCAAGCTTTTCAAGATGAGAAAGATGACATCAGTTTTCCTTTTCCAGTTGGATCCTTCCAAGGCTTTCAATCCTTCCATTTTTTTGCTTTTTAGAAATTGTTCCTTAACTGGGCTTAGAGTTCCTGTGCTGTGGAAACACTCTCAGTCTCCTGACCTACCAGAGTTTGCTAATGATATAGCTGTGAAGGAAAACTTCATACTGATTATCCACTTATTGCATGAATTACAAACTGCATAAGATAGAATTCGTGGTTTTAAAAGCATGAAGACTCATGATTGATTGGACTGCTGTGCCTAAAAATAAATAAATATTTTTTTATTTAAAATATATATTACGTTGACTGATAGTTGAATTTGTGGTAATGTTCCACTGCTGCAATCACACACATGTGGTATCAGCCAATTAGAGTCTGTAATCACTGCTTAAGTGGGAAAATCAGCCACCACCAATTACAGTATTGTGCAAAGTAGATAAAAAAATAGACCTGTGAATGATTTGTTTATATATGATGTTAAAGGTTTTGCAATTAATATGGATGCACCTACAGAAGATATCTAAACCAGCTCCCCCCCCCCCTTCTAAATATGCTACTTGCAGGCCAGATTCTTCAAGTTTCTGTGGTCATTTGAGCATCTCTTCAGTATAGTTATTGTACCTCTTTGCTTTAGTTTGTAGTGCCCAGGATTACCCCATTACTAACAGGTGCACAGGTCAGCCCCCGGTACAGTAGATCAAGAGATGGATTATCTGCTTTATTGCACAGCACTGCCTTTCGGTTGAGGGTATAGGCTGATGTAAGGGACACCATGATGGATTAAGTGATTTGTGGAACATACCATTATGCTCTCTGCTCCTAAAAAATACAAATAAGCCAACTCTTACATTAGTAAATTTATAGTATGAAGAGTACTACTTTTGAATATTATTTTCACATGTGATGAGCTGAATTATTTTTAATGCGAACAATCTTCTCTAGAAGGAAAAAAGACTGAAGATGTGGAACGAGAAGAAGGAAGCAGGTCAAACGTTTCTGCACATGTGTTTCAAGTCAGTTTAACTTTGTTTTTGTTTTTTCTATTTATTTCCCTCAAATTCATGCCTGGTTAGCACAGGTTTTTGCAGTTTTATCATGCTGTATAATCCAGCGTCATTTGAAATTTATGTTTTACATGTGAGCTCTCCTGTTGAAAGCAGTTGCGATAAAAAATAAAGTAATTTCATAAGGAGGGGCTATATTTGGTGATGGAGCACATGCTCTAGAATGATCAAAGATAACCTTGGCCAGGGAGACTCTTTTCAACGGTACTGTTGCCAAATGAGATTTGACAGATGATGGCATGTGAGAGGGCCTTTTCAGTGGTAGCCTCTAAATTTCAGAATGCTACCCCCTCCGAAGTTAATCTTGTACCAATATTATATAGCTTTCCTCAACAGGTCACTTTTGCCCATGCTTTTAGTGGAGTGGGCTAAAGTGCTATTTCTTTTAATTTGATTCAACTCACACCTACTGTTTCATTGTATTTTACAGTGGTTTTAAATATTGTGTTATATGTTTTAAGTGACATGTAACCCACTGTAGGGACTTTCAAGTGGAAGCCCACCCCCACCCTGATTCAGAGCTTGTAGGAATAAGAAAGATCCTGATTGAAACATTGGAGAACAGCTGCCACTCAGTTTGTATACAAAATTGAGTTAGATGGTATTTTAGTATAGGGCAACTTTATAAAGTTCACACACATGTTAGTGGTCCCTGTGGCTCAGATACAGGAGCTCTGTGTTCTGTATTAAGGTTCTAATTTTATAGAACATCTCTGCAGCCGAGATCAGACAATCCTCCCTCCTTGTTTATATTCTTTATTTTAGCAGATACTTTAAAGTGATTCTGATTTTGTAGTCGTCTTTCAACTGATAAGCTTAGAGAAAACTGTAATCAAACATCATATTGTTAAATAACTCATCAAATGTCTATATGTGATGTCTATATACAGGTGATTGAATTTTTCACTTTTCACTTCCATTATACGTATATGGATGGATGTATGCATACATTCATTTAAGAATGTTTCTTACCCACCTTCACTACAGTTGTTCCAAGCACGGAAGTCTTATGCCTGATGAATATAAAGATTGTTCTCTTTTTGAAAAGCCTCAATAAGTGTGTCTTGGTGTTTAAACAGCTGTGAATGCCATATAAACATGGTCTTGTATGTAAAATTTCTCTTTAACAGGATGGGCAGGCAACAACTGACTGTGATTTTGCAGAAAGAGAAGATGATGCTGTAAGCTTTCCAAGAACTCCAGAGTCTAACATACTTCCAAAGACACCTGCTTCTAGTAGGATGGAAACTCCATTGGAACTGTAAGAATTCTTAGTTCAAATATTATAACGAGCTTGTCATTTCCCAGAGCACTTGTGGTAAAAGACTCTACCAAACCTAGTTTTGGGATGTTTCCCATCTTAACACCGATTCCCTCTCCACCACTCTTACTAAATTTCTCCTTTCTTTACAACAGAACTCCATCAAAAAGTGAAGGATCAATGTCAAAGTCGCCCGCTTTTCCTTTCCTTTCTAGTTTTACTGCCAAGTCCCCTGGATTTAATTTCTTTGATTCTTCTGTACTTGGAGCGGAAATTTCACCAGGGCAGGTAATATTGAATTGCCAACATGTAGAGCTGTGTGAAGTGATCAGCTTATTCATTACTAAAGTATGGTGCAGTCAGTGTCAGACTAGAATTGAGGAGATTTGAATTTCAATCCCCAATCAACCACAGACCTTATTGGTTGAGGACTGGATAAAAGGTGATTAGGGGAAACATGGTCTCTACAACTGTGAACTGTAGTAAGGATAGTGTTCAGAAATGCAAAGTGGAATGTTTTCTTTAGGGACTGGTATAGCTTTAGAAGCAATAATCGGAACTAGTTCATGAGGAGTCTTCTGTAATTGAATAACCCCTACCTTTTTGCATGTCCAGCCACCTGGATTGTGTCTGAGATTTGTGACATAACCTTAGAAGTAACTCTCTTACCAAGACTGTCATAAAACATACAGAGTTTGAGAATAGAAATTTTGCTTTAACTTGTGCTGTGCAGCATTTCCCTTAATAGCTGGTGAACTTGTAAAAGGATGCTTACTAATTTATTGCTGGGTTTTGCAATTAATTCACTTATGAAGTTGAAGTTGAATCCTGACAAGACAGAAGTACTGTTCTTGGGGGACAGGGGGCGGGCTGGTGTGGAGGACTCCCTGGTCCTAAATGGGGTAATTGTGCCCCTGAAGGACCAGGTACGTAGCCTGGGAGTCATTTTGGACTCACAGCTGTCCATGGAGGCGCAGGTCAATTCTGTATCCAGGGCAGCTGTCTACCAACTCCACCTGGTACGCAGGCTGAGACCCTACCTGCCCTCGGACTGTCTCACTAGAGTGGTGCATGCTCTAGTTATCTCTCGCTTGGACTACTGCAATGCGCTCTACGTGGGGCTACCTTTGAAGGTGACTCGGAAACTACAGCTAATCCAGAATGCGGCAGCTAGACTGGTGACTGGGGGCAGCCGCCGAGACCACATTACACCGGTCTTGAAAGACCTACATTGGCTCCCAGTACGTTTCCGAGCACAATTCAAAGTGTTGGTGTTGACCTTTAAAGCCCTAAACGGCCTCGGCCCAGTATACCTGAAGGAGCGTCTCCACCCCCATCGTTCTGCCCGGACACTGAGGTCTAGCGCCGAGGGCCTTCTGGCGGTTCCCTCATTACGAGAAGCAAAGCTACAGGGAACCAGGCAGAGGGCCTTTTCGGTAGTGGCGCCCACCCTGTGGAACGGCCTCCCATCAGATGTCAAAGAGATAAACAACTACCTGACATTCAGAAGACATCTTAAGGCAGCCCTGTTCAGGGAAGTTTTTAATGTATGATATTTTAGTGTTTTTTTGGTTTCT
Organism: Podarcis liolepis; assembly: GCF_965112155.1. Lineage (NCBI taxonomy): Eukaryota > Metazoa > Chordata > Lepidosauria > Squamata > Lacertidae > Podarcis > Podarcis liolepis. The sequence goes on along the minus strand of NC_139554.1, from coordinate 8,964,755 downwards.
ATGGAAGCCGCCCAGAGTGGCTGGGGAAACCCAGCCAGATGGGCGGGGTACAAATAATATATTATTATTATTATTATTATTATTATTATTATTATTATTATTATATATTATGTTTCAGTTAGGTGAAAGCTATTCTGGAAATTTAAATCCTATTTCATCACACAAAGATATTGGTAAGTTTTTATCATGAAATAAATTGTTTTGTCAATAGCTTCTCTTACTGCATATATTGATGATAACATGTGTGCTGATAGCCACCCAACACCTTCCCTCTATGGGCTTAGATGATGATGATGATGATGATGATTATAATAGCTTAGATTTCACTCTACACTTTTCCCCTGCTTTTGAGATTCATCACGCTTTAGCAGTTCCACCTTTAGGAGTGGTCTGAATATTTTACATAATTTCTTTGAACACTGTCGGTCAGAAATTCTTGTCCTTTATGAGCAGTAGGACAATCTCAGAATCCATGTCATATCTAACTGAAATAATACTATTCTTTGGCAATTTTTTAAAATAATGAAATTGTAATTAATCTCCAGAATTATTGATTGTATTCCATATAAAGTCAAAAGTTAATTCAAAATATTATTCCCTTCAAGGAAATTTATTTGGGAAAATGGAGAATGATGATTCATTTGCATTTTCTTTTCCGTCGTGCTCTTCCGCTCAAGCTTTTCAAAATGTGAAAGACGACTTCAGTTTTCCTTTTGCTTTTGGGTCATCCCAGGCTGCCTCACTAAAAGGCTTTCAATCTTCATCACAAAGCAGAAAGACATTTTCACTTTTTTAATTATGTTCCTCAAATGGGCTTACAGTTCTTATGCATTAACAAATGTTTTTCACCTTGCACCTAAAACAAAAGAAGATTACAAAGGAAAAAGAGAACAAATATTTTCATCCAAGTGATGACATTGTTGCATTTGAGTCTATTGATTTTAAATGGCTCCAGTTAAGAAAGTTAAAGGTAATTGTTTCACTATATTAAAACCTTTGACAAACTTTTATTTTATGAGCAGCATGTAGTGTAAGCTTCAAAACTTTAATTTGAAATAGCTTCTTCAACATGTTTGGTGCTATGTATTTATCAAGAATTTTACTGTCATCTCAACTTTGTAAAGACTTTTGATAAAACTTTTACAAGTTGTTATAGCAACAGAATGCTTGTCACTATTGTCACAGTTGTTTTCCTTTTTTAAAAAATACTGTCCTGTAACACATTTAAATTTTAAATAAAAAATTAATCCATATATTAAACGCCTCACATTTCTTCATGCGGCCAAATGTTTCTGTGAACAATGGCAAATGAATTCCTGTTTCAGTGGAGCAAAACATTCGATCTCAGACCACATTTCCACATCCGTTTGTGATATACACACACACACACACATGCCCTCATGGAAATTTATCAGTATTGTAGTGCACATTTACCCATCTGTCTAATCCAGGAGTTCCCAAACTGTGGACTGCAAAGTTGTATGTCTATGAAGAACACAAGTGGCAGCTGTGGATTGTGGCGGCAACATCTGCTCCAAGACAGACTGGAAGTGATAGGTGCGAGGAAGTGGTCCGCCAGTATTCTCAGGAATTTTCAAGTGATTGTGGGGAAACAAGTCTGGGAACCACTAATCTTACCTCCAGTCAGTACTCATAGAGAAAATGACAGTCCTAAAGCACAGTCATAATTGTACAATGAATCCTCTATAGATTACATATGTGAGCATGTGCATGTATCCACCCCTGCTGCCTTCATGTCAATAAGAAAATGTAGGACTGTATGCTCTAACTTCAGAGAACACACCTGGATTGTTGACTGTTTTCCTCAGAAATTGAGTTGCTGCCAGCTTGCCTGCCTTCAAGGCTGAACGGCTCATTTAGAAACTTCTCTGTTGGCTTTTTTTTTTATGTTGTAGCTCTTGACGTCTCTGGAGTTGACACAAGTCACATGCAATCAAGTCTCCCTTCCTGGTGGACAGGGCCTGTCCTAATGTTCTCTGACTCACACCCAGGTTGTCTGTAGCTCAGCAGTTCTGCTTCCAGACACATCACTTTTATGTTCCCATGTTAACATCTTGCCAGGAAATTGCCTTTTGGTGTGCCACTCTTCTTACCTTTGCTTGATCTGATGTGAATATCATGCTCTTTTTTTGAACATTTGGAACAGTTCACCTTTGGAAAGGTAACTTCACTTGTTCTCTCCTTTCTCCCTCAGCTGTACTCTCTCCTCCATAAGAGGACTTACATTCCCTCAAGAAGAATCTTCCTGGTTTAAAGATAGGCAGATTACGCATACCTTACTCAGTTATCTGACCAGCCTGTGCCATCCTAAGATCTCCATAGGAGGCCTTTCTCTTCAGCACTAACTTTGACCACTGGGGAAAGTCTTCTATGTGGTGATGTAGGACCGAGCCTTCTCTGTGGTGGTGCCCTTCTCATGGAGTTCCCTTCCCATGGAAGCATGCTTGCCGCTGAAACACCTGTCTTTTCCACGCCAAGCAAAGTCCCATGACTTCGCCAAGACAGTTATAGGAGGTTAGAGCTTTCACTGATTGAGAGTGAGTTACCCACTTTGCTGTTTATTCATTTTTGAACATTTAATACTGCATCTTTGATGCTACTGTTTGTAAACTGGTACATGGGCTTGTGTGGGTTAATCTGCCTTTTAAAGCTGATTTTATGTCATTTGCAGTTTTGTAATTTGTGTATTTGTAGGACTTAAGTCTCTCTTCCCATTCATAAGAGTTGCAAAAGTCTCAAATTTAGGTCCAATGACTCCAAGAAATAATCCCGGGTTAGGATGTGAGTGTGGCCTGAATGTGCACCTAATTCATTGAGTGGCTGCTTGTGGCCTGTTCATATGTGCGGCAGCTGTTGTATCCAGTCCTATGCATGCATGCAAAAAAGATCACACACCCCCTTAAGATCAAATATCCACAAAATGTTCTGTCTCAGTATTTGACATTTGATAATACTTGATTGAAATATTAAAATCAGTGGAACAATCCTACCGTATTGGCCTGAATATAAGCCTCACACACACCCCAAATTCTGACCGTGAAAAGTTAAAGGGTGGCATATAACTAATAAATTATTATTATTATTATCATTATTATTAAAGTGTGGCTTAAACTCGTGGCCTTACAAAAATGGGCTTTTACGATATCGCTGCTGAAACAGACATACGGTAAAACGGGATGGGTGTGAGTGCCTGCAGAATTTTAAGGGAGCAGCTTATATTCTCGTACTGTCTTTTTTTCTCTCCCCCCCCCCCCCCCGAATTTTAATGGTGCCACTTATATGTAGGCCATTATGGTATATTCATGTTCCGCCAGCTGAGGGCTACAGGGTTTGGCAGAAGTGCATGGCAGATATTCTGGCGGGGCACCCTAGATATGCTGCCAGAACAGCTGGCATGGGAGTAGCACGAGAGGAGCACACTAAAGCCATGTTACCCTTGTCAACAGAACAACGTGACACCAGCCCCAGACTTGGTGCAAATACTTTCTTTCCCATTGACTTTAATGGACATATGAGTCAATAAAGCTTCGGTGCACCAGCAAGGAAGGCATGCCACAAAACTGAAGCAGACAATTGTGCAGGTTTCAAAGGACAAGCTATAGGTTTCTATGGGGCAACTGCCCGTTGTGTTTGCTAATGTATAAGCCCTATCTTTACTTCCAGCAGATCTCTAAAGTGCATCTAACCACAAATCCCTTTCGTAAGAGCAACACTAGAAAACTGGTTCTGCCAACTGGCTCCTTCAGCATCTCCCTTGACATTTTCAAATATAACTTTTCTCACCTTATATGTGGGGTGTGGCAGAGGACTAGAACAAATGGAAGTCCTCGACTAACTTCAACCCAGGTGGTGTTGATTTTGAATGTACTGTTTTCCAGGTCTTATACTTTCAATCTATAGATTATACACAATATAATTTAAACAAGCTTATCCTGCTCTAGAAAGGTGGGTGGGAAGAGAGACTCCTTTCATTCCTATAACAGTTTGGCTAAGCCAAGCAATTATTTTGCTACTGTGTAATTAAGGCTTGCCAAGCTATCTGCTTTGATTAACAAGACACTCAACATCTGCTCATGGAACCAAGGATTAGTAACCTCGAGACCTTTCCTTACTTGTGTGGTTAATTCAATGTGGGGATGTTCTTAAGGCAGGCTTCTCGAATGGGAAAAACGATATCAAGCAACCGCTTATTCTGGCTGAAAATTTGCAAAGACAACAACAATAAATTACAATGTTAGGGCCAAACAGCTTAAAAGTGTCAGTATGGCATATTAAGTGAGGGGCAGGGTTCCTAATCCTGACATCCATGTTCTATCTACATTGTTGGAGGGAGTTATGCTTCTGAATACCAGCTGTCAGAAACCGCAGGAGGTGAGAGTGCTGCTGCCCTCAAGTCCTGCTTGCAGGCGACCCATGGGCATCTGGTTGGCCACTGTGAAAAGAGAACACTGGACTAGATGGGCCACTGGCCTGATCCAGCAAAGGCTCTTCTTACGTAGGGTGCTTAAATGGTGGGGAGGGAGGGATGATGGCAGTAGACCACTCAAAAGCGCAAGGTCTCCTCTGGTTGCATCTCTGGTGCCTCTAGCAAGAAAGAAGCCATGTTGCAGGGATGGGGAAGATTCCTGCCTGAGGCCCTGGAGGTCTGCCTGTCAGAAGAAACAAGAAGGCAGCTTCCTGTGTTCCTAAGTCTCCCCTGCCACGTCTGCCTTTCCATTTGCTTTCCTCCTAGTGCTTACAGACATGCACCTGGAAGCCCTAGCTGGGGGAAACACCCCTGGAGAATGGGGATGCAGGAAAGATTCCAAACAGGCCAAAGTTTACTGTACTGTGTGCAGTAAACTGTGGAGTTTGCTACAAGATGTAGTGATGGCCACTAGCTTGGATGGTTTTAAAAGAGAGAAAGGGTGGTCAGAGAGTGTTAGGGAATGTGCCCTGGGGGAAAGGGGGCTGGAGTCTGACTCGGGAGAAGGGGCGATGGTTTATGGGGACCTGTACCAGCCAGGAGGTGAGAATCAGAGGCAGGGGAAGCTTTGGAGCTGGAGGAAGAGGCAGACCAGGTATATGAAAGACCAGGTCTCCCCCAGCCTCTCCTGCACCACTGTCTCCCAGAACCAAGAGGGGATTGAAAAGGGAGGAGCAGAGGGAGTTTCCATGCAGGCCTAGTCTCTGGCTGCATGCATGCAGCCCGTTGGGGGAAGGTACATAAACTAGAGCATGGACCTGGGAATAGCTGCCTACCCATTAGATTGGTGTGTGTAGATATCCAGAGCTGTAGAAGTAACGGTAAGCATTATCTTTGACAATAAATACTGTTATAGATTTGACCAAAAAAAATTACTAAAAATTAGTAAATGGTAGGATTTTGATTAAACAGAGTATTGAAGGGAAGATTGCAGACCAGTGGGAAAATACAGGCGAAGCTTCCTTTCCAAGCCAGGGCTTCACCTGAAAAAAATAGAGGCATTAACATGACAAAAGGTATTGATGAATTCTTTGGCCTCGGCAGACAGAGATTGCCATGGTGGTGGGGTGGGTGTTTGAGGTGTCAGGAAAAGAGAGTCTTTAGAGCAAGGTGTGCTGTGAAGAAGAAAAAGAGGAAAGGGACAGATCCATCTTGGGCAGGCTGGTTGAAGGCTGGCTGGGAGAGACAGGAGCGTAGTGGGGGGGGGGCTAAGGAGGCCGTGACTCCGGGCGCAAAGTCTTGGGGAGGCAAACTAGGCGCACCCTCCATGCCCGGCTCTGCTCCCATCGTTGCTTGGGTGGAGACAGAGCACAGAGCTCATCTCCTTCCATGCCCCACCTCCACTCACATGCTGGGGGTGGGGGGGACAGGGCACAGAGAGTCCTCTATGCAGAGTCAATCTGCCCCCCTCCAGCAGTGGCAGCGGCCTCCGTCCCTACTGGAGAGAGATGCCTTCTTCCACGGCTGAGGGGAACAAGCCCTGCTTGAAATGACCATGTTGTAAGATCTGGACTCCCTCCATGGAGACTGAAGGTGTCAATATGTGCGTAAATCATATTTCTTAAAGCTACAGCCGTCTCTGCCGGGTCTCCAATCCACCAATGGAGCCCAATCCCTGGTTGAGTGCCTGGAAACCCCCTGGGATCTTGATGGGAGGGGTGTCCAACTTCTGGAACACCTTTTAACTCTCCCCCATGTTCATTCATTTGGCCGGGAAGCATCCTTGACAACCATGGCTATCACTTTGGTTGATCGTGTCCTACCCTCCATGGCAGGAGGCCTCTGAATACCAGTAGCTGAGAATCACAGATGGGGAGAGTGTTGGTGCACTTGGTGCACCGGCCTGTGAGCTTCCCATAAGGGTGTCTGGTTCCCCACTGTAAGAGCAGGACTGGGTGGGCCTGATCTAGCAGCGCTGCTCTTCTCGTGTTGAAAACAGCAAAGTAAAACTACCGGGTGTGTATCTGAAGAAGTGTGCATGCACACGAAAGCTCATACCAAGAACTAACTTAGTTGGTCTTTAAGGTGCTACTGGAAGGAATTTTTTTATACTGCCTCTCCCTTGTGAGACATTGAAAAGAATATGGCGCTTAAGCAGAATCTCTCATTAGATCCTCTCCTGCTGGAGGATTCACAAGAGGCAAGAAGCCTCCAAAGCTAATCATACTGATTTTCTCCTCATCTTCTATTGATCCTAAAGACTCTCAGATGGGAGGCAGTGAGATTCGAACGCTAATCCACTTGGATAACAGACATCCCCATATGGTTACTCACCAGCTTTGCCTTAAGCTAATCAATAATTACTCTGATGAAGAAAAACAATGTATTTCCCTTAAAAAAACAGAAAAAAAACTAGGCTGGAAGGTTAACAGTCGATCACTAGATCTTTGACAAATGCTGTTTGTGTGCTGAGCGGGTGCTTAATATTTCCCATTTATTGGAGTTTGGAATTGGAGTCTTTACTACAGAATTCTCTTCCTCCTCCATCTCCATCATGGAGTTTTTGAGAGTGGGGTGGGATGAACATGCCTATGCCCCAAAACAGCTACATTAAAATCTTTGATTTCCGATGCCTATGGGGCGCTCTCTTGTTTCCAACCCTTGGCAGGACTGGCAAACAGAAGCAATTGGCTCAGGCTGTGGGTGGGCAAGGTGATGAATCAGAATCCTGCTCGTGGGCCCACTGTTTGCTGGCCCTGGTGCTAGTACCAGCCCTGCCTACCTGTCATGCCTCTCTGCCTCTTTCTCCACCTTCTCCCTGCAAATTTAATCCCCTTGTAAGTTTAGGCAGCATTTTTTGCCAGCTCAGCAAACCATGTGGGCGGTGCAAGTGCTCCCATGGCCCTGCTGCACAGAATGGCTTACTCTCGGGAAGGGCCATGCCCCACTTCAAATGAAGAAGGAGGAGAGCTCCCTACCAACTCTACACTTCTATGATCTTACAATCCTGTGAGAGTCTTGCTGCGGCTGAAGCAGTGGCGAGACCAAGCAAATTAGAATCAGGGAAAGCTGTGTCTGTGTGTCTGTGGCATAGCATGGCTTGCCAGTGCTTGGGGCCATGGAGAGATCACTTCCTGGTTTGCATGGAGAAGCCGTTTTCACCGGAGCCCAGTAACAGAAGCGTGCACCTGTATTGAGGTAGCACTGGGTGTTGAAATTTTGCACCCCTTACAATTTTGTACCTGGGGCAACTGCCTCTGTAACTGCCCCTCCACACACCATGCTATGCCACTGATGTATGTGAGTGAGTGAGTGAGTGAGTGAGTGAGTGAGTGAGTGAGTGGAGAAACGATGTTTCCATCAGCAGGGAGGATAAAAGGTGGCAAACTCTTCAACCGACCCTGCTGACGTTTTAAACTTGCTTGTCAGTGTGAAGCAGGAAATGACCTGTCCAGACCATGAGATGGCTCATTCTACAGGGCGGTATCCAATCATCACCATCAACAACCTTATTGCACTAGGCAAAGGCCATGGCATCATTCACAAAGGAAATAAAAAGAAAAACAACAATAACCATAAAAACATCAGGCACTGCAAATACAATGAACCATGGTCACGTTTCCTAGAAATTATTTGTTGCATACAATATAATAGCAGGGGGTTCTCAGATAGAATGTGCCAGCTTAAATGTCCAAATCACCTTTGCAATTGACCGCTATTTTATCTAGTTCTTTTCTCCTGGTCTTCTTAGCTGCCAATGCATATAGTGCTACTTTATAAGTTACGAAGTCATCAGTATCACTCAGCAGCCATTTCACGCCCTGTTTGAGTGTGCTCCATTCTTGAGCAGGGGTTTTATAAATTGGTCTCTTGGTTGCATATATAGCAGGCATTGCAATAAATAGTGGTACAGGTCCTCTACGCAAGGTTGCCCACACAGACAAAGTCTCTCCTTGGACAAAGGAGATTTCAGAAATAGACTGGAAAGAGAAGCTGCTGAATTGCAACTCATTACCAAACTTAAAACCATGGAGAGACCTGGTCTGAACAAAGACATTGGATTCTTATCTCATTATACATGACTAAGCCATTTTTCACCTTCTCACCCCTTGCCTTTTCCTGTAAGACCTATTACAGTCATTAAGAGTCGTCAACAGGCTCATCTCAGCTATCTGCCAATCTCCCATTCCCACCACCCTTCTGAGTAATACCCCTCCCCACCTTCTCACTATATAGAAGGATCTGGCAACTTCTGTTTCAGTGTATCTGAAGAAGTGTGCATGCACACGAAAGCTCATACCAAGAACTAACTTAGTTGGTCTTTAAGGTGCTACTGGAAGGAATTTTTTTATTTCTCCTTGGACTGTACTTTGTCGTACCAATGTGTCTTGGAAGTGCAATCGTTTCTGCTTTCACAGTGGGGCTTCCCCTGCTCTCTTTCCCTGCAAGCACCCCACACCCACCCAGTGGTGGAGGAAGCCTCTCTAGCACCCGGGGCAGGGCGCCAAGGGGCGGGGCAAACCGTCCAGCGGCGCATCCGCAGCGCCCATACAGACTGCACGTGCGCGGTGCTCGGGTGGCAGCCCATATGGGCGCCATGGGCACGCCCTGGGTCGCTACAGCTGGGGGGAGGCAGCGGGCCATTGTAGCACCCGGGGCGAAACCCCACCCCACCCCTTCATATGCCCCTGTACAAACCCCAGATCTGCTCCACAGGTTCAGGGGGATCCCCAGAACAGATTTCGCTGACGTTTCCCATGAGAGCAGTTCTTAAATTGTGCAGCTTCCTGGTATCGCTACTGGATTTTGTACCAAATGCCAGGGTTTGCATGCTGACTACACTTTCCCTCGAGCATCTTTATTTGAGAACTGACATAACCTGGGGATTTTCAAGGATGGCATTTGTGCCCACTGTGCCAACCAGACCCTGCCTTCTATTTCATGTCCCTTGTCGTGGAACGGTCTCTCTCGGGAGGTTCCTTCCTTGGAGGTTTTTAAGCAGAGTTTTGGTGGCCACCTGTCGTGGATGCTTTAGCTGAGATCTCTGCGTTGCAGGGAGTGATGCCAGTGTGGGGTCTGCACAGCTTTCAGATACCTACCTTGTGCAGCCACATGCGTGGAAATGTAAGCAGTGGAAACCAGACAAGAATCACAGAACTGTAGAAGTCCAACCCCTTGCAATGCAGGAATCTCAAGGCTTTTGCAACAAGATGCCTTGCACAATAGAATGCGCTTATTCTGCCTTGGTGAAGTTTTGGAACAGGAGACGGATGCGCTCCCCACAGTCCCTAATTATCTAAATTCCGTTTTTTAAAAAGATGGAAAATGTAGATTTAATAGGATGCCAGTAGACAAGGAGTATCAACTAATTGGCCCATTACACAATAAATGTGTCATCGTCATTAGCCAGAGGGGAAAGAAGTCTAATTGAATGAAGACTCTTGATGGCTTCATTATGTTTCTGCTAAGCCTGGCTCCCTTTCTGGGTCTTGACCAAAGAATGGATGTTTTGCAGAAGGTTTTCCCTCCCCTTTCAAAAGACAATTAAGACTGTCAGCTGTTTGCTTAGCTGACGCTGAAATGATTATTGATAAGCTATTGGGTAGTCTGCTGCCTTTTAAGTGACTAATCAATTATATGTAAATAAACCTGCATATTACCAGAACCTCAGTGTAGGTGCTTTTTAAAAATATACTGAAATGGCTTAAAGTTTAAGTCTTACAGTTTAAGAAACAAAAACAGACACGTTCCAGTAGAAGGAAAGACCTGTAACAAAATAACCTTTAAAAAATAAACAAATGTCACATTTCCGTCTTTTTGCTATTAATTATCTTCAAATGCTTTAAATATTTAACTTGGTGTTTTAAAAATATTTTTAGTATTTCACTGCTTGGAGCTTTTACTACAATCAAGTGGTATATCATTTTTATTAATTAAATGAATAGTAATAAAACTTTTACTGAAGTATCTAAATACATTTTACTAAAATTAAACGTAGGCCATGAACTCACAGCTCCACCAAATAAAACTGGGCATCAATGATTTGATTCATCTTCACCCATTAATTACTTCATTTGCCTCCCACCCATCCTCCAAGGAGACCAGGGTGACGTAGATCAGGGGTCTCTAAACCAAGGCCCGTGAGCCGGATAAGGCCCAAGGGACTCGTTTATCTGGCCCGCAGCTGCCCGCTGCCACTGGTGCTGCGCTGCGCGGCTGCGCACTTCCAGGTTGGAAGAGCACCAGAAATAGCTTGTGCACATGTGCAAGCGTTATTTGTGCATGCGCAAGCGTTATTTCCGGTGCACATCCGGGTCGGAGGAGGCACGTGTACATGCACACAAGCTATTTCTGGTGCTCCTCTGACCCGGAAGTGCGTCGGAAATAGGGTGTGCGCACTTGTATGGGCACACGCTGCTCCACCGCGAGATTGGCGCTGGAGACACAGGCCTGAGGCGCAGTAAGTTTGCTGATCCCAGACATAGATGGTCCTTCCTTGCCCCATTTTCTCTTCACAAGAACCTTGCAAGGTAGATTGGGCTGAGAGTGAGAGACTGGCCCAAGGTCACCCAGTGAACTTCACAGCTCAGTGGGAATTTGAACCAGCAACACTGTGCAGAACAATACCACATGCTTCTGTTTCCTTGACACACACACACACACAGAGAGAGAGAGAGAGAGAGAGAGAGAGAGGAATTCCCCACATACGCTTTGAGAAACCAACTTGTCTAGGGTTGCATATTTCAAAAAGTAAAAACCAGGAAGACCCCAAAAAAGCCCCAAAATGCAATTTTTTGATTGACTTGCCTAAGATCCAAAGTGTCGACTTTTGGAAATTCCCCCCATATGTCAATTCCACCTTTTAAATCCTGGTAATGTCTGGGGAAATCTGGATGTATGGCAGCCCTATACTTGTCTAAAACAGCATTGTCATTATCTAGTTTTTTTTAAAAACATATCATTTTGTTCTGCTCTTTAAGCTATGTTTCCAAGAAAGAGCCACATAGGAATTTATTTCTGGCTACTTCCGAATAACTATAGTCAGGAGATGGGGTATTTTAAAGCAGGAACTCGGGGGAACTGAGTTCACATACCTTAAAAAAATTAAATAATATATTTTTTTTGTCTGTGGGGGCTGGGACGGATATAGTCACAATGCCTGGGCCAAAGCTCCACCTGTATCTGTAATCAATAAAGTTGTGGCCATTTATAATCCAGATCATTGTCTGCTTGAGTTTATTAATGACATCGTACATTTAACCACCCCACCGCGACTGGGCCAGCAACAAGCGAACAAACTCCGTGGTGAAATCCTCCAGCTTTTTCCCAGAAAAAAAGCACTGACTATAGTTCAATGTTACTTTTAATCACAGAATATATTTTTTGTGTTCTGGAAGACAAGGTGCAACCAAGAAGTGCATCAGCGAGGGCGTCCAAAATCACAAGAACACCACAAGGAGGCTGTAAATGCAGGCAGTTTTTATTAAAAACTTGAGCTAAACCCTAACAAAACGGTTATGACTGCAAACAACATTTTCCTTTCCAGTTACGGTTTCATACAACTTATATCCACATTTGCTAAGGGCAAAGGTCTCCTCTTGAAAGGTGAAACACTCCTCCTCTCTAATCTTAATTCCTAGGGAAACACCCAATTACTTGCTCTCTGTGTGTTTTATTACCTGTTTTCTCAGGTGGAATTTAAGCACACTTCTTGACCTACCTAGTTATTTTAAAGGGGAGTTGGCCTGGCTGGTAATTATCATCTTGGAGTCTTCGGTGTTTAACCTTTTGTATGCCTTAGGTGAACAGAAAACAACGCAAATGTTCTGAAGAGGTTGTGCTTCTTTTTACATTTTTATTTTAGCCAATATAGATAATGTATAAACACATAAAGCATTAAATAGACTATAGCGGGCTTCAGATTTTTAACTGGGTGCTCATTTGTTTCTTCGCCTGGGTGCAATGTCTTGCAATGAGCCACAACGTGTTGTGTGCATCATAGAATCTGTGGGACACTTAAAGGCAAAATTGCCTGGCTCACGTTTCCCCAAACCAGCCATCCCCTCAAATTTACACATTTCTGAGCTTCACAATGCCATTACATACCCTCCAACATACCACGGACCCAAAGTGGATGTCCGTTTTTGGGTCCTGAGCTCTTGCGGGAGGAAGCCAGCTGACTTGCCCCAGAGCACCAGACCCAAAAACGAGACGTGCTGGGATTCAGTCAGAAGCCAGGATGGTGCCTGTAAGTCTGGGATGCACCACTTAAATCAGGACAGTTGAGGGGTATGCAAGCAGTGTGTACGAAAATAAATAATCCAGGGAGAAGGGTGCATAACTGTGGATATATCTGTGAAAACAGCAAACCCAGATGTGTTCTGTTAGTGGAAAATTGCTTTGTGAAAACTTCTAGATTAGGAAAAACTGTATGCCAAAACATGTGTATTAGTAGAATTCACGCTAAAATGCAGGTGGACTGTTTTATTTTACCAGTTGAAATTGATGTGGAAGTATGCAGAAATGAACATAAGATTGGAAAATCAAGAGGAACTAAAGTGCAGAGATTTGCCCATTTGTTAGTGGGGCGGGGGGTTACCCAGTGGCGTAGCGTGGGTTGTCAGCACCTGGGGCGAGGCAAGTAATTTGCGCCCCCTAACCCGTGGATTTGTGCCCCCTAACCCGTGGATTTGCCTAACCCCCCGATGTTGCGCCCGGTGCGGCCGGCACCCCCCACGCTACGCCACTGGGGTTACCTTTGCCCATCCCCTACCTGTTTTCCATTTGTGACTTGTTTGGAATTGCAACCCATGCCCCTGATCTGTAAGGCCATGCAAACTATATTTTCACAGGCTTGGCCTTATTTTCAGGAATCCAGTAAGCATCAGGCAGGAGGGAGTGAACAGGTGTGAGCTCAGTGCCCGGCATGTGTTGCTTACCCTCGACGTTGCCAATGTGTGAATAGGACTTGTGATTCTAATTAGATTTTAGGGTGGGCCAACTTACAGAAAAGCTACCGTGGATTATTGGAAAGGCGGTGATTAACAGGGCAGCGAGATCTTTAGCAGACACAAGGGGCATATTGCGACAATCCTATTAGGGCCTCCTCCTCATTAGATATACTTATGTCAATTAGCTGAGCAATGTAGCAGAAAGGTGAACGCAAGACTTGCTTTTTCCATCTTTTTCTTTTTAATCAGCATAGATTTCCAGCTTTGGCCAACCACCAAGCATCAGGGACCATTAATGAACATTATCTGACACTAATATGGTGTAATTATATTAAGATGTCCAAACTGATTTAATAGTTGTAAGCGCTCCCTAGTTCAGAAGTGAAATACCAGTTTTGATTTGTCTCGTTTGGTTGGAAAAAAAAGAGTGGGCGATTCCAAAGAAACGAGGGCTGGGACTTTAAAGAGAGCCGAAAGCGGCGTGAAAAAACTTTCACTTCTCGTTGGAGAACTTCAAAGGGTGGGGAGCAGGTGGCCCTCAAAACGTTGCTGAACGGCCCTTCCCTGCTGCTGCTCCACTTTGCTTTGACATAAAAAAGGGCTTTGCGTGAGTGGGCGGCGTGCTCTGCCCTCTGTGTGTTGGCTTCAGAGCCCTGCTTTGAAGCACGTGCACATGAAGCAGCTCAGCGCTGCCCCATCAACATTTGGAAGGCAGGGAGGTCAACAGCAGGTGGCGCCAGAGCCACGGATAGATTGAGCCAAAAGAATCTCTTTCTGTTCCACTTCCTTGCTGAGTTCTGTAAGTGCTAACCCTGGGACTAAAGAGGAGGAAGCTGGCAGGCAGGGCCTGTTGGAATGCATCCGGGAGACGGGGGCAATTGGCAGGCCCCCAGCTGGCTCCAGCCCACTGGCCTGCTGCCGGGGGAACTCCGGTTTTCCGAACAGCATCAAAAACTGCAACTCAAGCCTCAGAAACCTTTAGAGACTGAGCAGACAAGCCAGCAGAGAAATCTTTGCAACAGAAGTAGTGGACAGAGGTATATGTAAGCATATTTACAAGCGTTTATTCAGCATTAGAACAAAGGAAAAACATGTCTGCTTCCCTTCATGTCCAAGCAAACAGCATAGACAAAAGCTATGTACAACGGAAGTTCCCAGCAAACTGTGCTGGAAGTAAACAGACATGTCACATACAACAACTCCACATGCCTGTTCTAAAGGTGGAACGGAACTATATGTCGGATATCAAGCCTTATCAGAGGAACTGGCCACTTTCCAGGCACCCGGCTTGATCTCCTTGTTGACCTCCCTGTCTGCATTCCCAGCAGGATACAGGCTAGGTCACTATCGGCGATCCTCCTCAAGTGTGAGAAGAACACACCACTCTTCCCTGCTCCCTGCTCCCCCCCAGGGAGGGGAAAGAGATAGACAGAAATGTATTTACATGCCTTTATTTCTGTCTTTGCAGCAGTACAGAGAAATGCGTCTGCACTCTCCAAACACCAACAGCAGAGAGACAAACTCCACCTCCTGTACTTCCTGTACAGGTCAAATGACACTCTGAGCTAACATCCGGTGCTCAGCACAGTGAATAGACTGTCCCTTTGTTCTCACGGTACAGTCCCAAACATTCACATCCTGTTTTGCTTTCCAGCCAGCTGCAGCTCGCTGCTGCATTGCTCCTTTTCTGTAACACTATATCCTAACAGGGCCAGCCCCCAGGCTAGTTGTAAGTTGGCAGGTAGAGGGTTTGCTGAGGTTGACGAGGTTTGGGGTAGAGGTTCCTGAGCTGCTAAAGTGAGTCCCACTAACAAAAGGGTACAAATCTGCATATACTATTGGTTGAGCCCAGAGAGGAGAAGACTGAAAGGCCCTATGACAGCCATCTTCAAATATCTCAAGGGCCGTCCCATGGAGAATGGAGCAAGCTCATTTTCTCCTGCTCTGGAGGGTAGGACCCAAACCGTTACCCCATAATTAAATACAATATACTCCCACAGAGACTACCGTACACTGCGTTTAAAACCTTTAGTTTTAGATCTCATGATTTACGTGGAAATTGCTTCCATTTGGTTGTGTGCTTTTGATGTGTTTTGTTTATTGTTTATGACTTCTGCTATGTTTGTAATTATGTAAATCTTGTCATGCTGTAAGCCGCCTTGACCATAGTTTCAACTATGGAAAGGCGGCATAAAAATAAAACGATGATGGTGGTGGTGGTGGTGGAGGAGGAGGAGAAGGAGGAATCCCTACTTATCAGTGAGGCCTCCTTCTTAAGTGCATCCCTGGTTGTGCCAGAGACGACCTCCATGCTGTTATCTGCATCTTACAGCCCTCATTCACACTGCTTCGTTCTGCTAACTAGAGGACTAATGGCCACGGAGTGGCAAAGCAATTTCTGAGTGGGCACGACCTAGTTAAAGGAATCTATAGCAGAAGAGGGCGGCAGACACCCTACGCCTGCCTGTGCAATTTTTGTCCCATAAATAATACAGCATTCTTGTTTGCAGCTTCTATCCCCAGTACATTAAATTTACATCACCCGTCTCAAGAACTGCAGTCACACATTGGATGAGTTATTTAACTGTGGAGAGGGAGGAGGAAAAGATGACATATTTCCCTTCTCGGCTGTTGCCCACCCACCCCCCTACATGAGCACAATATCATTTTACAAACATCATCAACCGACATCCTCCTCCTCATTTTTTTGTTATTGTTTTGATTTCTACTGCTTTTGCAGTAGTGTGATCGGCACTTTATACAGTGGTACTTCGGTTTACAGACGCTTCAGGTTACAGACTCCGCTAACCCAGAAATAGTACCTCAGGTTAAGAACTTTGCTTCAGGATGAGAACAGAAATCGTGTGGTGGCGGCAGCGGGAGGCCCCATTAGCTAAAGTGGTACCTCAGATTAAGAACAGTTTCAGGTTAAGAACAGACCTCCAGAACGAATTAATTTCTTAACCTGAGGTACCACTGTACACTTTTTAAAGACCTCCTTCCTCCATCTTTTAGTGTGGTAGGCCCCTCTCTTTGGAACTACCCGCCTCTTGACGTCAGGCAAGTGCCTTCACTGTACAGTATCTGGCGACTTCCAAAAACATTTTTGTTTGGACAAGCCTGCCCAGATGCAGACAGGTCATAGTGAAGAGTTTTGACCAAATGTGATCCACCTGGAGCAGGATGCTTTTGAATTATGGTGCTGGAGGAGACTCTTGAGGGTCCCATGGACTGCAAGAAGATCAAACCTCTCCATTCTGAAGGAAATCAGCCCTGAGTGCTCACTGGAAGGACAGATCGTGAAGCTGAGGCTCCAATACTTTGGCCACCTCATGAGAAGAGAAGACTCCCTGGAGAAGACCCTGATGTTGGGAAAAGATGGAGGGCACAAGGAGAAGGGGATGACAGAGGACGAGATGGTTGGACAGTGTTCTCGAAGCTACCAACATGAGTTTGACCAAACTGCGGGAGGCAGTGGAAGACAGGAGTGCCAGGAGTGCTCTGGTCCAGGGGGTCACGAAGAGTCGGACACGACTGAACAACAACAACACCCAGATGCAGTGGTGGAGGAAGGGGGCAGTCCGCCCCGGGTATCATCCCTGAGGGGGGTGACATCGCCCCCGCCCCCGGAATGCTCGCCGCTGGCAACTAGCCCTGCGCCCATGGGCTGCTAGCCCTGCCCACGGGTGCACAGAATGTGCACCGCTCCGGGTGCCGGAGCAGCTAGCACCTCCTCTGCCCAGATGTTTAGAAAGCTGATGCGAGTTTTAATCTGTTTTTTTTAATCATTTTTATTGATTTTCCAACAAAAAACATCCAATTAATATATCCAATCATAGTAATCCAAT
The DNA here is from genome assembly GCF_965112155.1 of Podarcis liolepis. Taxonomy (NCBI): domain Eukaryota; kingdom Metazoa; phylum Chordata; class Lepidosauria; order Squamata; family Lacertidae; genus Podarcis; species Podarcis liolepis. The sequence continues at coordinate 8,947,530 of NC_139554.1, read as the reverse complement.
TAAAATAAAAAACTAAAATAAAATGACCAATTTATAATCCAAATTATAATTATTGATTTTTCGGAGCTCCCCACAGTCTGGATCTCTGAAGCATATCTCCACATCTCAGTTCTGCCTCTCCTCGTTGTTTCCATATTTGAACGCTTTAAAATTTGAACGCTTTAAAATTCTCCATCCCTGGTTCCACGATTCTCAATCATGTCAAACATCATATATCCTTTCATCCATCAAATACAGCTTTATTTGTGTGTGTGTGTGTGTGTGTGTGTGTGTGTGTGTGTGTGTGTGTATCTATCTATCTATCTATCTATCTATCTATCTATCTATCTATATATTTCCAAGTGCCTTTTTACCAGCGCAGCTTCCTCTGACTCCATTCCATTCCAATCAGGGATGTTGTCCAAGTCTGTTATCTAAAGTTTAATGACGCAGCAACTCCCAGTCATTGATTGTCCAAACCTCCCTTTTGAGCTTTAATGAACCAGTACCTTCCATGTTAAATTGTTGGGCAAAACTGTTTGCAATATTGCAGTGTAAATAAACTGTATTCCACAAATATAAGCCATTTGGCGACTGATCAGTTTTAATCTGTTTTTAAGCTGATTGTTAGTTTAACATTAATAAACTCCAGTCATATTAACGCCTCCCTTGTTCTCTTAGGATGGCGATGGCGCCCACCTGAGAGGTGCCGGAACTGAGTTCTGGCTGGGGGGGGGGGGGAGGGAAGCCCTGATAAACTCTTAATTTAGACTTGCTAATTTTCCTTATTAATAATGTTATAGCTTTATTTTTAAAAAACAACCACCACCACCACTTTGATAGTTGGTTTGTTTTCTCAACAAGAGGTGAATAAATTTTATGAAATAAATAAACACCATTGTTCTCTAAAGCAGGCTTGTGCAACCCCTAGATGTTCTTCGACTCTAAATCCCATTATCTTGCACTGCCAGCCAGGCATGATGGGAGTTGTAGTCCATCAACGCCTGCAGGGCTGCGGGTTCCCCATCTCTGCCCTAACTCACCCCCCTCACAAGTTCTTGGGATCCTGGTCGTTGCCAGTACCCAAACAGACATGACAAATGGGCAACCGCATTGAACATTTTGACCTATAAAGACTTATTTATTTTATTCATTAAATTTGCACACTGGCCTTCATCTGTAGATCTCTTGGGCGGTCCGCAGCACAGAAATACAATGTGGGTCAGGACCTCCTCTCCCCACGTGAACCACCCTGGACCTAGTGTTTGTCACCTGAGGCTCTCCTCTGCGTGGTCCCTCTGAAGGAGCTGAGAAGAGTGGCAACAGGAAAACGGGACCTTTTCCGTGGTGGCTCCACATGACTGGAATGTTATCCCCAGGCAAAGGCACATGATGACATCCATTACTGCTTTTAAGTGCCAGGAAAAAAATGTTTCTCTTCAGCCAGGCTTCTGGCCTTTAGCTCAGAGAGTTTTAGACATCGTAACCTCTTTTTAGTAGGTGGGGTGTTTTAGACTGCTTTTTTCTTTTTCTTTTTAGTATACAAATGTTTGCAGCTTTTGGATCTTTTTAGTCTTATGTTGGTTTTAATAAATTTAAAGAACATGGGTTGTATGCAAGGAAATTGTCCTCTCCAGACTTTTAGAAGACATCAGAAGGCAGCCCTCTTTAGGGAAGCTTTTAATGCTTAATCGGTTATTGTATTTTAGTGTTCTGTTGGAAGCCGCCCAGAGTGGCTGGGGAAACCCAGCCAGATGGGCGGGGTATAAATTATTATTATTATTATTATTATTATTATTATTATTATTATTATTATTATCCTCATCAGGACTTTTGCTCATGCCAATCAATTTCCCCTCCTTCTTCTTGCATCCAACCCCATTAAAAATCTGGAGAGAGGTGAAGGGATTAATTGAAATTGTTAAAGATTGGTATAGTATTTAAGGGATTTAAATTTATATAAAGATTCTATAAGGAAAGCAGAAAGCAGCAAGAAATATCAAGTAAAGGTATTGGAGAGGAGATCAGTGTAAATGAAAACATAAGACTTATGGTTTTGTTACATATGATTTTATTTTGGAGTTGTCTGCTTATTTTATAATTGTTTGTTGTAAAGAATGTACAGTGGTACCTCGGGTTACATACGCTTCAGGTTACAGACTCCGCTAACCCAGAAATAGTGCTTCAGGTTAAGAACTTTGCTTCAGGATGAGAACAGAAATCGTGCTCCGGCGGCGCGGCAGCAGCAGGAAGCCCCATTAGCTCAAGTGGTGCTTCAGGTTAAGAACAGTTTCAGGTTAAGAACGGCCGTCCGGAATAAATTAAGTACTTAACCCGAGGTACCACTGTAATTCAGTGGCAGAGCATGTGTCTTGCATACAGAAGTTCCCAGGTTCAATACCTGGCGTCTGCAGGTAGAGCTGGGAGAGACTCCCTGTCTGAAACTCTGGACAGTCTCTGGCAGTAAGTTTAGACAATACTGAGCTAGATGGACCAGAGGGTCTGTATAAGGCAGCTTCACGTGTTCATACCTTTCCATTCTACCACAAGCAGATCCAAGGATCAGCTTCTTCACCTACTGTGATTTTCAACAGGATGCTCTTTGTCCCATACACAATGTGATGACAACACGCCATACTGGAAGTTTGAGTTGAGCATCATACAGTGGTACCTCGGGTTACATACATAAGAACAGTTTCAAGTTAAGAACGGACCTCTGGAACGAATTAAGTACTTAACCCGAGGTACCACTGTATATTATGTGAATTTAAAAAAATTAATAAATCTGGAGGTTTGGGGGAACCCCCGGGACACATTTGAGAATTGAACAGGGGCAGGAGAAGGACGGGGGAGACACAGTTGCAATTTCACCGGGTGCAACCCTATATGTCCCTCTGCGTGTTTTGAAGATCGCTCTCCGGGGCACCCGGTGAAGAGGGCTCTAATCCACGGAAGCTTATGGCACCGCAGTTTATACCGAGTAGAAGTACAGGAAAACACAGCTGTCCTCATTCAGCCAGAGACAGCTGCGTGCGTCTGTGCGTGTTTGTGTGTGTGAGGGGAGCCAGCAAACCAGGCTGGAGTGTTTCCAGTGTTTACGCCTCTTCGCGACGGGGGATGCGTGCCGGGTGCTGGGAGACTGAAAGAGAGCGGGGAAGAAAGAGCGGCCTCAATCAGGCAGCGTTTTAAAAAAGAACATCCTTTTCACTGCGTCGTCAAACTCAATTAGAAGCAAAGGTTTTCTCTGTCAAGCTTCCTCTGCCCACCACCACCCGAGCCGGTCCAGGCCTCCATGCGGCCTTCCCTTTTGTGGCGCGGAGCAGGCCGTCCGTGGGGAGCAGGGCACTGTGTACAGTGGATTCCTGTCTCCTCCATTCTGCCAGCATAATGCGTTTTGTCAGGAGAACAGGACAACATCCTGAGCAGATTTGGCGAATTAAAGAGCGCAGCAGGGGAAGGAAACTTGTTGCTAGGTGACTGACAACCGCTGCATGTCACTCCATTTTGACGCCGCCGGAGGTTCTCCTCTCCCTGCCTCCCCCCGCTTTTATCCTCTTGCTCTCCCAGCTCCAGCCTGGCCTTTTCATCGCCCTCCATAATTAACTCTGTTCAGGCGATTTCTCCATTTGTCTCCCTTCTCCGCCAAGGTCTCGGCTCGGGGGGCTTCCCGGTCGCTGTTACCTCCACCCGGAGATGCAAAAGACGCGCTCCGAGGCCTGCCATTCTTGCACACCCTCGCAGGTGAAGACGGGGAGGCAAATTCATGGAGGAAAGGGGCCACTATAATAATAATAATAATAATAATAATAATAATAATAATAATAATAATAATAATAATAATAATAATTTATTATTTATACCCCACCCATCTGGCTGGGTTCCCCCAGCCACTCTGGGCGGCTTCCAACCAAATACAATAACCTATTAAACATTAAAAGCTTCCCTAAACAGGGCTGCCTTTAGATATCTTCAAAGTTTGGTAGTTATTTCTCTCTTTGACATCTGGTGGGAGGGCATTCCACAGGGCGGGTGCCACCACCAAGAAGGCCCTCTGCCTGGTTCCCTCTAACTTGGCCTCTCACAGCGAGGAAACTGCCAGAAGGCCCTCGGCACCTCAGGGCAGAACGATGGGGGTGGAGACGCTCCTTCAGGTATACTGGACCGAGACTGTTTAGGGCTTTAAAGGTCAGCACCAACACTTTGAATTGTGCTTGGAAATGTACTGGGAGCCAGTGTAGGTCTTTCAAGACTGGGGTTATATGGTCTTGGCAGCCGCTCCCACTCACCAGTCTAGCTGTCGCAGTCTGGATTAATTGTAGTTTCCGGGTCACCTTCAAAGGTAGCCCCACATAGAGCACATTTCAGTAGTCCAAGCGAGAGATAACCAGAGCATGCACCACTCTGGCGAGGCAGTCTGTGGGCAGCTAGGGTCTCAGCCTGCGTACCAGATGGAGCTGATAAAGAGCTGCCCTGGACACAGAATTGACCTGTGCCTCCATGGACAGCTGTGAGTCCAGAATGACTCCCAGGCTGTGCACCTGGTCCTTCAGGGGCAGTTACCCCATTCAGGACCAGGGAGTCCTCCACACCCACCCGCCTCCTGTTCTCCCAAAACAGTGCTTCTGTCTTGTCAGGATTCAACCTCAATCTGTTAGCTGCCATCCATCCATCCATCCATCCATCCATCCTCCAACCACCTCCAGACACTTAATGGCGGTTTATAGATGCTCTGATTATAGCATATATATATATATATATATATATATATATATATATATATATATGGTATATATATATATATATATATATATATATATATATATATATATATATGGTATATATATGGTATATATATACGGTATATATATTTATATGTTTTTTAACATACCATTTTCAACAATAATTAAACATACTTTTACATCTTATTCAAATTATTTTTACTTCCATCAGTCCTGTCTGAAAATTTTCCAATCTAATCTCTTAGTATGCATTTCTTATTTTCCCTATTACATTTCAAACTCATAACCAATATGTCTATCTTTTTCTACTTTGTAACACTTAATATATTTCTCCTTACAAAACTTCTTGTAGTCCTACTAGCGTAATTTGTTGATTACAGTTGCTCTTCAAATGATTCATATACTTCTTCCAATCTTCTGTAAATCTCTGGTCCCGCAGGTTTCGAATCCTTCCTGTCATTTTGTCCAATTCTGCATAGTCCATTAATTTCATCTGCCATTCCTCTTTCGTCGGAATTTCTTCTTGCTTCCATTTCTGGGCTAACAATACTCTTGCCGCTGCTGTTGCATATCAGAACAATTTAACATCTTGCCTACTAATGTCTTAGCCTATAATACCAAGTAAAAATGTTTCTGGTTTTTCTAAGAATGTATATTTCAACATGCTCTGATTATAGCTCGGTTGGTTATAGTGTGGTGCTGATAATGCCAAGGTTGCAGGTTCGAATCCCCGGGACAGCTGCGTATTCCTGAATCGCAAGGGGTTTAGCTAGATGACCCACAGGGCCCCTTTCCAACTCTACAATAGTATGCTTCTAAGAAATAAATTGTCGACTTCCTTAGATGCTCCCATTTGATTTTTTTAAAAAATAAAATAACTTGTGGAACTTTTAATTAGCGCATTGCCGCTCGGACCCCACCCTGCGATGAGGTTTCTCAGGGGAGGATTAGCCGACGTTCACTTTTCACCAGTTTTGCTGAAAAGGTTAATAGTTCAGGGAGTGAAGTTAGTAGCAAACAGAATTCCCCATGGCTAATCCCCCCGCCTTGAAAGGCAACGGAGCTTTTGTGCTGACAACCGAGGGGGAAGGTAATGAGACTCTAGTACATTCTTAAAGCTCGCTTCATTCACTCCTCCCTGAACGAGGCCAAGCAAAAATTAGAGCCTATAGGTGTTTTCCGTGGCTCTTTCACAAGCAGGCCTCCTGACACCAATTAAAGAGATTATGTCATCCGCTGAAAAGAAAAGCCGTAACTTTTGTGTGCTAAAGCCCCGATTAGGGGAGACGGGGTCACCGGGCCCAACAGAATAGTGGGTGACCTTAGCTAAATTAACTTCAGAGCTCAATTCCTAATTAACTGTTTTCAATGAAAGAATGTGTAATTTCAGGCAATTGGCCACAACATTAACTGTTTTTCCAAGAAGTTGAGTAACTAAGCAAGCAGGTGGGGCTTTGTTTGGACTTCCAGGCAATGCAAAAGCTGCAGTCAAGGAGACTGGCAAGACAGGGGGAGGCAAAACAAATGCTTGGGGGAGGTGGGGTGGGGGGAGCAGCACAGGGAACAATTGGAAACGGCGGAACTCCTTGCCACCGGAAGGTAGCCGATTTCAAAAATATTCACCAGGGAAGTAGGTGAACCTGTCTAAATTACGCCCCACGATACATTACTCAAACTAAAATTTGTACTTCTCCGAATTTTGCAGTGCCGTTCTGCAGACATGCAGAAATGCACAGGTAACACGGGTAAATAAATCCATAGATTAGTTAAAGTAACACACAAGATGTATTATAACTGGGGGAAATAGCTTTGCAAAAATGTGCACGTTAGGCAAAATGGCAAAGAAATATGTGTGTATTGGGGGAATTTGGTGCTGAAATGCCCTTGAATTTTCACGAGGACTTAAAAAAATAATGTAAACTTGTGTGGAAATGTGGAGAGCGGACGATTAGAAAATGATAAACTGAAATGGCTAGCTGCACCCCCACCTACAGGGGAGTCAGGGCTCAATGGTAGAGAAGTTGTTTTGTGTGGATAAAGCCCCCGTTTCAAACTTCCTGCACCTCCCTGCCTGCTTGGCCTGCAGATGGAACTCAGGATCAAGGCCTATGATGTTTCTGGGGAGTGAACCAACCATACTGAATTAGAACAATATCCTGCTCTATTCTTTTATTATTACATTTTTTAAAAAAATTATTCACTTGTTGTTTAGTCGTTTAGTCGTGTCCGACTCTTCGTGATCCCATGGACCAGAGCACGCCAGGCACTCCTGCCTTCCACAGCATCCCACACTGTCCAACCATCTCGTCCTCTGTTGTCCCCTTCTCCTTGTGCCCTCCCTCTTTCCCAACATCAGGGTCTTTTCCAGGGAGTCTTCTCTTCTCATGAGGTGGCCAAAGTACTGGAGCCTCAGCTTCAGGATCTGTCCTTCCAGTGAGCACTCAGGGCTGATTTCCTTAAGAATGGATAGGTTTGATCTTCTTGCAGTCCATGGGACTCTCAAGAGTCTCCTCCAGCACCATAATTCAAAAGCATCAATTCTTCGGTGATCAGGCTTCTTTATGGTCCAGCTCTCACTTCCATACATCACTACTGGGAAAACCATGGCTTTAACTATACGGACCTTTGTTGGCAAGGTGATGTCTCTGCTTTTTAAGACACTGTCTAGGTTTGCCATCGCCTTTCTCCCAAGGAGCAGGCGTCTTTTAATTTCGTGACTGCTATCACCATATTACTTATCACATTTTAATTCATAAAAATGTCTGCCTCGCCCTTCACTGCCAGCGAATCCCAGGGCTAGGTCCATCATAAGCAGATAATAAAATCACTGAGATAATGTCAAATCCCCCATGGAACAACCTAAGAGCTTTCGCTCGCTTAATCTGCTCCATCCTAATAATACAACATGATCTCATATAGTTCCACTTTATTCTGCACTTGTCAGACCTCACCTGGAATTCTGTGTCCAGTTAGGGAAGGGGTCTGCAACCTTTAAGACAAAAAGAGCCACTTGGACCTGTTTCCGAAGAAAAAAAAACTGGGAGCCGCAAAACTCGTCATTATAAAAATAACTTTTTTGTCACTTCTTTTTATTATTTCTTTGTTTGACCCCTCAGAAGTACTCCTCCTCATAGAAATAAACGTTAAATTAACAAGTTACCTTTTTTTGTTTGTGTGTTCTTCACTCCCCTTCAAAACAGTGACCAGTGTACATGCCCCCTTTCAATGCAGTGACCAGCGTACATGCCCCTTACAATGTAGCGGGCAGGTGGGCGGGAAGGTGACGTCGGGACGGTGCGTGACTAACGCACGCACCGCCCCCATGCGATGTCACAGCCAGTACAGCGCCCGCCACAGTGGGAAGTGTCAGGGCGCACAATGCGCCTCCTCCCCTCACTAGTATCCGCCCCGGAGCCGCGGCAAAGGTGCAAAAGAGCCACATGTGGCTCCGGAGCTGCGGGTTGCAGACCCCTGAGTTAGGGGCATCACACTATTAGAAGGATACAGTCAAATTGGAATGGATTTAGGTTTACCCGGACCCTGAGATCATCGTTTGAGGCCCTCCTTCATGTGCCTCCTCCATGTGAGGTCCAGAGGGTGGCAACACGAGAACAGGGCCTTCTTTGCAGTGGCTCCCTGTCTGCGGAATGCTCTCCCCAGGGAATTTTGCCTGGTGCCTTCATTACACACCTTTAGGCACCAGGCAAAAGCATTCCTCTTCAATCAGGCCTTGGGCTGCTTAACATCTTATAACCTTTTAAATGTATTAGTGGGGGAGGTTATTGGTTTGTGGGGGGGGGGGGTTGTTCTTGGTTTTGTTAAGTATTTTGTGTTTTTATCTTGTATTTTTATGTGAACCACCTTGAGATCTACGGATGAAGGGCGATATACAAATTTAATAATCATTTTGAAAGACAGTCAGGGTATCTATGTATACGTAGGTGTACATAGATGTATACATGCGCCAGTGCCTTATACAGAGTCAGTCCAATCTAGCTCCAGCCACACCTGTAGATTAACTCCAGAACCTTCTGTATGTTTCACTTTTGAGCGACAGCCCCTCCTGTCTCATTTATGGAAGACGGGTTTTTCAATGGATATGAGCCAAAGATGGCTAAATGGAGCCTGCATGTACAGGAGAAGCCTACCTCAGAATATCAGGTGCTGGGGAGCTCCCAGAGGCACCAGACTGGCCTTTGTTTCTAACAGATTTCAGGAGTATTTGAAACAATGACCAGTGCACACCTTTGAAATGTTAGAAAGGTCAGACGTTAGTGAGTGAATTGCAAGAGAAGTTCCGGATTTCTACAAGGTGTGCATCTCCTCCGACCCAGTTCCATTTCTCTAGTTGCTGGTGTGTTAATTCCAAGCAGAGCTTCGTAGAACTTAACTCTACAAAGGTATTTAATTTCAGCTTTCAGAGCCATTTTTCCAAGTCCCTGAGACAAGGTATGGGAGCCTCCTAGTGTTCAGTTGCGGTTCAGTATATTAAAACACCGTTCAGATGCTTCTAAGCGTCATTCCCCATCAATATTCCTACACAGAGAACTGGCAAATTCAGTGTTGCGGGAGTTTCGAGATCATCAAAGGAGGTGTTATGCCACTCTTTCCAGTGCATTGCATCATAGTTTTCGTTGTCACAAAAAATCCAGCCTTTTGCAAAAGCAGGTTTGTTTCACAAAAGTTGTGGCAAGAGGTCCTATAGGCTGAATGAGCAGAAGAGCATAGGAGTGGGATCTTGCTCTAGATGTGATCTTGTTCAATACATGGTTTGATAAGGAGGAGATCCTTAGGGTGGATAATCCTCCCCCCCCCCCCCGTTTGCATTTTGCACTTTCGAAATCAAATCTGCACTTCTGAAACCAAGATGCAAACCCCAGCCCTCTAAAAATGCCACAAACCTAGACAGAAGAGTTTGCTGGGTGGGTGGGTTAGCACCACCATGCTGGTTTCCTAGCAGGTGAGCCACGGTTGCTTACCAGGAAATGGAGGGATGAAGTGGCAGAGAGGTAGACAGGGTGCAAAAGCCAATTCTGTGTTCCTGCTAGGGCTTTTGCACCATGCTGACCTCCCTGCCTCCTGCTAAGAAACAGTGATCCATTTACCAAAAAGGTTGCACAGTGGCTCCACCCCACCTGCTAAGCTGTTTCTGGCTAAATTAATGGAGGAGGGAGTAAACCAGGGTCGCAAGGTGATTTTGGACTACAACTCCCATCATCCCTAGCTAGCAGTGGTCTTTTTTTAATAATAAATTTTTTATTGGTTTTACAACATTTTTTTAAACAATACAAACAAATAAAAAGACAAACAAACACGTATAATTTCGTAACCTTATTTTCATAACCCTCATTTCTCGGACTCCCCCATACCTCCCCTTTCTGCATCCCAATTTCCAAAATTATTTCAGCAACTTCTAAGTAATTTTATCAAATATGTGCCCTCTTAGTTTTTTCTTCGGCTTAATCTTATGTCACTGTAATCCCTTTTTCTTTCTCAACACCTCGACATTTTAACATTCATCAATTTTATAATAGTTCTTAAGATAAACTTTGAATTTCTTCCAGTCCTCTTCCACCGTCTCTTCCCTCTGATCACGGATTCTGCCAGTCATCTCAGCCAATGTCATATAGTCCATCACTTTCATCTGCCATTCTTCCAGGGTGGGTAGATCTTGTGTCTTCCAATACTTCGCGATGAGTATTCTTGCTGCTGTCGTAGCATACATAAAAAAAGTTCTATCTTTCTTTAACACCAATTGGCCGACAATGCCCAAGAGAAAGGCCTCTGGTTTCTTAGGAAAGGTACATTTAAGTACTTTTTTTCATTTCATTATATATCATCTCCCAGAAGGCCTTAATCTTTGGGCACGTCCACCAAAGGTGGTAAAAAGTACCTTCAGATTCTTTACATTTCCAGCACTTGTTATCAGGCAAATGGTAAATCTTTGCTAGCTTAACTAGCTAGCAGTGGTCAGGGATGATAGGAACTATAGTCCAAAAAGCAGCTGGAGACCCAAGTTAGGGAAACCCTGCTTTAAATGGTTAAAACAACCCCACTACTTCTATTTTTTATGCATAATAATAATAAAAATAATGGCTGTTATTGAAATATTTATCCTCTGCCTTGCCATTTTTAAAAAAAGTGTTCCAGGTGGCTTTAAAAGTGCTAGTTTATAGCTATTCACATACATTCAGATCTCTCTTGAGGTCATTATCACAGTCATCGTAACCTATTGCAGATAAAAGACGCGTCTTTGACTCTCTAACAAACATGAGAGCAGACAAGGTCCTTGCCTTGAACGCCGCACAGTCTAACTCACAGAGACACAATATTGTCTTCAGCATGGGAACACAGGGAGATGCTCCCGTTCTCTGCCCCTGGGACATAGGCAACCAAAATCTTCTTCACAGAGATATGCAGAGGTGCGGATGGGAGATCAGAATCGGTGGCATCATCAGGGCAGGAAGTCCAGGGCCCTACTCAGCAATGAGCCTCTTAAAGCACCAGAGCAGCTGACCACATTTTGGATAGCTCCGTTGGTTAGAACATGCTGGCGCTGATAATGCGAAGGTTGAATATTTCTGCATTGCAGGGGGTGGGACTCAGCCACTCAGGGTCCCTTCCAACTCTATGAAGAAAATGAAGACATAACCATTCTTCTTCTTCTTCCTCCTTCTCCTCTTCTTCTTCAGCGATCTCCTGTAGCCAAGTAAGATTGTCTTCCATAAACACGGTTTTAACAATGAATCCGTAAGTGACTGTGGAGGCCAATTCTGGATCCACACGTCCTTCCACAGTGGGGACATTGGTTTCCAGGCGGGAGTTGGTCACGGTGTGGATTTTCCAAGCGTGCCTTCCTCTGAACACGTTTCTCCCTTGCGTCCTGAGTTCAAGTGTCTTCAAAGACCATGACACCTTTGGCAAAGGCTGTTCTCCAGCTGGAGCGCTCACAGGCCAGTGTTTTCCAATTGTTGGTGTTTATACTACATTTTTAAAGATTTGCCTTGAGAAACCTCTTTTGTTGACCACCAGCATTACGCTTTCCATTTTTAAGTTCGGAATAGAGTAGTTGCTTTGGAAGACGATGATCAGGCATCCGCACACTTGACCAGAGTAAAAAAAAATCACTTAACTGCAGCACTGATCCAAATCAAAGAGCTGAGACAATCCTGCATGATGGCAAGCTAATTATTTTTTTAAAAAGTTGAGCATCTTCACCTACTAGGAAATTGTCTTGCCTGCTCCACGAGGCATTTAGAAAAATCCCAACCTATTGGGTCAAAATAATTGAAAGTGCATCTTCGAATTCCCCCTTTCTGCACTGAATTATGGGCACACAGGAAACTGTACCAGATCAGGCAAAAGAAGAAGAAGAAAAAGAACAAAGATCCCAATCCTTGGGGGACTCCACGTCCTATTTCTCTCCAGTTTGAGATTTCTACTCTCCAACCCCTCCGGCCACCCATCTAATTGCCGCAGACCAGACAGCCCCAAGCAGATGACGTCGACTTCCTAGGCACTAGAATCCTCCGCTGCCTGGGCTGCCAAGTGCCTCAGATGCTCAGCGACATAATTCATTGGGTCCAATTGCCACAATGGCACAGCTGAGTCGGAAGTAATAGTTGCTGATCGCGCCTCCGACTGAGCCAGAATCCCTCATAACACATGAAACAACAGCCGTGCGCACGGAAGACGCAGAGGTCAGACAAAGCCAAGGAGATGGGGGCTGGGGAGGCGCATGACAGAAAGCATTATTCTAATGGCTCTTCCTGATCAGAGCAGAGCAACTGTGTCGCAGTTGCTGTTATTGCGGTTACCTGAATCCGGCCGCTCCATTTGCAACGTGTAACAGGCCCTATTTGTGCTCGCGACGGTTTGCGACAAGCTCGCACGCCCAGCTTACAACACATTTCCATTTACCCCATCGAGTCTAAACACGGCAGGCCTGCTCCCCTGGCAGCTACCCGGTAGGCCTCTCGGAAATCGCAAGCACGGCGCTGACAAGGTTTATCTCTTAGGAGCATCTTCAGAACAAAAGCATTTCTGGCTCGGCCTTGAATAAAAACACCGCCGTCTTGACAAAAGAGTGTTCAGAGCAGAGGGTTGTTAGGCACAAATGGGTGTCGTTCAGCACTGGTGCGTGAGGACGGGGGGGGGGGGGAGCAAAAACACAGAAAGAGACATGGATGCGCAAGTAAACTGTCCCCTTTCCCAGCTGCAGCACTCACAGTTTCCTGCTCTTTAGTGGCAGGCGGAACCTTTGACTGTGACGGAAGGTCTTTCCATGCCTTCATAATCGCCACTCTCTCCATTAATCACAGAGTTAAGGCAATAATAATAATATACCACTCTTAATCAAAAGTTCTCAGGGCATGATAAAAGTCTGAAAATTTATCAGGACAGGTTATTTTTTCTGTAAGTAATTTTTTATTTGATTTTCAAAAATATAAACATACAACAAAAACTCAGGGTCCCGAGATCGTTCTGAATCTCCTGGCTCCCCCCCCCCCGATCCCTTCCATGGGTCCTATTGGTAATATTTTCATCTGTACAGTGGTACCTCGGGTTAAGTACTTAATTCGTTCTGGAGGTCTGTTTTTAACCTGAAACGGTTCTTAACCTGAAGCACCACTTTAGCCAATGGGGCCTCCTGCTGCTGCTGCACCGCTGGAGCACGATTTCTGTTCTCATCCTGAAGCAAAGTTCTTAACCCGAGGTACTATTTCTGGGTTAGCGGAGTCTGTAACCTGAAGCGTATGTAACCTGAAGCATATGTAACCTGAGGTACCACTGTATATCAATACTTCTCCGATTTTTTGTCTTTCTAAATTATCCATACGTTCCATTATATTCCAAGTGTGGTTAAAATCCTGCCAGTGTTTTAACCTGCTTACAATGATCTCGTATATAAATTACAAACTTTTCCCATTCCTTTTTAAAGTTGCTGTCTTCTTGATTTCTGAGCTTCCCTGTTAATTTTGCCATTTTGGCATAGTCCATCAACTTTTGCCATTCTTCTCTAGTCGGTGTTGTCTCTTCCTAAGTTATTTGTTGTTTACTGTTGTAATAATTCTTTTCTCAAAATTTATCTTCTGTACCTTGAAAATAAAAACTATCTATCTATCTATCTATCTATCTATCTATTTATCTATCTATTTGTCTATATCTAGGCAGTTCACAGAATAAAATACAAGATAAAACACCAGTAAATTATTAAACCAAGACAACAAAACAATACCCCCCACACGTACACTTAAAAGGCTGTAGGATATTAATGAGCCCAAGACCTGGTTAAAGAGAAATGTTTTTGCCTGGCACCTAAAAATATATAAAGGCACAGGCGAACTCCCTGGGGAGAGCATTCCATAGACAGGGAGCCACTGCAGAGAAGGCCCTGTTCTCGTGTTGAAGCCCTCCGGACCTCACATGGAAGAGGCACACAAAGAAGGACCTCAGAGGATGGAGGCAGAATATGGGATGTATATATAGGAATGCGGGTGGTGCTGTGGGTTAAACTACAGAGCCTAGGACTTGCCAATCAGAAGGTCGGTGGTTCGAATCCCCGCGACGGGGTGAGATCCTGTTGCTCGGTCCCCGCTCCTGCCAACCTAGCAATTTGAAAGCACGTCAAAGTGCAAGTAGATAAATAGGTACCGCTCTGGCAGGAAGGTAAACGGCGTTTCCGTGCGCTGCTCTGGTTCGCCAGAAGCGGCTTAGTCATGCTGGCCACATGACCCGGAAGCTGTACGCCGACTCCCTCAGCCAATAAAGCGAGATGAGCACTGCAACCCCAGAGTCGGCCACCACTGGACCTAATGGTCAGGGGTCCCTTTACCTTTTTTATATAGGGAGAGGCATAACACCAGAGCGGCCCAAGCACTCATCAGCAACAAGATGCAAACTGAGGAATTTTTGTCTGTTGGGATGCGAAGATGATAAAGGAGGATGTATTTATTACAGCGGTACCTCTAGTTACGAACTTAATTCGTTCCAGAGGTCCATTCTTAACCTGAAACTGTTCTTAACTAGAGGCGTACTTTTGCTAATGGGGCCTCTTGCTGCTGCTGCTGCACCACAGGCACACGATTTCCATTCAGCTCCAAAGATACTAAAGTCTAGCTTAAAATGGAAATGGAAAGAGATGAAAGAGTAAGAATGTGCCCAGGCAGGTAGAAGAATATATAGCTATGCCTTCCCACATCAGGGCACAGTGGGAATGTCTCTCACAGAGTCCTCTCTAGCAAGTTTACAGAAAAACTCTGAGTTTCCGCTCCTATCATGTGCCTATCTGGCAAAACATAACTTGTTGGTTTGACTGCATTAAATATCCCACAGAATACCTCAAGGACTGCCTCTCCACATATGAACCAACCTGGACTTTGCAATGATCATCTGAGGCCCTCCTTTTTGTGGCTGCTCCACCAGAGGTCCGGAGGGCGGCAACATGAAAATAGGCCTTTTCTGTGTTGGCTCCCCGTTTGCGGAATGCTCTCTCCAGGGAGATTCGCCTGGTGCCTTCATTATATCTCTTTCAGTGCCAGCCAAAAACGTTTCTCTTCAACCAGGTTTTCAGCTGATTAACATTTTATGGTCTTTTAAATGTATTTGTGGGAGGTGGGGTTATTGGTTTGTTTCTGGTTTAATACAGATTTTGTATTTTTCTGCTGTGAACCGCTCTGGGCTCTTCGGATGAAGGGAGGTATACAAATTCTGACAGCAGCAACAACAAAACAACAACAACAGGGTCAAAGCTCCAGGACAGCCACAAGTGCTGCTCATACAACAACAACAACAGCAATTCATTTATCACTTTATTTGTAAAAAAAAGTCTTAAAGCTATCAAATATTTTTAAAAATGCATGAACATAAAATTAATTAAAAGCAAAGCAAAATAAAACAAAACAAAGCCCAATGACAATACGTAGGGCAAGTCCTATACCATCCCACTAAAAGTTCAGCACCACAACAGAGGCTACCCACCCCTCAAAGTCTGGATGAATAAAAAAAATTTTGGACGGGCACCTAAAAATGGACAACGATGGCACCTAGCCCATTTCCTTGGGAAGAGCCTCTGCAAGTAGGGGGCCACCACTGAAAAAGCCCATTATTGTATAACCACCCTCCACACCTTCCCTCCACATGGAAGGGCCTCTGATGAAGACGGCAGATTATAAACCATGAGTGCAGAGGGCAAGAACCCCTTGCCTTTGCGTGTCAAGACCCCGCAACCACCCCCTCGTTGAAATGAAACACACAGGACACCAATATTAGGTTAATGTTATTGGGCAAATTTTGGCCACAACTTTATTGATTACAGAATGTGAGCGGTATTGGCTTAGGTATTGAATGGACCCGACTATATCTGACTCCTGCTCATTGTGCAGGGAGTCCGGTAAGGGTAAACTACCAGAAGGGTAAACCACCAACTCAAGCTCCCCCTGGTGTTCCCGTCGGGGGTCGAGTCATGGCCCTAGCCTCCGACCCGCGCTTCGGACCAGATCCACACCCCCAGATTCCTTTAACGGGATACCCTTAAGCTTGGAGGGGCAGGTGACAATGCCTAACCGCAAAACCTTACAAAGTTGCCTAACCGCAAAACCTTACAAAGTTGTGACGGTTGCTACCAGGTAGGCGAAAACCAAATGGCCCCATGCCAATTTTGCCAAGTGGAAAAATTCCTACCAGGCCCCTCAACGGCGACCAACCGAGGTCCATAGCAAGGCCAAGAAGAAAAACCTGCAAAAAAGGGAGGGAGGGAGGGAGGGAGATCGAAGAGGCTCCCGCCTTGGCTTAAATGGTCCCAGCCACGCCCCAACCAGCCAGCGGATTGGCTGGCTGGTCGCTGACGCGGCCGGGATCCCCTGGGCAACGCGGGACTTCATCCCCGCGCCCGGAGGAGAGTGGGTGGCCATGCGGTCCACCACAACTCCTCCCCACGGTGTAGTGGAGCGGACATCCTTGTCTCTAGGGTTATCCTACTGCGGTTCAGAGAAATATCTCCATTTCTGAAGAGCTTGGCGTTTCCACTGTCGCTCAGCTGCACCGTCATTATTTAGTGGGCTGTATTTAAAGGGCTCCCCAAGCATGTTAGCAAAACCAAACACATCTTAGCAATAAATCAGACGGGGGAAATCCTACTTCACCGCCGTTAAGTGGGTCCTGCAAAGATAAGGTTCTTTAAAGGTCACGTTTTGAGAACCTCTCTTTCTTCTCCCTCCCCTTGTCGGCGGTGGTTGTTGCTCAGAAAGATCGGCGGTTCCTGACCTTGACAACAATGCCCCCGAGGGTTAGCGACAACCCCTTCTGTATCAATGCACATGGCGAGAGCCTCGTGGGGGTTGCACGCCTTTGATAGCAGGCAGCCTGGCTTTTCTTGACAACTCTCCGAGCAAAAAGATTTAATCCATCTCTCCCAATGTGAACTGGATCGCACTCCGCTGACATTGGATCCCTTGCCCCAGGGAGAACCAAGCTGGGTGCTGTGTGGTTGTATTAGTGTGACTTTAATGGCTAAGCAGGGCAACCGGGCTTGACAAGAACTAAATAATACAAGCAGGGCGGGGGGGGGAGAGTAACATACCAAAGTCTATGGATTTCCTGGCATGCTAAAATATTGAAAGCCAACAAGACCGAAAGCTGTGGGTGAGCTAGGTTTCAGCTCCTTGTTAGGATGTAAACAAGAGAAGATCTCCCCCAACCAACTCTTAGTACTGGAGGGGGTTCGCAGACACCAGGAATTATCTTATCCTCCAATAACTGCAATTTGCATTTCAAATGTGAAATGTGATTTCAGTCTGAGCGTTTTAGACATATGGGCATCTCCTGCTTAGTTTGGAAGAGTGAAATCTCCTAAGCTGCCCAAAATTGGCTAGGAAAACATACTTTGAATGGCATCGATCAGATGCCATCAGATCAGAGTGGCTGCGGAAACCCAGCCAGGCAGGCGGGGTATAAATAATAAATTATTATTATTATTATTATTATTATTATTATTATTATTATTATTATTATTGCTTAAGTATGCCATTCCATCGCATGTGCCAGATATCCAATGCCAACCACTGTAAAAATACTGAATCTCCAATGGTTATTCAAGGATTCGAGAATTCAGAGGTAATTTTAAGGAGTAGATTTGGGAGCAGATTCTAGGTTGCAGCGTACAGATGGAAAAAAGAGTAGTCTAAAAAGGGAGGGAGGGCCAGCCTGCTCAAAAGCACAGCATTGATGGAAGCAAAGTTTTCAGGAGGGGGGTGGAGGGGCTTCTGTTCTTCATCTTCCAACACCCACCAGGTGCAACGCTAAAAAACTGGACAAAAGCAAGGAGATTTCTCAGGAAAGAAGCCAAAAGCCAAATAGTGTTAGTTCAATCAAAAGGAGACTTCCGGGTAGAATCTTTCTTCCTGCTGCATCAGATCTCGTTCCAACACAGTCATGAATAATCACCTGGATTTTTGGCCCATCTTCGGCTCCCCTTCCCACCGACCCCATTTCAAGGAAGCAATTAATAGCACCAGGTGCAACTCTTCTGCCTCATCTCCCAGGACTTTCCCATTGTACACGGCTGAGGTCCCCACCTCCAGAATTCCTTTGCAGAAGCCTCTTTCCCTTGGTGTGGCACTTCATCGCCGAGGACCTCAGCACAGTGGGAAAGGAAATTGAATGTGGCCACGCTCACAAAGGAGTTACGCTTCCTGCCTCAAGTTCCCCCTCCCCACCCAGTGGCCCGAGGGCACGATTTGCTTCATCTAGTTGTGCCACAAAGCTGGAGTTCTTTGCTTGTTTATTTAAAAGAAAGCAGCAGTGGGAGAAAAGCACAGTGTAAACTTGCAATCGGGTTTAATTCTTGCACTTTGCACAGCCAGGTTCGCTAGCAATGACCACCACGACTAACAGCTGAAATTAAGAAATCAATTTCTTATGCTGAAGATGTGCCCAGCCAGCTCAGACAAAGGTGGTCCTTTTCGTGGTAAGGCATCTGAAACAGCACACAGCATTCCCAGTGTGGTCTCACCATATATTTGGATAATGGCCTTACGGTATTGGCAGATTTTCCTTTCCCAGTGATCCCTCACGTGGGATTCTTCTTCTTCACAGGTGCCACAGTGGATCAACATTTTCATCAAATGATCCACTAACCAGTAGGTTTCCAAGCACAGTTCTAAGTGTTGGTGCTGACCTTTAAAGCCCTAAACGGCCTCGGTCCAGTATACCTGAAGGAGCATCTCCACACCCATCGTTCAGCCCGGACACTGAGGTCCAGCTCCAAGGGTTTTCTGGCAGTTCCCTCACTGTGAGAAGTGAGGTTACAGGGAACCAGGCAGAGGGCCTTCTCAGTGGTGGCTCCTGCCCTGTGGAACACCCTCCCATCAGATGTCAAAGAGATAAACAACTACACAACTTTTAGAAGACATCTGAAGGCAGCGCTGAATTGGGAAGTTTTTAATGTTCAACGTTTTATTGTGTTGCTAATATTTTGTTGGAAGCCATGAGATGGGAGGATGGAAGAGGCTGTCATTATGTGTCAGGCACTATAGGACTGCAGTGACAGCCTCCTTTGGCAATCTGACCCTTGCCACCCACTCCGCAATTATAAAAATGACATGTAGCTGCCATCATCTAATCATGCTAACCACAAGACTGCTTCACTCTTATTGAAAGAATCCCAGTATCTAGAGAAGAAGCAACATTTTAGTATTGCGTTTGTCTGAGCTGGCACAGGTTGGTCAAGTGTGAATGAAACAAAGGCACAGATTCTGAATGAAAAATGAAATTTATTTCAGGAAAGCGCAGCTTACTTGGAACTAAAATTTAAAAGTCCACTTTTAAAAAATGTAACAGAGAGGCATAAAAATAGAATTCCAAAACATTCCTTAGGCCAGTTTTCACCAAACTGGCATCATCCAGATGTTTTTGACTACTACTCCATCCATCCTAGGCAGTTGTGTTATATTCCTAAACCTCTGGAGGGTACCAGCTTTGTAAAGGCTGCTACAGGCATTTCTCCTTTCCGTGTCCATACTTAAATCCTAGCGCCTTCACAAAATTCCCAGCATGTTCCCATCTTATTTTATATTCCCCTCCCGTCTTTGAAGTGACCGCACTGGAGATGGGGAATATGGGCTCAGAGATCACACACCTTTCGATACATAATCTCTGAGTCCAGACCCTTCCCCTTGTTGTTGTTGTTGTTTAGTTGTTTAGTCGTGTCCGACTCTTCGTGACCCCCTGGACCAGAGCATGCCAGGCACTCCTGTCTTCCACTGCCTCCCGCAGTTTGGTCAAACTCATACTGGTAGCTTCGAAAACACTATCCAACCATCTCGTCCTCTGTCGTCCCCTTCTACTTGTGCCCTCCATCTTTCCCAATATCAGGGACTTTTCCAGGGAGTCTTCTCTTCTCACGAGGTGGCCAAAGTATTGGAGCCTCAGCTTCACGATCTGTCCTTCCAGTGAGCACTCAGGGCTGATTTCCTTCAGAATGGATAGGTTTGATCTTCTTGCAGTCCATGGGACTCTCAAGAGTCTCCTCCAGCACCATAATTCAAAAGCATCAATTCTTCGACGATCAGCCTTCTTGATGGTCCAGCTCTCACTTCCATACATCAGTACTGGGAAAACCATAGGTTTAACTATATGGATCCATGAAGGGGGACCCTTCCCCTAATGGTTGTTTAACAGATGAAAGAAAGGCTGAGTCTTCTCCTTGCCCCCGAGGACTTGGGAAAAACTTTTCCCAAGACCTAGTCCCTCTACTCTATTCCAGAATCAATACACTGGAGAGGAAAATGCAGCCACCTGGGTCATCCAATGCACAAGTTACCTTATGAAACTTACCAGTGTCTCTACACAGATGGTTTAGGGTTCTAAAGAGCACTTTGTGCTCATGGCTTTGTTCGAAAGTGGTGGATTTAAGTGGGGAAAATGACCGTTAAAGGCAAAGCATAAATAGTGCAGCAGGACTGCAGAAGAAGGGAGAAGTTGCAGCCAGATGTTCACCCAGCACACTTGCAAGTTCTTCATAACATAAAATAACCTGGAGGTCATCTTTTTTCAAATTAAAGCAAAGGCACGTACAGGTAGGGGAAAAACCTAAATAATGTAACCTGCAGATGCAAAGCAAAGTACCGTATTTTTCGCTCTATAAGACGCACCAGACCACAAGACGCACCTAGTTTTCGGAGGAGGAAAACAAGAAAAAAAATATTCTGAATCTCAGAAGCCAGAACAGCAAGAGTTATTGCTGCACAGTGAAAGCAGCAATCCCTCTTGCTGTTCTGGCTTTTGGGATAGCTGCGCAGCCTGCATTCGCTCCATAAGACGCACACACATTTCCCCTTACTTTTTAGGAGGGAAAAAGTGAGTCTTATAGAGCAAAAAATACAGTAATTTGTGGTGTACAGAGCTTTGCTTGAAAAAGTTTATATACTGGAACTGTAAATAGAAAAGGTACAGCAGTGCAGGTGTGTAGCCACAGTACAGGTGTGGAAAACCTGGGTTGAACTACAACTCCCATCGTCTCTGCCTACTGACCATGTTTGCTGGGACTAATGGGAAGTGAAGTTCAGAAACAACCAGGTTTCCCACACCTGCCATAGTGCTTGGACTTGTTGCTTAAGACAAGTCGTGCTCCTCTGGGATGCTGCTCACATGCAAAGCAGTTACAGATAGGTAGCCGTGTTGGTCTGCCATAGTCAAAATAAAAAAAAAATCCTTCCAGTAGCACCTTAAAGACCAACTAAGTTAGTTCTTGGTATGAGCTTTCGTGTGCATGCACACTTCTTCAGATACACAAAGCAGGAACAAGTGTGCTAAGCTCTCTCGTCTCCACCTCTACGAGTCTTTCAGGTGCCACAAGACCTAAGCAGACCCAAAACTAAAACAAAACCGCCAGACAAAGTTGGCTTTGGATCGCTGAAATTAAACTGGGCTTTGATGAAACTGCACGCTTTCTGGCAAGCCGGAAACTGGGTAAGGGACATGGCTCCCAGGAAACAAAACTAACCACAACACAAGAAAGAATACGGTTGTGAGATGGAGATTACATGTTAATAGCAATGATTAACTAACATTAAGGGGGGAAGTATATAGATCACAACTTAAAAGAGCCGGCCAGGTCTTTGCAAATCTTGCGTGTTTTGGACTACAACTACCATCAGCAACAGGCAGCATGGTTGTAGTCCAACAAAACATCTGGACAGCATCAGGTCGGCAAAGGATGGATTAGGGAAAAGTGGAAGCACTAAATTGTCTCTCTCTTTCTCTCTTTCTGGAAAGCGGCAGCAGATTATGACTCACGGAGCAGAATGATGCCTTTTTCTCTGCATACCTTTTTAAAAAGTATCTTTCTGTGAATGCTGAAAATCCAGGCAAGTGGTCTATAATATCCCTAGGGTGAAACAAGGCCTTGGTGCTCTAGAACAGGGGTCAGCAAACTTTTTCAGCAGGGGGACGCTCCACTGTCCCTCAGACCTTGGGGGGGGGGGACTATATATTTTTTTGGGGGGGGAGGGACAAATTCCTATGACCCACAAATAACCCAGAGATGCATTTTAAATAAAAGGACACATTCTACTCATATAAAAACATGCTGATTCCCAGATTGTCCACGGACCAGATTTAGAAAGTGATTGGGCCGGATTCGGCCCCTGGGCCATAGTTTGCCTACCCATGCACTAGAACAGTCTTTCTCAACCTTGGGTCCTCGGATGTTGTTGGACTACAACTCCCATCACCCCCAGCTGACAGGAACCAGTGGTCAGGGACGATGGGAGTTGTAGTCCAACATCATCTGGGGACCCAAGGTTGAGAAAGGCTGCACTAGAAGGAAGCACTACAGCCAGCTCTATGGCACCCGAGAGACATGCCTGAAAGCAGCTACAGCCATTTGGGCCAATGCCCTGTGGAATTAGAAAAAAAAACCTACGGTTTGTGGGCAGTTTTGCAGAAACGCTAATATTTGCTGATTTGCTGTTCCTGTTTGAAAGGCTTGGCTGAGAAAAAGAGCAGAGTGCATTCTGCTAGGGCATTTTAAATGGTCATCTCAGCAACATTGTTTGACAGCTTCCTTAAGAGTGCATCTTGCAGGACAAATTGTGTCCCCCACCTATACCCTCTAACACCAGCCATTTCACATCATTTAGCCTTCCTCCACATAGTGCACCATCTCATGCCATCACTGTGGGAGAAATCATGGGGCTGTTTGATCTTAAGCCACCAGATGTCTTTTTTTAAATATCTCCCTGCCCAGGGCAGTCTGCAAGCCAGTCTCTTGGCAGGCTTAGAATGCAGCACATTCCAAGGGAAGACTGGACGAAGGACTACCAAAATATAATTCCCTGCAGAGATATAAAAGGGGCTTCTAATGGTTTAATGTTGTATTTTAATCTTTTTTAAACTGTATTTTAATCAACTTGTTTTTATTATTGGTTGTTAGCCGCCCTGAGCCCGGTCTTGGCTGGGGAGGGCGTGGTATAAATAAAATTTTATTATTATTATTATTCAAAAAGGATTCACCTATTGCGGGAGCTTCTCTCCTGCTTGATCAGTTATTACCAACTCCAAACAATATCCTGAGATGCAGGGGTTTTTTCTTTTCCCCTATGTGAGGATGATGGCTTTTAAACTGAATACAAATCCACCACTGCAAAATATCAAAATGCATGAAAAGGCAGGGACAAGGGAGAATAAAACAGGCCACACTTCACAGTATATAGATCCTCGGGATGCCTCAGCAAACAAAATGCTGTGGCTGAAAAGTTGATTTGGAGAGGCATGCCAATCAGCAATCTCTGTGATGCAGGATCCTTCTTTTAAGGTCAGGTACTGAAGGTTAGCTTTTGAAAATGGTCATGATGCATAAATTTGTACTTGCGTCAGCTTATTCCATGCACCACAGAATCTCAGGTCTAACATGGACTAACGGAAATTGTAACAGCAGCCCAGTGCAGTAAACTGGACCGAGTGTGAAGTCTTGGACGAGGCAGATTGGAGTTCAAGCTCCATTCTGCCATGAAGTTTGATGGGTAACTCTAGATAACTGTCATCTGTCCAAAGCTCTTCAAGAAAGAGTAAGATACAAATATTAGAACTGTGCAATGTAAGCTATGTTGCCACCCTGTACTTCGAATTCTATGAAGGAAGCACAGAACACACTGATCACACATAGAATCATAGAATCATAGAGTTGGAATAGACCACAAGGGCCATCGAGTCCAACCCCCTGCCAAGCAGGAAACACCATCAGAGCACTCCTGACATATGGTTGTCAAGCCTCTGCTTAAAGACCTCCAAAGTAGGAGACTCCACCACACTCCTTGGCAGCAAATTCCACTGTCGAACAGCTCTTACTGTCAGGAAGTTCTTCCTAATGTTTAGGTGGAATCTTCTTTCTTATAGTTTGGATCCATTGCTCCGTGTCCGCTTCTCTGGAGCAGCAGAAAACAACCTTTCTCCCTCCTCTATGTGACATCCTTTTATATATTTGAACATGGCTATCATATCACCCCTTAACCTCCTCTTCTCCAGGCTAAACATGCCCAGCTCCCTTAGCCGTTCCTCATAAGGCATCGTTTCCAGGCCTTTGACCATTTTGGTTGCATTTCATTTTCTCCAATTCGGATTTCATTGGCTCTAGATTGATTAAAATGACAAAAAGGAAAACCAGTCTGCTGCTCTGAGCTAGTTGCACTTCTG
Organism: Podarcis liolepis; assembly: GCF_965112155.1. Lineage (NCBI taxonomy): Eukaryota > Metazoa > Chordata > Lepidosauria > Squamata > Lacertidae > Podarcis > Podarcis liolepis. The sequence goes on along the minus strand of NC_139554.1, from coordinate 8,923,120 downwards.
TATTAAGCAGATATAACACTGAGTTATACCTGGGTTTTTACAGAGGGTTCTAACTCCTGAGGTTAGAAATATCTAATTCTTCTACGTTGAAGTGTTTGGATGCATGGCGCCTCCTCGCATGATGAAACTACGAATTTCAGGCACTGAACTATTTCAGTAGCTGAAACTCATTGTATACTTAAAAAAAAAACTGCTTAGGTGCACGTCTGAACAAACATTAACCACAGGGGCGAAATGATGCCTGTAGAAATGAATGAAAACTTGTGCTTCCAGCCCAATTTTGTTTAATGAATAGGTAGAATTGTGTAAAAAGCTACAATATAATAGGAGTTTAATATAGGCCAACGGTATAGGTCAGAACTCATGTTCTGTAAAGCACAAGATGTGGAACCAACTCTAGCACATACTGAATTCAACAATGTGGACTACTGTAAGTGTAGCTTGGTATTATTAATGTTCAGAACTCATTGGTAGATCTAAACTGTAATGGTCAGAAATTTAACGCTGTCCAAAGTTAAGAAAAATATACAGAGCAGTATGGACGTGAAGCAAAAAGCAAAGGAACAAAATATTAACACCTTACAGGTAAATTTGGGACCATCATATTACTTTATTTTGTCAGCAGAGGCATCCACTCCTCCCCTCCAAGTTAGGGAAATAAATAGCACACAATTCTTCAAAATTTTCCTGCATTGCCCCTGAGGTGTTCTAAATTTTTTTTAGCATTTTTTAAAAGTTGCAAAAACGAAAAGTGCCTTTTTTGCAGACGAATGAACAAGAGTGAGCAAGCGCCTTTGCTAGAATATGTGGTGCATTGATTATATGGATTTAATCTCATTTTGGTATACATAGAATAGCAGTGTATTTAGCAGGCATAACTAACACAGTGCGTTGACCCCTTCAAAGTGCCAAATGTAAGGGAGGGGGGTTCTACAACTGCTGTGCCTCTTTTTTACCCTGCCTCCCCCCCCCCTTCAACCCTTTCTTAGCACTAGTAGAAACAGCAGAAGAATTGTGTTTTTGTAGGTTTAAAGGGCGCACCTGCGGTATGTTTTAAACATAGCGCTATGTCATTATGACATTAAAATTATGGTTTTAACATATGGCTTTCCACTTGTGATTTATAAAATATTTTAAACTTTTAAGTTTCCACAGCATAGCCTGAAGTTCTGCAAAAAAAAAATTTTTTTTTTTTAAAAAAGAACTGCACTTCAGTTTGCACAGAAAAAGGAGCAGTTATCTTACCAATCCTGGAACCACTTTAACCTTCTTTACTAGCTGACCTTGCAGTATTTTAAATACAGGTCTCTAAAGTAGGTTCTCGTGATCCTATACGTTTGACATCTTTATAGTCTGAACTCAACAAAACTGTACATTTTAACCATTTATTTGTATGTAGGGGGAAGGATTGGTTCTTTAACCCAAAATCGCTATAAATTTATAAATACAAATAGTGCTTATGTTTCTCTTCATGCTTTAACAGGGTACAAACTGATTACAATGATGTCAAGGTTAAGCACCTCACACAAACAAGAGGAATAAAATAAAAGTGTTTGCTGGTATAATGCTATCCTTAGTTGAGACATTATTAAGTTACTTTTTCACTGTTCAACACTGTTCAACACTCCCTAACTCTGCAACAGTTTTAAGGCTATATATACACACAAATGTATATTTCCAAGTTAGGGGGGGAAAGACAGATATAGAAAAACGCATTGTACATTGCTTCCTATAAAAAGGTATATTTTACACCTTTTTAAAAAAAATTCTAGCTACATTGCTACAACCTATTTATATATTTTGTTGATTTTCCTTTGGAGGGGGAATCTGTTGACTGAAAGATTAAAGAAAGCTACATATTGATCATACAATATTCTCAACATAAAAAGGGACAAAATACAAGGTGCACGAAACAGTAGTTCTGCAAACACGGCTGATTTGAAAAGTTACCTTTGAATGTTCAATAGGAGAAAAGTCAAATTAGTTTTATTACTTTTATGATTTTTTAAGAATTAAAATTTAATCTCAACAGTTAAATATTCTGAACATGCTGTATTTCAAATCTCACATACTGTTAAAACACTAGTTTTTGTTCTAAGTCAATGGGGCCATATAAAACATACCATAAAAAGTAAGATTGTCAGACTCTGACAAATGAGTTTTCATTAACAAGAGGCAAGTATAACTTCACATGATTCTCTCAAAGCAAAAATCTTGAAAGAAACTCATGGGGGGGGGGATTTTCATTTCTGAAACCATATTACGCCTGCTAACTGGGGGGAAATATCCACCTATGCCTTGGGCAACAGTCAAGAGTTTTTCCCATTTCATAAATGGGCAATTAGTTAATAAAAAATATTTATCCACATGACATCTCATTTACAAGCATTTCAAAAGACAAGGGAGAAAGTAGTTACACATATATTGTTAAATTTTGTTGTTTGTTAAATCAATCTTTATTGATATAATGGAATTCAAAGTATTTTACTTGGAACAGCAGCCAACCCAGCCAATCAGGATGATAAGAATGCTGCAGGGCTTCTACTAAATAAAGACATAGCCGCTTACATAACTGAAAATTAACTGAAGGTAAAGATTTTTTTAAAGGTGCAAATAATCAAGGCATTTTAACCCCCATGATCGATATTTCGCTGCCATGTTGCAAGGTTGGCAAACCTGTCCCCTTTGTTCACTGAACTTCCCATATATTTCAATAGGATTTTTAGATCCCGCAGGAATTATTTTATTTTTTTAAATCGAACAACTAAAAGTTCGATGGAGAATGAACTGTTTTATCAGTTATTTTCCATGCTAGAATCGCAATGATCTGCCTTTATATAAAATAGCCTTTACACAATTTCTATGTACCTCCTGAGTGCTTAAGCTGGCGAGGTTGCTGCTCCCAGCAATCCAGAACCACAAATGTGAATGGAAAAGGGCTAGATTACTGTTGTTCAAAGCAACAAACCAAGCATTTAATCTAACCTTAATCGATGTAAAGCAGTTCATCATTAAATAAGCATTTTGTACAACCACAATTGCACTTTACAAAACAAAAAAATCATACAACATAAAATTGCTTAGAGTCCAATTTACAACATATTGGTTTCAATATCACTTTTACAGAAGTCTGTTTTGCAATAGAAAACGAAAAGGGGAAAAAAAGATCATCAGTTCCTGGGCCAGGTGTTGGGACTGCTGCTTCCAGGTGTCGTCACTTTCGCCAACACATCTTTTCCCCTTCAAGTAAGGTGGAAGATGGATGTTAGGAAGGGCCACTGTGGGTGGGGTGCAATTTCCATCAGGATGGATGTAAACTCCACAGCTTAGATGGCAGTTTTACCACATATCATCGGTTGATGCAGAGTCCTTAAAGAAAAGAGAAGGAACCCTTTAAAGTCTGGAGCGCCCAAAATTACAGCAGTTTCTGGATAATCCAGACTGAAAAGGGTAGATACAGCGATAATTTTAGGATTCAGGTGTTCTTTACGTTCTGAAGAGCTTTACTCTGGGAACAGTAATTTATGAGCATTTAACAAGGTAAGATACCTAGTACACAAAAGCTATTTAGGTCAGCCCTCCCTTGTAAATTGTTTAACATAAAAGCAGACTATTTTCAGGTGTCAATAGTTAAATTTTCGGCTTCTGCTTTAAACTAAAAGTTATTCACACATGTTCTCCTACAGTTTTTCAGCTTTCCTACCCCATAAGGCATGCTAGAAAGCAGGTTTCAGTGAAATGAACAGAACATCCTTTGAATTTAAAGTCTTGGTACTCTACTCACATAATTAGAAGTATCTTTTTAGATGCTATTAATCTAAAACAGATATTGTCCCACTGTCATTCACCTCCTTTCCTTAGTCATGTTTAAATGCTGAACAAGGCATTTCTGTGCCACATGCCAGTTCTGTGGAGATGAAGAATGGCTTGACTCACCAGATGCAAGACATCACCTGGGTGCTAGAGTAAGCAGCAGCGTCAGGTATTCAGCATCTGATGTAACTCAGCACTTCATAATCACAGTACTGACATGCAGTACTACTGCACTCTTTATTTCTCCAGATAAAGATGGATTTTTCTACTCCTCTGGCATTTGAAAGCAAAGCGTTAAGAGATTTAAGTTTTCTAGAAATGTTGAAAGTAGCTAGGGGAAATGCAAATTAAAAAAACAGAGGCAAGAAATGCTTATTTTCATCTAACTTTTAGTATGTTTTATGTATAACGATGCAAATTAAATTGCAGAGTTTGATATGTTTACTGAACCCAAAGGCACCTAAACATCTTGGATTTTGTGAAAACAGGAACTCTGGCTTTAATCTCCCCCACCCCGAAATCTTCAGCTGTGCAGGACTTCAACTGTGTTTAGGTTCCCTGAACCCTAATTTCGGCTTGTCATTGTGTTGAAACCACAGTTAATAACAAACTTCGGCTAATTTAACAAACCAGCTTCATAACTTGTGGTTTGAAGTTGGCTGGATGTTCAAGCCAGTTTGCTACAAATCACGTGGCCAAGTTAAAGGCCAAAGCCTTCTTGCCCGTCCACTCAAGGAGGTGGTGTGACATGAAAACACTATCATGGTAACCACCAACTTCAAAAATGGTCTCTTCCCATGCACTCCCCTACTCCTTGCCTTCTCTCACACAGCTGGGGGAGAATTAAGAGATTTTGCTTTCCATTTGGACCAATTTGGGATTGCTAAGTCTTCTAGCATGGCAAATTGAGTTTGGCACTAGCTATGGTGGATTTCAGACAAGCAACGTTCAAACCAGTGTTTCTAAAACAGGCTCATTTAGACAGATCTCGTTGGTATGAACCACATATTTGTCTCCATGTGACATAGAAAACATTAGCTGGCTTAGTGAAGGCTTCTGTGGTCATCTTCCCAGTCACATGGGACAGGGAGAGGAGAGTGCATGTTCCTAAATCATGTCCCACTAAACCAGATATGGGGAACCTTTTGGCCTACAAATGTCACTGAATTACAACTTTCATCAACCCTGGCCATTCTTGCTAGGGCTGGTAGGAGTTGCAGTTCAGCTACATCTGGAGGACCAAAGATTCACCACTCCTGCATACTGCACCCCAATGCAGTCAGCAACTAAGGAAGGGTGGCTATAAGAATAGCCTGGGGCACCCAGCTGTCACTTTCTAAAGAACTAAAGAACATGACTTTGAACATGCCACTTTCTAAAGAACAAGACTTAGGCTCTTAAATCAGGTGGCATTTTTGTGTTGGTAAAATACGGCATTATTAGTATTTTACATGCATCTACATTTGTCAAGATGTCCTGGCTGAATAATTGTAAGCAATCATTTTGAATGTTGCTGACCTAGAAAAAGGTTATGGTATCATTCCAATTATTAACAGGATTTTCTTTACGTTTCTGAATCTTGAGGTTGCTCACTTCTGATGCTTCTGTATACAGTATACTGATGTTCAAGAGAAGCCAACTGGGAAACTGGAGATTATCTTGCACAGCAGTCAAGTCATTTCAGTTTGGTTGGCATCCTCCATACCAGAAATGACAGAAATATGTCTATTTCACCTTTTAAGATATTTAAAAGCCTTGTGTTGGAAGGTGGCAAATTAGAAAGGCTTCTACTATGCATAAAAAGCCCTCCAGTAGCAGACCATCCACCAAGAATCTTCTAGTGGTTTTAAGACGAGTTCTCCAAAATGGCATGTCACTCAAAAGCACAACGCATGACCAGCCCAGCAACCTAATTTCCTCCACTGACTCTATTTTGTCTACCCAGTTACATTTAGCTTGGTGCAAAATGCAGTGAGGTTGCGCTCACCCGTGCAGTCTGAATTCAAGTACTTAATCTAGGACCCTCGTACCTACGGGACCGCCTCTCCTGGTATGCCCCGTGAAAGACCTTAAGGTCCATAAATAGCAACACTCTAGAGGTCCCAGGGCCTAAGGAAGTCAGATTAGCCTCAACCAGGGCCAGGGCCTTCTCAACACTGGCTCCGGCCTGGTGGAACGCTCTGCCTCATGAGACCAGGGCCCTGCAGGATCTGATTTCTTTCCACAGGGCCTGTAAGACAGAGTTATTGCACCTGGCCTTTGGCTTGGAATCAGCCTGATCCCCTCCCCCTCTTTCCTTTTCCTTCTGTGATGGAACCCCTATTTGGGGACTTCCCTGGCTTTTTTTCTGGCTCATGTAGGACCAGTCTGGATAGTTGGCCTTGGAGAAGATTTGACGTTTTATCCCCCCAAACAGTTTTTGATCAGGGCTTCCACTGAAATGAGGCTGCATTTTAAGTTGTATTTTAATCCTGTTTTTAAGTTGTATTTTAATCAATTGTTTTTATACCTGATGTTAGCCGCCCTGAGCCCGATCTTGGCCAGGGAGGGTGGGGTATAAATAAAATTTATTATTATTGTTATCGTTATCGTTATCATTATCATCATCATCATCATCATCCTGGATTTGGTTTCTCTGCTGGCTGCCAGCCTCACACCATAAGCTTGTTTCTATTGCTCTGCCCTTTATTCTCCCTTTTCTGCTTTTTCTAGCCTCTGCAAAGTGCACCAAATACAGGGTGATAAGCTACCTTAGTCATACTCTAAGCAGTCTCACTGAAATCAGTGGATTTAAGTAACTGAACCCATCCATTTCAGTGGTTCTATTCCTTGTACAACTTAGCTGAGCATCACCACTGCCATGATACAAAGAAAACCCTTCTGTAGAATTATGTACAAAAGTTATGCACTGCATTAGAAATGTGCTCCTTTGATGTAAAATAAATGAGGACTTTGATGAGACCATGCGTGGCCACAAAAATGAGTAAAAAAAAAAAGTAGTTCTGAGTATTAGAGACTTCTCAACCTGTCCCCACTACCAGGCAAAACAGGCACAAAAAGTCAACAGTGAAAGGTTAACGATTGTGTAGATGCCACCCATATGCATGAATGCAGAGCTAAAAACATTTTCCTTTCAACTCCCCAAGAACCTTTCTACAAGTGGGAAGGGTAGTGTGCATGTGAGGTGTGTTATGTGCCAAGGAAATAGCAAAAAAAGTGCAAGCACATGTTTGAGACAGAAGATGGGGTGCGTGTGAAAATTAAGCAGAAGAGTTGCGAAAATTAAGTGGTGAAACAAAAATGCCAAGATTTTCAGTGTATTAGTCACATAGCACTGCACACGGAATAATTCAATTATGAGATGGGGGGAAGCTAATGGCTTGTCCACCAATGCTGAAGCCACAGCAAGAACAAACTGGGTAGCCCAACTTGACACAACAGGCACCAATTCCACTTCTGACAGCCAAAATACATTGCCATTCACATGCAACAAAATGTTTCTTTCTGCAAGCATTTTTACAGCTACAATTCAAATGGAAGGCAGCTGTGCATTGGGACTCCCAATATCAGTGATAAACAGGTCTCACAAATCTGGATTTCTTTTTTTGCTTTAATGAACACAATACATTTTAAGCACTGAAAAAGCAATCTTTCAACTAAACTTGTGAAAATGGTCAGTAAGGACAGGCTGACGGGATGACAGGCTGGACAGCACTAATACTCACAGCATCATCATTTCTATAAGGATTCAGTCTGTTATAAACTGCTTCAATCACACTCCGTCTAAAGCAAGCAAGGGGGGAAAAAAAGGTTTTAAAGATCAGCATTTTCCAAAGGACAATTGTCATCTGAAAACAGATTCTCAAAATAGAAATACCTTTAAAAAAGGAAAAAAGGAAAGGAAACCCTTATTTATATATATAAAAAATGTGTGCTATCTTTCTGCAAACTGACATTCAAGGTAGTTTACCAGAATTCCGTAAGACCATCAACACTCATAACAGAAAACACATCATTATACAGAAATAGATAAAAGCAGCAGCTCAACCATTTTAGTAGTAGCCAGTTGACTATCAGCAGACCAAACTAGGTGGGACAAGCACAGCGAAACAAAACAAACACTACAGCAAATTGAACCAAACTACTGGAACTACTTACCAAAATCCCAAATAAGGAAAGCAACATTTATTTTAAAAGAATTAATCAAGTACCAGAGAATGTGAGCAGAATGAGAGGGCCAAGTACCAAAGCATAGCACAACTAGTTATCTGCACCCAGTAGGGCTTGAATTCCCAGCAGCCCCAATACAATTATGAAAATCCCATGCTCAAGCAACTGGGCATGTCTTGAAAAAGGGTTTGAATCCCAGTAAAGATGTGGATGAAATTCCCAATAATACCCTTCAGTACAGGAAAAACTGGGGCTTCAGCAAGGGCTCATCCAGACAGAAAATTCCCACAGATGGTTTGGAACTTTACTGCCAAACTAAGATCAACAGTAAGAACGCCTAACAGAGATGCAAGATTTAACACTCTCAATTCATCTCTGGTTCCATTGTAGTCAAAATATCCTGTATCTCCATGCCCAATAGCGTAACATCTAAAAATGTCAGAATGAAGAACGATTTGACATTACAGCCTTGATTATGTTGTAATACCAGACCTTTTTATTTAATTACATTTTAATCCACTTTTCTACCAAAAGATAAATTCAAGGAAACTAAGAATTAAAGACTCCTTGATTTTCTTCAAAATATTAACAGGTTAGGTTCAAAGCTACCAAATTAGAAAAAAACCGAAAATTGTAACAGTTCAAAATGGAGCAAACAACAGCATTTAAACCCCATTTTGAGAAGCAGTGTCTAAGCCGCAGCCTTTCTCAACCTGTGGGTCCCCAGATGTTGTTGAATTACAACTCCCATCACCCCTAGCTAGCAAGGCCAGAGCTCAGGGATGATGGGAGTTGTAGTCCAACAACATCTGGGGACCCACAGGTGGAGAACCACTGGGAGAGATAGCTGCTTATTGAAAGGCAAACTTCCTTAGGCAGGCCTTCCACGGCCTCAGTACCAGTACAAAAAAGACCCCCACTATTTGTGTCCACACACACATCTGACAGTGGATGGACAAAGGGCACAGTCTCATCATATGATCTTATGGATGCAATGGCTTCATGTGAGAAGAAGCAATTCTTAAAGATACTCTGATCCCAAACTATTTAGTCATAAAGCAGTGTTTGAATTGACCCCGGAAGCAGATTGGCAACTGGTGCAGCCTGCATGGTATCAGAAGTTTTGATGCGTTACCATCCAAGAAAGGCAACTATGACCTTGGTGAAAATGCAATACCATAAAAACCAGCATTATACATATCAAATAAAAACTAATTTGTTTAAGCCAGTCAAAACATATAAATATAAATACCTAAACCATTAAAATCACACACTTAGAAAGATTTAAAAGTGGTAAATATTCAAGAACTTCAGTTAAAGGATGAGGCCACTCTTAAAAATAGCCTGACCTTTCTTCAGCTGTGGTATGACACAGGTTTACTTTTAATTTTAGAATCCACCTCCCAGTCTGCCACAGGGTATCACGCATGCCTTCATTTCCATATTTAATATAATTCCAAATTTGAAAGAAAATGTTAGAGCTAATAGTCTTAATGCCCCTTTAAAAATATTTTGGTGCCCCTCCCTTTTTAAGAGTGGCCTTATTGAAAGAATTTTAAATCAACAGCAGATTTACGCGGGTGTAAACTCACTTGCTTGCCAATTCACCCCCTGGTGGAAGGTTTGGGATGCTCTCTGTTTGTAAAGTACGCATGACGTGGACTAAGTCTGGCACTCCTTCGCCCTGCTTCTTTATGATCTCTGGGAATCAGAAGTACTTTCTTTGTAAATTCAGTCCAAATGCAATTGAAAAGATTTCAACATTTTACTTTATATAAGACAGACTAAGATTTCAAAACCTTTGTCATATTGAGTATTGTATTTACAGTGTCTCTTGTACCATAACAAAATAAGCAGGCTGGATAAAAACAGTTCTGCATTGGCATCTTTGCCGTGTATTTCCTACAATAAAACTTTTGGAAGCATACAATATATTAATCTCATTAGATCATTATCTAAAAATATCAATGATACTCTTGTAGTACATTGTAAGGGAGCTTGCTCTAAAAGAGCACTGAGATCTTACGTGCTTATACTGCCTGAGAAGAAAACAAATTAGTTATAAATTGATTTCACAGAAAAATGTAACAACCATTTTTAGTAAATGAAAATAATACACTCCAACAGACCAATTAAAGAGTTTTATAAACTGAAATATGAAAACATGAGTGACATGATAGGAAACATACTACCTTGAATAAAAATAGAGTTGTGAAACAACAAAAGATAAACTGCATAGCCTCTGTAGGGAAACAATGCTCAAACTAATTTGCGCAATACTTAAACCCCATTGTATGAATTGTTGAAATAATAAAGACTCTGATTCCAGCTGCAGCATCATTTACTTTCAAGCAGTATTTGAACACAGAATATTTGAACACTTCAAACTTCTCAATCCATCTTCAAATCAATTAACAGATAATCTGCATTATTCAGAGAACCAAGATTTAAAAATCTCATTAATGTAACAAATCATAGGTCAGATTTTCAAAAGCGTTTTAGACCACCAACTTAGGTTGTTTGTTGATTTATAAAATATGACTATTAAAACTGACAATATTAGGATATGAATATTTGCCTTTGAACATGTCATTCTTCACTGAAAGTGGCTCTTCAAGGTCTCAAGCTCAGTTTTTTTCTACTTTGCTTCCTGATAGCATTTAACTGATGACATTAGAGGGATCAAGCTTGGAAACTTTCACTTGCAAAGATTTCATTTTGCAATTCAATAAACACCCATGATTATAATGGATGCTTTATTAAGGCATACAATAGCTTTAATTAAAGTAGCAGTTTGGTATACTGGCCAGCACACTTGAGATTTCATGAAAACACCTGTAAAATGAGCTTGATGAGAAGTGCAGTTTTCTCAAAACTGCATGTAATAGCAATGTAGCACCCAAAATAAAATAAGGAATGTTGTGCTACCAAATTTAACTTTTTCAGTCTATAACATCAGGCCACATGCAGACAATATGACACAAGAACACAGCTAGTGGAATAGGAGCACAAAAACAGATTTTCAGTAATCTTTCAGTCCCTGCAAGTTTTAGCTCAATTTGTAGGCTTAATATATAGTAGCCGATAGCAAATAGTCGGGGGAAAGTCTTGACAGCTGTCAAAGTACATAGATATCAAATTTAATTCCCTATAAATGCTTCTCTCTTTTTTTTCCTTTTAAAGAAAGATTAGTGAATAGTGGCCAGGATCTGAAGAGCTGCTTAGGCAAAAGCAAGGGGCTTGTCACTAACCCACTGAAACCATCTATTCTCTTCTCCAAGGCCCACACGTCCATCACAAAAGCAGACTTCTTGGGGGGGGGGGACAAGTTCCCTTGATATCACATTGATAGCTGCACAGTTCTATGGATCCTGGACAGTATTTCAAAGCAAATACTTTACTTTTTGTTTTGGCTAAACGTTTTGAAGGTGAAGTACTAAGGCCAGAATCTGTATTTTACCATCAACTATTTATGACAAAGGCTTCTAATACTGAAACCGAATAAAGAGCAAAGATATCAGATTTATTTTGCCAAGTTCTTTTATTGTGAATTGTGAACATCTAGTATAGTCTACATCATTCTAATGCTATGTTATGTTTTGTACAAAAATAAAGGGATTAAAATTTATCTGAACTACACAGTTCAATAACCTAAAGCTACAGTACATTTAAAATACATCTCCACTAAAATACATTTATACTCAATAGAAATATATGTACAATCCACAAATTATTTATGGCACAAATGGAACCAATCCGTTGGCCTTCATCTTGAAATATCTTTTTGTGTCCATGCATATTGTAGCTTCTCATGAACTTAAAACACTTTCTCAAACTGCAGCACAAGAAGATTAATGAAAGACAGATGAATAGTGTTGACTTCAACTGCTCTTATCTAAAAGGAGGCTGTGGTTTTAGAAGTCTGAGAAACACTGTATTTCTATACTTGTGGGAACATGTTCTTGCACCCAAAGATCTACTTACTTCCGTCTTCTAAATGAGAGAAAATATCTATACTGAAACATGTGTTTTACTGAAGATATATAGTCTACACCGAGGTGATCACACTCAATTAATTCATTGAAACACAGACATTTAAACAGTTATAATAGTCGACATACACCTATTACAAAACGTATTTCAAAACAGTTTCCCCGCCCAATCCTTAAAGTGTTGCATCTGTGCAAGCTCCACAAAAATTAACAATAGCCCGCACTGATGGAGCAGCTTAAGGATCTTAGTAATGAAAAGTTGAGGGTTTTTGTTTTGAAGAGCTGGGCTAGTCCCACAGGGCTGGATCCAGACCTGCTGTCCCATGAAATGAAGAGCTCCCTTTCATTTGCAGAAGTGAGTTGGGTCCAATGGAGTTTCCTACTCAACAAACTGGACACTCCAATGGGCAGACAGTGGGTAGAAATTTCCATCAATTACCCTTCCCCCCCCCATGCGGCCACACACACTCTACTGTAGGTTTTTTGTGGCATACCAGAAATCCAATCGGGGGGTGGGAGTGAGGCTGGAGATCACCTCTATCTTTTTCTGCCTGCAGGAGCATACAGTGTATGGAACTGAACTCTGTGCAACTCCAGATCCAACTCATTGTCTGTAATCTTTGAAGTATTTTTTTGGAATAAACTTTTCAAATATGTAGTTTGTATTGCAAGTTGCAGGTGGGATTCGTATTATTTACTACACAATTACAGCTGAAATTGTTTGACATTGATATAAAATAGATTAGAACAGACAGCAGAATTCATAACTGCCATATATATATTTTTTTTAACTGGTCACCAACATAGCTCCTTCGCAAAAAGAAACAAAATTGAATGGTGAAATTAAGTATTTTTCCTTGTACGTTGGGTCAAAAGTACAAGCTCTTAAGCCTGGTCGGGCTGTAAATTAAAATGTGACCAATCTTCTCACTTGATTTACACCATTTCAGTAGCCATATAATGGTAATACTGTTTTCAGCTACCATTTTTAAAATTTCAATTTGATCTGTACAATGCAAAATTGCTTACAGACAGGCCTGTCCAGAGCTTTTCTGAGGCCTGGGGCTAAAGTCTTGTTAGAATAAAGTTATAAACTCAAACAAAAAATCAGTCAGTCCCTGGTGGGGGCCCCTGGCCAGCTTAGCTCTCACCCAGGATCTCTCCCCCCCCCTTGCATGGGCCTGCTTACAGATCTTCATTATACAGGTCAATTTTAAAATTATAATTCAAATTTCAAAAACGCTAATTTAGGGCATTTTTGGGAGATTGCAGAAACAGGTTATTAAGCACATTTTGAATTATTCAACAGTTACATAGTCAGTTCTATTTTCCTGTGAATTTATTCAACCAAGTAGTTCCGTTAGCGCAAGAACTGTGCAATAGAACTAGCCCCCGTGTCCCCTTCACAGCATGTTCACCCCAACCCTCCAAAACAGTTTGGGAGTCAGTACAGAGGGAGGAGTAGGGGGAAGTTCTTTTGTGCAAACGGAAAATCTTACATATATGGAACTACTTTGTTGGATGTTGAACATAAGCAGAAGACACTGGGTTGTAATCCAAAACTGTATGAGAGGAAGAAAACTTGTGCCACGGATCATTCCCTCCCGCCCAAGAGCCTCACTTGAGGGCTGGAGGACCCATCAAATTTTGCAGGCTGTGTCGTGCCCAGGGCAGCAGTATTTGAGGAAGGGGGGAATTGCCTGAAAGCTGGTTCCTTTCACTGCAGCTCCAGACACAAAGAGGCTTTCTGGGGGAAGGGGATACAAGGGGCTGCAGGGGGGAAGAGGTAAAGAGAAAGATGCAACTATAGAGTTGGCAGGGGACTCAAAGTTAGTTTATTCAACACTGACACCGGAAACCCATTACCAGAGAACAATTGCACATGTTGCCTTCCACTCACAGCACACTGAATAGAAACAGGCATGCTTGAAACTTTTGACAGTTTCCAGTTCAGAACTGGTCCCAAGAATGCCTAAACTGATCTTTGACACACCTCAGTTTTTAAAAGTAGGATAGGGAAATAATGCAAGAAAGCGTAAATGACAACACTGTATATAACTGGCAGCTCCCTTTAAGACTGATCTTGTGGCAAATCCCCAAACTGCTTTTTGAACTCAGGAAAATTCAAAGAGCAATTCAAGAGTTCCAAAGGGGACTAAACAGAAAATCTTCAAAATGCTGAGGTATATTCACACTGCCCCTTTGGATCGCAGCTATGGCATCCATTCACAAATTAAAGTCTAGCTAATTCCACTTACACAAAGAAAGAACTGTAAGGTCAAGTTTCATTTATGAACATGGATTTTGTTACACACACACACACTCATCAGTGAAATGGTTTCAGTCATATGGGATGATATCAAAATAAGCTTATGCATACAAAGTGCTTCCACACTTATAGATGAGGACAGATGATTTTCCTTTCTTGCTGTAGCTCCTCCTATCTATCAAATACTGCTTGGATGCCCAAACCTTCCTAAGCAACTTTTCAGGAGGGGCAAAGAGCTGCAGTAGAACAAGCCTTTTTTTGCAAAATTCTGGTGCAGTTTTGCCACACTTTACTTTGGTTCCCAAGGATGAAAAAGTGTGGACAAACAAGAAAACACAAGTATTATTTTCTAATGCCTCTTCTCATTTAATCTATTAAATATTGATGAACATCTTACTAGGTCATTGCAAACGTAACATTCCTTGTCCCAAGTTACCTTCTGAATACTACATACGCCACAATTTGTAACATTCATGGAAAGTGACTCCAAAACATGAGTATCAGTGGCCACTAACTGCAATTCTCCCAGTGTAAAGAGAATGTGCTATAATAGGAGCATAATAAAATTACATCACTACCACTACTGAGGATTTGAATAAAACTTTCAAGAGTTCAAAGTGCTTAACATTCATAATCTTGCTGTATTTCTTACAACCACCCCAAAATATTGTTCAATATTATGATCCCTCTAGTTAAAATGTAAGGGAAAGGGGGTCAAGAGTAGTAAGTTCATGGCCAAAATGAGATTGAATCAGAGACTTCCTAATATGTAGCTCAGTCTCTTAGGTACTACATTACACCAACTCTCAGTAAACAAGCCATTGAATCAACTCAAGATGACAAAATATTAAATAAACAACATTTATGTTCAGGACAGTTAAGCGTCTACAGAATAAAAAAATAAAGTGCAAGAGATTTTTTAAAACTCATTCATTAATATGGCAGGCGTAAAAATATTTCATGTTAGTGCATGGGACTTAAGACTTCAGAGCCTTTAAGGTGTAATCACCTTATGTTTAGGTCCATTACACTATATTATTATTATTATTATTATTATTATTATTATTATTACCACCACCATAATCAAATTTATTGGTCACTTTTTTGCCACAGGCACTCAGCAAATTCAGTTTTTTAAAATCTAATTTTTACTTAACTCAACATTCACAATAAAATGGTTTCTTTATTTTGGAAATAAACATATATTACAACTTATAGTTTCAATACATACTTACTAAGTCCTGTTGAACATACTGGAACATCTAAGGAAACATGCACAGGATTGCACTGCACATGTTCAAAGGCACTATAATACAGTGTGAAACACCTTTCAAATTCATGCTTTAAACCAGAACCACTTTTGAACCATATGGCACAAAATTATATGAAACGCAAAATACCAGATTAAATTATCTATGACAGTACTGATTTCAAATTTACTATTACACAAGCATAACAGATATTAATAAACTATTAATTTAAATTTGATCGTATTATGATGGCTAACTGTCTTCTCAGCAACCAGGATCAAAAATTGCTTACAGTCTAGAATTATTGCTGGCAAAATAAATGTTATACTCAAATCTTTCTCCAGTGTAAGAAGAATTGTCAAGGACACCTATTTTGACAGGACATACTACACATATCCAAAAAGGCAAGAAAAGTACCTTTTTGTGAGGTGTAATGCTGAATGGCACTTAAGAATTTAAGAAAACGCTTATAGATGCTTAGGACTTAGCTGTTGGGCATTTGTTTAGAAATAAAATTACTTATTTTTTTTTAAATGAGCCACCTTCTACTCTGCTTTCCAGGAACTTGTCCAGCTCTGCTTCTCTCTTCACTGCCTCTGGTAATACCTTTGGTGCATTTGGGAAACAGATCAATATCACACTCATGTTGTCTCGGCTTCCCTGGAGTGGGAGGGGTGGAGAAAAAGAAAAGAGTTTGATGAAGTTCTATTTTCCAGCATAATATTCTGACAACGTTCTTTACATTAATACAAGAAAATGCTAATGATCATAACTTTCACCAATTTCTTACTCCAACACTGAATGTAAGCAAGTATCCATTTGCTTCTATAACTCTTGTTCAACAAAGTCACTTTGTTCAAAGCTTACATGAGTTATTCTGGCTCCCCTTTTGGCAAAATACAGATTGCAACTGCAATACTAGTAACACAACAAAGCACAATGAGTGATCTTATTAAAGGCATAGTCTCCAACTTTTTATGAAAGTGAAGGTTAATGAAACAAATGAGGAATGAGTAGTTTAGCTAACCTACAAAATAGAAGAGGAAACAGTTTTTCAATAAAAGGCCTATTTGGCCTAAACTAGATACAACAGCTATTGCATGTATCTTTTGACCTGCTGCCACCAAACCTCCATGATACTAATTTTAAGAAAAGTGTGGTGATGGAGAAATATTAGTAAGTAAAGTTAGAGCTGATGCCCAATTTCTCTATGTGAGATCATTAGCTTAAAATAATTTACCAATGCACAGGTTTTTCTCCAAAGAATGTGGAAAGCTGCCTTATATAATCAGATGATTGGTCCATCTCGCCTAGTATTGTTCACACTGACTGGCAGCAGCTTTCCAGATTTTCAGACAGGAGTCTTTTCCAGCCCTACCTGGAGATGCTGAGGATCGAACCTTGGACCTCTGGATTGCAAAATGTTAACTGCCAATGAACTACAGTCTTTTCCCTACATACAAAATCCAGCAACCTAGTAGCAAAGCAAGTTAGATTTAAGCATGTGTGTTCAATATTGGTCCCAGGGAGTCAAAAGCCAGCTAAAATTGTGATTGACAAGGTACCACTTTCAACATCAGCCGTATCCATCGTTTGCCAACACTACAACTAATAATACACATTTCAATATATCCTACATAAAACTTCTGGCTACCTTATACAAGCAGGTGTCGACTATCTCATTGCAAACTCTTTCAAGGTCATCAGTGACTTCAAGCCTTGATCTGACAAATTCACACAGCTCTTCATTTCCCATAACATCCCAGATGCCATCACAGGCCAGTATGATGAACTGATCATCATCTTCTGATCTCTCAATTTCATAAACTTCAGGCTCAGGTGAGACAAGCTGCTCTGTAGGGCCTTTCCCATGGACACATTTGTAATCAAAGTCTCCAAGTGCTCTAGACACAGCGAGGGAGCCATTCACACGCTGAATCATGACTGAACCACCTGCATTCTGTATACGTTCCTTCTCCAGTGGATTATTTGGTTTGTGATCTTGCGTAAAGAAATAAACCTTTCTGTTTCTACAAAGTAATCCTCTAGAATCTCCACAGTTGATAAAATAAGTGTGCTGAGGAGAAATGAGGACTCCCACAGCTGTTGACCCGCTTCTGTCCGCACCATGCTTCTTCTCAGAAAGTAGCCTCATTTGTTCATCAATTTGCAGAAAACCTGTTCTGATTCCTGTCTTTACACTCTCCACGGATGGGGAAGCTCCACGGCCTTTAAAATCATGATTGCTTGTGATGTGATCTAATAAATGCTCGCAGCAGTATTTGGCAACTTGGGATCCAGCGTGTCCATCATACACAGCAAAAAAAGACCACCCGTCAAGTCCATTTGGTAAGCCAATTACAGCTGTATGCGCATCCTCCATCTCAACTCGCCAACCTTGCATGCTACTTAGCCCATAACGTAGTCCATTGCCCTGCCCTTGGGCATTGTGCTTCTCCATCTTTGGCTTATCTAAAAATGCTCCCATGATGTCTTGTCCTTTAAGATCTGCAGAGACAAAAAGATCTGCTGTTAAGCTATTTTTAAGACAGAAGTTTAATCATATGCTGAACATGTTGCTTAAAGAAAACACGAACCTGAACTGCAGTGCTTACTGTACAAAACAGACAGGATATGTTTACTTAACGGGGAGCTGAACTGTTCAGCTTGTGGCTTTGTGAACTTCACTCTTGGGAATAGTTTGTGTATTATTATAAATATTTAAATTGTTACTATGCAAGAGAATGGCTTGCACTTTATTAATGTGGCTTTTATCAAAACATCTGCAGTAAGTGTAAATAAATCAAACCACAGCTCAGACTCTTAAGAAATAAACAAAGCTCAGTGGATTCTTGGTTGCACTTTACCGTAATATTTTCAGTCACCCATTTGTATACCAACACACCAAACCCAGATTTAACTAGATCCGTCTTGTCATGCACTTGGCCAGTAGCCGTCAAGGAAGCTACCTGGGATGGAACATCCCCAACTGGAAAGCAAAGAGTGTGTGTTTGTGGGTGTGGGTGGATACACACACACACACACACACACACACACACACACACCTCCCTTGATCTGGACACTATACTTTCTGTTGATGCAACCTAGAATAGCATTAGCTTTTATTGCTGCTGCTTCACACTGTTGACTCATGTTGAACTTGTGGTTTACTAAGAACCCCTAGATCATTTTCACATGTAAGCCAGGTATCCCTCATCTTCTATTTGTGCAGCTGGTTATTCCTGCCTACTTTGTACTGCTACATCAACAACTGATGTGCTCCGATGGGAAAATAAGAGGACAAAATTGACTGAACTGGGCTATGGACATAGTTGTGACAGAAGACTGTAAATCATACTTGCATCTGCTTAGCAACATTAATTTTTAGGTTTTTGTGGGTTTTGTTTGAAAGAGCACAGCTTGTATTAATCACAACAGGTAAATGGTAATGGCACACTCTTCCAGTATATTATACATCTTTAAGTGATGTTTTTCTTCGTAGATTCTCATTGTTTATTCTACCTGAACCCATTTTAGAAACAAAATCTGTATTCATGCCATAATTACTGAAGATGAATAGTTATTGAAGAAGTTTCCCAAAGAAATCTCACATCTATTTAAAAAAGAATGTATCTTATTCTTAACACATAAAGAAGTCTTTAAGCAATCATACAAATTCCACATTATATACAACACCCTAAAGTGCTATAGTGAAATAAAAGTATCCAACTATGTTTCAGTCATCTGTAAATGGGGACGTGCATACAATTTCAACTAACAACTGTACTGGATTGCTTTGAAGCCTCTAAAATATTCTGAGTAAAGTTCACACCTTTTAGAAAAGTAAGAGTTTCGTACAAGATGGCAAAATCTGTAGCTCTCCCCTCAGAAAAAAAAAACCTGAATGCAATGTATCAAATATTCAATCAACCAGGCTGCCAAACATCTGCAAAACCACAATATACAGTACACTGCATTCAGCCTTAAGATCATATGTTGTGCATGCCTGGCATGGCATGATCTCCCACACAGTGGAATATGAATGATCTTTGGATTTAACCGTTCTATATAGATTTCAGGCCGGTTGTCTACACAATTAGGAAGTAACCCTGCTTGCTGGACAGAGGTAAGAACCAGAAGAATAATTGGCCATAGACCTGGGTTCGGGGATGAGAACATAGAAGAGCCCTGCTGGAGCAGAGCAAAGGCCTGTCTAGTCCAGCATCCTATTCTCACAGTGGCTAACCAGCTGTGTATGTAAAGCCTTTATTGCAACAGGAAACACTGGCTGTAGCACAGTGAGGGTCATTAAGGGACACTATTGTCATAAAGATGGAAGAACAGGAAATAGAAGAGAGAGAGAGATGAAGCAGAAATCTCTGGGGACAACAGGTTTAGACAGGGGAAAGAACAAGTACAAGAGCAGGAAATGCTGCCTGAATATGCTGTTTCATGTGTCTTTTTTATTATTATTCCTGCATTAGACAGCAGAGTGATTCTATTTGAAGAATCTTTTGTAAGCAGCTTTGAAGAGCTTCTCGGCTATAAAGCAGGATGTAACTATTCTGAATAATGAATATATAATAACAGCAAAATACATATGACTCTTAAGACCTGAATTTATCTATTCTGAATTGTGGAGCAAAAAAGTATGTAATTGCTCACAGACTGTTGAAGAATTTATTATTATTATTATTATTATTATTATACCCCACCCATCTGGCTGGGTAAAAGATTTTTGATAGGTTCTTATCAAGACCCCTTTCTTTTATACCCCTCTCCTTTTTAAGGAGTCAGAAAACATATTTTTAATCTCTAAGAACCAAGCCTAGACAAGGCTGATAGAGCATCAGAAATTGCAGAATTTTGGAGATGCACAAGCCACCAAGCCTAGCACTTCACTGTCCAGAGACAAGACTGCAACTTCCAAGCAAATCATTCCCTCAGTATTCCCTCATATCAACTCTTTCTCATACCCAAGATTGAAACATGGCTCCATAACTAGATATTGTATATCATAATAGCCAGGAACATGAGCTGTGAACAGTCTCAGTTGAATTATCACCTACCTTAGAAAAAATAAAAAAAATCCAACTTAGTTGGTCTTTAAGGTGCTACTGGGAGGATTTTTTTTATTTTGACTATGGCAGACCAACACGGCTACCTATCTGTAACTGCTACCTTAGAAAAGTTTTAAGCATTACCAAAATATGAGAAGAGCAATGAATACTGAAAGAAACCATATAAACATTCATAAAACCACAAAGCACAAAGGGAAATCTTATAAAAATATGCCTCAATCTCTTATTAGCTAATATATTTATCTGTCTTTTAGCTAAACAAATATGTTGAAACTGTCATTGCATTGCCGTTCACTTCCTTCCCAAAAGGCTAAAGTGGTTATCATATGAATGCAATTCCTCCAAATATAATGGCTGGGATGCAGGTCAAATAATACAGTGGTACCTCGGGTTAAGTACTTAATTTGTTCCGGAGGTCCGTTGTTAACCTCAAACTGTTCTTAACCTGAAGCCCACTTTAGCTAATGGGGGCCTCCTGCTGCCGCCGCTGCACGATTTCTGTTCTCATCCTGAAGCAAAGTTCTTAACCCGAGGTACTATTTCTGGGTTAGCGGAGTCTTTAACTTGAAGCATATGTAACCTGAAGCGTATGTAACCCGAGGTACCACTGTACATGAAGTCAGGAATGCATACATGGCAGTCTCCTTTTATATCATCATGGGATTATTCAAGAATGAAGGCCTTGTGCTTCACAGACCTGCAAGACTCAGGGAGAAAGTCAGGTCTGTGCATACACAAGCCCACACACTCCTCATTTTGCAACAGGCATCCTGCAATCCTTGGGTGAATATGCTCTGCTCCCCTGCCCCAAATCAATTACATGTCCTAGTTTCTCCTATGGGTTACACGCTGTACTTACATGTATCCTTACGCATGATCATGAGGTTCAAGTGGAAACATGAGGCAAACACATAAATGGTCAACACAATGGCACAATTCACTTGTTTCCAGGAGTCACAACTATAACCAAGTCCACTGCATATATTTTATGAAAGAGGGGCTTCCATCTGATCTGGTATGGTGTTCCAGAAAAGAATGATGTCATCTAGAGATTTATTTATTTATTTGTAGGATTTTCTCTAACACTTCAATAAATGTTTCTAGTTTACAGGAGATGAATTAGCTGCTGCACTCCTCAGGGTGACTATTCTCCAGTCTTGGGGCCAAAAATATTTGAATTAGCAAAATATGGTTTACACTTGCCATGCAAACGAAGTGTGTAAACAAGAATCTGACCTGGTCTGCACGGCAAACAAACCACACCTTGCTGTTCAGATTTAACAGAAAACTATGACTTCCTACAAACCAAGAAGCAGCAAATGAAGTGGAACATTGAGGAGTATTCTTTTGTGTGAGCAGAGGGCCTGTTCCAATTAACACAAGGATGGGAATCTTTCCTCCTGGGATGGCTGCATCCGTTCAGGCATAAAATGTGTCAGGGGCCACATACCAGTGATGAAAGGGAGTGCCACTCCGCAGCCACACACCCCATTCCATCAAGTCATGCTCACATGCAAGCACACCCATTCATTCATTCTCTTTCACACATACCATCTATTCAATTCACACACAAGCCCCTCACTACAATTTGCACTGAAAAATAGGCTCCTATTTGTTCCAATGGATCCCCACCCCCAACAAGCAGGGGGTTGATCCAGAGAGAAACGTTTTCTGGGGGAGTGTAAGAGGGACTTTTATCTTTTGCCCCTTGCTATGGCACAATGTAATCCAACATGGTCCCAACATTCACTCCAATGGATCATTTCTTGACAAAGCAAACTGCAAATACCAATCCTGACCAAAGCCACATCAAGGTGCATAGAGTTAAAGCCCCACTACATCCCCATGCCAGAGTCCCAATCCAAATTGGCCCACTGTGCTCAGTATTTGCTACTTTTCTGTTGCTGGTTGAGGATGAAAAGAGAGCAGTAGGGATCTCAAGGAGCGGAACCACTGTCAGGCACTATACATACTGTCTCCACAGAATATTGCTTTTAACTTCAACAATATTTTTTAATATTTTATCATAGGTTTTTGAACTTTGTGTATCTAATAGATTGTATAGTAGTGATCCCTTACTATCATGTTTTGTTATATATTGGGGTCAGTGATTCAGCATGCAAGTTAGTCTGAACATTATATATTATCACCAGCTAAACCAGGGCGGCCCAACTTTTCATACCAAGTGGTTGCAAAAGCTCTTCGGCATGGAACCTGGAGGCTGCACACAACTTGTTTTTTTGGGGGGAGGCCAAAATCTGACATCCCCCCCCAAGCCCTCATGCTGCCTTCCGAAGTATAGCTACGGTAACTGAAATGCCGTTCTTTGGGAATGATGTGCAAGGCTCTGGCAGGTTCTTAAGAGCCCTCCAACCTCCTTCCAAAAGCTGGAAAAGGGCTAACTAGGCTTTGGATAGGTAGGAGGACTCTAGGACCCTGTCAAAGCTTCCATGCCTCCTTCTCAAAGCCCAGAACCTCACTTACCCACAAGGCTTTGGGATAACAGCACAGGGGCTGAGGGTCAAATGTTGTTGAGGGCCACCAAAAAGGCCTTGAGGGCTGCATGTGGACCTTGGGCCACGAGTTGAACCACCCACGGCTAAACTATGACTGTTGCCTACTGCCTGCCCACAGGCAACCACCATATTACTCTTAATATTTCGAGTATATGTGGAATAGTACCAGAGTATATGGGGGCTTGCAGACAGATCGCTTGCCTTAGGGGGCTTACATTAAAAATATTTATTGTGGGGAAGATAGCAAAGAAACGGAAAAGAGAAACAAGGTTCAGAAGGGATGATGTGAACAATGGAGTTATTCATAGAATCATAGAGTTGGAATAGACCACAAGGGCCATTGAGTCCAACCCCCTGCCAAGCAGGAAACACCATCAGAGCACTCCTGACATATGGTTGTCAAGCCTCTGCTTAAAGACCTCCAAAGAAGGAGACTCCAACACACTCCTTGGCAGCAAATTCCACTGTCAAACAGCTCTTACTGTCAGGAAGTTCTTCCTAATGTTTAGGTGGAATCTTCTTTCTTGTAGTTTGGATCCATTGCTCCGTGTCTGCTTCTCTGGAGCAGCAGAAAACAACCTTTCTCCCTCCTCTATGTGACATCCTTTTATATATTTGAACATGGCTATCATATCACCCCCTTATCACCCAATATTTTTAAGATTCAAAAGAGTTTATAAACTTATCTTGATACATGTTGCAACAAAATTATGTGGTGATTTCAGAGTGTTTATATGGATTGTTTGTATTTGTATATAATGATATTCACTACTTTAGTATTTTATAGAAGTAGGCCGTAAAGCTAAAACTGCTTTCACGAAATTAGTCTTAAACGAGAACTTTAATTATATGCAAGGAATGTTTGACCTGTGTAGGGTGGGCTAATCTTTTATGTGCAGATTAGTAACTTTTTTGCCAAGGTGATTTGCAAGGCTAGGGTAAGTCAAACGCATCATACTATCCACAAGTCACCTATAGTTCCTGCTCAAATAGAAATGATATATTAAAGTGCATCACCTCTAATTATCATTAGTACTATCATGAAAATGCATCTCATTCTACTGTTGTGGTAGCAAGGTGGACTAAGTGCTTTGGGTCTATGTTCTCAGATCAAAGAACTCCTGTTCCGCATATCAGAATAATACTGACTTTCCCAGCAGTTGCCTTTCAGCTAAGAAGTGTACACCAAGTTCTTCACAAGAAAGTGCATATGTACTCTTCCAAAACAATTTACTGCTTATTTCTGGGTAAATGCCAAACAAGTGGGTACATGACATGAATGAGAAATACTTTCTGGATATACAGCAGTGGGAAAAGCTTTCAAAGTAGCAGTGTGTGTTTTCAGAAACCATGTTTCCCCCATGACAAACCACATAACGTTTCCGAAGTTAACTTCTGTTTGTTTATGACAACAGTTCACATGCTCTTTTAATGTAGTGCTAATGATGTCAGCGCTCAGCATTTCGACTCATACACAAATCTCCAGAAATTATTCCAGAGAGCAGGCCTCTTGAATACAGAAAAGTAACGATGTTTTGCTAATTTATTAGCACTCTCATGATGGATAAAGTACCCAACAAGTACCACCAATGGTATTGAAATGTATATGACAGAGACCCAAATATTTTCAGTGTTGCACACCATGCTATAAAGTGAAGTGATGACAAACTGTTATAAAGGGTATAGCAATGACTGCATGCATGCTTTCTGGAGGCACCTAACATCAAAAGCATAAATATAGCCCTCTAAAAGCATACTAAGACAGGAAAGCGTAGGAATAGATTGTCAATGTCATCACAGTACAAGATCAACAGGGTGTCTTAACAACTTTGTTCAAGTGCAAAAGTGTAAATATATAATAAACATCTAGATAAGTGGCAATAAAGTGGCAAAAATTAGATTCTGAACTAGCTAGCAAGTTCTGAAAACTCAAATGTCAGTTGACTATCTGAAGCAAACTTATATATTCTGGTTCCAGTTACAGATAGGTAGCCGTGTTGGTCTGCCATAGTCAAAATAAAAAAATTCCTTCCAGTAGCACCTTAAAGACCAACTAAGTTAGTTCTTGGTATGAGCTTTCGTGTGCATGCACACTTCTTCAAATATCTGGATATATCTTCAGATATAGTCTTCAGATATTCTTCAGGGTATCTGAAGAAGTGTGCATGCACACGAAAGCTCATACCAAGAACTAACTTAGTTGGTCTTTAAGGTGCCACTGGAAGGATTTTTTTTTATTTTATATATTCTGGGTATGTGGTAGTCATGTTTGTAGCCTTTCAAGGAGCAGATATGCATCTTGGGGATACTTCTGGATCCGTTACTATCGCTTGAGACTTGGGTGGCCTTGGTGGCATGGAGTGCCTTCCATCAGCTTCAACTGGTGGCCCAGCTGCACCCCTATCTGGACAGGGAAAGCCTAACTTCTATCATCTATGCTCTGGTAACCTCTAGGTTAGATTACTGCAATGTGTTATACATGGGGCTGCTTCTAATCACGGTTTGGAAACTAGGTGGTGCAAAATTCAGTTGCCAAGCTGCTCACCAGGGCAAGTCAAGTCGAACATATAACATCAATTCTGGCCCAACTGCATTGGCTGCCAATTAGTGACAATTAGTTTCTGGGCCCAATTCAGATTGCTGGTTTTGACCTTTGTTGTTGTTTTAGTCGTTTAGTCGTGTCCGACTCTTTGTGACCCCATGGACCAGAGCACGCCAGGTTTTGACCTATAAAGCCTTAAATGGCTGAGGACCACAATACCTCAAAGACTGCCTCTTCCAATTTGAACCAACCTGGACACTGTGATCATCATCTGAGGCCCTCCTTCACGAGGTGATGAGGGTGGCAACATGAGAGCCGGTCTTTTTTGCGGTGGCTCCCTGCTTGTGGAAGCCTCTCCCCAGGGAGGCTTGCTTGACATTTTCATTATGTATATTTAGGCGCTAGGCAAAAATGAACTTTTAAATTGTAAACCACTCTGTGATCCGCAGATGAAGGGTGGCACAGAAATTTAGTGAGTAGGTAAGTAGCCTCCCTAGCCTCCAGGAGTGGGGATGGTAGAAATTAATTGATTGACTGACTGACAGTCTGTGTTGGGAAACATCTCCTGATGTTATATAGATTTTTAAAAAGCAAGGGCTCCAATGTTTTCTTCCTACCTCAAGCATGGTAAATCCAAGCCATTCACCTTAGGATAGGGGGAACTTAACGTATTCTTCCCAGAGTTTCCTGCCTCTTAGAATGGAAGAATAGTGCTTCCTGCCCTGACATTATCATGTTCTCATACCACTTACAGAGTCCTGCATGCTTTCCTAACTGCAGCCCCTTTCCCCCTTTGCTTACAAATAGAAGGGACTTGAATTATGAAGTAACATACCTACTCCCACCAAGGCGCCTAGCAAAGGAATAGAATTTAAATGTGTAGATACAGATACCAGGGATAAACAAGTGAAGAAGGCCTTCTCTTCTGGATATACACTTCTTCAAGTTTGGATATACACTTCTTCAAGTTCTCTTCAACACTGTGTTGTTTGCTATCTGCATCATAAGGCCTGCTGTCAATTTTAGATCGTCCACCCACTGCAAGAGTGGCCATCACCTAGATTTTTTTAAAATTGTATGGTCTGCACAGTAGCACTCCTATGTTCCATCAGCCTGAGAAATCTTTCAGCACATGTCCTGCAGATGTGCCTTTTAACTTCAGACTTTTATGATTGCTTTTTGTCCTAAGCATAATCTTCAACCTGCTCTATTTCTCTAACTTGTCTTGGCTTAATTCATCTTCAGTCCTACCATTTTAATTCTTAATTTAGTTTAGTTCATAGAATCATAGAATCATAGAGTTGGAAGAGACCACAAGGGCCATCGAGTCCAACCCCCTGCCAAGTTAATTTAGTGGACACCGGTCCTGCCCCTGGGGCAGATCGGACTGAACCCAAGGGGGCGCTAAGTTGTTGTTTTTTCCTGAAAAGGGGGTGGTAGGCCAAATAAGTTTGGGAACCTCTGGTTTAGTTCTTCCAGGATTTATTTTAGCTATTATGACTGTATCATCAACATATCGTAGATCCTCTGTTAACATTAATTCCCCTTTCTGGCCAATAAAGCTTTTAAAACACATCTTTCAAGGAAAGAGTAAATTAGCTCAGGTGATAAGTTATCTCCTTGTCTTATGCCTCTTTTCAAATGTACTGGATTGGTATTTATATGGAGATGATAAGTTGCTGCTGCCTTGTCTGCTATTTCTTGTAGTAGCTGGTTGCAACTGATATCAATTCTGTAATTTTGTAATGGCCACTGTAATGGCCAGGTTTCAATAGTATCAAAGTCTTTGTCCTAGTCAATGAATCCAAACATATATAGGTATAGTCGTCACATTTTTCTATCAACATTTTCATGGTTAATAGATTATCTGCTGTAGAATATGCTGCCAAACTGAGTGTTCAAAACTCCCATTGCTCTAGGCCAGGCATAGGCAAACTTGGCCCTCCAGACGTTTTGGGACTATAACTCCCATCATCCCTGACCACTGGTCCTGTTAGCTAGGGATGATGGGAGTTGTAGTCCCAAAACATCTGGAGGGCCGAGTTTGGGGGTGCCTGTTCTAGACACGTTTTGCGACAGGGAATTTCATTAGCATGAGCAGTTTCTGAGCTCTGGGCACAGTACTGCACCTAAGATTTCAGATTTAAACTGCAGAGTAGAAGAAAAGAAGGACCTTTTTCTGCCTCCCTACTTCCAGCTACTCTTTGAAGACTGGAGAAGAGAACCTCTTAAGAATATTAGGGGGGTGGGCAGGGGAAGGACAAGACCATGTGAAAAATGAACATAATATTTAGCTGCAGTTCATTCATTTTCAGCTTTGCATTCTTGTTATTTAAAAAAATGCCTAGACATTCCGTAGTTGGGCCCATAACCTAGGTTTAAGGTGCCATTTAGTTCCTAGCTTTCATACTTCAGTTTCTAACACTGCTTTCACTGGAGCAGGAGTAAGAAACCTTCCAGATGTACTTAGACTCGCAACTCCATTTA
Source organism: Podarcis liolepis (assembly GCF_965112155.1). Classification (NCBI taxonomy): domain Eukaryota; kingdom Metazoa; phylum Chordata; class Lepidosauria; order Squamata; family Lacertidae; genus Podarcis; species Podarcis liolepis. The sequence continues at coordinate 8,895,000 of NC_139554.1, read as the reverse complement.
GTCCCAGCCAACTTAGTCAATCATCAGAAGATGGTGGGAGTTACTGCCTAGCAACATCTGGAGGGCTATAGGTTCCCCATCCCTACATTGGAGTTTAGAGCAGCTAGTTCATCCAATAAGATATTAATCTATGTTAAGACATTTTTAAACAAGATGCTGACATCACATTACTGGTCATGATATAAACAAATTGTGTCTTCTGTTGTAGAGTTCAGTTTTCTAGTCTAGTAGTTTGTTGTTTTTTGCGGGGGGGGGGAATTACCTTGAAACAAATATAACATTCTGATATAAATGTGAATCACTGTGTTTTGTAGTTACAGATAGGTAGCCGTGTTGGTCTGCCATAGTCAAAATAAAAATTTTTTGTAGTTATTGATCCAAAAAGGTATATAATACCAGTCTTTTGTGTACTTAAGTCAGTGCAACTTCTCACATGTGTAACAGTTAAAATATGTGCAGCAATACTTGGATGAAAGCCAAAGCTGCTTATGTAAAAGCATGAAAACACATTTGCTGAGTTTTGCAAAGCAAACATAAAGGAGATAAAGAAGTAATATATTACTATACCTAGCTTGGCTCAATCTTATCCAACTGAGGAAAGTTTCATAGACTCGTAGAATTGTAGAGATGGAAGGGACCCTTATCCAATCCAACCCAATGCAAAGCAAGACCCTCAACCAAAGCATCCATGACAGATGGCCATCCAATCTCTGCTTTAAAACCTCCAGTGTTGATATTTGATATTTAACTAAATTGTAGGTGCTGACAGATACTCAAATTCATTTTAATTTATACTACCTTTTTATTTAGACAACATTTCAATTTCAAACTGATCTTATAACCACAAGGAGGTACTTTTGTTCATTGTTTATTAAACTAGCGTTCTCTGTTCCAAGGAAACTTTTATCCGTTCATATTTGACACCATATTTCATTTCCGAAGTAACTTTTGAATACTAGCCTTTGTAAAAATTCAGATGCAAAGCGAAGTATAGGCTCAAGGAATCAGGAGGAATAAATGGGAGATGTGGGGAGGAAAAACGATCAGCATTAAAGGCAAAGACCAAAGATGGAGGATGTGTCCCTAGTCTGCAATCAACGTTCGAGTGATATTTCTGATTGACTGCTTTAAGGGGTCAGGGAAATCCTTTTTGGGTGAAGCAGGGCTCAAGCTGGCAAGTCTTCTCTCATGTCTGGGTTAAAGCTACAGCTACTGATTACCTTGGGATGCTCAGGTGCCCTTTAGATGTAGCAATGTGGTTAGCTACTTTCCCATGAAGTGATCCCACATGGATGGGATAATGCAACCATATACTAATGATAGGGCTAATCATTGAGTCTTCACGAATTCCAAGACCCACATGATAAGCCACACTGCCATATCATTCAGACACAGCTCCTAGATATCATGTCACCTAAAGGAGAAACAGCCCCAGATACTCTATGTAGACTTGAAATAGAGACAAAAGCTTACTAAAATTCAAAAGCAAGCACCAATTACCGAAAAGAACAAAGGCTGTGGGATCCACCTGCTTTTCACAAATGTGCTACTTAGGTTATCAGTGTTATACTGTCTTGCTTAATTTAGTATTCCAGAAACAGAAATATGAGAGGTCTGACCTTATGACTATTTTGCTAAACAATTAGGATCACTGTACTGGCATCAAGAAACAAGTGCTTTAATTCATTGGGATAATGAACATACCCAGGACATCAGGTCATGCAACTGGGTGAGAAACAATGATCATCATTAACATGTTGCTTTCTAAGCAGTAGTACCGACTAAATAGGAGTAGCAGATAAAACTGACGGAATGAGCGGATTGAATAATAGAAGCAGGAAAATGAATTAAAATGAAATTATAGGGGGAATTTAAAGGGAGATTGAGCTTTTTGAATATGCAGTTAGATAAAGAAAACTAAAATGAACCATGGAAAAAGGGGAACGGAAGTAACGAAATGCTCTTATGTAATCTGTTGTTTGTTGTAAAAGAGAAAATGATAAATAAAATACTATTTAAAATATTGCTTTCTAGCCATCATGGAACCAGCTACATCAAAAGAAACCTAAGTTGTTATAGGTGTCAGTACCCACTCAGAATGGCATAACAAAGCACAAAACTGACATACAACCCTACTTACCTCCCACACAGCACATTGTGGTAGCTACAGCAGCACACCATTATTGCAAGTTTTTACATCAAGAAAACTCAATTTAAGTGGTGTTTCCCCCCAAAAAAAACCTGAACAATGCAATGCATGCAACACCACCCCAAAAAGTACCCACAACTGCCTTTTCTTATGAAAGCTGCCACCCTATTTTTACCTGTCCCAGTGAAGTTCACCTTAGTTCATATGTATAGGTTTGCACTGTAAAGCAGGAAACATTTCTGTACTGCATTCTTTGCTGCCAAAGCTGTGTCCAAAGCAGTGAACATATAAAAATAATTAGTGTGATTACATCAGTAAAATACTTTAAAACACCATCAACAGCAATTAAAAAGTTTAAAAAAAGGATCCACAACAGCATCCATAATGTGAGCCACTGTGGTATACACCAGAGAACTGGACTTTGGTTAGAGTGTTTTAGGTTCATATCCCTACTCAGATAAGAAATTTCCTGGGTGACCTTAAATTATCTCTCAGCCTAACATATCTCATATCTCATTGGCCTAACATATCTCATTGGCCAGATATAAGATCTTATTTATTATTTAAAGTACATTGTTTGGACTCAATATGAGGCAGCTCACAAAAGATCCAAAACACACAAAAAATTACAAAAGAAAATATTAATAACTAAAACAGCAGCAGAAATAGACATCCAATCACTAGTTAGCACTAAATAGCCTTCCGAAGGTCAAAGACTCTAAACCAACCATTAAAACACCAGAGAAATGGTCAAAGACACTGCCCAGAGATAAAGATGTCAGGCCATCACACTAAAGCAAGAAGCTGCGACAAAAGTGATGATGATGCCAAAGCTAGATAAGACCGTGACTATGTAAGGGCTTCTTAAAGCAACCAACGCTTTGAACTCTGTCCAGATTTAGGCAACCAATGAGGCTGAGCCAAAGTAAGAGCAAAACACTCTACGCAGCTTGCTCTTCACTGCATTCTGCAACAGCTTCCAGACTAACATTTTACAGTTTGCATGTTTAAAATTGTTTTTCAAAAATTAATTATTTGGGATATATCAAATGAACAGAGGAAGCTTATAGAGAGTCTAATAACTGGTGCATCTAGTACAGTACTATCTACAGGTGGCAGTTCTTTGAAGTCTGAGGAATAAGGTCTTTGCCAGACCTGCCACCTAAGCATTTTAATAGGAGAAGCCAGGGACCAGATGTAGGGTCTTCTACATATGACTCATCTGCCCTACCCACAAAATGAGGCCTTTCTAAAGATTTATAATGTAGTTTCATAGCATTTAACCAACTTTGGTTTTCTAATATAAATCTATTAGAATTTTATAGAAATATAATCTCAAACCTGACAAATAGTCTACTAAGATTACTGATTACTAGACTGATGAAGGTACTGAAGTAAATCTAAAATTCTGAGCTCAGTCACTAATCCCCACAAAAAGCAGAAAGTGGGCTTGGTTTCCAGTCTCACCAGATTAGGAACCCAGTTCTATACTTCCTCGCTCTGCTGGTCAAACTCCTTCCCTCCAATGCAGCACGATTCCCAATCTTGATACAGAACTGCTTGCAGCAGGCATCCCCAACCTGCAGCCCTCCAGATGTTTTGGCCTACAACTCCCATGATCCCTAGCTAACAGGACCAGTGGTCAGGGATGATGGGAATTGTAGTCCAAAACATCTGGAGGGCCAAATGTTGGCGATGCCTGGCTTACAGGTTAGTGGTTTCCACATTAAGGAACATTTGAACCACTTCCCTCACTTTCCTCTAATCATTTGTTGAAGCTGCTATCACATATATATTGTGTTACACCAGAATGAACAATGACCTACCTCACAGGACTGTTGAGAGTAGATGTGAAATTAGCCACTCTCCTAGAACAAGTAATTCATTCTAGACAAGTAGTTAACCGGATCTATGGGCCATTTGGATATATACCAGCTAAGAAAAGATAACAATTCTCAGGAAATGGATTCTAGACCACAAAATATTACATTATAATTAATTTGTTTTAAGGTGTAAAAAAAGGGGAGGTGCTGCAACCGACTAACATAGTGACCCCTCTAGAACTTTTTACCATGACACATGTACACACAGATGGGTAGACTCACTGTTAAACTTTGAACTAATCTGAAGGCTAGTGGAGAAGATGAATGAGGACAAAGCCCAAAGAATGAATAAAAATGAGCGCCATTAGAGCAGCGTTTCTCCAACTTGGGTCTCCAGCTGTTGTTGAACAACTCCTATCATCCCTGACCAGTGGTCCTGCTAGCTGGGGATGATGGGAGTTGTGATCCATCAACAGCTTGAGACCCAAATTTGAGAAACACTGCACTAGGGTTGGTCTTTGACCTGAAAAAGAGGAGTCCCCACAGCAGTGTCACGATGTGGCTTTCAATATAGTCACTCTCTTAGTTCCTCAACCACAAAATGGAAAGATTTTTCTAACGCAGGTAGTTCCTTAAGCACACTAGAGAATGTGAGGACTCTTTGTAGTAAAACGTGGGGTGGAATTCTATGCAGTGCTAAATGGAGTAGGTGTCCAGGGAACAAGTACACTTGTGCAACGGGACTTTCTTCTCTATCCTCCCCCTGTGCACCTCCTAAAGCTGTTCTGGGGGTTCTGCCAACCCTCCAGAGCAGGCTTAGAAGGCATAAGGGGAGGAGAGGGGAGATAGTTCTGCTGCAGGACTGGACCTTGTTCCACAAACACAACAATTTAGCCCAAGACAATTATCACTTAATCCTTAATATAGTGTATGGAAGAGAAGTCAGTAGGATTTGATTGCCATACAGTTGCTTTATAACAGGGAGTGAAAAGCATATGAGCTTTCAACCGGAATAAGCAAAGGCTCTCACAGGGGTTCCGGCAATAAGCCCAGCTCCAGTGGGTGGAAAGTGGTATGATGAGAGTTCTTAAACTATTTTGCCATGTTTAGTATTAGTCTCTAGCTGTCATCTGCATGTATAAATATTCCACCCATCTGGCTCTTGAAAGAAAGCAGAGCCCCAGAGGAAGATTACCTGGCTATGCTATATCCTCACATATTCCCTATATTCTGCCAAACTGTGCTTCTAAGCACAGTACTCATTTCTACTATTTACACAGCTTTATAAGGGGAAAGGAAATCTGACAGCTCAACTACTTCCATTAGGGCTCTTCTGAGGAGTGAAATCTTACCTTCACTCTTAGGGACTGACAACGCCTTCAACAGCACAAGCACTGCAGCACTGTCTGCAGACTAAGGGAAAATATGCTAGGTCACATTTTTAAACATCATTATAACAGTAGTAATTGAAGAGAGTCTTTTCAACTTCTTTTTCAACCTGAGAACTCAAAACACATGTGAGGAAAATGTGTGTCTACTAGGTCATGGTAATAAGCAGTGCTTTTTTCTGGGGGGACGCAGGGGTATGCATACCCCTAAACATTTTGTGAATCTAAGTTTGGCCTCATTGAGGGGTAGTATTTCAATATGAGTAGAAAAATGAGTACCCCTAAGCATTTTTTTAGAGAAAAAGCACTGGTAATAAGAAACTGTTCTCTCCATGTTCCAATATAGATACCTGCTTTAACAAAACACATGTTTGCAGTGATTCCTCAATAAGCTGAAGAGATTCAATTCTTGTTTGTGAGGAAATCACATACTCTAACTAGTACATCATAAGATGGACAATCATCACACTGAAGTAACTAAGCAACTTGCTGTTTTCTACAACAAAATCTGAATCCTAAACCCAAAATCTGTGTTTTAAAAATTATCCCCTTTTATAGAATTATAAAACAATCTGTATTTTAAACTACAAGCACCAGAAATGTGTATTCTTATCAAATTACTTAAACGCAAGACTGCATAATGGATCCAAAACTTAACAACCAAGTCACAGCTTTTGTGGCTCCCCCCCCCCCCTTTATAGCTAAGAAATGTCTCATGAAATCTGGGGGTGAGAAGGCTAAGCAAAATTTACACTGATCAGGAGTTGGGCTTCTGTGCCATATATAACTTTATGCCCCTCCCCAACTACTAAAAGCAGAACACAACAAATATATGCAAACCTGCTTGTGTTGCATAATGCGCGCGCACACACAGAGGCTACAGAATTCATAGTTGCTTGGTGCAGAATCTGGAATATTTTTAGCATGAAATAGAGCCAAAATCATAACATGCGCCATAAATAACTATAGCATCACTGTTCTGTTAAAAAAAATATTTTGCAGACTTGAAAAAATATAATAAATTACCTTTTGCATTTCAATGGGCAATAGTACAGCCCTCTGAAAACAGCATCTCACACCCACTTCCACTATTCAAAGTATCACAAGAAGCCGCACATTTACATAACCCTTTTTTGTTTGGGTTCATTTCCCTTTCCCACACCTTTTTTTTTCTTCTAAAAGAGACAGCAATAGCTGTGTGTGTAGGAAGGCAATCACTGAGGCAGACTACTTCATAAATATTGCACATCTGAAAGTATATACCTAGCAAAGTGGATGATGCAGCAGGGTGGGGCACTTTATAAATAGACTCATTTATTAATGGTTCTCTGTGAATGATAGCAGAATGCTTTGCAGGAGGAGGAGAATGTGTGCTTATAACCATTATTAATAAATCCTGGCAGACAGCAAGCTTTTTCGCCCACCACCATCCCTCCAGGGGAAGATACAGACATCCAGCTACGTCATCACCGGATTGGGTTGGCATGAACAATGAACACAGAGGAATCAAATCCCAAACATTTGGCCGCCTTCTACACACACACACACACACACACACCTAAAACCTTTCTCTCTGTTTCAGATTGCGGTGCTAAATAAGTAAGTTCTGCCAAAATCAAAGAGTCTTCTTCCCTCCCACAAGGAAACACGTAAAGACTTGCCTGTATATACTAAAGGCTCAGCATATTAGGGTGTTTAAAATAAACTGAATAAAAGAGCATGGTTTTTGCTTAGGATTAACAGAATCAGAGTTGAAAGGGCCTCTGAGGGCCACCTAGTCCAACCCCCTGCAATGCAGGAATCTTCAGCCCAACCTGGGGCTCGAACCAACGACTCAGAGAGCAAGAGTCTCTTCGCACTAGGAACTGACTTACTTTTAAGGCCTCCCATTTCACACCCACCCACATACATACATATACCAGTAAGGAAAAGTGGGGGTGGAATTAACTCGCCAACACCAGGAACTGAAGGCATTTAAGTGTCTCTCAGCTACCCTGGTTCCTTTCCCCCCTCTGCTGCCGCCTTTCCCCCCACACTCCCAAGCCCCCGTGCAGGATTTCCGACTGTAAGCTCCTAGGGGCAGATCCGCGCACGGAAACATCCGATTCCCAGAGCCAGTTTGCCACCGTCTCTGCCCCACCCCCAGCTGCTCGTGTTTTAAAATGCCAGCTGCTGGCGGCGGCGGGGGGGGGGTCCGGGTCCGCCGGATCTTTTGAGGAGGATTACAACACGGAGAGACGCCTCATCCTCGACGACACGCAGGCCGGGCGCCTCCTCGCCCTTCCTCCCCACTGGCTTCCAGGCCCAAGATCCAGGCGGCGGCGGTGGCGGCCTCCTCCTCCGGGGCCTTTCTCTCTCCCTCCACCCAGGCGCACCCGAGGCCTCCCCTCAGCCACCCTCGGGGCCTCCACTTACCCTACGGGAGAGGGGGCTCTGAGTGGCGCTCCGAAGCGGCGCAGGGAGGAGGCCTGGGCCAGACCGGGCCGAGCCGGCGAAAGCGGCCTCTCTCGCCTCAGTTCATTCAGACGGGGCGAGACGATGGCGGCGGTGGCGACTGCGGCGAAGGCAGCCGCGGCCGCTGTTTGTGCTGCTGCTGCTGCTGCTCCTCCTGGCTGGCCCTAGCGGGGAGCCGAGCGCTCATCTCGCCCGGCCTCCCCGTCGCCCACCCCTCCCCTCCCGCGCCGCACGCGGGTCTCCCCTCTTCCCCTCGCGGCAACGGCGCCTCACGCGCTTTCCCCGTCCGCCACCCCACCAGCACCCGCCTCAACTCCGCTTCAATTCCCTCAGGCGGGCGGGCAACCGAAGCAAGCAAGCAAAGGGTCGCGCACGCGCAAAGAGAACCACCCAGCGCGCGAGGGAGAGGGGAGGAGGGCGACGTAAGCGCGGAGCGGAGAAGACGCCGAAAGCGCGAGCTCGCCTCGCCACACCGCGCGTGCGCGGGGTGAGTCGGCTGTATAACAAGGCAGGGGAGGCACGCCCGCGAGAGGGAGAGAGAGAGGGAAAGGAACTCTCCCGCCGGCCTCCTATGCCTGGCCTGCGTACGTGCCGTGCGTGCGTGCACGCGCAGTGGTCTCTCCCCCCCTCCCCTACTAAACACGCAAGCACGCACGCCGGCTCGAGCTTGCGCTCCCTGAGCGACCAATGGGCGCGCGATTTCTAGCCTTTTGCCCCGCCTCTCCCCTCCGTCCGTCCAACCCCAAGCCCGCGTCTCCTTGAGTAGCAGCTTTCGACGGTCGTTGGTCGTTTTTTCCCTTTCGTATCGCCGGCTGTGGCGCAGCGCGCGGCGAGAGCCCGGATGTTGGGGCTGGCTGAGGAGGGAGGCGAGGCGGAGTTGTTTGCTGAGGCCGGGTGGTTATTACATCACCCTCGTGCCTCAGCGGGCCTTCGTCTTCTCTCAGGGCTGAGGGAAGCTTTGGAAATAGAGAGAGAAAGCGGCCAGGCGGGCGCAGCCCACCATGCGCATCACACTCTTCTGTTATTAATAGCATTAGTATTTGTATCAGTATTTACTGGTGCTGGTGAAATAAATTTATGGCGGGGGTGGAGGGGAATAGCAACCGAAACATTCGCTGCTGTTTACATAATACACGCCGATTTCCCGCCCACCCTGGATTGGGCGTGCAGCGCGTTCGTCGTGTTTTCTTCCCTAAACGGACACGCTTGCACACAAAAATCCCCGATAAAACGTTACTGTAGCCTCTTCCACAGCTTCTGGTAGAGGAAAAAACAGGAATATTTGTGCCTGGGGTGCGGGTGGAGATTTAAAACACGGCAGACCTCCCCCAGAACAAGTAGCCCTACAGGGCAGGTCAGAAATACAAAAGGCTGAGGAAAAGATAAAGTGATTTAGGAGAAAAAGCAGCAGGAGCAGAACCACTGCTCAGGAAGGTAGAATAAATAATAATAATAATACAGGCATATACAGTACATGTGAAAGTATCAGGAGACCCCACTAACTACAAGTGAATTTTATTTTATTTTTTGCCTTAGCGTAGGAGAACTAATGTACCTCAAATCCAAAGGACCACGAGTGGAGTTTGTTTATCTAAAAGATTTACCCCTCACTTTTCCTATAAATAGTAAAAGGTGTGACTAAAGTCATCACTTGAAACAGTTAATATTGCTAATTACCGAAGTCAGCACAGCATAAAGCAACATTCAGAAAGCATCTGCAGGAGACAGAGTGATGCCTACAAATAAGCAGCTCATCTTCAGCCAACTATTAAATCCAGATGTTAGAAGCCAAAAACCTATGAGGGGGGTATTTTGTCATCCAACAAAATTTATAGGGGGAGCCGAGACAAACTTCCCTCAGGAGGGGTTTTCGGAGCTGTGTACACAACTATAGACAAGGTCTATCTTTTGTTTCAGCCAATAAAGCCCAAATCTTAATGGCTACCAACCCTAATAGCAGGGCCGGCCCAAGACATTTCGGTGCCTGAGGTAAATGAACCACAAAATGGCATCCTTCCTTGCCGCCAGGGAACAAAGGGTGAGTGGTGAAGATCTACATTGGGATTTGCTGCACTTCTGGATTCTGCTACCTGAGGTGGTCGCTTCACCTTGCCTCTTGGGTGGGCTGGCCCTGCATGCTGCCTCTCTTCTACCTCCACTGGCAGAGGCTGTATGCTTTCGAATAGCAGGTGCTGGAAACTGCAAGAGGAGCGAGTTGCTGCTGCACTCAGGTCCTGCTTGCAGGCTTCTGCTAGGCATCTGGTTGGCTGCTGATAGGCATCTGGTTGGTTTACAGTGGTATCACAGTACTTTGAATGTTAGGTGTGAACGTGGCCCCAGTGAGTCCCTAATTTGGAGTAAGATTTGAATCGTGAACTTCCAAGCTCTGGATGTATGTCAACAGAGAACATGAATGAGCTCTTGCACATTTCCTCCAGAGGGAAAGGAGAATGTTTCAACCACAGTCCTAAATTATTGGCAGGACTAGTTATACTAGTATTGCCAAAACATAAGAAAAACACAGATCTCCTCTGGTATCTGTGTGTGGATGCATATGAAAGAGATTAAGCGCTGTTCAATAATGTTGTTTCCTTCCCATTAAAACAGCCATGTATGGCTCTGATTTCAGAAGTCCCCAAGCACAGAAAATATTATGGACGTTCCTTTTCCGAACTTGCCTGCTCTGGAGAACTCTTCAAAAGAGGAGGACAGAGTTTTACAACCATCTGTTTGCTATCTTTTAAAAGATTGGTGGCTGTGGGGCCTATAAGCTCCATGCTGCTGTTGCAATGCCATTTGTGTTGCAGTCAACAGCAGAACTAATCGCTCGGACACCCGGAGCGATCCACCTAGGGGTTGAATCAGCATTGTGGTGATCCGCCCGAGGGGTGACTGGCGCAGCGGTGATCTGCCCAGAGAGGATTTTGTCACCCCACCTCTGGGATGACACCCAGGGTGCACCCCCCTTCCTACACCCCTGGTTGCAGTCATGACAGATACTTATGCAAAATTCTCAGATGCATTGGCTAAAATAGGGTGAAATTATTGAGCACAATGTGGGCAACTGCAACAGAGGAGGCACACTGACATTGTAGCCCAAGGCTATGGAACCTCGAGTCTGTGGATCAGCCAGTGAATTGGCCCACAAGGTCATTGCCCCCCTAACTACCTCCACTTGTCACTCACCTGATGTCATGGGGTGGTATAAGCTGATCAGCAAGTGGTCAGGGGTAAGTCCTGCTGGGCGCTCCCATACCCCCACCCTGTGTGTCTACTTTGACATGTGATGGGATTGTCCACCTATCAGTCATAGAATCAAAGAATTGTAGAGTTGGAAGGGACACCACAGGTCATCTTGTCCAACCCACTACAATACAGGAATTTCAACTGGATCACAGAATCATTGAATTGTAGAGTGATCGATAGGTAGGCGGGGCCCCAAACCTGTCAAAATTGGCTTAGAGGGTGGGGAGAGATATATATCTGCCCCTTGACTTTCTGCCATATCCTAAACCTCAGGAGTGGGGAACCTCATGCTCTAGAGATCCATACAGCTACCCAGACATCTACCGTATTTTTTGCACCATAACACTCACTTTTTTCCTCCTAGAAAGTAAGGGGAAATGTCTGTACGTGTTATGGAGGGAATGCCTACAGGTGGCATGCCTACGGATTTTCCTCCTCTAAAAACTACGTGCGTGTTATGGTCGGGTGCGTGTTATAGAGCGAAAAATACGGTATATCTGGCCCTTGGTCCTTTTCCTGGGTCAAGCCTTCTCCTAAAGGCCAGTTCCCAGGCTACACCTCACACCAGCTCTGCTCCAAACCCTTCACGAGTCCTTTGGTGTGGAAACAATAGATGCTTAAATTCTGAAAATGGCTCTTGCTTGCCTGGATGTGTGTATGTGAAGCCTCTGGTTTTTGTATTGCTGGAATGTAGCCTACTGTTCAAAACTAATAGTCACATCTGTTGCTGTGCCCCTTTACCTCTGGCTATGACAAACCTAGACGGCATCTTAAAAAGTAGAGACATCACCTTGCCGACAGAGGTCCGTATAGTTAAAGCTATGGTTTTCCCAGTAGTGACGTATGGAAATGAGAGCTGGACCATAAAGAAGGCTGAACGCCGAAGAACTGATGCTTTTGAATTATGGTGCTGGAGGAGACTCGTGAGAGTCCCACGGACTGCAAGAAGATCAAACCTATCCATTCTGAAGGAAATCAGCCCTGAGGGCTCACTGTAAGGACAGATCGTGAAGCTGAGGCTCCAATACTTTGGCCACCTCATGAGAAGAGAAGGCTTCCTGGAAGAGAACCTGATGTTGGGCAAGATTGAGGGCACAAGGAGAAGGAGACGACAGAGGATGAGATGGTTGGACAGTGTTCTCGAAGCTACAAACATGAGTCTGACCAAACTGCGGGAGGCAGTGGAAGACAGGAGTGCCTGGCGTGCTCTGGTCCATGGGGTCACGAAGAATCGGACACGACTAAACAACAACAACAAATGCCCACCACGGACATGTGACTCTCAGGAAGTCGCCCATACAAGAATGTGGCCTCAAGCTGAAAAATGGTCCCTGTCAGTACTATACTTCTTTAGTCCTTGACATGCTCTGGCAACGGTGCAACTTTACACCAAACTTAGCTCCAGAAATTTGCCACCCATTGCCTGGAGACTTCCAGTAGGAGCCATTATTGCCATTATTATTACATAAATTTCTTCATCACTTTACATTCAAAACAATCTAAAAGAAAATAAAAACCAAATCCAGTAAAACATAGTTTCAGGACATTAGGCAAAAGACAGGTCAACAACCTTAGAAAAGATTACCAAAATAGAGATCAACTACAAAGCAAACAAACCACATCTCAATATACAATATAATAAATACATTATAAAGGAATCTCAAAGCAATATACAAAGTGTAGGTAAAAATTAAAGAATGCACCAGAGCCCAAACACAAGAAGTAAATACCGTAAATCTCAAAATGACATACAGAATAAACATCAAATACAGTACAAATTATTAATAATCAGTATTTTTATAAAGTTTAAAAACAGCATTATACTATTAAATCAGTGACTCACAGAGAAACTAACCAATCAATGTAAAATGAAGACAGCTGACCAGATGCACCATTGGAATTGAAGTAAATAGTAGTTGCAATTTTTCTTTCCCCCTCTGTCACTTTCATTGTACAATAGAAGCTGTGATTTTATATATATATGAAGTTATTATTCATTCACTCCTGATTTTTTTATTTTGACATCATTATCGAACGCTCATAGTGTTGAACTTATATTATTCTGTTATTGTTCGTCTCCTATATTGCTTTTGTTGTTCAATAAGAAATTTATTTATCTTTTCATCTCTTCTGACAAGAACTTCAGGCCACTGAGAACTACTCAGTCACTGTGAGGAGGGGGGAAATGAAGGACTGGCATGTCGGTTACCTTGGTTTGACACTTCTCAGAGGATTATGAATACTGCATTGTTTATTTCAATTTTGCAAATGATAAGGGAGGAACAGTAGAGATTTAGAATGAAAGGAGACAATGCATTTACTAGGTGCTGTTGCAACTCAGCTTGCTTGCAGAACGTGTGCCTGGCTTCCTAGAATGCAGTCTCTTGAGGCATCATCAGGCAAAAGCTGTGAGGGTTTTTTGAGGGGGGCGGTGCTTCTTAACATTACTGTTTTCCTTGCATAGTTGAAATCATTAGGCCAACTGCAAAACACTTAAAGTGCTTGGAACTTCTTATGAAATGGAAGTTTTTAGCACAAGAGACTTGTTGGTAAACCTCAGGAGCCTTAGTGAAACCAGGATTCTACTCTCATCTCACCTGTTTGAATACTGATGGCCACAGTGAGTGAGCTGGCAGCAATTCGGGCCACAACTGACTGGCAGATGTGAGCCAACTGACGTCTGCTGCTGTTCTTGCAGCTTCCAATCACTCACAGCACAAATCTGAACATTTGCTGCTGCCAAATGACTTTGCATGTTCTTCATGCTGTCTTTGACTCATGAGCAAATCAAAATATCTTTGAGCCAATGTGTGTGCAGATGAGAATGTCGGAATACACAACTGTGAAATGTTTATAGAAAACTTGAATCTTACAAAAATTATTGACTAGAATCTGTCTCTAGTTGCTTCCACAGCAGCGCTGCTAAAGGAATTAAAGCAGATGTTCCACATGGCACTTTAAGATCACAGTATGTTTCAAATCAATGAGGATGGGCTATGCAGAAGTTCCCTAGTCCAATCCCAGGCACCTCCAGGCAGGGCTTGGAATAAATGTCTAAATGAGACCATGGAGAGCTGAGAACAGCAAAAGCAAGGTGATTTCTCCCACTCCAGATAGGTTCATTCTCAGGGTAAGTACAGAGATAACCAGTGAAGCTCACCACAAAATGCTGAACGAATGGTATTTTTATCTAAACAGATGACTATATATATTTTGTTTTTCTCAAACAAAATCTGTTCCGAGTGTCAACAGAAACCCTGCCCTGCTCTTGAAGGAGAAGTTACAGTTGTCTTTTTAAAGAGACAGCAGCTCACAGCTCCAGTGTCACATGAGTAGGGTTCCACTTGCATAACAGAACTTGCCCCTTCCTTCCCCTAGTAGCCCTCTGTGCTCCCTCAAATCTGCAGCTGAGGGTATCTCAACCCTGGCCAGAATGGATCAAACAGAGGACTGCTGGGGGTGGGGAGATAGTTGGAGAGTTGGAAAGGACTCAAAGTGTTAAGTTGTGGGTGAACATATCAGACGACACAGCGATTTTTCAAACAGCTCTTGTTTATTCACAGGCCAGAACAGAACTGAACTGAAGGGTTCAGCCAGCCTGCTTATATAGAGCTCCAGTACAACGCAACAGTAACCACTTTCTGTAACTATCCAATCACTGAACGTCACTTTCAATCCCTTATTTGCATATGTGGACCCGAGTGAAAACTATCTACAGTATCCCCCTGCTGGCCCAGGGTGAGAACTTCAGTACATAACACAAAGGGTCCTGAGTCCAACTCTATGCAATGCACAGAAAGACGGCTGGATACAACCCAGTAAGATGACAACAACACGTTAAAATAAAATCTCATGTACTTATGTTATTTTTGTATCAGATGTTAGAGGAAGTCTAGTACCTCTGGTGGGGGACACGTCATCCTCTAGTTTCCAGGCACAATTCAAAGTGCTGGTTTTGACCTATGAAGCCTTAAATGGCTCAGGACTGCAATACTTGCCTCTCTCCTTATAAACCGTCACACACTCTGCATTCACCATCAGAGGCCCTTCTTCATGAGCCTCCTTGATGTGAGGTCTGGAGGGTAGCAGCACAAGAACAGGTCTTCTCTGTAGTGGCTCCCTGTTCATGGAATGCTCCCTCCAGGGAGGTTTGCCTGGCAGCTTCATTATATACATTTTAGGCGTCAGCCAAAAACATTCCTCTTCAACCAGGCCTTTGACAGAACAATATTATACAGTGGTGCCCCGCAAGACGAATGCCTCGCAAGACGGAAAACTCGCTAGACGAAAGAGTTTTCCGTTTTGGAGGTGCTTCGCAAAACGAATCTCCTATGGGCTTGCTTCGCAAGACGACAATGTCTTGCGAGTTCCTGCGGATTTTTTCCCCCTCCCCCCTTTTTCTAAGCCGCTAAGCCGCTTATCAGCTGATCCGATAAGCCGCTAATAGCGCTAATCTGCTAATCCGTCAATGGGCTTGCTTCGCAAGACGAAAAAACCGCTAGACGAAGAGAATCACAGAACGGATTCTTTTCGTCTTGCGAGGCACCACTGTACAACCTTTTAAAATTTGTCTGTGGGAAGGTGGTGCTTATTATTTTGCTGTTTTGCTTTACTTATTTACTTGTTTTTGTCCTGTATTTTATTTTGTGAACTGTCCTGAGATCTTATGATGAAGTGTGGTATATAAATCTAATAACTAAATATTAGTTTGTTGACATTTGGTTCCCACCCAGCGCTCAGCTCTCACCTGTGGCTACTAGAAGCTGCCAGCATGTGACAGCGGCTACACCCTGGGAAATCGTCCAAGAATCATTGCTTATTTAATCGTTACACACTTCGAAGGTATGAACAACCTCTGTATCTTCTAATGCTTGATAATGCTTAATAATGTATGAATTCTATATTTTTAGTCATGATATAACAGATTTATATTTGTAATTTCTACATGTGAAATAGTAATCATTGTATTATCAAGTGTCTATATTTATATTATGTAGAACTATTAACAGATGAGGAAGCCCTTCGGGGCAAAACAAGGAAATATCCAGAAACCTTGCTCTGCCTACCCAGCTGCTTGGGCCAGCCTGCCTGTGTCTGCTACCTATAGCTAGGCAACCTCATCAGCTGTATTGTCCGTGACATTCCAGGATAAAGGTAAAGGTAAAGGGACCCCTGACCATTAGGTCCAGTCATGGACGACTCTGGGATTGCGGTGCTCATCTCGCTTTATTGGCCAAGGGAGCTGGCGTACAGCTTCTGGGTCATGTGGCCAGCATGACTAAGCCGCTTCTGGCGAACCAGAGCAGCGCATGGAAACACCGTTTACCTTCCTGCCAGAGTGGTACCTATTTATCTACATGCACTTTGTGCTTTCGGACTGCTAGGTTGGCAGGAGCAGGGACCAAGCAACGGGGGCTCACCCCATCGTGGGGACTCGAACCGCCAACCTTCCGATCGGCAAGCCCTAGGCTCTGTGGTTTAACCCACAGCGCCACCCGCGTCCCTTGACAATCCGGGGACCTTTCCTTAATCACATTCAAGGACTGTATAATGCAAGAATGTATTAAGAAAGGAAGAAATATATCTGCATTGGATTTAATTAAATAGGTTCTATACCTTAAAGATTGTATATGGTGTACATCCTGGACTTGATTCATATGTTAGGAAGTAACAGGAGAGGAAAGGTATAAGGTGTTGGATCAACCCAGCAGCTGAGTCCAGCTGGCTAAAACAGGTTCTGTTACCCCTTCTGTCAAGGTCATGCTGACTGTTACTTTAGAATTGCTAGATTCCCTGCCATACCGCCACTTTCTGGCGAAGCAAACACAGAATCTTGTGATACACAGAACATAATGAAACTCTCATGATTCCTCTCTCACGCACGCATGGCTTGGATGCATAATGTTTTGTGCTCTGCTGCGGAATGCCCAGTAGAGGGCGCACAAGTTAACCAGCAGAACATGACCCCAACGCCTACATCATTGGCCAAGACCAGGAATTTGGATCCTATTGTTTGCCAAACCAGTTGCTTGTTCTTCTTTAGGTGTTGGGAATTTCTCCTTTGCAGGATTATGTAGGTGTAGGATTATGCCTCCCAAGAAAGGAGGCAACACCTGTTGGTAGATAAAGGAGCGTCTGCACCACCACCGTTCAGCCCGGACTTCCCTCACTGTGAGAAGTGAGGTTACAGGGAACCAGGCAGAGGGCCTTCTTGGCAGTGGTGCCTGCCCTGTGGAACACCCTCCTGTCAGATCTATCTGAATTTTAGAAGAAATATGAGGGCAGCCTTGTTTTGATGGTTGATATTTTATTGTGATTTTTATATTTGTTGGAAACCACCCAGAGTGGCTGGGGCAACCCAGTCAGATGAGTGGGGTACAAATAATTAATTTACTACTACTACTACTTCCTGTGGAAATCGTGAAACATTTTTGTATTATAGATGTTCCAGGGGCAATGATTTTCCTGCTTTCGTTCATTGCAGCACATTAAGAACTAAGCTTTAATTATGGGATAGGAGTTTATGCATTAGGCTGTGGGCTCTAGTTCAGGAAGGATTATGAATGCAGTATCAAAAAATTGTTTGCCTTGAAGGTGGCACAAGACTCTTTCATTTCTGAAACTTGCTGCATGCTTTTATCTCATACTGGGTCTGAGCCAATGTTGACCCTGTTCTGAATAGAACCATTAAAATGAATGGACATGACTGCTGTTGGCATCTGTCAGCCTCAGAAGACAATGAAAGTTACAGCGCCTGCTATAAGACATGTTTTGTTGCATGTGGGGCAGGTGAAGGCACCTGGTTTTGCTGCTGCTTAATCCTAGTACCAGTAATTTCAATGGTCTACTGACTGGAATTCCAGTTGCTGCAACAGATTACAATTATGGGAAGCAATATTATCTTAAACCACATCTTTTCCATTGAGAAATATTGGCACACAGATTATTTGGTTCATCAGGAACTCTCAGTCATTTAATAACTTTTGCATACTCTATATCTCATGCATACTCTGTATCTCATATTTTGGCGGGGACGCGGGTGGCGCTGTGGGTAAAACCTCAGTGCCTAGGACTTGCCGATCGTATGGTCGGCGGTTCGAATCCCCGCGGTGGGGTGAGCTCCCGACTTTCAGTCCCAGCTCCTGCCCACCTAGCAGTTCGAAAGCACCCCTAAGTGCAAGTAGATAAATAGGTACTGCTTTATAGCGGGAAGGTAAACGGCGTTTCCGTGTTCTGTGCTGGTACTGGCTCGCCAGAGCAGCTTTGTCATGCTGGCCACGTGACCCGGAAGTGTCTCCGGACAGCACTGGCCCCCGGCCTCTTAAGTGAGATGGGCACACAACCCTAGAGTCGGACACGACTGGCCCGTACGGGCAGGGGTACCTTTATTATATCTCATGCTTTGGAGAGGGGTTGGTAGGATAAAAAATAACTCAAATGCATCTTTCCAAAAAAAGATAACAAACTCATTTTTTCCACAACACCGTGGTGTTTAAATTAGCAAAATCTCAAAAAGAAAATATTGCTCCTGTCAATTCCTTATCTTTTAATGCATTCATGTTATGCTGAGCAGTTTATAGTGAGACAAGAGCTTGGGTGGTATTTCAAATTTCTTTGGGGGCAGGGAGCAATAAACACTGAATGAAACCAAAGGCGCAAACTACAGCCAAGACAATTGTGGTTGGAAAGCCAGTATTTTGCCTGGACCCACAATAACAACTTTGGCTAGTTGTGTGGAGGAGTGTAACCAGTGGCCTCCAAGAGTAATTTTTCTGTACCCTTCTAGAGAAACAACCTCCAAGGGTTGTAGTAAACAACAGGGTGCTGGACGCAACGAGTTAACGATTAACAGTATTAACTTTTAGTTTCCAGGGAGAACCTACTGAAAGCAAGCTTGGGGAGAGCAAACAAACATCTCTTCTGCGCAGAGAATTGCCAGTGCTGGAAGGGGCCCAGCAGAAGGCTGCTTGTAGGTGCAATTTAAGTGTCTTTAAAATTGTTGAAAACACTGGCATCATCTGGCACCACAGACCCTAGAAATTACCAATATATGAACATTTTGCACTTGGGCAAAAAAAATGAGAGGCACAAATACAAGATGGGTGACACCTGGCTTGAGAGCAGTACATGTGAAAAGGATCTAGGAGTCTTGGTTGACCACAAACTTGACATGAGCCAACAGTGTGACGCGGCAGCTAAAAAAGCCAATGCAATTCTGGGCTGCCTCAATAGGAGTATAGCATCTAGATCAAGGGAAGTAATAGTGCCACTGTATTCTGCTCTGGTCAGACCTCACCTGGAATACTGTGTCCAGTTCTGGGCACCACAATTCAAGAAGGACACTGACAAACTGGAACGTGTCCAGAGGAGGGCAACCAAAATGGTCAAAGGCCTGGAAACGATGCCTTATGAGGAACGGCTAAGGGAGCTGGGCATGTTTAGCCTGGAGAAGAGGAGGTTAAGGGGTGATATGATAGCCATGTTCAAATATAGAAAAGGATGTCACATAGAGGAGGGAGAAAGGTTGTTTTCTGCTGCTCCAGAGAAGCGGACACGGAGCAATGGATCCAAACTACAAGAAAGATTCCACCTAAACATTAGGAAGAACTTCCTGACAGTAAGAGCTGTTTGACAGTGGAATTTGCTGCCAAGGAGTGTGGTGGAGTCTCCTACTTTGGAGGTCTTTAAGCAGAGGCTTGACAACCATATGTCAGGAGTGCTCTGATGGTGTTTCCTGCTTGGCAGGGGGTTGGACTCGATGGCCCTTGTGGTCTATTCCAACTCTATGATTCTATGAACATAGGGAAGTCACAAAGTTTATTGTTCTAGCCAAAAGCCATAAACATAAGTCATGTGTGGCCATCAACGCTTTGTGGTGCCTTTTCTTTTCTTCATCCTGAATCTTCCAACAGTGGATGCTCACACGCGCGCTGATATTCCGAGAGCGAGAAAAACATTTCTGACAGCAAGAGCTGTTCGGCAGTGGAACGGTCTCGCTGGAGAGGTGGCGAACTCTCCTTCCTTGGAGGTTTTTAAGCAGAGGTTGGATGGTCATCCGTCGTGGGTGCTTTAGCTGAAATTCCTGCTTTGCAAGGGGGTTGGACTAGCCTAGAAGACCCTTCCAAGTCTATGGTTCTATGTTGTGAAAGCCACAGGAACAGGCCAAGCCGGGCTCCTTCCCTGGGCAGTTGGAAACCTTCCACGCCTCCAGTCTCTGCAGAGAATGCCGCGCGCAACGAAGGGGGCGGTAGCCACTTTCTTGGAGAGAACCGCGCGCGGCAACTCCACCCCTCCGAGGACGGCTCAGCCCTGTATGGGGCCTCTTCGGAGCCACGGCCACTCCCTGCTGGCAGAGAAGGGCGGCCCTCCTCGCCTGGCCCCGTCCCCCTCTGCCTCTTAAGGGCGGCGGCGGCTGGCTGTCGCGCGCTTTTTCTCGCCATGGTGTGCTGGGGCCTCGTTTGCGCCCTGGCGGCGGCCGGCCTCCTGATCTACCTGATCGTCCAGCTCGCCATCTGGCTCCGAGCTGACAGCGACCTCACCGTGCTGGCGGCGGAATGGTGGGGCAAGAAGCCGGGTAAGCGGCGCGCCGGGCCCGCGGCGCTCTGGTTCTCTCCCCGGAGCGCGCGTTTGCGCTCCTCCTCCTCTTTCGCCTTCTTCGCTTCCCCTCTCCGTGTGGGACGTGGCAGGACGTGTCCAAACACTTCTCCATCCCGGAACGCAGAGAGCTGCCCTGCTCGGAGTCAGGGGTAGCCAACGTGGTGCCCTCCTGGATGGCCTGGGTCAGAATGATCAACGGGTAGCGATTTTGCGCGCTGGAGTTGGGTAACATCTGGAGCGCACCAGGATGGCTTCCTCAGTCTGCGCCCACTTGCAGCGGCTCTCTGCAGGGAAGCTCTCCAAATACACCTGTTTTTAAGCTCTGGGTAGCAAAGCACAGATTTACAAGTTCACGTGTATGCGTGCCCTGTGAGCATCCGTATGTGCAATTGCCCAGAAGTGTTGCTCCCTTGTAGGCGAGGGAGTGGAGCAGGTTTGGTTTGCAAACTTACCAACTTTCAGCAGCTTGGTATAAATCCTGCTACCTAGGGCTGGTGGGAGGTACAATCGGGAACTAATTTGGCAAAGGCTGGCTTGCCTACAGCAATTTTCTAGGCACATTTTTTTTGAGATTAAGCCTATGCATTGGGTAACATGGGTGTGGCCTTTCAGCTGGAAAGCAACTGAAACGAAGCCTAATGACTATGATAGAGAAACTGTGGTTTAGCAATTAAGGACTAATTAAGACTCTGGGCAACACTGGGCAATAAAAATTTGTTTGCATCACACAGATTTATTTATTTTTAAATAAGAAACACCTTGGAAAACATGAAGAAACAACTCCCAGTGGCACTTGATTTTGAAAAGATATCTATTCACATTCGGCAAATATTTTATATTTTGATTTGCCCCTGAAGGGAAATGCCGTTATGCACACATCCGCTAACACTGTCCAAGTCACCCTTTGTCAGTCGCTGCATTTGCTGCTTTAAAAAAATCTGGGCAACCTGCAATCTTGCCTAACTTGGGTTGAGGTAGCAAGTCTTTTCCGCACAGCAACCAGCAACAGATGAAACAATTGGTGCAGCCACAGGACTGGAAAGGGTTTGGTTTCATAGTGTGAGATCAAGTTTTGGGATGGGACTGTGGGTTTTAGCTTGCTGTCAGGTGAATCACAGAGTTGGAAGGGCCCACGAGGGTAAATTTGGTCCTATGGGGGTCATCTAGTCCAACCCCCTGAGATGCAGGTATCTTTTTGCCCAAAGCGAGGCTCAAACCCACAACCCTGAGATTAAGAGTCTCATGCTCTACTGGCTGAGCTATGTGAGTGGTGAAGTGTGTCTTTGTGAAATCAAACCACCCCATAGCCTGATTCAATACATGGCTTCCTCAGAATTAAGCCCCACTGTCCTAAATGAGAAGGCTTTGTGCGTTCATCCTGTGTGTATACGTGTGTATCTTAAAAACAAAACAAACCATTCCGCAACAGAGTAGCTGCTTCCACCATGTAGTCCAGGGGTAGGGGAACTTGGTGTCACCCGGATGTTGCTGAACTCCAACTCCCATCAGCCCCAACCCACATGAGCCAGTGGTCAGGAACGATGGGAAATGTAGTGTGGCACTGTGGGTTAAACCACAGAGCCATGGACTTGCTGATCAGAAGGTCGGCGGTTCGAATCCCCGCAACAGGGTGAGCTCCAGTTGCTCGGTCCCTGCTCCTGCCAACCTAGCAGTTCGAAAGCACATCAAAGTGCAAATAGATAAATAGGTACCGCTCCAGCGGGAAGGTAAACAGCGTTTCCGTGCGCTGCTCTGGTTCACCAGAAGGGCTTAGTCATGCTGGCCACATGACCAGGAAGCTCCCTCGGCCAATAAAGCGAGATGAGCGCTGCAACCCCAGAGTCGGACACGACTGGACCTAATGGTCAGGGGTCCCTTTATCTTTACCTTAATATCTGGAGGGCCATTGGTTCCCCAGCTCTGACGCAGTTTGTCAACTGTACAGTGGTACCTTGGGTTACAGTCGCTTCAGGTTACAGACTCTGCTAACCCAGAAATAGTACCTCGGGTTAAGATCTTTGCTTCAGGATAAGAACAGAAATCACGTGGCGGTGGCAGTGGGAGGCCCCATTAGCTAAAGTGGTGCTTCAGGTTAAGAACAGTTTCAGGTTAAGAACGGACCTCCGGAACGAATTAAGTTCTTAACCAGAGGTACCACTGTATCCAACAACATGGATTTAAAAAGAAAGAGTCCAGCAGTGAAAGAGAAATGTCCAAAATTTGGGTGATGGCTAACCCTGAATAACTACTGTCCTCCATTCCTGGACTTGGGCTATTCAGCGTAGCCCTATCAGCCTTTCTCAAACTTGGGTCCTCAGCTGTTGTTGGCTACAACTCCCATAATCCCTGGCCACTGGTACTGCTAGCTAAGGATGATGGGAATTGGAGTCCAGGAAAAACTGGGGACCCAAGTTTGAGAAACACTGCAAGGAGATTGCTTTCTCAACGCAAGCTATTCTGCTTGCCTGATGGAACAATCGCCCCTTTCCTCCCCCAGCTACTTGGGGGGTTTTCCCCGATCCTCCAGAGCAGATTTGGGGGAGGTAGGAGGGCATGCAGGGGGAGGAGAGGGGAAAAGCCATGTTGCACTCGTGGGAGTCCTTGTTCTGTTTTCTGCTAACGGAAATGAGTAGTTGAATCTGGCTCGTGGTTACTATTTTAGTCACAACCCCTACGAAAAAGGAATCTACACTCCAGTACTAGAAAGAAAAATGTATATGGAGAAAGCACGTTTTTATGGACCGTTAATCAATTGGTTGTATGTACATTTAAGGGATAATAACCCGTTCCTTTCCAGGAGGGTTAAATAGGTTAAAAGAAAAGGTAAAATATTATATTGCTATTGTGTGCGTTTTAACGTTATTGAAAAACATACTCAAAAGTAAGTCCTATTGCATTAAATGCGACTTACTCAAAGGCAAATGGGGTTAGGATTTCAGCCTAAGGGGGGAAATCTGGAAACACAAAAAGTGATTGTTGGAGCCAAAGGAACAGCGTATGCCAGACAATTTGCAAACATCTGTGAAGGACAAATGCTTGCATGTGTGCTTCTTGGCAGCTGCTGCCGTGCTGGAAAATTCTGCTACCATCTTGCACAACTCAGAACCCTCCAAGCTGAATGCAGCTAGGAAATTGCATCTTCTCCAGGCAGGGGCATTCCTAGTCACTTGGCAGAGTTGGGTACAGGCCCACAGATCTGCGTGTGCTGATTTATATATGCATTTATGCCCGCTTACGCAGATTTTGAGAGAGGAAATCCCAGCTCTGGCTCTTAGACCTCACTCACATAGGGTGCCAGCAGGAATTTTGCAGGGCCTGGTGCTAAAGGCATAAGACAGAACCTTGCCGAACCAGCCCAAAGGCCATCTGATCTGGGATTCTGGGATTCTGCTGTAAACTGGCGGAAGTTGCTACACCCCTCAGTTTATTTTGGTTGCTCTTTGCTTTTCCAACACTACAATATCCTTTTGGAGGTATGGCGATCAGAACTGTACACACAAGTACAGCTGCAAGTGTGAATCTGATCTTAGGGACAAGTTACAACTTTTTTTGCTGGAAAATCAGCAGTTCCGCATTTGAGTTAAGAACTCCTTCCGTGGATGATTTGTTCCCTTTTAATTTCTCAATAAGGCCTAGAACGTCATTTCCCGTCATCACCTTTTGCCTCTGTCCCTTAGGCTCTCTTCTTGAGAAAGTTAGCTTAGGTAAGGGATCTGCCCTACATCTCTCACTGTGAAGACAGATGCAAATACCACATTGGCCCGAATATAAGCCGCGCCTGCAAATAAGCCACACCTTTAAAATTCAAGGGGGGAAAATTAAAAAAGACAATACCCGAATATAAGCCGCTCCCTTAAAATTGGGTTACAGGCTGAAAATTGCTGCGGTTGGTAACTCCGAGCCAATTTTTGTAAGGTCACGAATTTAAGCCGCACTTTAACTTTTCATAGTTGGAATTTGAAAAAAAAAGTGCAGCTTCTATTCAGGCCAGTACGGTAATTCATTCAGGTTCTCTGAAGTCTCCTTCTAACTCCCTTTTGGTCCAAAGATCCAACTGCCTAGCTGGTTTCCTAATGCATTAAATGTGTTTGTTTAGTGGTGCTCCTCAAATTTATTTATTGCCTCCCTTAGTATCCGCTGCCATTTCTGCAGCAATTTGTGTTCCTTGCCTCTACCAGCTTCCTTGACTCTATTCATTAACCTTGCTGGCATCTGCTTGGCCCTAGTGGTAGCTTTTCTGATGTCTGCAACTGATGCGGGGTGGAAAACTGCCGGAGAATAGGGAAATCAGCAAAAAAAACAACCTTCCATTTTGTTTGTGGGTGTCTCTATTGGATCAAAAGCCTTTTCGTATCTAGTCAAATGCCCCTCATTCAGAGGGGAGAATGTGTTGTCTTGGTATCTATTACTTGGGTACGTTCCTTCTACATTGGCTCTTGTAACCTATAGCCAACAATGTCCCTCTGATTTGTCTAACCCAGCCTCCCCCAATCTTTCACCCTCCAGATGTTCTGGGCTCTGTTCTTATCTGCGCTGAGCCAGATGGAGCAATTGCAGAAACAGCCTCCTTATGGCTGGCTGGCTGGCTGTTGAGCTCTTTGCTTTTAAAAAGCAGGTGCAGCATGCTTACCTTTATGACGGTTGGATTGTAAATTGTAGACAGAGAGAGATTGCGGCCTTCTGGGGAACAATACCACAGAGGGCTGGGCCGCCTAATGTCAGGGCTAGACCCCCATCCTCTTGCCAAAATAGTCCTGAAATGCAGTTGCATTGCAACTCTCAGATCTGTACTGCATGCTTACATTGGCCGTGTATCAGTTTCACTAATACTTTCCAGCAAAGGTGATAGACAATTGCAGTTGGGTGAAGTGAGAGCTGGACCATAAAGGCGGCTGATTGCCGAAGAATTGATGCTTTTGAATTATGGTGCTGGAGGAGACTCTTGAGAGTCCCATGGACTGCAAGAAGATCAAACCTATCCATTCTTAAGGAAATCAGCCCTGAGTGCTCACTGGAAGGACAGATCCTGAAGCTGAGGCTCCAATACTTTGGCCACCTCATGAGAAGAGAAGACTCCCTGGAAAAGACCCTGATGCTGGGAAAGATGAAGGGCACAAGGAGAAGGGACGACAGAGGACGAGATGGTTGGATAGTGTTCTCGAAGCTATCAGCATGAGTTTGACCAACTGCAAGAGGCAGTGGAAGACAGGAGTGCCTGGCGTGCTCTGGTCCAGGGGGTCACGAAGAGTCGGACACGACTAAATGACTAAACAACAACGAAGCCCATCGGCTACCCTCACCTGGTTTAGCCAGCCAGTCAGACCCATTCCTAGGGTGTGGCCGCTGTCGCATTCTGACAGTTTCTGGGAGCCACAGGTGAGACCTGAGTGCAAGAGAGGGAACAAAGGTGGACAAAACACCCCAAAAGATCGTGATATGTCCTCCACCAGAGGTACTAGCCTTTTCCTAACACCCCAAACACCAGAATAGGCCATCAGATACCCTCAAACCTATCCTGAATACATCTCTTCCACCTTGAAATTTCTCCGCTGGGTGTCAAGGGCCTTTGTGCAAATACAATTGCATCTAATCTTAATTGCCCAAAGGCCAATGAGGACATCACATAATCACAGCATTTGTTTTGTAAACAGCAGCCCAGGCAGGGGAGTGAGGGGCAAGAATTAACCCTTTCTCTCCCAGCTGCCATCGCCTCTTTCCAGGAACTATCCCTTTGGCGGCAATGGAAGCTTCCCTTGAAATGCAGGGAGAGAGAACTATGTTTCTCCTCTGAACTCCCTACAATCGCCCCCTGCAGCTGCTCTTTACATAAACTAAAAAGCGTGCACGTTCTATTTATTTATTTATAAAAAATATTTGTATACGGCTGCGTCATTTTTTTAAAAAATCGAAGCAGTTTACAGCAATAGCAACATAAAACTGCGCAATAAAAATGCCATTAAATAGTAAAAAAACCAAACATCCATTAACCATTGCAGAAGG
Source organism: Podarcis liolepis (assembly GCF_965112155.1). Classification (NCBI taxonomy): domain Eukaryota; kingdom Metazoa; phylum Chordata; class Lepidosauria; order Squamata; family Lacertidae; genus Podarcis; species Podarcis liolepis. Next base: position 8,868,343 of record NC_139554.1, on the reverse strand, counting down.
ATGTAGTATTCACTGCCTTCATGGACCTGGCAGAATAGAAATATTTTCAGCAGGCATTTAAAAGTTGGCACAGAAGGTGTCTGATGAATCTCCATTGGCAGGATGTTCGACATGACACTAAAGACCCTGTTTCTTGTTGCAAAATGAGCCTCATCAGCTTGGGGAACAACCAACAACAGCACTCCTGCAAATGATTTCAGACGGACGCAATTTTGCTGAGATTACTGCATTGGAGGGGGTTGGACTAGATGACCCTCGGAGTCGCTTCCAACTCTACGATTCTGTGAACCTCACAGGCTATATTGCTCTTTAAAAAAAAAAGTGCTTCCTCCATGTAAAAAACCCCTCAAAATGTCCTTTTATACCAGAAGGGGATGAGTTCTACAGTGGTACCTCAGGCTAAGTACTTAATTCGTTCTGTAGGTCCATACTTAACCTGAAACTGTTCTTAACCTGAAGCACCATTTTAGCTAATGGGGCCTGCGCCGCTGGAGCACAATTTCTGTTCTCATCCTGAAGCGAAGTTCTTAACCTGAAGCGTATGTGACCCGAGGTACCACTGTACTACTATATATTTCCATCAGAGAAATGTTATGTGACCCCCGAGCCAAGGAGATAAGTAACTATACAACCTTTAGAAGATATCTCAAGGCAGTCATGTACAGTGGTACCTCGGGTTAAGTACTTAATTCGTTCCGGAGGTCCATACTTAACCTGAAACTGTTCTTAACCTGAAGCACCACTTTAGCTAATGGGGCTTCCCGCTGCTGCCGCGCCGCGGGAGCCCGATTTCTGTTCTCATCCTGAAGCAAAGTTCTTAACCTGAAGCACTATTTCTGGGTTAGCGGAGTCTGTAACCTGAAGCGTATGTAACCCGAGGTACCACTGTATAGTCTTCTCTTCAGGGTTAAGGGTTTAGGTCACAAGCAGGGGTGTGTGTGTGTGTGTGTGTGTGTGTGTGTGTGTGTGTAAGTGAGGGAAATGTGGACCGACTCCTTGTCTCTGGAGTGCAGTCCATGACTGTGCAAACGGTGTTTCGTTCACCTTCAGACCTATGTGAAACAACTGAGAGAGCAAACACCTACATGGTATCTGTTGCTAAAGAGAAGCCCAGGATGAAGAAAGCGATTTAGCAAGGAATCCCTTTGTTTGCCTTGTCGCTTGCAATTTCTGAGAATTTGGTGAGCACAGAGTTCTTTCTGTTGATGCAGCAAGGGACCTTCGTTTGTGCAAGAACACAGAAGTTTATGTTGCGTGGAGTTGACTTTCTTCCATTGCCTACAGATAAACTTGCTTGGCCAAAACCGCCTTATTCATTCATTCATGTATTTATTTATTTATCTATCTATTTATCTATCTATCAATGAAACATATCCTGCTTGCTTCCTGGGGATCTCAGGGAAGCTAAGAAGCCACGATACGAAAAACAGCACTTCGACAATAAATTATAAGGCATTCCCCAAAGAATGAAATCCCCCTATAAAGAATGAAAAGCTCATATTGGAAAGCATGTGTGTGCCTGCTAATGAAAAAAAGAGTTTGTGGCATGTTTAAAAGACAAAAAAATGTTGCAGTTTAGACCACGGGTAGCCCATGTATGATGTCCTCAGATGTTCCTGAGCTAAAACTTGCATCATCCCTGACCAGTGGCCATGTTTGGCTGAAGGGATTGTAACATCCAGCAACATCAAGTCAGCAGCACATGGGCAACGTCTTGTGGAAGCGTTTATGGTGTAGATCAGGGGTAACTGACATAGTGCCCTTCAGGTGTCGCTTGACTACAAAGCCCATCATCCTTTTGACTACAACACCCATTATCCTTGGCCATTGGCTCTACTGGATGAGGCTGGTAGGAGTTGGGAGTCCACACTGGCTACCCCTGGTCTAGATGAAGTAGTAGACAATAGCCCATGGAAACTGATTTATATCATAAATCTGTTAAGTCACAAGACTCCTTGTTGTTTTTCCTAAACCAGTCTAGGGAGTTTGCCCTAAAGAACAAAACTGCCTTAGCAAAAACAAACACTTGCCGCCTGCCGAAAAAACCAGCCTGTACCTGAATCAACCGATTCAAGTTACAAAGAAAGAGATTCCAACTAAACACGAGGAAGGACTTTCTGACAGTAAGAGCTGTTTGGCAGTGGAACAGACTCCCATGAGAGGTGGCGGACTCTCCTTCCGTGGAGGTTTTTAAGCAGAGGTTGGATGGTCATCTGTCCTGGATGCTTTTAGCTGAAATTCCTGCATTGCAGGGGGCTGGACTAGATGACCCTTGGGGTCCCTTCCAACTCTACAAATCTATGATTCTGTGTTGCTACCTTCCAACCTCAATATTTATTAGTATTCTTCCTAGGGATAGTGAGTGCAATGATCTAAATTTGTATCTTCGTGTGTGTGTTTCTTTTTTCATTTAATTGTATTATTTGCATTTTATTTCTTTAATATGTTGCTGAAATGTGTTGATATTATTTTTAAACAATAACAATAACAATTTATTTCTACCCTGCCCATCCGACTGGATTTCCCACCCACTCTGGGAGGCTTTCAACAGAACATTAAAAAACACAATACAACATTAAACATTCAAAACTTCCCTAAGCAGGGCTGATGTCTTCTAAAAGTCGGCTAGTTGTTTATTTCCTTGAAGGGAGGGCGTTCTACAGCATGGATGCCACCACTGAGAAGGCCTTCTGCCTGGTTCCCTGTAACCTCACTTCCCGCAGTGAGGGAACCACCAGAAGGCCCTCAGAGGAGGACCTCAGTGTCCGCGCTGAACAATGTGGATAAAGATTCTCCTTCAGGTATACTGGGATGAGATATCTATCTCTATCTCTATCTCTATGTCTATCTATCTGTCTAGATATAGATACATATATAGATATAGATATAGATATAGTTATATATGTGTGTGTGTATTTATGTATGTATGTATGTATGTATGTATGTATGTATGTATATATATGTGTGTATATATTGTGTGTATATATGTATGTATGTATATATATGTATGTATATATTGTGTGTATATGCACCCACCTCCATTTATATACAGTGGACGCTCGGGTTGCGAACGTGATCCGTGTGGGATGCACGTTCACAATCTGCAGCGTTCGCAACCCGTGTCTGCGCGTCTGCGCACGTGAGGGTTGCAATTCGGCGCTTCTGCACATGCACAAAATGTGATTTAGCGCTTCTGCGCATGTGCAAGCGCCGAAACCCGGAAGTAACCTGTTCCGGTACTTCCAGGTTTTGGCAGTCCGCAAGCCGCAAAAATGCAACCTGAAGCATCTGTAACCCGAGGTATGACTGTATAGGGGTGGGTGCATGCACACAAAAATTCACCAACCAAAGTTGCCCTGATGAAAAGACACCCCTCTAAATTACTGCATTCCTTCCTTCCGACAGAAAAGGAGCTGCCTGGGAAAGTTGTCTGGGTGACGGGAGCCTCCAGCGGAATCGGTGAGGAGATGGCTTACCAGCTGGCAAAGATCGGCTCGCCACTTGCGCTCTCGGCAAGAAGGGAGAACGAGCTGGAGAGAGTGAAAAAGAAGTGCATTGGTAGGATTTCGTTATCTTGAAAGCTTGTCTTTTATTTTGCTTTTAGAATATCTGTGCCTGCAATCCCCCGCTGCAGGTGGGAAACTGTATTTTATGCATGGCAGGGGGTTGGTCTAGATTAGGGGTCTGCAACCCCCGGCTCCGGAGCCGCATGTGGCTCTTTTACACCTTTGCCGCGGCTCCAGGGCGGATACTAGCGAGGGGAGGAGGCGCATTGTGCGCCCCAACACTCCCCACTGTGGCGGGCGCTGTACTGGCTGTGACGTCGCATGGGGTGGTGCGTGCGTAAGTCACGCACCGTCCTGACGTCATCTTCCCACCCGCTGTCAGATCGCGGCTCCGGAAATATATTTGTTTTAAATGTCGCAATGGTTTTGCGGCTCCCAGTTTTTTCCCCCTTCAGAAACGGGTCCAAGTGGCTCTTTTTGTCTTAAAGGTTGCAGACCCCTGGTCTAGATGATCCGTTGGGTCCCTTCCAACACACCTGCCAATCAAGCATCATCATAAGCTGTTATGTCAAAGTTGGCCCACGGCCTTTCTCACCCCTGCCCTGGACCACCGTTTCCTGTACGCCTGTGCATGATAAAAGCACCAGGAGAACCCCGCTTTGCCCATCTTAATGCCCAAGGTTGGTGGGGATGGAAGTTTGCTTCCATGTCCAGATATTTAGGACCTATTTGGTTAGGCGCAGGGCTTTTTTTTTCAGCCAAAACATGCTGGAGCTCAGTTCCGTCATGTCTCAGGTAGGTGCCATTGCAGCCGATGAAGGAGGCATTCATTGTGAATCCCGGCACCTCTTTTTCTAGGTTTTTAAACACAAACGCAAGCATATTGAATTGTGCCTGGAAGCAAACTGTCAGCCAGCACAGATAAGGCCTCCCCTTGAAAATTCTTAGGATTTGCCTGCCCCTGAATATTAATCCAAAATTTGGCGGGCATTCTCATCCCACTTCTCCCCTGAAACATATAAAAAAAATTTGGGGGGCTGAATACAGCAAGCCTGCAATTTATGCACATTTAACTTGTGTGTATTCAGCTTTATGTGCTTGACAATAAAATAAGAAGGGGACAGAAATAAGGTGGGCATCCAGGAAAAAAGCCTTCAGCGATCCCACCTCTCTTTGTACCCAATGTGTTTTGACTTTATGCAATTTTGGTTTTAGGAACAATCCGTTACCCCTGAGTAAGCTGGGGGCTTCCTGTACTTGAACCCAGAATGATGGTTTAACTGCTCTTTTAACTGGCAACCAAAATGGTTTAAATGTTCCATCCATTGAACCCTTGTTGACCTTGAGCTAAGCAGCGATGTTGCCTAGTTGTTCTGCTGATGCAACACACCCTTTGTTCCTCCCACCCACCTTCTCCCATTATTAAAGCATTGCCAAGTGGGGGAGAGGTTGTCAGCTACTTCTAACAGTGGCATCTTGCCACAAAACGGGGGTTATTGTTTCCAAGGTCACAGTGATGGGCAGTTTATCTGTGGCAAAGGTTGTAGTCTTGCAGTGCCAGAGCCGCTTTTGCAAACCAAGCACAGCCCACGTCATATTTGCTCAACAAATGAAGGAAACAAGGTCCATGCCAATTTTGCTTATGGAGAGCATTTAGAGATTTAATCATTAACAAGTCCTATTAGATGTTGTCCAGGGCTGTAACCAATGGAAAGGAGATATCAGGTCAAATGGATAGACAGCATTTGAACGTCACAGGGGTCATTTTGCTTGCAAAAATACGAGGTCCCTGCATTAGCCTTCATGATTATCCATTAACTACACAGTTTACAATCATTTGTTCTCTGTGGGTGGGGAGGGGGAGACTGGCCTTGCAGCAATGTAGAGCATTAAAAAAAATGCAGAGCTGATCAAAGGGTTCCTTCATGTGCCCGCCAACCCGTTTGCAAACCCTGAAAATAGCTGCATACAGTTCAGTATAGAAATAAATTGAGAAACCTTTGAAGGCTGATTACCGTATTTTTCGCTCCATAAGCCGCCCTTTTTCCCTCCTAAAAAGTAAGGGGAGATGTGTGTGCATCTTATGGAGCGAATGCAGGGGGGAGGCAGGCAGGAAAAGGCCCCAAGAGCCTCACACAAGCTCTGCGCGGCTCTTGTGGGCTTTTCCCCAGGAGTGAGAAGGGACTGACGCAGCCAGTCAGTCCCTTCTCCCTCCTCATAGAAAAGGGTGCGCGGCTCCTGTGGGCTTTTGCGGGAGGTGGGGGAATTGCCATAGTCGTGCCTCTCCTGGCCACGTGGCTAAAGAAGCCAAGACAGCGAGTGGGATCCATCCCGCTGGCTGTCTTGGCTTGTGCCATAGCCGCGTGCAGCCTCTCCCGGCCAGAGGGGCTGTGCGCGGCTAAAGAAGCCAAGACAGTCCCTTCTCGCTCCTGGGGAAAAGCCCGCAAGAGCCGCATGGAGCTTGTGTGCAGCTCTTGGGGGCTTTTCCTCCCTGCCTCCCCCCTGCATTCGCTCCATAAGACGCACACACATTTCCCCTTACTTTTTAGGAGGGGGAAAAGGGCGTCTTATGGAGTAAAAAATATGGTAGGTGCGCCTTATGGTCTGGTGCGCCTTATGGAGCAAAAAATATGGTGTTTTAAGATTTTTGGGGGGGGGGCTTTAATACTTACCACCCAAGGACTCCTTTCCTGCAGAAAACTAAACCAATATACTAACCAGTGTATCCTTTGCATTCCCAAGTCATGTTACAGCTCTTTGGAATTTGAAAGCTGGAAAATTTAATACGCCTTTCTGTCCTGGTCATCATTTGGACAGTGCAGAGCTGGTCTGACCAATAATTTAAGGCCGCTCCCAATGTTAGCATGACCTGCCAGAGGTCATGTGCAATCTGCATGGTGATTCTGTGCAACACAGGCCATGTGAGCGCCTCTTGCTTCCCAAGATCTGTGGGGCTAATGAAACAGAAGAGGAAGGATTGTTTACCACTGTTTCTAAACGGTTCCTCTTCTTCCTTCTTTCCTCTCCCTGGCTTAAAAAACAACAACACACATTTAGAGATCAGCAGCCTCACTGACAAGGATATCCTTATTGTGCCACTTGACTTGACTGACAGGAGTGCCCACGAAGCGGCGACAAAAACTGTCCTGAAGCATTTTGGAAAGGTAAGTCAGACTTTCCTCAGTGGATTGCTTAGGGAGAGGGAGGAATTTCAGGGGCACCTGCCTTGGCCGCAGTTTGCAAAGGGGCAGGAAATGGGCGTCAAAGGTCATTTGTTATAAAATGTGGAGCAGTTTGGCATTCTTTAAGCTGGCGCATGAAAAGCCATCTCTTTATGAGATATCCAAAATTGGTTTTAAAAGCTGTCATAAGCAGCATGAGGGGGCTGCTGTTCTAGAAACTCGAACCCAAAGCCCCTTTTGGCACATGGAACTAGTCATGCAGTTGGGATCCTGAGTTCAGTTTAAAAATAATAAAAGTATTTCTATCCTGTACAGTGGTACCTCTGGTTACGAACTTAATTCGTTCTGGAGGTCCGTTCTTAACCTGAGCTACTGCTTTAGCTAATGGGGCCTCCCGCTGCCGCCACACCACCGGCGTGCGATTTCTGTTCTCATCCTGAGGTAAAGTTCTTAACCCGAGGTACTACTTCCGGGTTAGCGGAGTCTGTAGCCTGAAGTGGTTGTAACCCGAGGTACCACTGTTTTTATATATCAGAATTTGCAAGCAGTGTACCTTAAAGCACTCTGATGCCTTGTGGAAAAAAGAAAGTAACTTTTGTAGTTAGGAAAGTGAAGATGCTCATTGCTGTTTTCCCTCCCTGCCAAAAAACCAGAACAAATGCTCAGTTAAGTGCAGATACAGCCTAACCTTCATGCAAGCTTTGCACAAACAAATCAGAATGAATGCTCAGTAAATAAGTCTTCGGGACAACCCCTAGGATTACCTAATTCAGCATGCTTATTTTCCTTTTACTTAGTAAAACAAAGCTGAAAAATTTGCAATTTTGCAATTGGTATCTGTCTTTTGAAAGGGGAATTCTCCACAGAAAAATCAAGTTTCGGGGGTTTCCCCACCCTGTTTCCTTGCAAATGCTTAACTTTCTCCCTCTTGTTCCCAAAGATCGACGTCTTGGTGAACAACGGCGGCCGTTCCCAGCGCTCCCTCTATGTAGACACGTCCGTCGATGTCTACAAGGCTATCATGGAGCTCAACTACATTGGCACCATCTCCCTAACGAAATACGTCCTGGACCACATGATACAGAGGAAACAGGGGAAGATTGTCACCATCAGCAGCGTGATGGGCATCATGGGAGCTCCCTTGGCCACCGGCTATTGCGCCAGCAAACACGCCCTGCAGGTAAGGCTCATCTTCCAGCCTTCGACTGCTCATGGCTTGTATCGGAGACTCTTGCCTTTGCCATGGACTCACTAGGTGGCCTTTGGCAAATGACTCTCTCACAGACTTGGTCCCCCTTCCCCAGTGGCGTGCGGTCAGTGAACTAGGCTAGTTCCCTAAATGTTCCCCTGGTACCTCCTTCCCCAAGCCCAGGAAGCTTCTGCCCAGCTTAGGAAGGGAAGTGTGATGCTCATGCGTGCAACATAATAATAATAATAAAATTTTATATATATCCCGCCCTCCCCAGCTGAAGCCGGGCTCCGAGCGGCTAACAACAATAGAAGTAACACAGCATTCTAAAATCAATTCATTCTAAAACCAATTCAAAATCAAATTAATGGCAACCATTGACCTAGAGTTCTGTGAGGATTACCAAAGGAGGGGGTCAGACTGTGGCTTGGCCAAAGGCCTGGTGGAACAGCTCTGTCTTGCAGGCCCTATGGAAGGACGTCAAGTCCCGCAGGGCCCTAGTCTCTTGTGACAGAGTGTTCCACCAGATCGGGGCCATGGCCAAAAAAGCCCTGGCTCTGGTTGAGGCCAGCCTAACCTCCCTGTGGCCCGAGACCCCCAAGATGTTTTTGTTTGAAGACCGTAGGGTCCTCTGTGGGACATACCAGGAGAGGTGGTCCCAGCCCCACAATCACCTTCGTAAGCTGGTGCCTCTGGCCCTAACTGTTCCCCTGTGAACATTTCACTGCCCTGCCCCAGTCTGTGATAGATGAATCATAGAATCATAGAATCATAGAGTTGGAAGAGACCACAAGGGCCATCGAGTCCAACCCCCTGCCAAGCAGGAAACGATGAGACAACCGTGGTTTGTAAGGAACACAGGGAGCTGACTTATACCAACCTAGTACTGTCCACCCTGGCTGGCAAGGGATCTCCAAGGTTTCACACGGGGGTTCTCTCCCAGCCCTACGTCCAAAGATGTTGGGGATTAATTTTGAGACCTTCTACATGCACAGAAGGGACACGGTGGCGCTGTGGGTTAAGCCTAGGACTTGCCGATCCCTGTGATGGGGTGAGCTTCCGTTGCTCAGTTCCTGCTCCTGTTCGAAAGCACGTCAAAGTGCAAGTAGATAAATAGGTACCGCTCCGGCGGGAAGGTAAACAGCATTTCCGTGCGCTGCTCTGGTTTGCCAGAAGCAGCTTAGTCATGCTGACATGAAGCTGTACACCGGCTCCCTCAGCCAGTAAAGCGAGAGGAGCGCCGCAACCCAAGTCGGCCACACCTGGACCTAATGGTCAGGGGTCCCTTTACCTTTTTACATGCACAGAAGATGCTTTGCCACTGAACTATGGCCCTTGGTGCATCCCAGTGCTGGTTATCTGATATTCCTAAGAGATTCCGTCCTGTTTGAGCTTGGGGGAAGAAAGCTGGTACTTTTAACTGTCAGGCTCTTGTTGTTTCTCAGGGCTTCTTCAACTCTCTCCGACCTGAGCTCACTGATTATCCCAGGATAAGTATAATTAACATCTGCCCGGGGCCTGTGCAGTCACAGATCATACAAAACGTCTTCACTGAAGATATTGCGAAGGTAAGAAAGGTTGAGATGATTAAAGGACTGTGTTAACTGGGATTAGAAGATGCTGTGAAATCAAAGAAATATAGTTAAGGGTCATTACTGCTGTGCACAGTTAGATATCACCTAGAGTTGTCACTAAATATTTATAAAGCTAGTTTATTAAGTAGTTTAACCTAGAAGCCTCATTGAATTGAACAGGACTAACCTCTGAGCAGACATGGTTAGGATTGCACCTTAAAACGTTATTCCTCCATAAGCTAATAACTCACAGCTTATTAATCGAAGCCAGAACAGCAATAACAAAATCACACAAAGAAGAATCTGAAGAAGTGTGCATGCACACGAAAGCTCATACCAAGAACTAACTTAGTTGGTCTTTAAGGTGCTACTGGAAGGAAATTTTTTATTTTGAAAATCACACAAGGTTCTTCATGAATGGATTCCAGTCTCTAGATGTCTTCATATTCTCCTCCTTGGAAGCACAATGGAAATAAAATATTTTTTTTAAAAAAAGACCCACAGCATCTTGTATGACAGCTTCCAGGTAGAGGGTACAGTCCTCCCCGGACTGTACCACTTCAGGACACGGGTAGGGCAATCGTGTCTCCAAATACTCCCCGACATCCCCCCCCCAAAGGTGCCTACACATATAGGAAACTTGCAAGTCTAGAACAAGCTTAGGCTAGCCAATGCGATGCTCTCCAAATACAACTCAATGCTGGAGCGAGTTTTGTGGTTTTGTAGGTGTTCTGTGCGGTTCTGAATTTCGTGTCCCATCTATGTTGTTTTTTTTAAAGGAGTGGGTTTTGAAAGGCCAAACACAGTAGCCTTCACAGAGGCAACTCTGGTCTGCCGCTTGCACAGATCTTCTTTTGTCTTGCTGGCTATTCTGTAATCCTCTGGCAAGGCCAAACTCTTATGTAGTCATAGCCCGTAAATCCAAATTGCTCCGGCTGGCCTCTCATCCACTTTTGTTTTTTTTTAAGCAAGAAACTTTCAGGTTGCATCTTCTTAAAATGCAACGGAGCACCAATCGCTCGCAGTGACTGAATTTATGATTAATGTGCCTGAACATTGTTCAGATAAGTAAGCCTGAAAGAGTTCGTACCAAGGCTTTTCAGACAATAATATCTCAGCTCAAATAAGTCAGGACATTGTTTAGGTAGCTTTGTGGCCTACTCAAGCTGCTCGTAAGATAGTGATCCAGTTTAGGGGAACAGCTTTTTCTATCAACTCGGGGTCACACAATCTAGGCCTCTTTCCTCATAAGCCCCTGCCCCCAACTCAGGATAATTCTTCCCACGAATACTTGACACCCCTTTTGGCTGTCCAGAACTCTCCCCGACTTTTAGGCCCCAGGTCTCCACACTGCCCCCCCTCCCACTAAGGCAGGGATGGGAATACAGGGATTATGGGAGTTGGGAGTACAACAAGGTCTAGGGTACCAGAGGTTCCTTAACTGTGTCCTAGAGGTTACCTTCAAAGATATATGACACACAGAGACTTTGTTAGAAAGATGAACAAGCCTTGTTGAGCAAGCACACAGCCCCTTTGTTTACGATGGGGACATAAAAACCAGATCTTTGCTTACTAAGATGAGAGATTGTTTGTTTTATAAAGATTTATATTCCACCCCTCACCATTAGCGATCTCAGGGCAGGTCAAAACAATTTAAGACACAAAGAAGAAAGCAAAAAAGTACACTTAAAAAATCTTACCAGTCCATCTATTAAACACGACAAAGATAAGATTGTCCAAATGTGGTCACTGTAATAAATTCATCGGGTGTGCTGTGAGTTCTTGCTTGATTAAAACTCAGCATAAATGGGCAAGGGCAAAATGCCACATTTTCTACTCTTAGCACAGATACAGCCTTCTGAAAGTGGACTGGCCTTTTGAACTGTGTCCCTTTTACGCTGATATGGTTGTATCAATGCCTCCACCTTGGGGGCAGCATGGGCCAATTCCCATCCAGCTCACCTGCCTCCTAGCTCACACCTGGCACAGGTGTGGCAAACATATCTGGCCTGGTCAGTTAGATCTTACACTGTAAGGGGGGCGGGAATTATAATTTATCTTAAAAACCACTGTAAACAGTTAAAACGGTTAGTAGGATTGGAATAACACTTGCAGTTTACTGGTGAATTTCGGACAAAATGGAGAAGTGAAATATTTGGATTATTATAATAAAATGCAGGAGGAAATGACTAACAATGGGACCCACAAAGGGGAGGGCTGTTCAGGAGATTCTATGGAATCTTGCTCTTAAGTTTTATGTTGTATATGTGATTGTAAAACGGCAATCTGAAAAATCAAATACCGTATTTTTTGTTCTATAAGACTCACTTTTTTCCTCCTAAAAGGGGGAAATGTGTGTGTGTCTTATGGAGCGAATGCAGGCTGCGCAGCTATCCCAGAAGCCAGAACAGCAAGAGGGATTGCTGCTTTCACTGCGCAGCGATCCCTCTTGCTGTTCTGGCTTCTGGGATTCAGAATATTTTTTTTCTTGTTTTCCTCCTCCAAAAACTAGATGCATCTTATGGTCTGGTGCGTCTTATAGAGCAAAAAATACGGCAAATAATTAAAAAAGAAAGATCTTATGCGGCAAACCACTCTGTGATCCTCGGGAGATCGCATGCTCCCTCTCCAGCTTACTCTCTTCCCTAACCCCCTGCTTTCCCATCCAGGCAAATGCAAACGTTGGGGATCAGTCTCACAAAATGGAAACCGGCCGTTGCGTGCGACTAACACTGATCAGCATGGCTAACGATATAAAGGAAGCCTGGATCAGCGACCATCCATACCTGGCAGTCTGTTACCTCTGGCAATACACACCTACCTGGGCATGGTGGTTGTTGAATCGCCTAGGGAAGAAGCGAATTGAGAATTTCAAAAAAGGAGAGGTACGTCCTTCAAGCAAGAGCTGTTCTTATGTTCCGTTATCACCCTAGCCCAGGGTTTCGCAAACTTGGGTCTCCTCCTGCTGTTTTCGGACTACAAGTCCCATCACCCCTGGCCACTAGGGATGATGGGTCTTCATCCCTGGCCAAAGGATGATGGGACTTGTAGTCCAGCAACAGCTGGAGATACCCAAGATTGGGAAACTCTGCTCTAGCCTATTCAGCCAGAAACAATGTGTGTTGAAGGGCTTTGAAGGCTGAGTCTTCATTTGCTCCCTTGCAGTGCATTGTCTCAACCCACTTTGTGGGCTGCTTGCTGCTCATCCTCTGTATGGGCCGAAGTGTTCAGATAGGTCTGCTGCACGGTCAGGGGAAAAACAATGCTGTCCAGGGTTGTAAAGACTGCGGAGAGAATAATTGGGTGCACTCTTCCCACCTTCGATCAAATCTATGCTGCCAGGTGCCATAAGAAAGCGGCAGAGATAGCGCAGGATACTACGCACCCCGGAAATGATCTCTTTCAGTTTCTGCCTTCTGGAAGAAGGTACAGGGTTATAAAGGCCAGGACTAGCCGCCTGAGAAACAGTTTCTACGCAGATGCAATTCTGGTTCTAAACGCAGCATAAGGGGTCTCTATAGTATAGTGTATTTTATAGTATAGTGTATTTTATAGTATAGTATTAGTATAGTATAGTGTATTTTAAAATGGGGTTTCAGAGTTTTTAGGTCTCTATAGTATAGTGTATTTTATAGTATAGTATTAGTATTAGTATTGTATAGTATAGTGTATTTTAAAATGGGGTTTCAGAGTTTTTAGGGGTTTTTGAACTTTTATGTAGTTTTTCAATTTCCTTGTTCTGTATGGGACAATGACAACAAAGATACCGTATATCATTTTATTGGAGGGATCCGGTTTCATGCTGTTTGCCAGAAGAGGTGGAAGAAGCAGGATCAGAACAAAAGGCACCCTCTCACATCTCTGCCTTTGCAGTATTCATTCAGGTTCCCAGAGTGTATTTTCAAAAGCTGTATGGGGAGGAAGAGGGGAGGGGCAGGCGGTGGCAAAAGCTCTGGCCCAACTCTTTGGATCCTTCCTCAAGTTATGCTCTCTTAATCCTATGATGCTTTAAAGCTGTTAGGCAGTGAAAGTGGTCCTCTTTCCTATAGCCCAGTTGGAGGAGTGTTTAAAAAATGTTCTTTGTTCTCTGTAACCCACCCAACTGATTGGGTTGCCCCAGGCACTCTGGGCGGCTTCCAACAAATATAAAAGCATAATAACATTTTAAATATTTAATCAAACATTAAAAACTTCCCTATGCAGGGCTGTCTTCAGGTGTCTTCTAAAAGCTGTAGATAGATAATTTATTACGGTCGGAGACTGTTTATCTCCTTGGCATCTGATGGGAGGGTATTCCACGGGGTGAGCACCACTGCTGAGAAGGCCCTCTGCCTGGTTCCCTGTAACCTCACTTCTTGCAGCCAGGGAACCACCAGAAGGCCCTCGGAAGTGGACCTCAGTGTCCGCGCTGAACAATGGGGGTGGAGATGCTTCTTCAGGTATACAGGGCCTCTCCTTCGGGTATACTTAAGTATAAATGAAATTAAGAGCAGTCTGGACTAAGTTGTGCTTTTTGTTCATTGCAGGACGCTGATATTTCCTACTACAAAAAATCTTCTTAAAGGAGCATTACATTCTCCTTTTCACCAATACCAGCATAAGGAGGAGGAAGAACCCCTGCTTTAAGTACACATTCTTTTTTGAGGATAAGGAATGGCGTTATAATACGTAACCCATACCTGTTCCACTATAGTCTCTTGAATAAAAAATGATTTTATAACGCTTGTTGATACTGTAGTGTGGTTAGCCACCAAAAACCTTTACTACCTGGCCTTTCATGGTGCTATCTTCTGCTGTATGCTAGAGGGACCATTCAAATCTACACCCCACCCCAGTGTCTTCTCAGGCCCTGTCTTAATGCCTTTAGTGACTCATTTACTGTTTTTGCCTCTTGCTTCATTTCAAGACCTCAGGATACAAAAAAAGAATGTTAATATACACAGGTGTCTCTCTCCAAACAATGCACTCTCAGGAAAACGTTTGTTAGGCGAGCGCTTGCGTAAAGTCAGCCATTTCCATTGATTCCTATGGGGAAATTTCTAATGTGTTCCTGACCATGGAATTTTCACCTCAAAATGATTTGGGGGGGGGGGACACGCTGGAAAACCCTCTGAAAGCTTGCGAAAGGCAAACAAGGAAGGGGTGGGAAAGCTCTCTATAGTTGTCCAATCCCCCTTCCTGCCTTGTTCTGGTGAAATGGCTGCTATCTACCAGCAAAACACAAATAAGGCTTGTTTAAGGCTGCCTATTTGTTTAAACAGGTCTGGCTGTTTGGATATCTGAATCTGCAGTGTGTATAACGAGGTTTGGGTACTAATTCCTTGTTTTTAGATGATTTTTTGCATAACAAGTGTTTGGATAGTGGGACCTGCAGGTACACAAAAAGGACCAAGCTTTTATCTACCACCTCCATTTTTCTTACTGAATGCTACTAAGGCAGTGCTGTGTTCTTAAAGTGGTTTTCGCTATATTTACATTTATAAAGAAAAGTACTTTGGCAGCAGTTAGATCTCATGTTGACTTTTAGCCTGGCTTTCTCCCGTGTGGTGACGAGATCCGAAGCTGCTTCAAATTAAAAGGATTAATTCAAATGAACCTTAAACATGGCTTGATTATAGTTAGTAAAAACTTGATTATACAGTGGTGCCCCGCAAGACGAATGCCTTGCAAGACGAAAAACTTGCTAGACGAAAGAGTTTTCCGTTTTTTGAGTCGTTCCGCAAGATGAATTTCCCTATGGGCTTGCTTCGCAAGACGACAATGTCTTGAGAGTTCTTGTGAGTTTGTTTCCTTTTTCTTAAAGCCGCTAATAGCCATGCTTCGCAAGACGAAAAAACCGCAAGACGAAGAGACTCGCGGTCGTCTTGCGAGGCACCACTGTAGTTAGCAAAAACAAAGGTTCACAAGCTTATGCATTGAGGCTGGCTTCTTTCTGCTTTTCACCATCAAGGCTAGCCGTTCAAACAACACGGCAAGCTGCTGTTAATTAGAAGCAGACATTTCAGAGCTCCTTCCTGTGGGTGTGCAGGAAGGAAGGGGGAGGAGAGAGATTGCATGAAAGGGGGCGGGTGGTTTCGGTTGCTTTTGAAGCCTCCTTTGTGCTTTGGCTTAAATGGGACACCTAGTAAGTCTCATGCCAAAATGTAAGTGGAAGAGCAGGATGGGAAGATACTGAAAGTTAAAGGACAATTCAAACTAACGCTAAAACGAGGTCGGGAAGCCTTTTCTACCCCCAAAAAATCCAGATGTTCATTTCCATGTTCTACAGCAGTCATTCTAAAGCCCTCTGAGGCAGGAAATATTACATGAGATTTGTTTTTTCACCTTGCAGGGTACAGGTGAAAACTTGGGTTTCAAACCTCTCCTTGTTTATAGGAATTTTGGTCCCAGTGATTTCAGTGTTATCTAGAGGTGGGCAGATTAGCAGAGCAAGCTTTTCCACTTGCCAGGCTTATTGCACCATGAGACTGTTTGCACCAAAGTAAGAGTATGCGACTTGCTATAATTGAAAAGAACTCGCTGCAGGCTGAACAGATGTATTATTGAGTGTTTCTTCAAGTATCACTTTGTCAATGCAAATAAAGCTATACAATATAAACAAGTGATAAAATCCAAGTGTGGTCTTTCAAAATCGGGGGGGGGGGGGAGGGGGGAGCTTTCATCCTATGTACATTGTTGTACTAACCTGTGGTTTCAAAGTATGTAAGCTGTGACCTGCCTTCTAATGCAAGTCACCTGTCAAGTTACTGATTTTTTATTTAAAAAAACAACAACCTCGCAGAATACATCAATGAGCTTATTGCCTGCTTCTCCCAGCATCTCCCTCCATCAGCCCAACAAGGACCAGAGGTTCAGACATCACTGGGGCTGAAAGAGACACGTTCCTAATATTCCTGCCAAAAAAACCGGCCTCTTCTGCTGCCACCGACATCTTTGGCAACTTAAGTTTTCCTTGCTGCAAGAGTCAAGAAAATTAATGCAGTTTTTCTTTAGGAAACCAAAGGGCCAAGGGTCAAGTTCTAGAGCAAAGGTACATGGAGAGGTTCGCAGGAATAAACTGGGTAGCCCAGGGGAGGATCTGCTGCTTGTATGGTCAGGTTCCTCAGGAGGACAGGATGAGCTTGGATACTGTAGCGTTCCTCGTCGTCGTTGGTGGCGTAGAGCAGCTCCCAAGAAAGGTTTGCCCACTGCCCTCTAACAGCTTCGCTGTTCAGTTTCCCCACTTGCACTAGGAATTCCTGAAGGGTGAGGACTCTGCTGGTATAAACTCCCTGAAAGACAAGGCACATACAGTCATACCTTGGGTTACAGATGCTTCGGGTTGCGCACCACCCTGAACCCAGAAGTACCGGAACAGGTTACTTCTGGGTTTCAGCGCTCACACATGTGCAAAAACACTAAATTGCGCATGCGCAGAATCGCAAACTGTGTGTGCGCAGACGCAGCGCTGCGGGTTGCAAATGTACCTCCCACACGGATCACATTCACAACCCGAGCGTCCACTGTATGTGGAAAATTAGCGCTCTTGTATATTGCTGACAGCAGACTCTGACCCATCAGAGGCTTGTCGTTGGAATGGGGAGGAAGGTAGTTTTTCACTCAAATATTCTAGAGTTTAGGGTGGGGGACACTTCAAAGTAGTGTGGGAGATGGTGACGGGGTTGCAGAGTGAAGGACCATAGCTCAATAGTAGAGGATCTGCTTTGCATGCAGAAGGCCGCTCGTTCAAACCCCAAGGTCTCCAGGTAGTGTCGGGAATGTCCCGTGTCAAACCCTGGAGAGCCACTTCCAGTCGGTGTACACACTACTGAGCTAGGCAGACCAAACTCTGTATAAAGCATCTAACCATCATCATCATCATCATCATCATCATAAATTATTTACACCCCACCCATCTGGCTGGGTTTCTCCAGCCACTCTGGGCAGCTCCCAATTGAATATTAAAAACACAATACAGCATTAAACATTAAAACCTTCCCTAAACAGGGCTGTCTTCAGGTGTCTTTTAAAAGTAGGAGAGTTGCTTATTTCCTTGACATCTGATGGGACGGCGCCACTACCGAGAAGGCCCTCTGCCTGGTTCCCTGTAACCTCACTTCTCGTAGTGAGGGAACCGCCAGAAGGCCCTCGCTGCTGAATCTCTGTGTCTGGGCTGAACATAGGGGTGGAGACGCTCCTTCAGGTATACAGGACCGAGGCTGTTTAGGGCTTTCAAGAGACCCAACACTTTGAATTGTGCTCAGAAACGTACTGGGAGCCAATGTAGGTCTTTCAAGACCAGTGTTATGTGGTCTCTGCGGCCGCTCCCAGTCACCAGTCTAGCTTCCGCATTCTGGATTAGTTGCAGTTTCCGAGTCACCTTCAAAGGTAGCCCCACGTAGAGCACATTGCAGTAGTCCAAGCGATAGATAACTAGAACATGCACCCCTCTGGCAAGACAGTCTGCAGGCAGGTAGGGTCTCAGCCTGCGTACCAGATGGAGCTGGTCAACAGCTGCCCTGGACACAGAATTGACCTGTGCCTACATGGACAGCTGCCAGTCCAAAATGACTCCTAGACTGTGCACCTGGTCCTTCAGAGGCACAGTTACCCTATTCAGGACCAGGGAGTCCCAAACACCCGCTGCCCCTCCAAAACAGTACTTCTGTCTTGTCAGGATTCAACCTCACTCTATTAGCCACCATCCAACCGCCTCCAGGTACTCACACAGGACCTTCTCCGCCTTCACTGGTTCTGATTTAAAAGAGAGGTAGAGCTGGATATCATCCACATACTGATGAACCCCCAGCCCAAACCCCCTGATGATCTCTCCCAGCGGCCTCATGTAGATGTTGAAAAGCATGGGGGAGAGGATGGAACCCTGAGGCACCCCACAAGTGAGAGCCCAGGGGTCTGAACACTCATCCCCCAACCCCACTTTCTGGACATGGCCCAGGAGAAAGAAGAACCACTGTATAACAGTGTCCCCAGCTCCCAGCCCCTCTAGACAGTCCAGAAGGATGTTATGGTTGATGGTATCAAAGACTGCTGAGAGATCCAGCAGAACTAGGAAACAGCTCTCACCTTTGTCCCTAACCCGCTGGAGATCATCGACCAGTGCGACCAAGGCAGTTTCAATCCCATGGTGAGGCCTGAATCCTGATTGGAAGGGATCCAAGTGGTCTGCATCCTCCAGGCATGCTTGGAATTGTTCAGCAACCACCCGCTCAATCACCTTGCCCAAGAATGGAAGATTTGAAACTGGGCAATAGTTGGCCATATTGGCTGAGTCGAAAGATGTTTTTTAAAGAAGCTGTTTAATGACCGCCTCTTTCAGCGGGTCTGGGAAGGCTCCCTCGCAGAGGGAAGCATTCACCACCCCACAGAGTCCATCGCCCAGCCCTTCCTGGCTCACTTTTATTAGCCAGGATGGGCAAGGATCAAGGAGGCAGGTGGTTGGTTTCACTTGTCCAAGCAGCCTGCTCACATCCTCGGAAGTAACAGATTGGAATTGATCCCATATAACATAACTAGACAGGACTCCAGCACTCTCCTGCCCCAGCCCTGCTCCCACAGTGGAGTCTACCTCCTTCCAAATCTGAGTGACTTTATCCGCAAAAAACTTTGCAAAAGCATTGCAGGAGATCTTGGGGTCCCTACCAGGCCCTGGTGACAAAGGTGGTTCCGATAGATTGCGAATCACCTGAAAGAGTCTCCTGCTGCTGTTTTCTGCAGTTGCAATAGTGGCAGTGAAGAAGGTCCTCTTCGCCGTCGCCATTTGGTAGGCTCAACATTGAGCTCTAACCCATGTCCAGTCCGATTCAGAATGAGTTTTCTGCCACTGGCGCTCTAGCAATCTCAACAATTGTTTCATCACCCTCAGCTCCAGGGAAAACCATGGAGCAATCAGAGGGCACTTCGGAGCCAGACAGTCAATAGCCCTGGTTAACTCTGCATTCCAGCGGGGGACCAGAGAATCACTTGAAAGGCCATCAACATGGGATAAAACATTCCCTACCACTCTCTGGAAGCCATTTGGATCCATTAAGTGGCGGGGGCAGACCATCCAAATCAGTCCCACCTCCCTGCAGAGGGGAAGGGTCACGGAGGAGTCCAGTTGCACCAGGAAGTGATCTGACTATGGCACTTCTTTTGTTTCGCTTTTACTTAGTGTCAGATCACCAACACCCATAGAGGTGAACACCAGGTCTAAGGCATGTCTGCAGCTATGAGGTGGGCCAAATTTATTTAGGGACAGCCCCATGGAGGCCATGTTTTCCACGATGTCCCAATCAGCCCCTTGTAAGTTCGTGTCGGCATGGATGTTAAAATCCCCTAGGTAGGACAACCAAATTAGGTGTCTCCAGGAGTACGTCCGCCACGACCTGAAGCAGCTCAGGCAGGGAATCCTTGGTGCAGCAGGGAGGTCGGTACACCAAAAGGAATTCTGTACTGTCCCTATTGCCCAACTTCCAGAACATGCACTCAGAAAACTGGGTCTTCCCAATAGGACGCCTGGTGCAAAGTAGTGACTTCCTAAAAATCACTGCAACACCCCCCCACACATGACCTGGGTTGCTGTGTGTAAGAGAAACCTGGTGGACAAGCAGCGGCAAGGACAAGCTCATCTGCTTCATCCAACCAACTCTCTGTCACACATGCCAGGTCAAGTTCTCCATCCACAATCAGGTCGTGGATGGCAGTGGTCTTATTCATCATTGACCTGGCGTTGCACAGCAACACTTTCAGGTCATGTGGGTTTCCCTTGCTGATTCCAGTATCCTTCTGGTCAGGGCCAGACCCGGAGGCAGGGATGGTCCTCAAACAACGACTAAGCCTGCCTCCTCGGTAATGACATGGTCCTACGTTCCTAACAATGAGCATGTCCCTACCCACTCCACAGATGGAAACATCTGCTGAGTCAAAGTGCCCTTCAGAAGCAGAGGAACATCCTTGGATACAATCCAAGGCCATAAAATACTTTACAAGGTTATTAACTGAGTAAAGAAATTGGTTGTTTCATGCCCCCAAGCCAGTTACAACAGCTGAATCATAGTTTTGGATTCAATTAAAGGATTCGTTGTCCAATAACTACATCTAATTCAAGCACCTTGATTGGGTCTAAAAAGTTTTTTTGAACTGTTTTTAATTAACACTCTTTTTTTTATATAAAAAAAGCAACATTCTTGTGCCTTGCAGCAAAATTCATGCATGAAAAATAGAAAAACCACTTACCATATTAGGGTCATGCCCCAAGGAAAAAAGATACGGCTTCTCTCGTAAAACAGCTTGCTGCCACTTTTCTTCAGACACCAGTCCAATGTACCAGTCGTTCTCATATTCTTCAAGACAGCTTAGCAGCTCTTTGAAACTTTCCACTGGTCCCAGACTTGCTTGGTCAACCAAAAGCTTAACTGTGTATCTGTAAGATAAACCACATAAGGACCAGTGCACAATGTGTAGATTTATAAAGCTACTTAAGAAAGAATGCCTATAATAACGCCACCCTGGGAACACTCACGTGTGGCTGGAGCCACAGCTAGATTTGCCTAGGATTAATTATGAGCTTAATTATGCATTAATCACATAGTAAGGTTATGTCTGCATCTGCTGATTTGGAGAGCAAATTACTTGCGTGTAGCTCGTTCAGCCTTCATGGTTTCCCTATCCTGTCTGACCAGTAGTTCCTGCAGACACTCTTTAAACGCTCTTTGGCTAGACTGTACATTAGATGGTAAGAAGGCCACTGGATCAAAACCAAGTTTTGAAGAAATGTATTACAGCTTTCTATCCAAGCAGCCGCAGAGGGCGATTGCAGCTGCTCTGCCACACATGGCTTGACCAACTCATTTACTGAATGGTTCTGTTTTAAGTAAAAGGAAAAAGACATCCTTCAGCGTGCAGTCCATTCTGTGACTTTTCCTGATTAGCATTCTTACTCACGGCTTCTTAAAATATAAAGGCCAGAGCCTCTTGAGAACAGGTCATGAGCCTTTTAACGATGCCCTTGTGATTTCAGAGTCCCGCCTCACTCAAAGAATACTGGAATCTTGTACATTTCTCCAAGAGACACACCCTTGGTTTTTATCTCCAGTGCACAGTCTAGATTTATGCAGTCCATGGTGGTAAAGGAATGCACATTCTTTTAAGGTTTGTTCAAGACTGTATGTACTGACCAGGAAATGTGCACAAGTGTTTCTTCATGGACAGATGATGTGCATTCTCTATAACCCATGCTGAACGTGCACAGTGGCACATTAGTGATTCAGCTCACAAAACTATTAATCTCTCTCTCTCTCTGTATGTTTGTATGTGAATGCACAACTTTATAGTAGGGGTGGCTAAGGCCCAGTCTGGAGGCCCAACGCAACCCAAATCCATTTTTTCTGCTCCCCCAAAACCCCCGTTTTGGGAGGTAAAAGAAAAAGCAATGTAATAGCACAGAGAGGGGGCAGTGGAGTCCAGTACTCAATGCAGAAGCAAATCACCCCGTCCCCAGTCATTGTTTATTGAATTTACATCCTGCTCTTCCTCCCAAAGGGAGGCCAGGAAGGTAAACAAGTGATAAACCTAAGATACCTTGGAAACAATTGCAATACAGATACCGGGCCGAGTTCAAGGTGTTACTATTGGTATATAAAGCCCAGTGCTCGATGGACTGGTCATGTTGTGCAGATGCCTGATTATAGTCTTCCAAAGCAACTACTTTATTCCAAACTTAAAAATGGAAAGTGTAATGCTGGAGTGCTTCTTCTCTACTTGAAAAAAAGAGGGTAAAACTACAGAAGGTAAAAGCGGAAATCTCTGTAAAAGCTGTAATTGAGATACAGAAGTCTGAAAGTGCTGAGCTCTAGAAAGAGGAAAATACAGTTGTCTGGAAGTTAGAAGAACAGACTGCAAGCCCGTGCTTGGAGAAGCATAGGGCTGTAAATATTATGTCTTAATTCATTTATAAGTTTCTGCAAGTAAAAGTTTTTGAATGTTAAAGTCTGGACATTTGTTTTAATTTCCAATAAAGGGTGCCAGTCCTATACAGTGGTACCTCGGGTTACACATGCTTCAGGTTACACACTCCGCTAACCCAGAAATAGTACTTCAGGTTAAGAACTTTGCTTCAGGATAAGAACAGAAATCAGGCTTTGGCGGCACGGCAGCAGCAGGAGGCCCCATTAGATAAAGTGGTGCTTGACAACCATATGTCAGGAGTGCTCTGATGGTGTTTCCTGCTTGGCAGGGGGTTGGATTCGATGGCCCTTGTGGTCTCTTCCAACTCTATGATCCTAGGATTCTAGGTTAAGAACAGTTTCAGGTTAAGAATGGACCTCTGGAACGAATTAAGTACTTAACCTGAGGTACCACTGTATATGATTTGAGCTTCTTAGTTGCACTTTTGCTACCCTTATTTCAACAGTTTCTTGCCACGGTTACCTGAACACTTTCAGGGCCAGCTGAAATAACTCCTGCTTTGCCACCAGCCAGTCCAAACAGACCGACCAGGGAAGGCCTCCATTGTAGGCTCTGAATATGTGGCCAGGCGAGGGAAGAACATCGTCTAACCCAAACACGGCAATGTAGCAGGACAGGGCACACTTGACGTACAAGTCTTTCAAAGCAGCATCTTTAACGATGTCCTCGAGTAAACTTGAAGGGTTTTCCTTCAAGTGGAAGAAGTCCAGCTGGCGAAGTACAAAATGGTACCAGTCTTCCGGGAACTTCTGCTTCATTTCGTAAAGTTTGGCCACAGGTAAGGGTACAGTTCTCCACTCTTCGGGAATGCTTAGCAGCTCAGAATAAGAGTTGCTAAACTTGACTGGGGGCAAATCCACCAAGCCCCATTTCCCCCCAGTGTCTACAGCAGGAAGACCAAGGACAACAGGTTTATAGAGTTTATTGACACTGGGTGCCTCTGGCAGTTCGGTGTCTGTGGTGTGTATTTCGACTGAACCTGGGAGAGAAAAGAAGGGTCTTGGTGTGCTTCCTCGCGAAACCATTTTGGGTCCTTTTTTGCTGGGTTCATCATCAAAAAGGTTGCTGTCGTCAGTCCACTCATCTATTGATTCCACACTGAGGTCGTCATCATTTTTCCAGGAGTCTGGACTTTCTATTGCCTTGCTTAAAACTTCAGGTGGCTCCACTGAAGGCGACTTATGCTTGGATATGGGTGTTCTTTCATGTGTTCTGTGTGTTTTTGATTTCTTATAGAAGTACTGGACTAGCACCCATAAGAGGTTTTTCAGAAAATCGTCTTTCAGCTGCCTCCGGTTGTCAGGCGAGTCAATAATTCCAGACAAGACGTTCCTGGCATCTGAATAGAGCTTCACAGGAAGAACACAACAAGGTGTTAAAATATTTAAAAAGTGTTGGTTGAGGGAGAGGCTCTTCCAGTGCTCCTCGTGTTCAAAGGCCGCCTCAAACATTTCATCTACTTTGTGAGCTTCAGCGGTATGGCAGGAGGTTTCCTGCAATTCTAATCCCTGAAAATCAAACAGACAAAAAGGGGAAAAGAAGATTTTAAAAAACCTGACTAGGTATTCAAGTACACAGAGTAATACACTGGCTCAGTTTAGATGGTCATCACAATCATAGATTTTGCAGGCCCACTTCAAGCCATGGTTTTAAGGGTAGCGCTAACCTGATTTGGACATCACAACAAACATATGAATGGAGTAGGGATGGGGAACCCATGGCGCTCCCAATACTACAACTCCCATCAGCCCAGCCAGCATGTCCAAAGGTCAAGAACCGTGGGAATTTAGTGCCACAACATCTGTAGGGCTACAGGTTCCCTTGCTATGTAGCTCTTCAGCTTTAATGGGACACAGAAAGCAATGTCTTACAGCAAGATCATCTGCATGAATATCAGCTTTCTGAGCCTGCAAACTCTGTATCATCATCAGTGTTTATTGTTATTAGTTCAATTGTTAAGTTTTTATGACTAATTCTACTCCTTTTTATACACCTTGGGTACTCTCAGTGGAAAGATGGGGAAAAACGCACACATGCATACAAACAGTGAGTTCAGTTGGCCGAGTGCTTATCACTTTGGAATAGAAAAGGTGCCAATTCATGGTTTCTACATGGGTCTGGTTTAGATCTGCTTTTAAATAAGCCACATGCTCATTAAGAACAGCTTAGTTTATGAACAACTTGGACTAAGAACGCTGCAAACCCGGAAGTAGGTGTTTTGGCTTGTGAAATTTGCCTTGGAAGCAGAACATATCCCGCTTCCTGTTGAGTGTGTTCCATTTGTAAATTGAGTCCCCCACTGCTATGGGAAAGCACACCTTGGTTTAAGAATGCTTTGGTTTAAAAACAGACTTCCAGAACGGATTAAGTTTGTAAACCAAGGTAAAGGTACAGGTACCCCTGCCCGTACGGGCCAGTCTTGCCAGACTCTAGGGTTGTGCGTTCATCTCACTCTATAGGCCGGGAGCCAGCGCTGTCCGCAGACACTTCCGGGTCACGTGGCCAGCGTGACAAGCTGCATCTGGCGAGCCAGCGCAGCACACGGAACACCGTGTAAACCAAGGTACCACTGCACATTATGTTGAGTCTCAACAGAGCTAAATATCCTGGAGGAAGAGAGATTATTACGATAGAGAAGGGGTGAGTGCTGTGTGGTCAAAAGACTCCTACTCTATGAACTATATAGGGTTGTTTATGAGAAAGAGGAAAAAGGCCTTTCCAACCTACGGTGCAGCACTAGAGAGCAAGAACGGTGTGTTTTTCTACCTCAGGGCAAAACTGGGATAGCAGCGATGGGGTGTGTACTGAAATTGAGTGAGCAAGCATGTGTGGCTGCTTCTCTGTCAACCCCCCCCCCCCCACTGCTGAGCATTTGTGGAGGCTACCCGCCTGCCCCAGCTGCACGTGCACGCATGTGAGCATGAGCTGGCATGCAACCCTCCAAAGGGTGGTGGCTGTTGGGCGGAAAAAGGTTAGCCACCCCTGCCTTGGGTTGGCATCCATCTGTCTTGAGAGACAATGGAGTGTGCATCTGGGGGGTGAAATCAAACTGCTGCGTTAGCAGCACCGAAGTGACCTCCCTGGGGTGCAAGCCTGGGCTGCCCAGACGACAAGACCCCTCCTCTCGGCCTCGCTGATGTGGCCCAAAGGAAAGCAGAGCAAGACGTTTGACACCAGCTTAGCTGCAGGAGTCCCCAGAAGGAGGCATGCAAGGCACCATCCAACTGTCATAGCTCCTGACCCTTTGCTTCTCTCGAAGATATCCTGCAAGTGGGGATTTACTGCAACATTTTGTTGCTAGTCGTACTCATGAAAAACATGCTTCATTCTTTCCCTTGAACTGGGATTTTTTTTGGGGGGGAGTGGGGTGTGTGTGTGAGTCTCCCGCTAGCCCTTTTTTTTTTTTTGCACTTCTGCAAACTTTAGGTTTCCCCAAGCCAGTAGGTATGGTCCCCTCCTGTGCATGGATATGGCTATTTTAAGCTATGTATGCAATGCCACATGTCTCTAAACATTGGAAACAGAGGGGCAGGGAAGGGCAGTAGAAAGATGGTCAGAAGGCAACATATTCAATCTAAAACATGCTAGCAAGAACAGTTTCCGAGTTGCAGAAAGGCTAAGCAGCTTTCTGAATGAATCAGACACCTTGGGCTGGATTCAGACTTGCCATTCTGGGAGCAGAAGCACAGACACCCACCACAGGCTCCCCTTAGAGCAGCTTTCGCCAAGCCGGTACCCTCCATATGTGCTGGACTGCAACTCCCATCAGCACCAAGCAGCATTTTGTAGTCCAAAACATGTGGAGCACAAGTTTTGGGAAGGCTGTGCTACAGGAAGAGGGTTTTTTTGGGCCAGTTTTCCTTCGCACCCACATTACAGCCCCCAACGCCACTTCCCGGGCTGTTCTGAAGGGGTCTTCAACCCTCCATGGAGGTCCTGCAGAAGGAAGAGGGAAATTCACAAAATTCCTCTTCCCTAGGGACTGGATAGTCCCGTGAAAAAAGTTCCACCCCCAGATAGTCTGAATCCAATGCCCACACATGTAGCGTGTTTCCTTTTTTTAACTTTACCCCTCCTTGGGTCACTCTAGCAGATAGTTCGTGCGCCATGAAAATTAGAGCAACTTCTACTGACTGCCAAGGAGGGGGGGAGCTACTCCTCTGCCACAATGGTACCAGATAGGCTTAGCAATAGTCACCTTGATATTAAGACAACAATAAGTGAAGCCTCTTTCTAACACAAGGATCCATACCAGTCTGTCTTGGAATCGGCACAGGTAGTGAGAGCCAGGTGAGCAGAGCCCTTTTGAAAAAGACACACACACACACAAAGAATTAATTTTTGCTGCAGGATTGCTGAACGGCATTTTGGAAGGGACCCTGAGGGACATCTAGGTCAACTGCCTGCAATGCAGGAATCAAGGCAATGGTTGTTATATTCACAGAAAAGTGGGGTTAAAGTCACAAACTAAATACATCAGACTACATCATAGCCATAATCCTGAAATTGCTTACTGAATCTCAGCTGTACATGACTGCAGCTATCACACTGACATGCACAGTTTCTACAAAGACACAGCTGCATGTGGTTACTATTTCCCTTTTTTATATATTAAAAAAAAGGTACAGTGAGAAAAATAAAAGGACAAACCCTGACCCAAATGGCAATCCTCGAAAATAATGGAGAGATGGGGAAATTGTTGTGTCGACAGGTTACAAACAGATTCTAGCTATGGACGTTTGGAGACGCATGGATGTCGTGAGTTTCTGTTGAGGTTTTCTGCTTGGTTGTTTCCATTAGTGGATACAGTGGTGCCGAACGGATCAACAAAATCTCACCCTTAATGATTACAGTAAAGGGCTGCCACACTAGCAGCAATTGCTGAGGAGAGACTTTTGGTAGACAAAGCTCTTGCAGTCACCCCAGCATGGGAGAGAGGAATCGGCTCTGCACAACTGTTTGTGCACAACTATTATTTGCAACTACACTCTTAAAGAGAACATTACTGAATCGAACCAAACCTATTTTGTCGTAGAAGCAAAACTACTCCCCCCCACATAACTGCAGGGGTTTGAGATGTGTCAGATGTCGGCTGACTGCATACCACTGATTACTAAATTATCTCAGCTGGCACAGTTAAAACTACAGTGTTTCAGAATAAAGCAAGTGCAATCTAAGAAACCTGCCATTACATTAGTTAAAATTTAAAATAGCCTTTTCTATCCTGCTGAGCTAATAGAGTGCATTCTCTTGCTAACATTTTTGTAAAGGTTTCCTTAATTGTGCATAGCTGCCAAAACTGATAAAATACGCCTTAACCTTAAAACATAAAGTGATATCCTGCCAAGACATGTCTAGTCAAGGCCTCGCCCATTAAAGACCAGGTAATTTTTTTCCTGATAATTAATTTTTAAAATCATTTAAATCCCCAAGGCATACATGCCCTAGCACAGCACTCTCCAATGTGAGCCAAAGAGGTTTCCTACTGCATTTCTCCCCATACCTATGAAAATGTCTAACATAGATCTCCACCCATCAACTCTAGTAACAAAGAATAGTCTTCTTATATTTCACCTGCTTTTTATATCCATCTACTGATATGAGAAAATCATTTTCCAGATCTGGTAACCACTATGGATTGAATCATACCCCACATACCCAGAAGCCTCCATTCAGCTGTAGCAGCCTTTAGAGACCACAGCTGCTACAATCAACTGGAGGCTTCTGGGTATGCAAGCTCCGATTCAAACTGGCCTCATAGCCATGTAGTCAGGTCAGCTTTCAGCACATGATAAAATGTGATCTAGTGACAAAGTTGTTTTGAAGCTTACTTACCCAGGCTACCATTGGACAGTGCTGACTGCAATGCAGTAGTCAAACTTGGAATCATTTGCTGGTAATATATGGTGTCAGGACAAATGCAGGCCGTCACACCCACAGGTCCCGGCCAACTTCGGATAGGTCTTGGAAAGCCAATCAGAAATATTGGGAGACTGAAAAGGGGCAGCAAGGGGGAAGACAGAAGTGCAGACAGCAATATGAGGGTCAGTACAACTGGAAAGAAGACAATGTTGAGTGTAATCAGGGTAGCAGTGGACTTCCGGCGTTGCTTTTTCTCTGTCCATGATGTCAAGAGAACAGTAAGTGCAAACTGCAGTTTTGAAACAAACTGAAACAGTCGATCCCGGATTATTCCAACCTAGCAGGACAGAAATAGCATATCATTTTTTCTTTAAATTGTAGGCTCTTCTACAGCACTTCGTATTGCTAAAGTCACTGGGATGCCCTCAGAATATTATCTGACCCTAACTCTGGTTTGAATCAAAATAGGAGTCTATTTGGGAAGGAATATGGGAGGGCTGAAGGGCAATAGCACGTTTCATAAAATGTTTAATTATTATTATTAAAGGTAAAGGTAAAGGTACCCCTGCCCGTACGGGCCAGTCGTGACCGACTCTGGGGTTGCACGCCCATCTCGCTTAAGAGGCCGGGGGCCAGCGCTGTCCGAGGACACTTCTGTGTCACGTGGCCAGCATGACGAAGCTGCTCTGATGAGCCTGCACCAGCGCAGCACACGGAAACGCCGTTTACCTTCTCGCTATAAAGCGGTACCTATTTATCTACTTGCACTTAAGGGTGCTTTCGAACTGCTAGGTGGGCAGGAGCTGGGACCGAACGACGGGAGCTCACCCCGCTGCGGGGATTCGAACCGCCAACCATGTGATCGGCAAGCCCTAGGCGCTGAGGTTTTACCCACAGCGCCACCCGCGTCCCATTGGAGTATGTAGGTCAGATCAAATACCATCTGTTTGGGTTATCAGTTTATCTTAAGAGCTACCCTGTATGGCCTGGGACCAGAGTATCTTAAGAACCACCCCACACTCACACCAGTCTGCTGCAGTGCCACAACAGAGAAATCTCTGTACGAGGCTTCCTGCTTTCAATTTTTTGGCCTCCATTGGGGGTGGGGGAAAGGCATGAGGCACGGGACCTTTTAAGTGGTGGCACCTGCTACAGAAACTTTCCCTGGCTCAACTACTGCTTGCCTTTTGGTGAGCAGCTAGGACTTATTCTTCTCCAAGAGGCTAGTCCGACCTTTTAAAAACAGGTTTTGACAGTGCCACTGTTTGATACCAACTCTGACTTGTTGTTCTTGACTTGTTTAATTGGCCTTTTAATAATTTGCTTTAATTTCTGCTTACTTGGTTCACCACCTAGGATATATATATGAAAGGAGGAATAGTAATGCTGAAGGAAGCTACAAATAAAATCAGACTTACCAGCAAGAGCCTGATTCCTGTATCAATGCTTCTATTCCACCAAAGATCAGTATTGAACACCAGCAACTGCACACTTGACACTACCACCATATCCAACAAAGCATGCTCTGTATCCTGCCATACCTGGAACAAAGATTACTTTATTGACTTACAATATGTTCATCTCACTCCTGACCTGAAAATTTTAATACTTAAAATAAAAAGGGCTATATGCAACGCTGCAGCTCCATCCGTGCAACGGACTTCTGTGTGCACCACAGAACTGTGCCTTCCTCACTTGTATTCTACAGCCCCCTCGTGCACCCTCAAAATCTGCTCTGGAGACCTAACAGAGGAGATTTTGGAGGTACGTGGAAGCACATGGGGACGAGAGGAAATGGAGGCCCATTAATAGTAATAATTTACCCTACCCATTTGACTGGGTTGCCCCAGCCACTCTGGGCGACTTCCAACATAATATAAAAACACAAGTGAACATCTAGCATTGAAAGCTTCCTGACACAGGGCTGCCTTCAGATGTCTTCTAAAACTAGAAGATAGTCATTTTCCCCCTTAACATCCCCTGGCATCTAATGGGAGGGCATTCCACAGGGCAGGTACCACTACCAAGAAGGCCCTTTGCCTGGTTCCCTGTAACTTTTTGCACTGAGGGAACAGCCAGAAGGCCCTCAGAACTGGAACACTGTTCATGCAGTTTTGGATACAACCCAAAGCTGTTATTCCTCTGTTGTTGTTGTTTTGCAGGAGTTTCTCAAATGTTTTTGGGTGCCTGACCACCAAAGATCTATTCAAGTGTCTTTTTTTTTTTTAATGCTGCCTAAAATTTACTCGTCTTTCCCGTTTGCCATTTTTGTCCCATACAGTAATTCTCATATTATTATAGAAGTTTTTTTTAAAAAAAAGGGTAAAAGACTCCTGGACAGTTAAGTCCAGTCAAAGTTGACTATGGGGTTGCGGAGCTCATCTCCCTTTCAGACCAAGGGAGCTGGCATTTGTCCACAGACAGCTTTCCGGGTCATGTGGCCAGCGTGACTAAATCGCTTCTGGCGCAATGGAACACAGTGACGGTAACTAGAGCTCACTGAAACACCATTTACCTTCCCATCACAGCGGTACGGTACCTATTTATCTACTTGCACTGACGTGCTTTTGAACTGCTAGGTTATAGAAGTACTGCCTTAGGCTAAGAACAACATGTGCAGTCCACCATGTGCTTGTTTTGTGTGACTTGCTCTAATTCCAAGAATCAGGTTTTCAATTAATCTGGAACATTTACTCAGGTCCTGAGGAAAATAAAATGGGATTGGGCAATACAGCATTGTCAGAGTCAGACAAACAGAGCCCATAACGGAGAGCAAGAAATTACTCGCACCAGCTGTTCCCACTGCCAGCTTTTTTCGTATCTCTCTCAGAAAGTTCAGACCATGTAATTCCCCCATGTTCTCAACAGCATATCCAAAATGGTGATAAACATGCGGGGGGGGGGAGAGAGAGGGGAGAAGAGAAAGAAAAAAGTAGCAATAAACTCAAACTTGGCAAGCTGAATTCTGAACTAGATAATTCCATACAAGACCATGGCAATATTCCAGACACAAAATACATCTAGATTTAAACACGGTACATAAAACCAGTAAGCTAGAGTGAACCTTGGCTAATAATAGAAAAAGCATTTTATAAATAGTGCTCTATTAATGCTTTCCAAGTAGTCAAAATACTTTGCATGCATTATCTCAGTAATCCTTACAAACAACGTTAAGGCTGCCCAGTCTTTTACCCTCCACAATACACGATGGGATCTGCGGCAGAGAACAATCCCTTGTCTAAATCCAAACAACGACCAACAATGACTTAGGTCAATGTTACCTAAGAATTCTTTAACTAGAGATACTTAAATTTAAACTTGGGGCCGTGAAAATACAAGTCGCATTGTCTACCACAATGTAGACATCCCTTATTATGAACAAATATCCCCTTTCAGGAACTGGAAAATGTAATTCTCACATCCATTTGTTATTCTATCTTCCCTAAAAATTAAGTGCTTTTCTTCCATGGTGCTTTTTTTTTTTTAACAAAATACTTAAAAGTTACCATTCTAAAGCCTCTTGAGAATCCAATGGAAACATATACAGATGGAAGATGATGCAGAGAATTGTCTAGGGAAAGAAACGCTATCATAGCAAATGGAGACACTGAAATTACAAGAGAAAAGAAATTATACACAATGTTTTTCCTCATACAAGAAGTATATGCATAAGGGGCATGCTTCAGAACAGAGATTTTGCAACCATGATCTACAGAGTTTTGTCTATTTGGGATTCCCTGGGAAGTTGGAAAGAAGGCAGCAATGAATGTTCCATTTACTAAAACAGAGATCAACACTTAAATTTGTGCATGCAGGTAAAAGTGGAATTATATACTTAATGATTATCAGGCCTTTAAAAATCGTTTACACTGATGCTGTGTGGCTCTCAAGCGGCTGACGTTCTCTAGGTGACTCTCACTGGTCCCAAGATCTTATGAAAGGCCCAGATTGGCTTTTATCTCTGGCAAAAATGCAAGGTGTCTACAGGATAGGTGTCTATGTTCTAACATCTCTTCAAAATTGAGTGGGCAGACATTCATCCCCCATTAGAAAATGCTTAACTGCGACCTTAGTGTTGTGCTAACAGTTTTGACTTTTAATAACTGGTTTTTATTTTGTTTTAATGTCAAGCAATTTTATGTTTCATTTTGTAAGCTGTTTTGAAAATCTTATTGCAAGGGGCATTGACATAATGTCTTTGTCACTTTCTGAAGTCAGTGTAATCCAGTAGCCCTTTTGTATAATAAGACTGATCTGCCAATTGCTATAGAAGTGATATACTATAATTACAGAAAAAAAATATAACAAGTTTTTTATTCAGCAAATTGGGGAGAGGGGGAGAGAAGGGATGTTCTGAAACATTTGAAATCAGTTGTAACATGTCAAATTGGATATCCCAGTCAATTGCCTTTGATATTAAAACCTATTGCTTTTCATTGCTTCATATGCCTTAAATTCTACAGTTCTGTGCTAGATAATGGCCAATTCAATTCTTCTACTGTATTCTGAAATTCAGTACACCAGCTAAATTGTATTTTATTTGCATGATTAATTTGGGCAGTGCATCAGATATTATCTCCTAAATGCCTTCTATATTGGCACTGGGTTAGCAAACCCTTGGTGCTCCAGATGTAGTTGGGACTCGCTTCACTCAACATGGCAAATGGTTAAGGATGATGGGAGCTGTAGTCTAGCAACATCTAGAGGGCCACAGGTTTCTCACTCCTGCTTTAGAATCTAAGAATTACCATTAAACCGAAGCTTATTTTTAAGGGAGAACTCAGCAATTCAGTATATTCCACAGAACGTGGCATTTATAAAGGAACACTTATTCAGTAAACCCTCAGATCATTAAGATTTAAATGCCTTGGCTCCACTTAATGTGGGTTATTTTGGAATGTACGTGTAGAACGTTTCATGATCTTTCTTCGGTCTCCAGCTTATACATAATACAGAAGGCTGCAGACTCTCTTACCTACAGCTAGCAAAATCCTTCTGAGCACACAAATTTTCTTAAGCCTCTTTTGTTTCTCCACAAATACATTCGCGGTCATGACATCCTTTGGATAAAACGGGTTTCGCAACATTCCGAACAGGTACACGGCCTGAATCTGTCCAAGAATCCACGTAGCGAGGAGCAATGCCATCAGCAAATAGCTCACAACAGCCTGGAGGCTGGTTTTAGAAAATGCCTGAGGACCGAGGAAGGAGTGCAACAGGCCAGCTTCCAGGAGAGCCAGAGTCAATGCAGTCAAATAGAAAACAAATTCCCGCCATCCAAACTGGATCCCACAACAGCCAGATGCCTTTGTAAACTTGTCGGAGGCTAAGCAGTTGACCACAGTGCACTTGAACGCAAACCCAATCTCTCTTAAGTTAAGACTCAATGCAAATCCAAATCCAGTCATGAAGAGGACGACACCAAGAGTGCTGGGGATGAAATAAGAGGCAACAGCTGTTCCCACAGAAATCAGAAACATTAATAGCAGCCTAGAAAGGGGAGAAAAAAGATTTATTTGGTTAGGAAGAAGTCATAAATGACATCTGGAGAGTTGGGTTTATTTTCATTTTGGGAAGAGCCATACAGTGGTACCTCGGGTAATGTACGCTTCAGGTTACAGACTCTGCTAACCCAGAAATAGTGCTTCAGGTTAAGAACTTTGCTTCAGGATGAGAACAGAAATCATGCTCTGGCGGTGCAGCGGGAGGCCCCATTAGCTAAAGTGGTCTTCAGGTTAAGAACAGTTTCAGGTTAAGTACGGACCTCCGGAACAAATTAAGTACTTAACCCGAGGTACCACTGTAATTCAGTGGCAGACCATCAGCCTTGCATACAGAAGTTCCCAGGTTCAATACCTGGCGTCTGCAGATAGAGCTGGGAGAGACTCCCTGTCTGAAACTCTGGACAGTCTCTGGCAGTAAGTTTCGACAATACTGAGCTAGATGGACCAGAGGGTCTGTATAAGGCAGCTTCACGTGTTCATACCTTTCCATTCTACCACAAGCAGATCCAAGGATCAGCTTCTTCACCTACTGTGATTTTCAACAGGATGCTCTTTGTCCCATACACAATGTGATGACAACACGCCATACTGGAAGTTTGAGTTGAGCATCATACAGTGGTACCTCGGGTTACATACGCTTCAGGTTACAGACTCTGCTAACCCAGAAATAGTGCTTCAGGTTAAGAACTTTGCTTCAGGATGAGAACAGAAATCATGCTCTGGCGGTGCAGCGGCAGCGGGAGGCCCCATTAGCTAAAGTGGTGCTTCAGGTTAAGAACAGTTTCAGGTTAAGTCCGGACCTCCGGAACGAATTAAGTACTTAACCCAAGGTACCACTGTATTAGCAATTAATCTCCTACGCAGTTTTGCAAACTGTCTGGAGGGTTTGCGAAACTTGCTTTGAAGTATGTGTGTAGTTTAGGGATATGCTTCTGCTGAACTGCATGGTTGTTTTTTAAATAAAGAATATATTGGCACCCAATAACCTAATAAACTTATGAGAGCATAAATTATCTCAGACTGGGGTTCACTTCAACAGATATGCAAAATATTACCCTAAATCGGCAGATACGGTTGCAGAGGGTGAGGAATTTTAAGGAATGGATTCAGGAGGATGCAAAATGCAGGCCATTTCTTTCAAACGTCACTGTTTACAGTTCCATTAGGATAATGCTTCCTGCATCCGATTAAGAGGACTCTAGTTCATGAAAGGTTAAGCTTTAATACATGTCTTCGCCTTTAAGATGCCACAAAATAAATTGTTTTTGCTGCAACAGATTACTACTATTTGTTCATTGCTTTTACAAAACGAAAATATTAAAATGCAGAATTTACCATGCATTTAAAAACCCATAAAACAGAATGAAACTGAAGAGGAATAAATGTGTATTCTTATGCCAAACAATGATTACCTTGTGTTACTTGACATGGGTGAACCGCCTAGACCAAGCTCCAACACTTGTTCCATTCCCCAGAGAAAAAGTGCGTCCAGTGGGGGCAAAATTCCCAGAGTCCACAAGAATGGCAAACACAAAAACACAATGTGCAAAATCTGGTTTGCCAGTTTTAAAGCTGGAACATCAGCAATGAATCTGGACAAAAAATGGAAATACGTATTATTTCTGTGACAGAAGACAGGCTTTTTACATCCAGCCGCATTGCCCCGCCCACTATTTTGCTGAAGTTTTTGAGCCATCTTACGGATTGTTTCAATATATGTAACTAAATACAAATGTTTACAGAAAGATGTTGCACAAGATGGACCAGTAAAAAGTACTGATTTGTTTAAAAGATTATGACCTGGCTTCCATAGCAAGAAATAAATTGCAATCTTCTAAGGCAGTCACTGCTGTAGGCAGCGCATACATTTTTACCTGTGAGTGAGGTCCACTGCGAAGAAGACAAAAATGTAGAAAGGTCTCATCAGAGGAACAATTTCGTAAGTGTCTAGTGCTTGGTAAGTAGCTGTCTCTGAAGCAGTATTGACAATTAAGGAGTACTCCCCAATGCAGACCGTCACCCAACCAAAGACAAAGATCATAACAGTTCCTCCAATGTTACCTCCATACAATGAGGCGATTCTATTAGGTAGAAGGTACCAAGTTCCTAAGCCACACAGCACCCCAGCGAGAAGTGAGTGAAAGATGATGTTAACTATGTATTTCTTGCCTGGAATAATAAATTTGACTGTCTCTGAGCCCAGACAACTAGAGAACTCCCATTCATCTTCATCCGTTAGGGTACTGTGAGTATGCACTCTTTCCACCGAAGCCGTTTTCTGTTTTGCATATAGGCTTGCTGCCTGGACAGTAACAGCTGCAACTAGCATGAGTCCTCCAGAGACAGCAGCCGTAGAATAGTCTTGCAGAATACTTAGTTGGTAGAGCAGCGTCCCCACACCTCCCAGAAGACATGGTAGCAGGAAGAGAAGAATCTGATTCACGTAGACATAAAGAGGCGCAGGGTGTCCCAATTTAAATCGAGGGCCGCCCAAAACAGTCTGCGGAAAACGTTTCAGGAGGAATTCTTGTTTGTGGTCGTTCAGCAGAGGAACATCTGGGCCCATTCTCATTCACTCAGACTTTGAATGAATCTCATTTTCTCTGAAGAGGAAAAGGGACAAAAGGAAAATTTTACT
Source organism: Podarcis liolepis (assembly GCF_965112155.1). NCBI lineage: Eukaryota > Metazoa > Chordata > Lepidosauria > Squamata > Lacertidae > Podarcis > Podarcis liolepis. Next base: position 8,831,943 of record NC_139554.1, on the reverse strand, counting down.
AATAGTGCGCCATTCTAAATATTGATAATAAAACAGCATTTCTAAAAAAAAAAAAAGAAAGAAAGAAAGAAAGTGAAAGCCCCATTCTAAAAACCAGATTCTCCATAACCCTGACTGGGGCAACTTTAGGTCTAATTAACCCACTATGGGGGAAAGAAACATTGGGCATATTCTACCAGCTTCTAACACCCTGTAGTGCTTCTTCCTCAACCTCCCTCGCACCCCCCCCCCCCCGTTTCCTGGGGTGTGGCTGCTGTCATAGAATCATTGAGTTGTAGAATTGGAAGGGATCCCCAAGTGTCATCAAGTCAAACCCCCTGCAATGCAGGAATCTCGTCTAAAGCATCCATTACAGATGTGCTTGAAAAACTCCCAAGCAAGGAGAATCTACAACCTCTTGAAGGAGGCCGTTCCACCGTCACATGCTGGCAGCTTCTGGGAGCCACAGGTGAGAGCTGGTAGCCCTTGGGAAGATGCTTGACTAAAACTTCCATCGTCCCCCAATTATAGAACATCCTGAGTGCAGCTCATGGGATCTGGAGTCCAAAAACACCTGAAGGACCACAGGTTGTCCACCGCTGCTTTAGGGGAACTGTTCTGTATATTTATAAACAATCTTTCATGAATGAATAATTGCATAACTGACATTACTATCCAGCAGGCTATGCAGTATCTGAGTGGTTTCAGTGGGCTCAAGCATGACCACAAATCAATACATCATTATCTGATGCAGAGGGGAGCCTTCTCCCCAGAAGCGTCTCACTACATTAGCTTTCTCCTGGTCAACTGCAGCATGACACCTGCTTTTTCTTCTGGTATCTGTGGCCGTAGAACAAGAAGCACTAACCTAGACACTCCTTAAACCTCACCTGCCTTGCGTTCCTTAAGGGCAGCCTGCTTCATTTTAAATTATCTTTTATTACTAGCAAGAGGGGGGAAAGCAAAGTGAGTTTTCAAATTTTCCTACTATAATATTTAATACCTTTTAAGTGTCTCGGTAACCAGCATCCATTATCTTCTGCTTGGGAACCACCACAGGATTTACAAAATAAAGGCATCGTTGCCTGTTACGAACTATGGACACAGGCCTTTCTGAATAACTACCATGTACCACTGACAGTCATCTTACCCCACTGATGTGGTTTTCATCTCCAGCTGGTCAGTAATAAAATTTAAATTGCTGCACGCAGCTAAATTGTCTTAAGAGAGAACACATACTTTAGAGCAGAAGTGAAGAACTTCAAAATGCTGCTGGACTTCAACAGCCTCAGAGGATCTAGATTCAGGTAGGTAGCCATGTTGGTCTGACGCAATCAAGATATATATATATATATATATTTGTCCAGTAGCACCTTAAAAGTAAAGGTACCCCTGCCCATACGGGCCAGTCGTGTCCGACTCTGGGGTTGCGCGCCCATCTCGCTTAAGAGGCCGGGGGCCAGCGCTGTCCGGAGACACTTCCGGGTCACGTGGCTGTTGAATGGTTTCTTTAAATGTAAAGGTTCATCATTGTTCCACTCCATGTGTATGTCTTTAAAGGGCCAGAGCAAGATAACGAGACCCAGCTTTACAGCTGTGAAACATAGCAGGTGCTGCTGAGTTGTATTTGATTAAGGTGTGTCAGCATCTGGGTAGAGTATATAAGGAGCAGCATCTAGCTCTCCCATTACCCTGGGGGATGGGTTGGTGGTTGGGTCTGGTTTGTTGATGTATTTAGTGTAAATGGAGTTTTTGTTTTTCTTATTAAAACCTTCTTTAAGTTATTTTTGAGTCCCTTTTTAATGCATGGTCTCCCCAGCAAGCTCTCTGCAGCGCTACCATACTGCAAAAAGCCAACATCTTTGGTTATGGGCCCAGCTGCTGAGTGGATGACTGCATATTTTTGGACTCTGAGAAAGGTTTGAAAACTCCTTCTCCTGTTAGTGTAGTTTTTGTGGGTCTGGAAGAGTTCCAGAATGGTTGACCGGGTTCCTGAAGCTGAGAAGGCTCTGGTCTTCCCACAGCTGACAGATGAGAACTATAGTTTATGGTCTTTTCGGGTGGAGGCGCTTTTGACCTCTAGAGAAGTATGGACCTATGTAACTGATGACCCTCCTGACCCTGTAACTAATGCTTGGTCGAAAGGAGATGCAAAAGCCAGGGCGATAATTAATTTGGCAGTCAGCGACCAGCAAGTAGTCTATATAAGAAATAAGAAAACTGCCAAAGAAATGTGGGACAGTCTTGCAGCAGTGCATGTTAGAAAAGAGTCAGCGTCTGCATTGACGTTTTTCAAGCAGTTGTACCAGACGAAGTTGCAGCCTGGTGGTGATTTGGCAGCACACTTGAGACGTCTGGAGGCAATACGCGGCGAATTAATTCGAAGGGACATGGAGGTACCTGATATTCAGTATGTTTTTATCATCCTGTGTTCCCTTAATGAGGACTTTGATAGTATAGCTAGCCAGATATCTGCTGTTCCACCAGCACAATTAACTGTGGAAGGGGTAACGGCAAGATTAATGGGCGAGTTGGATAGAAGGGAGGCTTGTGCCATAAGCACTCCTGTTTCCAGAAAGAATGAGGAACACCATATGCAAACCTGTGGTGATACAACTGCATTTAAAGCTGCAAAGCGTTGTTGGTTCTGCAATAAGCAAGGACATTTTGCAAGGGACTGCAGATCCAAAGGAAAGCAAAGTACTCCCAAGTCTGTTTCTGTTCGTCAATCACGGTCGTCAGCCCAGCAGCCGACATCGTGCCGTAGAGACAGAGACGAGCCGCGAGCTTTTCGCGCTCGGACTAAAGATCGTAGGGGAATTAAAGATGCCAAGTGGAAGTCTTTTGTTATCGACTCAGGAGCATCTCAGCACGTCTGCAATGATCGAGGCTTGTTTGTTTCTTTCGAAGAGGAAGTTGGTGGTGTACATTTGGCCAATTCACAAGTCTTGCAGTCGCTTGGCAGAGGTACTGTTAAACTTGACTCTTTAAACATTACAATAGCGAACTGCATTTACTGCCCGTCAGTGGACAATTTATTATCAGTAAGGTGCTTTGCTCATCAAGGCATAACTGTGCGTTTCTTAAAGTCTATGTGTGAGTTTTTCGAGGGGAACAAACGTCTATTGTATGCCCGGGAATCTGATGGTTTATATAGACTGTATTTTCGCACCTACTCCCAATCGCCTATAAATTGCAGAGCAGCACAGTTAAGCCAGGGGTTGAGGAATGTAAGGCCACATTCTGGGTGTGTCCACGAGGCGCACAGAATTCTGGGACACCTGAATTTTGCTGATGTAATTAAGACAAAGAATATTGTCGATGGCCTCAACTTAAAACCATGCAAATTCTTTATGCAATGTCTATCCTGTTGCAAGAATAAGATTAAGGTTGCACGCAAGGGTAGGTGCTCAGATAGGAAAGTAACTGAGCCATTTGAGCGTGTACATTGTGATTTAGTTGGGCCACTCCCACCATCATTAGGAGGTTCAAAGTACTGGCTTACTCTGATAGACCAGTATAGTAGATATTGTTGGACTTATGCAATAGCTGAAAAGTCCCAAGCATTTGAGAAGTACAAGGTTTTTTGCAACTGGGTAAAAACGCACTTTAACAAACCTATTAAGAACCTGTTTTCTGACCGGGGCGGGGAATTTGTTTCTGAGGATTTTGAGAAATTCCTGGAAGCGCAGGGGACTACTCATGAGTTATCTTGCCCCCGAAGTCCCTGGCAAAATGGGCTTGTTGAAGTTGTGCAGCGTGACTTGCAGGCAGGGGTTAAAACTTATCTGCACGATGCTAATCTGCCCAAAGTCTTTTGGGCCGAAGCGCTCCATGCCTTTTGTTATGTTAGAAATCGCAGTTATCATTCTGGTTTAGATGTCACCCCCTATGAGAAGTTGTTTAAAAAACGCCCTAATCTGAAATACCTACGTATTTGGGGTTCAGATGTAATTATGCATTATCCCGCTAAGCAGAAATTGGGTGAACGTAGTGTCCATGGAAAATTAATGGGCTACCAGCAGGGGGCGTACAGAATTTACATACCAGCAACTGGCAAATTTCATATTACCAGAAGCATGATACAAACTGTAAATTGGAATGGGGTTGCTGTTTTCCAAGATACTGATGGTATAAATGATACTGAGGAAGAAAAGGAAGCAGGAGCAGCAGCAGCAGCAGCAGGAAATGGTGCTTCTGAATTAATAGAAAAAGACAAAAAGCCTGTTGAATCTGATAATTTGTTTGATTTAAAGTCACAGGCATCTGAGGGGAGGTTAGATTCTCTTGAGTTTTCTGACCGTGAGCTTAGCCTACAGGCACCTCTTCAGTCTGACAATGATAATTTACAACCGGAAACTAGTAGTTCATTGAGTCCCATTAAGTCTGAGGAGTCTGACTCTCCTTCCGGACTGAGATGTTCAGATAGAAAGAGGCAGAAGCCACAACGTTTTGCAGATGAACATTTTAATACTGTGTATGCCAATAAGGTGGTTTTTGAGCCAAAAAGCTACAATGATGTTCAGAATTTACCTAAGCACCAAGCTGTAAATTGGTATAAAGCTATGAACTCTGAGATAGCTTCTTTAAAAGAGCATAACACTTGGTCCCTTGTACCACAAACCCCAGATATGAGACTTATTGATTCAAAATGGGTTTATAGAGTTAAAATGAATGACAAAAATGAAGTTGTAAGGTACAAGGCAAGACTAGTTGCTAGGGGCTTTCAACAAATTCCAGGAGATTATGATTTGTGTTATTCACCAAGTGTAAAATATGAAGCAGTTAAGCTTTTGTTAAAAGATGCATCACAATGTGGAAAAGCCCACTATGCAATGTTTCTCTGCTCTTAAGAGAGTGGTAATGTACCTTAAACATACCAAACATTATAGGTTGCAGTTTACAAGAAGCACTTCCAAAGGTTACACATGAAAGACATGTACAAAGTATGCTTTATGTTTTTGTTCCACAATGATGAACCGCAGGGGAAATGTTGAATGGTTTCTTTAAATGTAAAGGTTCATCATTGTTCCACTCCATGTGTATGTCTTTAAAGGGCCAGAGCAAGATAACGAGACCCAGCTTTACAGCTGTGAAACATAGCAGGTGCTGCTGAGTTGTATTTGATTAAGGTGTGTCAGCATCTGGGTAGAGTATATAAGGAGCAGCATCTAGCTCTCCCATTACCCTGGGGGATGGGTTGGTGGTTGGGTCTGGTTTGTTGATGTATTTAGTGTAAATGGAGTTTTTGTTTTTCTTATTAAAACCTTCTTTAAGTTATTTTTGAGTCCCTTTTTAATGCATGGTCTCCCCAGCAAGCTCTCTGCAGCGCTACCATACTGCAAAAAGCCAACAGTGGCCAGCGTGACGAAGCTGCTCTGGTGAGCCTGCACCAGCGCCGCACACGGAAACGCCGTTTACCTTCCCGCTATAAAGCGGTCCCTATTTATCTACTTGCACTTAAGAGTGCTTTCGAACTGCTGGGTGGGCAGGAGCTGGGACCGAACGACGGGAGCTCACCCCGCCGCGGGGATTCGAACCGCCGACCATACGATCGGCAAGTCCTAGGCGCTGAGGTTTTACCCACAGCGCCACCCGCGTCCCTGTAGTAGCACCTTAGAGACCAACTAAGTTTGTTCTTTGTATAAGCTTTCGTGTGCATGCACACTTCTTCAGTGTTTCAGTATATCTGAAGAAGTGTGCATGCACACGAAAGCTTATACCAAGAACAAACTTAGTTAGCCCCAGATGAGATATTCAGCTTTTCCATCCTAGTTTTTCATGATGCCTTACTACTCTTAGGCTTGCTTAGCAGGTAGAAGAGGGCAACAGAATGGGAGTACAGGCAACCCACCATTTACACAAGGGTTACGATCAGAGATCAGAGGCACCATGTGTTTAAGCCAAACTGCATATATTTGAAACACCATTGTAAAATCCTGCAAACACCCCACTCAGCCCCCACGCTGTTCTGGTCTTTTACTTTCTCGGGGTACTTCCAGGTTCAGTACGATGAATGTGTGCGTGGCCACACACATATTGAGCGTGTGTAAATGGAGAGTTGTCTGTAATAGAAAACCACACCAGAAAACCCTTGGTGACCTTGTGTCAAGGAAGAAAATTCTGTGGAATCTCCTGTGAAAACCATTTTGGGCGCCCAGGCTAAGAAGGATGCCCAAGCCCTCCTGAGAGAACCAGTGGCAGACTAGATGGACTAAGGCAAGACTTAGTATAAGACGCCTTCCAATATGGGCCCAAGATGTTGGCAAATCAGAAGCAGGTCTGTCTTATAAGCACTTCTGGAATGTGTGCTCAGATGACTGGCACTTGCTGGTGGCGCCATGTGTTCGGGCTGTAGTGACTGGCAACAGGGCCTTCAGCATGTTTGCACCAGCATTACGGACGTCTGTCCCTTATCTTTGTTTTTAAAATAATTAACAAAAACAAAAAAAAGTCAGAAATGAGAGAAGTTGCTTTATAAACTTTTTATGCTTTAAATGTAATCCTTGCCTCTAAAGGTGGAATTTGTGCCTTAATTCATTCTCATTGTTGTATGTATATAACTGATCAATCGACCAATATCTCTGCTACTATTGATTATATGGAACAAATGATAGCCCATAATCCTTTGAATCCACCTGAAGGTTTTGATCCATGGGATTGGTTATTTTCTTGGTTGCCTAATGGAGTATGGTTAAGAAAAATATTATTGATTGTAATTGCATGTATTGTTGGTGTCATTATGGTGTGTTGTTGTATTCAATGCCTACCCTCTTTGATTTCCCAATGCACTGCATGGTGGTACCGACCAAGGCCCACCACAGGGGTTATAAGAGGAATTTATGTTGTTGCAAAGTATAGACGCTTAGGCAATGAAGTGTACGATTCGGACCAATGGTCCCTCTTAGAATATAAACAAGAAAAGAGGGCATGTGGGAAAATGATTGCTTGTACATGAGAGCATGAGCAAAGTTCTTATTATTGCAAGGTGATTTCATAGCTAAAAGCATCCTTGGAGCATGAACAGCGCGTGAATAGCTCGTGCTGCCCCAAATGATTGGTCAACGTAACATAGCCTGATCACTTGCGTGGTCTAGTGCGATGGCCCTTATCTGCTGGCTGAGAACAAGTTGCTTTGCTTGTATTTTGTATCTTTCTGACTTCACACAATAAAGGCTGTGCTGCAGTAGCTCTAAAGGAGCCAGCAGCCAGATTTCTTCAACCTATCTTGGTGTGAGACTGATTTCTTCGGATGTTGAGCTGGCACTCGACATTGGTTATTCAACAGGGACTTGATATTCTGTGCTTTGTAAGAGGATGATTTTATATTGCGTACGTTTATAATGCTCTTGTTCACTGGCTAGATAGCATCAGAAATGCTATTTTTCTAGAAAAAGAGGTGCCAGAACTCACCATGAGTTGTTCTTTTATTATGGCAGTTACGCTGTAGACACCTGTCTATGTATGCCTAATGACATAAATGAGGACAAAAATAAAGCTTCTTGCTACTACAGTGGAACCTTGGTTGTCGAACATAATCCGTTCTGGAAAAACGTTCGATTTCCGAAATGTTCGACAACTGAGAAGCAATGGGCGGACGGCAAAATCCATCAAAAAAATGGAGAAACGCGCCTCGGAATCCGATATTGGAAGAAGCCGGATTATGAACAAAAAGTGGAAGCCTAGCTTTTAATTCGAGCTCAGGTTCAATTGAGGTTAAGTGACTGTTTATAAGCTAGAATGTAGGTGTACTTATCAATTAAATGTGAAAACATCAGCTTTCAGTTCTTTATAAACTAGAATGTAAGCCTAACTAAGTGTACACTGAGACACGCAGAAAGGCACATGTGGGAATCGCACATATAAACTTCAAGTATGAAAAGCTACTTTTCAAGCAAAGAGGCTTCTTGCAACTCATTTTACAGGTGTCATTTGGGGATGGATGGGGGGCAGTTTATGCCAATTCATCAAAAAGATTAGAGTGGTTTTAAAGGGGATTCAAATTCACGGGGATTCAGAATCAAACACTTTACCCACCTACACCACAGTACGACTGCCAACTTATCAGGATTTTTTTTTTTTAATGCGGCCTACTTCTGTGCCTGTTCCAGCACCCTGATTTGCAGAAATCTGCAAATACAGAATGTTTTACTATTTGCTCACCCCCATCTCTTGCGCAACAAGCTGGTGTTAAAAAGCACAGGGTGCAATGGCCAATTAAGAGTTGGCAACCCTAACCAGCAAGTTGAGGCTGAGCCTCTCAAGAGACATGGACGCCGCTTGTGACCAAACAGAGGTCAACTCCACAGCAGAAACCAACATACCTGGGGAAGGTTACATTTCAGAGGCTGAAAAGAACTGCAGGCTTGCTGGCTGGACGAAACAACCCTTTAAGGAGAATCCGTAGCCTTAAAAGAAGAAGAAAACAAGTTATAAAGCAGAGCAATTAACAAGATCCGTTCTCCCTCACCCACCATCACTTGGCAACTGCAGAGGAACTAACAAACACAGAATAGGCACAATACACACCTACAACTCTACCTTTTGATGGTTTCTATAGTGAAAGGGTCAAGTTGTCATAGGAAGGCCAGGAGCCTCATGCCAAAGCAAGGCAAAGGGGCTGAGCAAGAGCCTGACACTGGCTGGCAGCAGCAACAGCCCAGGAGCTGCATAGCAAAGGCAAGAGGCTGAGCAAGAGCCTGACCCTGGCTGGCAGCAGCAACAGCCCAGCAGCTGCATAGCAAAGGCAAGAGGCTGAGCAAGAGCCCGACCCAGGTTGGCAGCAGCAACAGCCCAGCAGCTGCATAGCAAAGGCAAGAGGCTGAGCAAGAGCCTGACCCTGGCTGGCAGCAGCCCAGGAGCTACATAGCAAAGTGAGGCAAATGGATTGAGCAAGAGCCCGACTCTGGCTGGCAGCAACAACAGCCCAGGAGCTGCATAGCAAAGCGAGGCAAATGGATTGAGCAAGAGCCTGACCCTGGCTGGCAGCAGCAGCCCAAGAGCCACATACAAAAGCAAAAAAAAAGGGGTTGAGCAAGAGCTGGACACTGGCTCACAGCCGCATAGCAAAGGCAGGAGCTGAGCCAGAGCTAGACTCTGGCTGGCAACCGCCTAGGAGCCACATACCAAATAAAGGCAAAGGGGCTGAGCAGGAGCCAGACCCTGGCTGGCAGCAACCCCAGCAAGCAGCTGCCTGGCAGCTACGTACCGAAGGCAAAGGGGTGCTTGAGCCAGACTCTGGCTGGCAGCAGCCCAGGAGCTGCATGGCAAAGCAAGGGCTGAACAAGAGTGAAACTCTGGCCGGCAGCCACTACCCAGGAGCCACATACAAAAGCAGAGCAAGGGGCTGAGCAAGAGCCAGACCCTGGCTGGCAGCAGCAGCGGGACCAGCAAGCGCCTCCCTCACTCTCCCCGCCCGGAAAAACCCCAAACCAGCCGCTTTTCGGGGGGAGCAGAGGCCGAGAGAAGGCGAAAATACAACCACACAGCGAGTCCCGCGGCCAGTTTAAAAAAACATTTATTATTACGGCAAAAGCCTTTCATGCTTAGCGGGGTGGGGCCGAGAAGGGAGAAGGAGCCCCAAAGGCGGGAAAACTGACAGGAAGGCGAAGAAGAAGGGAGCCTGCGGAGAAGCCGCCGCTCCTCCTGCCTTCCCTTCTTCGCGCCTTTTTCTCCTTAGGGCCGCCGCCGCCATTTTGGCCCCGGGAAAGCGGAGGAAGGAGAGCGCGCAAGATAGGTCTCCTCGGAGGGTAGGGAGCGGCCGTCGCCGACCCCGCGGGGACCCGCACCTCCTCCTCCTCTTCCCCCCGATATCGATCAAGAGATATCGATCCATCGCCCACTCACCCAGCCGAGGGAGCCCGCCCTTCTCCTTCGCCCTCCCCGGGAGCCTGGGGGGAGGGGAGGGGGGGAGGAAAAGATATTTCTATTTCTCTCTCTGCTTTTATTTATTTCTTTATTTCTCCCTCTCTGAATTCTGCTCCTTCCTGGGCTCTTGAGGAGGATGCGGGGCTGGGAAATGGCTTCTTCTTCTTCTTCGGCGGCTGCGATGGCCGGCCGTGGCGCCTCCCCTTCCCTCCCCTCCTCTCTCTCCCTTCCAGGGGGAATCAAAAGGGGGGAAGAAAAGAAAGGAAAAGAAAAGAAAAAAGGGGCTGCTTTATTAACGACAGGCTCTCTCACCTGGCGAAGTGCGCGGTGGGTGCAGAGGAAGACGAAGAGGATCTGGCGGAAGAAGGGCGGGTAGCTGGCAAAACCCCATTATTATTATTATTATTATTATTATTATTATTATTATTATTATTATTATTATACCGCTTTATATTTTCAAGGGGAAAAAATTATTATTATTATTGTTACCCCGCCCATCTGGCTGGATCTATACCCTCCAGCATTTATCCAATGAAAATAGGGACGTCCCATTCCATAATAATTTTTCATTTTATTTCTATACAGCTTTATATTTTAAGGGAGGGAAATATTATATTATTATTATTATTATTATTATTATTATTATTATTATTATTATTATTATTATTATTATCCCGCCCATCTGGCTGGGTCCATACCCTCCAGCATTTCTCCGATGAAAATAGAGACGTCCCATTCCATTATTACTATTCATTTCATTTCTATACCGCTTTATACTTTAAAGACAAAAATCATCTATTATTATTATTATTATTATTATTATGGGTCTGCATAAAAGGCGGATCTACACGGATCCTCATGGATCCTCCACTTTTTAAAAAATAATTCCAACAAATGCAGTGTCAAATCACACCTAGAAGGCACGCCTACAAACTGGACTATAAAAAACGTGGATCCAACACTTTGCCGCGCTGCAGTACCATAAAAACATGGATCCGAGGCACGGATCCTCATGAATTCATATGATTTTTATATTGAAACAAAATAAAAACACCATGCTTCTGTAGACCACATCTTAGTCTGTAGGAGGAACCAAAAAAATCACGCATCCACTGTTTCGTGGTGCCGCAATGGCGCAAAAACATGGTTAAAAAACACGGATCCTCATGAATCCTCATGATTTTTGCACTAGATCAGCCCAAACTCACTTTCAAATTACACATCATGTCCAGGGGCACAACATCCACCACAGAAATCACGGATCCATGGCTTCCTGGCCATACCATGGCCCAAACGTGGTTTTGAAGAACAGATCCTCATGGATCCTCACACTTTTTGCATTGGACCAACCCAAACTCACTGTCAAATCACACATCATAGCCAGGGGCACAGCCTACACCACAAAAAACTCAGATCCACGCCTGCCTGACCACGCCCTGGCCCAAAAACGTGGTTCCGAAGCACGGATCCTCATGAATCCTTATGATTTTTGCACTAGATCAACCCAAAGTCACCATCAGATCAAACATCATGGCCATGGGCACAGCATCCACCACAAAAATCACGGATCCACGGCTTCCTGGCGAAACCGTGGCCCAAAAACGTGGTTTTCAAGAACGGATCTTCATGGATCCTCACACTTTTTGCATCGGGCCACCCCAAACTCACCGTCAAATCACACATCATGGCCATGGGCACAGCATCCACCACAAAAATCACGGATCCACGGCTTCCTGGCGAAACCGTGGCCCAAAAACGTGGTTTTCAAGAACGGATCTTCATGGATCCTCGCGCTTTTTGCATCGGGCCACCCCAAACTCACCGTCAAATCACACATCATGTCCAGAGGCACAGCCTGCACCACAAAAATCACGGATCCAAGGCTTCCTGACCATACCGTGGCCCAAAAACGTGGTTTTGAAGCACGGATCCTCATGGGTCCTCATGCTTTTTGCATTGGGCCAACCCAAACTCACCGTCAAATCACACACCATGTCCAGGGGCAGCGCCTGCACCACAGAAAACTCGGATCCACGGCTTCCTGGCCACTCCAAGGCCCAAAAACGTGGTTCCGAAGCACGGATCCTCATGGATCCTCACGCTTTTTGCATTGGGCCACCCCAAACTCACCGTCAAATCACACATCATTTCCAGGGGCACAGCCTGCACCACAAAAAACTCGGATCCACGGCTTCCTGGCCAATCCAAGACCCAAAAATGTGGTTTTGAAGCACGGATCCTCATGGATCCTCACGCTTTTTGCATTGGGCCAACCCAAACTCACTGTCAAATCACACATCATTCCCAGGGGCACTGCCTGCACCACAAAAAACTCGGATCCACGGCTTCCTGGCCACTCCAAGGCCCCAAAACGTGGTTTTGAAGCACGGATCCTCATGGATCCTCACGCTTTTTGCATTGGGCCAACCCAAACTCACTGTCAAATCACACATCATTCCCAGGGGCACAGCCTGCACCACAGAAAACTCGGATCCACGGCTTCCTGGTCACTCCATGGCCCAAAAACGTGGTTTTGAAGCACGGATCCTCATGGATCCTCACGCTTTTTGCATTGGGCCAACCCAAACTCACTGTCAAATCACACATCATTCCCAGGGGCACAGCTTACACCACAAAAAACTCGGATCCACGGCTTCCTGACCATACCGTGGCCCAAAAACGTGGTTTTGAAGCATGGATCCTCAAGGATCCTCATGCTTTTTGAATTGGGCCAACCCAAACTCACTGTCAAATCACACATCATAGCCAGGAGCAGAGCCTGCACCACAAAAATTATGGATCCACGGCTTCCTGGCAACGCCATGGCCCAAAAAGGTAGTTTTGAAGCACGGATCCTCAAGGATCCTCACTCTTTTCGCATTGGGGCTCCCCAAACTCACCATCAAATCACACATCATAGCCACGGGCACAACTCACAAATCATGAGTTGCACTACAAAAATCCCCTTACCTGCACTGTTAATGTCACCACTGCAATATTATTATTAGAGCCGATAGGAGAATATATGACTACCGTATTTTTCGCTCTATAGGACACACTTTTTACCCTCCAAAAATTAAGGGGAAATGTGTGTGCGTCCTATGGAGCGAATGCAGGCTCCTTGGCTTCAGCGATAGCAACACGAAGCCTCCGAAGCGCAGAGGGAGCGCTCCCTCCACGCTCCAGAGGCTACGTGTTGCTTTCGCTGAAGCCTGGAGAGCGAGAGGGGTCGGTGCGCACCGACCCCTCTCGCTGTCCAGGCTTCAGGGATAGCCGCCTGAAGCCTTTGGAGCACAGCGCAAGTTTCTGCTGATCTCCGAAGGCTTGTGGTAAGCCGCCTGAAGCCTGGAGAACGAGAGGGGTCGGTGCACACTGATCCCTCTTGCTCTCCAGGCTTTGCTTCGCTGGAGAGGCACTGCACAATGTTTCCTCTCTGCGCAGCGCCCCTTCAGTGAAGCTGGAGGAGAAATGGAAGGGGCTCTGTTTCTCATCCCGCTTCGCTGAAGGGGCGCTGAGCGGAGAGGGGGAGAATTTTTTTCTCCTTGTTCTCCACCTCCTATGGTTCGGTGCGTCCTATAGAGTGAAAAATACGGTATATATTGTACCAAGATATGGTTCATCTTCAAGAACAGATCAAATACATGCCAAAGTATTAAAGAGGAGAAAAAATATGAAACTGCTTACATACTGTCAACTAATATCCAGATTCAAGAAAGACTGTATGGCAAACATACAGTGAAAATCAGTGAAAAGATAGAATCTGAGTCCATCATAACAGAGTTCTACCTTCTGGGTAAAATTTATAAACTATTACTCAAATATGACACCAAGCCCGAACAAGCAAAACCTTATATGACAAAATGGATACAAAAATTTTAAGAGCAGTTCACAGTAGAACAGTGAGAACAATTATGAATAAAGGAATAAAATTTACTGCAAATTAAGCCCTAAAACAAAATTGTTACAGTGGAACCTCGGGTTGCAGACATAACCCGTGACTGAGGCACGTCCGCAACCCACAGCATTCGCATCCTGAAGCGCCACGTCTGCACAGGCACTGGTGCAATTTGGCGCTTCTGCGCATATGAAAGACCCAGTTCTCTGAGTGCATGTTCTGGAAGCTGGGCAATAGGGGCAGTACAGGATTCCTTTTGGTGTACTGACCTCCCCGCTGCTCCAAGGATTCCCTGCCCGAGCTGCTTCAGGTCATCGCGGATGTTCTCCTGGAGATACCTAGTTTGGTTGTCCTAGGGGATTTTAACATCCATGCCAACATGACCTTACAAGGGGCTGCTTGGGACTTCGTGGAAAGCATGGCCTCCATGGGGCTGTCCCTGAATAAGTCTGGCCCAACTCATAGTCACGGACATGCCTTAGACCTAGTGTTCACCAATAGTGACATGGGTGATATGACACTAGGTAAAAGTGAAACAAAAGAAGTGCCATGGTCAGATCACTTCCTGGTGCAACTGGACTTCTCCGTGACCCTTCTCCTCTGCAGGGAGGTGGGACTAATGCGGATGGTCCGCCCCCGCCACTTAATGAATCCAAATGGTTTCCAGAGAGTGGTAGGGCATGCTTTATCCCATGTTGATGGCCTTTCAGCTGATTCCCTGGTGGCCCGCTGGAATGTGGAGTTGACCAGGGCTATCGACTGTCTGGCTCCGAAGCGCCCTCTCCGACTGCATGGAGCCCGGACAGCCCCGTGGTTTTCTTCGGAGCTGCGGGTGAGGAAACAATCGCTGAGACGGCTAGAGTGCCAGTGGCAGAAAACTCATTCTGAATTGGACCGGACACAGGTTAGAGCTCAATGTCGAGCCTACCAAGTGGCGATAGCAACGGTGAAGAAGACTTTCTTCACCGCCTCTATAGCATCTACAGAAAATAGTAGCAGGAGACTCTTCCAGGTGGTTTGCAATTTAACGGAACCACCTTTACCACCGGGGCCTTGTAAAGACCCCAAGACCTCCTGCAACGATTTTTCAAATTTTTATGCAGATAAAGTTGCTCATATTCGGAAGGAGGTAGACACCACCGTGGGAGCAGGGTCGGGGCGAGAGAGTGCTAGAGCCCTGTCTGGTCAAGTTGCATGGAATCAATTTCAATCCGTTACCCCCGAGAATGTGGACAGGCTGCTTGGATGCGTGAAACCAACCACCTGTCTCCTTGATCCTTGCCCATCCTGGCTAATAAAAGCAAGCCGGGAAGGGCTGGGCAATGGGCTCTGCGGGGTGGTGAATGCTTCCCTCTGTGAGGGGGCATTCCCAGACCAGCTGAAAGAGGCGGTCATTAAACCGCTTCTTAAAAAAACATCTTCAGACCCGGCCAGTATGGCCAACTATCGCCCAGCCTCAAATCTTCCATTCTTGGGCAAGGTGATTGAGCGGGTGGTTGCTGAACAACTCCAGGCACGCCTGGAGGATGCAGACCATTTGGATCCCTTCCAATTGGGATTCAGGTCTCCTCATGGGACTGAAACTGCCTTGGTCGCGACAATCGATCATAACATCCTTCTGGACCGTCTAGAGGAGCTGGGAGCTGAGGGCACTGTTATACAGTGGTTCTGCTCCTTCCTCCTGGGCTGTGTCCAGAAAGTTGTAGTGGGGGATGAGTGTTCAGACTTGTGGGGTGCCTCGGGGTTCCGTCCTCCCCTCCATGCTTTTTAACATCTACAGGAAGCTGCTGGTAGAGATCATCAAGGGATTTGGGCTTGGTGTCCATCAATATGCGGATGATACCCAGCTCTACCTCTCTTTCAACTCAGAACCAGTGAAGGTGGTGAAGGTCCTGTGTGAGTGTTTGGAGGCGGTTGGAGGATGGATGGCAGCTAGTGGATTGAGGTTGAATCCTGACAATAATGAAGTTCTGTTCTTGGGGGACAGGGGGTGGGCTGCTGTGAAGGACTCCCTGGTCCAGAATGGGGTAACTGTGCCCCTGAAGGGCCAGGTGCACAGCCTGGGAGTCATTTTGGACTCACAGCTGTCCATGGACGCACAGGTCAATTCTGTATCCAGGGCAGCTGTCTACCAGCTCCATCTGGTACGCAGGCTGAGACCCTACCTGCCCGGAGACTGCCTCACTAGAGTGGTGCATGCTCTTGTTATCTTCCGCTTGGACTACTGCAATGTCCTCTACGTGGGGCTACCTTTGAAGGTGACCCAGAAACTACAACTAATCCAGAACGCAGCAGCTAGTCTGGTGACTGGGAGTGGCCACCAAGACCATATAACACATGGGAGAAATGTAATGTATTGCACTTGGGCAAAAAAAATGAGAGGCACAAATACAAGATGGGTGGCACCTGGCTTGAGAGCAGTACATGTGAAAAGGATCTAGGAGTCTTGGTTGACCACAAACTTGACATGAGCCAACAGTGTGACGCGGCAGCTAAAAAAGCCAATGCAATTCTGGGCTGCATCAATAGGAGTATAGCATCTAGATCAAGGGAAGTAATAGTGCCACTGTATTCTGCTCTGGTCAGACCACACCTGGAGTACTGTGTCCAGTTCTGGGCACCACAATTCAAGAAGGACACTGACAAACTGGAACGTGTCCAGAGGAGGGCAACCAAAATGGTCAAAGGCCTGGAAACGATGCCTTATGAGGAACGGCTAAGGGAGCTGGGCATGTTTAGCCTGGAGAAGAGGAGGTTAAGGGGTGATATGATAGCCATGTTCAAATATATAAAAGGATGTCACATAGAGGAGGGAGAAAGGTTGTTTTCTGCTGCTCCGGAGAAGCGGACACGGAGCAATGGATCCAAACTACAAGAAAGAAGATTCCACCTAAACATTAGGAAGAACTTCCTGACAGTAAGAGCTGTTCGACAGTGGAATTTGCTGCCAAGGAGTGTGGTGGAGTCTCCTACTTTGGAGGTCTTTAAGCAGAGGCTTGACAACCATATGTCAGGAGTGCTCTGACGGTGTTTCCTGCTTGGCAGGGGGTTGGACTCGATGGCCCTTGTGGTCTCTTCCAACTCTATGATTCTATGATTCTATGATTCTATGATTCTATGTCCTGAAAGACTTACATTGGCTCCCAGTACATTTCTGAGCACAATTCAAAGTGTTGGTGCTGACCTTTAAAGCCCTAAATGGCCTTGATGCAGTATACCTGAAGGAGCATCTCCACGCCCATCATTCTGCCAAGACACTGGTGTCCAGCACCAAGGGCCTTCTGGTGGTTCCCTCACTGTGAGAAGCAAAGTGACAGGGAACCAGGCAGAGGGCCTTCTTGGTTGTGGTGCCCGCCCTGTGGAATGTCCTCCCATTAGATGTCAAAGAGATAAACAACTACCTGACATTTAGAAGACATCTGACGACAGCCCTGTTTAGGGACGTTTTTAATGTGTGACTTTTTAATGTATTTTTATTTCATTTTTTGGGAAGCCACCCAGAGTGGCTGGGGAAACCCAGCCAGATGGGCAGGGTACAAATATATTTGTAGTAGTAGTAGTAGTAGTAGTAGTAGTAGTAGTAGTACTAGTAGTACTTTGTAGGATTTGAAAATCTTTATAGGTCTTTTAAATTTCTTATCTATCTATCTATCTATCTATCTATCTACCCCCTCCCCCGTTTCCCTTTCTGTACTTCCTTATCCTTATAAAATTGAATATATATATATATTTAAAATTTACGGCTCCACAGTTTTCTGGGTCGCCCCATATTCATTACCCAACCACCTATGCTGCTCATGGCCAGATCACTTTGGGGCACTGCCATGCTGTAAAAAGATTCTCATGAAGCACAGATCCCCATGGATCCTTAGGTTTTTTATGTTTGGTCACCCTGAAATCACTATCAAATCACACATGATGTATATGACCACAGAACGAACCAAAAAAAACCACAGAGCACAGCCAAGGAACAAAGACTATATTAAATACTTTAATCCTCATGGATCGGCATGATTGTTAAATGGGCTCCACCAAATTATATTGTAAGATCACACCAATGTCCATGGAATGACCAAAATACAAACGCTATCTGAAATGGTTCTGCATTAGCAAGAACATTGAAATAAAATGACATTCATATTCATAGCTTCCACTGTGAAGAACTGCACCTGGAAATTTTTGACACTGCTAAACCTCAAGAATGTCCAAGGCAGAGATTGTGATGATCTTACCTGTGAATGTAAATTATCAAACCAACTAGATGGAGACCACCAAAGTAACCATGAAAAACAATCACCTGTCTTGCGTCAATTCAGCTACAAATGGTTTTGGGACAAAAGTTGGTTGCTTTGCAGGGGTAGTAATTATAAATGGAGGTTTAACTGCAAGTTTTTTTGAGAACAGATTTTGTCAGTGCAAACTTTGAAATAGGGGGTTTCCAACGTGGTGCCCATGGGAATCATGTTGCCTGCTGACAGCTTTCCTGGAGTCCACCACGTGTTTTTAGAAAAAGAACAGGATTAGTGGTGAATTGTGCCCAGCATGACTTCAGATTGTTCATAGTACATTTGATTGACTACAGGGGCATATGAAGGGGCAGCGGGGTGATGGTGCCCCAGGGTGCCATGCTGGGGGGAGAGTGACAGTAAGGTCGCTGTACTGGCTGCCGCTCTTGCGGCAACTGTACAGGCAGCCCCTCTCGCAGCAACCGTATGGGCCATACGGGCAGCTGCTCTCGCGGCGACTGTACAGGCTGCTGCTCGCGTAGCGTCCGTAGAGGCAGCTCCTCTCACGGCGGCCGTACAGGCTGTATGGGCAGCCGCTCTCCTGGCGACCATACGGGCAGCCATGCATGCACAGTCCGTACAGGACATCATCCAGGACTTGTTACCATATTATAGCTGCCACAAAATCTATCGGCATGCCATCAGAACCAGGGAAGCCTTGCCAGTTGCAGCTCACACAGTTGAAGTGAAATAAAAGACAGAAGAGTAGATTGGGAAGAAAGTTCCCCAGACTGCAGGAAAAGATAACAGTAGCTCCAGCATCTGATTCAGTGCAGGCTGCTGAGGGGTTTGACTCCTTAAGATCACCAACTGACTATGAGACACCTGGAAAGCACTCAGCCTCAGATGACCTCCACTCCAAAAGGTGGGAAAGAGGATTTGACTTACCGTACTTGCCACTTCATGCAGATATGTCAAAGATTGCCAGTGCAAGCTCTGAAGAACTGTTTGAGATTTGGAGTGCTAAAGAAAGATGTTTTGATTATTCCAGTAAATGACAGAGAAGTCCACTGGAAACTGATAGTAATCATTTTTAAAAGGAATACCATGCTCTATCTAGATTCCAAACATGGATTGAACCACTCTGTGATTGATGCAATAACATCCTTCTTAGCATGTCTGTATGAGATGGATTCAAAATATCCCTATAGTTTTGCGGCTGATCATTTTTTGCACCAACTGATATACCCAGGCAAGGTACCGTAATTCCAGTGACTACGGTCCTTTCACATGTACCATTGCCCATCTGATTGCTTCTGCTGCCCAATTACAGTTCATACAAAAGGATATGGCTGCCATTAGACCCTGGATTGCAAAAGAAATAATACAGTACTGTGGGAAAACCTATTTTGAAGGACAAGACAAATATTTTCAAGTGGAAATTGATGCTGTTCCTCCCAAGAAGAGACAAATCTTGAACGAGAGTTACATTATTGTGTCTCGATCATGCCCAGAGGGATGGAAGGATACACTAGCCTATTGCTCAGATATCCTTGTTTGAAGGCTGCTGGTCACTATGTTTCTTGAAGGAAGGGTGCAGGAGGCCCAGTGGTGACCTAACTATGACTTACTGTGAAGGAAACTGCAAGGACTGGTACCACTGCTTTCGCATAGGCATTGATTCAAAAGATCTTCCAGAGGTTTTTGTGTGTCCAGACTGTCAATCCACTGTGGCCAAATAGATTTTGAAACTGCGAACTGTCATATTCCACAGGTTGGTATAATACAGCAAAATCCAAACATATAGTTTTCATCATCATGGCAGGGATGGTCCTTTTCCATAGAATTCTTATTTATGGAGTTAGTTTTTATATCCTGCTTTTCTCTACTTGAAGGAGTCTCAAAGTGGCTAAAAATCTCCTTTCCCTTCCACCCCCACAACAGACACCTTGTGAGGTAGGTGGGGCTGAGAGAGTTCAGAGAGAAGTGTGACTGGCCCAAGGTCACCCAGCAGCTGCATGTGGAGGAGCGGGAAAGCGAACCCAGCTCACCAGATTAGAGTCCACCGCTCTTAACTACTACAGTGGTACCCCGCAAGACGAACGCCTCGCGAGACGAAAAACTCGCAAAACGAAAGGTTTTTTCGTTTTCGAGTTGCCTCGCAAGACGAATTTCCCTATGGGCTTGCTTCGCAAAACGAAGCTTGCCCCGGGGACAGCGGGTCTTCTCTTTTGAAGCAAGGGGCTGCGGGGAGATAGCGATCTCCCTGCAGCCCCTTGCTGCAAAAGATGTCCGGGGGAAGCGGGGAAGATACTGGATTTTAAGTTACAGTTACATCTTTTAAAACAGCTGTCAGTATATCACACTGTATTCCACTTGCCTTCCAAAGGAACACGTGGCTCTCCCCACATAGCGGGTTAGGTTGAGACTGCTGATCCAAAGTAATCAGTAATTTTTACGGTAATTACAATCCTGCTTTCCCTTGTACCAGCTTACCTTGACTTCAGTAAGGCCTTTGAAAAGGTCCCCCATGATATTATTGCAAAACAACTAGTAAAATGTGGGCTAGACAAAGCTACTGTTAGGTGGATTTGTAATTGGTTGATGGGCTGAACCCAAAGAGTGCTCATCAGTGGCTCACCTTCATCCTGGAAAAAAATGACTACTGGGGTTCCACAAGGTTCTGTCCTGGGCCTGGTGCTATTCAATATTTTTATAAATGATTCGGATGATGGAATAGAGGGTGTGCTAATCAAATTTGCAAATGACTGCAAACTGGGAGGGGTTGCTAATACACCAGAGGACAGGGTCAGAATTCAAAATGACCTGAATAGCCTAGAGAGCTGAGCCAAAACCAACAATATGGAGTTCAATAGGGAGAAATGTAAGGTACTGCACCTGGATAGAAAAAATGAAATGCACAGGTGGGGGACACTTGGCTTGACAACAGTACCTGTGAAAGGGATCTGGGTGTCTTAGTCGACCACAAGCTGAATATGAGTCAACAGTGTGATGTGGCCAATGCAATTCTGGGCTGCGCCAATAGGAGTATAGTGTCTAGATCAAGTGAAGGAATGCTACCACACTATTCTGGTTGGTTGGTCAGACCACACCTGAAATACTGTGTCCAGTTGAAGAAGGATATTGTCAAGTTGGAGCATGTCCAGAGGAGGGTGACCAAAATGTAAAAGGTCTGGAATTCAAGCCCTATGAGGAGAGACTTAGGGAGCTGGATTTGTTTAATCTAGAGAAGAGAAGATTAAGGAGTGACATGATAGCCATGTTTAAATATTTGAAGGGATGTCATGTTGAAGAGGGAGCAAGCTTGTTTTCTGCTGTTCTAGAGACTAGGATGCAGAATAATGGATTCAAACTATGGGAAAAGAGATTCCACCTGGGCGTGGTAATCCAGTCAGGGAAAAAGGGAGGCATACTATGTTTAGGGCACCGTTTCCAGCCCCTTCCCCTTTTCGGGGTGAGCATAGTGGATCCTAAAAAGGGCTGCTCAGTCATGGATACAGCTGCCGAGCTGCTCAACGGCCTCATTCCTTGAGTCAGAACGACTGACCGCCCATGTGTCGGTTCATGACTAGGGGCTTCACATTCCTGCCACAGTAGCCATTTAGTGATGGCCATGGGGGGAGGGTTTGGGGAGGTTGGGTTTGGTTTTTGGAAGACGCCTGTGCGTGAATTTGTTTTATGTGTGTAGATTAGTGCACGCTGACCAACGCACAGTCTTCGCAGTAGGGCTCTGTTCTGATGGCATGAGTAGTCACGACAAACTGGTGGATCCTATCTGCTGCAGCCTTCATTCGCCTTCAGAGCCGTTGTAACACACTGCTTGTTATCACCCGCCTGTTCTGCCGTTGAGGACTTCTTGGACCATTCTTTGTCTAACTCCTTCCCTGTTATGTACTAAGCTTGGATCCTAGAACAATAGGCAAGTAGGATCCTAGAATGCAAGAACTGATTGGCTTGCAGGAAAAGACCAATCAGGCTCCAGGAGGGAAGCAGAATCAGCTAGTCAGACGGGACTCATTGTGTAAATAATGTATATAAAAGCCTGAGGTTTGGGGGGAAATTCAATCACTGTTTTACAAGCTGCAATAAAGAGCATGAAATCACTACAGGACTCTGAGCATATTTAATTTTCTTTGACCTTACCGCCTTAGGTGACCCTGCTGGGAGTACGAGATTCCCAACGGCTTCGCTCACAAGGGTCATAGGAATGTGCAAGCCCACTCACCATGACAAGTGAGAGAACTGAGATAGATTGCACTGAGCCCTGGTCTCATTAGACAGTGTTCCACCAAAAAGGCTCTGGCTCTGGTTGAGGACAGCTGGATATGTTTTGGGCCAGGGACCACCAGTAGGTTGCTGTTAGATGAGCGTCACACTCATGGGGGTGTATTGGAAGATAATTCCCACAGATAAGAAAGGTCACAGACTGTTTAGGGCTTTAAAGATTAGCACCAAAACATTGAACCTGATTCGATACTCCACCTGGAGCCAATCCAGCTGATGAACAACCAACTGAATGTGGGCTCTCCACAAAGTCCAAGTAAGAACTCATGCATCTGCATTTTAGACCATTTGGAGTTTCTGGAGCAGTCTCAAGGGTAGCCATGCATATCTATCTATCTCACTCTCTCTCTCTCTATCACATTTATACCCTGCACTCCCCGGCTCAGGTGTACAGCAAGTTAAAGTAGTCTAGTCTGCAGGTGACTACTGCATGGATCACCATGGCTAGGTTGGAAAGGGACAGGTACGGTACCAATCTCCTAACCTGACATAGATTCAAAAATTCCAGTTTGGCTACATTTGTGACCAATGCCTCCATAGAGACAGAAGCATCCAGGATCACACCGGGACTCCTGATAGCAGCTACAGGTGACTATTGCGCCCCATTAAGAGCTGGGAGCTGGCAAACCAAACTGAAATTATTCTGGCCCAGCCATTGGATGCCCATCTTTAATGGATTGAGATTCAGCAGACTCAGTTTCCTCCATCCCAGCACACCCACCTAAAAATTGGCCAATATATCCAGGGTAGCATCTGGCAGTAGATCCATGATGTTTGTGGTCAGATCTGTGGTTATGTACAAGATATTTGAATAAAGGGTGAATTTGGGGTTCCCCAATGCAAAAAGTGTGATGATCCATGAGGATCCGTGCTTCAAAACCACGTTTTTGAGCCATGGAGTGGCCAGGAAGCTGTGGATCCATGTTTTTTGTGGTGCAGGCTGTGCCCATGGCCATGATGTGTGATTTGATGGTGAGTTTGGGCTGATCTAGTGCAAAAAGCGTGAGGATCCATGAGGATCCGTGCTTCAAAACCACGTTTTTGGTCCTTGGATTGGCCAGGAAGCCGTGGATCCGAGTGTTTTGTGGTGCAGGCTGTGCCCCTGGACATGATGTGTGATTTGACAGTGAGTTTGGGTTGGCCCAATGCAAAAAGAGTGAGGATCCATGAGGATCCGTGCTTCAGAACCACGTTTTTGGGCCACGGTATGGCCAGGAAGCCGTGGATCCAAGTTTTTTGTGGTGCAGGCTGTGACCCTGAGAATGATGTGTGATTTGACGGTGAGTTTGGGGTGGCCCAATGCAAAAAGCATGAGGATCCATGAGGATCCGTGCTTCGGAACCACGTTTTTGGGCCATGGAGTGGCCAGGAAGCTGTGGATCCGAGTTTTTTGTGGTGCAGGCTGTGCCCCTGGACATGATGTGTGATTTGACGGTGAGTTTGGGGTGGCCCAATGCAAAAAGCATGAGGATCCATGAGGATCCGTGCTTCGGAACCACGTTTTTGGGCCATGGAGTGGCCAGGAAGCCGTGGATCCGAGTTTTCTGTGGTGCAGGCTGTGCCCCTGGGAATGATGTGTGATTTGATGGTGAGTTTGGGCTGATCGAGTGCAAAAAGCGTGAGGATCCATGAGGATCCGTGCTTCAAAACCACGTTTTTGGTCCTTGGATTGGCCAGGAAGCCGTGGATCCGAGTTTTCTGTGGTGCAGGCTGTGCCCCTGGGAATGATGTGTGATTTGATGGTGAGTTTGGGCTGATCGAGTGCAAAAAGCGTGAGGATCCATGAGGATCCGTGCTTCAAAACCACGTTTTTGGTCCTTGGATTGGCCAGGAAGCCGTGGATCCGAGTTTTTTGTGGTGCAGGCTGTGCCCCTGGACATGATGTGTGATTTGACGGTGAATTTGGGGTGGCCCAATGCAAAAAGCGTGAGGATCCATGAGGATCCGTGCTTCGGAACCACGTTTTTGGGCCATGGAGTGGCCAGGAAGCCGTGGATCTGAGTTTTTTGTGGTGTAGGCTGTGCCCCTGGGAATGATGTGTGATTTGATGGTGAGTTTGGGCTGATCTAGTGCAAAAAGCGTGAGGATCCATGAGGATCCGTGCTTCAAAACCACGTTTTTGGTACTTGGATTGGCCAGGAAGCCGTGGATCCGAGTTTTCTGTGGTGCAGGCTGTGCCCCTGGGAATGATGTGTGATTTGATGGTGAGTTTGGGCTGATCGAGTGCAAAAAGCGTGAGGATCCATGAGGATCCGTGCTTCAAAACCACGTTTTTGGGCCATGGATTGGCCAGGAAGCCGTGGATCCGAGTTTTTTGTGGTGCAGGCTGTGCCCCTGGACATGATGTGTGATTTGACGGTGAATTTGGGGTGGCCCAATGCAAAAAGCGTGAGGATCCATGAGGATCCGTGCTTCGGAACCACGTTTTTGGGCCATGGAGTGGCCAGGAAGCTGTGGATCCGAGTTTTTTGTGGTGCAGGCTGTGCCCCTGGACATGATGTGTGATTTGACGGTGAGTTTGGGGTGGCCCAATGCAAAAAGCATGAGGATCCATGAGGATCCGTGCTTCGGAACCACGTTTTTGGGCCATGGAGTGGCCAGGAAGCCGTGGATCCGAGTTTTCTGTGGTGCAGGCTGTGCCCCTGGGAATGATGTGTGATTTGATGGTGAGTTTGGGCTGATCGAGTGCAAAAAGCGTGAGGATCCATGAGGATCCGTGCTTCAAAACCACGTTTTTGGTCCTTGGATTGGCCAGGAAGCCGTGGATCCGAGTTTTCTGTGGTGCAGGCTGTGCCCCTGGGAATGATGTGTGATTTGATGGTGAGTTTGGGCTGATCGAGTGCAAAAAGCGTGAGGATCCATGAGGATCCGTGCTTCAAAACCACGTTTTTGGTCCTTGGATTGGCCAGGAAGCCGTGGATCCGAGTTTTCTGTGGTGCAGGCTGTGCCCCTGGGAATGATGTGTGATTTGATGGTGAGTTTGGGCTGATCGAGTGCAAAAAGCGTGAGGATCCATGAGGATCCGTGCTTCAAAACCACGTTTTTGGTCCTTGGATTGGCCAGGAAGCCGTGGATCCGAGTTTTTTGTGGTGCAGGCTGTGCCCCTGGACATGATGTGTGATTTGACGGTGAATTTGGGGTGGCCCAATGCAAAAAGCGTGAGGATCCATGAGGATCCGTGCTTCGGAACCACGTTTTTGGGCCATGGAGTGGCCAGGAAGCCGTGGATCTGAGTTTTTTGTGGTGTAGGCTGTGCCCCTGGGAATGATGTGTGATTTGATGGTGAGTTTGGGCTGATCTAGTGCAAAAAGCGTGAGGATCCATGAGGATCCGTGCTTCAAAACCACGTTTTTGGTCCTTGGATTGGCCAGGAAGCCGTGGATCCGAGTTTTTTGTGGTGCAGGCTGTGCCCCTGGACATGATGTGTGATTTGACGGTGAATTTGGGGTGGCCCAATGCAAAAAGCGTGAGGATCCATGAGGATCCGTGCTTCGGAACCACGTTTTTGGGCCATGGAGTGGCCAGGAAGCCGTGGATCTGAGTTTTTTGTGGTGTAGGCTGTGCCCCTGGGAATGATGTGTGATTTGATGGTGAGTTTGGGCTGATCTAGTGCAAAAAGCGTGAGGATCCATGAGGATCCGTGCTTCAAAACCACGTTTTTGGTACTTGGATTGGCCAGGAAGCCGTGGATCCGAGTTTTCTGTGGTGCAGGCTGTGCCCCTGGGAATGATGTGTGATTTGATGGTGAGTTTGGGCTGATCGAGTGCAAAAAGCGTGAGGATCCATGAGGATCCGTGCTTCAAAACCACGTTTTTGGGCCATGGATTGGCCAGGAAGCCGTGGATCCGAGTTTTTTGTGGTGCAGGCTGTGCCCCTGGACATGATGTGTGATTTGACGGTGAATTTGGGGTGGCCCAATGCAAAAAGCGTGAGGATCCATGAGGATCCGTGCTTCGGAACCACGTTTTTGGGCCATGGAGTGGCCAGGAAGCTGTGGATCCGAGTTTTTTGTGGTGCAGGCTGTGCCCCTGGACATGATGTGTGATTTGACGGTGAGTTTGGGGTGGCCCAATGCAAAAAGCATGAGGATCCATGAGGATCCGTGCTTCGGAACCACGTTTTTGGGCCATGGAGTGGGCAGGAAGCCGTGGATCCGAGTTTTCTGTGGTGCAGGCTGTGCCCCTGGGAATGATGTGTGATTTGATGGTGAGTTTGGGCTGATCGAGTGCAAAAAGCGTGAGGATCCATGAGGATCCGTGCTTCAAAACCACGTTTTTGGTCCTTGGATTGGCCAGGAAGCCGTGGATCCGAGTTTTCTGTGGTGCAGGCTGTGCCCCTGGGAATGATGTGTGATTTGATGGTGAGTTTGGGCTGATCGAGTGCAAAAAGCGTGAGGATCCATGAGGATCCGTGCTTCGGAACCACGTTTTTGGGCCATGGAGTGGCCAGGAAGCTGTGGATCCGAGTTTTTTGTGGTGCAGGCTGTGCCCCTGGACATGATGTGTGATTTGACGGTGAGTTTGGGGTGGCCCAATGCAAAAAGCATGAGGATCCATGAGGATCCGTGCTTCGGAACCACGTTTTTGGGCCATGGAGTGGCCAGGAAGCCGTGGATCCGAGTTTTCTGTGGTGCAGGCTGTGCCCCTGGGAATGATGTGTGATTTGATGGTGAGTTTGGGCTGATCGAGTGCAAAAAGCGTGAGGATCCATGAGGATCCGTGCTTCAAAACCACGTTTTTGGTCCTTGGATTGGCCAGGAAGCCGTGGATCCGAGTTTTCTGTGGTGCAGGCTGTGCCCCTGGGAATGATGTGTGATTTGATGGTGAGTTTGGGCTGATCGAGTGCAAAAAGCGTGAGGATCCATGAGGATCCGTGCTTCAAAACCACGTTTTTGGTCCTTGGATTGGCCAGGAAGCCGTGGATCCGAGTTTTCTGTGGTGCAGGCTGTGCCCCTGGGAATGATGTGTGATTTGATGGTGAGTTTGGGCTGATCGAGTGCAAAAAGCGTGAGGATCCATGAGGATCCGTGCTTCAAAACCACGTTTTTGGTCCTTGGATTGGCCAGGAAGCCGTGGATCCGAGTTTTTTGTGGTGCAGGCTGTGCCCCTGGACATGATGTGTGATTTGACGGTGAATTTGGGGTGGCCCAATGCAAAAAGCGTGAGGATCCATGAGGATCCGTGCTTCGGAACCACGTTTTTGGGCCATGGAGTGGCCAGGAAGCCGTGGATCTGAGTTTTTTGTGGTGTAGGCTGTGCCCCTGGGAATGATGTGTGATTTGATGGTGAGTTTGGGCTGATCTAGTGCAAAAAGCGTGAGGATCCATGAGGATCCGTGCTTCAAAACCACGTTTTTGGTCCTTGGATTGGCCAGGAAGCCGTGGATCCGAGTTTTTTGTGGTGCAGGCTGTGCCCCTGGACATGATGTGTGATTTGACGGTGAATTTGGGGTGGCCCAATGCAAAAAGCGTGAGGATCCATGAGGATCCGTGCTTCGGAACCACGTTTTTGGGCCATGGAGTGGCCAGGAAGCCGTGGATCTGAGTTTTTTGTGGTGTAGGCTGTGCCCCTGGGAATGATGTGTGATTTGATGGTGAGTTTGGGCTGATCTAGTGCAAAAAGCGTGAGGATCCATGAGGATCCGTGCTTCAAAACCACGTTTTTGGTACTTGGATTGGCCAGGAAGCCGTGGATCCGAGTTTTCTGTGGTGCAGGCTGTGCCCCTGGGAATGATGTGTGATTTGATGGTGAGTTTGGGCTGATCGAGTGCAAAAAGCGTGAGGATCCATGAGGATCCGTGCTTCAAAACCACGTTTTTGGGCCATGGATTGGCCAGGAAGCCGTGGATCCGAGTTTTTTGTGGTGCAGGCTGTGCCCCTGGACATGATGTGTGATTTGACGGTGAATTTGGGGTGGCCCAATGCAAAAAGCGTGAGGATCCATGAGGATCCGTGCTTCGGAACCACGTTTTTGGGCCATGGAGTGGCCAGGAAGCTGTGGATCCGAGTTTTTTGTGGTGCAGGCTGTGCCCCTGGACATGATGTGTGATTTGACGGTGAGTTTGGGGTGGCCCAATGCAAAAAGCATGAGGATCCATGAGGATCCGTGCTTCGGAACCACGTTTTTGGGCCATGGAGTGGGCAGGAAGCCGTGGATCCGAGTTTTCTGTGGTGCAGGCTGTGCCCCTGGGAATGATGTGTGATTTGATGGTGAGTTTGGGCTGATCGAGTGCAAAAAGCGTGAGGATCCATGAGGATCCGTGCTTCAAAACCACGTTTTTGGTCCTTGGATTGGCCAGGAAGCCGTGGATCCGAGTTTTCTGTGGTGCAGGCTGTGCCCCTGGGAATGATGTGTGATTTGATGGTGAGTTTGGGCTGATCGAGTGCAAAAAGCGTGAGGATCCATGAGGATCCGTGCTTCAAAACCACGTTTTTGGTCCTTGGATTGGCCAGGAAGCCGTGGATCCGAGTTTTCTGTGGTGCAGGCTGTGCCCCTGGGAATGATGTGTGATTTGATGGTGAGTTTGGGCTGATCTAGTGCAAAAAGCGTGAGGATCCATGAGGATCCGTGATTCGGAACCACGTTTTTGGGCCATGGAGTGGGCAGGAAGCCGTGGATCCGAGTTTTTTGTGGTGCAGGCTGTGCCCCTGGGAATGATGTGTGATTTGACAGTGAGTTTGGGCTGATCTAGTGCAAAAAGCGTGAGGATCCATGAGGATCCGTGCTTCGGAACCACGTTTTTGGGCCATGGAGTGGGCAGGAAGCCGTGGATCCGAGTTTTCTGTGGTGCAGGCTGTGCCCCTGGGAATGATGTGTGATTTGATGGTGAGTTTGGGCTGATCTAGTGCAAAAAGCGTGAGGATCCATGAGGATCCGTGCTTCAAAACCACGTTTTTGGTACTTGGATTGGCCAGGAAGCCGTGGATCCAAGTGTTTTGTGGTGCAGGCTGTGCCCCTGGACATGATGTGTGATTTGACGGTGAGTTTTGGTTGGCCCAATGCAAAAAGAGTGAGGATCCATGAGGATCTGTGCTTCGGAACCACGTTTTTGGGCCATGGAGTGGGCAGGAAGCCGTGGATCCGAGTTTTCTGTGGTGCAGGCTGTGCCCCTGGGAATGATGTGTGATTTGATGGTGAGTTTGGGCTGATCGAGTGCAAAAAGCGTGAGGATCCATGAGGATCCGTGCTTCAAAACCACGTTTTTGGTCCTTGGATTGGCCAGGAAGCCGTGGATCCGAGTTTTCTGTGGTGCAGGCTGTGCCCCTGGACATGATGTGTGATTTGACAGTGAGTTTGGGTTGGCCCAATGCAAAAAGCGTGAGGTTCCATGAAGATCCGTGCTTCAAAACCACGTTTTTGGGCCACGGTATGGTCAGGAAGCCGTGGATCCATGATTTTTGTGGTGCAGGCTGTGCCTCTGGACATGTTGTGTGATTTGACAGTGAGTTTGGGGTGGCCCGATGCAAAAAGCGTGAGGATCCATGAGGATCTGTGGTTCGGAACCAGGTTTTTGGGCCACGGTATGGCCAGGAAGTCGTGGATCTGTGATTTTTGTGGTGGATGCTGTGCCCATGGCCATGATCTTTGATCTGATGGTGACTTTGGGCTGATCTACTGCAAAAATCATGAGGATTCATGAGGATCCGTGCTTCGGAACCACGTTTTTGGGCCAGGGCGTGGCCAGGCAGGTGTGGATCCGAGTTTTTTGTGGTGTAGGCTGTGCCCCTTACTATGATATGTGATTTGACGGTGAGTTTGGGTTGGCCCGATGCAGAAAGCGTGTGGATCCATGAAGATCCGTTCTTGAAAACCACGTTTTTGGGCCACGGTTTCGCCAGGAAGCCGTGGATCCGTGATTTTTGTGGTGGATGCTGTGCCCATGGCCATGATCTTTGATGTGATGGTGACTTTGGGCTGATCTAGTGGAAAAATCATGAGGATCCATGAGGATCCGTGTTTTCTAAGCATGTTTTTGCGCCCCTGCGCACCCCCGAAACAGTGGATGCGTGATTTTTTTGATGCTTTCTACAGAGTAAGACATGGTCTACAACATCATGGTGGTTTTATTTAATTTGAATGAAAAAATCATATGAATTCACGAGGATCCGTGTAGATCCGCCTTTTACCTTTTTCCTATTATTATTAATATTATTCCGCCCATCTGGCTGGGGCCATACTCTCCAGCATTTCTCCGATGAAAATAGGGACGTCCCATTCCATTATTATTATTCATTTCATTTCTATACCGCTTTATACTTTAAAGACAAAAAACTATTATTATTATTATTATTATTATTATTTCTATACCGCTTTATATTTTCAGGGGGGAAATTTATTATTATTATTACCCTGCCCATCTGGCTGGATCTGTACCCTCCAGCATTTATCCAATGAAAATAGGGACGTCCCATTCCATTATTATTATTCATTTCTATACCTCTTTATATTTTTAAGATGATGATTTATACATACATACCCCACACACATCTTACTGGGCTGCCCCAAGCACTCTGGACAGCTTCCAACATATATAAAAACATAATAAAAAATTAAACATTTAAAAAAATCTTCCCGATAGAGGATCGCCTCGAGGGTCGGATAACGCCATACCCTCCAACATTTCTCAGATGAAAATAGGGGTGTCCTAAGGAAAAGCAGGACATTCCAGGATGAAATCAGAAACCTGTAAGTCAGGGACATCCCTGGAAAATAGGTCTCCCCAGCTCCACTTGGTGGCTTCCAGCACATATGAAAACACCATCATGGTTTCTATTTCTATTTTTAATTTATAAATTTATATTTATATATGTTGGCAGTGCTGCTCTTGTGACCCATGTTAGATCACCCCACGACCCAAGTAGTGGGTCCTGGCCCCTCAGCTGAAGTTCACTGCTTTACACTATTATTATTACTATTTATTAAATTTATTTACTGCCCTTTGCCAGAAGACCACAGAGCAGTTTACAACACACAACACAAATAGAAGTCCCTAGTAAAAGGCATGCAACATTGGTGCTTTATGGGTTGTGGTTTGCGGCACATTATTTTTTTTTATAAGATATTTATTAAAGTTTCCAATTTTATACAAACAAAAAACAAAAAAACAAAAATAAAAATATTAAAAACACATAAATTTCACAACTTATTTTCTTGTAGCTTATTTCCCCGACCTCCTCATACCTCCCCTTCTTGTATACCCAGTTTGAACTATTTATACAGCAAATCCTTATCTCAGCATCTTAAATTATTATATCTTTAAATTCTTACTTACAAAAAGAAAATCATTTTATCATAGTTACAGCTTGAAACCGCTTAATTTCAATCCAGCATCATTCAACATTCTTTAATTTTACAATATTTTTGGAGATAGTCCTTAAATTTTTTCCAGTCTTCTTCTGCCGGTTTGCGGCACATTAAAACATCAAACGAAACAATCCAGAATGAAACGTTACTGAAGAAAGTCAAATACAAAGTATACATTCAAAGCAACCTAATTAACAGGAAACTAAAACGTCTTAAAGGGACTTCAAAACAAAAGATTACACTGGAGGTCAACTCTAGCATACATATTTAACACAAACAAAGTTGACAACAACTAAAGTCTTAAAACGTTTCAAAAGAAAACATTGCTAAATGAAGTAAAATATAAAAGGCTCTGGCCTCTTGAGCATCCTCAGCTTTTGTAGCTGGAGTCAGTGATTCGACAATGAATAAGTCAAATTTGGGTATTTGTTTGTGTTTGTTTCATAATATTTCATGGACTCAACTAGTCCAGCTCCCCTGCAGTGCCAGGAGTCTTTCACCTGATGTGGTCTTAGACCCCTGACCCTGAGATTGAGAGTTACTGAACAAACTTAATAGTTAAAAATTAAATTTTCCTAAATATTAACATTAGCAAATTCAGGAAGTTATACACCACTATGATGTTTAAAACAACAACAGCGCCCTCAAAAACAGTTTACAGTAGATCAAAATGAGACGTACAGTAATTAAAATGCCCAATACAGTACTGAAATGCTAGATGCCTTTAGGCAGGGGTCACCAAACTTTTTCAGTCCACCGTCCCTCAGACCTTGGGGGGGGGGAGGACTATATTTTGAAAAGGAAAAAAAATGAACAAATTCCCATGCCCCACAAATAACCCAGAGATGCATTTTAAATAAAAGGACACATTCTACTCATGGAAAAACACACTGATTCCCGGACCGTCTGTTGGCCGGATTGAGAGGCGATTGGGCCGCATCCGGTCCCCTATGGGAGTTGTCATAAGAGTGGGAAAAGGTTTGGAGCAGGGTGACCGAAATAATCAAGGGGATGGAGCTACCCCCCTATTAGGAAAGGTTGGGGCTTTGTAGTTTAGAGGAAAGGCGAGTAAGAGGATATGTCTCCCTTAAGTTGACAGAGAAATCTACTACAAGGGTACAGAAGGGAAATAGCTCAGTCAGTAGAGCATGAGACCCTTAATCTCAGGGTCTTGGGTTCAAGTCCCACGTTGGGTGGGAGATTCTTGCATTGCAGGGTGTGGAACTAAATGATACTTATGGTCCCTTCCAACTCAATAATTCTATGATTCTATAGTAAGATTGTGTCCCAAAGCCATGAGCTGTTAAGAGCCAGCATGTGACCAGTTACCAATAAAGTCACATTTCCCCCCCTCTTTTCACCCCTACCCCTTTGACTGGTGCTGGAACTCACAATAAACGCCTCCCTTGTTCTCTTATAATAGCAATGGCGCCCACCTGAGAGGTGCTGGAACTGCGTTCTGATGAGTTCCAGCTGAAAAAAAGGCCTGGACTTACAGTTCCCAGAAACCTTTAATAAAACGACAGTGCCCAGAATTAATTTAGAAGAAAAATGTGCTTCAGATGTGCTTTAAAGGTACAGTGCGCACACAGCCTTAGTGGCATGGCAGCGTTTGCCAAAAACTGTATAGCGAAGGTGCCAGGCACACCTCTATGGGGAGGGAGTTCCACAACCTAGGGGCTGCCTCAGAGAATTCCCTATTTATGTCCTCCGCATTAGCTTCCACTGGATGAGCTCATCAGAGACAAAGCAAGAGAGACAGCAAAATTACCAGACCTCCTAAGAGACTGTCCACCTATTGTGTCTCTGAATAAACCATGGCTTTTTCCAGTTGCGGGGAGACACACCCATATCAGAATCTGATGGAAGTGTGCTTCTTTCAGGGCAGGGAACTCCTAGACCTTTTAAAACTCGAATCCTTATACACACATACCCCCAGGGAAGTATGGGATTACTTCTGAGTAGACATGCTTAAGACTGCACTATAAACATTTCTGGCTGAAAGATGTATAGGATTTTGATTTTCAAAGTCCTCAGAAGTTTCAGAAGCATTGATTTACTCGTTTCAGGTCAAGGAGGATTATACTGTGAGGTTTCGTACACGAAATGTATAAATAGTTAAAATGCTGCAACAAAGACCACTCAACAGCAAGTTTTAATTGGGCCGATCTATTGTTTTTTCACTATGGGCTATGATTAGTTTTAAACGACTTCCTATAACTGAAACACTCAAATGAGCTTTTAAATAGGCCTTCATTATTTTAGTCCCTAACTTTACTTAATATGTTTGGACAGATTCTCACAGTTTCCGTTGCTAATACGATTCCCTGCAAATAGAGCAGAAGGTTCAGCAGAACAAAAGAAATGATCTAATTTTAGTAATGGCGCAAGCAAGGCCTGTATAATCATGTACTCTCCTCATCTAGTTTTTGAATGTCGAAGCCTTCTTCCCTCCCTGGATTGAGTTGAATTTGCATAATAAGTGCGCGATATTCTTTTTCATCTGGCGTTTTATACAGCATCTCGCCAAAGGTATATGGGTTTTTGGGATGTTGCTTACCTGATTTGAGACATCCAAACCTTTGTCTAAAACTGGGCAATCATAGGCTAAAGAATCACATTTGATAAACAGCAGGGAGTCATTGTGCAATGCCACTGCACACTCAAGTTTTTTATTATTGGTATTCCTTCGTTCCTTCATACAGTGCTATTGGTGAAGGCGATCTTTGCAAATCCCGGCCTTGGGCAGCTCAGCTCAATTTTTAACAGTGAAACCGACTGCAGAAAGGGAGGGAGATGGGGTGGCAGCCGTAACAGAACAAGCTGAATAACTTTCAGACTCCCTCGGAAGGTGGTGGGTTCTCCTTCACAGAAAGTTTTGAAGCAGAGCTTGAATGGCCATCTGTCATGGGTGCAGGGACGCGGACTTATAAAAAATATTGGGGGGGCCCGGGAAAGCTCATGAATAATAAATAAACTCATGAATATGCAGATAAAGTGGCGCCGCCTCCTCGTGAGCGAATAGGGGAGAGCGTGCTGCGCCTATTAATCAGCTCCGAAGGAAATTGGGTGGAGCTTTTGCTCGGGAGGGAGGGCAGGAGGCATGCAGCCCGACCCTGTGCATTTTGGGCTGGGGGAGGGGCGGCGGTGGCGCTCTGCTGGAGGGGCGCCCGAGATTATTGGGGGGGGCGGAGCCCCCCAAACGAATTTTTGAGGGGGCTCGGGCCCCCTCAGGCCCCATGGAGTCGGCGCCTATGCATGGGTGCTTCAGTTGAGATTCCTTCATTGCAGGAAGTTGGGTTAGATGACCCTCTGTATCCCTTCCACCTCTACAATTCTATGATACAGCTCCCAGAATTATTTATGGAATACGGTAAAGTCGCAAGTTACACTGCGGTTACATTCCAGAGAATGGATCTAAAGTCCAAATCGCGGATAGTCAAAACCCTTTGGGTTCAATGGTGAGCAGGATTGCCAAAGTCGCTTTTCCTGGTCTTCTGCCCCCTTTCCGCCCCTATTATTAGTATTAGTATATATTTTATTATTATTATTATTATTGTGCCACGTGCATAAAGCTTAATGTGCACAAATTATACTCATGTATGTTGCAGGCTTATCTGTATGTACATACAGAAAGCATTTGTTGATCGCAGACTGCCATTTATTTTCCAAATCCACAGAACACGGAGCTCTTTGGATGGTATACAAATTTAATACAGTGATACCTCAGGTTACAGACGCTTCAGGTTACAGACTCCGCTAACCCTGAAATAGTACCTCGGGTTAAGAACTTTGCTTCAGGATGAGAACAGAAATTGCGCAGCGGCAGCGAGAGCCCCCATTAGCTAAAGTGGTACCTCAGGTTAAGAACAGTTTCAGGTTAAGAACGGACCTCCGGAACAAATTAAGTTCTTAACCCGAGGTACCACTGTAAATGATAATAACACCAGAACAAATTTACCAGCCTTCTCCCACCCCACCTTCACTTATTCCTTCTGTACCCCATGTCTGCTAGCGAACTGCAGAACTACTGAACTACTGCAGAACAAA
The DNA here is from genome assembly GCF_965112155.1 of Podarcis liolepis. Classification (NCBI taxonomy): domain Eukaryota; kingdom Metazoa; phylum Chordata; class Lepidosauria; order Squamata; family Lacertidae; genus Podarcis; species Podarcis liolepis. The sequence goes on along the minus strand of NC_139554.1, from coordinate 8,796,319 downwards.
CCTCCAAAGACAGAGCTTGACACTGGAGGAATCTTAAAGGGTATTAAACCTGATCAGGTTAATCTTCCTATGTGTTCTTCCAAGGTTTGTTTGTTTTTTAATTAAAAGGAAATGCAGCTGTTTCTAATCAAGACGGCACAGAAAAGCTGAAGGGAAGAGCCTGTTGCTATGGGATTTTATTTTATTTTAAAAAATATTGACCATTGTAGCAGATTCACTCCATTGTTCATTCTTTTTGCAGCGGTGGTTGCCCATCAAAGGTTTGGCTTGAACTGCCTTGCAGTGCCCTCTTGAGGCCAAATGCTGCAACTTCATGGCCAGCTTTGTCCTTTCCTGGCCAAGGATGCCTGAGTTTCCTTTCGTTGTCAGGGTTGGACCGGTTTTCATTAAACATCTTATGCTAATACAATTCTCATTGTTGCACTCACACATATTCTTGTTGTTAGACAGTGTTTAGACAACCTCTTTGTTCCAAGTTCCTTCCCAACACATCCTTTCCTCGTGGCCTTTTGTCTTAGCCCCTTAAAACTAGTTATTAGGAAAATAAGGATGAAAAAAGTGCAGCTGTCGGGGCTTCCAGACTGTTGGTATTTTGTGGGTGGGATTCTGTCACTGGCAAAATCAGGTTGTACAATTGAAGAGCAATTTGGGGCTTTTGAACAAACACCCCCCAACCAGCCTTTTTGCAATAAGGATGGGAATGAAAGTGTGGATTAACATTTGCTCAAGGCAACATCACCTGACCTCTCTGCAGACAAATCCAAACTCAGTAAACAGCCCACCTTGTCTAACCTCCCTGTAAACTCTGCAAAAAAGCAACAAACCTCCCCAACATCTTTGAAGGATTGATTGGGGGAACAGAAAAGGTTACCAAATATCATGCTATTTGACCAGGCATGGAATCTAGTATTAAGATTTTTGTTGTTGTTGTTAGCATTAAGCCAACCAAATTTGCCCAAAATCTGTTTTGTAACGTGCATGTAAAAGCTGTGAATTGATGTATGCTCTTTGTCGCCTTCTGACTACAAGCTTGACACAAACTGTTGCAGTCCTGACTAGCTGTGATTTAGGAACAGCTTATGGGTGTAAGTGTGTGCCCTTTCCTCCCTTTCTTTTCAAAAACGTTTGCAAAACTTGAGCGGGACCTACTTTTCATAACTGGTGCAAATAATACAAAGTTTGTAAGCTATTTTGTGTTGGGGGGGAGGGATGATTATTGTACAGTAGTGTTTTTATATGCAAAATGTACAGATATATCGAAAAGTGTACACTTTTGTTACTTTAATAAAAATGTAGCAATTTATCCAAGAAATCACCTGCCTCCACATGTGCCAGCCTATACTTTGAGATCACAACCAAAGCTCCTTCTTTGGGTTCCGTTGCCATCCGAATGTGGTGGGTGGCTCCCGGTGGCACCTCCATTTTTTCAATGCTCTCCCTAGAGAGTTTCACCTGGCGCTCACTCGGATGTCTTCCCAGCACCTGGCAAAACTTTTTTATATTTTTATTTCCCCATAATTTTTACTCCCCCCCCCATCCATTTTATTCAGGTTAGTCTAACATATTCAAGATGCTTGCATACATTTAAAGATGTCAGCACAATTTTAGGTATTTTGGGGGGGGGTGTTAAATTGTAAGCCACTCTGATAAGGCGTTTGAAGGGTGGCATATAAATATTACATAGCAACACCTGGACTTAAGCAGCCCAAACAGCAGAAGCACCCCACCCACTGACAAGAGGGATGTATCTGCAGGCTTGGGGAACGTTTTGCATATTTTTGTTTTTTATTTTAATTGCTCAGGTGGGAACCCAGCCCCCGAAACATTCTAATATCCACATGGACTCCATGATTCGGGTGGGGGGCAGATTTTGCTAACCTTTCATAACCCACATAACTGCCCCTTTCTGCAAAAATAAAACTTTGGGAATAGGTTTGCTGGGATTGGATTTGGGATGGTAACCCCACATCTCTTCCCCAGAGCAAAAAGCAACAACACAGCCTCAGGCTTTTTCCCAACCCACTTAGTGTGGCATGGTCCTGCTACGAGCATATCAAGGGTCTCAGTCAATGTGACTAAAAGAGCCTTGGAAAGATTCATCAGACTCTTCTGTTACTGGAAATTAGCATCTCTCTTTTGGGGGGGCAGGGCAGGGGGGAGCTATTGGTTTGAAACAAACAGGGCGAAGCATAATAAGTGCCAGGTTAAGAATATCACCTTAATCACGAACATGTTCCCTGCGCCACTTAATACATTCTCTCCTGCCAGCTGTCCCTTAAATATCCCTGTAAGGTCAATTGGATAAAACAAATTTTAAAGGCTAAAATCAGACACAAAGCCCCCCGCTGTTGTAATGGTCAAATGATTTGCTGTTTTGTAAGCCCTTGGTTGATTTATATATATCTGCGCACAACACACACACACACACAAAATAGCACATAAGGGTTGCGGGAAGGAAACCGGAGGAACCCTCGAAGGTGATTTTCAGGCCTGAAAAGTGAAAGGGCTACACAAACAGCAATCAGAGACAATTAAGAAAACTGGGACAAGTGCCTCATTCTTTTCCCCAACAGCCCCCACATGGGAAATTGCACTGTCCATTTCGCAGCCTTGTTGCATTTCAAATAAGGCCCCCAGCTAAGTCATGGTGGGGTTCCCTCCCTCCCACCACCTCTTTAGCCTCTCCAAGTCCAACTCCAATCAAAAGGTATTGCTTAAAATCTTCCTATTATGGCACAAATGAAAGGGGTGATTGTCTATGCTGATGAGTCTAGAAGATTGTCTTGGAAAGAATTGGACAGGTTTTTTGTCTTGAGCGGCTCCATTATAGTGTTATTGCAGAAGACTGTCTCTCTCCCCGACTCCCCAAACAAAAAAATAGAATAAGCAAGTAAGTGTTGAATAACAACATTCAGGTTGTGTGTGTCTGTCTTGGTGCTGGCATCCACTGTGCAGAAGAACTACTATGCAGCCCGTATTACAGATTCTGTCCCGGAGCAACAGATTTTTCCAGCATATAACCATTTACAGTACTCTTAAAATTATGAATTGTGGCTTCAGAGAACCTGGGACTGTTACCGCACATGTGATGGTCTTGCCCCAACAACTAGGGGCTCCTCCAACCTGTTTATTCAGCATTCATCCTGATGTCCTGGCACAAAGGCTATGCAGATATTGAACTATGCATGGTCTTTTTTATTGAGCATTTGTTCCAATTTACTTGCAACGAGGTTATAGGACAAAAAACATTCATCCCGATTTGCTTGGTGTGGGGTGTTTACATGTCTTTGCATTAATCCAGGTGCGCCAACCCCAAGGGGCTGAGGTGTCTTTGGCCCCCTCAAACTCTCTGGGCAAGGGGCCGGGGCCCCCTCAGTTTTGAGCGGGTGGAGGAGGCCAGCACTCTGAAGATCCAATGCTCTTGCACGACCCTTTGATGAGCCCAGAGAGCCAGACAGGAAATTGCACGGGGCTCATCAGGGTTGCGCCAGAGTCCTGAAGGTTGAGCACATGTGACGTCATGCATGTGCAACACGGCCCCCCAATGTTGTGTGCAACTCAGAGCCTCTGCATTAATCATTCATTTGCTCCACTCTTTTTGATGCGTTTCCCCCATCAAACTGGACAAAAGTTCATTTTAAAAAGTGGTGATTGAGTGCTTTAATCCACTTTTAATAAAGTAAGTTGGCGGGTATGTAACCCCACAAATGAAGTCCCACCTTCAGATGTCAGAAAGTTCTTTGCCTTTCACTAGGTTTAAGATAAGATTTACATCACGTGCTGAAATGTTGAAAATGTCAAAATGTTATAAAAATTAAAGGGGTTTTCTTTAAAAAAAAGTAAGATTTAAGGGACTCTTCACACACAGGCCTTTCTTATGTGCAAAGTGCAGCTTCTCTGCATTCAAAGGTAACTTGCACACCCACCCACGAGAGACCACCAGGGTGTGACAAACTGCATGTCAAAGCATGGCACAAGACTGCAAGGAAACAGCAATCTGTTGTTCAAAGTGCTAGTTTCAACCTTTTTTGCCTGTGAGGGGAGAGACTGCGTCAGGCAAGGCCTTATTCCTCCTGCCTTGCCCTACCCTCCGGTCTCTGCTTCTCAATTTGTATTGCATTATTTTATGCACTGTGGCTTGCCATCGTTTTATTGATTGTAGATATTATTTACTGTGATTGTTAAGAGTGAATTTCTGTTTAATTTTAAATGCTGGTATTGTTATTCTATACTATTCTAATGATGGTTGAATGTTACATTTTTGATGTAGGTGGCATATTTTAAAGTTATGTTTTATTATCACATTTTTGTATTGCATTGATGGTTATAAGATGTACCTACATTCCTTGTTTCTGCAGCTTGGAAACCGCCTTGAGTACAGTGGACACTCGGGTTGCAAATGTGATCCATGCGGGAGGCACATTCGCAACCCATAGTGTTGCATCTGCGCATATGCGGGTCGCTATTCTGCTGGTACTTCCGGGTTTGGCACGGTGCGCAACCCGAAAACACACAACCTGAAGCTTCTGTAACCCGAGATATGACTGTATTGTAAAATAGAAAGACGGTATACAAATTAAAAGTGATGATGATGAGTGATGATAAATGCCTGAGCCCTGGATATCTTAAAGGACCAGCTCCTCCTGTATGGATTCAATCCGTGGTTCAGCTTAGTTTGTGAAACCCCATTCATGACCGTGTTGCTTCAATGCAGCTACCCTTCCATGGATAGCTCAACTGGCAAGAGCATGGGACTCTTAATCTCATGGTTGTGGGTTCGAGCTCCACATGGAGCAATAAGATTCCTGCATTGCAGGGGGTTGGACTAGATGACTCTCATGGTCCTAACTACAATTCTATAATTCTGTGATTGGGACCCTGGTATTAATTAAACCAGGGGAGCCGCACACGCACACACACACACACACACACACACACCCGAGGCTTGAGGGCACATTTGGAAAACTTGAGAACATTTTCTGGGCACCAAAAAATGCCCATTTCACAGCAAGGGACACTGAGGCTCAACATCCACCCAACTTTAAGCACCTACACTTCCCAGAACAACAACAACAACAACTTCAAGTACACAACAAAGTCATCTAGAGCAGCATTCTGTTCTCACAGACAACTGGAAGAAGCCAGTAGTGAAGGGAGACTAAGACCATAAGTCCAATGAATTCAACCAGGCTTACTCCCAGGTAACTGGGGTTGGACTGCAGCTGTATTATACATTCTAGCTACCACATTTAGCTGACTTTCAGAGGAGAAGGTTGCCCTTGCGTAACCGTGAGCTCCAGGAGTCTTTGTACAGCTTCCAGTCTTCCCTTGAGTAATGCAGCGGAACTATTTTTGGACTTGCACTGAGATGCAAAAGGATCTGGAAATTCCATTAATCTTCCATGCCTCCAGCTTCACCCAAAGCTCAAAGGGAATAAACCTTTGCAGTTGTCTTTATCTTTTTGATAGGTATTAAACTATTTAAGGATTCCAGTCTCAACACTTCTGCAGAACCACTGCTGATTCCTCTCTCTCTCACACACACAGAGGCACATTGTTAATTCCCAAAACATCACCAAACTTGATGCAAATGTCTTTTTAGAATGGGAGAGGGCCACTGTTATGATGCCAAGCCCAACCCATCTGCTGTCCTGAAGAAGACCAAGATGAAGAAGAGAAAGAGGGTGTTTCATTTGGTGTAGGACCTTCAGCTCCTCCTCCTGGGCCTTCCCATTCTGAGGACGTAGACCTTCGGCCTTCCTCAGACTCTAAGAATGATCTGTTACCTCACAGAAGCAAAGGGTTACAGAACAGAGGCAAGATATCTATTTCTCTACCACAAAGGGTTGTCTACAGCTAACTCAGCTTACTGGGAGCTCTCCGTGGTCCTGAAAAGGCCTGCCTGACTCTGGACACACCTTGCCAAGTCCAGCTACTATGGTCTCTTGAGCTTGGCTTGACCTGATGTCGCAGAATCATAGAAAGTAGAGTTGGAAGTGATCCCGAGGGTCATCTAGTCCAACCCCTGCAATGCAGAAATCCCAACCAGATCTTGCATGACAGATCTTGCAAAACCTCCAAGGAAGGAGAACTCGCCACCACAGGTCTTACTGTCAGAAAGTTCTTCCTGATGTTTAGTTGGAATCTCCTTTCTTGTAACCTGAATCCATTGGTTCAGGTCTCACCCTCCAGAGAAGGAGAAAACAAGCTTGCTCCATCCTCCATGTGGAAGCAATTCAGATATTTGAAGATGGCTATCATATCTCTTCTCTTTTCCAGGCTAAACATACCCAATCCCCTCAAGCAGTCCTCATAAGGCTTAGTTACCAGACCCTTGATCATCTTGGCTGCCCTCCTCTGCACATATTCCAGCTTGTCAATATCCTTCTTAAATTGTGGTGCCCAGAACTGGACACAGTATTCCAGGTGTGGTCTGACCAAGGCAGAATCGAGCAGCACCATTACTTTCCTTAATCTGGACACTATACTTCCATTGATGCAGCCTAGAGTAGTATTAGCTTTTTTGCTGCTGCATCACACAGTTGACTCACGTTAAGCTTGTGATCTACTAAGACCCCTGGATCCTTTTCACAGGTACAGTGGTGCCTCGCAAGATGAAAAGAATCCGTTCTGTGATTCTCTTCATCTAGCGGTTTTTTCGTCTTGCGAAGCAAGCCCATTGAAGGATTAGCGGATTAGTGCTTTTAGCAGCTTTTAGCGGCTTATCTGCTGATCGGATCAGCTGATAAGCGGCTTAGAAAAGGGGGGGGGAGGGAAAAAAACCAGCAGGAACTCGCAAGACATTGTCGTCTTGCGAAGCAAGCCCATAGGAGATTCGTTTTGCGAAGCACCTCTAAAATGGAAAACTCTTTCGTCTAGCGAGTTTTCCGTCTTGCGAGGCATTCGTCTTGCAGGGCACCACTGTACTACTGGCAAGCCAGGTGTCCTCCGTCTTATATTTGTGCAGCTGGTTCTTCCTGCTTAAGTGTAGAACCTTCCCTAAGTAAGTCTGCAACCAATTCCTCTAAAAGTCACGAGCCCCAGCAGATCAGGACACCCACTTGAGTCTTACATCCAGAATGTTTTGCTTTTAGAGCAGGGAAGCAGCAACACCAGATCCTGAAACTAGCCCCTGGAATGTCAAAGATGCACTTCTGATTCCAAGAATGGCAGCAGAAGGTAATGGAATATGCAGAAATAGCTAAATTAACGGGGGAAATTCGACAACAGGGCGATGAAACATTTCAAAAAGAATGGGAAAAATTTATGTCGTACATAGGAAAGATAAGGTGAAATAGTGAAATCAGTAGAACTGAAACAAACCTCACAATGTAAAATACAAAGAAATTTACTGGATGATAAAAACAACAACAACAACAACAACAACAACAACAATTTTTATTTATATCCTGCCCTCCCCAGCCGAAGCCGGGCTCAGAGCGGCTAACATCAAATGTATAACACATTAACATAAAATCAGACAATCAATTAAAATACATCCTCAAATCAGATCAGGATCAGAATAAAATCCAATCGGATGGCAACCCGCAGATTAGGGTTGGGGACCTTAAATGCTCACCAGAACCAACTGTTTGTGCTGAACTTATATGGGCCTGTGAGAAAAATTAGGAGGCCACTTTCATGCAAGTTCTTATGAAAGGGGAGAGGGAGTCAGACTGAACCCCAACCAAAGGCCTGGCAGAACAGCTCCGTCTTGCAGGCCCCGCGGAAAGATGTCAAGTCCTGCAGTAAAATGTACAATGTGACCAATGTAACTAATAGCAGTTGTAAATGAACATAGACAACAAGAATTGTACAGTATATATAGAAGGATTTATTTCTTTATAGACATTTTATGGGCAAATGTGGAAGAACAACAACATACAAAATGGATAAAGACAATGTGAAAAATTTAGAGGTGATATAAAAAAGCAAGAAGAAGGAAGTCAGCTCCTAGGAGCAAGTATAAATATAAAATGTAATACAGTATGTGTATGTGGAGTATGTAACTGAAAAACCAATAAAGATTATCTGAAAAGAAAAGAAAAGATGCGCTTCTGAAGGGACAGCCGACTCCTCTGAGCATCCAGAACCCTCCACAGAGCTTCCGCAAGTCAGGTTCCCAGAGCCCTAAATAGCCAATGTGGTGGTTATAGAGTATTGGAAAAGGAATCATAGAATCATAGAGTTGGAAGAGACCACAAGGGCCATCGAGTCCAACCCCCTGCCAAGCAGGAAACACCATCAGAGCACTCCTGACATATGGTTGTCAAGCCTCTGCTTAAAGACCTCCAAAGTAGGAGACTCCACCACACTCCTTGGCAGCAAATTCCACTGTCAAACAGCTCTTACTGTCAGGACGTTCTTCCTAATGTTTAGGTGGAATCTTCTTTCTTGTAGTTTGGATCCATTGCTCCGTGTCCGCTTCTCTGGAGCAGCAGAAAACAACCTTTCTCCCTCCTCTATATGACATCCTTTTAGATATTTGAACATGGCTATCATATCACCCCTTAACCTCCTCTTCTCTAGGCTAAACATGCCCAGCTCCCTTAGCCGTTCCTCATAAGGCATCGTTTCCAGGCCTTTGACCATTTTGGTTGCCCTCCTCTGGACACGTTCCAGTTTGTCAGTGTCCTTCTTGAACTGTGGTGCCCAGAACTGGACACAGTACTCCAGGTGAGGTCTGACCAGAGCAGAATACAGTGGCACTATTACTTCCCTTGATCTAGATGCTATACTCCTATTGATGCAGCCCAGAATTGCATTGGCTTTTTTAGCTGCCGCGTCACACTGTTGGCTCATGTCAAGTTTGTGGTCAACCAAGACTCCTAGATCCTTTTCACATGTACTGCTCTCAAGCCAGGTGTCACCCATCTTGTATTTGTGCCTCTCATTTTTTTTGGCCTGCGAGACCAGGGTGGAAATCCCTACTCAGCCATGAAGCTTGGGTGAGCTTGGGCCAGTCCCTGCCTCTCAGTCTAACCTACCTCGCAGGTTTGTTGTGGGGATTAAATGAGGAAGGGAGAACTCATTGGAGAGAAAAAAACGTATGATATAAATGCAATAGATAAACCCCATTGCCTAGAAGGAGAAAATTGCTGCATGAAAAGGGCCTTTAACTGGGATGTTGCACCACTCAGATGGTGGGGCTTCCCAAAGCCAGTTTTGATGCCCCAAACTAGACCATGGAGGAAAGGATACAACAAAAGGCGAGTATGGGGAGACATGCCAGAGGTGTGGAAAGTTATTCATGGCATGTACAAAGCTGATAGAGAGCCAGTTGTCTTCCTCTTCCACGACAGAGGACGTTCAATGGAGGTGAATGGAGTGTGGAGGAAGACAAGGGAGATCATTCTTCACACAGGGCATGGCTGTGGAACTACCCACCACCAGACAAGAGTGGTGGCCGCCCACTTTGACAGCTTTAAAGGGGGTTTAGGCAAAATTAGGGATGCAGGTGGCGCTGTGGTCTAAACCCCCAAGCCTCTTGGGCATGCCAATCGGAAGGTCGGCAGATCAAATCCCCGCGAAGGGGTGAGCTCTCGTTGCTCAGTCCCAGCTCCTGCCAACCTAGCAGTTCGAAAGCACACCAGTGCAAGTAGATATATAGGTACCACTGCAGCGGGAAGGTAAACTGTGTTTCCATGCTCTCTGGTTTCCATCACATTGTTCCCTTGCGCCAGAAGCGATTTAGTCCTGCTGGCCACATGACCGGGAAAGCTGTTTGTGGACGAACGCTGGCTCCTTTGGCCTGAAAGTGAGATGAGCACTGCAACCCCATAGTCGCCTTTGACTGGACTTAACCATCCAGGGGTCGAAACAAAATAAAAAAATTCCTTCCAGTAGCACCTTAGAGACCAACTAAGTTTGTTATTGGTATGAGCTTTCGTATGCATTCACACTTCTTCAGGTACACTGAAACAGAAGTCACCAGACCCTTCTGTTTCAGAGTACAATGGTACCTCAGGTTAAGAACTTAATTCGTTTTGGAGGTCCGTTCTTAACCTGAAACTGTTCTTAACCTGAGATCCCACTTTAGCTAATGGGGCCTCCCGCTGCCACCGCTGCCGCACAATTTCTGTTTTCATCCTGAAGCAAAGTTCTTAACCTGAGGTACTATTTCTGGGTTAGCGGAGTCTGTAACCTGAAGCGTCTGTAACCTGAGGTACCACTGTATCACCATATGTTTCTCAGCGCCTAGACACAAAGGCAAGAGGTCACCTTAATTGTCTTCCTACGGCATCCAGAAATTTCGCCTAGCAACGGGTTGTATATGTAGTCTACATTTCCATCTTCAAGCTTAGCAAAATACCTTGGTGTTAAAATGAAGGAACAACCCCCCTCCCACCCATCCAAATAATTACATATACATAAGGTGTTTTTTGCTTCTTTCTTGAAGAGAAAGTAATGAGGGAAGACATTAAAGGCACCACGATGGCAGCAGAATTAATGCAAAGAGGTTTTGGGGAGATTGGTTGGGTCTTTCCATTTGTCTTAACAGTCCAATTATGTACCACATAGCAGTCCGTATAACCGGCGTACGATGGAATTATCTTGCAATCAGGTTGCCCACAAAGACCCCAAGAGGATGAGAGGTTTTATTTTATTTCTCTACTCACCCCCCTCCCGCTCCTTTAAATCTCCTTAGATTTAAGAAGGTTTTGGGCAACCAAATTAATTGTTTTTTAGGGGGGTGGAATCCTCCTTTACGGATCACACAGAGGATCAAGAGAGAGAGAGAGAGAAAACATGCCTTCTGTAGCTCTGCGAGTCAGATGTTCTTTTGGAGTTACAGTGATTTTCGCTTTTAATTCCTCATCTCGCCGACATGCATGCTGAAAGAATAATGAGGGCTGCGTTGGTGGGTTTTAAGGCTCTTCTCTGCCAGCGTACTTTAGGAAATATTGGCACTGCAGCAGCAATAAGGGCTGGGCTCTGAGTGTCAGGCGGACTTTGAAAAGAATTGCAGTGAGCTGTAAGCAAGCAGGAAAGCTTCTGTTCAGCTAATACACCCAGTTGTCGAGGCACAACACAGAACTGGTCTTCTATTTATTTCCATAAATACTTATATAAACCATGCAATAAAAGCCATATTGAAATTTTAAAATCGGCTCACGAAACAGTAGCTAACTATCGTGGAAAGATGTTTATTACTTATTATTTATCATTATTTCTATTCATGGCACTTTTTGTCCTTACCAATTCCCAGAGCAGCACGTTGCAAGCATAATATAAGCCTTTTAAAGGGAGATTCTTATCCTAATTTGCATCTGCATTGGATTTGAAATGCCCACCCCGTACAAAATTGTCGTTATGTGTGGAGTTGTTTTTAATTGGTTCTATATTTATAGAGTGGCTTTTATGTATGGGATTTTTTCCCCCACATGGATTTTTCTTCGAAATGCCCCCCACCCTGTTAATTTTAATTTTCCTGTGAGATATTCTGCAGGAAGCAATTCATAAATGGAATCTAGCTAACTAACCATCAGTTTGGAAAGCCAACATTAACTGAGGAAAACATTGAAACAGGTTAAAAACCAATATGCTGATTAAAGATGGGTCAACCTGCCAATTTTGGTTTCCCTCAGCATCTAATTTTTTCCAATCTAGAGTTATGTTCACATTTCCATTTGCTGATTCCCCCCCCCCCAAGTCCTCATCATGAAAATCTGCCATTTTAGTGTGAATTTCTCTCAATATACACGGCATGCAGTTTTGCCACATATGCACATTTCTGCGAAGCAATTCTCCCTAATATAATGCAATCTTGTATATTATTTTCACTAATAAATGCATTTTCACGCATGTGTTTTGCCCTAATATATGTACCTCTGTACACAGAACTTGTCTGGGGACTGGACTTCAAGATTTGGAAAAGTGCACATTGTTCAGTTCACATACCGTATAAGAAATTGCATATTAGTTAGGCTCACCTTCAAATACAACCTAAATCAAGATTCTACCCTGTCCTTGATGCATGTGAAGCCTGAACCCGGCAGCTTAAAAGGCAGCGCAGAATAGGAGGTTCTGCTGGCTTTCCAAGGGACAAACTAGATGCTTTGCGGGGCAACCAAATTTTATTTGGCCCTGTTCATGACTGAAGAGTGAGTCTCTCTGCATGTTCCTTTTCTCTTTCTTTTTGTATCAGGAGGGCAGTTTTTTGTTTAAGCAAGCCTACTGGAGACATGTAATTTTATTGCTATGAAACTGTTGATTTTATCTGTATTGTTTATAATTTGCTGTTTTTTAAACCCGTTAAAATACTATTTTTTTAAAATAACGACAGGGATACACTATTACATAACTGCTTAGAGGTGTTGGGTAGGTATCCAGCTAACGTGTCCCGTCAGTGCAAGGATTTACATTTGCACAATGGAGGGTCCCACAGTGCTATTTTTCAAGAAAAAGAGATGTTGTGAACACCACCACCCCTCATTCTCTTAGAATGGCAATGGCGCCCACCTGAGCACCATTTTTTCCCCTAGCTGAACCCCCCCCCCGGTTCCACTCCCCCTCCCCCTGCGATGCCCCTAAGTCTGTTCTAGGGGATTTCCCCAACCCTTCAGAGCTGGGTTGGGGGTGGGGGGTGGGACACATGCAAAGAAGGGCGAGAGGATTATAGGCATGAGCCGAAATCCTTGCACTGATGTGGCACTTGAAGTGGATACTACCCATTATTTTGTTTTTTGTTTTTCCCCAAAAAATTTATTAATTTTCCAAACAATTATACAGTTTTCCAAAATACAATAGATTACTTCTTCTTCTTTTTTTTTGAACTTCCCTCAGCGTCTCTGACAATCATCCGTATGCATAACTGTAATTGCACATTCCTCCTTTCGTATTGCCATTACACTTCCCTTCTCCCACTATTTACTGCTAACAATACTTCTCCATTTTTACAGTGCCTCTTGAAATCCCACTAGCGTTGTGTTCACACCACATATGTTTTTCAGATAATCTACAAACTTTCCCCAGTCTTCGATGAACTTTTGGTCTTTGGTATATCTGACTTTCCCAGTTAATTTATCCAATTCCGCATAGTCTGTCAATTTCAGTCTCCATTCTTCTATTGTCGGTAATTCCTCTTGTTTCCAACTGCCCATTATTTTGATTAAGCAGTATCATCATCATCACTTTTAATTTGTATACCATCTTTCTAATTTACAATACTCAAGCCAGTTTACAAGCTGCAGAAACAAGGAATGTACGTCTTATAACAATCAATGCAGTACAAAAATGTGATAATAAAACATAACTTTAAAACAAGCAACCTACATCAAAAATGTAACATTCAACCATCATTAGAATAGTGTATATAAACCTTGCTGAATTAATAAGGGACTGTAAACAGGAGAAGGGGGAATAAAAGCACAAAGTGGTCTTAGAATTATTGCAAAGAAGTCTAGGGAAGTCTCATTGGGTCTTGTGTCCAGTTCAGTCCCACACAGCAATGATCGCAAGAGGAGTACGGTGGGATTATATTGCAACCAGGTTAAGCGCAAAGACACCAAGAAGTCGAGAGGTTTTATTTTGCCATCGACACAGACACCCTTCACACATGAACCAACAGCGCACATATATTTAAAACAGCAAGGGGGGAGATTAATGAGGTCTCCATCACAGGGAAGCCACCACCGGGAAGGCCCTGGTGCTAGAAGATTTTGATCCTTTCTCTCAAAAGAGGAATCCATACAAAAGGGTCGCATCTCTAGACCACAGTTGTTATTATGATTGATTAAATTTGTAGACCACCCTATTCCCACAGGTCTCAGGACGGTTACAACATAAAATCACAAACACAACATACGTAATAAAAACAAAAACCACCCAGTAACACACACACCCTTCCCAGCAAATATTAAAAGGGCATGGGATGTCAGTCAGCCAAAGGCCTGGTTAAAGAGGAAAGTTTTTGCCTGGTGCCTAAAGGTGTATAATGAAGGCCTGGGGAGACCGTTCCACAAACAGGGAGCCACTACAGAAAAGCCCTGTTCTCGTGTTGCGTCTCTCGTGGAGGAGGCACACAACGAAGGTTTGCAAAGTTCTGGGTAGCAAAGGGAATTGTGCTCACAGGGGAGAAGACGGCTTACTCTGGAGAAACATCTCCTGCACAGCCCTTTCGGAAACAAACTCGTACAGGAGGCCTCCTTGCCGGATCGTGTCCTTTGCCTGCAGCCCCGTGAACCCTGTCGCAACCCCCCTGCTGGCAACAGCAACGCCGAGCACGCCGCTTATGCAGCCGAAAGACTTCATTTCTGCGGAAGCAGCATTGCCTAATAATCCCAGGGTTTTTAAAGCTCCGCAGGTGGAAAACAGGGGGCCATAAAAATTGGGTTATTTATTCCAGGGAAGGGATAAAGGAAGCCATTCGAAATAAGGCTGGTTAGGATCTCTCTCTCTCTTTTAAAAAAGAAAGGAGACAATCCCTTCCAAAGTGAATTAAACCGCAAACTATGCCAATTTTGATTTCTAGCCTCGCCAGCCACCCTGCGCATTCATTTGGCTCCTGCTTGAAGGCCCTTCATTCTGATGTTTTGAGCCTCTTTTTATAGTCTCCAGCTTCCTTTTCACCTTCCTCCTCACAGTTTAACACAGATGTCTCGGCCCAGCTTATTGTTCCAATTGTCAGTAGTTTAAAAAGCCTCTGCAGTATTTTACTCTTTCCATTGTATCTCTGCTTCCCTGAGTGCTCTGCTCAACAGCGTATTACTTGTCTTGGCTGTGTTTTCTAAACCCATTTATCCCTCTCTCTTTCTCTCTCTCTCTCCCCCTCCCCTTCTCCAGACACTTGTTCATCAGGGAGCTTAAATTGACTTCTCTCCCATTTTGTTTCCTTAACTAAAAATGCACCATTAAGGCTGATTGAAGTCTTTTGAAAACACTTCATGAAAAATGAAAGGACCCGAAGAAATGAGGCTACCCGTGTTTGCAAATACCTGTTTTTCAGACAAATTGGTGGGAAGAAATCTGAAAGAATCGGGAACTTAACAACGCCATTGATAGGTGTTTATGCGCTCTCCTTATTCTCGCACAAATTGGAAAACCGGGTGTGAAAACATCATTTTCGGAAATGTGAAAAATTGGGGGGCACTCAGCAAGTTTCTTTAAATAAAAACAGATCAGCTTGGTGGGGACAGCCAGAACAAATACTTGTATTGTTTCTTTAAAACACACACACACACACACACACACACACCCTGTGGCATTTAATAAAAGCATGTATTCAGCATTTAAATATTACCCTTGTCTTATCATCAAGGTAAGTTTTGAAACAAGAGCAACATACAGTTATCAGATATTTGAATTTTAGCTAATATTTTCTCTTAAAAGCAAAATATTTCCATCTGGAGGAAATTGCGAATGGGAAGTAATTTAGCACATACTAAATATATTAGTGGGCTGCGGTTTTGGCTTACATTTGTTACAGTAAAAATTGTTACTTTGCTGTGTGGACTGTGGCTGATATGTTATGATAGATGTCACAAAGTTATAAGGAAATGTCTGAAATTGTTTATTTTTGGTATTTTATCCCACCAGCGCTATGGAACGTGCCCTTTCCTGTGGAAAAGAGAACAATATTGCTTTTGCCTTTTTCGCAAGGGTGTGTTTTTCTCATTGTTCAGCTCTCCACATTCCACATTTGTAAAAATTAATCAGCATTTCAGTGCAAATTTCTCTTAATATAGACATTTGTGTGCAATTTCCCATTTTTTGTACATTTGTGAATCATGCATTGTTATGCATATCTTACTCTAGTACATACATCACTTGGATAGAGAGATTTGCAAAATTTGGAGAAGTGCAAGTTTCAAAGTATGACTGAGATTCAGTTTGCTTATTGTATTGTAAAGTAAAAAATGAGGCTGGTTTTCCTTTAAATATGAACTGAATCGAATTTATCCTTTATCTGTACTTTTTGGTGGGGTGACATATACTCAGGTTCTTAAATGAGACTGCATTTTTGTACCTTTTAAGATGGTAGCTTGTTTGGCAGTTGTTTTTGGTTAAGAAGTGGGATATAAACACAGCAAATAAATCCTCACATTTGGGGGATTTCTTGACAAGCCCTTTAGATATTTTTACCGGCGAGTGCTAGCACTTTCTCTTTTCCTCTTGCCCTTAAAAAAACACATTCTCAGCATCAGATATTAAACGTCAACCTGTACCATAAATTGAAACAAATACATGTGATTGTAATCTTCTTGTCGATTTCTTAATTTATGTGGGCTGTTACATGCTTAAAACTAGTTTTCCTCCATCGAGTTTAAATGCAGTAATGTTCTTTAAAAATATAAAAGGATTAAAAATAAAAATATTAGAATGCCTGAGAAACTGTGGCGTGAATCAAGCCTTATGAGGAGCGGTTGAAGGAGCTGGGCATGTTTAGCCAGGAAAAGTGGAGACTGAGAGGAGATACGATAGCCATCTTCAAATATCTGAAGGGCTGTCACATGGAAGAGGGAACAAACTTGTTTTCTCCTGCTCTGGAGGGTAGGACTCGAACCCGTGGCTTCAAGTTACAAGAAAGGAGATTCCAACTAAACATCAGGAAGAACTTTCTGACGGTAAGATCTGTTCGACAGTGGAACGGTCTCCCTTGGAAGGTGGTGGACTCTCCTTCCTTGGAGGTTTCCAAGCAGAGGTTGGGTGGCCATCTGTCATGGATGCTTTAGCTGAGATTCCTGCATTGCAGGGGGTTGGAATAGATGACCCTCAGGGTCCCTTCCAACTCTACAGTTCTATGAATCAGCTGCTTTAGAAATGGACACTTGGCTTTTGCTAAGGATGGAGGAACCTGCAATGTCAGGTTCTCATTTTTCCAGTCATAAGTTTGCTTCTTCACATTTTCACATCAATCTGCAATTTATTTATTTTTTTAAAAAGTTATCTTGACAATTCATCAGCACTCCAGTGAGAATTTCGCCTAATACAGTGGTACCTCTGGATGCGAACGGGATCCGTTCCGGAGCCCTGCTCACATCCTGAAGTGAACACAACCCGCGTATGCACATCTGCGTCTGCGCGGGTCGCAATTCGCCGCGTCTGCTCATGCGCGTGGCGTCATTTTGAGCGTCTGCGCATGCACGAGCGGCAAAACCCAGAAGTAACGTGTTCCATTACTTCTGGGTCGCCGCAGAGCGTAACCTGGAAATGCTCAACCTGAAGCACATTTAACCCGAGGTATGACTACAGCTATTTTTGCAAACAATTTCTCCCAACACACACATTTTTGCAAATAATTTCCTACGAATACAAGGCATTTTGGTATGTTATTTTCAATGATCTGTGGGTTTTTATAGGCACGCTTTATGTGTTTTTTTACACATTACCTGGCTGTAGAACTGCGTTGCAAAATTCAGAGAATTGCGCCTATCAAAATGTGGCAGTTTCACATATTGCTTTGGAAAGTGTGAATTGGGGAAATTCACCTTTAAATGCAAACTGAATTGAATTTCTCCCACATTCCTACTTTCAACCAAATGGGTCCTCAAGAGAAATTGGCAATAAATAATTATGCATTTGTGAAGCTAGGAAACAGAAAATCCTGACGGCGTCGTTCCTCCTTAATGCTCAAGGCATTCCATGCTTTTTGGTGCTCCAGATATGGGATCGCTGAAGAAGAGGAAAATCCACTTGTAAACTATCTGACACAAGAGAGGAGGAGGCTAATTCTGGTCAGTGGAGAGATTTGTAATGGAAATCTCTACCCGGCATATGGAAAAATGCCTCTTGCTGCAAAAGGAGGAAAATATCAGGAGGGATTATGCAGAGCTTAAAAGCATGCAAGTGCTTCCAACGGATGAATGATTAAATTGAAAATGGCAGCCAGTTCATGAAGAAAACTGACCTGGCTCTGTCTGCAAAACAAGGGACTGCATCAGAGGCTAGGTGGGTAGCTGGGTGGGCCTTTTCGGTGTTGGCCCCCTTTTCCTGTTCTTCTCCAGGGAGGTGGCAACACTTCTCTCAGACAGAAAATGCAAGGCCTTCAGTGTAGTGTCAGTGGTCATAGCATTGGGTTTGGCTCAGGGAAACTTGGGTTTCAAATCCCCAACTCAGCCTTGAAGCTCAGTAGCCTGACCTGGAAATCATCTAACAGGCCTTGGCATGTGTCTGTGGTCTGTTAAGATTAGAGAGCGCTTCCCTTACTAAAAAAGCAAATTACACTTACGCTATAGTAGAATTTGCAGAGCGTGGAAGTTGACATTTCAGCTGGGCCTTAAATGATAATTTTAGGTTATATGTTAGTGACTAAGTTTTAATTTATATATATTTTTAACTGTTGCTATATCTGTAGTGTCCCTGTTATACCCAATTGCAAATTCAAATGTATCCCTGTCGTGTTTTATGACTACCTTGATATTGTATGTTGGCTGGAACCATTCTGTGGCTGAAATAATAAATTCACATTCAGCTGGGCAAATGTTGCATCTTGCCAGAAGGAATGATTCCCTCCATCCCTCCACTTCCTGATCTGGGGTTTCTCCCAACCCCTGACCCCCAAGAGCCAGTTGCATGGGGAGGCAATGGAGGAGAGCCCCCATTGCAGGGTTGGTTACCAAGAGATTCTGGGATGGCAATCCTGCTGTGGCAGGAAGGTAAACAGTGTTTCAGTGTGCTCTGGCTTCCGTCATGGTGTTTCTGTAGCACCAGAAGCAGTTTAGTCCTGCTGGCCACATGAACCAGAAAGCTGTCTGTGGACAAACGCCAGCTCCCTCGGCCTGAAGCGAGATGAGCACCGCATCCCATAGTAGCCTTTGACTGGACTTAGCCATCCAGGGGTCCTTTACTTTCTACCTATTACGAACACAAACAAGCCATTGACAATGCATGTAAGGTTGTTTCTGCAGGGTTGAGGTTGAGTCTGCATAACACAGACTCTTGGGTGAAGCAGCGTCTCGCCAGATAGCCATGTTGTGCAAATGACTCTGAACTGCATTTTACCTGGGGCTGCCCTTCTAGACTGCTTGGAAATCAATGGCACAATTATTATTTTTTAGTTTCCAAAATATTTTTTTGTTGCTGGTGGTGCACCAGGCCAGCATAGCTACCTCTCTGAAAGTTCTGGGTTGTGTCAATAATAATAATAATAATAATAATAATAATAATAATAATAATAATAATAATAATAATTATTATTATTATTTATTTATTTATTTATTTATACCCCGCCCATCTGGCTGAGTTTCCCCAGCCACTCTGGGCGGCTCCCAATCAAGTGTTTAAAACAGTGCAGCGTTACATATTAAAAACTTCCCTGAACAGGGCTGCCTTCAGATGTCTTCTGAATGTCAGGTAGTTGTTTATCTCTTTGACATCTGATGGGAGGGCGTTCCACAGGGAGGGCGCCACTACCGAGAAGGCCCTCTGTCTGGTTCCCTGTAGCCTCACTTCTCGCAATGAGGGAACCGCCAGAAGGCCCTCGGTGCTGGATCTCAGTGTCTGGGCAGAACGATGGGGGTGGAGACGCTCCTTCAGGTATACTGGACCAAGGCCGTTTAGGGCTTTAAAGGTCAGCACCAACACTTTGAATCGTGCTCAGAAACGTACTGGGAGCCAATGCAGATCTCTCAGAACTGGTGTTATGTGGTCCCGGCGGCCACTCCCAGTCTAACCAAGTTCTACTCAAAGTAGAATCACAGCAATGACTGGACCTAACTTAGTCATGCCCATCAATTTCACTGGGTCTACTCAAGAGTATGACTAATGTTTTAATCAATTTGTGGTTTTATTTTTCATAGACACACTGTGAAGTCCCTTGGATTGAAGAGTAGGCCACTAAGCAGCAGAATAAATGAAAATAGGCTAGGAACTAAAATGGCAAAGGGAACTTTGGGTTAAGGGATTCAAAGCGGCCATTAGGCACCTTACCTGCTACTCTAGGGCTTATTGATTGCAAACATTAATTTTCCAAATTACAACTTCTGACTGGGGATGGGGACCCGTTTCCCTTCCACCCCCCAGCTTTTGCAGAGAAACATGTACCTTCTTTCAATATTTACAGAAATGCTTAAAATAAAACAAATAGCCAACTCAGCTTTTGTAGCTGGAGTCATTCCAGACCCTCCCCTCCCAGGCCAGGTGGGAAAATGCCTGCAAGTCTTCCAGGATCCACAACCAAGATGGTTTCCTGTACTCACCATTCAATAGTGAGTCCCAGTGGGTTCACTGGGGCTTGCTCGTGGGTAAACGATAAAGGACTGCATGTTCAGTTGAATGACAGATTTAGGTATGTGGCTAAAATCATCTCAATATTTTTTTACTGTTTGTAGTTTAAGGGAAACGAAAACAAACATACAGAATTTTTCTTCTGGAAGGTTTTTAGCACAAAACAGCAGGTCCTCCTCAACACACTTGCTCAGCTGTGACAAAGTTGACTGAAACAGAATTTCTAGGGATTTATTAGAATAATGCTTTACGGAAAAAGGTTTGCTTTTCATGGCTGCATCTGAAAAAAAAATCGGTTTGACCAGGAAGAGCATTGAAAAGCCAAAATAACTAAAATCCATGAGTTGCTTTTTGTAAACTGGATATTAGGACAACTTTCTTTCAGCAAAGGGGGAGAGGAGAAGGGAACTTCCAACCAAACCAAACAAATTAATTAAGCATTTAAGACCCTGGGTTTTACAAATTGAAGCATTCCAACTCCACTGTTAAAGTTCTTCTGTAATATTTTTCTTTTCTTTTTAAATAGAATGCATGAGATATATTTCAAGCCAAAACTGTCTTTATTATTTGAGGGAATGTAGAAAAGTGGGGCATTTGCCTTTAAGAGTTTCTCCCATTAATGGAAGGGAAAAGAGCAGTGAGATCAGCAAGCAAAGTAGCTAAGTACACTGAGGTCATTTGAAAGCTATGAGTTCTATAGCAGCGGTACAAGACAAACCCGTCAGCTTCCATCCCATTAAACAAGCTATGAGCCATGTGTTAGGCACGGCGTGATTATGGGCAAATCTCGACCGAGCTACACCCAAGTGTCTGCTTCTCTATAAATTATTCAATTCCTTTTATGCAAATAATGTTTCAAGGAAGCAACGGGGATCTGAAATAGCTGGGAGAGAAACATCCATTTAGAAGAATTAAAGACTGGGCGAAAGGTACAGCCTTTTTATAGGCCAAGGCTTCTGAAAACTCCACAGAATCGGTACATTCTGAAAGGTTTGCTGCAGGGCACAGGAGTGTACATGAAGTTACAGGTTTTGCTGTCCTTCTCTCCCTTTATCCAAGAGGAAACAAAGGATTGATGCCAGCAGACATCATCCTACTGGTTTTTGAAGACTGGGAGGAAGAGGTTTGTGTGTGTGTGTGTTTCTCACACACAAATGCACTGCACTGTATCCAGAAAGTTCGGATAGATAGGCTTTCATTTGTGCCCCCGTGAAAAACAAACCGTACTCTTTTCTGAAAAAGTGCATACACCATTCGAATTTCTGAAGAGGGAGGCATTGCAACACACACACACACACCCTGTAATTATTATCTTCTTTTTAAAAAAAAATACTTGGGGGGAAATAATAAATAGGACTTAAAACGAGAAAGCAGACCCCAAACAGCAAGAGGATTTGAAACAAGAGCTGAAAGCAGAGAGGTAGAACCGGACCAGGGAAACAGAGCTTCGCACACAAAATAAGCACATCATCTGGGCTTGATCAGGAATTCAAGGGGGAAGCATCCCCCCCTGTATGTGCTTCCTTGTCACATCGTATCTGCAGATATTGCTTCATTCCAAGTCCATACTTTCTGGAAATGGGAAAAACAACAACGAAGCAATGCGCAAGTGTGAATGCAGAGGTAGGGACTCAAGGGGAAGAATTGTGCCAGCGGCGTAGGTGCTTAACCCCTCCCGCAGCTGTCGATTCTTTTCCCGCAGATGCACCCAGCCCCCTCTACTCGACATCTGATTTCAGAGTCCAAAAGAGAATTAGTCAACATGGGATATCCTCCACCTCCCTGCCAATTCCCTCCCACAGTTATCTGGTATCTCTGAACCAAGGCTGGGGACCACATCTTCTCCTTGTGGTCAGCATCATGTTCCACTCTCAAGGCACTTTGGTATGACTTGTTCATTGAACGTTCATCCCGAATGGTTAGCAGGGAGGGTAGAGAATATGGGCTACTTGATGAGGATTCATTCTGATTTCTGTGCAGGGAGTTTAGATGATGCTGCAGAGTGGTGCATGCTCTGGTTATCTCGCGCTTGGACTACTGCAATGCGCTCTACATGGGGCTACCTCTGAAGGTGATTTGGAAACTGCAGAGCCTAGGACTTGCCGATCAGAAGGTCGGCGGTTCGCATCCCCATGACGGGGTGAGCTCCCGTTGCTCGGTCCCTGCTCCTGCCAACCTAGCAGTTTGAAAGCACGTCAAAGTGCAAGTAGATAAATAGATACCACTCCGGCGGGAAGGTAAACGGCGTTACCGTGCTCTGCTCTGGTTCGCCAGAAGAGGCTTAGTCATGCTGGCCACATGACCTGGAAGCTGTATGCCGGCTCCCTTGGCCAGTAAAGCGAGAAGAGCACCGTAACCCCAGAGTCATCCGGGACTAGACCTAACTGTCAGGGGTCCCTTTACCTTTTTATTAAATACGAAACATTTCAGCCACAGTGAGGAGAGGTCCGGTAAATGCCACCCCCAGGGATCCCTGGCTGGATCGCAAACACTCCAGCAGTGGTCTTGGGTATGGCTGCACACAGCTTGAACATTTCCTGACGCACCAAGTCAGCTTGGCTAGTTGGTTTGCTCCCTCAAGAATGCTCTACCGACGTTTCCTTTTAAAACAGCACCTCAGCACTCAGCACCCTTAGCCTCGCAAGGGTCAGCAGCTCCAAAGAACCCAACGCGACCGAGTCTAGCCCATCAGCAGTTGGGTAGTGCAGGGAAAGGCAACCATTGCTCTCTTCTCCTGATATCGCTGGACCAAAATTCCCATCATCCCTGACCATTGGGCCATGCTGGCTGGGGCTGATGTGAGATGGGAGTCTATAATCTGGAGGGCTGCAGGTTCCCTGCCCCGAAGACAGAGGGTCAGCTGGTTAATGGCCACAAAACGGGGCTCTTCAACCTGCCCCTCCCCCCATTTCAGATGGCCATCCACATTCCATACACTCTCCTACTATGTGCCAGTGCCATTTCCAATGTGGCAACCCTAGAATTTGCCAGCTTCTATGGTTCCACTCTGTTGTCATGCTGTGCCCCCCTTGTGAGGACTACCACACCTGATCCCCCCCCAAAAAAAAACCCATATGTGCAAGGAACACCTTTCTTCAGTTCCACTGGAAGAGCACTTCTTGTTTTTCTTTTGCAGAATGCCTGAGGGTTTAAAGTGTTTGGGGGAAGTTATGTTTGGAGCTCAGTTGGCAGAACATGAGACTCTTAATCTCTGAGTTGTGGGTTTGAGTCCCACATTGGGCAAAAGATTCCTGCATTGCTGGGGGTTGCACTTAGAAGACAGCCCTGTTTAGGGAAGCTTTTAATGTCTGATGTTTTATCCCTTTTTTATTATTATTTTCATTAATTCTGTTGGGAGCCGCCCAGAGTGTCTGGGGAAACCTAGCCAAATGGGTAGGATATAAATAAATCATTTATTATTATTATTATTATTATTATTATTATTATTATTAGACCCTTGGGGTCCCTTCCAACTCTATAATCACCAACTCACATTTTCTGCTCTCCGATTATATTATTTTCATTCATCTCTTGTTACAAGGACAGTCTCCCATATGAATTCCATATCCTGAGCCGACGTATTTTAGGAATGGATGTCAACATCAATTTATTCCTTGCTATTATCTTTTCTCCAAAGCTGCCCCTGCCAACAATACTTCCATCAGAATACCCTTATGCGACCATAACAGCTACATCTTGTACTCAACCCCAAGTCTAATTAAAACGGAACAACACCATAAGGTCAGGTTAAGGGGACGAATGCTACTACGGTTATCCATCCGCAATCCGTCAACAGTTATGTATTAAATCTGGAATAAACATGGGCTTCCATGGAGCCTCATCTTTTCCACTGATAGCTAAGGCACACCCCTGATTTGCAGTACAACAGTGCTGAGGCTAAAACTACACGTGGAGGTCAATTGTGTGGTTGTTTTTATAAAGGTATAAATTCCAAATCAGCCTGGGCAGAGGAGTGAAAGTGTCAGAGGAGCTGTTAAATCTGTTTTCCTTCCTGTTGTTTGCCCATCTCCTCAAGATGTTTCTCTGGGGAGCGAAAATATAGGGGAGAAAACATAGTTTCCGGTAGGGGGAAGCGTGGTGCAGCGGTAACACTCACCTGAGCTAGCATGGTGCAGCGGTAACACTCACCTGAGCTCCTGACCACTGAGTCACTGCTGCTTATCGGGACGGAGAAGGGTCAAGCACCAGGGAGGTTGGCTCAGTGAAAACACACCAGCAGGAGCACAGGATTAGCTCTGCTGCTCTATCTGCACCACACTGACGTTCCTGCGACTTCTCTGTCTCTGGGTAAGCAGCAGCAACGCAGCTGTCGGGAGGTCAGGTGAGCATCACCACTCCCATCCAGCCACTGTCTGCTGCTGGTTATTTTCTGACACAGGTGGAAAAGCAGTCTGGGGAGGGAGGCGCTTTTGAGCAGACAAATGAAAGAAAGGGAGAGGGTTAAGTAGCCCCTCTCCCCGCCACTCTTCCAGCTGTTAATGTCCTCCCCAAAGGCTGCTTTGCATTCTGGTTGTTGTTGGTTTTTTATGGGCAGAACTGATTGCACTACCAATAGTCACATGTTAACTGGAGCCTAAGAGTCCCATTTGGTCCAGAGTATCCTACGCAGTCCTGGATTTGGGGGGGGGGGAATCAGGCATGCTTCATCAACCTTAAGAAACTTAAATCAGTTCATTCATTTCAGTCTCTGATCGAAGATATAAAATGTGAAATTATGGAACAAATTCTCCTGGGCTGTAACTCAAATTGGGAAAGCAAACATCTGGATACAAATGCAAATCAGTGTCAAAACTAGCGTTCGTTCCTCTTGCAGCTATTTACAATTTGTTCGATCCGAAAGTGAAACTGCACTGTTTCTGAAAGGAAAAGAAAGGAAGTCAAATGAGAAGGGTTATATTAATTCAAAACAGGGATGCTACAGGAGTTTCTGTGACACAGGTGATTTTATTTATTTATTTGGTACATACTATTTGGTACATACTATTTGGTACATCTTGTGTACCTGAAGGCAGTGTGTACTAGGCTCTGACCAGACCCACCTAAACCTCTTTAGCTTATGGAAGGTGGCTACGTTATGTACCCTCCAATAGAAATAGGCAAATCTGTCTTTTTTGGATTCCCTCCGTTTCTCATTTTTCTAATCTTAAACTCTGTTCTTCAGATTTCCATAACAATCAGTGATTTAAAATGAAATCCTCGTGAAAATTCACCAGCATTTTAGTGCAAACTTCTAATAATCACATTCTGGTATGCAGTTTTGTCTAATCTGCACATATAATATACAGAGCAATTACCCCTCATATATTTTTACACACTGGTTGCTTGGAGAACTCCCATCACAAAATCTGGAGAAATGCAAATTTCAAGGGATAGCTGTTTGAGTTCACATATCGATTTGAGATAAATTAGATAATTTATCATTAAAACTCAAACAAAACTACATTTCTTCCCCATCACGAATCACAGACTACGTCCCAGGTTTCCAGAACTGATTGCCTACAAGATCATTCTTGCCATCTACCCATTCAATTTTTATTCTCCCATCTAAGCAACACAGCTTAACAACAACAACAACAAAAATCAACGATGCCAAGGGCCGAATTAACTAAGAATTAACTTCATTCCTATCCCATTTCAGATAAGAACTGTTTTCTAATACACCATGCATGGAGGGGAAAAGGTGGAACCCAGAGCCACTTTAAACATCTCGTATCAATGATCCGAGTGCAAAAATATGGAATTGACACAGTGCCAGATCAATTTGGTGGTTAGAGTGCCAGGCCGATCCAGTTTCAAATAGGCACTTAGCCATAGAGTTCATTGGGTAACCTTTAGCTAGTTGCCCTCTCTCAGTCTTACCAACCTCACAGGGTTGTTGTGAGCCTAAAAGAGGAGGAAAAGAACCACACATATGACACTAAGCCCTTAGAGTAGGGCTTGACTGCAGCCCCCATCACCCCCGACCATTGGCCAGGCCGACTGGGGTTGATGGGAGTGAGGTCCATTTAGCCCCCCGCCCCATAAAATATTTGAGGGAGCTGGACCCCCTCAAAGTTGATGGGCATTGCCATTCAGATGGTGTGCATGTGATTGTGGTCCTGTGATTATGTGGACTGTGGCATACCTGTTGTCCCCCCCCCCCATATTTTATTCAAGTTGGCACCCCTGGCCACAGGTTAGGCAACCTTAACTTAGGAGGACAGGTGGGATAAAACCACTAAAACCCAGGCAAAAAATGGAGAGCTATTGTTGGCTCTTTAGAAGTCTTCTTCCCCTGCTGATACGTGTATTCTGTTTTTGGTCCTTTATTTTCAGCCAGAGGAGTGACATAGGGGAGTCTGCAAAGCGCAGCTCACACCAAGAGAAAGAGGAAGACAGTGTGCTCAGTCGCATACCTGCACTCTCCTTGCTGGTGTGGCAGGTTTACGTGGTTCGAGAGGGGCCGCTCTGTGGTGCCCCGTGGGCTGGAAGGTTGGCCGAGGCAGCTCTGACTTGCCTGATGGCGACCTCCGCATGGATGCTCCGAGGGTTACACACGCCCTGTGTGGCGTTCTTGGATTTCTTACCTGAAAGCGGAACTGTAAAATTGGCACTTTTCAAACTTAGGGTCGCCATTGTTTTACACCAGAGGTCGGCAACCAAAGGCCCATGGGCCGGAAGCAGCCCATGAGGGTCGCTTAACCGGCCCATGAGCCGCGCCTGAATCGAGCTGCCAGCTTGGCGAGTCCATGCGTGCTGTGCTAAACCGGCGTGGCGTGGTGCAGGGACTCTCTTCCACAGCTCCAGAAATCACTTCTGCGCATGCCCAGATGCTGGAAATCGCATCTGTGCATGTCTGCAGTGCCGGAAATCGCTTCTGCGTATATCCGCACTGCGGGAAATCACTTCTGCGCATGCCCAGATGCCAACAGGGTCTGGCCATGCACAGAAGCAATTTCCGGCACCACGGACATGCGCAGATGCGATTTCCATTGTTGCGCTGCACCGGCCCGGCCCAAGGAGGATCTCTGCGGGGGTGATCTGGCCTATGCCCGGTAAGCCTTGCCGACCCCTGTTTTACACCAAGCGAGAGGAGTCAAGTTTATGAAAGGGAAAACAAGGCTGCAGGCAGCTAACTGAACCAGGCTGCTTCTTTGGGCGATTCTGCCTTTAGATGATGTTTGGTTTGGGACTGGTCCCTGGCGCCGGACCTGAACTAGACCTTGACACTGCAGCACATCGTTAAAACTGCAGAACTCCCTCCCACAAGAGTCTGGGATGGCCCCCAACTGGGATGGCTTTAAAAGGGCATTAGACAAATTTATGGTAAGGTAAATGTAAATGACCCCTGGACGGTTAAGTCCAGTCAAAGGTGGCTATGGGGTTGCAGCGCTAATCTTGCTTTCAGGCAGAGGGAGCTGGAGTTTGTCCACAGACAGCTTTCTGGGTCATGTGGCCAGCAGGACTAAACCACTACTGGTGCAACGGAAAAACCGTGACGGAAACCAGAGCGCACGGAAATGCCGTTTACCTTCCTGCTGCAGTGGTACCTATTTATCTACTTGCACTGGTGTGCTTTCAAACTGCTAGGTTGGGCAGGAGCTGGGACAGAGCAATGGGAGTTCACCCCGTCATGGGATTCGAACAGCCGACCTTCCGATCAGCAAGCCCAAGTGGTTTAGACCAGAGTGCCACCCATGTCCATATAAATTCATGGAGGAGAGGGCCCTGATGGCTTTGCTCTGCCTCCACAGTTGGAGGCAGCAATACTTCTGAATGCCAATTGCTGGAAACTGTGCTCTAATCCTGCTTGAAGAATTCTGGTTATCCAGTGCGAAAACAGGATGCTGGACTAGGGGACCCTGTTGTGCCATCTTCAACCAACCAAGTGGAAGACCTGAGACTTAACCCAGAGAAAAACAAAGAGCATCATGGCCCATTTACACTCACCTTTGACGGACTCGCTCCCAACCAGCTCATCCACAGAATGAGGGACGATAAAGTCGCCCCCATATAAATAGTTGATACCCGCGTTCAGGTTCACGTTGGCTATCTTCAGGGGACAAGGCTTGGGGAAAGTAGTCTGCAGCATGGGGAATCCACAGTCTATTGGAGAGTTGGCAAGAGGAAAGACCTACATGGTGAGACATCAGGGGTATTAGTAAGTCTCGACTCTCAGGCTCGGAAATGCCGCAAAGAAACGGGGAGGGAAAGTTACTTACCCCAACTACTATGGTCATGTGGGCCCCCCCAATCGTTCTACCAGGACACTGAGGTCCAGCTCTGAGGGCCTTCTGGTGGTTCCCTCGCTGCGAGAAGCCAAGTTACAGGCAACCAGGCAGAGGGCCTTCTTGGTAGTGGCGCCTGCCCTGTGGAACGCCCTCCCACCAGATGTCAAAGAGAACAACAACTACCAGACTTTTAGCAGACATCTAAAGGCAGCCCTGTTTAGGGAAGCTTTTAATGTTTGATGAATTACTGTATTTTAATATTTTGTTGGAAGCCGCCCAGAGTGGCTGGGGAAGCCCAGCCAGATGGGCGGGGAATGAATGAATAAATGAATAAATAAATAAATATTATCTTATCATCATCATCATCATCATCATCCCCTGGGCTAAAAAGGGTTCCTCAGTCCTGCTCTCATTTCAAAGCAGGATGCATTCCCATTCTCCTTAGAAAAATATTCTACCATGTGCAAGACTGCCTTACAATTCAGAAGTTTCCTCCCAGTGTCCAGTCTGAGGCTGTGACAATTTTATTTCTGCTGGTTAGCGCACTCACCCATTTTCCCCAAGCTCTCAGTCCAAAGAGATCTGCCTTGACTCCATTTCCCTCCTTTTCACAATTCAGTACAGTACAGCCTGCAAAACTACAATCCCCATCAGGCTTTGCTCCTCTCCTCTCTCACAAGATTCCACCGCCAAGGGTCAAGGGCTACGCATTTGCCTCAGTGCCCTCTGTAATTTATTTATTTTTAAATGCACTTCCCAGCATGTTTCTGCCTTTCCCTGTTGGATTTTCCTGCAAAGTTCAGTGGATTATGTTGGCTTTGCTTTAGCATGAGCTGAAGCCTAACTTAGTCATGCTCATTAATGTTAGTGGGTCTACTCTTGAGTAAAACATGGTTGCATTGCCAGTCCCCAGGTTTCCACCATTCCATCAAAGGGTGGAATTAAATGTCACACTATGACCGATATCCCACTTGCGCAAGCATTTTGGCTTGCCAGACGGAACGATTCCCCCTCTTCCCGCACTGTGTGCTGTTTTGCAGGCTCCCCCAGTGTTAACGGAGAAATCTGAGGGCTCCCTTGGACAAAAAACAAGGACACCAGCCAGGAATACCAGAGCAAAACAGCAGCCAGTAGGCTTGGTCTTTATTGAAGACTGTCACGACAGGACTCCCACCTGCCACCAGGTGAAACAAGATGGAAGCCCTGAACAAAAGAAGACCCCAACTTTTATTAGCTACTAATCCCCCAAGCTACACCCCTAGAACTACATCACAACTACATCATGATTGCATCATTGACACATCACAAAAAGGAGGGGTTGAGGGAGGAGTTGTGGTGGTAACCTGAGTGTCTGGTCACCTGGCCGGTTCCACCTTTCCCCTTCCCCATGAGTACTTTCCAGAGGACAAAGGGGAGTTTGCAGTATCCTGCCCCCAGAGGGAAGAGCTGATCATTGTCCTTTGTCTCAGTCCGTGCTGAATCCACTCCCATATGCAAGTTCTTTGTGACCTTGATGGTCTTCTGTCTGGGACCATCACGGTTGGCATGCCAACTGGGTAGGGCTCCTGAGTACGTGTTGGTACGCCCAAGGGATTATTGCTGCCCTGTATCAAACCTTCCCCCTTTGATAGTCCTTTCTTCATGGAGCAAAATAAAAGTGGAACAGTGTAGATCCGATGTACGGTTGATTTTCTATGAATTTATAACAGAAACATCGCGTATGTCGTGTGTGAGAGTGTGAGTGTGTGTTGAGTTTGTACAAACTAAATGATTGGGGGGTGTTTCCTGCAGCACCAGCACAGATTTTTTCTTTGGTGGGGGAGGAAGGAGGACGAGGCCCCATTGTGCAAATGGAAGTCCTTATGCGGGGCTTTTGCTGATGGGCCTCTTAAAGTGAACCCCACCTTTAGACCGTGACCAAAAGACCAATGAATTTTAAAATAGTTAAACCCAGTTGAAATACGAACCCTAAAAAACGGACAGGAGATTTGAGAACTGGTGCATCCCCTTCCCCCAGGTGAGCTCCCCCCAGGATCACATATACCGTATTTTTCGCTCTGTAAGACGCACCAGACCACAAGACGCACCTAGTTTTTGGAGGAGGAAAACAAGAAAAAAAATATCCTGAATCTCAGAAGCCAGAACAGCAAGAGGGATCGCTGTGCAGCGAAAGCAGCAATCCCTCTTGCTGTTCTGGCTTCTGGGATAGCTGTGCAGCCTGCATTCGCTCTGTAAGACGCGCACACATTTCCCCTTACTTTTTAGGAGGGAAAAAGTGAGTCTTATAGACCAAAAAATACGGTAGTTAAACCTGGTTGAAATACGAACCCTAAAAAACGGGCAGGAGATTTGAGAACTGGTGTATCCCCGTCCCCCAGGTGAGCTCCTCCCCAGGATCGCATATAATTGGTTTGCAAATGAGCTGAGCTATATTTCCCCCCAAGGAGGAAGTAGATTGGCCCATTCCTCTGCTAATATTTTCTGGTTGCAGCCTCTGAAAGCGGCAAAGCAAAGAGGTGAATGGGATCCTTCTGAGCATGAGGGGCCCTGTTGCATGCAGCTGGGTGCTGCCTCCCCAGTCCTCCGCAGCTGTTTCCCTGCTAAGGGAAGCAAGGGTGAGCCACAAAATTTTTTAATGCTCCCCCTTTCCACTGAGCCGAGTATGACTGGGCACCTACATCTTGCTTCTGAGTCTGAGCCCAAGAAACTATAGATGCATCCCTTTCTGAAACTGTCGCCAGTTTACGTTGATTGTGTTTAACACCAGTGCTCCCTTCTCCGCCTTCGGCTGCAGGGTTTAAAATTCGCGCTTCTTAATATTCCTAATTGGCCTCAGCCCAGTATACCTGAAGGAGCGTCTCCACCCCCATCATCCAGCCCGGACACTGAGGTCCAGCACCGAGGGCCTTCTGGCGGTTCCCTCACTGCGAGAAGCTAAGTTACAGGGAACCAGGCAGAGGGCCTTCTCGGTAGTGGCGCCCTCCCTGTGGAACGCCCTCCCACCAGATGTCAAAGAGAACAGCAACTACCAGACTTTTAGAAGACATCTGAAGGCAGCCCTCTTTAGGGAAGCTTTTAATGTTTGATGTATTACAGTATTTTAATTTTTTTTGGAAGCCGCCCAGAGTGGCTGGGCAAGCCCAGCCAGATGGGCGGGGTATAAATAAATTGTTGTTGTTGTTGTTGTTATTCCACACAGAAGCATGGCCTGCCCGTGACTCATAGAGATAGGACTGAAGGAATGAGGAAAATACAACAGGCCCCATAGAATCAGGGGCGGGGGGACCCCGAGTCTACAGAACCTTGGTTCCTGGAACAGTTTGATGGGACTGTAATACAGTCATACCTTGGTTTGCAAATGGCTTAGTTGTCAAGCAAATCGGCTCCCAGAAGTAGGTGTTCCGGTTTGCAAACATTTTTCGGAAGCCAAACATCCATTTTGGCTGTTGGCGTTATTTCCGGGGCCAATCAAAAGCCGTTGGATTTCGAACACTTTGGAAGCTGAATGGATTTCCAGAATGGATTGAGTTCGAGAAACAAGGTACCACCATACCTGCTAGGACTTCAGCCCAAATCTTGAATTGGATATGCACTTGGCAATATCTTGCAGGCAGGCAAAGCTTGCAGGAGGTGGAGCAAAAGACTGGTATTCTCCCGCATGACGTCACCATGTTCCGCCCCGTTTTACCAGCCCATCTTTGCTTCTCCAAGGGATGCCATAAACTAGGGGTGTCTCCGACTTATAAAAGAGTCAGACAGGCCCGGCAAATGCATTAGGCAGTAAAAATTTGCCGTCAGGGAAAGATGGCAATCAACGCCTGCCGTACCATTGAATTGATTCAGGGGATTTTGGGAACAATCTGTACGTTATTTGGCTCATCGTTATAGCGTTTCTACCCTCATGTAGGGGTTGGGATGGGGGCTAACGTTTTGGTTTTCTGCTTCCATTCCCAAAATGTTTCCGGAGCACCTTGGAAGAAAACAAGTCGCTAATTAAAATGCTTTCTCCTGTGCAAAATTTCCTGTGGCATTTAACACCAAAAAACGTACTTTTCAAAGAGAAACGACAGAAGATCTCGCTTCTCAACTTTCTAACAAGCACTTAGGAAAGAGCAGCTTTGATGTCGCGAAGGAAACCGAGAAACCGTTTGTTGTTCCACTTCGGTGGCCTAATGAGATAATGCCTCAGTTCTGTCCTAGCTAACGAGGCAGAGCATCTTCACTGAAGCTTTCTGAAAAACCCAGAAATCTCTCTCTCCTAAGAGAGGGGAGGCCTTAGCACTCTCTCGGCAGCTGCACTAATACGGCCATGTTTTTTTATTTTTAAGTGATGTCCAACGTATAAAAAGCATAGGTCAGTTTGGAAATAAAGGCATTTACAACGTGCTGCAATCCGCTTCACAGCACTTAGAAGCCTTGTATACAAAGCACCACATCTTCAAGCAGCAAAACACACACACACACCAGTGTTCATTTTTGCAAGGCAGCCCGCTGAGCTCTTGGCTCTACAAAGAGGCAGGCGCTGCTTCTGATACTGTAAACATGGCAAAGATGTCGCCTAATGTGTTTGTCGGACTGGGGCTTGGGGCGTCATAAACTGAGCGAGTTTTCACGCAGACTAGAGCAGCCTTCGCCAACCAGGTGCCCTCCAGATGTTCTGGACTACAACTCCCATCAGCTCCAGCCAGATTTGGGAGTCGTGGTTAAAAACATCAAGAGCACCAGGTTGGCGAAAGCTGGGCTAGAGACTGCGGGTGGACATTCCTAAATTACACCCCTAAATTTTAAAAGGCTACCAATAGTGTTGTAGTCAAAGGTAAAGGTAAAGGGACCCCTGACCCTTAGGTCCAGTCATGGCCGACTCTGGGGTTGCGGCGCTCATCTCGCTTTACTGGCTGAGGGAGCTGGCATACAGCTTCCAGGTCATGTGGCCAGCATGACTAAGCCGCTTCTGGCGAACCAGAGCAGCGCACGGAAACGCCGTTTACCTTCCCGCCGGAGTGGTACCTATTTATCTACTTGCACTTTGATGTGCTTTCGAACTGCTAGGTTGGCAGGAGTAGGGACTGAGCAACAGGAGCTCACCCCATTGCGGGGATTCGAACCGCCGACCTTCTGATTGGCAAGTCCTAGGCTCTGTGGTTTAACCCACAGCGCCACCCACGTCCCTGTTGTATGCAAATTACGTATGCACAAACATGTATTGCAGAAGCACAGGAATGCACAGAATTATAGAGTTGGAAAGGACCCCAGTCCAGTCCAATCCCGTGCAATGAAGGAAGAAGGGTGTAAGGCCATTAAGCTCAGAGTCTAAAATAAGGGTGGGAGCCTGTGGTCTTGCAGGCGTCAATGGACTCCAACTCCTACCAACCCCCAGCCAGCCCAGTCAATGCACGGGGGTAACATGATGGGGGTTGTAGCTTAGCACCATCTGCAAGGCCACAGGTTTCCCATCGCTGGTCTGAAATTAACTGCTTGCATATATACAACTTCTTGTGTACACACACATGCACACCCATAGAAGCTCTGGAAGCACGTCGCAGCGTACTCAGGGACTGACAGTGTAATTATATTGCATGCACTTCCTGACGCACGTATTGGAATCACAAGAGCTTAAAAATCTGGTGTGGTCTTGTTTACGTTACACAAGCGTACAAACCTCCTGCAGGCAAGTGTGAGGATTTGACCTTACACCGAAAGCGGTAAGGAGAAGCTTGTACCGCACATTGTTCAGTCTTACCTCTCAAAGCCTCACTCGATCGATCGCATAAACCAGTCCGCCATTCTCCTTCATCCCTCCTCTGCCATCCTCCTTCATTCTCCTTCTTCTGAACCCTGTCCTTTGCCCAGCCACATTCAATTCATCCTCCCAAAATCTCTGCCAGAAGTCATTTCTTGGCTGTACCCATCTATATGTCAAGTAAGGTCGATGAATGGAAGTGAGAGCTGGACCATAAAGAAGGCCGACAGCCCAAGAACTGATGCTTTTGAATTATGGTGCCAGAGGAGACTCTTTAGAGTCCCATGGACTGCAAGAAGATCAAACCGATCCATTCTTAAGGAAACCAGCCCTGAGGGCTCACTGGAAGGACAGATCCTGAAGCTGAGGCTCCAATACTTTGGGCACCTCATGAGAAGAGAAGACTCCTTGGAAAAGACCCTGATGTTGGGAAAGATTGAAGGTACAAGGAGAAGGGGACGACAGAGGACGAGATGGTTGGGCAGTGTTCTCGAAGCTACAAACATGAGTCTGACCAAACTGCGGGAGGCGGTGGAAGACAGGAGTGCCTGGTGTGCTCTGGTTCATGGGGTCACAAAGAGTCGGACACGACTAAACGACAACAACAAGGTTGGTGGGGACTAATTTGAATGTCCCCCGATAACGAGGGTGGCAGCGGGGATGGTTCACCCAGAATAAAAAGTGAATCGCAAGCATTCGTTCAATGTCATTTGGTGCTGCAGGAAG
This sequence comes from Podarcis liolepis, assembly GCF_965112155.1. Taxonomy (NCBI): domain Eukaryota; kingdom Metazoa; phylum Chordata; class Lepidosauria; order Squamata; family Lacertidae; genus Podarcis; species Podarcis liolepis. The sequence goes on along the minus strand of NC_139554.1, from coordinate 8,761,456 downwards.
GTGGGTTTTTTTAAAAAAAGAAATAAAGAGAGGAATGAACTGACTTTGCAAGCCCCGCCAGAAAGTGTTATTTTGGTTCTTTGGGTGCACAAGGATTATCATTCCAGACAGGTAGCAGGACCCAGGGAGGGGGGTGGTATGTGCCACTTTGGGACTTGACAGTAGCTCAAGGTAGCTGTGCCACTGTGTGGAACTAAAGAGCCCTCGTTACTGAACTGTCACAGATACCAGCACCCAAACATGGCTGCCCCTGAATGCGACTCAAAAACATGCTGAATTTTTAAACAGGATGGAAGAAGAAAAGAAGACACCAAAGGCAATTTCTGAGTTGATAGACTCACATCTGCCTCGGTCCTCCCCAAAACGGTAAGAGGCCTAAGCAGATCTTAATTATAATAATTGTGCTTTACTTGCTGTTCTAGCAAATGGACTTCCGCCCTTGCCCTCTCTTCTGGAGTGACTGTTACTCCGTCCAGCACCTGAAGGTTAGGTAAGTGGAATACGAGGAGCGGGCGGTGGCAAATCTTGCGGGACACCTGGGATGGGGAGAGAAAGGAGACGATGGTGAAACTCAGGTGTTAAATCAAGTGCATTTTGCTCACATCCCTTCCAGAGGTTCAGGTTCAGGTTTAGGCCCTACAGTTAGCTAGCAGATTAAAAAAAATCCTTCCAGTAGCACCTTAAAGACCAACTAAGTTAGTTCTTGGTATGAGCTTTCGTGTGCATGCACACTTCTTCAGATACACTGAAACAGAAGTTGCCAGATCCTTCTATATAGTGAGAAGGTGGGGAGGGGTATTACTCAGAAGGGTGGTGGGAATGGGAGATTGGCAGATAGCTGAGATGAGCCTGTTGACGACTCTTAACGACTGCAATAGGTCTTCCAGGAAAAGGCAAGGGGTGAGAAGGTGAAAAATGGCTAGTCATGTATAATGAGATAAGAATCCAATGTCTTTGTTCAGACCAGGTCTCTCCATGGTTTTAAGTTTATCTCATTATAATGTCAGGCCTCTTTGATAGCACTTCAGTCTTAAGGCAGCATCCTGCGAAGCACTTACTAAATAGATTGTGCATAGTTAATGAGATGAAGGTAAACCTCAGCTTTACTTACCGGATTTCCGTATATCGAGAGCTCTTTAATGCATGGAAGACAATCAAGTTTTTCAAGTTCTGACAACTCCTGTCCCAAGATTAAAAAAGGTTGTATTCAAGAGCCATTGAAAGCTTTCCTGCGGAATGCAAGCACTGACAGTCTTATGCAGGAATCTTCATACAGCTTTGCTATGGAGTCTTTCAGGGATCTCTTTCGGTAGGAACGGGGAGCCTGTGCCCCTCCAACTACTGGAGGACTGCAACTGCCACCAGCCCTAGCCAGCCTGGGGAATGGCCAGGGATGATGGGAGTAGTGGTCCAAAATCTGGAGGGCTGCAGATTTCCCAGTCATATTCCAGTCTATTCAAATCATGATTGCTAATTCCCAGTTGACAGATAGCGGCACAAGATCCATTGCAATTAGGGATGGGGCAGAAATTTATTCCAGTCCCCATTCAAAGGCAATCCTACCTAATTTGCCCTTCCCAAAACAGTGAGTCAATCTAAACACAACCATCCTTTCAAATCTGCACTCCTCCAGATTTTTGCAGTTCTCCAGCCAAGCTTACCAAATAAAATGCATATACCAAGGTAAAGTATGCAGTCAAATGCTCACATAACATAGAAGCATGCATTGCATTAGGGAAAATTCATTTGCAAAAAATGTGTGTTCTAGCCAAAGCTGGATACAAATCATTAGGAGGAATTTGCTGATGAATCTTCAAGAGGGTTTTTTAAAACAAGAATTTGCAAACTGATGCGGAAATTGAAGAACTGCACTTTGGAAAAATGAGAAATGGAGAGAAACCAAAATGGATAGATTTTCTCTTTCCTAATTGTAACGGCCAAAAACAAGCTGAGTGCAGAATTCAGCACTGGAACCTTTCTCATCCAGCCTTCCCCAAGTTGGTGCCCCCCAGCTGTTTTGGACTGCAGCTCCTACACATCTGGAGGGCACCAGGTTGGGGAGGCTTGCTCCGCTCTCTCCCACCAGAGCCACTGTACCTGAATTCTGTTGAGGCCAAGGAAAAGCTTCTGCAGCTTCACCAAGCAATGGAAATTGTTCAGTTCTCTCAGGCGGTTCTCCTCCAGGTGAAGCGCCACCAGGGAGCTCTGCTTAGCAAACGAATTCTCGTGGATTGCTTTGAGTCGGTTATGATCCAGCACCAATTCCTGTAGAAGTTGCAGGCCGTCAAGCCCCTCAATCTGGCTGATCTCGTTGCCTGCAGTGGCAAGAGCAAAGGATGTGGGGTGGAACAAAAGCAGTCAAGTACAACACTTCCTGTTTGCCCAGAGCGGACACACAGGGGGATGTTGCTCCAGCCAGGAGGACTTCCTGTCACACCTGGTCTGGAGCATTCCTCCCCCTGCGTGTGACCCGGTAGATGGGCGTGACCCTGTGAGACCCTGTAAAAAGGGCCAGTCACGCAGCCATCCTCCTCTTGCTCTGTTGACTTCTTCAACTCTTGATGCTGTTCTCTTGATGTATTTTGCTGTCTGCTGGCTCTCAGCCAGCAGCACATGGGCTCATATCCCTACATGGGATGAACCCACTCTCTTTCCTGTAATGTAGTGGTTGGGAGTTACTCGTGCGTAATCCTGCCCCATCTGAGCATTGGTTTGCCTGGTTAAACCCTCCGGACTGCACAGCCCATCTCAGCGTGGCTGCCCTTAGTCACTCGTAGAATCTGTCTGTGGGCGTTTCTTAAAGCGCTGCCAACATAAGAGTTGTTTGACGCCTAAGCGTCTCCGCCTCTCACTGCGCGGGAGTCTCCTGCGCAGGGTGGGCGTGGGCAGCGGGGTGCTTGGGCTCTCCTCACTAACTTCCAGCGAAGAGTCCTGGAGCCCCTGCACCTCCCTGTCCTGTTGCTCTCCTGGATCCCTGGTGTTACACTCATTCTCTTCCCCTTCTTCCCAGCTGAGTCTCCCCCTAGCGCTGGGACCTTCTCCTGCAGAATCAGAGACCCTCTCCTTCTCCCGTGCCTCTGATGTCAGTTCCCTGACATGTAACTACAAGCTAAAACCTGCTTTCAGGGAACCTACTGTGAACTGAATGTAAGTACTGTAAACTTCTTGTTATACTTTTAAAGAAGACTGTTGTGTCTTTGTTCTTTTGAAGAGGGAACAAAGGGGATTTACCAGGATCAAACCCAATCTGGACAAGCCAGATTGGATTGCTTAAGTTAAAATTTACCCACGAAAGAGGACTTTGTATTTTTATTTTTATTTAGTTTGTTTTTTATAGTAATGTATTATGAAAAGTCTTAATAAAACCTTATAAAATACAACAGACACAGCAACACACATATGCACAGTGCTATTTTTCTAGAAAAAGAGGTGCCGGAACTCACTACAAACCCTTGTTCTCTTATATTGGCAATGGCGCCCACCTGAGAGGTGCTGGAACTGAGTTCCGGTGAGTTGTGGCTGGAAAAAAGCCCTGTATATATAAACACACAGACACACACAAAACCCCACAAATCAAATGGTCTACCTCTGGCCTTGTTTAGAAGTCTGCAGTGGCTTCTGGGAAGCGAATGGGTAACATTTAGTTGGGGACTATATATACTACAAGCTGAGTCTGCAACCAAATGTTGCTGTGCTCCAACTCAGGGTTCCAGCCCACCCACCCCAGACCTTCTTACAGACCTCTCTTCCATCTCCCCTCCCCCCCAAAAAGGTATCGTGTGAACACGTGATAATGACTGTTTATACTACTGTTGTTACTTACCCTGTAGGAACAGAAACTTCAGGTTTTTTAGCCTGCTAATCTGCAGCGAGGCCAAACTGGCAATCCCATTGTAGCCAAGATGGAGAACTTCTAAGCTCTCCATTATCGGAGGCAAGCTTTCATTGGCTCCCACGTCCCTGAAACAACAAGGGGACCATGTCAGGGGACAGAGCTCAGCCGCCGACTGCCAAGAAAGAAATTTACATACCGCTTCCCCCCACCCCAATGCACAGAGTTTTGCTAGAGCTTTGAAGCAGGGCTGGGCGAGGACACCCCGCTGCTGTTAAAACAGCAGAGCTGGAACCCCCACCATGGACTTCGGGCATTAACATGGAAATCCACTCTTCCCCCAGCAAAATGCCTGACAGGAGGAAAAGTGGAGCAGCTGGAAACCGCTGTTTGCTTCTGTTTAGTAAAAGTTTTATGACAACCCCTTGGCAACAGCCCTTTGCTGCCAGGGCAAAGTGGAGCAAGACATCAGAATGCAATACTTCTGCCACTCTGCATAGTGTCAGGGCTCGGCCAAATGGAGGTTACTTCTGAGGTTTCGGCGCACTTCCTCTTTACGGGTCTGGCATGCCAGGTTAAGTTAACTGAGGTCCAGCGCTGAGGGCCTTCTGGCGGTTCCCTCGCTGTGTTACAGGGAACCAGGGAGCTTTTACAGGGAGCCAAGTTACAGGGAACCAGGCAGAGGGCCTTCTTGGTAGTGGCACCCTCCCTGTGGAATGCCCTCCCACCAGATGTCAAAGAGAAAAAGAACTGCCAAACTTTTAGAAGACATCTGAAGGCAGCCCTGTTTAGGGACGCTTTTAATGTTTAATAGGTTACTGTATTTTAGTGTTTTGTTGGAAGCCGCCCAGAGTGGCTGGGGAAACCCAGCCAGATGGGCAGGATATAAATAATAAATTATTATTATTATTATTATTATTATTATTATTATTATTATTATTATTATACAGCAGCGCACCCAGGGGAGTGTTCCTGGGTGCATTATCAGCAGGAAGCTTCAGCCATTCCTGGCCCCTTGACAGGCCTACCTGGAGAACGCGCGTTTGTGTGCAAACTCACTGGTCATGTTCCTACATCGCATTTTTAGGTGTTACAAAAGTTGAGTGCCAACCCTGCTCTCTGCCAAGTGGTGGCAAGAGACTATGAGGTTCCAGGCACTCACCCAGGGTTTTTGTTCCTTTGGGGAACTGAAGATGTAGCGGGGACTGTCACAGCTTTAAGAAATATGGTTTATTCACCCATTTACACCTTCAGTCTGCATGGAAGGAGTCCAAATCGCGCCCCTTAAGAGGTGCCACCTGTGGCGGCTGCCTCATCCTGCCTCGCAGGCGGACTGCCTGTGCTCTGAAGCACAAAGAGCAAACACTTCCGATGGCCATTGCTATGAGAATACTCATACACAGAAGAGGCCTGAGATGATTACTGAAAGCAGGCTGAAAGGGAGGACTTAATTGCCTTAAGAAGGAAAGGTCATACTGATACCCCCGCGAATCAGACAGTGGAATTAAGCAGTTTTTAATTAACTAAAGGGTTCAAGGACTTAATACCCCGACTGATAAGCCTGATTAAGGTCTTTCGGAGATATCAGACCTGCAAAACCCACACATATCTTTTGCCAGATGTTTCTGAGAAAAGCACAAAAGCCTCACGGTACACCTGGACCAAACTGACCGAGGAGAAGGCTGGACAAAGCAGTCTGATTTTCATAGATTAAGCAGATATAAGGGGCTCACGCGTCTGGAACAAAAGGCCGAGATGCAAGAGAGATTCCATTTGTTTTCTCTTCATGCCTCCGCCAGGAACTTGTCCACAGTATCTCAAGGCCTTCATTTACCAGTCTGGGTCGTTCACACACCAGTTCCCCTCCTCTGCACCCCCATCAGAATGTGCCCCAGAAAAGGCTCCAAATGGAGCTGTTGACTAGGGGGACCCAGGGTGTCTGACTTGGGAAGCAGGCAGCCCCCACTGTAAATGCATAGAAATGGTTCTCCCTCCATAGACCAACCTCCCAAAGGGGAAGCGTCATCCATCTGGGTTTCACAAAGCAACGGTGCTTCTAGATCGGTGTCAGAACACCCATCCATCTTCAGCAGCTCCTGCTGGACTTATCTACGACATACCTGTTTCCTTTGGAAGATCCTTGCTGTCCGTAGCCGCTGGATGTCACTTTCTGGTACAGCAGCTGCCTGTTGGTTAAGTGATTTGAAACCTTCTGCCTGGGAAGGATCGACTCGATGTGATTGTAGTTGAGGCAGAGGACCTGCATAAAAAAGGGAGCTGGAGGATATCAGGTGAATTCAGTTTGGCCATGTAAAAAGGACCCATAATTGACCCTCTGCATTGGGTTGGAGCAGATGACCCCTGGCATCTCTTCCAACTCCTTAATTTTCTATGATTCTATGACCTAGGATGGGGCAAGTAGCGCAAACAGGGAATAAAGATAGATCCACAGTTCTGACCTGCTTAGTCCTAGGGTGTTGTGGACTGGTTAGATGCAGAAGAATGATGAGAGTGACCAGCTGGGGAACCCAGAACGGAAGAAGGCTGAGAACCCGGAGAGTGGTGGTGGGACAACGATGAGGGGGCAGAGGGAGAAGGTCTCCCAGAACCAGAAGAGGCAGGAAAAGGGCGGAGAAGAGACATGCAGGCACAGTCTCCAATTGCTTGGGGGAAATCATGGAGTGGAAGGGACGTGGTAAAGGGAAAGGACTCCTGGACGGTTAAGTCCAGTTGAATTTGACTATAGGGTGTGGCCTTCATCTCTACTTTCAGGCCGAGGGAGCTGGCATTTGTCCACAGACAGCATGACTAACGTGGTGACAGAAGCCAGAGCACACAGAAATGACGTTTATCTTTCTGCCGCAGTGGTAGCTATTTATCTATTCGCACTGGTATGCTTTTGAACTGCAAGATTGGCAGGAGCTGGGACAAAGCAACGGGAGCTCACTCCGTTGCATGGATTCGAACTGCTGACCTTCCGATCAGCAAGCTCAAGAGGCTCAGTGTTTTAGACCACAGTGCCACCCGCATCCCTACAGAGGGGACTTAGGCAGCTGTGAGGAGGTGGGAACCTTCAGTCTCAAGAGCTGCTTCATTAAGCCCGACACTACTATGCCGATCCCGTTTTGGCTAATAAAGAGTTAACTCACACAGTGTGATTTACTGCTGCCTCACTCCTGACAGCAGCCTTTTGAGCCGGGATGGGAAACCTGTGGCCTACTGTATCCAGCTCCCATCATCACTGTCCACTGGTCCAGGCTGGCTGGAGCTGATGGGAATCCAAGAACGTTTGCAGGGCTGCAGGTTCCCCACCCCTTCTCTACACTTCTGAGGCTACTACCCCTGGCTGCTACTATCCTTGACATTGCAAAGCAATGTATGGACTTCACAGCATTCACCCTTATAATAATCTGTGGAGGAGGAGAGAAAGAAGACTGAGACGGAGGACTGAAAACTGGGGCATAGTTGTAGTAAATGGTAATAATTATTTTTTTTAAGTAAGTCTGAAATAGCCCTCGCACACCCACACCAGGGCCATCTATATCTGCACTCTATTCCCTGTGAATGAGAGGGGAAGAATAGGAAGCACAGATGACTCACCTTGATGTTAGGGAGGTAGACCAGGCCACTGAAAGAGGTGAGGTTGTTGTTCTGCAAATTCACGCTGGTGATGTTCTTAAACTGGTCTGCTGGCGCAAGATCCACCATTCTGAGTCAGACAAAGGAAAGAAAGAAAGAAGACATTTGGAGAGAGCGGATGGTAAATAAAACCTGGTGCTGTTTCCCGCCCTGAGGCATGCTCTAAGGAAGTACCGACAGAGCTTTTCTTTCCCTTTTCAAAGCAAATGGAAAACATTTTGGGAATTATAGGGACAGAACTACTTAAACCATACAGAAATTTATTTATGTGTGCTACTACAGCAGCAAGAATGTTACTCGCCCAAAATTGGAAAGAAGCAGAAGTCCCAACAAAGGAAAAATGGATACAAAAACTTATAGAATATGCAGAAATGGTGAAACTTACCAAAGAATAAGAAATCAAGATAACAAACTTTTTATAAAAGAATGGAAATGGTTTATTGAATATTTACAGATAAACTGCAAAAAGATAAAAATTATTATAATAACCTGCAGTTTTAGCAAGAGTATATATTTAAAGTAGATAAGCAAGTGAGCAAATTAAATGAATTTGGATATGCCGAAGATATAAAAAACAATAATAACTTTAAGGAACCGCAGAAAGAGGGGGAAGGAAGTCAGGTTTTGAAATGTTAAAGTGACTGTAAAATTAAGGAAATGTATAAACCTGAAAAGCATAAATAAAAATTAAAAGAGAGAGAAAGAAAACAATGGTCTAGGAACATAGGACGCCTCCTTACTCCAGGTCAGACCAATTGGTCCAGCTAGCTCCATATTGTCTTCTCTGACCACCACCAGCAGCAGCCACTCTCCAGAATCTCAGACAGAGGCTTTCCATGTCTTCTACTCATTATCTATTTAACTGGAGATGGTGGCGATGGAACCGGGTACCTTCTGTGTGCAAAGGCTGTGCTCTGTCATTGAGCTACACTCCCTCTCCAGGCATGCAAGCAGTGGCATAGCAAGGTCAGGTGGTACCCGGAACGAAAAATTTCTTGTCATCCTCCCCCACACTGAATTTGCGACGAGGAGTCTACCTGCCGCCCTACAGGGCAGAGTCTACCTGACACCCAGGACAGAGCGCACCCACCTTGCTCCACCCCTGCATGCAAGTCCAGCTTAGACCAGTCCCAACCACCGCATGTTTCATACACACACAAATCAAGGCACCAGCCCTTTCATTAAAAGCAGATAGTTCCCCAAAGCCTGCTGGAATAAGGAGGTCTTCTTCACATACCAGTGGAAGGACAGCAAGGAGGGAGCCAGTCTGGCTTCTCTAGGGAGCTTCCCATCCCTAGCCAGGCATGGTGGGAGCTGTACTTTTTAAAGGGATTCAGGGACAATTAGTGGTAAGCGCCGATGTGCGGTTTCAGGAACTCTGCTGACAAACAGAGCTGGGCAGCTGCCCACGGTCCTTGTCACTCGTGTTAAAAATATTACTGACCTGATCATAGAGGCCGTCCAATTTAATTCTTGCATTTTGCTGAAGTTGGAATGGCCCAGTCTTTCCGCAACCATATCCGCATTAAGTTTGCCCCCAAATAAATCTTTAGCGTTTTCAGTTTCAGCTGCTTCCTGCATTGAGGACATTAATTTATTTATTTTTAACTGAGAGCCGAAATGAAAGTTAGAAGATTGAAGGTGGATGTTGGAAGAATCAGGACAGAGATAAGAAGAAAGTCGTTATTCGCAAAGTATACACAGCACATCTGTGTTCCGCTCCTTCCTCCTGGGCCGTGTTCAGAAAGTGGTGGGGGGGGGATGAGTGTTCAGACCCCTGGGCTCTCACTTGTGGGGTGCCTCAGGGTTCTGTCCTCTCCCCCATGCTATTCAACATCTACATGAAGCCGCGGGAGAGATCATCAGGGGGTTTGCGCTGGGTGTCCATCAATATGCGGATTATACCCAGCTCTACCTCTCAAATCAGAACCAGTGAAGGCGGTGAAGGTCCTGTGTGAGTGTCTGGAGGCGGTTGGAGGATGGATGGTGGCTAACAGATTGAGGTTGAATCCTGACAAGACAGAAGTACTGTTTTGGGGGGACAGGAGGCGGGCAGATGTGGAGGACTCCCTGGTCCTGAATGGGATAACTGCCCCTGAAGGACCAGGTGCACAGCCTGGGAGTCATTTTGGACTCACAGCTGTCCATGGAGGTGCAGGTCAATTCTGTGTCCAAGGCAGCTGTCTACCAGCTCCACCTGGTACACAGGATGAGACCCTACCTGCCCGCGGACTGTCTCGCCAGAGTGGTGCATGCTCTAGAAGAAGAAGAAGAAGAAGAGTTTGGATTTGATATCCCGCCCTTCACTCCCTTTAAGGAGTCTCAAAGCGGCTAACAGTCTCCTTTCCCTTCCTCCCCCACAACAAACACTCTGTGAGGTGAGTGAGGCTGAGAGACTTCAAAGAAGTGTGACTGGCCCAAGGTCACCCAGCAGCTGCATGTGGAGGAGCGGAGACGCGAACCCGGTTCCCCAGATTACGAATCTACCGCTCTTAACCACTACACCACACTGGCTTTAGTTATCTCTTGCTTGGACTACTGCAATGCACTCTACACATTTGAAGGTGACCCGGAAACTACAACTAATCCAGAATGTGGCAGCTAGACTGGTGACTGGGAGTGGCTGCCGAGACCACATAACAGCGGTCTTGAAAGACCTACATTGGTTCCCAGTATGTTTCTGAGCACAATTCAAAGTGTTGGTGCTGACCTCTAAAGCCCTAAACAGCCTCGGTCCTGTATATCTGAAGGAGCGTCTCCACCCCCATCGCTCAGCCCGGACACTGAGGTCCAGTGCCAAGGGCCTTCTGGTGGTTCCCTCACTGTGAGAAGCTCAACAATTTTGGGGGTGTCCTGGTTTTTCCTTTTTGAAATATGGCAACCCTACATTTGCCCCAAGGTCCCAATATTCAACACAATATTCAACAAAGCACAATATTCAGCACTGACTCTGTATTCTCTGCTTGGGGCTGGCTGCCTTCTTTGCTTATAAGACATAAAAGTTTTATACATATCCTTTACGTAGAAAAGGAGCTCACCACTGCGGTGCCGTCCAAGGCTTTCAGAGATGGGATATGGAAAATTACAAAGAGGCGGTAGTTATCCTGCTTCCAAACGATCAGGTTTCCATACATGTCCAGGATGACCAGATTGTTTAGACCCTGGAAAAGGAGGCTGGTGTTATCAAGCGACTGGTTCTCCCACTTTCCACCATTCCACTGTGTGAACCCTACTAGTAAGGAGTTGGATGCTCCAAGCTTAGACCGCATGGCTTAAGCAAGTCATCATTGTGTTTCTATACAATTTAGAAACTCTCACCATGTTAGAAACTAAGTCTTACTGCCTGTGTTTTCTTACTGCTGTATGGAAAAGCACATGAATCTGACCTTTGAAGAGTCTGTAAGTAAACCACTTTTAACCTACCAAACGTGTGATTTCTTTCTACGTTAAGGGAAGTAAGGGGAACTTTGGAAGCAACTTAGAAGGGGATATCTTTATCGGTGAAACAGCTTATATTTCCACGTGTTACTTTGCTGTATATTTTGTGATTTTAAATCTCTACTGGGGCTCTCTCACCAAAGAGCACTGGCCCCAAACCTGGATCTAGGCATCCAGAGAATTCTATTTTTATAACATTACCATATTTTATATTTAACCAAATACCAAAAACAAGAATTTCAAAGAATAGCTGTATTTCCGTTTGAGGGGGAATGGACTCAGTGGTTCACAATCCCTTCTCTTTGGCATGACGCCACACACTCACAAGAGTTTCATTCAGGTAGGTAGCCGTGTTGGTCTGACACAGTCGAAATATATACAAAAATTGTCCAGTAGCACCTTAGAGACCAATTAAGTTTGTTGTTGGTATGAGCTTTCATGTGCATGCACACTTTTTGAGATACACCGAAACAGATGTCACCAGACCATTATACAGTGGTACCTCGGGTTACATACGCTTCAGGTTACATACGCTTCAGGTTACAGACTCCGCTAACCCAGAAATAGTACCTCGGGTTAAGTACTTTGCTTCAGGATGTGAACAGAAATCGTGCTCCGGCGGCACAGCGGCAGCGGGAGGCCCCATTAGCTAAAGTGGTCCTTCAGGTTAAGAACAGTTTCAGGTTAAGTATGGACCTCTGGAACGAATTAAGTACTTAACCTGAGGTACCACTGTATATAGTGGGAGGGTGGGGTGGGGTTTTTCTCAGGAGGGTAATAGGAGATGGGTGATTGACTTTCATTCACGCTTTTAAAGTGGTGAAGTCCCCCCCTTTACCTTCAGCTGATATATTTCTTGGTTGGAAGAAACGTAGTTGTTGCTTATGTAGAGTTCAATGAGCGCATAGGCTTTTTGCAAGCCCGCCAAGGAAGTGATCCGGTTGTTCTCCAGAGAGAGATAATGGAGGTGAGACAAGTTATCAAAAATATTCCTCTCCAGGCTGGTGAGGTGATTGTTGTTGGCGCTCAACCTCATGAGCTTGCAGAGCTTCGAAATGCCTGGGGAAAGGGAAAAGAGAATGTTTCTGGTGAGAGCTGTGGACACAAGGGAGCGAGCTTTCTCCGTGGCTGCTTCCATATTGTGGAACTCCCTCCCTTAACAACAACAACAACAACAACAACAACAACAACAACAACAGGGATGAAGGCCAAGTCCTTCCTGTTCAGACAGGTCTTTGAAAACCAAAGTACTGATCACTGGTGGAAGACTGGCAGATGCAACTAATTGACTACATGGAGATGGCATGGCGGAGATGACTGGCAGAATCCGAGACCAGGGAGAAGAGCAAGTGGAAGAAGATTGGGGGAAATTTAAAATCTATTTGCAGAAATATTGTAAAATTTCTGAATGTTGATGACATTGAAATGAACTGTGGGGGTTCTAGCAACAAGATAAAATTTAAGATTAAACCAACAACAGATAAATTAAGGGCTATGAATTTGCTGAACCAACTTTTAAAAGGGATACAAGAACGGGGGATGTGAGGAAGTCAGGAAAATATGTGAATTTAAGATATAAAACTAAGAAAGAGGGAATTTTTGTGTTTTTCCTATATGTGTTTTTTCTTTTTTATTATTAGTTTTTTAATGTATGCATTTTTGTATTTTTGTGCTTAATGTTTGATTGTTGTATTTTGTAGTATGTATTTTGTATTTTTATCTCTCTTTTGTTCTTGTCTCTGTATTTTTTCTTTTATACTGTGCATTGTTAAAACTTAATAAAAAAAAATTACAAACCCCCCCCCCCAAAAAACCAAAGTACTGATCACTGGGTGGCCGTCAGGGCGAACTATCTTAACTGCTGGTTCTAAATGTTTTTTGGTGTATTTTAACTCAGAAATATTGCTCTTAGCCAGTTTTTCACTATTACTTTGCTTTTGAGAACAATGTTTTGTAGACGTTGGAAGCCACCTTGAATCCTGGCTTGGGGAAAAGGCAGTACAGTCGTACCTCGGAAGTCGAACGCCTTGCGAGATGAACCTTTTGGCTCCCAAATGCCGCAAACACAGAAGTGACTGTTCCGGTTTGTGAATGTTCTTTGGAAACTGAACATCTGTCACGGCTTCCGTGGCTTTTGATTGGCTGCAGGAGCTTCCTGCAGCCAATCGGAAGCAGCGCCTTGGTTCCCAAACGTTTTGGAAGTCAAATGGACTTCTGGAACGGATTCCGTTCGACTTTGAAGTACCACTGTATATTTAAGTACGGTACATTAAATAACTAAAGAAACCAACAATGACGATAATTTCTCAAGAGGAGACAGAGAAATCAAAGCAAAGGGACAAAATTGTCTGCCTCCCCCCGCAAATTAAGTAAATAAATAAAAAAGAGATAAGAATAATTAAAATGCTTGCTGAGGTCACATTGATGATGTTGTGGCACATTCTAGCGATACAACTGGCAACCCAACTGAGCAATAGGCGGGGCTTCCACGAATTGACCAATCACATCACAGGGAACTTGGTTCTGGAAGCTTCTCCTAGTTTTCAGCAAATCCGAGAAAAGTTAAGATTTTTTTAAAAAATAAGATGAAAAAAGGTGTGCTCTTTGCAATTTTGCAAAATATACTCTTTAACCACATGAAAGGTACACCCTGGGGTTAATTATTAAAAATTTAACTTCCTAGTTTTAAAACGACTGAAGGTTTTGACGTATTTCTCAGAGTACTGGTGGTAAAAAAATACCTAATTTAAAACAACTGTTGTTCCTGGGAAACCGGGAATTATGTTCACATGTGGCGGGGGTGTAAATATGTACAATTTTTCTAGCAAAGGTTGTATAAGAACTTAACAGAAATCACTGGGTTAAAGCTGACCAAAAGTCCAGAGGTAGCATTATTATCAATTCACAATGGGGTGGAAGGTTCACGGGTTATGAAGGACTTGCTCACAAATTTATTGACAGCTGCACAAATTATGATAGCTAGGAAGTGGAAGGGGCAAGCAGAATATAAAATGGAAGAATGATATAAAGAGGTGTCGGATATAGCTATTAGTGATAAATTAACATGTGCCATTAAGGTAAGATGGGGGAGTATGTAGGAGAAATGATTTGGAGGAGATATGGAGAGTGTTTGTAGAATTTGTAAAGTGGTAGCTCTAGTTATGGACTCGATCCATTCCAGGGTGCCATTCGCACCCCAAAAAGTCCTCAACTAAAGCGCGGCTTCTGTGCACGGCGCGATAGAGTGTTCCTGCGCATGCACGCGGGGCGAAACCTGGAAGTATACACTTCCAGGTTTGCCATGTTCGTATCCTAAAAAACACAACCGGAGACTGACGTAACAAGAGGTACAACTGTGTTGTTGTTGTTGTTTAGTCGTTTAGTCGTGTCCGACTCTTCGTGACCCCATGGACCAGAGCACGCCAGGCACTCCTGTCTTCCACTGCCTCCTGCAGTTTGGTCAGACTCATGCTGGTAGCTTTGAGAACACTGTCCCACCATCTCGTCCTCTGTCGTCCCCCTCTCCTTGTGCCCTCCATCTTCCCCAACATCAGGGTCTTTTCCAGGGAGTCTTCTCTTCTCATGAGGTGGCCAAAGTCTTGGAGCCTCAGCTTCAGGATCTGTCCTTCCAGTGAGAACTCAGGGCTGATTTCCTTCAGAATGGAGAGGTTTGATCTTCTTGCAGTCCATGGGACTCTCAAGAGTCTCCTCCAGCACCAGAATTCAAAAGCATCCATTCTTCACCTCTGGTCCAGGGGGTCATGAAGAGTCGGACACGACTAAACAACTAAACAACAACAACAACAACAATAATAAACAAACAACTGTTGTTGAGACACTTCATTCCGAATCTGCGAGAAAGAGACAGAGGATGGTGACAGGTGGCTGTCCTGCCCACCCTCTAACATAAATCCTGGCCATACCCATGGACCCAGAAACAATTCGGAAGCTAATGCCATCGAGTATCAAGGGCCCTGAACTGAAAGCGTTCTCCACCAGCTGCCCTTTCTGAGCGCCGCTTCTCCAAGGCGGATGACCATGTGACGCCCGTCTCCTCCAGGAAATGGCAAAGCTCTTGCAAAAGCTGCTTCTGTGCAGAAGTGCTCCTGGCCCCGGCCTCCTCCCTGGGAGCAGAGCCAAGTCCAGGAACGCCCAAAGCTGTGGATATTCGGAACGGAGCATGCAAAATACCTTACCCTCGAGGGTTGTGATGCAGTTTCCGTCTACCGTGAGCTCCTCCAGATTTTGGCAAGTATCCAGTCCTTCTATTTTAGTGAGGTTGTTGTTGCTAAAGGATGCCCACCGCAAATTCTCCAGTTTGTCCAAGCCACTGATTCTGCTGAGATGTTGCCCGTCAAGGTCTAACACCGTGATCTGTTGGAGCAGAGGGAGTGGGGGGAGGAGAAAACACAATCCTCACTGTATAACTCTGCTGAATCAATGAATTTGGGATTCTAGGTATGAGGGTCATCAGTGCACATGATGTTTGGTGCACAGCCTATCCTACACTGAACGACAGACAGGAGCATATTTTATCTCGTTGAATTTCACTGAGTCTTTTCTTCTTGTATAGAGCAACTAACAACTGTAATAAATAATAATACAGTGGTACCTCTGGTTGCGAACGGGATCCATTCCGGAGGCCCGTTCGCAACATATGCAGAACGCAACCCGCAGCTGCGGGGCACGATTCGTCACTTCTGCCCATGCGCATGACGTCATTTTGCACATCTGTGCATGTGACGAAACCCGGAAGTAACCCTTTCCGGTACTTCTGGGTCGCCGTTGGACGCAACCTGAAAACACTCAACCTGAAGCAAACGCAACACGAGGTATGACTGTAATGATAATAATAATCACTATTTCTATAGTTCAGTTTCTGTGAGTGTGTGTGCACATTGAGTGCTGCATTTTAACAATAATGTACAGAGGCTAATACCTGCCTAAATTCCGACTGATCGCCAACATTTTTAAATTTCTTATTGACATTTTAAAAAAGGATAAACCATTAAAAACAGTGGTGCCGTGCTGATTTATATCTCATTACTTGCTTTCATCCTCACAATAATGTGGGAATCTAGCTTCCCAAGATTCCCATTTTACAGAGGTGGAGACTGAGGCAGTGAGACAGTGGTTTTCAAAAGATTCTCCCGTGGACAGGTAACTGAGGTGTGTTCTGGACCCATCTCTTTGAAACCCAGTAACTACCTCCTTGAGAACCCCCCGAGGTTTCTCTTTTCGCCTCTTGTTGCAATGCATATATGTTTTCAGCAAAAATGCGTCCTTCCCCCGATACGAATCACCTTTGGCACCAATGTCACACAGTGTAATGTTGACACCATGGGCTGAAACGTCCGCCTCCCTTGGCAGCCTCTGTGAATGCGCTTCCCTTAATGTACAAAGAGCAGAACGCTATGCTCATCTGCCCAAATGTGTTCTCCTCTAGCTATGCTATGCGCTGCGCAACAAATCGAACTGACAGAGGAGCTTTTAACCTTTTCTACATGGCAAATTAACATGATTCTGGATGATGGGCCGCAACACAGACTGTGACAGGATCGAGGTGCCTGAGGATCTCCCTGGACTGCCTTGTCCAATGGCCTTATTTTGTGGAACGGACTACGAACGGTGGGTGGTCATTGAGGAGGGAGAATGAGAACTATGCTGAAAGGAGATGGACCTGAGGTTTGTCCAGAGAGCTTGGGAAATGGTTGCCTATCAGCCAGCTATCAGTTAGCCTGACTGGTCAGAGGAAGGCGGCTCCATCATAACCACAAACTGCTTACTCTGAGATGGAGCCATGGAAGGGATTTTGGAACAGTCTGTTTTTATCTTATCTGTCGAACGCAAACTTTTTCGTTCCAACTGCTTCGTTCCAAAAATTCATTCCCAGTTCCCCCTACCCTTATTCAGAATAGCTGTTTCCACAAGCCACTAAGGAAAGATAATGACCCAATAAAATTCCAAAAAAGACACGGTGGTGCCTCAGACTTGCCGATCAAAAGGTTGGCAGTTCGAATCCCCGCAATGGGGTGAGCTCCCGTTGCTCAGTCCCTGCTCCTGCCAACCTAGCAGTTCAAAAGCACATCAAAGTGCAAGTAGATAAATAGGTACTGCTCCAGCAGGAAGGTAAACGGCGTTTCCGTGCGCTGCTCTGGTTCTCCAGAAGCGGCTTAGTCCTGCTGGCCATATGACCCAGAAGCTGTACGCCGGCTCCCTCGGCCAGTAAAGCGAGATGAGTGCCACAACCCCAGAGTCGGTCACGACTGGACCTAATGGTCAGGGGTCCCTTTACCTTTTTAACAGCTAACTGCACACTTATTTAATTAAAGCTAGTTTATTTATTTCAACAAAACTTTATGAACTTGATGCAGTGATGCCAGCCTTCCAAAGTCTGACAGTTGTCTACACCGCCAGCAGCCCCCTTGCCTCTAGCACCCCCCTAGATCATCCTACTGGACCCCCCCCCGGGGGGGCCCAGTACTGCCCACTTTGGGAGCCACGGCGTTAAAGAGACCCAGCTATCTTTTTCTCCTATGGAGTGGAGGAGAATCTGGTTCTAAGAGGCTTCTGCGGAAGAGTCCCCTAGAGTTAGAGAATGGCCATGGGGGTGGCACAGCAGCCCCCAGAAATGGTGGACCTGTTGGATTCTTCAAGCCTTATCAGAGGAAACTGGCCACTCTCCAGGCACTCGGCTTGAGATCCTTGTTGATCTCCCCATCTGCGTCTCCCGGCAGGATACAGGCTAGGTCACTATCGGCGATCCTCCTCAAGCGTGAGAAGAACACACCACTCTCCCCTCCTCCCTGTCTCCCCAGGGAGGGGAAAGAGTCAGACAGAAATGTATTTACATGTCTTTATTTCTGTCCTTGCAGCAGTACAGAGAAACGCGTCTGCACTCATCAGACTCCAAACAGCAGAGAGAGAAACTCCACCCCTGTACTTCCAGTACAGGTCAGATGACACTCTGAGCTAACATCCGGTGCTCAGTACAGTGAATAGACTGTCCCTTTGTTCCCATGGTACAGTCCCAAACATCAACATCCTGTTTTGCATTCCAGCCACCTGCAGCTCGCTCCCGCATTGCTGCTTTTCCTATGGAGTGGAGGAGAATCTGGTTCTAAGAGGCTTCTGCGGAAGAGTCCCCTAGAGTTAGAGAATGGCCATGGGGGTGGCACAGCAGCCCCCAGAAATGGTGGACCTGCTCACAAAATTTCAGGAGATCTGATTTTACGAGCACGTGGTATTTGATAAGGTTTTCCCCTTACCCGAGAAGGCCAGTTGTTCTGAAACGTGTCCACTCTGTTCTTGCTAATCTGGGTCAGGATCACGGCCTGAGGAAGGATGCTCAGAATGCGAAGCCTGTCCTGGTCTGTCCGAGAATTCTCCACCAGAGACGCCTGGAGGAACGAAACCACCAGAATGAAGGCAAACAGCAAACGAACGCACAGTTAACCCAATCAAATCACCTTTGGAGACATTTTTAAAGCAAATGTGTGTGAGAGTGGGGATTTCTCCCCCTCTCCCAACCTTGCTAGAGCTGGCTCATTTCGCTCATTTCTGGGTAGGCCAAGCATACTTTCCACTTTCTAAAAAGCTTGCAAGACGGATGAAGAAACTCACTGCTGGAGAGACCATCATCTTAACAGAAAACCAACTCTGCCTACCTTGAGGGCGGCTCTCCCAGCTGTCACTGGACTGCAATTCCCATCATCCCTCGCTATTGGCCCATGCTGGCTGGGACTGATGGGAGATGGGGTCCAACAGCACGCGGAGGCTTCCCAACCCAACCAAACTGACCATTGTTCTGACTTCTCCCCCGCTCTGTTTATGGACCCTCTAAAACAAAAAGCTGTTCCTGCAGTCTGTGGGTCTGCAGCTCAGAATATGGGGTGATTGTGGAAATCTTGGTGGACATACGTACAGGACCCAAATGGATCTCCTGCTGCATATCCTTTGCGCATTCCCTCTTGGGAATGCCCACAAAACAAAGTCTGGTCAGAACTGAATAGACACTTCCAGACTTAACGCTAAATCCTGGCAAATGAGCCGCCCTAGCCGCTAGAGGGCCTTGAAAATTTGTGTCCCGGGCTTCTTCGACTCATCTACCCATGTACTATCTGAAACTCAAAGGGCACATGCGTTGTCAGGCGTGAAATATATCGGCATTATTTCCAGTTCTGCTACCCCACTCAGGGCCGTCTTTACCTGGGGGTGCAAGGGGTGTGGGACACCAGGGCACCAAATTCGGGGGGGGGGGGTGCCAGGCGCCCGCCGCTGAAGCCGCCTAAGCTCTTAACTATCTACCTGTTATGAAATAATAAATAATTTTGATGAAGCTAGAAAAACAAAATACATATATACCTAGGTATTACCGAAATGTATACCTACCGTTTCACTAAAGGACTTTCGACTTTGTGCACTCATTTACCTCACATGTGCCGTGCCAGCGGCTGCGCCTGTCATTCACAACAGCGCCGTGCACGTAAAATTTGGGGGTGCTGGGCAGATCTTTGCACCCCGGCGGCGCATATGCTAAAGGCAGGGCTGACCCCACTACACCTTGCTCCCCTCCCTCCAAAGGTTTGCCCATGAGGAGATGCCCCACTCGGACCGAGAACCCTTCCTTGCCGCTGCCTTAAATGAGCAAACGAACCCGGGCTGTCTAACCTGCGTGATTTTCGAGTCTGCCATGAACTGGATGGCAGCTGCCGCCTCATCCTCAGTGATCAGAAGTCCATCGAGGTGGGTCAGAGCCCTCAGCTGGCCAATCACACTCAAGCGTACGGAGGCTGGCTGGGGGGGGGGGAGAGAAAAACAAGAGTGGGATGACCTTGGATGGAAGCATTCAGTGGTGTGGGATGTATCTTCACTGAAGCAGTCAAGTACAGTGGTGCCTCGCAAGATGAAAAGAATCCGTTCTGTGATTCTCTTCGTCTAGCGGTTTTTTCGTCTTGCGAAGCAAGCCCATTGAAGGATTAGCGCTATTAGCGCTATTAGCACTATTAGCGGCTTTTAGCGGCTTATCTGCTGATTGGATCAGCTGATAAGCGGCTTAGCGGCTTAGAAAAAGGGGGGGGAGGAAAAAAACCCAGCAGGAACTCGCAAGACATTGTCGTCTTGCGAAGCAAGCCCATAGGAGATTCGTTTTGCGAAGCACCTCCAAAACGGAAAACTCTTTCGTCTAGCGAGTTTTCCGTCTTGCGAAGCATTCGTCTCGCGGGGCACCACTGTACAACATTTTCCTGTTGCCTAGAGTGGACACACAGGGGAATGTGGCTCCAGCCAGGGAGGACTTCCTGTCATACCTGTTCTGGAGCCACCTCTCCTTGTGTTTGACCAGGTAGATGGGCGTGAGCCTAGCTGACTCTGTAAAAGGGCTAGCCATGCCGCCATCTCCCCTTTTTCCATTTGCTCCTTTCAAGCTTCTCTCTATGTGATGGCCTGGGAATCGGATTCAGAGACTGAACCTGAGGAATCCCAGCCTGCACAGGAGTCCCCGCCTCCAGGACCGGCTGAGCCGGGGCTGGGGCTTGAACCTGAAGGGCCCTCACCTGTGCCGGATCCTCAGGCTGAATCTGCTCTGGCTCCGGAGATGATCAAGGGCCCATTGCCTGCAGGTGCTCCTCTCCCAGCCCTGTCAGGGGAAGGTGAGGTTGCCTCTGGGTCCAGTAACCCTCCAGCCTCTCCTGAGCTGCAGAGGCTCAGGGCAGAGAGGTGGAGGGAACTAAGTTCCCGCAGGAGGAGTGCTCGCCTCCAGGCCAGGAGAGGCGAGTCACCTGTGGACCAGGGCCGCCCTATGCCTCAGAGGAGATAAAAGCCAGCCAGCCCAGTCCCAGGTTGCGGGAGCAACATTGCTGGCAACCTGTTCCTGCCAGAACCCTGTCCTGCTCTTCTGCCAGAGTTCCTGACCTCACCCGACTCCCTGCCTTGGACCCCACTTCAGCCTTGACGGACAGCTCCCATACCACACCCTCAACCTCGGACTGGACTCGGACCATGCCGCACCATAACCCCCCGGGACCAGCACGCTCTTGGACCTCCTCTTCTGGCTCTTAGCCAGCACAAGGCACATCTTTACAGAGGATGGAAGCCACAAGGAAGAAAGTCTGAAGCCCAGCTCAGACTTCTTTTCTCTACAAACGTAACTGTAACCACAAGATAAAGCCTTTCTTCAGAGCACTGCTGAACTGAACGTAAGCAAACTTTACTCTTGCTTTTAAAGAAGACTGTCGTGTTATTATCTTAAGAGGGAAATAAAAGGGGAAACTTACCTGGAACAAGCCAGACTGGACAAGCCAGATTGGATTGCTTAATTTCAACGATTCTAATGAATCCATCAACTTGCTTCCAGCAATCTGCAAGGGAATGTGCTCTGCTGCTTGCTCGCTAGCGTGAGTGAGGAGGGATAATATTTAATCAACGTATCCTCTCCTGCTTGCCTCAACATTCCCGCAGGTGGTGGCTCCTACCCCAAAGCCACTCTGGGCGGCTTCCAACAGAATATTAAAATACAATAATCTATTAAACATTAAAAGCTTCCCTAAACAGGGCTGCCTTCAGATGTCTTCTAAAAGTCTGGTAGTAAACGGCCTTGGTCCAGTATATCTGAAGGAGCGTCTCCACCCCTATCGTTCTACACGGACACTGAGGTCCAGCACTGAGGGCCTTCTGGCGGTTCCCTCACTGCAAGAAGCCAAGTTACAGGGAACCAGGCAGAGGGCCTTCTCGGTAGTGGCGCCCTCCCTGTGGAACGCCCTCCCACCAGATGTCAAAGAGAACAACAACTACCAGACTTTTAGAAGACATCTGAAGGCAGCCCTGTTTAGGGAAGCTTTTAATGTTTGATGTATTACAGTATTTTAATCTTCTATTGGAAGCCGCCCAGAGTGGCTGGGGAAACCCAGCCAGATGGGCGGGGTATAAATAATAAATTATTATTATTATTATTGTTCCTCTCTTTGACATCTGACGGGAGGGCGTTCCACAGGGCGGGCGCCACTACCGAGAAGGCCCTCTGCCTGATTCCCTGTAACTTGGCTTTTCACAGTGAGGGAACTGCCAGAAGGCCCTCGGCGCTGGACCTCAGTGTCCGGGCAGAACGATGGGGGTGGAGAGGCAGGAGGGGAAAGTAGCTTCCACAACAGCATCATATCCAACACAGAAGTAGCTGCAGGATGTGGGAAACCTCTGGCAACATCTGCAGGCCAGAGGCTCTCCATCGCTGCTATCCTATAACAGCACTCACAGCAGAAACAGGGAATTGTCCTAGTAGCGTTAACAAAGACCAGTGCTAATGGGGCTTACTTGAAAGGCAGTACTGAAGTAAAAAAAAAAAAAAGACCCCAGTTTTGTGGGGGTTTTTTTGTTTCGTTACAAGTTCAGGAGGAGATCTACCTTATGCCAGGGGTTATGACGAATATCGAGACTGAGCACCATGGGGGTATGTTTCCGTAAGACGCCAATTTCTTCCCCGGCCTTCTTCAGCTGGTTCCAGCTCAAGTCCAAATACTTCAGTTTGTTTAGGCCTCTGATGCCCTCCAGGGTGATCACGTGGTTATGGCTGGCGTCAAAATATTCCAGGTTCGGCTGCAGCGGAAGTAAGAAGTGAGAGGATGACTTGAAAAGCAAGCAGCTAAGAAACTAATTCGTTTGCAGAACAATGGACATGGTATTATGATTGTATTAGGTGGTTTGGCAGTTGAACTGTCTGTCAGTTTGCATTTCTTGATGCAGAAAGTATTGATCTGATGTGTAGAGATCTTTCCTATTCTACTCAATTCAAGAGGGTTCTGGAAGCTTCTCTGTGTGAAAGAAGCAAGCAGAAGGTTCATGATGTTTGGGTTATTCCTTCAGAGAAGCTGAGTACAGCTGGCTTAAACTGGTTCTGTCATCTCCTTTGTCAAGGTCATGGAGACTATAATAATGCCAGGAGGAGCCTTTCTCTTTCTTTTCCTTTTGGTGTGGTGTTTTGTACATAGCATGCTTAGTGTTAAGGTTTAGACTTATTATAAGTTATTGCAAATTTAAGTCTGCTGCAACTGGATTTTTTATGGACAGGACCAATCCTGATTGTATTGGATTTGTGACCATTGTGCTCATTTGCCTTCGGTAGCAGTAAAGCTTTGCTGGATGAAATATTACCGTAATTGCCTCTGGTCTATTTCTTGGGAATCCTGCAACAGGCTTAAGCTTTTACTCTGCTAACTATATGTCGGAGTTTTGCTCCGCAGTTCTAGATATACCTTGGGGGTCCCTTCCAGCTCTTCCATTCTATGATCTATGAAGTCACATCAAAGGTTTTAAGCAGATAAATATTATATCCAATGATGTCCAAAGACGTGCGTTTCCCCATGAAAAACTCCCTTCACTTCAGGGCTTTTTCACTTTGTGCCTTAAATTCAACCTTAAATTTAATTTTTACGAACATACCCACTCTAATGAGAAAAAATATAGCGGCATTACTCTTACCAAGTGGTAAACGTCATCTAAACAGGTGAATTCGTTAAAACTAATGATGAGTTTGCGAAGCCCGGTGAGCTTGGAGACGTCTCGGAGTTTGCTAAGCCTGTTTCCATGCAGATTCAGAATCTGCGTTGAAAGAGAAGAGGGGATTGAACGTTCTTCTGCATGCAAGGCAGCTGCTACCCTGCCACTGAGCCACAGCAACATCTGGAGGGTATCAGATTGGGACTGAACATTTTATGATGGGGTTGGGCTTCTGCATTGCTCCCCTGCATTGGTCCTTTTGCTTTCTTAAAAAAAGGAAAAGGAAAAGGAAAAGAAAAAACCCAGTCTCTGCCCCTTTTCAATATAATTGGGACAGTTCCATGTTTAGTCACATCTGACCCTAAAAGCCTTGCTGGAAAAACTCTCCCCTCTTCCCCATTGCAATGGAGAGGCAGTGTGGCCTAGTGGCTAGAGTGGAAGGCTTAGGAGTTCATATCCCCACTAAGCTCGCTGGATGACCATGGCTAGTCACTATGTCTTGGCGTAACCTACCTCCCAGGGATGTTGAGGATAAAATGGAGGCTGGGGGGGGGGGTACGGAGAACCACACTTGCTTGTTTGAGGAAATGTGAGATATACAGTGGTGCCTCGCAAGACAAAAAGAATCCGTTCTGTGATTCTCTTCGTCTAGCGGTTTTTTCGTCTTGCGAAGCAAGCCCATTGACGGATTAGCGGATTAGCGCTATTAGCGGCTTATCTGCTGATTGGATCAGCTGATAAGCAGCTTAGCGGCTTAGAAAAAGGGGGGAGGGGGGAAAACCAGCAGGAACTCGCAAGACATTGTCGCCTTGCGAAGCAAGCCCATAGGAAATTCATTTTGCGAAGCACCTCCAAAACGGAAAACTCTTTCGTCTAGCGAGTTTTCCGTCTTGCGAGGCATTCGTCTTGCGGGGCACCACTGTAAATGCAATAATACATTAAAAGATGATGAAGCTACATGCTCTCTTCTCCTTCCACCTCCACTGCCAGGTGCGGTTCTTCAATCTGACTCCCTACCACCATGCACCTGTGAAATCCTGACCTGCCTAGAGAGGTGCAAGGAGACTGTGGTGGTTTTTTAATTTATTGTTCTTATTCCTTATTGAAGGGGGGAAAAGAATTTTGTACCCAGTATAAAATTAGAAGTGCACAAGGTAAAAAAACATAAAGACGTGCAAATAACAACGATGGTTCAGACACACTCGTGTAAAAAAAAGAGACACATACATACAAATTTATAAGCTTACAAGGTATATACCGTATTTTTCACTCTATAAGACGCACTTTTTCCCTCCTAAAAAGTAAGGGGAAATGTGTGTGCGGCTTACGGGGCGAATGCAGGCTGCACAGCTATCCCTGAAGCCAGAACGGCAAGAGGGATCGTTGCGCAGCGAAAGCAGCGATCCCTCTTGGCGTTCTGGCTTCTGGGATAGCCGCACCAAGCCTCTTCAGGGCAATGGGAGGAACATGCCCCCTGCCCTGAAGAGGCTTGGCATGGCTATCCCAGAAGCCAGAACAGCAAGAAGGATCGCTGCTTTCGCTACGCAGCAATCCCTCTTGCTGTTCTGACCGCTTCGCTGGAGAGGCGCTGCACAGAGAGGGAGAGAATATTTTTTTTCTTGTTCTCCTCTAAAACTAGGTGCGTCTTATGGTTAGGTACGTCTTATAGAACGAAAAATACGGTAAGTGGTGTGGCAAGGCAAAAAAAAACAAGTCCCCCCAACTTCAGGGAATGGGAAGAGTTTGCAGTCTCCTTTGGAAACAGCACCGTGTCGCTTCGATTATGCAAGAACACCGTGTAAGAGAACCTGCTCACCATTATCTGACTGTAAATGTTGGCCTTGGCTACCGCCAGCACCGTCTTTTCATCCAGGCAAACGATTTTGGGCTTGGGCTTAATGATAGGCTTCATGCTTAGAACTTCGTCGTCGCGTTGCAAATCCCGAGAAAGCACAAATCCTGCCGAGTTTCTTCTTCCTTCCTCCCCGGTCACGTTGCTGAGCGACGAGAACAGAGGCTCCACTTTGACCTAGGCAGAAGACCCACAGCGTTCTCTTTTTGCCACAGCTTGTTACTGCGTTTCCTTTGTTTAACTAAACAGATATATAAACAAGCTAAGCGAGAGTCATAAAGATGCTTCGGTGCAACACTCAGCACGGGGGGTGGGGGGAAGCCTGCGATTCTCCAGGCATCGTTGGACTATAGCTTTCATCATCCAACATCTGGACGGCCAAAGGCTCCCAGCTCCTGACTTAGGAGGACCAAAAAATACAGAAAAAGCGCCTGGATCTGCTCTTCACTGGATTTGACCCTTTGCTAATTAGCTTGGGGTCCAACCGCTGAAGTGGGGGTGAGCCCCTTTAATTAAAGACAGAGCTTGCTAATTGAGAAAGATGTAGCCATGCATAGGTGGTGCAATGAGTGTGTGCTATCCGTTAGAATTCCTGCTCCGTGGATGCAGTCATGGGATTTTTGTCTTTCACATGACGGTATGTGTTTTGCCTCCACAGAGTGGGAAGTGACGGAGACAGGATGTTTGTGTTACTGTGTTCCGTGAAGTGGGACTATTGTCCTTTGTTCTTTTTCTCTTTGCTGTCTGATGCTAGAGAGAGAGGGAGCCATGTTGCGGTGCTCCGTGTGTGTTTATATGTAAATAAAGTAGATTAGCCAAAATGCTGAGTTGCTGAGGTCTGTTAGGCATGATGCGCAAACTCTGCGGATCCCTAATTGTGCCGGTGTCGGTTGGCATCAGTCGCTGTGATGTTCGGGCAGAAGAAAGCTTATGAAGCTCCCGAACGATCGACCAGGAGGGAACATGCCAGTTGGGCATGTGTCCCTGCCAGGGTCCTACCAGGACAATATCTGTCCATTTCAGTTTCGTAGACTTGGAAGGTACCCCCAGTGATCAACCCCTTGCAATGCAGGAATCTCGACTCAAGGATCCCTGACAGATGGCCATCCAACCTCTGCTTAACAACCTCCAAGGGAGGAGAGTCTACCACCTTCTGAAGGAGCCTGTTCCACGGCCAAACAGCTCTTACTGTGGCGTGGCGTACATTTCCGTCGTGTGGCCCCTTTAACTGCAGGGGCAAGCTGTCGAGCCTGTACCACAGCTGGGCATTGCCACTGTGGCAGCAGCAGAGGCAGCAGAGGCAACAGCAAGCAATGCATTCCTTGTGGGACAGATCTGCTGCCCCGTAGATGCTAGCGCCTGAGGCAGCCAGGTCACCTTGCCTCATGAATGGGCCGGCCCTGACTAAATGGCAGCAGCTCCTCAGGATGCATGATAACTCTGTAACTAAAAGGTAAAAATGGTAAAGGACCCCTGGGCAGTTAAGTCCAGTCAAAGGCGACTATGTGGTGTGGTACTCATCTCGCTTCAGGCCGAGGGAGCCGGTGTTGTCCACAGACAGCTTTCCGGGTCATGTGGCCACAGGACTAAACTGCTTCTGATGCAACGGGACACCATGATGGAAGTCAGAGTGCACGGAAATGCCATTTCCCTTCCCGCCGCAGTGGTACCTATTTATCTACTTGCACTGGTGTGCTTTCGAACTGCTAGGTTGGCAGGAGCTGGGACAGAGCAACGGGAGCTCACCCTGTGGCGGAGATTCGAACCGCCAACTTCCGATTGGCAAGCCCAGGCACATTTGCAAAGGGGATCTCTACACTAGCCCCTCCGCGCTGAACGCATTGGTAGGGAGCAGGGAGCGCGTACCAACGTGATGTACTCAAACTCTACGATGTACTCGGGCAGAACCAGGTCGTGATCGAACACAAACCACTCGCACTGTCGCAGGTTGCAGTCGCAGTTCTTGTAGTCCAGGGAAGAGCAGACCTCTGAAGCTGAAAGGCAAGAACAGGAATGGCGGGTTCTCTTACGGATTCCCCACCCCTCCGGATAACGGTTACTGAAGTTTTGAAATTGTAAGAACAGGAGACATTTCCAGAAGGAAAATAAGAAAGAGAGGAGAGGAGAGCCCGCAGGATCAGGCCAATGGTCCAGCGTCCTCTTCTCACAGTGGCCAACCAGGTGGCCAGGGGAAACCCACAAGCAAAGTTCCTGAGCACAAGAGCAATACGCTCCTGTGGTTTCCAGCTCCCTCCAGCTCCACCATAGCCAGCAGCCATCAATAGACCTCTGCCCCACACAACAGCAGAGGTTTAGGACCAGCTGCCTTCCTGGGTGGACAGACCCTATTTGCCCCTGCAAAGCATGTGCAGAAACCCTATTTATTAAGAACACAGCTGGTTACATCTGGTTAAAAACAAAGCAGCAAAAACAATAACCCACCCACCTCCCGTACCACAGAAACATTTAAAAAAGCTGTAGAGTGTTAATCAGCCAAAGGCCTCATTGAAGAGGAACGTTTGCGCCTGGCACCTAAAGGTGTATAATGAAGGTGCCAGGCGAGTCTCCCTGGGGAGAGCATCCCACAAACGGGGAGCCACTGTGGAGGAGGCCAGTTTTCCCATTGCCCATCGCAGCCTGTCTTTGCATGCAGGGGAAACCCCTAACTCACTGAGGATTTAAGACAAGTCAAAGCTGACAGCTTCTGGGAGCCACAGGTGAGATCTGAGTGCAGGGGGGGGGGGGACCAAAGATGGAAAAACTAAACATGTCTCCCACCAGAGGTACTAACCCTCCCTTAACACACCCCATACACCATACCACGTATGCTTTTGAGAAAAATAGAATCGTGGAGTCCAGTCCAACCTCCTGCAATACAGGAATATACAGCTGCCCCGTGTGGGGATCGAACCTGCAACCTTGGCATCATCAGCACCATGCTCTAGGCCAGGGGTCTGCAACCTTTAAGACAAAAAGAGCCACTTGGACCCGTTTCCGAAGGAAAAAAAACTGGGAGCCGCAAAACCACTGCGACATTTAAAACAAATATATCTCCGGAGCCGCGATCTGACAGTGGGCGGGAAGGTAACGTCGGGACGGTGTGTGACTAACGCACGCACCGCCCCCATGCGACATCACAGCCAGTACAGCGCCCGCCACAGTGGGGAGTGTCGGGGTGCACAATGCGCCTCCTCCCCTTGCTATTATCCGCCCCGGAGCCGCGGCAAAGGTGTAAAAGAGCCACATGTGGCTCTGGAGCCGCGGGTTGCAGACCCCTGATCTAGGCAATCCAGCTATCCAGGCTGCCCCAGGAGGGTCAGCGCTTGTCACAAGAGCTCTGCTGGAACAGGACAAAGGCCCATCTAGTCCAGCAATTCGTTCTAAATAAGGTTACCAGACATCCCAGTTTCCCGGGGACGGTCCCCGGATTTACAAATCAGTCCCCTGACAAAATCCTATCATTCCTACTGAAGTTGAAAAGTGTCACTGGATTCAATGAAAAAAATCTGGTAATCTTATTCTAACATTCACCAACCAAATGCCCATGGGAAGCGTGCAAGGGAGGCAAAACAGCCCTTTTACCCCGCTTGGGATTCTCAGCGGCTCGTATTCAGAGGCATATCTCCTCCGACAGCAGAGGCAGAACGTCGTCACCATCGCTGTGAGGCACCCATCCCAAGTACAGATGTGGCACTTACTTCCATCTTCCTGCTTTCTCTGTACTAGGGCAGATCACGACGGCTTTTGGAGCACCCCAAAGCAGAAAAAGAATGCAAAGGTTTCAAATAAATGCAGAGGCTTCATGTGTGAGGCTGGATCTCCCTCTAGTGGCTACTCGCTGCCTTGCTATTTTCTTCCGGTAGCAGTAAAGGCAAAGGTAAAGAATAAGGAACCCCTGACCATTAGGTCCAGTCGTGACCAACTCTGGGGTTGCGGCGCTCATCTCGCTTTACTGGCCGAGGGAGCCGGCGTACAGCTTCTGGGTCATATGGCCAGCATGACTAAGCTGCTTCTGGCGAACCAGAGCAGCGCACGGAAATGCCATTTCCCTTCCTGCCAGAGCGGTACCTATTTATCTACTTGCACTTTTTGGTGTGCTTTCGAACTGCTAGGTTGGCAGGAGCAGGGACCAAGCAACGGGAACTCACCCCATCGCGGGGATTCAAACCGCCAACCTTCTGATCGGCAAGTCCTAGGCTCTGTGGTTTAACCTACAGCGCCACCCACGTCCCATCCGGTAGCAGTGGGTGAGTGGAAATATCTGCTCTCTCCTGAGCTTTTTCTAGGCACTCTCTCGCCCTCTGCACCGGAGTCCTCGGACAAATGGAGACTTCCATTTTTTGCGGTGTGTGGGTGGGTGTCCAAATAGCTTACAAAAGCTTTCCAAATGACTTAGAACTAATTGGGACGTATCTGAAACAGACTGAATGGTCAAAACACATCTATAACCGGTCGTTCTGCAAGAACTGCAAATCACAGAATTGTAGAGTGGGAAGGGACACAAAGAGTCATCTGGTCCAACCCCTGCAATGCAAGAATCTCAGCTAAATAACCTCTGACAGATTACCACACACCTGGTTTACTGGTAGTACATGCAAAAAGGACCACAAGCTTAACATGAGTCAACAGTGTGATGCAGCAGCAAAAAAGCTAATGCTATTCTAGGCTGCATCCATGGAAGTCTAGTGTCCAGATCAAGAGAAGTCATAAAAGGTAAAGGTAAAGGTACCCCTGCCCGTACGGGCCAGTCGTGTCCGACTCTAGGGTTGCACGCTCATCTTGCTCAAGAGGCCAGGTGCCAGCGCTGTCCGGAGACACTTCCGGGTCACGTGGCCAGCGTGACTAAGCGGCATCTGGCGAGCCAGCACCAGCGCCACACACGGAAACACCGTTTACCTTCCCGCTATAAAGCTGTACCTATTTATCTACCTGCACTTAGGGGTGCTTTCGAACTGCTAGGTGGGCAGGAGCTGGGACCGATTGACGGGAGCTCACCCCGCCGCGGGGATTCGAACTGCCGACCTTGCGATCAGCAAGTCCTAGGCGCTGAGGTTTTACCCACAGCGCCACCCGCGTCCCAGGGAAGTCATAGCAACACTCTATTCTGCCTTGGTCAGACCACACCTAGAACACTGTGTCCAATTCAGGGAACCCCAATTTAAGAAGGATGTTGACAAGCTGGAACGTGTGCAGAGGACGGCAGCCAAGATGATCCATGGTCTGGAAACCAAGGCTGATGAGGAACGGTTGAAGGAGCTGGGTATGTTTAGCCTGGAAAAGAGGAGGCTAAGAGGAGATACGACAGCCGTCTTCAAATGTCTCAAGGGCTGTCACATGGAAGATGGAGCAAGCTTGTTTTCTCCTGCTCTGGAGGGTAGGATCCAAACCAATGGATTCAAGTTATAAGAAAGGAATAACTTTCTGACAGTAAGAGCTGTTCGCCAGTGGAAAGGACTCCTTCTGGAGCTGGTGGATTCTCCTTCCTTGTGTGGGAATGATCAGGGATGCAGGAGAGGATATATTGTCTGATTATATCCTTTTCCAACTTGGGTTAACAAGTTCCACAATTTAGCAGAATAACACCCCCCTTTTTAAACTTGCAGCGGATGCGTTTGCTCAGACTCGCTAAAGCCTCTATAATAACTGTTCTGTTATTTCCCCCTTATTCCCTCATAAAAGATAAGACATGACAGTCTTCTACAAAAGTATAAAAAGAGTTTACTCACATATCATTCTGTTCACAATAGGATCCCAGAAGGCAGACTTAGCTTAGAAAAGTAACATACACTTGGAAACTATCCCTTAAGAAGACAGTCCCTTTGTCCTCTCTTGGCTGGAAGCCAAGAGGGCATCTTTGGCTAAGCAGATGTTGCTTCTTCGATGCATGTGGTGAAAAAAAGAGAGATGGCTGCCCTGCCCTGTGCTTTTGTTGTTACCTGCACAGGTGAGGCCACGCCCACCTCTAGTCCCATGCAGAGGAAGTCTGTCCCAGCTCAGAAGGAAACAGGAAGTTTACCTGCTGGCTGGGCAAACATTCCTCCCTATGTGTAAATATGTTCACTCTAGGAATGTTGTACTTGACTGCTCTTGTGTTTCACATCCCACACCTTGGAGGTTTTAAAATAGAGGTTGGGTAGCTATCTGCCCTGGATGGTTTGGTTGAGATTCCTGCATTGCAGTGGGTTGGGCTTGATGACCCCTGAGGGTCCCTTAATCCTATGATCTCCTTACTTGTGCATTGTCCTTTCATTTATGTTTGGTTGCTGGAGTACATCACACCTAGGTGGTTATATATTGTTGATTCCATATGAGGACCCGAGACATCACCTTGCCAACAAAGGTCCATATAGTTAAAGCTATGGTTTTCCCAGTAGTGATGTATGGAAGTGAGAGCTGGACCATCAAGAAGGCTGATCGCCGAAGAATGGATGCTTTTGAATTATGGTGCTGGAGGAGACTCTTGAGAGTCCCATGGACTGCAAGAAGATCAAACCTCTCCATTCTGAAGGAAATCAGCCCTGAGTGCTCACTGGAAGGACAGATCCTGAAGCTGAGGCTCCAATACTTTGGCCACCTCATGAGAAGAGAAGACTCCCTGGAAAAGACTCTGATGCTGGGAAAGATGGAGGGCACAAGGAGAAGGGGACGACAGAGGATGAGATGGTGGGACAGTGTTCTTGAAGCTACCAGCATGAGTCTGACCAAACTGCGGGAGGCAGTGGAAGACAGGAGTGCCTGGTGTGCTCTGGTCCATGGGGTCACGAAGAGTCGGACACGACTAAACAACAAATTGGGTACTGTTACATTTTTTAAAATAATAAAAATCCCAGGATCAAATTTCCCCAATGAAATCCCAGGAGTATGATATGACCAACTCCAGTTGGAGACACTAACTTACACTTGGGTTTCTCTTGCTGGTCCACAGCCCCACTGCTGTCTGTACTACAGGGGCTGTTCTGGGAGGACTTGCCAGACCTGTAGACGGAATTGATGTTGGGATAGCTGGCCTGGACGATTGGCTCTCCGTCGTGAGCTGGGGCGCTGTGTCCAAGGAAGACTTTTGCAACGATGAGTTTCCCTGAGAAAGGAGAAGAGAAGAGAACGTCTCGCTTACAAGAACACAAGGCATCAAAACCCCAGGAGAGAGTCCCAAACGACGGAAGCAAAATTAATCAAGCCAAAAATTGGGTGACCAATTTTTCCCGGATCTTCCCACTCATTAAGGGCATCATCAGAGGTCATTCCCCTGGGTGCCATCCAAACAGAGGTGAAGTGGGTGTCAATATTTTCCTTTGGAGGCGCCCCGACTCGCTGTCCTACAAAATGCCGAATTTCCCCCCTTGCAGAACACATTTTTGCGTGTTGTTCTCACTAGCGTGTGTATTTTTGGTGTACGTTAAAAATAAATAAATAAGTGATTTGCCCACCACTCTGAAAGCCTTTTCAGCTGAACAAGAGGAATTAAAAATGGCTTATATGGCTAACTAACTAACTAAATATAAAAGGTAAAGGGACCCCTGACCATTAGGTCCAGTCATGGCCGACTCTGGGGTTGCAGCGCTCATCTCGCTTTACTGGCCGAGGGAGCCGGTGTACAGCTTCCGGGTCATGTGGCCAGCATGACTAAGCCACTCCTGGCGAACCAGAGCAGCGCACGGAAACGCCGTTTACCTTCCCGCCGGAGTGGTACCTATTTATCTACTTGCACTTTGAGGTGCTTTCGAACTGCTAGGTTGGCAGGAGCAGGGACCGTGTGATGGGAGCTCACCCCGTCGCGGGGATTCGAACCGCCGACCTTCTGATCGGCAAGTCCTAGGCTCTGTGGTTTAACTCACAGCGCCACCTGCGTCAAATAAATAATATAACCATTTTTGCATTCATTTGTTGGAAAACTGCATAGCAGCCTTTGATGGATGTATGGATTTTGAAACAGATTTTGAAGCATTGGTATGAGAAGGGTGAATTTGGTATAATCATAGAATCGCAGTAGTTGGGTTTTCTTGACGATCATCCAGTCCACACCCCCCCCTGCATTGCAGGACTATGCAGCTGCCCCACACAGAGATCGAACCTGCAACCTTGGGCATGATCAGCACCATGCTCTAACCAGCTGAGCTACAGGTCTGCATAAAAAAACCCCAGACTGAATGAATTTCTTCTTTGTCTCCAGTGCAAGCTGCTTTCCTCCCTGACAGTTCCTCACCTTGTCACAGCAATATTATTTGGCTTCCGGTCTCATCTACGACTGGTCTGCCCCGCAGAGGACCTTAAGGTCCATGAATAATCATAGTTTAGAGGTCCTGGGCCCTAAGGAAGTCAGATTATCCTCCACCGGGGCCAGGGCCTTCTCAGTGATGGCTCCGACCTGATGGAATGCTCTGTCCCATGAGACCAGGGCCCTGCAGGATTTAACTTCCTTCCGCAGGGCCTGTAAGACAGAGCTATTCTGCCTGGTTTTCAATCTGAACTTAGCCTGATCTTTTATTCCCCTTCCTTCCCTCCCCATCCCCTTTTTATGAAGATTACCCGCTCTGGGATCCCACAGCTAATTCTCCCCTGGTCTCCTCGCTGGCCCAAAAAGGACTAATTTAGCCAGCTAGCCCTGGTTATTATCTAATGTTTATTGGATGCATTTTCCCCCTAAATTGATTTTTGAATTTTGAATTCACGTTTTATGCTGTTTTTTGTTGCATCAATTAAGTATTTTAAATTTGTTGTTAGCTGCCCTGAGCATGGTTTTCTGAACCGGGAAGGGCGGGGTATAAATAAATTATTATTATTATTATTATTATTATTATTATTATTATTATTATTAGGGACGTGGGTGGCGCTGTGGGTAAAACCTCAGTGCCTAGGACTTGCCGATCGTATGGTCGGCGGTTCGAATCCCCGCGGCTGGGTGAGCTCCCGTCGTTCGGTCCCAGCTCCTGCCCACCTAGCAGTTCGAAAGCACTCTTAAGTGCAAGTAGATAAATAGGGACCGGTTTAAAGCGGGAAGGTAAACAGCGTTTCCGTGTGCGGCGCTGGTGCAGGCTCACCAGAGCAGCTTCGTCACGCTGGCCACGTGACCCGGAAGTGTCTTCGGACGGCGCCGGCTCACGGCCTCTAGAGCGAGATGAGCACGCAACCCTAGAGTCGGTCACGACTGGCCCGTACGGGCAGGGGTACCTTTACCTTTATTATTATTATTGCGAACACCCCCACTTCCACTAGCAGAAAGCATGGCCTTAAAACTTCACATCTTGCTGGACCACCCCGCTAGCACCCAAGGCTCTGTCCCTCTCGTCACAACCCGCTGCATTTATTGCAAGGCCTCTGTGGCTTTTCCAGCTGAAAAGGCTTTTTTTATGTGACGAGGGCTCTACAAATTATTCATGGGTGCTTAGAGCAACCTCTCTATATTTACCACGCCTGAATGTATCCTCGGAGTCCCCCTTGCTTCTGGCTTGCTTTTGCAAATATTCAATTCTTGGACATTCGCAGATACTGAGACTGTTGGAGAGCTGGACGCCTCCTTCGCTTCCAGGCTGCAAAGAGCAACAAAGCAAGCCTGAGTAGGCAGATCAGACTGACCCTTAAATGCTCTCCCAACATTTAACTACAACAAACCCCTTCCTTCCCACGGAAAGCTGCCATGCTAAGCAAAACATTTCCAGCTCAGCTCTCCCTTATCTCTGTTGGCTATTTTTCTGAGTCATGCAGAGTGACAAAGCGGTTTCACCCTTGAAGAAGATGAAGTAGACTCCGTACTCAAGACATTGAAGACAACTCTTTGCTTGCAGGATGGCAACTATTGCAAGCAGTATCATTGTTATTGTTGTTTAGCCGTTTAGTCGTGTCCGACTCTTCGTGACCCCATGGACCAGAGCACGCCAGGCACTCCTGTCTTCCACTGCCTCCCGCAGTTTGGTCAGACTCATGCTGGTAGCTTCGAGAACACTATCAAAACCTTCTCGTCCTCTGTCGTCCTCTTCTCCTTGTGCCCTCCATCTTTCCAAACATCAGGGTCTTTTCCAGGGAGTCTTCTCTTCTCATAAGGTGGCCAAAGTATTGGCGCCTCAGCTTCAGGATCCGTCCTTCCAGTGAGCACTCAGGGCTGATTTCCTTCAGAATGGATAGGTTGGATCTTCTTGCAGTCCATGGGACTCTCAAGAGTCTCCTCCAGCACCATAATTCAAAAGCATCAGTTCTTCGGCGATCAGCCTTCTTTATGGTCCAGCAGTATCATGTGTATGTACTAAGTCCAGTGCAATGCATTTCACTCTCTTGAGCCCAAAAGAGGGCCTTCTTGCTTCTAAAACTCCACTGAAGCAATCCATAAATTGTAGTTTGTCTGTCCTCTCCAACTCCTCTGGGTGGCGGGTTCTTGGAGTCTCCACAGTCGGAAAAGCAATGGCAAGTCCCAACCTTCCTACCACTAACTAAGACACAGACATGCTCACTTTTAAAAGGGAGTTAACAAAGGCAATGATTCAGCGTTACTGTGACCTTAAACTGGAGTCCCAAGATTTTGCAGCCATTACACTCCATTCCATTGCATAGGTTTTATTTTCCCCCGGTACAATTTATTCTTTATAAAATGCATTTTCTACAAATACAGTACAAGTACTAACAGCACTCTAGAAAATGAGAACATCAGGCTGGGCCAGCCCAGGACACTTTGCCACTTCAGGCGAGACAGAAAACGCCAGCCCCCTGTCACGGCTGCTGCCTTCGCTTGAACCAGCTACAGAGGAGGCAGGAGTGTCAGGGGGCGTCCGAGAGTGAAGGAGACAGACACACTGGCAGTGATTGGCGGCAGAGGAGGCTGGATCTGCTGCCTGAGGCAACCACCTCACCTTGCCTCCTGAGTAGGCCAGCGCTGTTGAAATATACTCAGAGTCGAGAGTGGATTTCATGCTCTTTATTCAGCTCATAGTGGTGAGGAGGAATGGAAGTCCCCTCAAAGTATCTGCTTTATATACATTATTTACACAATGGGCTGCACGTGATTGGCTAATTCCGGAATTCTCCTGTAGGCCAATCAGGTTGTGGATTCACTTCCACCTGGAGCTGGATTGGGTGGCTCCTGCAGACCAATCATACTGCTGCATTGTTCTAGGACCAATCAGACTGCTGCATTTTGGATCCTATTCAACTCAGTACAGTGGTGCCTCGCAAGACGAAATTAATTCGTTCTGCGAGTTTTTCCGCCTTGCGAATTTTTCGTCTTGCGAAGCACGGTCAAGTCGCAACTGCACCTCTTCAAGCGGTTTTAAGAAAAAGGAAACAAACTTGCAAGACGTTTTCATCTTGCGAAGCAAGCCCATAGGGAAATTCATCTTGCGAAGCAACTCAAAAACGAAAAACTTTCGTCTTGTGAGTTTTTCGTCTTCCGAGGCATTCATCTTGCGAGGTACCACTGTACATAACAGCTGACTTCAGTGGAGGCACTGGCGGAGGAAGAGGAGTGCAGGGGGAGCGCAATACCGGTGGGATGCCATTGTGGCTGCCCCCCTGCCCACACTGAGTGCCATGCCCCCAGGACACGCGCCAGCCCCACCCTGCCTGCTCTCTGCCCCCCGGTGCCGGAGCATGAAGCTCCACCACTGAGTGGAGGCATTTTGTTTCTTTTTTTCCTAAGAAATAAAAAGTAGACTTCAATCCTAAGGCTCCCTCGCACGATGAAGCGGTATATGTTGGGATACTGCCAGGGAGACAAAGTCTATCATGACTCCACGTCGTCTCCGTTGCGACCATCGATCTCCCGTAGATACAGTATCAGCAATTAGGGACACAAGCTCCAGAACTAGCTTGCCACATTCCAGAGCTGATGCACGCGCTGTTAAGGGTTTCAGAACTTACAGGGTTAAAGAGTTCTGAGTGACATTCTGAATGACGTCTCACATTCTTGAGGCGTGGTTACAGACACATTCGGGAGTGGTTTTACTCTGAGTGTTTCAGAGAGCGGGAGAGAAGATGTGTGCTCTCTCACCAGGAGATTTATGAGCTGTTTTACTGCACGAATAAAGTCTTGGAGATAAGCAAGACAGGCTGTGTCAAGTCTGAAATTATTACCAACACACTGCATTCGCTTCATGCTGCTGCGATCGCTCTGCTAACCGGCCAAGGAGAGGCAGAAGGACTTTTGGACTGGCACGGACAGTTAGCAAGCTGCGCAAGGGAAGCGTGCCAGGCTCCATTTTGGCTCTCTTGGCCCTCTTGGCCGGCATACGCTCTATAGGCAGAATTCACACAGCGAAAGATGCACGCAGGAGTGCATTATTTACAAGTTTATTCAGCGTTGGTCAGAACAAAGAAAACATGACTGCCAGCTTCAGTGTCTCAGACACAGAGAGAGAAATGAAAGCATAGACACAACAGAAACATCCTGTGAACAGGAAATACGCAGGCTGTGACACAAACATCCTGCTCCCTTTTAAGGTGGAACGGAAATATCCTAACAGTACAGTCTATAGAAGGCTGTACTACGGAACTTTTCTGAAGATGAAGACGCTAATTCAGACCAAACGCTCTGAAGCCAGAGACACACAAGAGGTCTCCATTTAAACTTCCGGTTACCAAGAAGACCAAACTTTAATAAAGAATGGGGAAAGAACTATAATTTATCTTGGAGACCACTGTAAGCAGATGCCAACCTTAGCAGGATTGCAATAACACCTGTAATGTAGCAAGCACTATGGAGACAGTGATGTTATATAAAATATAGATTATTTGGAAAGATGCAGCAGAAAAGGTTTAATTAAAAGGTCACATGGAGGGGAGGTGGGAAGTCCAGAGATTCGGAGGAATCTGTAAATGTGGATGTGAATGGGCGGGGAATAAATAATAAGTTGCTGCTGCTACTGCTGTTATATACTTGTAAAATCAAATAAAAACTATTTTTAAAAATAAAAATAAAATAAACTCCCGGTTACCTTTTTTACTTCCTGGAAGCCGTCCTCTAGGATTTGAACCAACTGCTGTTTCTTCAAGGGTACGTCTGGGGGAGATACATAGAAGAGATATTCCAGCATCTTCCTGTAGTTTCTAGATTGGGAAGGTGGGAATAAGAGGGGGGGAGAACACCTCTAGTACTGGGCGCAAGAATGCTCAGGGGCATTAAGTGTCTCGGGGTACCGAGCACACCACACAAGTTTGCATATGATTTGCATATAAAATGAATGCTTTCGGGAAATTAACAAAGAAGGTGGATAGTGTCCCAGCAGCATTGCACTTGCAACCAACATACTTTTTGAAAACAAAGTTTTAAAAGAGAGGGGCAAAGAGGCATGAGATGTGGAGCTTGCTGCTAAAGCGCCTGCTCATGAGACAACCTCCCCCACTCTCCTGTCTCCAGCTGTGGTCTAAACCACTGAGCCTCTTGCCGATCGGAAGGTCGGCGGTTCCAGACCCTGTGATGGGGTGAGCTCCCGTTGCTCTGTCCCAGCTCCTGCCAACCTAGCAGTTCAAAAGCACACCAGTGCAAGTAGATAAATAGGTACCGCTGTGGCGGGAAGGTAAACGGTGTTTCCATGTGCTCTGGTTTCCTTCACGGTGTCTTGTTGTGCCAGCAGTAGCTTAGTCATGCTGGCCACATGACCCAGAAAAGCTGTCTGCTGACAGATGCCGGCTCCCTTGGCTTGAGAAGTGAGATGAGTGCCGCAACCCCATAGTCGCCTTTGACTGGACTTAACCGTCCAGGTTACTTTACCTTTAACTTTACCTACCCTCTCCCTTGTTTGTCCCCAGCTTCTGGTACTCAAAGGTTTATTGTATCTGAAGCTGAAGATGCTGCCAGCTAAATTACCATGGCCAATACTGGCTGGCGAAACACTACTCATCTTGTGGGAGTACCGTGGTTTGTTGAAACCCGACATGTGACAAAGCATTAACACTGTGGGTGTTCATCCACCCCACTCACACATGAAAACAAAGACCACAACAGCCAACGACAAATGAATAACCACACCCTAGGCCAACCCCAACCTCTCTCACCACCAAAGGAACACAAGTGAACAGCAAAGAACCTGCACAAGCAATGCTGACACCAAACCCTACATATAGTAAGTAAAAGAGAAACATCGCCACCCGACCCCAACCCCACTCATCTTCCTCCCCTTTTCTTCCTAATGTCTCAACAAATGAAACTGATTTGTAAAAATGTTACATGGGGGGAAAACACGAGAGAGAGAGACATTGCACACACTTTTGTAAATCAAGAAAATCTGTAATAATAATAATAATAATAATAATAATAATAATAATAATAATATCTTTACTGTCATTGCCCCCTTCGGGGACAACGAAATTACTTATAATAATTTACTTATAATAATAATAAAAAAATAATAATAATAAAAAAAATAAAAGCAAAACACTGTGAGTGTTTATAAAGAAAAACAGCTTTGACAAGGGACTGTTTTGAGCAGGAAATTTGCATGCGGGGCTGCTTACTCCTTTCCCTGCTAACCAGGTTTCTCTGTAGCCAAAGGATGCAGACCAACTTTGAACTCGGTTTTAAAACTCTGGTTATAACAAGGGCACCTCACCTTTGGCCAGAATTTCCTATCCTGCTGTCTTACTCATCTGTAATTAAAAGAAAAAGGAAAACGCACTTACAAGAACTCATTTAAATCTTCTTTGTCCAGAAAGTGTTGAAACTTCTCTTCAAATTTCAGCCTCAGAATCCGGTTGTGCACCCGAATGACGCGATTCACTTTCACTCCTGTGATGCCATGGGTTTTGAAGTCCAAGGCGCAAAATCGGGATAGAATCAATTCGTAGCAGGAATTAAACCTGTGTTTAAGAAAACAGAGGACTTTGAGGCCGTTGACGGCTGAGGTATGTGCATCAATTGTGCACTGTAATACAATTTTTTAAAAATGTCAGTTTGTATGTCAATGGATGGCAAAACAGAAGAAAGACTTGTGCACAATAAGCCAATTGCAACGGAAGAGGAAATACTGAATGAAATTGCAAATTAACGTTGGAACAGATTGAGACAGATTAGTGAATGGTTTTGATGACTGAATTATGCGTTGTTTTGTGATATGCTGTAATTGTGCTGCATTTTGATGTATCTTAATTTATTTTTATAGATTTCTAATTGTCGTTTTAAGAAGCTTTGTAGGAAGCCATTTCACAAACAGAAATAAAAATGAACGAATTAAGAATGTGGGCTTTGTGGTTCATTCTGTCTATTCCTCCCATCTGGAACAGAATTGTTTTTGAGTGTTTCTAGATGTTTAAATTACTTTATCTTCTCTGTGTGTACTTAGAGACTTCTGTGGAAATATGAAGAGGTGTAAGAATTAACCTTTCAAAAATATATATCAAGGTTTCAAAAAACAGTATCTCAAAACAGCTGTACCAGGCATCGCTGGGGGAGCCCTCTTCAAAACGGGTGTTTCCCACTGTTTCCAGTTCAGTCAGCAAAAACTGCACAGCCAAACTACTGGCTTTCTTCTTCTTCTTGACTTCTCCCTGATACACGGCTTCAACTCTGCAACAAAAAGAGCAGGATCTGTCTTGGTTGGAAGGACCACAATAAATACAAGCTGGTCCTAAAAGATCTACATTGGCTCCTGGTAAAATTCTGAGAACCATTCAAAATGTTGGTGCTGACCTTTAAAGCCCTAAATGGCTTTGGCCCTGTATACCTGAAGGAGCTTTTGAATTATGGTGCTGGAGGAGACTCTTGAGAGTCCCATGGACTGCAAGAAGATCAAACCTATCCATTCTGAAGGAAATCAGCCCTGAGGGCTCACTGGAA
Organism: Podarcis liolepis; assembly: GCF_965112155.1. Lineage (NCBI taxonomy): Eukaryota > Metazoa > Chordata > Lepidosauria > Squamata > Lacertidae > Podarcis > Podarcis liolepis. Next base: position 8,720,452 of record NC_139554.1, on the reverse strand, counting down.
GGACAGATCCTGAAGTTGAGGCTCTAATACTTTGGCCACCTCATGAGAAGAGAGGACTCCCTGGAAAAGACCCTGATGTTGGGAAAGATGGAGGGCACAAGGAGAAGGGGAAGACAGAGGACGAGATGGTGGGACAGTGTTCTCGAAGCTACCAGCATGAGTTTGACCAAACTGCGGGAGGCAGTGGAAGACAGGAGTGCCTGGCGTGCTCTGGTACATGGAGTCACGAAGAGTCGGACACAACTAAACAATAACAACCTGAAGGAGCGTCTCCACCCGCATCATCCAGCCCAGTACACTGAGGTCTAGCTCCGAGGGTCTTCTGGTGGTTCCCTCATTGTGAGAAGCGAAGTTACAGGGAACCAGGCAGAGGGCCTTCTCGGTAGTGGCACACACCCTGTGGAACGTGCTCCCATCAGATGTCAATGAAATAAACAACTATCTGACTTTTAGAAGACATCTGAAGGGAGCCCTGTATAGGAAAGTTTTTAATGCTCGGTGGTTAGTTGTGTTTTTAGATGACACGCAGATTTGCATAATGCTTGCAGCCATTTCATAAGAGGCAAGAAAAGTGAAGGAGGAGCTGAGGGAGGATTAAGGAGGAAGAGAAACCCCACCGTGCATTTCACCCCAGGTGTGGGCAGTGAGCACAAGACCTCCAAACCCAAAGCCTACTCAAACAGCCCTTGAACATTTCCTGAAACGCACGTACTCCTCTAGCTTTTTGCTCCAGAAATTCACTCTTCTTTTGAGGGCCTCCAGTTTATGCAGAAACCACTGCTCAAGGCTCGATTCCTCTGAGGCCTCATCCGGACTCTCAGCTTCCTCGTCGGATTTTTCGCAGCCTAAGTTTTGGCTCGAAATAGCTTTGCTCGCCTGTATCTTGCCAGAGGCCTGCAGTTCCACCAGTTCACGTTCCAGCTGTTGGAAAAGGAAACAATGAAAAGAAGTACATGAAAACGCTGCAGTCTTTAGGGCTGCACCATGCTTTATGCTTTAAGGACGCGGGTGGCGCTGTGGGTTAAACCACAGAGCCTAGGACTTGCCGATCGGAAGGTCGGCGGTTTGAATCCCTGTGATGGGGTGAGCTCCCGTTGCTTGGTCCCTGCTCCTGCCAACCTAGCAGTTCGAAAGCACGTCAAAGTGCGAGTAGATAAATAGGTACCACTCTGGCGGGAAGGTAAACGGCGTTTCCGTGCACTGTTCTGGTTCGCCAGAAGCGGTTTAGTCACGCTGGCCACATGACCCGGAAGCTGGGCGCCGGCTCCCTTGGCCAATAAAGCGAGATGAGCGCCACAACCCCAGAGTTGGTCACGACTGGACCTAAGGGTCAGGGGTCCCTTTACCTTTATGCTTTACGTTAAGCATGTCCTTTATTTTATTAAAAACCATACAAAGCACTGAACACTTCAGTGTTTGTTTGTTTTCTTTCAGAAGCAGCAACTGCACACTGGCTCAACCCAGTTTGGGAGCAAAACACACATCTCCACAAAATTATCCCATTGAAAAGTCTGCTCTTCCTTTCTCTCTGAAACAAGCAGTACCTTTGAGAGCAAATAGCAAATTGGAGGTGGGGGGGAGGAGAGATCTGTGGGGGAAAGTGTTGGAAGGAAAGAGTTAACATTGCCTCCTTCTTGCACTGTTGTTTTCTTCTGGATTGGGGCCCCCCGCTGGCTGGTTTTTTCCAGAACTATCAGGTGGCCAATGCTAAGCACGCTTCTTTTAAAAAAGAAAGTGTGCTTATCATAATATGCAGTTTGGCCTTTGATTTCCCAAGCCCAAAGACTGAGCAGCTTTCAGAAGAGCCACAAAGCCCATCTCTTTGAGATGGCCTTCGTATTGGAGAAAAGGTGGGGAAATTTCAGGGGAGTGGCTCAAATGTTCATTCTAGGGTGGGTGGGTGATGCTTTTGTTCAGCCGCCCTAACAACTAGGCAGGAACTGACAGGTTCAGAGCCAATTGGAGACAAAATCTGTGCTCACACTCCTGTTTACTGTGCAATCAACAGCATTTCCAGTGCCGGGTTTTCAATCTCACAATCTCACAACATGACCCAAAACTTTGTAGATAGTCATACCTCGGGTTACAGATGCTTCAGGTTGCGCATTTCTGGGGTATGAACGCGCTGAAACCTGGAAGTACCAGAACAGGTTAGTTCCAGGTTTCGGCGCTCGCGCATGCGCAGAGCCACTAAATCGCGCTTTGCGCATGCACAGAAACGCCAAATTGCAACCCATGCATGCACAGACGCGGCACTGCAGGTTGTGAAAGTGCCTCCCGCACGGATCACGTTCACAACCCAAGCGTCCACTGTACTGTTGGATACTGGCTTCTCAAACCAGTGTCACACCACTTGGGAGTCCTAAAATTTCTAACCAGCACAAACAGCTTTGCACAGGTTAAAGGCAGCCCCTGCTCTGTCACTTCTCCCTGGGGTGCACACAAACAGAAACTTAACTGAAGCCATGCTGACCTGAACGGGGGTGGGGGGAGGTCTGTGGAATGCGTGGCTGGGGTGCAAGGGGGGGAGACCCCTGCCCTCTAAGGCGGCAGTGTGAGCACACCTAAAATCCAAGCTCACTGCAACTAAAACCGCCAGTCCCAGAAGCAGGGCCCAACCCAAACACACTTGGCTGACGCCGCCAAGGGCCGTGCTTACGTTCTTGATGTTGTAGCTGAAATGCTTTATGCGGTCTTCCGGAAGCTTCTGCAGCTTGTGCTTCCTCTCTTTGAGCTTCTCGAGCTCCTCATTAAGCTGCCGCTGGGCGCTCTTGATGCGCATGTTGTAGAACATGACCTTTTTCATCACCATGGTCTTTGAAAGATAAAAGGGAAACCAAACGGGGGGAATGTGGAGGGAACAGTCATTGCGCAATGTCACAAAAACCCCCCATGGCAACCAAGATAATAAATAATAAAAATAAAAATAAAACAATTTATTTAGACCTCGCCCATCTTGCTGGGTTTCCCCAGTCACTCTGGGCGGCTTCCAACAGAATATCAAAATACAATAGTCTATTAAACATTAAAAGCTTCCCTAAACAGGGCTGCCTTCAGGTGTCTTCTAAAAGTCTGGTAGCCAGAAGGCCCTCGGCGCTGGTCCTCATTGTCCAGACAGAACAATGGGGGTGGAGACACTCCTTCAGGTATACAGGACCAAGGCCGTTTAGGGCTTTAAAGGACAGCATTATTAATTTATTATTTATACCCCGCCCATCTGGCTGAGTTTCCCCAGCCACTCTGGGCAGCTCTCAATCGAGTGTTAAAAACAATACATCATTAGATATTAAAAACTTCCCTAAACAGGGCTGCCTTCAGATGTCTTTTAAAAATAAGATAGCTGCTTATTTCCTTGACATCTGATGGGAGGGTGTTCCACAGGGCGGGCGGCACTACCGAGAAGGCCCTCTGTCTGGTTCCCTGTAACCTCACTTATCGCAATGAGGGAACTGCCAGAAGGCCCTCGGCGCTGGACCTCAGTGTCTGGGCTGAACGATGGGGGTGGAGACGCTCCTTCAGGTATACAGGACCCAAGGCCATTATTACTTCCAGATGTGGCAGGCTAGCCCAGCTGTGTTTGAGGTCCCTCCAGCTCGTTTTGGTTAGAAGAAGAGGAGGAGGAGTTTGGATTTGATATCCCGCTTTATCACTACCCTAAGGAGTCTCAAAGCGATTAACATTCTCCTTTTCCTTCCTTCCCCGCAAAAAACACTCTGTGAGGTGAGTGGGGCTGAGAGACTTCAAGAAGTGTGACTAGCCCAAGGTCACCCAGCAGCTGCATGTGGAGGAACGGAGACGCGAACCCGATTCACCAGATTACGAGACTACTGCTCTTAACCACTATGCCACACTGGTCCTGGAGCTCCACCTCAAAATCCTGCTCGGATGCCACTGGTCATACTGGAAGAGCTGAATTTTAGAAGGCCTATCGTTGTGAATCAAAGCAAACTCCCCCCTCCCCAAATCACACAGATGTATTACTGTCGGACATGCCAACCAGGTGATCCTATGTCTAATAAAGGCATGAGGGAGTCTCCACTGACCTCTGCCAGCTCCTTGATTTGTTTGGAAGATACATCGTACGTGTCGAGCCTCTGGAGCTGAGGGATGTGATACAGGACGTGCGTCGCGTAATTGCAAAGAAGGCAAACCGGATTGGGGTCGTACTGGGGGTCGTTCAGGCAGAGATCGACTAAACGAGGCAGCCTGGCCAAATTGGTTACTTCCTGTTGAGAAAAGCGGGGACAGCAAGATTGTATGCCTCCTAGCGCATCCCATATTCTGGGCGAGATCCAAGCGCGCCGACTCACTCGCACAACAGAAATCTGCTTCTCACTCCATCTCACGCTTCCAGCCCCACAAAATATGCTCAGTGGTGGTGGTGCATAGGGCGTCGCAGGAGGGAAGAGAAGTCTTTGCACTTTGTCACAATGAGTTGGATCTCGCCCCCTGCGTTTTATCTGCCAGAGAAATCTTGAAGGGGAAAAAGGATTGGGGGGGGGGGGGACTTCAGCCTCAAGGTGGATAAAAGTAAATGTTTTTTAAAAAAATAAATCAATAAAATTGGATTTTTAAATTTTAAATTGGATTTTTAAAATAAAATGCTTCTGGAGGAAAAGCTCCTGACACTGAGGTCCAGCTCCGAGGGCCTTCTGGCGGTTCCCTCACTGCGAGAGGCCAAGTTACAGGGAACCAGGCAGAGGGCCTTCTCGGTGGTGGCACCTGCCCTGTGGAACACCCTCCCACCAGATGTCAAAGAAATAAACAACTATCTGACGTTTAGAAGACATCTGAAGGCAGCCCTGTTTAGGGAAGTTTGTAATGACTGGTGTGTTTTTGGTTTTTTTAATTGACAGAATCATTTATTGGCCACGGTCTTTTTTACAACGGGGTGTTAAAATTAAATACGCAACAGGATACAGGAGAGCTACCGGAAGAGGCCTCCCTCACTGTGAAGAAGCCATGATGCTGGAGACACTGTCAAAGTCTATCTTCTCCACAATGTTCTTGGGCTTGATGCTCTCCTCCTGGTTGCAGATGAAGATGGTCTCAGGCTCCGTCTCTGTCCAGCCGTATTTGCTCATCCAAGACTTCAGCTGGTTGTCTGTGAGGTCGCCCAGCATCTTGGCCAGAAGCCAGCGGTCAATGTGCTGGTACGTGATCCCCACCACATGACAGATAAATTTCCTAACAGAGTCCTCAAAGCCAGTGATCCCATCCAGGAGATCCATGTTCTCATCTAGGGCTTGCCAGAAAGCCTGGAGTGGCAGGTCTCCAGCAGCTCACCCAGGTATAAGATCTGACGGATGGGTCTCTCCTCTTGATGACCCTGGTCAATCATGCACTTGCAAAGTGTGAAATCTGTGTGGGGCAGGTTGGTCAGAGCTTTCAGGAGGATCTGGGCAGTGAGTGTGGTTTGGAAGAGGGCAGGGTTAAACTGATACAGTTTGAGCACAGCCAGGTTGGCCTCCAGGTCATAGGCATTCTCCTTGGCTTGCGTCTCCACGTAGCGCTCTAGCGTGGCCAGATTCTCCGGGTTATACCTGTCGATGCCCTTCAGCAGCTTCCCCACATTCGCCCGCATCTGCTCGAAGAGCACCATGGCACGCGGAACCAGGAGCAGAGAAGGAGGTGGCGGAAGAGGAAGGGAAAGGACCGCCGTAATGACTGATGTTTTAATGTATTTTTTATTTCTTGTTGGAAACCGCCCAGAATGGCTGGGGAAACCCAGCCAGATCGGTGGGGTATAAGTAATAAATTATTATTATTATTATTATTATTATTATTATTATTACTGGCATCCATCTGTCTTGAGAGACAATGGAGTACATCTCGAGGGGTGAAGTCAAACCTCTGCGTTAGCAGCAGCGAAGTGACACACGCTGGACATGTTGGGATATTTCCGTTCCACCTTAAAAGGGAGCAGGATGTTTGTGTCAGAGCCTGCGTATTTCCTGTTCACAGGATGTTTATGTTTGCTATTGCTTTTGTTCTCTCTCTGTCGAAGACACTGTCGCAGGCAGTCATGTCTTTCTTTGTTCTGATCAACGCTGAATAAAAGCTTGTAAATAATGCTCTCCTGAGTGCGACTTCTGGCTGTGCATTATCTGCTGATAAGAGTGTGCACGAGCCCTGGAATGTGGCATGGTATTTTCAGGAAACTCGTGTCGCTAATAGCTCATACTGCGTGACTACGGGAGGTCGATGGATCATCCGGCAGCCGGCTTGGGGGCCATGATGGACTTTATCTCCCTGGCAGTATCCCAACAGGACACACGCCCGGGAAGTGTATGGAGGTCCTAGGCTACTCAGGTGACAAGGCCCTCCCTCTTGGCCTGGCTGAGGTGGTCCAAAGGAAAGCAGAGCAAGATATTTGACACCCACCTTGGCTCCCGAAGTACAAGGCGCCATCCAACCGTCTTGGGGATTCCACTCTGGATTTGCGTATGTTTACGTTTTAGCCCTACCTTCTCTCGAAGGTGTCTCACAAGGCAGCGGCATTTTAGGATCAGAGTTTCCCTTCTCCTAGATGGGCTCCCTTCCCAGGTGGACGAGCCCCACCTGCCCCTCACTTCCCTCTGCAGCACGTGCAGAAACTGCCTTCTTGACTGATGGACCCGCTATTGGTCTTGTCTGCTCAATCCGCCTGAGCCTGTCTTCACATGTAGGGGGAATCCCTAATTCACCAAGGGTTTGAGATCCATCAGCTCCCCTCACCTTGGTTAGGCAGCCAGTTGGAGACATTTCCTGGGGTGTGGTTGCCATCGCATGCTGACAGCTTCTAGGAGCCACAGGTGAGACCTCAGGGCAGCGTATGAATGAATTTTATTATTACGGTCACAGACCAGTTCCAGCTCACTTACAATATCAGGAAAATCATAAAACACAACAGGAATACATTGAATTGTAATTGGGTATAACAGAGACAATTCAGATATAGCAGCAGTTAAAAATATATATTAAAACTTGATCACTAAAATATAACCTAAAATTGTCATTTAAAACTTTAATCATTTTGGTAGTACAGCTTGTTCCCTAAGTTTTATGGAGTGTAGGGTAGTTTTATAGTGGCCGTGGCAAACTTAATATTAGCAACCTTGATGGTACCCGATTGCCTTTAAATGTTTTTAGGTACTCAAAATATTTGTAGATATTTTTTTTTTACGGCTAAAATATCTTTTGATTTTAGTTTAAATTTTATTTTTTAGTTTAAATCTTATTTTTTAGTTTAAATCTTATTTTTTAGTTTAAATCTTATTTTTTAGTTTAAATCTTATTTTTTAGTTTAAATCTTATTTTTTAAACATGTTGATGTTTGCTGCCCTGGGCTCTTTTGGGAGGAAGGGGTAGGACAGAAATGCCATACATGCAGTACATAAATAAATAAAGTAAGTAGGCAGGGATTTAGCCTGAGCACCATGCGCCCTGGCAGCCAGAATCCAGCACAGACCTTAAAGGATGATATTCGGTTGCCAGACAGATTTAATTTTTCTATATTTGCACTGGGATCCAAGCGATATCCTAAAAAAGAAGAAGAAAAAAATCACGTGTGACAGGGATTGTTCCTGTTCCTGCACTCTCTTCCTAGCTCCATTCCAAGGACTCTCAGCCAATTGTAATATGGGCGGATCAACACCATCCATTTAAAGCACATGCCACACCAATGGCTTCCCCCCAAAGAATCCTGGGAACTGTAGTCTGTCAAGGATGCTGGGCACTGTAGCTTCGTGAGCGTGGAACTACAGTTCCCAGGATTCTTTGGGAGAAGAGAGGCACTTTAGCTGTAGGGTGTGGATCTGCCCTATGAAAGGGCCTGTGCCAATGCACTGGAACAATACCTATCATATTGGCCTGAATGTAAGCTGCACTTTTTTCCAAATTCGGGCCCTGAAAAGTTAAAGTGCTGCTTATATTTGCAACCTTACTGCATGACCTTACTGCGCGGCTCTCCACTTCCCAAGGAAGCAGCCTGGGAGCGTGGAGCAGTGGCGCACCGCCTGCCCGCTGCTCCCAAGCCTCCCCTGGCACCGGGTTGGAGTGGTAGTGCTGGGAAATAAGCCTTGAATTTTAAAGGTGCAGTTTATTTGCAGGTGTAGCTTATATTCAGGCCACTTTGGTATCAGGTGCATGCCTGATGTATGTGCAACTCCCGCATCCTGCGCCGGGAAGAGTAGCTGTGTTTGCCCATGTTGCTGCATGGCAAACGAGTCTTGTTGCAGATTAGGTAAAGGTAAAGGGACCCCTGACCATTAGGTCCAGTTGTGACCGACTCTGGGGTTGCGGCGCTCATCTCACTTTAGTGGCCGAGGGAGCCGGCGTACAGCTTCCGGGTCATGTGGCCAGCATGACTAAGCCGCTTCTGGCGAACCAGAGCAGCGCACGGAAATGCCGTTTACCTTCCCACTGGAGTGGTACCTATTTATCTATTTGCACTTTGACGTGCTTTCAAACTGCTAGGTTGGCAGGAGAAGGGACCGAGCAACGGGAGCTCACCCCGTCTCAGGGATTCGAACCGCTGACCTTCTGATCGGCAAGTCCTAGGCTCTGTGGTTTAACCCACGGCGCCACCCGCGTCCCTTATTGCAGATTAAAGACTCACAAATTATTACATAAAGCTTTCGTGGACCACAATCCCCTACATTGGATGTGTTTTTTTATTTGATTCATTTCTTTATTGAATTCATATACCACCCTATACCTGCAGGTCTCAGGGCGGTTCACAGGGTGCATTTAAGTGCACTCCTCAGTACCTGCAGCCAAGGATCACACCACTGCCATATAAACTGGACTCTCATGCATCAAATGTCTTATGCCATAAGGCAGTTGTGAGTCTTCAAGGAGCCACCAAGACCAGGGCAGAACAACCCACAGACACTTCCGAAGCCCCGACAGGTGCAAAACAGAAGGAGTGTGAAGCATGCAACTTTCTTTTCATATCCAGTTTGAGAAACAACGTCCCTCACATTATTTCCGCTGGGACGGAGAATGCGCCAGCTTCACATTCTTCTAAGGCAGGGGTAGGGAGCTGGTTGTTGTTGAACTAAAACTCCCATCATCTGGCCAATTTGACTAGAGCCGATGAGAGACAGGAGTCCAGCAATGTTTGGTAAGAAGAATTCAGAAGAGTATTACGCAGAGCCCTTTAAAGACCATATACACTAAAACAAAAGCCATTTCCCATCGCTGGGGAGATGACGTTACGGGCTGGGAGCAAGCCCTCCCCACGTGTATGGGGCACGATAGCCCCTGCACCATTGGTTGATCTTCGGCCGCTTCAACCCAAGGCTGTCCAATCCAAACGGTCCGGGGGCGTGGCGCGGGTTATTTAAACTGCCCACGGCCGAGGACATGTTCCTTTTCTCCCTGCTCGGTCAGTTCTCCCCCCGCCCCTCCCTTAGGTTAGGCTCTTTATCTCCTGACCTTGCTACGGACTTCAGTTGGTTGCCTGTTTTTTAACAGAGGCCTGGCAGGAATTTTTTCCACTTGGCAAATTAGCATCGGCCGTTTGGTTTTTCCCCTACCTCGTAGCAATTCGTCACAACTTTTGTCAGGTTTGGCGGTCAGGCATTGGAGTATTAGGCTGAAGGGGGGGGAGGTAGTGGCCATCGCTCACCCCTCCTATTTCAAGGGTATTCCATTAAAGGAATCTGAGGGGTGTGGTCCCGTCCAAAGCCCCAGACCGGGGGGGGGGGGCGCTATGGCCATGGCACGACCCCTAGCGGTGACCCTGGGGGAGTTCCTAGTTGATGTGCATCGGCAGGGCTCCACCTTCAGATGGTCAACTCTTTCAACACTCCTGCAGATGGGCAGGAGTCAGATATAGTCTTGTGGTTTCCAATGCCTAAGCCAATACCACTCACATTCTGTAACCAATAAAGTTGTGGCCTTTTCTGTCCATTAACCTAAAATACTGTTTCATGTGCCTTTATTCCACTTCCCGGGAGGGTCTGGAACTGTGGGATGTGAAACACAAGAACAGTCAAGTACAACATTCCGAGAGTGAACATGTTTACACATGGGGAGGGATGTTTCTCCAGCCAGCAGGTAAACTTCCTGTTTCCTTCTGGGCTGGGACAGACTTCCTCTGCATGTGACTTCCAGCCAAGAGAGGACAAAGGGACTGTCTTCTTAAGAGATCGATTCCAAGTGTATTTTACTTCATTAAGCTAAGTCTGCCTTCTGGGATCTGATTGTGAACAGAATGTGAGTAAACTCTTTTTATTTATACTTTTGTAAAAGATTGTGTTGTCTCTTCTATTTTACGAGGGAATCAGGGGAAAATACCAGAATAGTTATTATAGAGGCTTTAGCGAGCCTGAGCAAACGCTGCCGTTGCAAAGCTTAAAATAAAGGGGAATGTGTTACTCTGCTGAATTGGGGAACTTGTTAACACAAGTTGGATAAAATAAAAAAAATCCTTCCAGTAGCACCTTAAAGACCAACTAAGTTAGTTCTTGGTATGAGCTTTCATGTGCATGCACACTTCTTCAGATACACTTCAGATACACAGATACACAGATCCTTCTATATAGTGAGAAGGTGGGAAGGGGTATTACTCAGAAGGGTGGACTACCCCTCCCCGCCTTCTCACTATATAGAAGGATCTGGCAACTTCTGTTTCAGTGTATCTGAAGAAGTGTGCATGCACACGAAAGCTCATACCAAGAACTAACTTAGTTGGTCTTTAAGGTGCTACTGGAAGGAATTTTTTTATTTTGACTATGGCAGACCAACACAGCTACCTATCTGCAACAAGTTGGATAAGGATATAATCAAACAATATATCCTCTCCTGCATCACTGAACATTCCCACAGGAACCTTGCCCCACAAAGAAAGGCACATGCATTCCATCTTTAGTCTTAGCATCAAATGTCGGTGCAGAAACTGCTGAGTGGGCTTAGGAGAGTCCCCAGTCTCTTCTTGCCTTTGCCTCAATGGCTCTAGAACACAGCAGTTTCCCTCTTCTCCCCCAGTATCATTTAGAAAACTGCCCACGTTCCCTCCCCAAGACACTTGTCCTCTATACTTTCAGCTGTGCAGATCCGTGTCTCAACATTTTAAAAGCATCACCTACCAATCTTGCCAATTAAATTCCCCGCGAGATTGACATCCTTCAGCTTCTGCAGCGTACTCAGCCCCTGTAAACATTTGTAAGGAACAGACTTCAGGGTCACCGAATACCTCAAAGCTTTAATAAACGTAGGGTTATTCCTGTCGGGTGACAGTGCTGATCACAGAATGATGAGGTTTTTAATCAATCAAGTTTAGTTCTTCAGACATGACATGTGCCAACTTACGTTAGCAGAACAAACGCTTTTGGAAATGTTAAGACCAAACTGCACATCTAATATGCTGTGATAAATACATTCTGTGGCACTTCGAAAACTAACAAGTGGGCTCCAGCCCAGAACCGCTTATCGATAACAAATCTCTTAAGTCTTTACGGTGCCACATAACTCTTTGGTAACAACTTTCAGAGGGAAAACAAAGAGTTTAGGTGGTTCTCTACCTCTTCACTAGTGCTCAACAATCTTGGGCAGTTTCTTGGGCTTAAATGTGGTCTAATGGCTTTCCTTAAAAGATTCCTGGGTGTGAGAATCCTCAGTTATAGGCCCATAGTCTGCCCCTGCTACTAAACCACAGTTCACTGGGTTCTCTGGAAAGACAGAATGCCAATCTAAAAAAAATCAGCTGAACGGCACAATCGTATATATGTCTACCCAGAAGCAAAGGTAAAGGACCCCTGGATGGTTAAGTCCAGTCAAAGGCGACTATGCGGTTGCAGCGCTCATCTTGCTTTCAGGCCGAGGGAGCCGGTGTTTGTCCACAGACAGCTTTCTGGGTCCTGTGGCCAGCAGGACTAAACCGTTTCTGGTGCAACGGAACACCAAGACCAGAGCAGTGCACGGAAACACCATTTACCTTCCCGCCAGAGCAGTACCTATTTAGCTACTTGCACTTTTGGTGTGCTTTCGAACTGCTAGGTTTACAGGAGCTGGGACCAAGCAACGGGAGCTCACCCCGTCACGGGGATTCAAACCGCCGACCTTCTGATTGGCAAGCCCAAGAGGCTCAGTGGTTTCAACTGTTCTGTGTCTAGCCAAGATTGCATTGCTATGCAGGGACCATATGCAGCTGTCACATGCTTTGCTCAGCAAGTTCCAGATCATCTAGCACATCTACAATTGAAATTAAGCTTCTCAACACTACCTGGGCAAACAGGACACAGGAGATGAATGTTGGCTGGGCCATCCCTGTACTAATGAATTTAATTTATTGGATTTATATCCCTTCTTTTCGTCCAAGGAGCTCAAGATGGTGTGCATTAGGGCTGGGTGATTTCTCAATATATCGTCCAAAACCGGTTTGAAGTCCATATCGTGATATTAGTTTCATAATTTTTGACCTGGAAATATATGGTGTGGGCAAGTTGGTAGGTGTGCTATGCAAATATCACAATGTGGGGAAAACTGTGAAGCCAACCAAAGCCTCTACAGAGCTCCATCCTTATATCAGACATTGTGACTTATCAGTATATCACGATGTTTAGCTGGTGATCTATCGCGAAGTTGAAAAGCACGTATAGCCCAGCCCTGCTCTTCGCCTTTATGTACCGTATTTTTCGCTCTATAGGACGCACTTTTTCCCCTCCAAAAATTAAGGGGAAATGTGTTCGTCCTATAGAGCGAATGCAGGCTCCTTGGCTTCAGCGATAGCAACACAAAGCCTCCGAAGCGCAGTGGGAGCGCAGCGCGAGTTTCCGCGTTGCTTTCGCTGAAGCCAGGAGAGCAAGACTCTCCCAGCTTCAGCAGAGAGGGAGAGCTGTGCAGAGCCCCTTCAGCCAAGCGGGAGGAGAAATGGAAGGGGCTCCGTTTCTCCTGCCGCTTTGCTGAAGGGGCACTGAGCAGAGAGGGGGAGAATTTTTCCCCCTTGTTCTCCCCCTCTAAAACAAGGTGCGTCCTATGGTCTGGTGCATCCTATAGAGCGAAAAATATGGTAATTCCATCCTTATTTCAGACATTGTCATATATCGATATAGTGGTGCCTCGCAAGACAAAATTAATTTGTTCCGCAAGTTTTTTCTTCTTGCGAGTTTTTCGTCTTGCGAAGCACGGTTTCCCATAGGAATGCATTGAAAATCAATCAATGTGTTCCTATGGAGACCATCCGGTGACAGAGGGGAAGCACCGCGGGCCTTCCCCTCTGTCCCCTCTTTTGAAGCAAGGGGTGGAGGGGAGAAGATCGCTTCTCCCCGTTGCCGCCCCTTGGTTCAAAAGGGGTCCGGGGACAGAGGGGAAGGCGTGCGCGCCTTCCCCTCTGTCCCCGGAGATTGCGGGGCTGGCAACGGGGAGAAGCGATCTTCTCCCCGCCGCCCCTTGCTTCAAAAGAGGTCCGGGGTGCGGGGGCAAGCTTCGTTTTGCGAAGCAAGCCCATAGGGAAATTCGTCTTGCGAAGCAACTCGAAAACGAAAAAACCTTTCGTCTTGCGAGTTTTTCGTCTCGCAAGGCGTTCGTCTTGCGGAGCACCACTGTATATATCATGATGTTCAGTTGGTGATATATTGTGATGTTGAAAGCCAGGTATTGCCCAGCCCTAGTGTGTGGGCTTCCCTCCTTCCTCATTTAATCCTTACAACCCTGTGAGGTAGGACTAGAGGCAGTGACTGGCCCAAGGTCACTCAGTGAGCTTCATAGCCAAGTGGGGATTCGAACGCCGGTCTCCCTGGTCCCGGTCCAAACTCTAAACATTCCACTGCACTGGCTCTCAAGAACACCTGTTCAAAGGTGCTTGTGGCATCACTGTGATAACATGCACAAATTGTCCTGCCCCAACCAGAAGAGTCAGACAGGAATGAATGGCCAAAACAAACAAAGAAAACCCCAGGCTCACCTCTATTTCTCTAATCTGGTTCCCATTAAGCCAAACAACTTCCAGCTTTGTTAGCTTCTCCAGATTCTCAATAGTTGAAATCATGTTGCAATAGAGGTAAAGCTTTTGCAGCAAAGCACATCTCTGCAAACCATCGATCTTCTGAAAAGAAGGGAGCGCGCGTCAGTTTTAAGCACCAGCCGAAAAAGGGAGAAAAGTGCACACTTGAGTAACATTACCTTGTCTGGGGAAATCCCACCAATTGCAGGCCCACAAAAGATGTTCCAGCCAGCCAATCAGATGTGCTCTTTTCCAGGAAACTCAGTTCCCTTACCCCTTCCACCCCCTCAGCCCACCCCCTGCACACACTCCTGGACTTCAAAATGAGAGGAAAGCCAGTTGGTCAAGGGTCCCTCCACCCTTCCTTGCCCACTGGAAAATAAAAGGCTAAAATAAAAGCCTATTAAGCCCACTTACTGTTAAGCAGCATTCGGCCACCCATAGCTCTTTAAGTACCAGGCAGTACTGCAGGTCAGAAATCTCCTGGATGGCCTGTCTGACGAGAACCAGCCTCGTTAAATTGGGGAAATGCAACAGGCCTACTATTCTGGGGTAGCCAGAGAAAAACATCTCTAGGCTCCTCACCGAAGATCCCTCTAGGTCAATTCTGTCATAAGACAGTCCATTACAGGTACACTGGAAGAAAAGAGAGAGACACAACCACTGTTATTGACCTCCTTCTTGATGAGAAGGAGAAGTCAAGCACATGCCAAAATGTGTCATTGATGTCATTGGCTAAGTAATAATAATAATAATAATAATAATAATAATAATAATAATAATAATTTTTATTTATACCCCACCCTCCCCAGCCAGAACCAGGCTCAGGGCAGCTAACACCAATAAAATTACAATAAAACATACAGTGGTGCCTCGCAAGACGAAATTAATTCATTCCGCAAGTTTTTTCTTCTTGCGAGTTTTTCGTCTTGTGAAGCACGGTTTCCCATAGGAATGCATTGAAAATCAATCAATCCTATGGAGACCGTCCGGCCTTCCCCTCTGTCCCCGGACCTGTTTTAAAACAAGGGAAGGGGCAGTGGGGAGAATCGCTTCTCCCCGTTGCCGCCCCTTGGTTCAAAAGGGCTCCGGGGAGAGAGGGGAAGGCGCACGCGCGCCTTCCCCTCTGTCCCCGGAGATTGCGGGGCTGGCAACGGGGAGAAGCGATCTTCTCCCCGCCGCCTCTTGCTTCAAAAGAGGTCCGGAGACAGCGGGGAAGACGCGCTGCGCTTCCCCGCTATCCCCGGAGCTTGCGGGGCAAGCTTCGTTTTGCGAAGCAAGCCCATAGGGAAATGCGTCTTGCGAAGCGGCTAAGAAAACGAAAAACTCCTTCGTCTAGCGAGTTTTTCGTCTTCCGAGGCATTCGTCTTGCGGGGCACCACTGTAATAGAAAAAGAAAAAACAGTTAAAATACGGGTTAAGATACAATTTTAAATGTGGATGTCAAGGAGATAAAGAACCACACAACTTTTAGAAGACATCTGAAGGCAGCCCTGTATCAGGAAGCTTTAGTTTGAGCCAAAAGGGCACTTCTCACGTTTCTTAGACGAAGGTGAAAGTACCCTGGACCTCAATCACATTCAGAAAAGAAACACAGTCAAATAAAATACGATCAACTATACAATCAATTACAATAATAAATCAAAGAGTTACCAGCTCTTTAACTATTTCATCGGAAGGAATCTGGTTTTGATTATCACTTTGGATCATCTTCTGAGCATTGCAGCTTAATGGTCATAGCACAGGATCTAGACAAGAGAACAGCAAAATAATTATCTGCTGAGAAACCAGACACATAAATGTCAGAATACTGTAAATGGGAAAGACAGTGTTCAACAATGTTAACTTCCAGAGCCATCACCTTGATAGGCCCACATGAAACAGGCTACAGAACCAAGAGAAACATCATCATCATCATCATCATCATCATCATATCATCTTTATTGTCATTGCCCCCTTCGGGGACAACGAAATTACTTGACTGCTCCATAAAAACACTAATTAAACAATACAGTCTAACACAGCAAGGAAGATTAGATGACTTTCAAAGTCCGGGCTTCCCATTCAGGGCTGAGATCGCTCTGGAGAAGAAGCTGTTCTTAAGACGGCTCGTTCTTGTCTTCATCGACCTGTATCTCCATCCCGACGGCAGGAGCTCGAAGAGACAGTGACCAGGATGCGATGGATCTTTTACTATGTCCAGTGCCTTCCTATGGCACCTTGTGGCATAAATCTGCTCTAAGGTGGAGAGTGGGCAGCCAACAATGCTCTCTGCTGCCTTAACAACCCTGCACAACCCCATCCTGTCCTGGGTAGTACAGCTTCCGTACCACACACATAAGCCATAAGTGAGCACGCTCTCAATGGCACAGTGATAGAAGGCAAGCAGCAGTTTCTGTGGAAGATGGTTTTCCCTTAGTATTCTCAAAAAGTACAGTCTCTGCTGCGCCTTCTTCACAAGCCCCCTTGTATATGTATTTTAGGTTTGGGAATGCCTGTTTCCTTAGATAACACAAAAGTGGGGATAAGGGGGAGAATCTCCCCTTCCCTCCTGTCCCATCCGATTTTGCGCCAGTTCATGTGTTCTCAGCTCCAGTTTCAGATCCTGTGATTCAAAGACAGCGGGGAATCAGTGTGGAAGAATAACTGGGAGGGGAACGGAACGGTTGCGGCTCAAACTTCCACAAGTCCTGTGGTTCTGCTTCACCCGAGTGCACATGGGGCACGATCTCCAGGCATCCTACAAGTGTCAGAGAGGACCAAGCAGCTACCTTTCTACATGCAGGGAGCTCTGTTCATGTGGAGAGTTGATTCCCAGCTTTCCCATTCCCGGGGTGGTGAAGGTGGTATAGGGCGAGGATGGGGAGCAGAAGGACCATGTAGTATATATTGCCACACCACTCCTATGTACACCTGGAGAGAGGAGCCTCTGGGGCAGAGGAAGCTGGGCCAGTTTCCTGCAAGCACCAAACAGATGAACCATTTCCACTGAATCTCCTGGTATTTCTACATTTAGTTGGAAAGAGCTGCAGGGCCACTCAAATTGGATCAGGCAGAGGTAGGAGGGGGCGGTGTTAACCTTTCCGCCCTATTCTATTTCCTCAGTCTAAGGTCACATATGCACCATACATTTAAAGCACATGGCTCCCCCCTCCATTTTTTTTTTAATATTAAGCCGTATAAAATATAGTTAAAATAAATGAATACGCAGGACTCCATAGCAACCCCCAATCTCTAGAATTCTCCACCTCATAAAGTGCATCTGCCTCTTCCATTGATGTATTTTCATACAGCTTTTCCCAATAACTAGGCTATTATGTGTATCCTCCTCACTGTTAAATATTTATAAGCGTGCACATATATGGAGATTTTGATTATTTGCATTGTGTTTTACTGTTTTTTTTCATTATATTCCAAGTATTCACAACTTTGGGGACCATGGGGAACAAAAAGCAGCATAAGAGTAAATAAAGATTTAATGAAAATCAGGAGCGAATTCAATCACAGGGGGTTGGACTAGATTACACTTGGGCTCCTTCCAGTTCTACAGATCTCTAAGTTGTCAGACATACCTCTTTGGGGAGGGAGTTGCACTGCTTAGGAGCTGCCACAGAGAAGGCCCTGTATTTTCTTCCAGTTTGCTTCCAGTGGATTCGAAGACACTGTGAAACACATAGTACAGCGTCCAAGGATGTGAGATGCAAAATTCCTCACTGAAATGTCCCACACAAAATCACCTGGTGACCTCAGGCACACAACTATTTTCCCTTGCCCACCCCAACAAAGAAATCTGCAATACAGAAACAACAGTGACACACCCAAAAGGCTGTATGTTATCACTATTATTAATAATGCTAAAATTTGCAGTATATGGCAAACCTGGGAAGAACTTTAAAACAACAATATTCCAAAAGAACTCCCATTAAACAATCCAAAACAAAGGAGCATTCCTTAACAATATATTATGATTCCACACTTACAATCACTGACACAGGTCATAATCTCCATTCATTCCGTCCCCTTCCGCCTCCTTCCAGCCACCTCAAACCTGAGGGTTTTGTTTTATATTTTATAAGGCCATTACGAATTCTTTTAAGCAGCAAACTAAATCCCATCTTGGCTGCGAATCCTGAAAAACCTGCTGCCTGCCTTGTGTACTTTTTGATGTGGGTTTTTCTCTTTTTGTACCTTTATTTTTAAATCTGTTACGATTTACGTAAAAATGGTTCCATTTGGTTGTGTGCTTTTTGATGTGTTTTATTCATTGTTTATTACTACTTATTTTTGTATTTATGTAAAGCTTTTTGCGCCGTGTAAGCCACCTTGAGGACGGTTGCAACCACGGAAAAGGCAGCAAGAGAAATAAAATGAGATATGGATGCAGGTGTGGAAATCTGGTTTCAGGGGACACTAAAAAAAAACACCTCCCCCCCCAAGTGCAGCAAAAATGTCCACCTTCTTTTCTACAACAGCTGCCGTCCTAACCCCACTTACCCGGGAGCAACCTCCACTGAAATCAATAGGGCTTGCCTCCGAGTAGACATTTTAAAGTTTGTTTTACTGATTTATTACATCTGTACGCTGCCCTTCATCGGAAGTTCACCACGCATAAAGAAAACAGAAAATTTGCAGCGCAGCAAAAGCAAAACAAGCCAGTAAACCCACAATGGCCAGGACTGCGCTGAAGCACCTCAGTTTTTGTGTGTGTTTTTTTAAAAAGAAACAGTGGGCTAAAGCGGGGTAACTAATCCGGGGTAAGAGACTTCATGCATGCTCTCCTAAGTTGTGTGGAGAAGCAACCCCTCTTTGCACAGGGCAAGGAAGAGGATGTGCAACGCAGCTACCCCATGGGAAGGGGAAATAGAAAGAGGGTAACAGCGAGGTCAGTCCCTTCCCTCTCTCGGGCGGGGTGCCAGATATGGGGGAGGAAGGAGGCGCAAGGCAGTTGCCTAGCAACGGCAGGTAACCCACTCCTCCTCCCTGGCGGCCGCTCAACCTACCTGGAGCCCAGAGAGATGCTGGCTGAAGCCAGGCCGGGCTGTGTATCGTGAGCGGGCCCTACCGTCGCCTAGGCAACGCTCCTCCTCTCTCCCCGCCCGCTGCCTAGCAGCAGCCAACCATCGTCGACAAGGAGGCAGGGGCGTGTGTGGCGTCACAGGGTTCCACGCACAGACTGGAAGGAATGAATGGAGCGGCGGGGAGGAGCTTCCATTCAATCTCGCGCGCCCGAAAGGGCGCGGTCTTACCTGAGTTCGGTGGGACAGGTGTTCCGGGGCGGGTGGGTTTGAAGGTCTGGAGCAGGTTCATTAGGAAGGAAAGGCAGGCAGGTTGCAATGGGGGTTGTTTGAGGGGTTGTTTGTTTTGTGTTTTGCTCACTGGTAAAATAAAAATAATTATTTACGACACCATACGATAATTATTATTGCCATTGTCCCATACAGAACAACGAAATTGAAAAAAATCTACATCATACATTCGAAAACCAACAAGCCTGCTATCCCAGCTATCCTATCCCTTTAGTTGTGTCCGACTCTTCGTGACCCCCTGGACCAGAGCATGCCAGGCACTCCTGTCTTCCACTGCCTCCCGCAGTTTGGTCAAACTCATGCTTCATGGTTTCACCAGAAGCGGCTTAGTCATCCTGGCCACATGACCTGGAAAAACTGCCTGCGGAAAAACTGCCTGTAAAGCAAGATGAGCGCCACAACCACAGAGTCATCTGCAACTGGACTTAACTGTCAGGGGTCCTTTATCTTTTTTTACTTCGATAAAATCTCAGGCAGCCTCTGGCAATTTCCCCCCATTGGTGATTAAGAATAAACCACAAAACTCTAAAGTGGTTTAAAGGTAAAGGTAAAGGAACCCCTGACCATTAGGTCCAGTCGTGACCGACTCTGGGGTTGCGGCGCCATCTCGCTTTATTGGCCGAGGGAGCCGGCGTACAGCTTCCGGGTCATGTGGCCAGCATGACTAAGCCGCTTCTGGCAAACCAGAGCAGCGCACGGAAACGCTATTTACCTTCCCACTGGAGCGGTACCTATTTATCTACTTGCACTTTGACGTGCTTTCGAACTGCTAGGTTGGCAGGAGGAGGGACCGAGCAATAGGAGCTCACCCCATTGCAGGGATTCGAACTGCCGACCTTCTGATCGGCAAGTCCTAGGCTCTGTGGTTTAACCCACAGCGCCACCCGCGTCCTCTAAAGTGGTTTACAAAGAGGATAAAGTGATAAGAACAGAAGCCAGCCGTGGCGGCATTTGCCAGCCTTGCACTTTGCATACTGCTTCTGACAGTCACTGATAGCCTTATTCTCCTCCATGAATTTGTGCCATCCTCTTTTACAGGTGTCCAAGTTGGTGCTCATCACTGCCTGCCATGGGAGCAAATTCCATTGTGAAAATACTTCTTCACACAGCACACAATTAAACCTGTCTGTCCTGAATCTTGCAACATCCTGCTTCATGAGATGACCCTGAATTGCAGCACAGTGGTACCTTGGTTCTCGAACGCCTTGGTACTCAAACAACTTGGAACCCAAACACTGCAAACCCAGAAGTGTTACGGTTTGTGAACTGTTTTCAGAAGCCGAACATTCTCCATTTTGAGTGCTATGCTTCCGATTTGAGTGCCACACTTCCATTTTGAGGGTTACGCTGAGGTCTGTCTGTTTTTGCTGTTTAGTTTGCGTTTTTGTTTTTGCAGCTTTTTTGTTTTGTTTTTGTGACTCTGTGGAACCCAGTTCAGCTACTGATTGATTGATTGTGTGAGTGCAGTACATTGTTTATTGCTTTCATTTGATGGATCAGTAGTCTCATTATATAGTAAAGTTCATGCTAAATTGCAGTTTTAAAAGTCTGGAACGGATTAATCCATGTTGCATTGATTTCTATGGGAAAGTGTACCTTGGTTTTGGAACGCTTTGGTTTTGGAACGGACTTCCAGAACGGATTAAGTTTGAGAGTCAAGGTACCACTGTATTATGAAGAAGAAAAATGTCTCTCTACCCACTTTATTCACCCTATCTTACACACGTCTATCATGTCCCCTTTTATACTTCTCTCCCCCCCCCCAATTAAAAGGTCCCAATCGCTGTGACCTTTCCTCACTTCATCCCCTTGATCGATTTTGGTTGCCCTTTCCTGAATCTTTACCAACTCTACAATAACCTTTCCGAGGCAAATTCTGGTCACTTAGGTGTGAGCATGTCCTGCTTAAGTCCATAGGGTTTACTCTGAGTAAGTGTGCATGGGTTTGGGCTGGTGGGAGTTGCTTTCCAAAATATCTGGGGGGCACCAGCTTGGGGAAGGCTGCTCAGGCAAAAGGACATGCTCATCAGGAGTTCTTCCTCCCTTCAGATGTGAGAAGCGAAGCTAACCCACACATTGCCCGGCAGTACTTTGACACATCGCCAGGTGTCGCTGTTATTCACACATTGCATCTCCCGTCCATTTCTGTGATTTGCCTTGCAAGTTCCTCTATCGCTTATCAGTAAATCCTTTATTGTGCTGGTACTAAATTTGTTGTTGTTGTTGTTTAGTCGTTTAGTCGTGTCCGACTGTTTGGACCAGAGCACACCAGGCACTCCTGTCTTCCACTGCCTCCCGCATTGCCTTCTAAATCTAGCCAACGGATGGTCCAGGAATCAGCATGTTTTTACATGAGTAAACGGCCTTGGTCCAGTATACCTGAAGGAGCGTCTCCACCTCCATCGTTCTGCCCAGACACTGAGGTCCAGCTCCAAGGGCCTTCTGGCGGTTCCATCACTGCGAGAAGCCATGTTACAGGGAACCAGGCAGAGGGCCTTCTCAGTAGTGGCTCCTGACCTGTGGAACACCCTCCCACCAGATGTCAAAGAGAAAAATAACTACCAAACTTTTAAAAGACATCTGAAGGCAGTCCTGTTTAGGGAAGCTTTTAATGTCTAATAGGTTTTTGTATTTTAGTGTTCTGTTGGAAGCCGCCCAGAGTGGCTGGGGAAACCCAGCCAGATGGGTGCGGTATAAATAATTAATAATAATAATAATAATAATAATAATAGAGTAGAATGTGTCCTTTATTATTATGAGTTATTTGTGGCCCATAGGAATTCGTAACCCCCCCCCTCCAAAATATAGTCCGCCCCCCAAGATCTGAGGGACAGTGGACTGGCCCCCCTGCTGAAAAAGTTTGCTGACCCCTGATCAAGAGCATTGTGGGCAATTAAAAAATCCAGCCACCTAGTGCTGAGCAAGGGAAAAAAGACAAGCTTTTAAGGTGAAGTGACGGCAGCCAAATCAGATGTCTTCAATATACCCTACGAGGACAATGAGATCCTCAGAGTTGCCCAGGATTCCAGGAGCTGTTGTCCTCCCTGGGCAGGAGCATCATTCCTCACCCCTATGTGAGAAGCCACACCTGCCAATATTCCCCCTCCTATGCAACTGTTAAAGGTATAGGGGGCCTGTCCACTTTGCATCTGGTCATTCCTGGGGCATCGCTGTGCTAGCATTGTGCTCAGTGGCGTAGCGTGGGTTGTCAGCACCCGGGGCAAGGCAAGTAATTTGCGCCCCCTAACCCGTGGATTTGCGCCCCCTAATCCTAACCCCCAGATGTTGCGCCCGGTGCGGCCGGCCCCCCTTGCACCCCCCACACTACGCCACTGATTGTGCTGGCCTGGGGCTGATGGGAGTTGAGGTCCAAAATAAGTGGAGGGCACCAAGTTGGCAAAGGTTGATGTAGATCAGGGGTAAAGGTAAAGCTAAAGGGACAGTTAAGTCCAGTCGCTGACAACTCTGAGCTTGCAGCGCTTATCTCGCTTTACTGGCCGAGGAAGCCAGCGTTTGTCCACAGACAGCTTCCGGGTCATGTGGCCAGCATGACTAAGCTGCTTCTGGTGAACCAGAGTGGTGCACGGAAACGCCGTTTACCTTCCCACCGGAGCGGTACCTACTTATCTACTTGCCCGTTGACGTGCTTTCGAACTGCTAGGTTGGCAGGAGCAGGGACCGAGCAACGGGAGCTCACCCTGTTGCGGGGATTCAAACCGCCGACCTTCTGATCGGCAAGCCCTAGGCTCTGTGGTTTGGACCACAGCACCACCCATGTCCCTTAGATCAGTGTTTCCCAACCAGTGTTCCGCGGCACACTAGTGTGCCGTGAGACACCGGCTGGTGTGCCGTGGGAGGGAGGCGGGCGAGTCGGGCGGCGAGACGCGGGGCGGCGGCGGCGAGCAGCGGCCGCCCAGCGCGGGGCTCTCGCCGTCTGCCTGCCTGGCTGCCTGCCTGACGAGCAAACCCCCGGCGCAGGCGCCCCGCTTGTTGACACGGGAGGGGAGGGGGGAGAGGAAACGCTGCTGGTGTCGCTGCTCCTCGGCGGCGGCTCCTCCTCTCAGCCCGCCCTGCCTATATTTGCACCAATCCCCGCCCACTAAAGCATTCGCGCCTCCCAATGGGAAGCCTTGCCGGGCGGCGGGTGCTGCTGCCTGAGAGTTCTGAAGCCACGCCCACTTTCCCAGAGACTGGCGGTTCTGAGGGATCCAGGGCAGGGCCGGCGCGCGCGCGCTTCTTGCTGCCCGGGCGCTTGCTCTAATCCCGCCTTCCCTGGGAGGGAGGGATGGCGGTGGCTGCGAGCGTCCGGGGTGGGGCGCGCGCTGGCTCTCCCTGGCGGCCCTTGTGCCTGGCGTTCTATAAGTGCGCCTCCTCTCTCTTTCCCCACCCATCCTCCACGTGCTGCGCTCTAACCCGGAGTTAGAAGCAAATTAGAACACGCCCCCCGTGTGTGGTGTGTTTTTTGTGCTGCTCCTCTTTTTTTAGGGCTTTTTGGCGGCTTTTGGGACGGCGTCGAGGGGTGGCCGCCTCAGCTGCCGCCGTCCCTCAGTCCCTCGCTCTGCTGCCTCCTCCCACCCCGGCAAGGGGGAGGGAAAAAACTTTCACTTTTGTGCGTCCCTCCCGGCGTGACGCTGCGCGCTGACGTCACGGGGCGGGGCTTTAATGGTGGTGTGCCGCGAGATTTTTTTCCGGTAAACAGGTGTGCCGTTGCCCAAAAACGTTTGGGAAACACTGCCTTAGATCAGGAATAGTCAACCTTTTTATACCTACCGCCCACTAATGCATCTTTCTTGAGGGTAAAATTTCCTTTCCGCCCACCAGTGCTCGATGGAAGGTGGATTCAGCTTGTGCCGTAGAACCCTCTACTGCCCACCTAGAATCCTGAAACTCCCACTAGTGGGCAGTAGGGACCAGATTGACAACCCCTGGTGTAGATGAATGAGACAGTGAATGGCAGATGAAGGTGATTGACTACATGGAATTGGCAGAAATGACTGGCAGAATCCGAGACCAGGGAGAAGAGTCGGTGAAAGAAGACTGGAAGAAATTCAAAGACTACTTACAGAAACATTGTAAAATTAATGAATGTTAGAAGGATGTTGGATAGAAACTAAGCGGTTTCCAGCTGTAATGCTTTAAGAGATATGGAAAAAAAGAGGTTTCACAAATGGGTAAAAGTTTAATGGTAAGGATTTGCTGAACTAACAAATCGAACTGGAATACAAAGAAGGGAGGTATGAGGAGGTCCGAGGAAATAAGTGTACGGAAGTTATGTTATTGAAAATTAATGTGTGTTTTTAACTGTTTTTTATTTTGTATGTTTATTTTTCTTTTTTCTTGTTATATCTAAAAAACTTTTAATAAATATCTTTAGATGAATGAGACAGCGGTGGGAATCAATATGTTCCATACCGTTTAGGCTTACCCATTACAGGGGGTGCACTAGGTGACCCTTGGCATCCTTTCCAATGCTACAATTCTTTTAAAATTTATTTTAAATGAAAGTTTATTAAAACTTTTTCATAATACCATATAATAAAAGAGACTGATCTTAATAAAAACAGAGAATGAAACAGAAAACACCAAGAGAAAAGCAAAAACGAAGAAGAAAATAAGAAAATAAAAATAAAAGCGATTTCTGATTTTCTATCTGTCAGCTGTGTAAAAGAAATTATTCAAAATATTCGCTCTAGAATGACACCCAACTGCTCTACTTTTTGTTAGGCAATATTTTCCCAAATAGATTAATTCGTTTTCCTTTTTGCACAAAAAGTCCAAATGGGGTTACAATTCTAGGATTCTATGGTGCATCCCATTTTGAGCAAAGATAATTTGGGGTTAGTTTTCTTAATACTGTACTATTTTATCTAATTGTTTTCTGCTAAAAAAACCTATGATAATGTAAAATACAGAAATTCTGCTATATATCCTTTGAAACTCCTTCATGTATCCTGGGGGTACGTGCACCACAATTTGGGGAACAGTGCCGCAATGGATTAGCCCGAACTGAAAAGATCGCTCAGATTTTAGGGGGCTCTTAAAATAAATAAAGGCGCAAATCAGCCACTGATTTTGCTTCTTTGGCCTGCTGTTAAGAGCATACAAATTTTAAAACACAGCTCAGAAACAGTGGCACACTGTCAGAAGAAAACAGCAGTAAGACCATTTTAAAAGAGAGTACCGGTAAGCCCTGCCAGTATTATTAATGCTCGCTTCCATCAATGAAAGCTGCTACATCCATTAAGTTCCACTCTGCATTAGTCCTGGGAAGAAGCAAGCTCATCACCGTAATTTAGTTTAGGTCTCCATTTCAGGGATGCTACCAGTGCAGCTGTTTCAAAACAAGACTTATGTTGATCCCAAATGACCACTGCATTTTGGTTTTATTGAATTTTTTATTAAATATTTCAACACAGTAATTTTAACAAAAATACATCATCCACATTGTCCCCCCTCCATTTCCCCCTCCCCCTAAACGGAAAACCCACCCCCCTACCCCCAGACTTCCCTCAGCTCCTTTCTCTGGTTTCTCAACACATCTTTCTGTCTGCATATTGTAAAATTGTAAAGATCCTCAAATTATCTATCTATTACAATAAAGAGTTTGTGAATGTTTATTCAAAACCTGCCAAAGAGCCCAGTTAATTTTGTTGCTTCTTTAAGTATTTCGTAAAAGGTTCCCATTCATCTTTCAAATCACAGTTATCTTTGTCACATAGTTTGTGTGTCAGTTTTTCCAATTCCGCATAGTCCATCAGTTTTTCTTGCCACAGTTCTTTCGTAGGGATTTCCTCATTCTTCCATCCTTGTGCTATTAAGACTCTTGCCGCCGGTGTCGCATAATTAAAATATTTTCAAATTTCTTTGGCAGTTCTTTTCCCACAATCCCTAATAAGAAAGCTTCGGGCTTTTCCCACAAATGTTAAATGAAACATTTTCTTTAACTCATTATATAGCATTTCCCAGAACATTTTAATTTTACTACAATCCCACCCAAAATGACCACTGCATTTTGAACCAGTTGAAGTTTCTGGGTCGTCTGCAAGGGCAGCCCCATGCAGAGTGCATTGCAATAACCCAGTTCAGTGACCCATGGACTCCCTTTTTGCCCTGCACAGCTGACCACAGGAACAAACTGCAAACTCTCCTGTTTCTTGACATAGATATTCGGGTCCTGTGAGCCAGTGCACTGGCTGCAAAAAGGTTAACTTTGTAAGCCACTTAGAGTTTGAGGTTGTTTTTTTAAAATTTTGTCTGTACACTGATTAAACAAATTAAAAGGGTCAAGGTAAGGAGGCCAGGGCAGCTTCCCTTAAAAAGGCACAGCTTGGAAAATATTTGGGCCTTCTTATTTCCTCCCTGTTCAGAGTTCCCTTTGGCAGGTCTCGATTTCTTTTGAAGATGAAACAAGAAGAGGCCGCCTAGTGTGGGACTCTGCAATCATGTTTCTCAGATGAAACAGGATCTTAATTGACTTGTCTGTGCAGGGAAGAAAGATCCAGCTATAACCAGGCCTTCTTGGAGCAGCTTTCTTCCTGCTATCATGCTATCCACTAACACCGTTTACGGTAAAAGGTTGCTGCAAGATGGTTGCAGAGTGGTCTGAAGAATTGATTGCTTTTTGGCTGGGCTACAAAATCGGTACATAGTGGGGGAACGAAGGAGGCAGATGGAATAGGAAGTTCAGGAGCTGGAATGGAAAACTTACCCAGAGCGACATTTTGAAACAGTCGGGCTGGGAATATTTATCCAGAGATTTCTGTGCCCCTCTGATTTATCACGTGGGTTACACGGCAGGGAACCTCTTGCTCTCCCGATGTTGTTGAACCCCATCTCTCAATAGCCCCGCCAAGCATGGCTGTTGGTCAAGGATGATGGGAGTTGTAGATCAGCCATATCTGGAGGGCCACAGGTTCCACAGCCCTGCCTTAAGTACGTATTTTTCTCTCTATAACACGCACCTGACCATAACACGCACATAGTTTTTAGAGGAGGAAAACAAGAAAAAAAATATTCTAAACGAAACAGTGGATGTATGATTTTTGTGGTTCATGCTGTGGCCACAGACATGTGATCTGACAGTGAGTTTGGGGTAGCCCAATGCAAAAATCCTGACGATCCATGTGAATCCGTACTTTGTAACCACGTTTTAAGTGGGGAGGGAAGGAAAAGCACTCAAGGGACAAGGAGCACGCGTGGGGTGTGTGGAGAAGGATGCTGCTAATAATGCAGAAGAGGGGTATAAGGGGAGAAGGCTCCTCTCCTGCTTTGCGCCTTTAAAACAAGCAGGCTCTGCTTCTCTCCCTCCTCCCCGGCTTAGAGAGCTGAAAAGTTTTGCTGCTATTTAGCGAGCTGAGTGGGGAGGAGAGAGGGACAGAGAGCACGGTTTAAAGCAGCCAACCAGACAGGAGCCGCTTACACCTGTGTAAGCGGCTCCTCTCCCGCTTTGCTGTTTCAAAGCGAGCCACGGAGGAGGGAAGGAAGGGGAACCATGGATCCTCTGCTCACGACTGCAGCAGACCCCCCCCCCCCGCCATCCGTAGGCATTGGCTCCATAACACGCACAGACATTTCCCCTTACTTTCTAGGAGGAAAAAAGTGAATGTTATGGTGCAAAAAATACGGTAATTCAAAACAAATGTGGTGCTTCCTCAACAGCCAAAATAGCCAAGTACATTCACAAATAAATATTCTGTTTCCAGCACCAGCCTAGGCATTCCTCTGTCATCTATTTGCAACATCTAATATCCAAAGGTGTACTGCCTCTGTACATGGATGCTCCATGTAGCTACTCATCGTTAATAGTTCTCGACAACCCTATCCTCCACAAATGTGTTGAGTCCATTTTAGAAGCCACCTTACCTGGTCGCCAAGTAATTTTGAGAGGTTAAAAAAAAAAAGTTTGATTGGGCTAAAGAAACTTCTCAGAGCAGTTTTTCACACCCCATTTTGCAGTGCCCTCCTCTTGTTCCTCATCATTTACTCACTTCTTATAGGAGTCTAAGCTAGGGTTGCTATATTTCAAAAAGTGAAAATCTGGACACAAGCTTTCCCCCAGCGATTTCTGCCAGGACGCTGGTCACATGTTTACTGGCTCTGTCTGGGAAATTCTGGACGTATGGCCACCCTACCAAAGCACTGTATAAAATGCTCTGATCCCTGCCAGGATATCTGATCAGCTAATTAGGTATGCTAGAGGAGACCTCCCTATCAAAGAGGTGATGGCCAAAAACTCTGATGTCTTTAAAAGATTAGTCAAATTCGTGAAAGATAAGGCCATCAGTAGCTACTAGCCACCTGGTTGTCTTCTCCTGCTCTGGAGGTTAGGATTCAAACCCATGGCTTCAAGTTACAAGAAAGGAAATTCTGACTAAGCTTCAGGAAGAACTTTCTGACAGTAAGAACTGTTTGAAAGTGGAATGGACACACTTGCGAGGTTGTGGACTCTCCTTCCTTGGAGATTTTAAAGCGGAGGTTGGGTGTCCATCTGTCCTGTATGCTTTGGCTGAGATTCCTGCATTGCAGGGGGTTGGACTAGATGACCCTTGAGGTTCCCTTCCAACTCTACAATTTTACGATTCTATAATTCTCCCAGATTGCTCATCGTTCCCTCCTAGCTCCCTTTCCCTTTCTGCCCTCTTGGGTTGAATCGAAATACATATAAAAAACGCTGTGAAAATGCTTTAAAAAAAGTTTTGAAAAATACATTGAATTGGGCATAGCTCACTGTCGCCATCTAGCATCATGTTTGTATATTGTACTTCCCAACACATTTAAAGCGTTTTATTTGCAGCTGTATAGCTGAGTCCTTGGTCACTCACTTTCTATGCAGCTTCTCGGGTACCAGTCTGAGCTTTGAGAAACACACAGAGCTGGGACAGAGTGCCACTCTCGCAACTTCCTCCTCCTCCTCTTCAAGGAAGTGAAAAAGTTAACCAACCTCAGCACCCCTTGACAAATGGGGCAAGCAAGCCTAGAGGTGGGCTCAGAGGCTTCACATGTGCAAGGATTCTCAAGGGCCCCTTTGAGCCAACAAGTACCATGTTGGTGAAGCAAGGATGGCAGTTATACCTATGCTGCTGTTCCTCTTAGGAATTTGGAGCAGCCTTGCTCTGCTCTGCCATCCAGACAACTTAGATGACCTTACCTGCTTTAGAACAGGGCAATGTGACTTTGAAGCAACTATTTTATGACCTACCTCACAAGAAGCAATAGAAACAGCCACCCCCGTTCTCTTAAAATAACTTGAGAAGGAGCTAACATAGCACAATGCCAAACTCTTATTAAATAAATGATCCCCAGTCTGGGACATTCATCCCCTTGCAGCAGGATATGCAACCTAATCCCAAACGAGAGGACATGAGATCAGGATGAGTGGTGTAAATGGCTTAATTATTTGTTGCCGTTTGTTTTGGCTGGCTGAGACGCCAAACCATATTGTACTGCCAGAATGTTGGTTTTGCTACCAGTTCTGTGAGTGGGAGAAGTATCCGGACAATCTCATATCTAGGTCCAATTCACATCCTTTCTGTTTTTTGGAATGTGAATTCTACATAAAGGGAACAGTAGCCAAAATGACCAGACAAGTGTGCAGTAGGCTTGGCATTCATGTGGCAGACAAAGCAAAAATCCAGGCAACAATGTTGTTGTTTTTCTGGAGAACAACTCCCTCATCTGAACAAACATGAATTGATTTTTTTTTTTAAAGGAAAATTTCATAAGCTGCTGCCCAGATTGCTTTTCCACCAACCAACCCCTCCCCACCCCTTCTGCTCTTTGCATCACGAAGTCTCCCTCCATCTGCATTGCTTCAAAAGCAAATCACCATCATCATTTCATCTGCATGCTGCGTTCACATAGCTAAACCATGTTCAACATGCTCAGCAAAATGACACTATTTGCTCTAATTCTTTCAAAAATAACACAAAATGTCAATGAACAATAAATGAATGAAAACACATCAGTAAATGTATAATGAACATTGCAAGTCAAAAGAAGGTCTTATAATAAAAATACAAAAATATAATCCTAATAACAGCAAAAAAGAATGCATCTTCAAAACTGAATCTTGACTCCAACAAAACTCCTAAACAACACCCCACCCCAATAGTCTCTAGATATCCCGAGCAGGAGGTCTTAATCTCAGGGGCATAGTGTGGGGGGTGGGGGTGGCCCCAGGTACACAATATTGAGGGGTGTGTGTGTTGGTGCAAAAACTGAGTCCTGTTTATACAGAAAATAAATCTCTGCACCCTTCCTATACAGTGGTACCTCAGGTTAAGTACTTAATTCGTTCCGGAGGTCCGTACTTAACCTGAAACTGTTCTTAACCTGAAGCACCACTTTAGCTAATGGGGCCTCCCGCTGCCGCTGCGCCACCGCTGCACGATTTCTGTTCTCATCCTGAAGCAAAGTTCTTAACCTGAAGCACTATTTCTGGGTTAGCAGAGTCTGTAACCTGAAGCATATGTAACCTGAAGCGTATGTAACCCGAGGTACCACTGTAATTTTGAAGGAAAAGGTCACCAATCCACTTTAAATTCTTTGACTGGAACGCTTCAGCAGCCAGCCATTTCTTCACAGGGAGTGTTGATTCCTTTATTGGAAATGGAACCTGACACTGTCTACTCAGAAGTAAGTCCCACTGTATTCAATGGAGCTTACTCACAGGTAACTGGGTAAAGACTGGGCAGCCTTACACTGCAATCCTAAGCAGTTTTACTCAGAATCAAGTCCTGCTGAGTTCAATATGATTTATTCTCTGGTATGTTCCTGATCATTCTCACTGTTTCCATTATATTCTTATTCTGATTATATCCTGCCTTTTCCCCCCTGACAGGGACTCAAGGAAGATTACAGCTAAAATCTTATTTCATTCCATTTATCTGTGGAAGGTGTTGTACACGATCCCTTCCCTCACACATTTTTACCTTTACAACTATCCTGTGAGGTAGGTTAAGCAGAGAGGTTGCAATTGGCTCAATGTGTCCCTATTTTCATCTGAGAAATGTTGGAGGGTATGTTCCCTTGCTGCAAGAAGTGAAGTTACAGGGAACCAGGCAGAGGGCCTTCTCAGCAGTGGCATCCTCCACGTAGAACATCCTCCCATCAGATGTCGAGATTAAGAACTACACAACTTCTAGAAGACATCTGACTGCAGCCCTGCATTGGGAAGTTTTTAATGCTTGATGTTTTATTATGGTTTTATATTTTGCTGGAAGCTGCCCAGAGTGGCTGGGGAAACCCAGCCAAATACAACAACAACAACAACAACAACAATGTAAGGCAGCTTCCTTCAACAGAGAGCCACTTCCTTCTTCAGCTCTTCCCCCAAGAAACAGCAGTGAACGTGAGTTGATGCAGAACACCTGCATCAAAATTAGACCATAGCACAATGGAAGAGCACATGTTTAGCATGCAGAATGTCGCAGGTTCAATCCCGGACACCTCCAGGCAGGGCTAGGAAAGACCCCGTCTAAAATTTTGCATAGCTACCAAATCAGTATATTGAGCTAAGTGGAACAATGGTCAGCATAAGACCACTTCTTTTCAGTTTTGGGGCAGGAGTTCCTGTATACCTTTTAAACATTTCCAAAAAAGACTATTTGGAAATTCTGCTCTGTCTGGTTTGACCATTATCTCTGGAGACAATGGAGGAGTGTGCCTTTGGGGGTGACGTCAAACTGTTGGGAGGTTGCAGCACCTGCTGTGGCTGTAGAGACCAATGGCGGGAGAGACATGTTTTGTTGCAGGTGGGGCAGATGAATCCATTTGCAACTAAGATGGAAACGAGTGCCAAACTTGTGCTGTATTCCACTACAGTTCCGGAATTGGTTTTCACATCGCTTAAATATAACACAGAACTTAACAGCTGGGGGAAAGTCATGAAAATGCAAAAATCTGCCCTGTGCATGCCACCTGTAATGGAATAAACCTGCCTCTAACACGCTACTATCGCCTCAAGAGAGTGTTGTTGAACACCCAAGCAAACAAGCATAAGAACCACCCAAAAAGCGTGTGCTGGATCCGGCCAACGGCCCATTTAGCAGTCCAGCACCGTTTCCCCAGATGCCTCCACTGAGAAACCAGCAAGCAGGATTGGAGCCTCTCCCCAACTGTGGCTTCCAGAAACGCGCATCTAGAGGGCCATTGCTGTCTGCTCCAATCGTGGGGGGCAGCGCACACACCGCCACCATAAACTGGGCGTTCCCACCTCCTTGGCACTTGCCAGTCCTCTTTTAAGGACACCCAAGTTTGGTGGCCATCACTGCCCGGATCTGGAGGCACCCCCTTTTCCTTTGCGCGCGCGCGTGCGCCTTTTTCCCGGCCTCCTCCTTGCCTTCCTGTTCCTCCATTTTCCTCTTTGAACTCGTCGCAGGTATTGCTCAGGGAGTGGAAGCAGTTAAAGGGGCCAGGCAGGCAGGCAAGCTGCTCCCCCCCACCTCCAGCCGCCCTGTGATATGCCAACCACAGGGTGACGCAAAGGCTGGCAGACTCCAGCTCCACAAGCCATTTGCACCTGCGTAAGAGGCGCAAGCGGAGCTCCTCGCGCTGCAGCCGCCCCGAGAGAGGCTCCCCGCGGCCGCCGCCCTTTCTCCCTCCTGCCGCCGCCGCCGCCTCCTTTCCTCGCCCATCCTCCGACCCACGGAGAGAGCCCAGCCGGGATGTCTTCGCCGCCGGGTCGCCCCAGCTCCTCCGGGGAGCACTGGGTTGGCGACGGCGCCGAGGACGAGAGCGCGGCCGCCGGAGCTCCGGCGAGGCGCGGCGATGGCGAAGGCGCAGGGGCAGCGGCGTTCGGCTTCTCCAAGGAACCCCCGGCCGTTCCCATGGCGACTGCATCCACAGGTAAAAAGGAAAGGCGGAGGTACCCAGAGATGCTACAAAGGGCCTTAGCCACGTTGCGGCGCGCCTCTCGCGGCAGCTCTGGCCACCCGGAGGTGGTCCTGGCCGGATTCCTGGGGGGTTTCAAGGGCGGTGGGAAATCAAGGCCGTTGGAGATGGAAAAGGGACCAGGTTTCCTTCCAAAGTTCCACAAGGCTCTTTGGGGTTCATCCTTATACGCGCTCTTTGGCCTGTTCTGTGGAGTTTACGTGCGGGGCTGTGGGGGAGCATTTCAGCCGGAAATGTAATGGGCGGCATTTGTTTGCTTACCCCCCCCCCCCAAATCCTTCATACACACACCCTCGCCTGTATGTAAATCCTCTGGCCAGGCAGAAGTCATTGCCCAGACCTTGGGGTCAGCTTGCATCATAATCTTCCCCTTAGTGTCTCTCTCTAATAAATTCCAGTGTCCACCCTTGATTAATTTTTCTGTGAGGCTCGTTGAAGAGGGCCTTTGGGACACTCATCTCCCTTGGGGTGGCAGCACATCTGGTTTTAAATGCTCTTCGATGCTCTTAATGTTTTCTGATGCTCTTAAATTTTAAAAACATGTTTCCATTTCCATTTTAGTTGTACTGTTTTTGCTATTTTCTTGGACCCCTTTTGGAGGAAGAGCAAGATAGAAAACTAACAAATTGAAATAAACATTGGTTTGCTTTTACAGTAGATGCAGCCAGTGCTTTCACTTTCAACAAGCTAATCCCCCACTCCCTTTTTTTGAGGGGGGGGGTAGTAGGTTGGAGATAGTAGTTATTTTCAGGACTCTCTCTGTGTGTGCCCACACTGCTTGTGGAATTGAAGAGGCTTCAGCTTCTGAGATAATAGTTTTGGGGGCGGGTGGAGGTTGGAAAGAAAGGATTTTTCCATCCCTTCATCTCCTGTGACTGAAGAGGTTGCCTGCTCTACTTTTAATTCCCACCTGCCAAGGAACAGATCTGTGTCCCCGTTATGCAATCTTGCAGTATTAAACTTGTGTGGAACAAGTTTGGGAGTGGGAGTGGATGGGGGAAAAGATGGGTCCCAGTTATGCAACAGGACACCCATTGCTGTCTGTAGCAGGAGCAGCTGCATTGGGGCTGGGCTGGGCTGGGCTCTCCTCCCTCCCTGATCTCCTGGGTTTCCTCCTGCACAAGCTGCCCTGTGCAGGATACTGTCCAGGGTTATTTGCAGCTTGCTGCGCTGTATGTGTGTGTCTGGTGCAGGCGCCACACATTATTTTTGAACAGTTCCCACCACCACACACACCGACTTTGCCGTGTCTGCTCTTTTGTTGTGAAATAGAACCTAAATGCCTTTGCATCGACACGGGTAAATGTTCAGCCTTTTGCGTAGGCTTTGAACCAAAATGCAAGCTGCCAAACCAACCTGCTTTTCTGTGCGCCATGGATTCAGAATTAATAATGTTTTTGTTTTCAGACCTTTTCACTGGTAAAAAAAGTGGCTTTGCATGGAAAAAGAAAGGCAAATGTTGAGGAATACACGGTGCATGTGTGAGTGCAAAAGGGGAAGGATGGATTTCCCTGATGGTTATAATTTCAAGTGGGGTACACCCCCCACACTCCCAAGAAATCTGCTGCGTAGTCCCTTGTGTCAAGAAAGCCGAGCCAGTCTCAAGGGACAGACATTCTCAGGAACAAAGAAGAGTAGTTTTTCTAATGCAACCATTCATTTCTACTATGGTTTTTTTAAAAAAAATATCTATTGCCTAATTTAAAAATGAGTGCATTCATCCATCTCATTCAAACTTTCTAAAAGGATTGCAGGAAATCAGTAGTTAAACAAGGCTGGGAAGGGGGCACTGGAAAGAGATTTCTTTTACATTTCTTTTGGAATCCTCTCCAAAGCTCCCCCCCTTTTTTTTTGAAAGAAAGAAAAGCAACGCCTTTACTTTTATGCTGGCTAAATCTGGATGCCTGAGAAGAAAGAGGGAGGGATTGTGATTTTCTGATGCTTCCTTCATGCGGCTGGCCTAGAGTTCAAAAGAGCTGACAAAAGCATAATGGTTTGATTGTTCGTTGTGTTGGTTTCTTATTTGATAACGAGTGGGGTGGGGGGAGGTGTTTGTGGGAACTGGGGATAGGGATGTTATTTCCCAAATGCAGCAGGACCCAGTATCATTGCATCCGAAAACACACACTCCATCTTTCCCATTTGCTTGAAAATAAGTACCACTGAAACCGGCAAGGTCTACCTTAGAATCAGGGTGTTGTCTTATTTCACTCCCACCCCTCTCTTATTGATTCAGCAGATTCGGCACTCCTGTTGCTTCCTGTCGCTGGAGGAAGTGCTTGTGTTTACCTTTCCTTTAGTCCGTGAAATAAATGGCCTTTTATTCCAGCGTTTCACATGCAGCCAGTAGTATCATACTGTGAACTTTCGGTGCTTTGAAAATGGGCTGGATCTGTTGTTCACGAAGTGATCTGCTGCGTCCCTTACTCACGTGCGTGACTGAACCCCCAAGCAGTGTATGTGTACAGACACCATCCAAAACATGTTTATTGGGAAGTAAGCCCCGCAGACTTCAACGATGCTTGCTTTCCAGTTCAAGGTTGCAGCCTTAGTAAAATAGATTATTTCTCTGGGGGGTAGGGAGAGAGAGAGAATCGGCGGAGCTGACTGTCACAAGAACTTACTTTGTGTAACATAGCAGATAGAATGGACTGCGCTGCCTGTATATTTTGCATGCTTTCATTTTGGCTGCTCTGCTGATATTTAGCATTGGCATAAAGTGTGCTGTGTACATGGAATGCTTAGCATCAAAGATTCAGCCCCCTGGGGCACCTGCATGGGGGTGCATCCGAAATTGGCATCCCCTGGGATGCCAGATCTCCTTCATGCCTGCTGTAGCATCTAAGAGCACTCCCTCTGGGCATGCAATATCATCATTATTATGCGTGTGGTTCTGTGTGGTTGTTTGCTGCTTACAGAGGTCAAGGAACTCTTCTTGTGAAATTCTCACCGTTGCTATTAGGCTGCATCCAACTACCGTATTTTTCGCTCTATAACACGCACCAGACCATAACACGCACGTAGTTTTTAGAGGAGGAAAACAAGGGAAAAAAAATATTCTAAACGAAATAGTGGATATATGATTTTTGTGGTTCATGCTGTGGCCACAGACATGTGATCTGACAGTGAGTTTGGAGTAGCCCAATGCAAAAATCCTGAGGATCCATGCGGATCCATGCTTTGTAACCACGGAGGAGGGAAGGAAGGGGAACCATGGATCCTCTGCTCACGACTGCAGCAGATCCCCCCGGCCACCCGCAGGCATTCGCTCCATAACACGCACAGACATTTCCCCTTGCTTTCTAGGAGGAAAAAAGTGAGTGTTATGGTGCAAAAAATACGGTAAGTCATATTCAAAAGAAGACCCGTTGAAATCCGTGGACTGAAGTTAGTCATGACTTGGGTACCACTCAGCGTCATTTGTCGATTTATATGCTGCTTCATGCCCAAATAGACTTCTAAGTGGTTTTCAAAGTACAGTGGTACCTTGGGTTAAGAACTTAAGTCATTCTGGAGGTCTGTTCTTAACCTGAAACTGTTCTTAACCTGAGGTACCACTTTAGCTAATGGGGCCTCCCGCTGCCACCACCACACAATTCCTGTTCTCATCCTGAAGCAAAGTTCTTAACCCAAGGTACTATTTCTGGGTTAGCAGAGTCTGTAACCTGAAGCGTCTGTAACCCGAGGTACCACTGTAATAGATTTGTTAGTCTTTAAGGCACCCCAAGACACTTTTTTGTCACGAGGCAGAACATGTTAAGGCTGCGGTTCTGGAGTGAGTCCCATTGAATTCAGTGGGGCTTACTTATGAGTAGGTATGTATGGGATTCCACTGTACGGTTACTTGATGGACTCTGGGGCTCTCCCTTCCTGGGGCTCTGTACCTTTTAAACCAGACAGTCTTTCAGATAGAGGACACTGTCAAATATCCTGAAAGCCCTCCAGTGCAGCCTTGCAGGAAGCCAGCGACTGATACTAAATTTGCATAAATCAGCACATGCAATTCGGTATATGCACTGGTTCAATTTTGCCAGTGTGTGTATTTACTGAAATTCATTAGGAGTAAAATGGGTTTATGTGAGGATGGGGAGCAGCAACCACTGCAGTGTTAGACTTGCCCCGTCCCCCCCCTGCACATTTATTCTGCTCCTATCCTGAGCTCTGTGACGGGCATTGCATCGCAAACCAGAGGGAGCATTTGATTTAATGCGTAGGCACTTAAATATTTCAGTCGAGAATCTGAGCTGTGAAAAGTCGGGAGAGTTCACACCTGTTCCTTCCGTATGGCACGTTGCAAAAATGGTTAAGAGTGCATCTCAACCTAACAGCCGTCTAATTTAAACGGACAGCGAAACATCACGGCTTTTGTCTGATTCCTGGCCCCTTTCTCAGAGAGTGGCAGTTCGGCTTGCCAAAAATTATGGTTAATAATAATATAATGAAATTGTTTTTTTGTTTGGTGGGAAGGCGAAGAATAAGAAGCAGTCTGAGGCAGATCCAGTAAATTCATGAAGATTATTCACCAGCAAGAGCGATGCTGGAGCGTGTTCTCTGTGTTCATGCCACTCAGCACGCCATCTGGACCTAGGTTCTGTTATTTATTTTTATACAGGGATGGTTAAAAACAATGTTGCCATAAATATTAATGCTGTTCCCTGGAATTCATTTCCTGGCGCAAATTCGTAAGGACTTCCAGTGTCTCTGGACTGACACATCCAAGGCTTTCCACAACCTTCTTGGTTTCTGAACAGCAACAGAACTTTATTGCAACTTTTATAACAGGCAGCAAAGAACACCTTCCTGGCCTCAAAACATCAACAACTATTTTCTTATTTATATGCCCCCCATCTGACTGGATTGGTTCAGCCACTCTGGGCGGCTGCCAGCAAAATATAAAAAACATAGTGAAACAGCACACATTGAAAATTTCCCCAGACAGGTCTACCTTCAGATGTCTTCTAAAAGTCAGGTAGTTGTTTATTTCCTTGACATCTGGTGGGAGGGCGTTCCACAGGGAGGGTGCCACCACCGAGAAGGCCCTCTGCCTGGTTCCTTGACTTCACTTCTCGAGGGTAGGGAACCACCAGAAGGCCCTCAGAGGAGGACCTCAGTGCCCGTCATTGCAAAATGTTGTTGTTGTTGATGATCATAATAATAATAATAATAATAATAATAATAATAAATTTAATTTATATACTGCCCTATACCCGGAGCTCTTGGGGTGGTTCACAGGATAATTTCAAAATATAAAACCACAAAATACATAATCAAAATAAAAACAGTAACCCAGTACCCCCCCAACCACATTTTAAATATGCAGCGTCTAATTTGCTACCGTGTGACAATGAGAGTGTGGATCACATCCCATGATATGAACAAGCCTTTCTTTCCCCCTTTTTTTGAAAGTCATCTCTCGCTATTTTTTTTAATAATATTTTTTATTAAGTTTTATTTTACAATATATAAATAATTCCTCCTTTTTCACTTTGTTTTTGCTCCTATGAGCTAGTTGGCTCCCTCCCCCCCCCCCGCCTGGTCTCAGGGATACTTTAATTCTTTATTTTCTCATCGCATTCCCCTTCCTTCCTGATTATATTACACCAATTTCAATTACGCATTTTAAAGAATATGTAAAAAGGTAGCGTTGTCATCATTACAAGTCTTCGTAAGTCAGTCCTGCTAGCACTGTTAATTGTTTACCATTGTCCTTCAAATATTGTATAAATTTACCCCAGCCTTTCTGGAAAGCTTGTTCCTGCTGGTTTCAGATTTTCCCAGTCAGCTTCGCCAGCTCTGCATATTCTATCATCTTCGTCTGCCGCCCATCAATTGTTGCTAATTCCTGTTGCTTCCATTTCTGGGCTAACAATAATTTCTGGTCTCTCTTAGGCATG
This sequence comes from Podarcis liolepis, assembly GCF_965112155.1. Classification (NCBI taxonomy): domain Eukaryota; kingdom Metazoa; phylum Chordata; class Lepidosauria; order Squamata; family Lacertidae; genus Podarcis; species Podarcis liolepis. The sequence goes on along the minus strand of NC_139554.1, from coordinate 8,681,432 downwards.
GGTTGGCTGTCAACTTTTCCCTTTTCTTGCGAGGAATCATATTCGGAATAAGAGAATTTCCCTTAAAAAAAAGGGAAACGTTGACAGCTATGAACCTAAGGCCTGGGGGCCAGATCCAGCTGAATCGCCTTCTAAATCCAGCCCGCGGACGGTCCAGGAATCAGCATGTTTTTACATGAGTAGAATGTGTGCTTTTATTGAAAATGCATCTCTGGGTTATTTGTGGGGCATAGGAATTAGTCCCCCCCCCCCAATACAGTGGTACCTCAGGTTAAGTACTTACTTTGTCCTGGAGGTCTGTACTTAACCTGAAACTGTTCTTAACCTGAAGCATCACTTTAGCTAATGGGGCCTCCTGCTGCTGCTGCTGCGCCGCTAGAGCACGATTTCTGTTCTCATCCTGAAGCAAAGTTCCTAACCTGAAGCACTATTTCTGGGTTAGCGTATGTAACCCGAGGTACCACTGTAGTCCGGCACCCCACAAGGTCTGAGGGACAGTGGACCAGCCCCCTGCTGAAAAAGTTTGCTGACCCCTGCTCTTAGGGATCGATATGAGCAAACCTTTCAACCAGTGTGCATGTCCCGCATTGCTCCTTCCTCGGGGGCAGGAACAGCACATGGTCCCACCCCCAGCTCCCAAAACAATGTGCATAGTATTTTACACTATGCTTTTTAGTGTAGTGTATTATACTATACACTTAGAGATTTTGATTATTGGGCGGTATATAAATCCTGTTAAATAAATAAATAGTTCCGGAAACCAGTCTTGTTAAAAATTTTAGCTGTTTGTTGTTGTACGTTGTTTTAAGTGTTCTGGTTTTCATTGTTCTTATCTGTTGCATTTTATCTTAAGCCTCTCTTTCAGAGACTTCCCACCCATAAGGCGACTTACAGACATAAGAAATACTATTAACTAAAATAATAATTTTGACCCCTGTTGTAGGAAATCCCACGAGTCCCACTCCTGGCTGTAGAAATACAACAAAGCTTAAAATGGCAAGGAAAGTTCAGGAACCAAGAAGACAAAAACTTTAATAAAGAATGGGAATTTTTAAAATAACTTATCTAGGAGACCACTGTTGGCAGATGAAACCATTAGCAGGATTCTAATAACACTTGTAATGTAAGCAAGTACCATGGACAATATGGAGAGAGATATAATACAGATTATGAAATAATATGCAATTGAAAAGGTTGACAATAGGACCCACGGAAGGGAGGGTGGGAAGTCTCGAGATTCATAGAAATCTCTAAATGGGGATATGTATTTTGTATTGTTATAATTCTACACTTGTAAAATCAAATAAAAATTATTCCCGAAAGAAATAAAATGCTTAATTGAATAACCAGCCACTTCTTACCTGTTGCAACATGCAAAACCCGAAACGCCCGCCTCCCTCAGCTTATTGAGAAGGTTTTGCTGTGCTCAACTGTGCAACCCAGGGCATGTTTACTCAAAAGTAAGCGCCGCTGAATTCACTGGGGCTTCCTTCCAACTTGGCATACGCAGGACCTTAGAAAGCCCAGGGCTGTCGTGTTAGTGATGCTCTGGGCATGCAAACCGCTGTAGACAATCTCCATGGGGACTTAAGCTATAGCTCGTGTTCCCTCCCACCCCTGGCCCATGTAGGAAGGCTTAATTTATCATTTTACAACAATACCGTTATTATCCACAGCCCCTCCAGAGATTCCTTAATCCTGGCTCAACAGCAAGCTGCTGTGTCAGCAGCAACTCTGTAAAATTCAGTATGGCAAAGGAAGGTGCCGTAGAACGTTGACTTTCTGTGCAGAAATTTCCAGGTTCAAACCCCGTCATTGCCAAACAGCGCTGGAAAATCCTCTGGCCTGAAGCCCTAAAGTCCCTCTCCCAGTTGGTGTTGGCAGTATGGAACTAGATACCGGTAATTATTTATTAAAATGGTATACCTCCCCTTTCTCCGTAGAGCTCAGGACAGTTCAAAGCATTTGCCATATTTTTCGCTCTATAAGATGCACCAGACCACAAGATGCACCTAGTTTTTGGAGGAGGAAATCAAGAAAAAAAAATTCTGAATCTCAGAAGCCAGAACAGCGAGAGGGATCGCGGCGCAGTGAAAGCAGCAATCCCTCTTGCTGTTCTGGCTTCTGGGATAGCTGCGCAGCCTGCATTTGCTCCATAAGACGCACACACATTTCCCCTTACTTTTTAGGAGGGAAAAAGTGAGTCTTATAGACCAAAAAATACGGTAATTATTCTTAAAAAAAAAAATACATTTATTTGCTGCGTTTTCCACCAAGAAGCTCAAGGTGGTGTTGTACATGATTTTCCTCCTCCCCAGTTCATCCTTGGGCTAAGAGATGGTTGCTGGTCCAAGGTCACCCAATGAGCTTCATGGTTGAATAGTGATTTGAACCCTGGTCTCCCAGGTCATAGTCAAACACTCAGTCCATTAGGCCACACTGGCTCTCATAAAAATACAAAGTAAAAGCACAAAATACGTCATTTTATAGAAATTTATTTATGTATGCTACTACAGCAGCAAGAATGCTGCTTGCTCCAAAGTGGAAAGATGCAGAAGTCCCAGCAAAGGAAGAATGGCTAGAAAAACTTACGGAACATGCAGAAATGGCAAAACTTACCGGAAGAATAAGAAATCAAGATAACAAACTTTTTATAAAACAACATAAATAGGTTATTGAATATTTACAGGTAAATTGCAAACAGATAGAAACATTAGCAGGATTATTGTAACAACCTGCAGTTTCATAATAGTATATATTTAGAGTAGATAATTAAATGAATTTGGATATGCAGAAGGTATTAAATAATAACTTTAAGGAACCGCAGAAATAGGGGGGAAGGAAGTCAAACTTTGAAATGTTAAATTGATTGTAAAACTAATGAAATGTATAAACTTGGAAAGTATAAATAAAAGCTTTTAAAAAGACACAAAAAGACAGTGGAACCTTGGTTCTCAAACTTAATCCATTCTGGGAAGTCCGTTCGACTCGGGGAACTGTTCGAAAACCAAGGCACGGCTTCCGATTGGCTGCAGGAACTTCCTGCACTCAAGTGGAAGCCACATCCAAAAACATTCACAAACCAGAACACTCACTTCCGGGTTTGCAGCGTTCAGGAGCCGATTTGTTCAGGAGCCAAGCTGTTCGACTACCAAGGTACCACTGTACATAGTAAAATAGATGGAGTGATGGCATTCCTTGATTCCTGGGCTCCCACGAAAGGGCTTCCTATTAAACCGCAGAAATAATAGGATTATTTATCTTTTTTTGGTAACTTCATTTTGCATCATGCTGTGTGGTCTAATCTAACTTGAGCAGTGTCCAATATTCTAGCAATGGGTGGGTAGGTTTGGGTTGAATACAAGGTGAATATGAATATATCATGTTTAGGGAAGTTTTTAATCAGGCACCCCCAAACTCAGCCCTCCAGATGTTTTGGGACTACAATTCCCATCATCTCTGACCACTGGTCCTGTTAGCTAGGGATGATGGGAGTTGTAGTCCCAGAACATCTGGAGGGCCAAGTTTGGGGACGCCTGTTTTTAATGTTTGAATTTTTATCGTGTTTCTAATGTTCCGTTGAAATGTTCCGCTCAGAGTGGGCGGGGTAGAAATTAATAATAATAATAATAATAATAATAATAATAATAATAATAATAACAACAACAACAACAACTGTAGTTTTCCATGTATAAGACTAGGTTTCCCCCCTAAAAAAATATTGTCAAAAATTGGGGGCATCTTATACACGGATACATCTCCCCCCATTTTCTTAAATCTGAGTCTCCAAAAATAGGGGGGTGTCTTATACATGGGGGCATCTTATAGATGGAAAAATACGGTATATAGCATTGGGGGTAGTGCAGGGGGCAGGGAGAGGGAGAGAGCAATAGTGAAGAATTTCAAGTTTTGATTCCAGGGTTCGCATGAGATGCAGCAGTTACCAGGGGAGACAACAGGACGCGTTTCCAGGAGCAGCTTTTTTCATCTTTTAAAGGCTTGAAAGCAACATCTATTCCCACCCTCCACCCCACAGACTAAACATAGCCGTGCTGTTTGGTTTTTTGGCATACTGCTTGCTTGTTGCTGCAAATGAGTTTAGTCGTTTTCCTTTAGGGAGGGTGACACAGAAGAAAATGGGCTTGGTTTCTGCCTTCCTTACTCCACCTGCTGCTCTCCAAATCTTTGGACCACAATTCAAATTCAGTTGCAGCACAATCGCAGCAGAGAAGGAATTGCTCCCAGCCTTTGGTTTTATGTGGGGAGGGTTGCTACTCACGGCAGCAAAGGATGCAGAGGCAGATGTAGGGAGACCGGCAGGCACCTTGCGAAGCTGAATTAACAATTCCCTGTTATCCAGGTCAGCAGCCCCAGTCCCCTTGTCTGCCAAGATTATCTGCCAGGATAATCTTTGCAGCGCCTCTGTGCAGGGGTGGGAGGAAAGAGACACTGTGGGGGTCAAAGCACACAGAGGAATAATTGCATCCTCAGCCTGCAGCTGTAGCCATCGAGTTTGGGAGGCGGACCTCCTGATTTGAGGAATCGGAAGCAAAGCAGGATGGGATACGTGGACCTTTTAATATTTGCACAGAATTTTAAAAGGTGCATCTTCTCCCCTCCTTTCGCCCTGACATATGTCAAGCTGCACCTGCAGAAATGCACCACTGTTAAGTACGCAGAATGCTTTTCCATCCAATTATAATATACGTGGATTGTTAGTATCTTGATAGATCTGCCGATCATCAATGAAACACTGGGGGGTGGTTTGTTTTTGTGTAACATGAATGAACACTGTGGTCATCACCCTGTCTTTCCTTCTCTCTTTGCACTGAGTGCTCTAATGTTATATTCTCCTTTCATAGAAACTGTGGTTTGCCATTACACCTGAAATCAGTAAACTGTGGTTTGCGTGAGCTATAAAAACCTGGATTGTAGACCAGGGTCTGCTCTACATTAAGCTCTATTTTACTGCTATTACAGTGGTGCCCCGCAAGACGAATGCCTCGCAAGACGGAAAACTCGCTAGACGAAAGAGTTTTCCGTTTTGGAGGTGCTTCGCAAAACGAATCTCCCATGGGCTTGCTTCGCAAGACAACAATGTCTTGCGAGTTCCTGCGGGTTTTTTCCCCCTTTCCCCCCTTTTTCTAAGCCACTAAGCCGCTTATCAGCTGATCCGATAAGCCGCTAAAAGCCGCTAATAGCACTAATCCGCTAATCCGTCAATGGGCTTGCTTCGCAAGACGAAAAAACCGCTAGACAAAGAGAATCACAGAACGGATTCTTTTCGTCTTGCGAGGCACCACTGTATTACTTCTTACCTCTTACAACAGACATTGCACTCACCCATACTTAACGTTGCTGCTTCTACTTTCATAGAAACCATGGTTTGCCATTACATCTGACATCAACAAGCCGGTTTGTGTGAATTGCCACCCTTTCCCCAACCTTCCTCTACCCCACCTTTGACCTTGCAGTGGATCTGTGGGAAGGAAGTTTAATCCTCCGATTTATTGACTCAACGGACATATTAATGATGGCCGTATTAATTGCTGTTTCTTGGATGCTGCTTCTCAGTGTGCACTTGTGCACCTGCCTAGCAGCTGACATGCTCGCCCGATAGTAGATGGCGCGGGGGGGGGGGGAATGAGGCATGTGGCGAGAAAAGCCATCAGAGGTGGCAGCTAATACACAGGGGGAAGATCAGCAATGTCAGGGGACATGCAGAATGGCACTTGGAAAGATAGCCAGCTTCCTGTGCCTTTACTTGCAGTAGTGAGCTAGATGCATCTGACCCAGTATAAGACAATAGGTTTCCAATGAGCTGCTCCAGATTCATGGGGGTTTTCTGTGTGTGGTTGTATTCTGCAACGTGTTGCTGATGCAAGAAATGGCGGAGTTATACTGGATTATCCACAGCCATTCTACTTTATTTGTCGTTCTGCAATTCTTCTCCAGTTTTGCAGCGTCATTGCCATCTGAAGATGGTGGTGATGATGATGATAATAATAATAATAATTTAAAAAAAAAATTGTACCCCGCCCATCTGGCTGGGTTTCCCCAGGCACTCTGGGCGGCTTCCACAAATACCAAAAATACACTAATATGTCATACATTAAAAACTTCCCTGAACAGGGCTGCCTTAAGATGTCTTCTAAATGTCAGGTAGTTGTTTATCTCTTTGACACCTGGTGGGAGGGCGTTCCACAGGGCGTGCGCCACTACCAAGAAGGCCCTCTGCCTCGTTCCCTGTAGCTTTGCTTCTCGCAATGAGGGAACCGCCAGAAGGCCCTCGGCGCTGGACCTCAGTGTCCGGGCAGAACGATGGGGAGGAACTCTTGTGCACCAAAAGTGGGACAAAGTCCTCCAAACATTGGTTGCATGGAAAGTTACAGGATTTCAACAAGAAGTTCTGGGGTGTTTACCAGTTGGACACAAAGCTGTATCCCTCCCTCTGGAGCTTGTGGCCTCTCCTTCCTTAGAGGTTTTTAAGCAGAGGTTGGATGGCCATCTGTCATGGATGCTTTCGTGGAGATTCATCAGCATTGCAGGGGGTTGGACTAGATGACCCTTGGGGTCTTTTCAGCACCAGGTAAAGGACTTTCTTTTCACCCAAACCTTTTAAATAGCTCACATAGTCTGATCCTCTCAGTTTGTAAATTTGAGATTGCTGTGATTCTTGTTTACCTTGTATTTAGGTTGGGTTTCGATTTTATGGCCCGTTCTGCATTTTAATTTGTTGTTGATACCAGTTTATTATAAGCTGCTCAGAGGACTTTGTGTCACGAGCTGGCGTGTGGATCTAGCTAATAAATAAATAACGCAATACAATATTGCTTATGTATGCCACAGCTCAGAATAGGGATGCAAACTCCAATGAGCTCCCATGAGCATATCGCCCTACTGTGCGAGATTGGATTCACCGCAGCTCATCAGACTTCTCCAATTGCCTTAAAATGTTTTAATGGAGACTTAATGCTATCTTGTTTTGCTTTCTTCCGAGCTTGTAAAACCAAACAGCTCATGAAAATGTGAGATGCTAAGAAATAATACCCAGCTTTATCTCTCTCTCTCCCGCCCTTTCTAGAGCTAACAGCCCCATAGAAGTTATTTTCAGTATCTGCTCCAGTAAATAACTCTGCTTTATTTGATCAGGTATATTTACCCAACAGTGCTGTTCCATGTACAGTAATGAACTGACAGGCAAGTAGATAAAACATAGGTTGCCTCTGTTACCAGCCCATTAGGCATCATACAACATCAAAGGGATAAACCATCCCTTTGCTGTTGTGGTTTAAAATTTAGCATGAATACTTCAAACTCTCCAGATAAGAACACAAGAGGATCTGCCTAATTTCAGCAGTGCAGACGTGTCTTTCTAGCCTGAGGATAGGAAATCTGTGGTTTTCCTGCAGTTGTTGTCGGACTACATATCCCATCGGGACGCGGGTGGCGCTGTGGGTTAAACCACAGAGCCTAGGACCTGCTGATCAGAAGGTCGGCGGTTCGAATCCCCGCGATGGGGTGAGCTCCTGTTGCTCGTTCCCTGCTCCTGCCAACCTAGCAGTTCGAAAGCACGTCAAAGTGCAAGTAGATAAATAGGTACTGCTCTGGCGGGAAGGTAAACGGCGTTTCCGTGCGCTGCTCTGGTTTGCCAGAAGTGGCTTAGTCCTGCTGGCCACATGACCCGGAAGCTGTACGCCGGCTCCCTCAGCCAGTAAAGCGAGATGAGCGCCCCAACCCCAGAGTCCGTCACGACTGGACCTAATGGTCAGGGGTCCCTTTACCTTTTTACATATCCCATCAGCTCCTGCCATTGCAGCCAGTGATCAGGGATGATAGGAACTGTAGTCCATCAGTGTCTGACTGGAGGGCCACAGGTTCCTTATCTCCCATGTAGACAACACTCAGCTAGATGGATCAATGGTCTAGCGTGGTACAGTCAAACCTCGGTTCGCGAACGGCTCCATTTTTGAACGTTTCAGCTCCCGAACGCTGTAAACCCAGAAGTAAATGCTCCGGTTTTCAAACATTTTTTCGGAAGCCGAACGTCTGACGCGGCTTCCGCTTGAGTGCAGGAAGCTCTTGCAACCAATCGGAAGCCGTGCCTCGGTTGTTGAATGTTTTGGAAACCGAGCGGGCTTCCGGAATGGATTACGTTCGACAACTGAGGTTTGACTGTATAAGGCAGTCGACTGTGTTTGTATGTTAAGACTTTCCTGCCCAAACCGCCTCTTCCGTACAGCTATCCAAGCTTGACAAGCCTTGTTTTACAATGCATCACACACACACACACACACACCCTGTCATAAGCATGGGATTTCTCTCGGTGTGTTTTGTTTCCTGAGCAAGGTTCCTGCCATTGGTCATTCAGAGTGAATGGAGCCATTAGGTGTTTCCAACATGGCGGGTGCTTGGCGCATTAGACATGACAGAAAGGTTCCCAATAAAAAATAAAATAAAAAAGAATGTCGCACATTGTTTTTTGCCACTAATTTGACCTCGCTGTCAGGGCAGCGGGAGGCTATTTCAACACTGGGGCAGGGCTTTCCCCCCAACTGGAACTTTCTGGAACTCAGTTCTCTAAGGTGTTCGCCATTCTAAGAGAACAAGGGAGGCGTACAATGTGAGCACCTCTTTTCCTAGAAAAATAGCACTGCATTGGGGGATGCGTGTGGGCCCAGATTAGGATTGTGTCTATACCAGCATTTCCAGAATAAGAAATGTGCCAGGCCAATGCTTTGGCCTGACTGTTCCTCGGGCTAACCTGCTGTTGTTATTTATTGAATTTGTTAGCTACTTTACCTTGCTCAGGACAACCCAAAGCAACTTGAAAGAAAGAAAGAAAGAAAGAAAGAAAGAAAGAAAGAGGCCATTCTCTCCTCACTCCTCACATACCGGTAGCTATATTAAAACCAAGGTGGGGAAATTAATTCATGAAGAACATCTCACCCACTTCTAAAGCACCACACACACAGGTAGTTAAAGGCTTAGTTATAGAGGCAAGTTTTTGCCTGGCACCTGACCTACCAGGGAGTGGAAGAGCGTGAATGCCATCCTGTGATATAGATAGATAGATATAGATATAGATATAGATATAGATATAGATATAGATATAGATATAGATATAGATATAGATATAGATATAGATTAGATATAGATAGATAATGCAGTCATAGTGTGGGAGCACTCACAATGTGCCCTCTATGTTGTGGCTCTGTACGCAGTTTCATTTATGTCCTTACAGCAGGAATAAGGAACCATTTCATCCTAGCAGCCCAGATCTTTACCTACCCTGACCCCACAGGCCAGTTGTGACCTATAAAAGTTGACCCACAGGGATTCCTTTCCGGGAACACTCTGGCAAAGCTCCACCAAGCACAATTGAAGTCTCTGCTCAAAAACTGTGGCACCAGCTCATCGCCCAGTGACATGAGATGATTGATGGGTGAGTTTGGTGGGGGTTTTTTGGACCCCCTGGCAGAGTGCTCTGAAACCACTTACAACCATTCTTGAACTTTGGCGCCCTTCCTCTTGCGACAGAAACCGACCAACACACACGTCTAATGTTAAGCTCTGGAGGTGATATTCCTCAGGTGGCAGCCTCGCCGACGCGATCGGCCTTCTCAGCTCTGCTGTGGGGCTCTCAGCATGGCGACAAAGTTGTTGCTCGGGAAGCAATGAAGCTCTCGTCAATCACAATTATGTGTCTGGTGTTGCAGCACGTTGCTGTGCTGGTGAGGCAGCTCCCATCTGAGCTGTGTGCGTACCACTGCATGACAAGATGCTCGCAAGATGTTGACTGCTGCGATTCAGTATTGCCATTTTCCCTTCAGCTGCCAAGAAGCGAAGGGAGGTCAAGTCCAAGGGCAACAGAATTGAGTCCAAGGTTGGCAAAGGGCAGAGCTTCTTGTTCCAAATCACATTAGGAAACTGCAACTAATCCAGAATGCTGCACTTACACTGTTGACTGGGAGTGGCCACTGGGACCATGTTACACCGGTCCTAAAGGATCTTCACTGGCTCCCAGTACATTTCCGAGCACAATTCAGAATGTTGGTGCTGTTGGTCCCTCATCTTCTGAAGGATCTATACTTTGGGGGACCTATAAAAACATGTAACCAGTCGTTTATCTTTCAGCACAGTGATTTTCCATAATTGTGACCAAAAGAGTTAACTTCTTAGCCTGCCTCCCTAGTTCTTCAGATCGTTCCTGTTGCATCTCCTCATTAAAATTCATTCCTAGTACAGTGCTGCATATTCTGTCTACACCCTGGTGGAACAAGATTAATAGGTTTTTATTTACTCTGAAATAAGTGTGGCAAAGCATGTATTGCCCAACTGCAAGGAGTAGCTTGATAAATTAATTCTTACATTTGAGATCGTCTGTACTGCCTCTTTTACTAGGCAGAAGAACTAAACGGCCTCAGCCCAGTGTACCTGAAGGAGCTTCTCTACTCCCATCATTTAGCCCGGATACTAAGGTCCGGGTCCAAGGGTCTTCTGGCGGTTCCCACACTGTAAGACGTGAGGTTACAGGGAACCAGGCAGAGGGCCTTCTCAGTAGTGGCACCCTCCCTGTAGAATCCCCTCCCATCAGATGTCAATCAGATAAAGAACTACACAACTTCTAGAAGACATCTGAAGGCAGCGGCTGTATTGGGAAGTTTTTAACGTTTGACGTTTTATGATGTTTTTATATTCTGCTGGAAGCCACCCATAGTGACTAGGGAAACCCCAGCCAGATGGGTGGGGTCTAAATATTATTATTATTATTATTTAATAGTTATTATTATTTATTCTTGTTAAGAGGGAAGGGGGGTTATTGGGTTGTTCTTGTTTTTGTTTTTATTATGTGTTGCGTGTTTTCATATTGTGATTTTATGATGAGAACTGACCTGAGACCTGCGGGTAAAGGGCAGTGGATACAAATTTTAATCATCATCATCATTGTCATCATAAGTTGCCGCCAGCAATGGCCGCCATGTGTCACGTTCCTCCATTCCCTCCAGATGTTGGATTTCAGCTCCAATCATCTCTGACCATTGGTCTTGCTGGCTGGGGCTGATGGGACGACGTCTGGAAGACACCAGCGCTCTCCTCAGCCGAGCAGTTTAAAGACGTGGCGGGAGGAACAAGAGCTTGTTTCTCTCTATTTGCTGGTATGAGGGACCAACCGCGATGGCGGTTTCATTCAGTGGTATGATATATTGCTGGTGAAACCACCATGGCTTCTCTGAGTCCCTTTGTGTTTTTTTAAAAATAAAATATTTATTAAAGGTTTTAAACATTTATAACACCAAACACATACAACACCATCACCAAAATAAAAAGAAAAATACACACAAGACAAAAGAAGTACACCATGATTAAGTTTCAAAAACCAAGTTTCCATAACCTTCTTTTTGGACCTCCTCACATCTCCCTTTCCTGCGTTCCCATTTATGAAATTATATTTCAGCAGTGCTTCACCTACTCTCAATTCTTATTTTTATACCTTTCAAATATTATGTCTCCAGTTTTTAAACTTTGTTGTCAAATATTTAAGAATTTAAATTTGACATAATATTAATCAAATTTCATCCTTGTTCTTATAGCTCAATTATTTTCATACTTCTTTCCACTACTTTACTAGTGCCAAATTATTTTCTATCCTGCATCATTTTAACATTCATACAATTTACAATACTTTTGCAAATAGTCCTTACATTTTTTCCAGTCCTCTTCCACTGTCTCTTCTCCCAGGTCTCGGATTCTGCCAGCCATTTCTGCCAGTTCCATATAGTCTATCAGTTGCATCTGCCATTCTTCCAGAGTGGGCAAATCTTGTGTCTTCCAGTATTTTGCGATGAGTATTCTTGCTGCAGTTGTTGCATACATAAAGAAATTTCTATCCTTTTTTAGCACCATTTGGCCGACAATGCCCAAAAGGAAAGCCTCTGGTTTCTTCTCTGAGTCCCTTTGCCTCCAGGACCTTGTTGCAGCTTGTTTCTCCCTCGGCAAGTTGAGCGCTGCAGGGACTCAGGAGCAGCGAAGGTTTCACTAGCGATATACCGCTGATTGAAACCGCCATTGTGGTCACCATCGCTCCTCATACCGGCCCTGGGCGATATATCAATATATCACCCAGGACTATCAGGAAGGATGGGAGTTGTAGTCTAGTAAAATCTGGAGGCCACAATATTGGGAGAGAGCAGTCAGGGATTGGGGAAGAGGCTATGTAGATGTCATAGGTAAATAAAATGGAGAGTTTGTCGCTATTATCCAGAATTCTTCAGGAAATATTTTTAAAATTAGTTAGCCTGTTAATTAATGTATTTGTTTCAAGCAGAGATAATTGTCACAAAAGGATCATTGCAAATCAAGCAAGGGATTAAAAACACGCACAAATTAATCTTAATGTTAATAAAAAACATTAATAACATTAATGTTAATAAAAAACAAAACACTTTCCTGACCGCTTATACCAGGTGCAATATGGGCAGTGCTATTTTTCCTAAAAATTTTTTTTTGCAGAAGCCACTGCTATGGTATCGGTAACCGATTTTTCCCACATCAGCCTAGATCCTTGGAAAGTCTGTAAGCCCCAGTAGGCTATTACGAAACTCTCTCCCCTGTGGTCCCTCAACATAGCCAGCTGTTTTCATACTAATCAGCTTTAAGATGCTAAACAGTTGGGGTGAGATAATGTGGAATGGTGGGGAAGGGTCTGTTACGTTGGGCTTATAAATCCTATCATGGACAATCAGGGTAAATAAAACTGATACTCCATTGCTCTCTGGCGGAATATAATTGCTATCCAGAATTAGCTAGGGAGGTAGATAGATAGATTGATTGATAGGTTTATGTGTATATATATGGGAGCCGTATCTATATCTATATCATCTATATCTGTATCTGGACATTGTTGTTTTTGTCCTTAATAGGTCCTTGGAAGCATTTCCCCCTTGCTAATCCTATTGATTTACTCTTCACTAAATATAATCTGCAGCCTTGTTTATTTGCTCAAAATAGAATTCTTCTGAGCATCAGTGTCCCCCGAGGAATGCAGAACGAAAGTGGGGAGGAGGGAGAGTCCATATTAATCATAAATAAAACATAAAACATAATGTTTAGCATTGTAATAGGGAAATCACATAAATGTTTAAGGAGGATGTTTGCAGGATCCTTGGCAATGGAATACTGACTAGTATAAATAAAATGGAATGGAATACTGACTAGTATGAATAAAAATAAAAATTTCAGTGTTACGTTTCACAATGGGGTGTTCTCTCCTCTAACACCCCTCTCCAAAATGCCAGAGCACCCTTGCTTCGGAGTAGTCTGGTGGGCCTTTTGTTCTCAGAGCTTGTATCATTGCAGGGTCCTTCTATGGGCTTCTCCTACCTTCTTGTGCTCTGAATCGTTCCTTCTCTTCCCCTCTTCTACTTTGGTCAGGCCACACATGAAATACTGTGTCCAGTTCTGGGCACCACAGTTTAAGAAGGATATTGACAAGCTGGAATGTGTGCAGTAGAGGGTGACCAGAATGATCAATGGTCTGGAAACCAAGCCTGATGAGGAACGGTTGATGGAGTTGGGGGCGTTTAGCCAAGAAAAGAGAGACTGAGAGGAGATATGATAGAGATCTTCAAATAGTGGAACAGACTCCCTCGGAAGGCAGTGAACTCTCCCCTTCCGTGGGAGGTTTTAAAGCAGAAATTGGATGGTTATCTGTCGTGGAAGCTGCAGCTGAGATTCCTGCAATGCAGGAGGTGGAATAGATGACTCTTGGTATTGTTGTAAACAAAAACTGCCCTTTTCCCCTTATGGGGTATCCAAGAGCCCATATAGAGTCCTTACATAGGTTCCCTATTGGTGGGAGAGAATAACAGAGGCCAACCAGAGAATATTGAGAAGCAAAGCAGCTAGTAAGCTTGATCTTAACAGGGTGCTCCCCTCACCTGCAGGAGAGAGGAGGAACCCAGAAAAATGGCATGCAAGGCCTTATAAAGACTTTTGAAATTTCCATCCTGTAGATCAAGACCACCCCCAGAAACATCATACATACATCACAGAAGGGGTGTAACCTAAGACCACCCCTCAGATACATCACACCTACATCACAGAAAAGGCGGTCTAAAACAGAAATTTGAATATTGTTTTTCTCCTGTTGTTGTTTATCTCCTGTCTGGCAGGTTACTTGACTGGATTGCCTAGGGCAGTGTTTCCCAACCACTGTTCCGCGGCACACTAGTGTGCCGCGAGATGTTGCCTGGTGTGCCACGGGAAAAATTAAAAAATTCGAAAGATTTTTTTTTTTAAGTCAAATTTTCGATTGGGGCGCCGTCACTAGATGACCCCTGGGGTTCCCTCCCTCCCTCCCGCTCTGCGCCTCCCTCCTCCTCCTCCTCAGGGGAGGCCCTTCCTGGCTCTCGGCCAAGGCTTGGCGGCTGCCACTCACTCACTCGCTCGCCCACCCGTCCCTCCATCCCTGCACCCGGCCTCTCCCCCTCCGTCCCCGGCGCGGGGGCTGCCGGGATCCGTAGTCCCCTCGCCCTTGGGCTCCGCGCCTGCGCGGGGTGCGCGAACTACGTTTCCCAGCGTGGCCTGGCGGGCCGGGCGTTTTGTTTGAAGCGCTCTTCTCCCGGCCATGGAATGAGCGCAGCGGCCGGGCGGGCAGGGGCTCTTCCGCGCAGACCCCGCGCAGCCTGCCTGCGCCCCCGCGGAGATCGGGCGGCAGGATGGAGCCCGGGGATCCCCGCGGAGGCGGAGCGTCGGAGGCGGAGGCTGCCCCCCAGGTAGGGCTGCGTCGGGGGGGTATTTTTGCAATGCTGCATCCGCGCCGGAGGGGACGCATCGGACCGCGGGGAGACCCCTTGGCGTGCGTGCAAGGCAATGCATACATGCAGGCGTTGCATGGAGTGCAGTGCAATGCAATGGCAACGCGGCGCCCTGCATGCATGCATGCAACTTCCACCGGCGCTCCGGACTTGGCAGGTGAGGGGGGTCCCCAGTGGGCGGCAGAGAGAGCCGGGAGGGCGAAGGGGAGCCGGGGGGGGAGCAGCGCTACTCCCCGAGCCGAGCCCGGGGGGAAACTTCGGCGTCGTTGCGCCGGGTGTTGGAAGCGGAGGCTGGCGGGGGCCCCTCACCTGCAAAACCTGGTCGCCTCTCATATATTTCGTGCATTGCATTCATCGCCCGCTTTCTCCTCCAAGGAGCTCCCGGGGGCGCGCGTGGTTCTCCCCATGTTATCCTCGCAACAACAGCCCTGCGAGGTGGGTCAGGTGAGTGGCCCAAGGGAGCACCCAGGGATTGTCCTGGCCAGGTGGGGTGATTTGAACCCTGCTCTCTGCCCGGTCTTCGTCCTCATTTAGCCCCCACATGTGCATGACTGTGCATGACTGAGGTTTTCCCCCCTCGTCTTGGCTATGGTGTGAGTCTGTGCTGTTAATTAATGGGGTTCTGCCTTCGGAGAAGATGAGCCAGCCCTCAAGGAGGTGATTATGTAATTTGCTAGCAATTCATGTCCCTCCCGGCGTGACGCTGCGCGCTGACGTCACGGGGCTGTAATGGTGGTGTGCCTCGAGATTTTTTTCATGAAACAAGTGTGCCTTTGCCCAAAAAAGGTTGGGAAACACTGGCCTAGGGAGCCTGGCCATTCTTTTGTAGTGATAAATACTTAGTTCCTGGGCCTTGTCACAGGCTCACACCCTATTCATATATTAAGTGTAACCTTAAGACAGGATTTGTGAGGAAAGAGACAATGGGGAGCTTTCCCACTTTGACCTTGCAGAGAAAACATTTGGTCAGTTTAGGAATCAAAATGGTTCCAGGTTGGCCTTCCTGTGCTGATCTATGTATGTGCTTGGTTGGTACGCTTGTGAACATTACCATATATCTAAGACCATAATATTCCTATCACAGTATCCCTTCCAACTCTACAATTCTTTGATTCTCCTATGAGGGGAGTGAAGGAGTTGCACGGTTTGGGAAGGAAGCAGTCCCCTTTCTCATTTGTTCTGCCTGACTCTGCTGCCTCCCCCAGCTGAGATCCCTGTTAAATAAAAACCTAGGCTAAAAGAGCAGATTTGCTCTGCCACCAGTGCCTCCTCTTCTCCCAGTAGGATGGAGGGAAGCAGCACTGGTCAGCCCTAGCAACAGCGCTTCGCAGAGGCTATTATTATGCCCCAAACATAGGAAACCGTCTCATGCCAGCTCAGACTAATTGCTCAGCTATCCCGGTACAGTCTGCTCTGTCTGACAGCCTCTCTGCAGGGTTTGAGGCAGAGATTAATCGTTTGCATTACTCGCCACCCGAGATGTTTTAAACGGGAGATGCCAGGGAACGAACTTTAGGACATTTCGCATGCAAAGCATGCCCTCCGCCGCCGAGCGGCTGCCTCTCCCGCCTCCTTGAGTATCTGAAAAAGCGCCAGCGCTGTGTTTGAGAATGTGCAAGGGTTACTTAATTGATTAATCAGTGCATCAGTAAATAAATCCCAGAGATAAATGGTGCTTTGGAATCAGTTCCCGTAAGTTGCAGTGGCGACAGGGACAAATTCGTGGAGGAGTGGCTGCTAGCCATGGTGGCTATCTTCTGGCCCCCACCCCTGTCAGATGCTGAATGTCTCACCATACCGCTTGCTGGGGATCTCTTAAGTGGAGACAGTACTGTTGCATTCACAGGCATCTGGCTGGCTGCTGTGCAAATAGGACACTGGAGTAGATGGGAACATAAGGAGAGCGAGATTTAATGCTGGCCACCAGGCAATGGCTTTTCCCACCTGCCTTGCCCCACCTTCCAGCCCTAGGAGCCTTCTGATCAGAGGCATCATGTGCACAGGCAACTCCCCGTATGCGCGGGGGTCGCGCTCCTGGCCCCTGTGCATGTCGGCGGAGAGCGCATGAGCCCCATGCACGATGCCCCATTTTTGGGCCAGTTCTGGGTCTGTAGCTATGACAGAGAGAGAGAGTTTGTGCACATCAAGCAGACACACTTAAAATCGTCGCTGCTTGTATGTGTCGTCTGATGAACTGAATGGAAGATTATGAGCTATGGGGTGGAGAGAGAGAGAGAGAGAGAGAGAGAGAGCATGTGGATTCAACAGTGCTTAGTTTGCTCTGGGTTGCTGGTTTGTTAATGTTGCTACTACCGTTTTGTGGATTATGAGTGCTATAGTTTTCTGTGAATCTTATCACATGACTTCTGTCGTGGTTGTGCTGTTTAGCTTCTTTCTTTTCAGTCGATCTGTTAATAGCGTTTCACAGAATACCATTGTTTCGCTGATTTGCGATGGTTTTACTGATGATTTGTTAATGGTTCTACGCGATTTGTGTTGCATTTGTGGTGTTCTATTATGTTATTGTTATTTGTTGTTTCTGAGCTGCTTTGTGAAATATTCATTCAGGGAAGTTTTTAATGTGTGACATTTTAGTGTATTTTTGGTCTCTGTGGAATTATTATTATTATTATTATTATTATTATTATTATTATTATTATTATTCATTCAAAGAACTGGATGCTACAACAGGCCACTGGGCCTTCTAGTTCACAATCCTGTTCTCACAGTGGCCTGTGGGAAGCCTCCCCTGTTCTGTGGGCCAAACAGGATGCATACCGGACTTTACCCGACCCATGGGGTGGAGGGCCTCTTCCCCACCACTGCAGTATCCCATGCTGTTCATTCCCAAGTTTCTTCTGGCCCCCAGGACCAGAATTCCCCAAGAACTGGAGAGGGGAGGGAGAGCTGGGCAAGTCCTGTTCTGCTCAGGAAAAGGAAGTTAAGGGCATAAGGCAGGGGCCAGCAAAAATGTTCAGCCGCGGGCTGGCCCGCTGTCCCTCAGACCTTGTGGCGGGCCGGAGAAGCAGCGCTGGGGAGGGGGGGCTGGAAGAAGAGGTGAGGGGGGCAAGTAATCCTCCTCTCCACCCCCACCCCCAGTCGCTGCGCTTACCTTCCCAAGGGCTGCCGCCACCGCCACTGCTTCTTCTCGTGGGTAACACACACCACAATTGCCTCATTACGTAAATCATGTTCGGAATACCACAACACATACATAACTGGCTGTAAAGTAACATAACGTTATATATAATAAAACTGTAATCTAATTGTCATATCAAAAAATTGCAAAGCACTGTTCCTGATGGCAGGAACATATCACATTACTATTAACCTTCTTTATGTTTTTATTGTCGTAAAGTCCAAGGATAGTCAAGTCCAAAGATTGTCAAGTCCAACAATTACAACGTGGGTTGGCAGAGGGAACTCGTCCTCTCTGCTCTCTGGCCTACAGGAGCACCAGGGCTGTGATGGCGGAGGGAAGATGAGCGGCACGAAAGGGCTGGCTCCGGTGAGGGGCTGCTTAAAATGGTGCTCAGCCAGCTCAGCTCAGCCCCCTTCCTCCTCTAGGCAGGGTGGGGAGAAGCTAGGAGGAGGGAGGGAGGAGGTGCCGCCGTGGTAGAATCATAGAATCCTAGAGTTGGAAGAGACCACAAGGGCCATCGAGTCCAACCCCCTGCCAAGCAGGAAACACCATCAGAGCACTCCTGACATATGGTTGTCAAGCCTCTGCTTAAAGACCTCCAAAGTAGGAGACTCCACCACACTCCTTGGCAGCAAATTCCACTGTCGAACAGCTCTTACTGTCAGGAAGTTCTTCCTAATGTTTAGGAGGAATCTTCTTTCTTGTAGTTTGGATCCATTGCTCCGTGTCCGCTTCTCTAGAGCAGCAGAAAACAACCTTTCTCCCTCCTCTATGTGACATCCTTTTATATATTTGAACATGGCTATCATATCACCCCTTAACCTCCTCTTCTCCAGGCTAAACATGCCCAGCTCCCTTAGCCGTTCCTCATAAGGCATCGTTTCCAGGCCTTTGACCATTTTGGTTGCCCTCCTCTGGACACGTTCCAGTTTGTCAGTGTCCTTCTTGAACTGTGGTGCCCAGAACTGGACACAGTACTCCAGGTGAGGTCTGACCAGAGCAGAATACAGTGGCACTATTACTTCCCTTGATCTAGATGCTATACTCCTATTGATGCAGCCCAGAATTGCATTGGCTTTTTTAGCTGCCACGTCACACTGTTGGCTCATGTCAAGTTTGTGGTCAACCAAGACTCCTAGATCCTTTTCACATGTACTGCTGTGGTGTGTGTGAGGGAGAAGGGGGGGAATGGAATGGCACGGGGGGGGGGAATGGTGTAGCCCAAACAAACAGAATCCCCACGCTGATCCACGGATGGTCTGCGGGCCGGATCCTGAAGGCAGTTGAGCCTGATCTGGCCCGCAGACCTTAGTTTGCCGACCCCTGACATAAGGAGAGCTGGATGAGGCCAATGGCCCATCTAGTCCAGCAACCTCACAGCGGTCCTGGGGAACTCGCTGGCAGGATCCAAACGCAAGATCACTTCCAACCTCCTGCATTTTCCAGCAACTGGGATTCAGGCGGGTCCTGCCTCCACGTGGGGATGCAGTGCATAGCCTCCATCAGGACTAGTAGCTTTGGATAGCTCAGTTTGCTAGAGCGTGATGCTGATAACGGCAAGGTTGCAGGTTCGATCCCTGGACAGGCACATATTCCTGCATTGCAAGGGGTTGGCGCTCAGCATCCCTCCCAACTATGAATTGGTCTATTCTTCTTCTTAAGCCATCCAAGCTGGTGCCCATCGCTGGCTCTGGTAGGAGCCAGGAGACAACCCTACCTGTTGCTCGATCATATTTTTTATTTATTGCATCCAAGGAGCTCAAGGGGTGTGTGCATGGTTCTCCCTCCTCCCCATTTAATCCCTAAAACAAACAACAACCTTGTGAAGGTAGGGTTAGGCTGAGAGGCAGCCACTGGCCTAAGGCCACCCAGTGAGCTGCTTGCTGAGGGGGGATTCGAACCCTGGTCCCCCGACCCCTAGCCCAACACTCTAACCACTACACCACACTGGCTCTCATGTATATCCAAATATGCATGCTGCTGTTTCTTCTCTAATATCAGTGTACTGGAGGAAGCAAAGATCACCAGTGTTGAAGCCATGGTTCTTCAACATCAACTTCGTTGAACTGGTCATGTTGTGCGGATGCCTGATGATCGTCTTCCAAAGCAACTACTCTATTCCCAACTTAAAAATGGAAAGCGTAATGCTGGTGGTCAACAAAAGGGGTTTAAAGACTCTCTCAAGGCAAATCTAAAAAAAATGTAGTATAAACGCTGACAACTGGGAAACACTGGCCTGCGAGTGCTCCAGTTGGAGAACAGCTTTTACCAAATGTGTTATGGACTTTAAAGACCCTCGAACTCAGAACGCAAGGTAGAAAAGTGCTAAGAGGAAGGCACGCTTGGCAAATCCACACCGTGATCCAACTCCCACCTGGAAACCAATGTCCCCACTGTGGAAGGATGTGTGGGTCCAGAATTGGCCTCCACAGTCACTTACGGACTCACTGTTAAAACCGTGTTTATGGAAGACAATCATACTCGGCTACGAGGGCTCGCCAAAGAAGAAGAATGCGTTGCTGTCTGGCTGTCTCTTTTCAAGCAGTTTCCCCCTAAAAAAAAAAAAAAAAAACACAACCCAAAACAAGCTCTTTTGTGCTTTATTTGGCTCGAAGGCACGGCAACAGAGTAGGCTTCGCTGCGTCCTGTATATCATTTCACAGAGTTCTGGCAGCCGCCATCCTCCCTGACCTGCCACACGCAGCGATTAATCTGCACCTGACCTTTCTTTTAATCTGCAAATTGGGAATCTGTTCCATGCAGCCCTTCATTATGAAACAAAATAATAAAAAATACTAAGATGAGAGCCAGCCCAACACCCCCACCCCCCCGCCTGCAGAATAATCTCACTAGCTTGCTGGGAAGGGACGTGAAAGCGGGGAACCAGGCTGGCACTCGGAGAGGAGAGGAGCCGGGAAGAAAGGGTGGCTGTGCTCAATTCTGCACATGAACCCCTTTTATCTGTCTGCTTGTTTATCAAATTACTAGCATCCGTCTTCCTTCCAAAGGAGCCCAAGACAACCAAGACCCAAGGAGGGAGAAGACGTAGGTTTGTTGTTGTTGTTGTTTAGTCGTTTAGTCGTGTCCGACTCTTCGTGACCCCCTGGACCAGAGCATGCCAGGCACTCCTGTCTTCCACTGCCTCCCACAGTTTGGTCAAACTCATGCTGGTAGCTTCGAGAACACTGTCCAACCATCTCATCCCCTTCTCCTTGTGCCCTCCATCTTTCCCAACATCAGGGTCTCTTCCAGGGAGTTTTCTCTTCTCATGAGGTGGCCAAAGTCTTGGAGCCTCAGCTTCAGGATCTGTCCTTCCAGTGAGCACTCAGGGCTGATTTCCTTCAGAATGGATCGGTTTGATCTTCTTGCAGTCCATGGGACTCTCAAGAGTCTCCTCCAGCACCAGAATTCAAAAGCATCAATTCTTCGGCGATCAGCCTTCTTTATGGTCCAGCTCTCACTTCCATACATCACTACTGGGAAAACCATAGGTTTAACTATACGGACCCCAAGGCAACCAACATCCAAGTAGGGAGGGGACGTAGGTCAGGGTTGCCATATTTCAAAAACTGAAAATCCAGACAAAAAAGTTGAAGTTCTAAAGCTATTTTTATGGAAATTCACCAAAAAATTGACACTTCCAACATGGGTTGCCATATGCCTGGGTTTCCCCGGACATTGTTACCGGTTTTTGGAAATTCCACCCGACGGATTAATCCCGGACGTATGGCAGACCTACCATAGGTGGCTCAGTGTTAGGGCACCTGCTTTGCATTCAGAAGGCCCCCGATTCCTGCATTGCAGAGGGTTGGACTAATTGACCTTTGGGGATCCCCTCCAGCTCCACAGTTCTATGACTCTAACCCCTGGCATTTCCGGATAGGGCTAGGAAAGACTCACTTTTCTGAAACCTTGGACTCCGTATAAATGATCGCTCCCTCTATTTGTATATTCCTGGTTAAATGATACAATAAAAAATAAATTTAAGGGCATATTTAGAGCATTAAAAACAACAGCAATTAAAACATAAGAATATCTCAAAACGTGGCAGATCAATCCAGACCCCTCTCCCCGCATTCTGACGGGCGGGTTTGCAGAAACTTGCAGCAGACCAGAGCTAAGGAAAGGGTTGACTGGCTAGCACCAATCATGTACTGCAAAAATTTGGCATGCACATTTTCTCGGGGCAGGGAGGGTGTGATCCTGATCTCTTACGAGAATGGCCGTCTGTCATGGATGCTTTAGCTGAGATTCCTGCATTTCATGGGGTTGTACCTTCTCCTGGAGTGAATTGCCTTTTTTTTTTTTTTGCCCCAACCACAGTTTATTCATTTATTTAAACCCTTTTTTTTCTGTAAAATCCCGCTCTTAAAAAAAGTATCCGAAAGAGGCTTTCAGATGCCAGCAGTTTGACAGTCTCTGCCCTTAGGCGTGCAGTTCAAAAAGACATGGCACAAAAGGAAGAAAGGTTTGGAAGGGAGGAGGAGGGAAACAAACTCACACACTGCTCCTTAAATTAAACAGTCCTTGTAAAGGCCAGCTGGAATGGAAAGATTTCAAGGAGAGGAGGAGCCAGAAACCACTATTCTCCTAGCATACTCTGCATTGATGTGAGGCACTACATTAATTATTATTATTATTATTATTATTATTATTATTATTTATTAATACCCCACCCATCTGGCTGGGTTTCCCCAGTCACTCTGGGCAGCTCCCAACAGAATATTAAAAACACGATTAAAGATCAGACATTAAAAACTTCCCTAGGCAGGGCTAATGCCAATCTGCTCTGTGTTTGCTAAGCAGCTTCCGAACTGTGGATATAAAATTCTGCTTAGTTTGGGAAGCTGGTCAGCCATCCCAAAGGGTAGTTTCGCTTCTGACACATCCCTTAACTGCCCTAAGGTGAGAGTGGGGGAATTCAAACTCTCTCCAGGGAAAAGAGGTACTGTAGGGAAAGGACGTGCAAGTCTTGCGGCTCGCTCCTGCGCTCTGAACCGCGCTTAAAGGAGACGCATTAGGTCTGCCACAGCCCATATACTCCAGAGACAGATTTGCCAGAGCGGCGTCGGTGTGAACTTGCGTTTCTCAAAGCATATTCTCCAGTCTGAACACACGAGATACCAGAGGAGCATGAGTGGATGTTCTGCAGGAATGGAGAAAATTAAGTTTACTGGTCTGTCTGGGTGGGGCGTGGGAGGGGGGGAATGTGCGCATTCTGTTGCCAGGAGAGCACTTTTCCGTAGGTGAAGGTTCAGTGAAGTGTGGGCTCCATTTACCCGTCAGAAGAGATCAGCTTGACAGAGCGATCTGCTCAAGGAAAGTTGGAGGGACTACACGGTCTTGCCAGCCAGTTGCCGTTAAAGCTTGTGCAATATTTATGCCCTTATTCCTGTAAGAGGCAAGGTTTCTTATTGTTTTCTTCTCATTTTTCGTACATCAGTGGGAATAGATATACTCCGCCTTTTATATCGGCTCTCAATCTGTTCCCTTTTATAGCTGGAGGTTTCCTTATTGTTGCCCGAATAAAAACAGCTGACACCTCGGCACAAAGGTATACGCCTTTTTAAATGCAGCGGGACAAAATAGCCGTCCTTGGGGAATTGCAAAAAGGCGACAGGAGAGGGTGTGTGGGAATCTCTCCGCGCAGCCCTGAATCACACTCTTTCTGCTGTCGAAGTTGGTGGCTTCGTCAAACAAGCCCACTTTTTATTACACTTTTTAAACAGCAAGAATCTAGGCCTCGGGAATGAGGAGGAAAATCGGGGGGGGGGGGGGACAACAACTCCCAGCAGCTAACCAGTTTCTGACTGTAAGAGCTGTTTGACAGTGGAATGGGCTCCCTCGGAAGGTGTGGACTCTCCTTCCTTGGAGGTTTTTAAGCAGAGGTTGGATGTTAATAATAATAATAATAATAATAATAATAATAATATATTTATACCCCACCCCTATAAATATTAAAATACTGAAATGCATCAAACATTAAAAGCTCTAAACAGGGCTGCCTTCAGATGTCTTCTAAAAGTCTGGTAGTTCTTCTTCTCTTTGACATCTAGTGGGAGGGCGTTCCACAGGGCGGGTGCCACTACCGAGAAGGCCCTCTGCCTGGTTCCCTGTAACCTCACTTCTCGCAATGAGGGAACCGCCAGAAGGCCCTCGGTGCTAGACCTCAGTGTCCGGGCAGAACGACGGGGGTGGAGACGCTCCTTCAGGTATACTGGACTGAGGCTTTAAAGGTCAGCACGAACACTTTGAATTGTGCTCGGAAACGTACTGGGAGCCAGTATAGGTCTTTCAAGACTGGTGTTATGTGGCAAGGATGCTTTATTGGAGATTCCTGCATTGTAGAAGGTTTGGCTACGATTCTTTGATTCTTGAGACGTGAACGCATATTTCTCTGGTTTGTGCTCATCTGTGGATTCTTCATGGCCGGTGATGTCTAAATAGCTCCACAGGGGCTGGAAACTCATGTCTTCTTTTCAGAGCATAAAACTGAGTCACTTGAAAGCCACCTACCATAGAATACTTAAAAGAGCCTCTTAATTACCACGAGCCCAAAATTCATCACTAAGGGGGAGGCAGGGCTTTCAGGCGCTGAGCTCCTGGGTGCTGGTTTCAAATGGCGGAACGGCAAGCGTGTAGCGACAGAGAGGCTTTCTCCTTCCCCTTCTGGGGCAAGGAGTGGAGGGGATCCTCGATGGAGTAGTTCGATCCTGCAAATATATTCACACTCAGCACGTAATGACTTTGCTTGCCTTCGCAGAAGAACGGAGGGCATAAAATAGTAATTAGGCTTGCATGCATTAACGTGGCACAACTCTCAATTGCTCAGAGAGTGGTCCATGTATGAAGCTGAGAGAGGGTGTGCCCCCCCCCCGACTGCCTAATGTGTTTCTGTGCAAAATGAGACTTTTCTTGGGGGGAAGAGTGTCTCCCAGGATTTCCTTGGTTTGGGCTGCCATCAGTATGCTGATGACACCCAACTCTATATGCTGATGGATGGCCATCCTGACTCGGGGTCTTCGCTGCGGATCACATTCACCCGGTGCTAAAGCAGCTGTACTGGCTCCCGGTGGAGTACAGGATCAGGTTTAAGGTGCTGGTTTTAACCTTTAAAGCCCTATACGGCCTAGGACCCTCGTACGTACGGGACCGCCTCTCCTGGTATGTCCCACGGAGGACCTTACGGGCTTCAAACAAAAACATCTTGGAGGTCCCAGGCCACAGGGAGGTTAGGCTGGCCTCAACCAGAGCCAGGACTTTTTCGGCCATGGCCCCGATCTGGTGGAACGCTCTATCACCAGAGACTAGAGCCCTGTGGGACTTGACATCTTTCTGCAGGGCCTGCAAGACAGAGCTGTTCCACCAGACCCCCTCCTTCGGTAATTCTCACAGAACTCTAGCCCAATGGTTGCCATTAATTTGATTTTGAACTGATTTTAAAATGAATTGATTTTAGAATGCTGTGTTACTTTTATTGTTGTTAGCTGCTCTGAGCCCGGCTTTGGCTGGGGAGGGCGGGATATAAATAAAATTTTATTATTATTATTTATTGTGCATTTGTAATGGTTTGTGCTAATGATTTACACCACCACATTTTCAGTAGACCTCAAACGGGACATTGTTTATAGAGTACTCTATACCCAGTGATGCACTTACTTTGCACTCGAAATTGGGCTTTTAGTGTTGCAGCTCCAGCCCCCTGGAATGCATTGCCAGCCGAAATTAGGCTGGTGCCCCCCGGCTCCCTGCTGAAGAAGTTTTTCCCTGAAGTGTGACTCTGCCATTTATGAAATATAATTGTAGAGTTGGAAGGCAACCAAGGGTTATCTAGTCCAATGCAGGAATCGCAGCTAAGGAATCACATCCAAACTTCTGTTTACAAACCTCCAATGAAGGAGAGTCCACTACTTTCTGGTTAGTTTTTAGAGTTATATTTTATCTTGTACTTTGGTTGTCTCCAGCTGTGAAGTGGCTTATAACTTGGTAGGATAAATAATTGTGATTGGAATTTTATGGTCTTAGATATATGGTAATGTTCATAACTGCACATACGTAGATCAACACAGGAAGACCAACCTGGAACCATTTTGATTCCTAAACTGACCAAATCCTTTCTCTGCAAGGTTAAACTGGAAAAGCCTCCCCATTGTCTCTTTCCTCACAAATCCTGTCTCAAGGATATGTCTGTTTGAATAAGGTGAGAGCCTGTGACCTGGCCCAGGAAATAAGTATTTTACCACTACAAAAGAATGGCCAGGCTCCCCAGGCAATCCAATCAAGTAACTTGCCAGACAGGAGATAAACTGTGACAGGAGAAAAACAACATTAAAATTTCTGTGATGTAGGTGGGATGTATCTGAGGGGTGGTCTTAGGTTACACCCCTTCTGTGATGTATGCATAATGTTTCTGGGGGTGGTCTTGATCTAGAGAATGGGAATTTCAAAAGTCTTTATAAGCCCTTGCACAGCAATTTTGGGGGGTCCTCTTCCTCTCCTGCGGGTGAGGGGAGCACCCTGTTACAACAGATCAATAAAGATCAAGCTTACTAGCTGCTTTGCTTCTCAATATTCTCTGGTTGGCCTCTGTTATATTCTCCTACCAATAGGGAACCTATGTAAGGACTCTATATGGGCTCTTGGATACCCCATAAGGGAAAAGGGCATATTTTTATTTACAACAGAATCTACTGTATATTTTGGGAAGTTTGATGGTTTGCCTGTCCTCTCTGCATTTAGACGCTGCTTAATTTGCATGATGGTTCCCTAGACGAAGTAGCAGCTTTTTGTGTGTGTCCAAGTTTGAATACAGCTGGCTGCTGTTTTGAATCAAGGCAGAGGGCTGAACTTTTCAAAACCGCCCTGATTTTAACCAGATTTTAAGATACTGTAGGCAAAGTCTGCTTGACGACTCCTGAGATGAAGGATCAGGTTTTGTTCTGTGTTCAGATACAATTGGATGCTATTTTGAATCCAGGAGGTGGGCTGAACCTTTTCAAAACAGCAGTGATATTAACCACTGGTTCCAAAGCTGCTCCGGTTTTCGGGTTTCTTAGAATTCCCAAGCATTCTCAGGCACTTTCCACTGGTCAGTAAATAAATGCGTGTTTATGGTGCGTCAAGGTACAGTCTTGGATTCCCCACCTCTGGTTTAAAATGTGTGCAAAGGTGTTGAATGGTTTCTTTAAATGTAAAGGTTCATCATTGTTCCACTCCATGTGTATGTCTTTAAGGGGCCGGAGCAAGGGCCAGAGCAAGATAACGAGACCCAGCTTTACAGCTGTGTAACGTAGCAGGTGCTGCTGAGTTGTATTTGATTAAGGTGTGTCAGCATTTGGGTAGAGTATATAAGGAGCAGCACCTAGCTCTCCCATTACCCTGGGGGATGGGTTGGTGGTTGGGTCTGGTTTGGTTTGGTTTGTTGATGATGTATTTAGTGTAAATGGAGTTTTTGTTTTTCTTATTAAAACCTTCTTTAAGTTATTTTTGAGTCCTTTCTTTTTAATGCATGATCTCCCCAGCAAGCTCTCTGCAGCGTCACTATACTGCAAAAAGCCAACATCTTTGGTTATGGGCCCAGCTGCTGAGTGGATGACTGCATATTTTTGGACTCTGAGAAAGGTTTGAAAACTCCTTCTCCTGTTAGCGTAGTTTTTGTGGGTCTGGAAGAGTTCCAGAATGGTTGACCGGGTTCCTGAAGCTGAGAAGGCTCTGGTCTTCCCACAGCTAACAGATGAGAACTATAGTTTATGGTCTTTTCGGGTGGAGGCGCTTTTGACCTCTAGAGAAGTATGGACCTATGTAACTGATGACCCTCCTAACCCTGTAACTAATGCTTGGTCGAAAGGAGATGCAAAAGCCAGGGCGATAATTAATTTGGCAGTCAGCGACCAGCAAGTAGTCTATATAAGAAATAAGAAAACTGCCAAAGAAATGTGGGACAGTCTTGCAGCAGTGCATGTTAGAAAAGAGTCAGCGTCTGCATTGACGTTTTTCAAGCAGTTGTACCAGACGAAGTTGCAGCCTGGTGGTGATTTGGCAGCACACTTGAGACGTCTGGAGGCAATACGCGGCGAGTTAATTCGAAGGGACATGGAGATACCTGATATTCAGTATGTTTTTATCATCCTTTGTTCCCTTAATGAGGACTTTGATGGTATAGCTAGCCAGATATCTGCCATTCCACCAGCACAATTAACTGTGGAAGGGGTAACGGCAAGATTAATGGGCGAGTTGGATAGAAGGGAGGTTTGTGCCATAAGCACTCCTGTTTCCAGAAAGAATGAGGAACGCCATATGCAAACCTGTGGTGATACAACTGCATTTAAAGCTGCAAAGCGTTGTTGGTTCTGCAATAAGCAAGGACATTTTGCAAGGGACTGCAGATTCAAAAGAAAGCAAAGTACTCCCAAGCCTGTTTCTGTTCGTCAATCACGGTCGTCAGCCCAGCAGCCGGCATCGTATAGTAGAGACAGAAACGAGCCGCGAGCTTTTCATGCTCGGACAACAGATCGTAAAAGAATTAAAGGTGCCAAGTGGAATTCTTTTGTTATCGACTCAGGAGCATCTCAGCACATCTGCAATGATCGAAGCTTGTTTATTTCTTTCGAAGAGGAAATTGGTAATGTACATTTAGCCAATTCACAAGTCTTGCAGTTGCTTGGCAGGGGTACCGTTAAACTTGACTCTTTAAACATTACAATAGCGAACTGCATTTACTGCCCGTCAGTGGACAATTTATTGTCAGTAAGGTGCTTTGCCCGTCAAGGCATAACTGTGCGTTTCTTAAAGTCTATGTGTGAGTTTTTCGAGGGGAACAAACGTCTATTGTATGCCCGGGAATCTGATGGTTTATATAGACTGTATTTTCGCACCTACTCACAATCGCATATAAATTGCAGAGCAGCACAGTCAAGCCAGGGGTTGAGGAATGTAAGACCACATTCTGGGTGTATCCACGTGGCGCACAGAATTCTGGGACACCTGAATTTTGCTGATGTAATTAAGACAAAGAATATTGTCAATGGCCTCGACTTAAAACCATGCAAATTCTTTATGCAGTGTCTATCTTGTTGCAAGAATAAGATTAAGGTTGCACGCAAGGGTAGGTGCTCAGATAGGAAAGTAACTGAGCCATTTGAGCGTGTACATTGTGATTTAGTTGGGCCACTCCCACCATCATTAGGAGGTTCAAAATACTGGCTTACCCTGATAGACCAGTATAGTAGATATTGTTGGACTTATGCAATAGCTGAGAAGTCCCAAGCATTTGAGAAGTACAAGGTTTTTTGCAACTGGGTAAAAACGCACTTTAACAAACCTATTAAGAACCTGTTTTCTGACCGGGGCGGGGAATTTGTTTCTGAGGATTTTGAGAAATTCCTGGAAGCGCAGGGGACTACTCATGAGTTATCTTGCCCCCGAAGTCCCTGGCAAAATGGGCTTGTTGAAGTTGTGCAGCGTGACCTGCAGGCAGGGGTTAAAACTAGTCTGCACGATGCTAATCTGCCCAAAGCGTTTTGGGCTGAAGCACTCAATGCCTTTTGTTATGTTAGAAATCGCAGTTATCATTCTGGTTTAGATGTCACCCCCTATGAGAAGTTGTTTAAAAAACGCCCTAATCTGAAATACCTACGCATTTGGGGTTCAGATGTAATTATGCATTATCCTGCTAAGCAGAAATTGGGTGAGCGTAGTGTCCAGGGGAAATTAATGGGCTACCAGCAGGGGGCGTACAGAATTTACATACCAGCAACTGGCAAATTTCATATTACCAGAAGCATGATACAAACTGTAAATTGGAATGGGGTTGCTGTTTTCCAAGATACTGATGGTATAAATGATACTGAGGAAGAAGAGGAAGCAGCAGCAACAGGAGGAGGAAATGGTGATTCTGAATTAATAGAAAAAGACAAAAAGCCTGTTGAATCTGATAATTTGTTTGACTTAAAGTCACAGGCACCTGAGGGGAGGTTAGATTCTCTTGAGTTTTCTGACCGTGAGCTTAGCCTACAGGCACCTCTTCAGTCTGACAGTGATGATTTACAACCTGAAACTAGTGGTTCACTTAGTCCCATTAAGTCTGAGGAGTCTGACTCTCCTTCCGGACTGAGACGTTCAGATAGAAAGAGGCAGAAGCCACAACGTTTCGCAGATGAACATTTTAATACTGTGTATGCCAATAAGGTGGTTTTTGAGCCAAAAAGCTACAATGATGTTCAGAATTTACCTAAGCACCAAGCTGTAAATTGGTATAAAGCTATGAACTCTGAGATAGCTTCTTTAAATGAGCATAACACTTGGTCTCTTGTACCACAAACCCCAGATATGAGACTTATTGATTCAAAATGGGTTTATAGAGTTAAAATGAATGACAAAAATGAAGTTGTAAGGTACAAGGCAAGACTAGTTGCTAGGGGCTTTCAACAAATTCCAGGTGAAGATTATGATTTGTGCTATTCACCAAGTGTAAAATATGAAACAGTTAAGCTTTTGTTAAAAGATACTTCACAGTGTGGAAAAGCCCACTATGCAATGTTTCTCTGCTCTTAAGAGAGTGGTAATGTACCTTAAACATACCAAACATTATAGGTTGCAGTTTACATCACACATGAAAAACATGTACAAAGTATGCTTTATGTTTTTGTTCCACAATGATGAACCGCAGGGGAAATGTTGAATGGTTTCTTTAAATGTAAAGGTTCATCATTGTTCCACTCCATGTGTATGTCTTTAAGGGGCCGGAGCAAGGGCCAGAGCAAGATAACGAGACCCAGCTTTACAGCTGTGTAACGTAGCAGGTGCTGCTGAGTTGTATTTGATTAAGGTGTGTCAGCATTTGGGTAGAGTATATAAGGAGCAGCACCTAGCTCTCCCATTACCCTGGGGGATGGGTTGGTGGTTGGGTCTGGTTTGGTTTGGTTTGTTGATGATGTATTTAGTGTAAATGGAGTTTTTGTTTTTCTTATTAAAACCTTCTTTAAGTTATTTTTGAGTCCTTTCTTTTTAATGCATGATCTCCCCAGCAAGCTCTCTGCAGCGTCACTATACTGCAAAAAGCCAACAAAAGGGGGATATGCAAAGCATCGTTCAAGGAGAAATACCTATGATGTAATGGACTCTGGTAGGGAGAGAGCCCTTTATCGCTGCACCCCCCTGTCATATTTGAAAGCTTTATGGTTTGAATTCCAAGACTTATTTCCCACTCGGAATCGTGATGCCCATGTCTTGTTAGTGTTAACGGAGAAATCCGAGGGCTCCCTTGGACAAAAAGCAAAGACACCAACCAGGACAATTGGAGCCAAACAGCAGCCAGTAGGCTTGGTCTTTATTGAGACTGTCACGACAGGACTCGAACTCACTACAGGATGAAGCAAGATGGAAGCCCTGAACAAAAGAAGACCTCTACTTTTATTAGCTACTATTCCCCCATGCTACACCCCTAAGACTACATCATAACTGCATCATGACTACATCATTGACACATCACAAAGAGGAGGGATTCAGGGAGGAGTTGTGGTGGTAACCTGAGTGTCTTGTCCAGTTCCTCCTTTCCCCCTCCCCATGATTACATTCCTGAGGACAAAGAGGAGTTCACTGTTTTCTGCCTCCAGAGAGAAGGGCTGGTCACTGTCCTTTGTTTCAGTCCGTACTGAATCCACTTCCATATGCAGGTCCTTTGTGAGTGTAATGATCTGTCTAGGACCATCAAGGTTGGCATGCCAACTGGGTAGGGCTCGCTGAGGTGGCTTATGGCTGCCTTGTGTCAAGTCTCCCGCCTTTGATAGTGCTTCCTCCATGTTAAGTTGTGGGTGAACATATCAGACGACACAGCGATTCTTCAAACAGCTCTTGTTTATTCACAGGCCAGAACAGAACTGAACTGAAGGGTTCAGCCAGCCTGCTTATATAGAGCTCCACTAGAACACAACAGTAACCATTTTCTGTAACTATCCAATCACTGAACGTCACGTTCAATCCCTTATTTGCATATGTGGACCTGAGTGAAAACTATCTACAGTATCCCCCTGCTGGCCCAGGGTGAGAACTTCAGTATATAACACTTCATGGTGTAAAATAAAAGTGGAACGGTACAGATCCGATGTAAGGCTGATTTTCTATGAATTTATAACAGAAGTGTCGCGTATGTCGTGTGTGAGTATGTGTGTGTCGTGTTCGTACAACTGAATGATTGGGGGAGTGTTTCCTGCAACATTAGCACCTGATCCTGGTGGAGCGAGCGGGCAAGAAAATAAAGGAATATATATATGAGGGAAATCACAGAACGGCCCATTTGAAACAACAGCCGCACTGCTGCCCCAAGGCCTTTGCTGGGGATTATTTGTTGCACATCTATTTTAGCTACATAATCACTCTTTGCAATGTGGGCTCTTAAATGATTAATTATAGTGGGGAGGGAGGGGGGAGGGAGAGAGATTTGGGAAAAGAGACGACTCCGCTGAAGTCTGTTTGCTCAGCGAACCGCCGTGTGTTTTATTAGGCAATGGCTGCTTGCTCTGCCAGCCCTTTGCTTTTCTGGGAGGCGGGCAGGCAGGCTGGCGGTGAAATTTGCCATGCAGAAGAGAAAGGTGGGGATGGGGGAAATGGCTTCTTCCCCCTGTTATGAAACAACAATGCAATACAATTAACAGCAAAAGGCAGTGGATTTCAAACTTGAGAGAGATCCTGTTCATTACTGGGGGACCTTGGGGCAGTCTCAATGTGGCCTGCTTCAGAGGGTTCATAGAACCATAGAATCGTTGGAAAGGGACCCAGGGGTCATCTAGTCCAACCCTCTAAAATGCAGATAGGTAGCCGTGTTGGTCTGCCATAGTCAAAATAAAAAAATTCCTTCCAGTAGCACCTTAAAGACCAACTAAGTTAGTTCTTGGTATGAGCTTTCGTGTGCATGCACACTTCTTCAGATACACTGAAACAGAAGTTGCCAGATCCTTCTATATAGTGAGAAGGTGGGGAGGGGTATTACTCAGAAGGGTGGTGGGAATGGGAGATTGGCAGATAGCTGAGATGAGCCTGTTGACGACTCTTAATGACTGCAATAGGTCTTACAGGAAAAGGCAAGGGGTGAGAAGGTGAAAAATGGCTTAGTCATGTATAATGAGATAAGAATCCAATGTCTTTGTTCATACCAGGTTTCTCCATGGTTTTGAGTTTGGTAATGAGTTGCAATTCAGCAGCTTCTCTTTCCAGTCTATTTCTGAAATTCCTTTGTAGTAAAACAGCTACAAGATCTCAAAGTAGCTGTTTTTCACCTTCTCACCCCTTGCCTTTTCCTGTAAGACCTATTGCAGTCGGTAAGAGTCGTCAACAGGCTCATCTGTTTCAGTGTATCTGAAGAAGTGTGCATGCACACGAAAGCTCATACCAAGAACTAACTTAGTTGGTCTTTAAGGTGCTACTGGAAGGAATTTTTTTATTTCCTCTAAAATGCAGATTATGTCAACTCAAGCATCCCTGAGAGGTGGCCATCCAACCTCTGCTTAAAAACCTCCCAAGGAAGGACGGTGCGCCGCCACCTGTGGGAGTCTGTTCCACTGCCGAACAGCTCTTACTGTCAGACAATTCTTCCTTACAGTCTGAAATGCCACGGCACACGAGGGAAAGCGGGCAGGGAAGGAAGAGGAAGAATCAAAACACAGCCACCAGTTTCTAAACAGTTCCTATAATGACCAGCTGGCCCAGCTCAGGGGCAAGAGGTGCCTGACGGAACACAAAACCAGACAGTAAAAAGCGGAGAGAGAGAGCGCACTCTTCAATTGTGACTGTTATGGGATGTGTGTGTGCTCTTAATTGCCTGCCTAGGCCTGGCAGAACAGAAATGCTTTCAGCAGGTGTTAAAAAGCTTTGCGATTATACAAAAATAATAACTAGGGATCCATTGCAGGAGTGAGCGCAGATCTCCCATGTGCTGCCTTTCAACTAGAGCTGCTATTTTCGGCGCATATACATGGTCAGCTGATTTGGAGTGCCCCAGTACCTTCTCTCGGAACGATTTAAGTCATGTTTCCCATGAAGTTGTGTTATATGTAAAAGAACTTGCACACCGTTCTCTTGAAACCTTGTGTTTTCAGTGCTCCTAAATGCTTAGCTTAGCCAGTGTGGTGTAGTGCAGTGTTTCCCAACCACTGTTCCGCGGCACACTAGTGTGCCGCGAGATGTTGCCTGGTGTGCCGCGGGAAAAATTAAAAAATTTGAAAGTTTTTTTTTTAAAAAAGTCAAATTTTCGATTGGGGCGCCGTCACTAGATGACCCCTGGGGTTCCCTCCCTCCCTTCCGCTCTGCGCCTCCCTCCTCCTCCTCCTCCTCCTCCTCCAGGGAGGCCCTTCCTGGCTCTCGGCCAAGGCTTGGCGGCTGCCACTCACTCACTCGCTCGCCCACCCGTCCCTCCATCCCTGCACCCGGCCTCTCCCCCTCCGTCCCCGGCGCGGGGGCTGCCGGGATCCGTAGTCCCCTCGCCCTTGGGCTCCGCGCCCGCGCGGGGTGCGCGAACTATGTTTCCCAGCGTGGCCTGGCGGGCCGGGCGTTTTGTTTGAAGCGCTCTTCTCCCAGCCATGGAATGAGCGCAGCGGCGGCGGCCGGGCGGGCAGGGGCTCTTCCACGCAGACCCCGCGCAGCCTGCCTGCGCCCCCGCGGAGATCGGGCGGCAGGATGGAGCCCGGGGATCTCCGCGGAGGCGGAGCGGCGGAGGCGGAGGCTGCCCCCCAGGTAGGGCTGCGTTGGGGTTTTTTTATTTTTGCAATGCTGCATCCGCGCCGGAGGGGACGCATCGGACCGCGGGGAGACCCCTTGGCGTGCGTGCAAGGCAATGCATGCGTGCAGGCGTTGCATGGAGTGCAGTGCAATGGCAACGCGGCGCCCTGCATGCATGCATGCAACTTCCACCGGCGCTCCGGACTTGGCAGGTGAGGGGGGTCCCCAGTGGGCGGCAGAGAGAGCCGGGAGGGCGAAGGGGAGCCGGGGGGGGGGAGCAGCGCTGCTCCCCGAGCCGAGCCCAGGGGGAAACTTCGGCGTCGTTGCGCCGGGTGTTGGAAGCGGAGGCTGGCGGGGGCCCCTCACCTGCAAAACCTGGTCGCCTCTCATATATTTCGTGCATTGCATTCATCGCCCGCTTTCTCCTCCAAGGAGCTCCCGGGGGCGCGTGTGGTTCTCCCCGTGTTATCCTCGCAACAACAGCCCTGTGAGGTGGGTCAGGCGAGTGGCCCAAGGGAGCACCCAGGGATTGTCCTGGCCAGGTGGGGTGATTTGAACCCTGCTCTCTGCCCGGTCTTCGTCCTCATTTAGCCCCCACATGTGCATGACTGTGCATGACTGAGGTTTTCCCCCCTCGTCTTGGCTATGGTGTGAGTCTGTCCTGTTAATTAATGGGGTTCTGCCTTCGGAGAAGATGAGCCAGCCCTCAAGGAGGTGATTATGTAATTTGCTAGCAATTCATGTCCCTCCCGGCGTGACGCTGCGCGCTGACGTCACGGGGCTGTAATGGTGGTGTGCCTCGAGATTTTTTTCATGAAACAAGTGTGCCTTTGCCCAAAAAAGGTTGGGAAACACTGGTGTAGTGGTTAAGAGCAGTAGTCTCATAATCTGGGGAACCAGGTTCGCGTCTCCGCTCCTCCACATGCAGCTGCTGGGTGACCTTGGGCTAGTCACACTTCTTTGAAGTCTCTCAGCCCCACTCACCTCACAGAGTGTTTATTGTGGGGGAGGAAGGGAAAGGAGAATGTTAGCCGCTTTGAGACTCCTTAAAGGGAGTGAAAGGCGGGATATCAAATCCAAACTCCTCCTCCTCTTCTTCTTCTTCTTCTTCTTCTTCTTCTTCTTCTTCTTCTTCTTCTTATGGTGGCGAAAAAGTTCCCCTTTTGTGCTCACTGAGTGACTCTAGGATTCAGGAGACAGGGAACTCAGCTGAGGAAAGGGGTCATCTTATTTTTATTCTTTGGTGATCACTCGTAGGTGAGTAAGTTTGTCTTCCATGAACACGGTCTGTCCGTAAGTGACCGTGGAGGCCAATTCTGGATCCACATGTCCTTCCATAGTGGGGACATTGGTTTCTGGGCGGGAGTTGATCACGGTGAGGGTTTGCCAAGTATGCCTTCCTCTTAGCACATTTCTCCCTTTCGTCCTGAGTTTAGCATCTTCAAAGCCCATGACACCTTTAGTAAAGGCTGTTCTCCAATTGCTAGCAGGCCAGTGTTTCCCAGTTGTCGGTGTTTATACAACATTTTTAAAGATTTGCCTTGAGAGTGTCAAAAGACAACCTCTTTTGTTGTCTACAGTTAAACCTCGGTTGTCGAATGTACGTAATCCGTTCTGGAAGCCCGTCTGGCTTCCAAAACGTTCGACAACCAAGGCACGGCTTCCGATTGGTTGCAAGAGCTTCTTGCACTCAAGCAGAAGCTGCGTCAGATGTTTGGCTTCCGAAAAACGTTCAAAAACCGGAGCATTTACTTCCGGGTTTTTGGCGTTCGGGAGCCAAAATGTTCGAAAACAGAGCCGTTCAAGAACCGAGGTTTGACTGTGCCAGTATTTCACTTTCCATTCTTAAGTTGGAAAATGTCAATCACTTTTCCTACCTGGGCAGTTATATTTCCACAAGGGCTGACATCAATGCCGAAATCCAGCGTCGTCTAAGGAAAAGGTAACAGGACTCCTGAAACCCCAGACCACTGCCTTTTTGGCTGCATGCAAGCAGAGCAAATGTAAATAATCCCTTCCGTGTTCTTTGTTTGGGATTACCTTTTCCTTCTACTGCTTTGCAGTTCTTCTGTGGGTTTTTGCCCGGGAGGCTAGAACCTGCACAGAACATCGTGGCGGATTGCAGAGCCACGCCAGCACTAAGGGCTTCCCTTTTTCCTTGGCTTACTCCGAGACGCCTCTTGCAAAAGCTGAGTGAGCAGCAGGCCCTCATTACGGCACAGCACATTTTTGACAACACAGCAATAGCCCCCAGTGCCTGCAAGAAGGAGCTCATTAAAACAGTATGGGATTGAGTCAGTTAGGAGCATGGGATTGAGTCAGCAGGCATTAACAGGAGGCTGTTAACAATTCCGATTTGGAAAATAATCATTTAGCACGGAAGTTTGCAATCACATCTGATACTTAAGTATGGCGGGGTTTGTTAAACAGGCTATCTGTTTACATAGACAGCTTCTAGGGGCTCTGATGTGCTGATCTCCTGCAGATGAAAGAAATAGCGTCCAGGATGTGTGTCTGTATTTTATCAAAGAACTGCAGTATGAAGGTTGTTGCCACCCTGTACCCTGGGATAATGGGGGGTGCGGGGGGCGCTGTGGGTTAAACCACAGAGCCTAGGACTTGCCGATCTGAAGGTTGGTGGTTCGAATCCCCGCGACGGGGTGAGCTCCCGTTGCTCGGTCCCTGCTCCTGCCAAGCTAGCAGTTCAAAAGCACGTCAAAGGGCAAGTAGATAAATAGGTACCACTCTGGCGGGAAGGTAAACGGCATTTCCGTGAGCTGCTCTGGTTCGCCAGAAGCGGCTTAGTCATGCTGGCCACATGACCGGCTCCCTGGGCCAATAAAGCGAGATGAGTGCTGCAACCCCAGAGTCGGTCACGACTGGACCTAATGGTCAGGGGTCCCTTTACCTTTTTACCCTGGGATAAAGGGACTTGATTCTGTGTATGGGGCTGCATTGCCATTTAATCAATCGTCCATCAGAGCAAGGGGTGAAAACTACTGATCGATGAAAAAGATAGGGTACCATATTTTGTTTAAAAGGAAGTTGCAGAATGATTTCCAAAAGCCTGTTGGTAGCGGAGCAAGCTGGGAAATGTGCAGAGGAGGGCAACCAAGAAGATCAAGGGCCTGGAAGCCAAGCCTGATGAGGAATGGTTGAGGGAATCGGGTTTGTTTCCCTGCTGCAGGAAGAGAGGAGCAAACTGGGAGAGCTCGAGCTTGTGTACAGACTAATTTGCTTACCTGTTTTTTATGGTTTAGTGCAGCATTCAAATGCGGCCAACGCTTTTGATAAAGCATTTGATTTTGTTGCAGGGAAACTGTAAAACAGTCTCTTGATGGCTGCGCAGAGCTGCCTGCATTCCGAAGCCTGGGGAGACCAGCGCGACTTACCGCTGGCGTCCCTAGGCTTGCAGATAGCAGGCTGTTCTCGGGGCTGGGATTGGGGGAAGCTCGGGCTTCCCCCGCGCCAGCCCCGTGCCTGGGGGGGGGGGGAAATAATTTTTTTCTTTATTCCACCCCCCAAAAAAAAAACTAGGTCCGTCCTATGGGGCGGTGCGCCCTATGGGGCGAAAAATACGGTAATAGTTGCCACCAGGCAAGTAGCTTCTACAAGAGCTGCTTCGCTTTTCTATGTGCCATAATTTAACGCCGTAGCCTGTGTTCCTCAAATACTAATGCTTTGTGCAGTTGTGTATTTATTTGGAGGATTTTCATCCCGCCTTTCAATCGATGATCCTCAAGGTGGCTTACAGTAACTGTGACCGGTCGGTCTCTCCCACACATACGTGAGCCCCAAATCCACACACAGCCTAGTAGCCCCACCGGAGGAAGCCATTGTGATGTCCTCCAAAAGTTGTTGAACTGAAACTCCCATCAGCCCCTGCCAGAATGGCCGGGGATCAGGGACGATGAGAATTATTCCAATGCAGCTGGGGCGGTGAGATCCTCCAACCAATGCACAATGGATGGTCGGTGTTTATTATCCTTCGAGGCTCAAAAGTATAAGCCCCTTAGGGACCACGGGTAAAGGGACCCGTAACCATTAGGTCCAGTCGTGACCGACTCTGGGGTTGTGGCGCTCATCTCACTTTATTGGCTGAGGGAGCCAGCATACAGCTTCCGGGTCATGTGGCCAGCATGATTAAGCTGCTTCTGGCGAACCAGAGTAACACATGGAAACACCGTTGACCTTCCCGACGGAGCGGTACCTATTTATCTACTTGCACTTTGACGTGCTTTGGAACTGCTAGGTTGGCAGGAGCAGGGACCGAGCAACGGGAGCTCACCCCGTTGCAGGGATTCGAACCGCCCACCTTCTGATCGGCAAGTCCTAGGCTCTGTGGTTTAACCCACAGTGCCACCCGCATCCCTCTTAGGGACCATAAGGGCTTGCAAAACCTTCTTTCGTTGTCCCAGACATCAGTGCTTGTGTGAAAAGCCCTGTTGGTTTGTTACAGTGGTGCCTCGCAAGACGAAATTAATTCGTTCCGCAAGTCTCTTCGTCTTGCGGTTTTTTCGTCTTGCGATGCACGGTTTCCCATAGGAATGCATTGAAAATCAATTAATGCGTTCCTAGGGAAACCGCCTTCAGACCAGGTCCGGGGACAGTCTGTCCCCGGGCCTCTTCTGAAGGCTGGGGGGGGGGCAAGGGCTTTTCTTCCCACCCCCAGCATTTTAAAAAACCCCGGGACAGCGGAGGACTTCTCCACTGTCCGGGCGATCTTAAAATGCTGGCGGGCGGCATTTTAAAATCGCCCCGGGACAGCGGAGGACTTCTCCGCTGTCCGGGGCGATTTAAAAGCCCCTGGGAAGGCAGGCAGGGGGGACAAAGACTTTTGCCCCCCGCCAGCCTTCAGAAGAGGTCCTGGACCTCTTCTGAAGGCGGGCGGGGGGCGAAAGTCTTTGCTTCTCCCCGCAAACCCTTGCTTCAAAAGAGGTCCGGGGACAGCGGGAAGCGCTTCCCGCTGCCCCCGGACCTCTTTTGAAGCAAGGGGCTGCGGGGAGATCCCTTCTCCCCGCAAACCCTTGCTTCAAAAGAGGTCCGGGGGCAGCGCGAAGCACTTCCCACTGTCCCCGGACCTCTTTTGAAGCAAGGGGCGGTGGGGAGAAGCGATCTCCCCGCAGCCCCTAGCTTCAAAAGAGGTCCGGGGGCAGCGGGAAGCGCTTCCCGCTGTCCCCGGACCTCTTTTGAAGCAAGGGGCGGTTGGGAGAAGCGATCTCCCCGCAGCCCCTTGCTTCAAAAGAGGTCCGGGGGCAGCGGGAAGCGCTTCCCGCTGTCCCCGGACCTGGGGCTGCGGGGAGAAGATCGCTTCTCCCCGCCGCCCCTTGCTTCAAAAGAGAAGACCCGCTGTCCCCGGGGCAAGCTTCATTTTGCAAAGCAAGCCCATAGGGAAATTCGTCTTGCGAGGCAACTCGAAAACGAAAAAACCTTTCGTTTTGCGAGTTTTTCGTCTTGCGAGGCGTTCGTCTTGCGGGGTACCACTGTATTTTGAAATCTTCCTGCCCACTTTGGACCCTTGGCCAGTGCTGGTTGACAGAGGGAGCTTTTTCCTTCACCCCAGCCCCCTGGAGTGCTGCTTTCCTTTGTGCAGATGAATTGCAGCGACGCAGCTTGCAAATAAGCCAGCGATGATGTGGGGAGCTTGGCACGCCGCAGCGCCAGGGAAAATGCAGAGTCGATGTTTGCTGTGCAACTTTCTCCTCCCGCCTGTGGGTGCTGTTTGGAGAGAGCCTACTTTCAGCGTCTGCGTGGGGATGCTGTTGCCATCTGAACGGGAGGCCTGGCGAAACAGAGACAAAGAGAAGCGCTAGCAGAGGCGGGAACTAGAATGTGTCCGGGGTGGGGAGGGGAGATGTGCTGTTAAAATTATTGTTGGCAGGGAGACTCTTTGGCCGGCGAGTTTCTTCCATGCAGATTAACAAGCAATACATTATAGAGAGAGGGGAGGGAGAGAGGGAGAGAGAGACCTTTGAAGCTGAGAGGGCAACTTTTTGGTTTCCCAAGGGTTTCCTGCCGCGCTGTCTGCTGTTCAGCACAATCCTTGTAATCCCCCAGCCAAGACGAAGAGCTGCCTTTGTGCCGAACTGGGCAGCGTCAAATCACCTCCCAGCACAGAATGTGGATAGCGGGTTTTGAGTGTCACAAATAAGGGTGTGTGTGTGAATAAATATTTTCAGCATTGTGTGTATTTGTATGCACAGTTGAGACATTTTTGTATACAGTGGTCATTTGGAGAACTGCACCATTGCAAATTTCAGAGAAATTCAGATCATTGTGTTCTGGTTTGTGGAGAAGTAGCCTGAAGTAGGTAGTTTCTCAAATGCAAAGAAAATCACAATAATAAATTGCATTATGCCCAATAGAAAAGTAAATCAAATTCTGCCCCCATCCCTACCAGGAATTATAAGCCCTCACCCTTATGATCTAAAATGGATTCTTTCCTGACTGAAGGAAATTTATTAGCCAGTGGACAGGCTTCATTCATTTTCAGACGAAGCAGGATGGCAAACTCTTGGTTCCACGCAATGATTTGAAACCCAGAGATAAATAGACTTCTGACTACCGCGCAGGAGCTGCATCTCTTCACTTAGAAATGAACCGCCCTGAGCTTCCTGCTTTATTAATCTTTGCAAACACTCTGCGTACCTTCTCCTCCTCGGGCACTCAGTTCACGTTCATTTATCCTTGGCACCGCGCTGGTAAAAACACTTAATCCATGGCCATATTTGCCTCCCTTTGCTTTGAAGCTCAAAGAGCATGTTGTTTAATCAATAAATGAGAAAATGGAGGAGAGGAGGGAGAGGACAGATCAGGCATTATTTGCAACTGGGACCCGTGGTCTTAGAATCATAGAGTTGGAAGAGACCACAAGGGCCATCAAGTCCAACCCCCTGCCAAGCAGGAAACACCATCAGAGCACTCCTTGACATATGGTTGTCAAGCCTCTGCTTAAAGACCTCCAAAGTAGGAGACTCCACCACACTCCTTGGCAGCAAATTCCACTGTCGAACAGCTCTTACTGTCAGGAAGTTCTTCCTAATGTTTAGGTGGAATCTTCTTTCTTGTAGTTTGGATCCATTGCTCCGTGTCCGCTTCTCTGGAGCAGCAGAAAACAACCTTTCTCCCTCCTCTATGTGACATCCTTTTATGTATTTGAACATGGCTATCATATCACCCCTTAACCTCCTCTTCTCCAGGCTAAACATGCCCAGCTCCCTTAGCCGTTCCTCATAAGGCATCGTTTCCAGGCCTTTGACCATTTTGGTTGCCCTCCTCTGGACACGTTCCAGTTGGTCAGTGTCCTTCTTGAACTGTGGTGCCCAGAACTGGACACAGTACTCCAGGTGAGGTCTGACCAGAGCAGAATACAGTGGCACTATTACTTCCCTTGATCTAGATGCTATACTCCTATTGATGCAGCCCAGAATTGCATTGGCTTTTTTAGCTGCCGCGTCACACTGTTGGCTCATGTCAACTGTGTGGTCAAGTTTGTGGACTGTAGTGTTTTAGAAGAGGACTTGGCTGGCTGGAACGGAAACAGTCTACACTGCAACATTTTGTTACAGTCCCCAACTGTGTTCTTTTTGAGCAATTGTGTTTGTAAAACTGTGGCAGATTCGGCTGCTCAATAAAACCTGACTGGCTAAAAATGAGGTGAGCAGATGCCAAGGTTGAGAGAATGCTTCTTCCTTTAGCAGCACTGTAGAAGAGAGAATTTCAGCCGCTGCCACTTCTCTCACCTCCTGTTAACACTAGTTAGTCACACAGTTCCAGACCCCTCTCCTGCCAGCTATATCAGTCCTGTCCTCTTAGTGTCTCGATCACCTGCCTCAAGATCTCTATCCATCCAGGAAGCTTGAAATACTGGAAACATGTTTTCACATTTTAGGGCATGGGTAGGCAAACTAAGGCCCGGGGGCCAGATTCGGCCCAATCGCCTTCTAAATCCGGACCGAAGACGGTCCAGGAATCAGCATGTTTTTACATGAGTAGAATGTCTGCTTGTATTTAAAATGCCTCTCTGGGTTTTTTGTGGGGCATAGGAATTTGTTCACCCCCCCCCAATATAGTCCGGACCCCCACAAGGTCTGAGGGTCAGTGTACCGGCCCCCTGCTGAAAAAGTTTGCTGACCCCTGTTTTAGGGTGTTTCATTCCCTTTCTGTGACACAAAACCCCAAAGACGGATTTGACTAATGAGTTCTTCTGACGCTTGCAATCGATCCTCAACAGATCTGGACGCTTGAAGTGCACTTTGAGAGAGGAAGCAAAGAATTGATCCATTGCAAGCTTCCTACCTCCTCCATATTAGATTGTGGATGCAAACAGCATCTATGTGGAAGATTCTTCTGGTCACAGGTGTCTCTAACAACCCCTCTCTGGTGCCCAAGACAGATTATCTCCCTTTAAAGAACATGGCCACTGTTCACTGCTTTATTCCTCAGCTC
Source organism: Podarcis liolepis (assembly GCF_965112155.1). Taxonomy (NCBI): domain Eukaryota; kingdom Metazoa; phylum Chordata; class Lepidosauria; order Squamata; family Lacertidae; genus Podarcis; species Podarcis liolepis. The sequence goes on along the minus strand of NC_139554.1, from coordinate 8,638,313 downwards.
CTCCATCAATGTGTGCCCCTCCACACCATCTAAAACCCTGGAGGCCACTGCCAGTCAGTGCAAACAGTGCTGAGCTAGATGGACCAATTGGTCTGACTCAGGGCGATGGATTCGAGCCCCGTGTTGAGCAAAAATATTCCTGCATTGCAGGGTTGGACTAGACCAGGCACCCCCAAACTCAGCCCTCCAGGTGTTTTGGGACTACAACTCCCATCATCCCTAGCTAACAGGACCAGTGGTCAGGGATGATGGGACTTGTAGTCCCAAAACATCTGGAGGGCCGAGTTTGGTGATGCCTGGACTGGACGAATCCTGATGGTCCCTTGCAGTTCTGTGATTCTGTGGGTCAGTGTCAGTATAATACAGTACTGCTCCCTCCATTCATTTCAGTTTGCTGCTGCTGCTGCTGCTCTGAATTTTAGCCAAATTGCCCCTGCCCATCTGTTTAGGATTAAGGATGACAATAGAGCAGAGTGTTAATAAATGAAATGGAGTAGCACGCCTTGAAAATAGCAATTAAAACAAATAATGCAGCCAGGAAATATTATACTTCCTTCAGCACAGGGGGAGTGACGGTTGATTCTTACAAAACAGCAGTCTTGATAACCATCATATTCCGTGAGCGTCCCTCCTCTGTGCAATAGAAATTTATTTAAAAAGCAAGAAAACAAAAGGATTATAATTCTTTACTGGATCTGCTCCAACCCTGGCCCCAAGCATTCTTCTGGATGAAGGTCATTTCTTGATGCAAGGTCACTTATATTTATTCATTGTTGTCGGAGCATCTCTCCCTGTTTCATTGGCGGAACTGTTACTGAACTGACTTACTTTATTTTATTGCAGTAGTCGCCCACTTGGCTCGTGATAGGGAATGCCAGGTTCTTCTTAGAGAAAGCAACTGAGCGGCAGGAAACACCATGGATTCCTCGCTGCTTCCCTACTGGGACCTGAGCTTTGTTTTCTAGGTCACTGATGGCTGAGCTCGACACATTCCTTCCCTTCTATGTTTGCAAGCAGATGAGGCAGCTCACAGCGTGCCATCGGAGTGCATCGCCTGCTCATGGCAATCTGCTGCGAGGAGGACGGGGCACAACTAACGCCTTTGCAGGAGGTTCCTGGTACTCCAGACCTCACAGGGAGGGAAAGACGAGGGGAGTCTAGCACAGAGTCACAGAAATCACCTTCAAACAGGGGGCTGTCCTCTGACATAAATACATAAAAAGAGCACTAGAGCATGGGTAGGCAAACTAAGGCCCGGGGGCCGGATCCGGCCCAATCGTCTTCTAAATCCGGCCCACAGACGGTCCGGGAATCAGTGAAAATAAGTTTTGATGGGTGTAATAATGGAATACTGAATGGTTTAATTTATGTAAAATATGCAAGGGTTTATGATGTGCAGAATGAACCATGGAAAGAGAAGTTCTTCATATTTTTAGGATGTTTAAATGAGTATTCTAAATTGTAAAACAGAAAATTTAATAAAATTTTAATTTAATAAAAATTAGAGAGGGAGAGAAACCACCACCTCCTGAGGGAGACAGTGCCACTGTCGAAAGAGCTCTTACTGTCAGAGATTAAGATTCTCATGCTCTACCGATTGAGCTGTTTAGACAGGAGAATTCCCAGCCTTACCTGGAAATCCTGGGGTTTGTACCTGGGATCTGCCTGCAAAATAGCTGCTCAACCAGCTGTGGTCCCACAGTTTCTCCCAAACTATTCTAAAGGGTCTCTCAGCCCTCTGGAACAAATTTTGGGAGGAGAGTTCTCCTGTGAAATCTCCCATTCCAATCTCTGAGAGAAGATGCCTTCCTCGCTTATTTTGATTTCCAGTCTCCCTAGCCTAATTTCCTTTCCTTGGCTGCATTCCTGACAGCGCATCCTTCCACCTTCTGAGATGGTGACTAATTCCCTTCCTTCATTTATATCGACACCTTCGGGGCATTATAAACTGAGCTCTCATTGCCCTGGAGTCTTCCCCCAGCGTAGCTATAAATGAATCTGCCTAAGTGTGTCCCCCTGTGGCTTATTCTCACACAATTGTACTATATTAAGTGTACGCGTGTGGTTTTTCTATCTCGGTAGACTTTTTATTCTTATGCAGCACACTTTGGGATTGATAATAGCGCATGCATCAAGGTGCTTCCATCACCAACAACGTCCCCCCCCCCCCCGCAGCCCTCATGCTGTACTGCTGATGCCAAATCTTTGCACCCCACTCCAAACGCTGCAAATGCAATTGTATGTTCCAAACTAAGCTGACTTAGGCATCCCAGTATACATATCTATATATCTATATTTATATTAATTTGTATACAGTCAAACCTTGGTTCTCAAATGGCTCCGTTTTCGAACTTTCGGCTCTCGAACGCGGAAAACCTGGAGGTAAATGTTTGGGTTTTCGGACGTTTTTTGGAACTCAAACATCCAACGTTCAGTGCAAGAAGTTCTTGCAACCGATCGGGCCTCAGTTGTCAAACGTTTCGGAAGTTGGAATGGTCTTCCGGAACGGATTATGTTTGACAACCGAAGTTTGACTGTACCGCTCTATACCCACAGGTCTCAGTGCAGTTCACAAGATAAAATCACAACATAAAAGCACAAAATGCACAACAACCACAACCACAACCCAATAATCCTCCCAACACATTTTAAAAGCGTGTCAATCAGTCAAAAGCCTGGTTAAATAGGAATCGCCAGAGTGGTTCAAGCTCTAGTTATCTCTCGCTTGGACTCCTGCAATGTGCTCTACGTGGGGCTACCTTTGAAGGTGACCCAGAAATTACAACTAATCCAGAATGCGGCAGCTAGACTGGTGACTGGGAGCAGCTGCCAAGACCATATAACACTGGTCCTGAAAGACCTACACTGGCTCCCAGTACGTTTCCGAGCACAATTCAAAGTGTTGGTGCTGACCTTGAAAGCCCTAAACGGCCTCGGCCCAGTATACCTGAAGGAGCGTCTCCACCCCCATCGTTCAGCCCAGACACTGAAGTCCAGCGCCGAGGGCCTTCTGGCGGTTCCCTCATTGCGAGAAGCAAAGCTACAGGGAACCAGGCAGAGGGCCTTCTCAGTAGTGGCACCTGCCCCGTGGAACGCCCTCCCACCAGATGTCAAAGAGAACAACAACTACCGACTTTTAGAAGACATCTGAAGGCAGCCCTGTTTAGGGAAGTTTTTAATGTTTAATAGGTTATTGTATTTTAATATTGTGTTGGAAACCCAGCCAGATGGGCTGGGTATAAATAAATTAATTATTATTATTATTATTATTATTATTATTATTATTATTATTATTAGGTTTCTGCCTAGCACCCTAAAGTTGTATACCATCCCCCAAACAGGAAGCCACTGCAGAAAAGACCTGTTCTCTTGTTGCCACTATCTGGACCTCTCAAGGAAGAGGCATATGAAGAAGGAGGGCCTTAGAAAATTATCTCAGGTGCCCGGATAGTGGGGAAGCTCCTCCCCCCCACCTGAGGGCCACCTTCATTTCTGGGCAACTCCCCAAGGGCCACTGCTAGTGGTGTGAAAAACCAGAGGTGCAAGTGAGTGGAGCAACAAAAGCCAATTTTTCAGCAAGCTGCTTTCTACACATACCCCTCTCTGCCCTCCATCTTGATGAAGGGAGATTGGCAGAATTCATGCCAGGCAAAAATACTCTGGAGAGAATTTGAGAGCCTCATTTGGCTCCCAAACCCGAGGTTCCCCACGACTGACCTAGCACACTTAAAATAAAATACCTGAGCCGTGGAATTGCATTCTTCGCCTGCAATAATTGTGTTCACATTACAGTGGTGCCCCGCAAGACGAATGCCTTGCAAGACGGAAAACCCGCTAGACGAAATGGTTTTCCGTTTTTGAGCTGCTTCGCAAGACGATTTTCCCTATGGGCTTGCTTTGCAAGACGAAAACGTCTTGCGAGTGTTCCGATTTTTTTCGTTCCCCCCCCTTTTTCTAAGCCGCTAAGCCTTTAATAGCCGCTAATGGAGCTAATCCGCTAAGCCGATAATAGGGTTGCTTCGCAAGACGAAAAAACCGCTAGACGAAGAGACTCACGGAAGGGTTTAATTTCGTCTTGCGAGGCACCACTGTACTAACCTGCTATTTCCAAATTCCGTTAGCATCAGTAATAGCAGTTCTTTGTTTGTCCTCATGCTCTACACAATCCTGTCCCTCCTCTTTGGCGTGCGGGCGGGGGGGGAGGGCTGATTATATGCATGGTCGCGATTCGGCTTACTTTTAGAACATTGGTGTGCAAAGGGGAGGTGTGGACAGCTGTATTCTCTGGCCACTGTGCTAAGCTGAGCAGTCTAAAAATAGGAGCCCCAAGTGGCAACAAATTTAGTATCTAGGCCAAAAACTCTTGCCGACTGCTTCGTATTTTAATTGCCTCCTCACAACCTGCAGTGGCCCAAATTGTTGCAACGCTGCAGCTAATAGCGTACGTGCCAAATTCCTCCTCGCGCTCGCTCGTGTGTTTAGGTGGCCTCATCCACTACAGAAAATGTTCCTTTCCTACTCAAATGCAGATTTTTGCTGTTTGATTTGTAGCTGCCCGTATCCATGGAGCTTAACCAAATCAACCCCTTTCACATCATAATTACAAGCTCATTCATTGTTGGTGTTTTGGCCTTGGACTGAGGCTTCAGCCTCCGTATTCAGTAGCCTTGGCCAAGCTAGTTTTTCTCAGACTCGGTTCTTACCTGTGAAATGGGCACAAGAGTGGCCTAACTGTGTAAGCCTGTTGCAGTCGAAGCAACAAAGTTTCTCATGGCACTCTAAAGGCTAACAAATTTGTCAAGGTGTGAGCTTCCTTGCGTCTGACTCTAGTGCTCAAAAGCTACAGTTGCAAAGAATGTCATAGTTGGGTCTACAAGGTGTCACGAGACTTCTTGCTCTTTGTGTCTCCGAAAGTGGTTGTGAGTATCTGTGGTGAAATATAATCCCTGATAGAGAGGCAATGAATGCACAGTTAAGACACCAAACATTAAAAACTTCCGTATACAGGGCTGCCTTCAGATGTCTTCTAAAAATTAAATAGTCGTTTATTTCCTTGACATCTGATGGGAGGGTGCCACCACCGAGAAGGCCCTCTGCCTGGTTCCCTGTAACCTCGCAGTGAGGGAACCGCCATAAGGCCCTCAGGACTGGACCTCAGTGTCTGGGTTGAATGATGGGTCTGGAGACGCTCCTTCAGGTATGCAGGGCCAAAGTCATTTAGGGCTTATCATCCTCCTCATCATTCTCACTATGGAATAAGACATCCCTATTTCCATTGGATAAATGTTGGAGAGTATGCAGTTCATTGGATGCTAAGACTAGACACCCGCTCTGTTCCATTCCAAACATAGGAGAGGTGCAAAGAGTTTCTGTCTCTGAACAAAATTTGCCAGTGGCTCTGCTAGGATCCTTTTTTTTCATTAAATAAATGCAATAATAAAAGGGGTGGCATATCTGCACCATCTTGTGGTTCTGTCTCTTTTCCTGAAGATGTGGCAGCCATTTTGTGTCCTTCCACACCCCACAGCAGCCATTTTGTGACAGGCGCACATGACACTTCCTCAAAACTCCAAAGGTGTCCGTTGGTCCAAAAATGTTGGCAACACCTGTCCAGTTGAGGGGCGGAAGGTGAAACTAGGACTAGCGCAAGAAAAGTTTGCATTAGAGCTGTGGAGTGGTGCCTTTTAGACAATAAAAGAGTTACCATTAACCTACGGTGGCCTCTTGCCTCCATTAAATGACTTTCCCTATTTTTATTTATTTATTTATTTGCTTATCTATACTGATGTGTTTATATAGAATCAAAGAATTGTATAGGTGGAAGGGAACCCTCGCGTCATCTAGTCCAAACCCCTGCAATGCAGGAATCTCTTTATTTTAATGATCACCTTTTCTGTTTTTAGCTTGTTATATAATAATAATTATAATAATTTATTATTTATACCCCGCCCATCTGGCTGGGCTTCCCCAGCCACTCTGGGCGGCTTCCCAAAAAATATTAAAATACCATAATACATCAAACATTAAAAGCTTCCCTAAACAGGGCTGCCTTCAGATGTCTTCTAAAAGTCTGCTAGTTGTTGTTCTCTTTGACATCTGGTGGGAGGGCATTCCACAGGGCGGGTGCCACTACCGAGAAGGCCCTCTGCCTGGTTCCCTGTAACTTGGCTTCTTGCAGGGAGGGAACCGCCAGAAGGCCCTCAGCGCTGGACCTCAGTGTCTGGGCCGAACGATGAGTGTGGAGTCTCTCCTTCAGGTCTACTGGGCCGAGGCCATTTAGGGCTTTCAAGGTCAGCACCAACACTTTGAATTGTGCTCGGAAACGTACTGGGAGCCAATGTAGGTCTTTCAAGACCGGTGTTATATGGTCTCGGCGGCCGCCCCCAGTCACCAGTCTAGCTGCCGCATTCTGGATTAGTTGTAGTTTCCGAGTCACCTTCAAAGGTAGCCCCACGTAGAGCGCATTGCAGTAGTCCAAGCGGGAGATAACCAGAGCATGTACCACTCTGGCGAGGCAGTTCGCAGGCAGATAGGGTCTCAGCCTGCATATCAGATGTAGCTGGTAAACAGCTGCCCTGGAAACAGATTTGACCTGTGCCTCTATGTTCTATGTTATCTGCAATAAATTATCATCATCATCATCTGTGTAAGCCGCCTTGACACCTGGACTGGGAAAAAGGCAGGATATAAATAAATAACAGTAGTAGTAGTAGTAGTAGTAGTAGTAGTAGTAGTAGTAGTAATGTTTGCCCCAAAGAGATCTGATAATGGAGAATATATATATATATATATATATATGCAGGTTTTGGTGTCCTCGGGTGTCTTCCCGTGTAAAAGTTGGGGTGTCTAGGCGACGTTTCGACGAGGTCTCACTCGTCATCTTCAGGCTGGTGCTTTCGGCTTCTTGTTACTGGAACAGAGCAGGATCTCAGTGTTTGAGTTCCTATAAATACTGTTGAGGGGGTGTGGTGTATAGCCTCCAATGTTCTGGGCAGAGAGGAAGTTCCCAGGCTAATGTGCCTTTTCTTCTTTTGTTCCTTAATTACTTGAGGGATATCTTGAGTGATTTCTTGGGTGATATTCTGAGTACCACTTAGGTGGGTCATTAGGTGTGGATTAGTTGCTAAAGCCTTCGTGTCTTGACATCTTGAGCTTTGTGAAGAGTTTTTCTGAGAAGATGGCTGTACTGCACTTAGTTGTGCTCTGGCTTGGCTTCGTGTATAGGGGCGAGCTGTGGTTTTGTGTCTTGTGCCAGCCAGATCTGTGTAGGGATTGCAGGGGGGTGCAGGGGGGTGCTGCAATCCCTACACAGATCTGGCTGGCACAAGACACAAAACCACAGCTCGCCCCTATACACGAAGCCAAGCCAGAGCACAACTAAGTGCAGTACAGCCATCTTCTCAGAAAAACTCTTCACAAAGCTCAAGATGTCAAGACACGAAGGCTTTAGCAACTAATCCACACCTAATGACCCACCTAAGTGGTACTCAGAATATCACCCAAGAAATCACTCAAGATATCCCTCAAGTAATTAAGGAACAAAAGAAGAAAAGGCACATTAGCCTGGGAACTTCCTCTCTGCCCAGAACATTGGAGGCTATACACCACACCCCCTCAACAGTATTTATAGGAACTCAAACACTGAGATCCTGCTCTGTTCCAGTAACAAGAAGCCGAAAGCACCAGCCTGAAGATGACGAGTGAGACCTCGTCGAAACGTCGCCTAGACACCCCAACTTTTACACGGGAAGACACCCGAGGACACCAAAACCTGCATTCCTGTACCCGTGAAAATCTACGAAAGCATATATATATATATATATATATATATATATATATATATATATATATATGCAGGTTTTGGTGTCCTCGGGTGTCTTCCCGTGTAAAAGTTGGGGTGTCTAGGCGACGTTTCGACGAGGTCTCACTCGTCATCTTCAGGCTGGTGCTTTCGGCTTCTTGTTACTGGAACAGAGCAGGATCTCAGTGTTTGAGTTCCTATAAATACTGTTGAGGGGGTGTGGTGTATAGCCTCCAATGTTCTGGGCAGAGAGGAAGTTCCCAGGCTAGTGTGCCTTTTCTTCTTTTGTTCCTTAATTACTTGAGGGATATCTTGAGTGATTTCTTGGGTGATATTCTGAGTACCACTTAGGTGGGTCATTAGGTGTGGATTAGTTGCTAAAGCCTTCGTGTCTTGACATCTTGAGCTTTGTGAAGAGTTTTTCTGAGAAGATGGCTGTACTGCACTTAGTTGTGCTCTGGCTTGGCTTCGTGTATAGGGGCGAGCTGTGGTTTTGTGTCCTGTGCCAGCCAGATCTGTGTAGGGATTGCAGGGAGGTGCAGCATCCGGAGGTGCCACCATGGTTTGGCTACTGGATGGTGTCTGTAATTTATCTGTGGAGAGGGTCTGGGTTTGGGTCTGGTGTGGTTGATTGGTGATGGCGTTCTGTATGCCTCTGGATCTGGTGTCGGTTTTTGTGGGGAGGGCTAATTTCCAGATGTCTGGCAGGCGGGATGTGTCGTCACGCTTGTTCATGTTGTGAGGGTGTTTCTCTATCTCGATGGCTTCCATGATTATTCTCTTGTGGTGATGTTCCATGTTAAAGAGCAATTTGGAATCTGCAAAATTAATTTCGTGTCCTGTTTCTTTCATGTGTTGGAAAAGAGAGGAAGTTTTTTCTTCTTTTTTGACGGCATTCTTGTGTTCTGCGATACGTGCATTTATTCGTCTGTTTGTTTGTCCAATGTACGTGGCTGGGCAGACTTTGCAGGGTATTTCATAGACCCCTTGGTTTTCTAACTGGATTTTATCCTTGGGGTTTCTGAGGATATTGGCTATTTTTTGGTTGGTGCAAAAGGCTGTTTTGATATTGTGTTTATGGAGGATTTTGCTAATTTTATCTGTAGTGCCCTTGATATAAGGAAGGAGGGCCATGCCATTGTTTTCTTCTGTGTCTTGGTTTTTGGGGGGTGTTTCTTTTTGGATTAGCTTCGTAACCCTGTTTTGCTGGTATCCATTGGCGATTAACACATTTGAGAGATTCTGTAACTCAGTTGTCAAGTGGTCTTTGTCAGCCAGGCGTTTGGTTCTGGAGATGAGAGTCTTGGCTACGGAGTTTATTTGTGCAGGGTGGTGGTGTGATTGTGCATGTAAGTAGCGGTTGGTGTGTGTTTTTTTCCGGTAGATAGTGTGTCCTAGGGAGCCATCAGGTTTTTTGTAGATTAGGACGTCAAGGAAGGGAAGTTGGTTGTTGGCTTCTATTTCCATAGTGAATTGTATTTTGGGGTGTAGGCTGTTGAGATGTGTGAGGAAGTTATCTAGTTTTTCCTTCCCGTGTGGCCAAATTACAAAGGTGTCGTCAACATATCTGAGCCACAGTTTGGGTTTGTGTTCTGACTTGTCTAAAGCATTGGTTTCAAAGTGTTCCATGTACAGGTTTGCGATGACCGGTGAGAGGGGTGATCCCATAGGTGCTCCTTCTATCTGTTTGTATCTTTGTCCATTGTGGATGAAGTACGTGTTGGTTAGGCAGTGGTTGGTCAGGTCCAGGATGTATTCGGGGGGATTGTATTTGTTTTGAATGGCTGTCAAGGCTTCATTAATGGGCACTTGTGTGAAGAGAGATATTCCCCCCGAATACATCCTGGACCTGACCAACCACTGCCTAACCAACACGTACTTCATCCACAATGGACAAAGATACAAACAGATAGAAGGAGCACCTATGGGATCACCCCTCTCACCGGTCACCGCAAACCTGTACATGGAACACTTTGAAACCAATGCTTTAGACAAGTCAGAACACAAACCCAAACTGTGGCTCAGATATGTTGACGACACCTTTGTAATTTGGCCACACGGGAAGGAAAAACTAGATAACTTCCTCACACATCTCAACAGCCTACACCCCAAAATACAATTCACTATGGAAATAGAAGCCAACAACCAACTTCCCTTCCTTGACGTCCTAATCTACAAAAAACCTGATGGCTCCCTAGGACACACTATCTACCGGAAAAAAACACACACCAACCGCTACTTACATGCACAATCACACCACCACCCTGCACAAATAAACTCCGTAGCCAAGACTCTCATCTCCAGAACCAAACGCCTGGCTGACAAAGACCACTTGACAACTGAGTTACAGAATCTCTCAAATGTGTTAATCGCCAATGGATACCAGCAAAACAGGGTTACGAAGCTAATCCAAAAAGAAACACCCCCCAAAAACCAAGACACAGAAGAAAACAATGGCATGGCCCTCCTTCCTTATATCAAGGGCACTACAGATAAAATTAGCAAAATCCTCCATAAACACAATATCAAAACAGCCTTTTGCACCAACCAAAAAATAGCCAATATCCTCAGAAACCCCAAGGATAAAATCCAGTTAGAAAACCAAGGGGTCTATGAAATACCCTGCAAAGTCTGCCCAGCCACGTACATTGGACAAACAAACAGACGAATAAATGCACGTATCGCAGAACACAAGAATGCCGTCAAAAAAGAAGAAAAAACTTCCTCTCTTTTCCAACACATGAAAGAAACAGGACACGAAATTAATTTTGCAGATTCCAAATTGCTCTTTAACATGGAACATCACCACAAGAGAATAATCATGGAAGCCATCGAGATAGAGAAACACCCTCACAACATGAACAAGCGTGACGACACATCCCGCCTGCCAGACATCTGGAAATTAGCCCTCCCCACAAAAACCGACACCAGATCCAGAGGCATACAGAACGCCATCACCAATCAACCACACCAGACCCAAACCCAGACCCTCTCCACAGATAAATTACAGACACCATCCAGTAGCCAAACCATGGTGGCACCTCCGGATGCTGCACCTCCCTGCAATCCCTACACAGATCTGGCTGGCACAGGACACAAAACCACAGCTCGCCCCTATACACGAAGCCAAGCCAGAGCACAACTAAGTGCAGTACAGCCATCTTCTCAGAAAAACTCTTCACAAAGCTCAAGATGTCAAGACACGAAGGCTTTAGCAACTAATCCACACCTAATGACCCACCTAAGTGGTACTCAGAATATCACCCAAGAAATCACTCAAGATATCCCTCAAGTAATTAAGGAACAAAAGAAGAAAAGGCACACTAGCCTGGGAACTTCCTCTCTGCCCAGAACATTGGAGGCTATACACCACACCCCCTCAACAGTATTTATAGGAACTCAAACACTGAGATCCTGCTCTGTTCCAGTAACAAGAAGCCGAAAGCACCAGCCTGAAGATGACGAGTGAGACCTCGTCGAAACGTCGCCTAGACACCCCAACTTTTACACGGGAAGACACCCGAGGACACCAAAACCTGCATTCCTGTACCCGTGAAAATCTACGAAAGCAAATATATATATATATATATATATATATATATATATATATATATATATATATATATAATATCAAATATTGCCCGGAGCTTTCTATCTAATCCTGTTTTCCTTTCTGCCCACAACGATCCTTGCAGATTACCTCAGGCTTTGAAGCAGCATTGAATAAGGAAATGCATGTGTGCAAAATCTCATAACGGACCCCGGAATCCTGGTTCACAGCAAGTTTTATGAATATTGCCACTGCAGCTTCCCTGCTTTTCTCTTCAGCTGACTCTGTAATGCTTTAAGATTCCCACTCCTGAGGGGAAATGTACCTGTGAAAGCCTCCATTTCAAAACGGGCAATCCTTCTCATGTTATTACCGCTTCCATTTATTTCTTTTATTTGCAGCAGCCCGTTAAAAATCTGCACTTTCCTCGTAGTGAAGGCTGTGGCGCGGCTGTAGGAATCTATTTTGTTTTTCAGGCGTGATGGCAAGCTGTTGCCCCTGACCTATTTTAATAACGAACACTCCTGGAAATTACAGGCTCCGGTGAAAAGCTTTAGTGAGTAACGCTGTCCAAGATGCTCCGTGGAAGACCGGTTGTTGTTTTGGCGCAGGCACTCTATATTTGATGGTGCACGGTAGACCATGCCCTTGTGTTTTTAAGAGGAAACAGTAACGCTTGCGTTTCGATGCCCATGTAATGCAAATCCTATGCCAAGAAAAGGCATGCGTGGGGCTGCCCTTGAGAATGGTTTGGACACTTGTCCGGTGCTGAGTGAGCCGATCATAGCAGGAAGTCGTCATGTTAATGCCTTGTACATCTCCAAGGCTCACCTGGAGGGAGGGGAAGAGAGATGTTTGTAAATAGGCTGAAAAGTTGTAAAAAACCCCCAAAAACCCACCCCTCAAGGCAGGGCCGGATTTAGGTTTGATGAGGCCCTAAGCTACTGAAGGTTTGTTGTTTAGTCGTTCAGTCGTGTCCGACTCTTTGTGACCCCCTGGACCAGAGAACACCAGGCACTCCTGTCTTCCACTGCCTCCCGCAGTTTGGTCAGACTCATATGCTTGTAGCTTCGAGAACACTGTCCAACCATCTCGTCCTCCATCGTCCCCTTCTCCTTGTGCCCTCCATCTTTCCCAACATCAGGGTCTTTTCCAGGGAGTCTTCTCTTCTCATGAGGTGGCCAAAGTATTGGAGCCTCAGCTTCATGATCTGTCCTTCCAGTGAGCACTCAGGGTCCTTTATATGTCCAGCTGTCCTTTGTCAACAACAAATTGTCACTGTTTTTTGTGTTGAATATATGCTATATGGTAATTCATGGACCTAAAAGGTATCTAAGGCCATTTGCACTTGCAGAATGTAGGCACCCTATATATAGAAATGTGCAAACCAGTGATATTTTAGGGAGCAGGCTAGCAGGCGGGGCCCATGACTTACATCATAGGAGCCTACACAACAAAAAACACTGTTGCTGTATGTAGGTTTTGTTTTATTTGTTTTTTATCTTATATTTTGGAAATGTTCATCCAATTTTTTACCTTTTTTGGGGGGGCCCTCAAGAAGGTGGGACCCCTAAGCTATAGCTTGTTTAGCTTATACGTAAATCTGGCACTGCCTCAAAGACATAATTCCTGGAGGTTATACTCTGCAGGGGTGGTTCTCACGAATCTGGAAGGTGTGAAAGATTGATGCATCAAGTTGATAAAGGACCAAGATGACCAAGCGTCTGGAAACCAAGTCTGAGGAGGATCCGTTGAGGGAGCTGGGTATGTTTAGCCTGGAGACGAGAAGACAGAGAACTGATACGATAGCCATCTTCAAATATCCGAAGGGCTGTCATGTGGAAGATGTCTTGTTGTGTAGTTGGCATCGTGGGTGCACCAAAATCCACACACAGACTAAAAGACAGTCAAACTGGGGAACATTCATACCTCCTCTGACATTAATATTTCGGCATGTGTGAGTCAAGCATGAGTCTGATCCTTGCGATAATGAGTTGAGGGGATGCCACAGCGAGGATATGGTCGCTGGATTTCCTAGGATGATTTGTGTGTTCTGTGGGGGTATCAGTCACATGATCCAGACTGCATTTGTAAAGGGCGTTTGCATCTTAGCCTTAATTCGGTCCGCTTTAATTCTTGACATTTTCTGAGAAGTAAAAGCTATCCAGATACCTTATTTGCACAATTTAGCTAGGGACAATCCCAAATCTGCTCTTGTTCATTGAGGTCTGCCTTCAAGTCATAACCAGTTTCCGACGTCAACTTGCCTCTGATACACTTCTGACAACCTAATCTCTTAGTTCAACTCGTGGAAGCTTTTGCTTACTTGAAGCATATCAAGTGTTTTTGCCTAGATGTCTCCCAGTACTGTGAAAATTGATCTTTTTCTTTGTCAAATCTTTTTTTATTGAGTTCTACATTGGAAATTTAAATTCAAACATTAAACATCAACATCATGATTTAGGATTCCCTGAATCCTTTGACTCCCCTCTGCCCTTCCATGGGTACCATTATCAATCTTCTTTTCAGCTGCTTCACTTATTTTCTCTATTTTAAAGAATAATAATCCATTTTTACCATAGTTTTTAGTACATTACAAGCATTACTCAAATCCTGCCAAAGTTTTTAGTTGTTTACAGTGTTCTCTTAAGTACACTGTAAATTTTCCCCATTCCTTCTTAAAGCTCTTCTCTTCCTGGTTTCTGATTTTCCTGGTCATTTTCACTATTTTGGCATAGTCCATCATCTTCATCAACTGTTTGTCTCCAGTCGAGACTTTTATCTTCTTTCCATCTCTGGGCCAGTAGTATGCATGCTGCCGTCATTGCATACATAAATAATCGTTTCTGCTCCTGTGGTATCTCTGCACCTAAAATACCTAATAAAAAAGCCTCAGGTTTTTCTGTGAAAATGCCTCTTGCCCCTTCAAATAGAGGACTTCTCCAGAGGATACTGTCCTCTGTAAAACTGGCCATATGGTCACCTTACACACAAACACCCCCCCCCCCCAGGAACGCTAGGAGTCATAGTTTGGCAAAGGCGTCTACATTTTTTCTCTTACAGATCCTTCGTGGCACTCCTAACAGAACTATAATTCCTACGATGCCCCTGGAGGTACAGAGTGGCTATTAAGCTGCCCATAGTGTAGGTGCCTGTTGTCTTTGTCCATGGAGGTTTTTTTGGCAGGGATACTGGAGTGACAGCATCTTAAAAAGCAGAGACATCACCTTGCCACAAAGGTCTGTATAGTTAAAGCCATGGTTTTCCCAGTAGTGATGTATGGAAGTGAGAGCTGGACTATAAAGAAGGCTGATCGCTGAAGAATTGATGCTTTTGAATTATAGTGCTGGAGGGGACTCTTGAGAGTCCCATGAACTGCAAGAAGATCAAACCTCTCCATTCTGAAGGAAATCAGCCCTGAGTGCTCACTGGAAGGACAGATCCTGAAGCTGAGGCTCCAAGACGTTGGCCACCTCATGAGAAGAGAAGACTCCCTGGAAAAGACCCTGATGTTGGGAAAGATGGAGGGCACAAGGAGAAGGCGACGACAGAGGACGAGATGGCTTGGCAGTGTTCTCGAAGCTACCACCATGAGTTTGACCAAACTGCAGGAGGCAGTGGAAGACAGGAGTGCCTGGCGTGCTGTGGTCCATGGGGTCACGAAGAGTCGGACACGATTAAATGACTAATCAACAACAACAGTGTAGGTGCAACTTTTGTCCCTGCTGTTGCTCCGAGGAAAGCTGTAAATCCGTCATCTTATAAAGACAGTTGCCGATAGGTGTTAAAAATCAAGGTGAGCCGTTTGATGGATTTTACCTCCAGCTCTGGCAAAACACCGAATTTACTCTCGTTCCTGCTTGCAAATAAGACAGGGATTCTCACCCACTCTTTCGAGATGAAGAACCTTCGGAGAGATAACTGAATATCCCCGAGGCACACAGTGCCCTTGCTGCTGACAGCGCTGTTATTATCCATATGACAAATATCTTACGCTATGCTGTTTTTCTAAACCACTGGCTCCCTCCTCTCTGCTGCCTCCGCCCCCAGTGCCTATCTATTCCCCATGCCTATTCAGAAGGTGTGTCGGTTCAGTTTTCCTATAAAGCTTGGAGCCTTGTTATCAAGGCAATGAGCTGTTTTCTGAGTTTGCAGCTAGAATGACTCGTGGCATCCTGGGAAACTAAACCCGTGCTTTCAAAACAGCAACCGCAAGCTGTGACTGCAGTCTAGGGGCCGAGTGTCACCTCGGCACAGCTGAGGCTTGCTGTCACTGGCTCCGGGACAGCTTTCTTGGCAAAGCCGCTTCGTGCATGTGCTTTCTTTGCTGGCAGTTCATGCTTCTAGCTCTCATGGAGGGGATCAGCAATTTGAGAGCAATTTCCGGGTGAGCTGCTGTGTTAATCTCTTGCAGCGAAAGGAACTTTGCGGTTGCTTAAATCTGATGCACAACGTGTTATCTTGAGCTGCAGATTCATGTATACATGATTGGGGAGGGTTGTAAATAATGAGGCTGTGTACACACCATACATTTAAAGCAGCCAGCAGCCAGAATTGATCCACGTACTGGCATTCACCAAATGCCTTTGAGGGTCATACTCCCACTAAACTCTCAAGACAATTTTGGGGATTATAATATTCAGATGGAGGAATATTTGTCCCTTAATTCGTGTGAATTTAGGAATTGGGCCATGACGCCAACCAAGACAGAGCATGCATTATTGCTGCCCTACTCTTTTTGGTATCCTCTGATTAAGGGCAGCCATCCAAGGCCTCGCCTCCTTGAGACACTGACGTTTCCATAATTACGCAGGGCCTTTGTGGAATGTAGGTTTCAGCAGATGCCCTCAGTGTACTTAGCGGGGAAATACCTTGGAATAGCTCCTATGGAACAGAAATGCATTTATGGATGTAATCAGGTGGAGGATATCGTGCACTCATGTTGATTTGCCCTTTATATATTTTTAAAAATCTCCTATTCTTTAATGGTTCTTGGATCAATCTCTCCAGGAAGCGGTAGTTGACCTCTTAGCCAATAAATATGCACAAGTTACACACCTGGTAGCCAAATTTGCTCTGGCAGCTAAGAAGCTTTGCTCTAATTCTATTAATGCATTATAATTTTAAACATTTTGTGCTGTGGACTTTTTAAGACGCACGTGCGATTTTAAAGGAATGTGTTCCTTTTTGCCTTCTGATGTTCATTGCGAAGGCCTTTGGCTATGTACAATAAATTGAACTATATTGAATTTATAGCACCCCCCCCTAAGAATCTTGGGAACTGTAGTTTATCCCCTCACAGAGCTGCAATTCCCAGCACCCTTAAAGCAAAATTTCTCCAGATTCCTGGGTGAATGGGTACTTTCATTGTGCTTTAAATGCACGGGTATCTTGTAACCTGAGTTCAGAAGGAAATGAAATGCAGAGCTGAGTCTGCCTGAAATCTTGGAGAGCTGCTGCCAGTCAGTGTAGACAATATTGAGTTAGATGGTCTGGCATAGGACAGCTTCCTATGTTCCTAACCTAGTGTGGGATCTTCAGCTCGGGACAGCATGTCCTTTGCCACAGAGTGATGCTCCTTGCCCTCTAAAGCAAAGAGGCGCTTAAGCAGAGAACCTGTGTATGTACCGTATTTTTCGCTCCATAGGGCGCACCGGGCTATAGGGCGCACCTAGTTTTTAGGGGGGGGGATAAAGAAAAAAAATTATCTATCCTGCTGGCTATCTTGGCTTCCTCTTTAGCCACGCACAACCTCTCCAGAAGCCAAGACAGCAAGCGGGATGGATCCCGCTCCCTGTCTTGGCTTTGTTTTTAGCCGCTGGGCTGGGGCGGGGGAAGCCTGAGCTTCCCCTGATCCCAGCCCCCAGAACAGGTCCAGGAGCAGCGGCAAGGTTGTGCGCAGCCTTGCCGTGCTCCCGGAGCTTGCGGGCTGGGGGAGCGCTCTGAAGGTTTGCGGATAGCTCCCTGAAGCCTGGAGAGCGCAACAGGAGTTGGCACTGTGCTCCCCGGGCTTCAGGCTGCAGGCTGCTATCCGCAAGCCTTCGGAGCCCAGCGGGAACTCCCGCCGCGCTCCCGCCAACACTCCCGCCATGCTCCGAAGGCTTGCGGATAGTTTCCTGAAGCCTGGAGAGTGAGAGGGGTTGGTACGCACCGACCCCTCTCGCTCTCCAGGCTTCAGCGAAACCTGCATTCACTCCATAGGACGCACCCAGATTTCCCCTTCATTTTTGGAGGGGGAAAAGTGTGTCCTATAGAGCGAAAAATACGGTACATATATATGTTTGCAGTATGTACACACCTAGTTTGGCCCTTGCATATGGGGAGAAGCTTAAAGGGTTGAAGAAACTTATGCAATCATTTGACTTTGAGGACTGACATCCACTTCCCCTCCTGCCTGGCTGTCTGCTGAAGAAGAAAGCCTGCAGGCCCTCCGTGAGCCAGCTGTGTGCGAGGGGTGATTGCTGAATCACAATCTGTAATCTCCGCTCGGTAATCCTGGCTCCTTATTTTTGTCCTTGATCGGGATGGGCTCTGGCTGTGCAGCCAGAAAATGCTGCTGCTGTTGTTGTTGCTGCTGCTGCTTCCAAGACAGGGTACTTCATTTGCAAAATAGTGAAACAGGGATCACTGCTTCATTGGTTCCCAGTTCGGAACAAGTTATTTGGCCGTTTGGGGCACTTTGTGTGAAAGGTATTGGGTTGGTGTCATGGGTTGGTTGGACGCAGAGAGGTGTGGGGGGGGGGGAACCAGCTGGGAAACCCCCAAGGGAAGAAGGCTCAGAGCCCGGGGAGTGGTAGTTGGACAACGATGAGTGGTCAGAGGGATAAGACTGGGAAGAGAGGTGTCGGAAGCTGAAGAGGTAACAGGGCTGAGTGAGCAGGGAGAGTCT
This sequence comes from Podarcis liolepis, assembly GCF_965112155.1. Lineage (NCBI taxonomy): Eukaryota > Metazoa > Chordata > Lepidosauria > Squamata > Lacertidae > Podarcis > Podarcis liolepis. The sequence continues at coordinate 8,620,073 of NC_139554.1, read as the reverse complement.
GTGGCAGAGAGCAGTCCGGAATCAGAGGCAGAAGCTGAAGCAGGAGGATGGGAAGAGAGAGGTCAAGAGGCAGAGGTGAATCAGACAGGTGAAGAGTTGTGGTGATTTCCCCTCCTGCTGTGGTGAGCTCCCCTTCCCAGTACGTTTCTAAGCACAATTCGAAGTGTTGGTGCTGACCTTTAAAGCCCTAAACGGCCTCGGTCCTCTGTACCTGAAGGAGCGTCTCCACCCCAGTCGTTCAGCCCGGAAACTGAGGTCCAGCTCCGAGGGCCTTCTGGTGGTTCCCTCATTGTGAGAAGTGAGGTTACAGGGAACCAGGCAGAGGGCCTTCTCGGTAGTGGCACCCAACCTGTGGAACACCCTCCCTTCAGATGTGAAGGAAATAAGCAGCTATCTTCTCTTTAAAAGACACCTGAAGGCAGCCCTGTTTAGGGAAGTTTTAAATATTTAATGCTGTGTTGTTTTTAACACTCGATTGGGAGCCGCCCAGAGTGGCTGGGGAAACTCAGCCAGATGGGCAGGGAATGAATGAATGAATGAATGAATAAATAAATAAATAAATAAATAATCTGTCTCCCAGAACCAGGAGAGGCATGGAAAGGGTGGAGGAGAGGTTGGTGGCACCCAGTTTCCACTTGCTGGGGGGGGGACCCTGGAGAGGAGGGGACTTAGGCAGCTGTTGCAAGGACTTTCAGCCTCAGCTGAACTGTTTCATGGGAGAAGACCTGCCAGAGACGAGTTGTTGCACTGATTAGGCCTCACACTCCCATTCAGCTCCTGGTTTTGCTAAGAAAGCGTTTACTCCACTTGCTCAGTGCATCCAATCAAGTAACCTCCCAGACAGGAGATAAACAACATTCAAATTTCTGCTTTAGACCGCCTTTTCTGTGATGTAGGTATGATGTATCTGGGGTGGTGGTCTTGAGCTACACCCCTTCTGTGATGATTGTATGATGTTTCTGGGGGTGGTCTTGATCTACAGGGTGGCAATTTCAAAATGTCTATATAAGGCCTTGCACACCATTCTTCTGGGTTCCTCCTCCTTTCCTACGTGTGAGGGGAGCACCCTCTTGCAGATTGGGGCCTGTTTGTACCCTGGCTGCTACAACAGAGAGCTCTCTGCTGAGACAAGCATTTCAGGCAGGTGTGTGAATAGTGCATACCTGCACTGCCCCCCCCTTCCAACCACTGAGCCAAGACTAAGAGCACCATCTACTGGGGTACAGCAGCATGTAAATTTGATTTCTTAAGCCCTTAAGCCCAATAAACTGCTTGCATTTTCTAACCCATCGGCCTGGTACCCTCCAGAGGTTTTGAATTCCCAGGAGCCCCAGCCATGGAAGATGGAACTTCTGTTTCTTGAAAAGCATGCTAGAGAATGCGCAGTCTCCAGTAGCCAAAATACGCATGGCTCAGAAAGAAAGACTTGGTAGCCACCACGCAAGAGGTTATTTGGCCGCCACTGGCCTGTAGGCATGAACTTTGTTTGTGTGCATCCTAGTTCTACCAACTCCTTATACAGCCTTCCATTGTTCTGAGCAGGGTTATCAAAGGAGATCTTTCTAAAAAGCTCTGCCTTGTGGCAGTGATGCTGCCACAAAGAGAGCGAGAGAAAGTATTTGTAGTTCAACATGTGGAAGTACCAGGTTGTGGAGGACACCATAGAGCAATGAACAAAGATTTAAGCCTTAGACCCCCATGGGCTAAGTGGATACCTTATTGAGAACATCAGCTCTTTTCTGGTTGGTTGGTTTTGGCATAGTCTTCCCCTGTGTATATATACCAGCATGGAGATTATTGGAAATGATGAACGTGTGGACATGTTTCGTGGGAATTATCAGCATGCTGGTGGTGCACGCCTCCTGATTCTTCCTGCTTTGCTCCTTCCCTGGTGAAAGAAACAAACCAAGAAGCCGCAATTGAGCTCGGTTGCCTGTTACGTCTGAACCTGGGATCCTGGTTTGCTGCTCCCTGACAAGCCAGAATCGCTAGCTAGCCTTCAACCACGGTTTATTGTTAGCTTTTGAATCCTGGCATTTTAAGGAACGGCAGGTGAGAATCCTGGCTTAGGACATCACAGGAAATCAAGCTTAAGTGAGGTTTCTCCCACTTGCACAAGGGGAGGCGTGATGGGGAAGCCGTCATGCACCGTGGACCAACATGCTGTTCAGTAAACCATGGTAAGACAGCAACTCTGGCTGACCATGATGTTCAAACCCATCCATTGACATGATGGTGAAGGGTCTTCACATATTTTTTTTGTATTGTAAAAAAAAAAGTTTTAAAATGTTTATTTTTTTAAAAAAAATAATATTTATTAAAGTTTCATAAACAATCAAAAGCTTCAAAATTTAAACAGAGAATACAAAAACCAAAAAAAGCTACAAAAATGAGAAAATACAAAACAAAACACATAGAGGTACACAATAAAGAACAGTTAACAGAATAGAAAAAGAAGAAGAAAAAAACACCAAAAAAAAGAAAACAGAAAAAAGATTAGTATTTTCATATCTTATACTTCATTCACTAGTTTCTTGACCTCCTCACACCTCCCTTTTTGTATTCCAGTTCAGATATTCAGTTCAGCAAATCCTTACCCTCTATAATTTATCCTATAAATCCTATAAAATTTATCCTATAAAATGTTATAAAATGTTTAAAAGTACTTTCCCAAAAAACCCAGAGTCCTTTCGGTCTGGGATAATTCAGACTGAAATTCCCAGGTGTCAGAAAAGGTTACTTATGTATGCTACAACTGCGGCCTGTGTTTTGTTAGCCCCAAAATGGAAAACAAGAGAAGTCCAAACCAAAGAAGAATGGTAACTTAAGTTGACAGAATATGCACAACTTGCAGGCTTAACATATGGAATAAGCGAACAAGACCAACATACGTTTAGAGAAGATTGGAAAACGTTTATTGAATATATGGGAAATAATTGTGTACAGCTGAAAACGCTGGCAGCATTAAGATAAATTCAACAGTGCAAATAGGTTTTGATGGATGCAATAATGGAATACCGATTAGTATAGTTTTTGTAAAATATGCAGGTATTTATGATATGTAAAATGAACCATGGAAAGAGAAGAAGGGAAGTCGTTGATATCTTAAGGATGTAAAATGTGTATTTTAAATTGTGAAACAGAAAATTTAATAAAAATTATAAATACATACACACATATATGGTTAGTCTTTACAGGGAGGATAGCAGGTTCCCCTTTCTCACACACTAAACCTTATTTCTGTGTTTGTTTTAGGAGGCATGGCGGCTTCTCACTTCTACGACTACAGTTCTTCCAAGACCTCAGAAAGGGGCAATGGCTCCTTTTACACTTCCCTGATTTCTGATGACTTCTATGCATCTCAGGATTCCTCTTACTTCACCGGCAACCTCCCCAAAGCAGGCAGCCAGGTTACGACTTCAGACAGCACGGAAGGATTTCACACCCAGGATGGTACTGCGTTCGAGTCCCGCGGCCTGTTTAGCTCCGATTCGGGGATAGAGATGACCCCGGCAGAATCCAGCGACGTCACCAAAACCTTTGCTGATCCCATGGAGCAGATGAAGTCGGACGCTTATAAATACATGGACATCAGTCGATCGGAAGAGATCAAATGTCAAGAGAGGTGTGACACAGGCTTGGGAGATGTGGGGCCTCCGAGCTTGAATAATAAACGCCTGGAGGATATTGCTGGACCTAAAGGGACAGTTTTTGAGGGAAAACCTGGGGCCAAAGAGCCAGGCTTATTTGAGGGGTCAACTTTTCCATCCGAGACGTTTGGCGACCAGCAACGCCACCCCACGGTAACAGCGCCCGTCAAGATTACGCTGACTGAGATAGAAACCTTAGAGGGGCCTGTTGCAAGGGAGAAAACCCCAGAAAAGCCAGAGACAGGCCTCAAACCAAGCCACGAAGTGGTTCCCACGGTGACGGTGTCCGAGCCAGAAGATGATAGCCCAGGCTCTATTACACCACCTTCTTCAGGGACAGGTAAAGACTTCTTGTACTCGGTAGCATGGATATAAATACATCTTTCTGTGGGGATTATTTGTTACGGTGTGAAGCAATGGTGGTCCATGTGGCTCTGTGGTATATATATTAAGCACTGATCCCCATGTGGGAGTTTTTCTGGGGCTGAAGCTTGCATGGAATTAAGGCCATTTGCATCGTTGTCACAGATGCTTCTGAGTGGGCTGTGAGGACTCAGGCATCAGAACTAAAGGGTCTTGAGAATGCCCTTCCAGCCTTCCCTTTAGGTTTTGGCGAGAAGGGGGTGATATCTGGTTTTCAACATCACAATACAGTGGTGCCTTGCAAGACGAAAAAAATCCGTTCTGTGATTCTCTTCATCTAGCGGTTTTTTCGTCTTGCGAAGCAAGCCCATTGACAGATTAGCGCTATTAGCGGCTTTTAGCGTCTTGTCGTCTTATCGGATCAGCTGATAAGCGGCTTAGCGGCTTAGAAAAAGGGGGGAGGGGGGGAAAACCGCAGGAACTCGCAAGACATTTTCATCTTGCGAAGCAAGCCCATAGGAGATTTGTTTTGCGAAGCACCTCCAAAACGGAAAACTCTTTCGTCTAGCGAGTTTTCCATCTTGCGAGGCATTCGTCTTACGGGGCACCACTGTATATCACCAGCTGAACATCACAATATATCACAGTGTCCGAAATAAGGATGGAGCTATGTAGAGGCAAACAGTAGGGCTGGGCAATATCTGGTTTTCAGCCTTGTGGTATATCACCAGCTAAACATCACAATATATCACAATGTCTGAAATAAGGATGGAGTTATGTGGAGGCATTGGCTGCCTTCCTGGTTTTCCCTGCATCGTGATTTTTGCCGGCGCCTGCTCTTGTGATTCGCTGCTTCCTGCATGAAGTAAGGGACAGCTTAGTCGGCAGGATTAACAGGGGCTGCAGGAATCGAGAGAAGCATTGGCTGGCTTCATGGTTTTCCCCACAGTGTGATATTTGCATAGTGCGCGCACGCACACACACACACCATGATTCGCAATATACATTGCCAGATCAAAAATTATGAACCTGATATCACGATCCAGACTTCACACTGGTTTGGGGAGATATATTGATATAGCGTGCAGCCCTAGATTTGGTGTAGCGTTCTCATTGACGGAGGATACTAATTGGCAGTTGGCAGCCTCAAGACACTCAACGAGTGCATGACTTGAATCACAGCCACCTTCTGGGACTCGGGACTGAAGCCTGCCTGGTTTGGCAGCAGTCAAGAAGTGAGTTCCCCTGGGGGTGCTCCAGCAGCCTTAAGGGTGGAGGAAGAGGAGGTTTAGGGTTTGAGAAGAATCCAGGCAAAACGGCCTGCTTGTGGAGTGCTGTGCCCACCTCAGTTGTCTCACAGATCCAAGCACTCTTTTTTGAATGCTTCTGTCCCTATCTCTAAACGTAATACATTTTGAAACCCTGCTTCCTCCTTGCAATAGTGTCGGAATGAACAGTCCTTCTTATCTACACACAAAGCAAGCTGCTTTATAATTTGAGCGCAGCTGCGCTGGCTGGGCCTGATAAGTGCTGTAGTCCAAAACACCAGATTGAGGAAATGCTCAAACTTCTCCAGCACAGATTTCTGAATAATATTTATCAGGTGCTCTTTGCTTCCTGAAGAGACAAAATACAATTTTTGCTAACGTTTTCTCCTTCTCTTTCCCTCTTTTATTATGTCTCGTTTTCTCCCCTCCCTGCTTCTTTGCTCTCCTTCACCCCATACCTCCCACCACCCGGTCATCTCCTTTGAAACCCCAGAAGCTTCTGGCGCAGAGGCCCAAGGTAAGGGAAGCCTGTCTGAAGACGAGCTTATCAGTGCCATTAAGGAAGCAAAGGGCTTTTCCCACGAACACCCAGAAGGACAGAGGTCTCCAGCTGTTGCGCCAGACAAGCAAGGTCCTAAAAAGAAGGTTCCGGAATTTGCAGCTGCCGGCGGACCTCCTGGAGACAACGAAGGGAGCAGCGCCGAGTCTGGCGACTCCGAGATAGAGCTGGTCTCAGAAGACCCGCTGGCCGCTGAGGAGGTCCTCCACTCCAATTACATGACCTTCAGCCACGCCGGGGGCCCTCCTCCCTCCCCGGCTTCTCCTTCGATACAGTACAGCATCCTGAGAGAGGAGCGCGAGGCCGAACTGGACAGCGAGCTCATCATCGAGTCGTGCGACGCCTCGTCGGCCTCTGAGGAGAGCCCGAAGCGGGAGCACGACTCGCCCCTGATGAAGCCCGTCATTATGGACATCATCCAAGAAGAGAGCCACTCCAGGAACGAGAACAGCAGGGCTTCAAATTACAACGTAAGCAGCTCGAAGGAGAGCAGGATGAACAGGGAGAATCTCGCGGACTCTGCCGCCTACCTGAAGTGCTCCTTCACCTCGCCCAAAGCGAACCCTGACCCAACGCCTGCTTCGGCTGCTGGCGCCGAAGAGACAAAGGACAAAGTAGCAGAGAAGAAATCGGCCGAGGCGGCAGCAGCTGTTGCCGCAAACAAACCATCGTCCAAAGACCCGGCGGCAAGGAGTCCCTGGCCTTCCCCACCGCTCCCGTTCCTAAATAAGCAGAAAGGTAATTTTGTATGTGTGTTTGTTCATCCTTTAAATGAATGCACGTTGGCCAGAATATGAACTGTGCTGGTGGAAGCTAGCTTTGTCTAGTATGCTCCGTGGCATAGCATGGTTTGCCAGTGTCCAGGGCTGTGCAGAAAGGGTGGGTGAGAGGGAAACGGATGGAGTATGCACACACATTCAACTGCCTAATGGTGTCTGGATCACCCAGGAGATCGCAGCCACAGAGATGAGGAAAGAAACTTGTCTGGAGACAAGTTGTCTGGAGAGGTCAATTCCTGGTTTGGGTGGAGAAGCTGTTTTGAATGGAGCCCAGCAATGGCAGTGTGCAGCCGTATTGAGGCAGCACAGGGTGCTAAAATGTTTTGCCCCTAACAATTTTGCACCTGGGGCAACTGTCCCTGTGTTCCCTGCCCCACTCTATGCTACTGAGTACACTGGCCCTCTCTAGTGGATTGTGGCCTGATCCAAGGTGGGTTGCAAAAAGAGCACCACTACCATTATGCAATTGTATGGCAAAAGATTAAGAAATGAGTTCCTGAAGGCATTTTTGGGTTAAAAGTGTGTCATGGGTGTGACAGTGTGGAGCTACCCAGTGTAGCAGAAACAGGAGGAATTAGGAGTCTTGTCTTCCCTTCAAGGTAAGTACATTCATGTGCTGGGAGAAGTTCTTAAACAGAGTTGATTACGACCGAGATGAACTACGGGTGTTGTCTTCAATTTAGCCTGTATCCAAGCTCCTTTTGTTGTTGGTTTGGCCACTTGCTTTTGCAGCATAAAAACAAACCACTTTGCACACGTTCTCAGATACTTTCAGGCGTCCCCATGCTGACCACAAATGGTGTTCCCTTTCGGAAAATCGCCTCTTAATATTACAGTAATATTACATATTATTAATATTACGTCGGGTTACAGACGCTTCAGGTTACAGACTCCGCTAACCCAGAAATAGTACCTTGGGTTAAGAACTTTGCTTCAGAATGAGAACAGAAATTGTGTGGCAGCAGTGGGAGGCCCCATTAGCTAAAGTGGTACCTCAAGACAAGAACAGTTTCAGGTTAAGAACGGACCTCTGGAACAAATTTAGTTCTTAACCAGAGGTACCACTGTATTAGCTAGATGCACAAACTGCCATGTTGCATAAACTGCTGCATTAACAGAAAGACAGCCCTGCAGGATCAGGCCCATCCAACCCAGCATCCTTTTCTATCAGTGGCCAACCAGGTGTCTGTTGAGAACCCCACAAGCGGAACACAAGTGCCATTGCACTCTCCTGGCCTCTGATTCCTTCAAGCGACACGGGAGATCGTACATAACCATTGTAGTCTGTAGCCATTGATAGTCTGTTGCTCATCTCATGCACAGCGCATGGGAAGATCCAACCTTTCCTTGCTCAGGACAGTCCCTTAGCATGCATGTAGATGAGTGGCAAAAACGTCCTTCCCACATGGACCCCCTTGGCCAAAAGTGCACTTCTGTTGAATTTCTGCTGCGCATATCTTATTTTTCTTGGCTTAGATAGAAAGCTATGAAATGTACCAAACCCAGAAAGAAAATCGTTCAGAGTTGGCTGGTCCATAAACAGTGATTTAAAAAAAAATAAATAATAATAAAAGCAGCAGCTGCGATAGATTTCCCTGGAGCTTTTGTTCATTATTTCCTAATATACTCTGGGAGTTTTTTCTGTTATCAGCAGTACCATTTGTCAGCTTTTCTTGATACATAGCCAAGATGAAAACCATTATGTTTGCCCATAAAAAGAGAAAAATAGAGCTAAATTCACTCCTGTTGTAAACTGCTTCAAGCTTTGTTAGATAATTTCAGCTTTGGCCAATTTACTAGTCAGGAGCACTGAGTAATACTTACCTACCTATCTGCCTTATTCATCTCTTAAAATCCTACAGTTCCTCTATTGAACTCAAGACTGGGCATGTTTAGCCTGGAGAAGAGGAGATTAAGGGGTGATATGATAGCCATGTTCAAATATATAAAAGGATGTCACATAGAGGAGGGAGAAAGGTTGTTTTCTGCTGCTCTAGACAAGCGTACACGGAGCAATGGATCCAAACTACAAGAAAGAAGATTCCACCTAAACATTAGGAAGAGCTTCCTGACAGTAAGAGCTGTTTGACAGTGGAATTTGCTGCCAAGGAGTGTGGTGGAGTCTCCTCCTTTGGAGGTCTTTAAGCAGAGGCTTGACAACCATATGTCAGGAGTGCTCTGATAGTGTTTCCTGCTTGGCAGGGGGTTGGACTCGATGGCCCTTGTGGTCTCTTCCAACTCTATGATTCTATGATTCTAAGACTGTACAGTCAGGGGTTCCCTCATTTTATCATGCCAGCCTTGTAAGATAGGATGGGCTGTAAGAGAGGGTGGCTGGCCCAAGGACACCTGGGAGAGTTTATGCCAAGTTTGGGACTTGGACATGTTAAGAACCATAGTTCTGGTAGGGAGAGTGATTTTATGGAACTCTCACTGAACTACAGTTCCCAGAATTCTTTGGGGGCAAGGCAGCCATGGCAGAGTGGTTCAAAACCAAGCCACTTTGCACTTTTCTCCAAATAATATGAATGACATTTTATGTTGCCTCCACAGCATAGGCAGAAAGGATATTAGCATAATGGTAGTGAATACAGTGGTATCAGTTTGCGGGATTATATGGGCATTCTTGAGTCAGGTTAACAATTAATTATTTTCAAAAATATCTGACGGGTGAGGGTGAACCCTGGTGAGGCAAGAGGCATATCTTTCCCTCTCTCTGTGTGTATTTGTGTCTTGTTTTGCATCTTCAAATTTTAATGTGGATTTAATATGGCTTGCTCCAGTCTTGAGAACAGGGTTGCCAACTCTTAGATATTTAATCAGCCTGTTTACTATCAAGTGTTCTGTTATTTGGCAAATAGATGCATTAAAACGCTTATCAGTTGGCACTCCTGTTCTTGAGGCCTAACCAAGCCATCTAAAAACCAGATTAAAATGTGCAAGTGCAAAACAGAATGTGAGCTATGACACCACTGATGTCCTCATTTGGGAAGGTTGCATCGCGCAGAGCTTTGAAAGCTGCCTCTGTTTTTCTGTCTGCTGCTCATCGTCTCCTTTTTTTCTTCCCGGCCACTTTGCAGTGTGACCTTATTATGAGTTTTGCTTCCGCAGGCCCTGAAACGTGATGGTGAGATGCAAACAGATCTGAGATTTGCAGCAGAGCTAGTTCTTTCTTTTGAGCGTTTGTTGCCATCCAGTGGCAATGATGAAAAGCGCAGAACTGAACTCTCATACTGTCTAAAACTCTATTCTTATTTTATTATTGTTATCAATAAATTAAACCACAGAACCTAGGACTTGCCAATCAGAAGGTCGGCGGTTTGAATCCCTGCGACAGGGTGAGCTCCCGTTGCTCGGTCCCTGCTCCTGCCAACCTAGCAGTTCATGCTGGCCACATGACCCGGAAGCTGTACACCAGCTCCCTCAGCCAGTAAAGCGAGATGAGCGCCGCAACCCCAGAGTTGGTCACAACTGGACCTAATGGTCAGGGGTCCCTTTACCTTTATTGTTATCATTTGTATATTGCTTTATATTTTTTAAGAAAGAAAAAAATCTCAAAGTCGTTTACAACCTGCATGAAAACATCAAACCCAAACAATCCAGAAAAAACATTCCTGATGGAAGTAAAATATAAAGTATACATTCAAAGCAACATAATGAACACAAAAGTCAAATATCATCTTATAAATTTTAAAATAAAATACTGCAAATGAAGGCAACTACAGGCAGAGGGCCTTCTTGGTCGTGGCACCCTCCTTGTGGAACAACTCCCTTCAGATGTCGAGGAGATAAAGAACTATGCAACTTTTAGAAGAGACCTGAAGGCAGCCCTATATCAGGAAGTTTTTAATGTTTGATGTTTGATTATGTTTTAAGGTATGCTGTAAGTTGCCCAGAGTGGCTGGGAAACCCAGCCAGATGGGTGGAGTATAAATGTCAATATCAATATCATCATCATTATTATTAAATGCACATTCAATGCAGCAATTTTAACAAAAAAAATCTTAAACATTTCAAAAGACAACATCGCTAAAGGAAGTCAGATATAGAATGCACATTTTAAAACAGCATAATTGGCAAGAGACAAAAACTTGTTATCTTAAGCATAGAACATGTCTGCTTCTGTTGCTGCCAATGGTGGTTTATGGCAGGTGGTGGCTGTGGAAGTTCAGGCTTGATGACCTCGGTCTGCGCTAAGAGGCAACCAAGATGCTATCTGGCCTCTTCAGTAGCCTCAGCTTTTGTAGCTGGAGTCAGTCCGAACCCCACCAGGTGGGAAAAGGTCTGCAAGGCAGGGAATAGGTTTTCAGGACTCACAGCCAATGTTGTACCAGAGAAGTGTATATATGTCAGTTAAGAAGCAGAGCTATTCCTTTATCATAATAACCTATAGTCTGGATTCTCAAAAATGAGTTTCTTTGGAACAGGGCATCTTGAAGTAGATGTTTACCTGGGCAAATGGTTGTGGTTGTTCTGAAGCCATGCACTAACGTCCTGCATAATTTTGACTGGTTCAGATCTCACAGCCAAACCATGGTTTGGCCTCCAGGACTTAAACTCTCCCCAGTCCTCCCTTTCCATATTCTAATTCTCTTCCTTGTTTCTTTTGTACAATGCACAACGAATATGGTAGTTAGGGTGGAAACCTTAATTCACAATCCAGTTCGAACCCTTGTTTCAAATTCTGGCACAAAATAGTACTGGGGGATAAATATGGAGAACTTCGATATTTTGCTTCAGAGATGTACCTCTGCGAGGGGAACACAGGGTCTCATCTAACATTTTGCAGTACCCTTAAGAAACTACAGCCCCCAGAATTCCTTTGGGGAAGCCATGACTGTTTAAAGTGGCATGATGTGGTCTGTGTTGCTGCTAGCATTGTGATAGATTGATCTGGATTGTGATAGGTTGATCGGTGTGGGCATTGTGATTGGCCGATCTGTACTGGTGTCTGGGTTGTGACAGGTTGATCTGTGTCGGCCTAGAACGATGAGTGGATATACTGCTTGCTGACAAGAGCTTTGCTGACATATAGAATAGCTCGGCTTTGCAAATTTTGTGTGTGTGACTTCTTCCTGTTGAATGGTCTCTTTATTTGAAGGTTCATTATTGTTCCACAAGATGTGTATGTCTTTAAGGGCCAGAGCAAATAACGTGACCCAGTTTTACAACTGTGAAGCAGCATAGCAGGTGCTGTTAAGTTGTGTTAATTAAGCTGTGTCAGCAATTGGGTATAGTATATAAAGAGCAGCACCTATAGTATATAAAGAACAGCAGTACCCTGGTGGATGGGTCATGCTTGTTGATATATTTAATTTAAAAGGAGTTTTTGTTATTAAAACCTTGGCTCGGTCCCTGCTCCTGCCAACCTAGCAGTTTGAAAGCACGTCAAAGTGCAAGTAGATAAATAGGTACCACTCCAGCGGGAAGGTAAACGGCGTTTCCGTGCGCCGCTCTGGTTCGCCAGAAGCGGCTTAGTCATGCTGGCCACATGACCCGGAAGCTGTATGCCGGCTCCCTCGGCCAATAAAGCGAGATGAGTGCCGCAACCCCAGAGTCGGTCACGATTGGACCTAATGGTCGGGGGTCCCTTTACCTTTACCTAAAGTTATTTTGTGTTCCTTGTAATGTGTGGTCTCCCCAGCAAGCCCTCTGCAGTGCAACTAATCTGCAAATAGCCAACACTTCCTTCATGGCCCAGCCCATCTATCAGACTTCTATCTTTCGTAGAATCATAGAATTGTAGAGTTGGAAGGGACCCTAAGGGTCATCTAGTCCAACCCCCTTGCAATGCAGGGATCTCAGCTAAAGCATCCATGACAGATGGGCCTCCAACATCTGCTTGAAAACCTCCAAGGAAGGATTGTCTACCGCCTCCCAAGGGAGACCGTTCCACTGTAGAACAGCTCTTACTCTGAGAAAGTTCTTCCTGATTTGTAGTCAGAATCTCCTTTCTTGTGACCAACAGTTCGAGTCCTACCTTCCACAGCCAGAGAAAACAACACTGGCCCTCAGGGCAACATTGCAGAGGATGCAAAGCCTGCGCGCCGCCATTCTTAACATTGTATTCCCTCCCCTGCATGTCTCATTCTGCCCTCCTGGCAGAAATGCAGCAACTTGTTCCTGAGGATACTCCTCTGCGGTCTTTCTTAGAGGGAAGCTCTCTCAGTGCACACACCTTGCCTATCAAAGTGGCAGGGGTTTCCCCAAGTGAAGTACTGACACATTTGCATCATTGGTAGAAAACCTGCTTTGCTTGTAGAGCTTCTTATATTCAATCAGTGTATTTCTGAGCACAATTCAAAGTGTTGGTGCTGACCTTTAAAGCCCTAAGCGGCCTCGGCCCAGTACAGTGGTGCCTCGCAAGACGAAAAGAATCTGTTCTGTGATTCTCTTCGTCTAGCGGTTTTTTTGTCTTGCGAAGCAAGCCCATTCACGGATTAGCGGCTTTTAGCAGCTTTTAGCGGCTTTTAGCGGCTTATCTGCTGATCGGATCAGCTGTTAAGCGGCTTAGCGGCTTGGAAAAAGGGGGGGGGGAACCAGCAGGAACTCGCAAGACATTGTCGTCTTGCGAAGCAAGCCCATAGGAAATTCGTTTTGCGAAGCACCTCCAAAACGGAAAACTCTTTCGTCTAGCGAGTTTTCTGTCTTGCGAGGCATTCGTCTTGCGGGGCACCACTGTATACCTGAAGGAGCGTCTCCACCCCCATCATTAAGGCCAGACACTGAGGTCCAGCTCCAAGGGCCTTCTGGAGCTTCCCTCCCTGCGAGAAGTGAGGTTACAGGGAACCAGGCAGAGGGCCTTCCTGGTGGTGGCACCCGCCCTGTGGAAGGCCCTCCCATCAGATGTCAAGGAAATAAACAACTACCTGATGTTTAGAAGACATCTGAAGGCAGCCCTCTTTAGGGAAGTTTTTAATGGCTGATGTTTTCTCGTGTTTTTTAATGGCTGATGTTTTCTCGTGTTGTATCATTTTACTGTTGTTAGCCGCTCTGAGCCCGGCTTTGGCTGGGGAGGGCGGGATATAAATAAATTATTACTATGATTATTATTATACTATTCTGTTGGGAGCCGCCCAAAGTGACTGGGGAAACCCAGCCAGATGGGTGGGATATACATAATAAATTATTATTATTATTATTATTATTATTATTAATCTTTAAGATACACCCTGGCTGTGCCTGCAATAACCAAATTGGACTTATTTTGGGGGAAACGTTTGTTATTCCACCCCCCGTAAAGAGTGCCTGTACCCCATGTAAAGTATAATATCACTAGTGTACCCACTTTGTTTCTTTGACAGAGACTCTGGCCTTTTTAGCAGGAATTCAACTGGTGCAGTTTCCCCAGGATGGAGATGCAATGGGGAATGCTGTTCCTGATGAATATCTGCCTGCCATTGAGCTGTTAAAAGTACAGGTCCTTTGTCAGGCAAAAGTGAGCAATGGTGACTGCCATCTAAGGTCTGTTAGTCCCTCTGCAAACAAGCAAAAATACAGCTGCCACAAATGGAAAATTTAAAAGGACCAACGAGTTCTATTGCTTGGGAAATTTCTCCTTATTGGCAATTCCTTTTAAAATAATTTTCTTTCCTGCACCTTCTATTATTAACTAGCATTTTCCTGAAGGCAAGCAACACAAATGCACAAACAAAAAAGATAAAGCATACAATTGAAAAATAAAAAAATGCAAAAAAAGGAAAAGATTCAAAACCAGAGGCGGCAGCACAGCAGTTTAAAAAGGAAAAAACAACAATCAGAAAGAAGAGACATTCTGTTTATTGCCATTCTGTTATTCTGGCAGAATCTGGCAGAAGAGGAACAACTCCATTTCTTTTCACAAGATAAAAAACGTAGGGTTGAAGGAACCATTGGCACCAGTTTGAAATACTACACTTCTCCAAGGCCATTTTAAACAAAGGCACACTCAGGTGTGGTCCATCGCAGTTCCCTGAAAAGTGTACCTATATGCAGACATCTGTTGATCACATCAGCGCCTTTATTTTTAGGTATACCTTGCAACTGCAAACAGAGATCTAGGGTGGCCATTTTTGGAAAGGCATAAAAGAGGACACATTTGCCGTCTTCTACTTTTAACTATGAATCACTATGACGACTCTCATTTTACATACCCTTGAAAAGGAGGGTGTGTCCTGGAAAAAGAGGACATATGGCAACCCTGACGCAAACAAAACCTTAAGAACATCAGGCAACCCTTCCTTAAACCCTGGGTATCCGCTGACAGTCATTGTAGAGACAATACTGATCTAGTTGTATGAAGTACGATGCGACTCGATAAAAAGCAACTGCCTTGTGTTTCTGAAACTTGGGAAGGTGCTTAAAAAGGGGTGGAGGCATGTAGAGAATTTGCCTAAATTCAGACTTACTGCTTTACTGAGCTTTATGATTTGGATTTCAGTTCTGAGTCTGGAAGGTGTGGGGAAGAGCTGGTTTGCTTTGCAGCATCCAGATGTGATTCTTACCCATTTCTTTTATCTTTTATTTGCTCATAACCGTGTACAATGAGCTCATGCATCTTTTCCCCCAGGGGAAACCCTCAAGAGCCAACCCACCCCAAAGATCTTATTTCCTTTCTTTCCACTCGCTGTTATTATTTATTAAATTTCTGGTCTGCACTTTCTCCCAAAGGATCCTTGGAGGGCAAACAGTGGAGCAAAACATTTTTAAAAAAGATTAAAAACATTTAAGAACCTATAACCTCGGAACAGAGAGATTGGAAAAGGAGGGCTGCAAAGCTCGTATATAAGTCTGTTTATAGATAGCTCACCTACCTAGGGGTTGCTGCTGTTACCATGGAGAAGCGGAATTTTGAAGCTTCACGGTGCAGCCTGTTTTGCAGAGGTTGCCTGAGATTTCATTTTTCGCAGGAGTGGCTTTGTTTGCTACGATCGTGCCTGAACAATACCAGCATCTCTCCTGACAAATAAAAATTTGTGGGTGCAGAATGAAATGTTCTTCTAGGATGTTTGAGCAAACACGTGAGGCTGGATTCCGTCGCCTGCTTGTTTTCTAAGTAGGCTGGCTTTGTAATCGGCGGCAAAGCTGTAACTGAGCTCAGAGCAGAAGGGATCCTTAGCTTAATATTTCAGAACCATCTGCTGCCAGCGCTCCTGCATTCTGGCCCCATCTGGTTTACTTTTTATAGCGCTTGAATAACTATAGCGGAGAGGAACCCTCTCTTTATTTGAGGCGGTTTTGCGAAGCTTTTGCCTTCAAAGGAAACCATTTCTGGGTCAACCTGGCTGCTGAGGAACTCCTGGGCTTCTCACACATTCATCCTGTGCATTGCAGAGAATTCGGGGAGTGTTGGGTCAGCAGCAATGCCCACATTGTCTTGCTAAGGCCTCATGCTCTGTTGCCCCACAAATGCACCAAAGGGTCCACTCAGTACTGTAGGTGTACCCCTGTAGGGGGAAATGGCAGTAGTGGGCATGCCGGCTCTCAGAGGAAACATATCAGTCTCTACTGTTCTTCTCATGGACGGAGTTGCCATTATGTTAGGGGCTCCCACAGATCACAGTTTGAAAGCCACCATGCTAAACATTGCGACTCAGTTCTCAGTCAAGTCTATGATGTGACGCCTTACACAGGTCTCAGGCTGCTGTAAGACCGTGACAGATTGGAGAACTGGCCCTAAACTAACAAAATGGATTTCAGTAGGGACAAATGTCAGGTTCTGTACTTAGGCAGGAAGAACCAGCTGCACAAATATAAGATGGCGGACACCTGGACTGCCAGTAGTACATGCGAGAAGGATCTGGGGGTCTTAATGGACCTCAGGTTTAACGTGAGTCAACGGTGTGACGCAGTAGCAAAAAAGGCTAATGCTGTTCAAGGCTGCGTCAACAGAAGTCTAGTGTCCAGGTCAAGGGAAGTCATAGTATCACTCTTTTCTTCCTTTGCCAGACCACATCTGGAATGCTGTGCCCGGTTCTGAGTATCACAGTTTAAGAAGGATATTGACAAGCTGGAAGGTGTGCAGAGGAGAGTGACCAAGATGATTAAGGGTCTGGAAACCAAGCGTTCCTTATGAGGAACGGTTGAGGGAGTTTGGTATATTTAACCTGGGAAAGAAGAGACTGAGAGGAGATTGTGATAGCACCTTCAAATATCTAAAGGGCTGTCACATGGTGATGTTTTCTTCTGCTCCGGAGGGTAGGATCCAGACAAATGGCTATAAATGGCAAGAAAGGAACTTCCGACTAAGCATCAGGAAGAGCTTTCTGATGGTAAGAGCTGTTCGACAGTGGAACGGTCTCCCATACGTCAGTGGTGGACTCTCATTCTTTCGAGGATTTGACTTGGAGTCCTCAATCTCACCCTCTTGAAGAAAGATGATCCTATCCGAGTGTCATAGTTTCGCCATCAGGACTATGTCTCCAGCTCATGCACCTCCTCTGACCCCCTCCCTCCTCCCTTTCTACCCTCTGACCCCCTCCCTCCAGGGAACCTTCAGCAAAAGGATCCCTGGTGGACCACCTTCTCCAGATGTTGACAATGATTAATTACATTGATACCCCACCCTTTTCTCCAGGTATCCATATGTGGCATGCCTAGCTCTCCTCCTCTCCATTTTATCACAACAACCCTGTGACGTGGGTTAGGCTAAGAGGCAGTGATTGGTCCAAGGTCACTCATTGAGCTTGACAGCTGGGTGGGAATTTGAACCTTGGTCTCTCTGGTCTTAGTCTCTAACGCTACACCGCATTGGCTCAGGAACAAGGTCAAGGCATGGTCCCTGACCTTTGCACATGGACCAAACCTACGCGTCTCTGTATTGGTTGTGGACGGTCAGTTTTGAATGCCGGCACTCTAACCTGGAACTCAGGGTGGCTTTAGTCAAGTTGAGAGTGGTTCTGAGCATATGCAGAGTGCCTTCCCTCTCAGTCAGACCTTACACACCTGGGGCTGGAGTGTGGAGGTGGCAGGAGTCGGGTGTGAAGTCCAGGGAGCCACATCTATCACAACATCGGTACAGTCACACTTGCCACAGTTGGCGATTGACCTGGCAGGTGTCTCTCCAGCTTGAGCTACAGGGGAAGGTGCTGATATCTCTTGAAAGAACTTATTTGTTCCCTGGGCATCGTTTTCCTGTTTAGCAACCCTTAGCCACAAAGCACACACTTCAGTCCATTTTTAAAAGGGATGGAAGTAATTTTTCCTGCATCGCTGTGTGTCTTCAAGGAACAATTGCACTTAAAATATATCCTGCAAACTGGAGACCTCGTGTTTGTCCCTGCTGGCATTCAGGCTGATGTGTGACAAAGCATCACGCTTTATCTGATGTCACTGAAGGGCAGCTCATTTAATCGTTTTGGAAGTAATGTTGGCTGCCAGTTTCTACTGCAGCTTCGCCCCTAAACAATCTGTCTCCCCCTTTCTCATGATTAAGAGACACGTCACCTGATACAGATCAACCAGGAAGCCCAAGTAGAAGAGGGACAATGAATAGCTTCCAGTTAATGCCATGATTGCCATCATACACACCCTATTAGAGACGGGATGGGGGGGTGAGTGCACATGTGTGTAAATGTATGCGCATGAACACTAAGGCACTGTGTGGTGTATATCTGGTGATGGAAGTTTCATTTGAATTGTTGGTAACGTGTGACAGTTGTGTTTTTCTGCTACGTAACAGCTGGTGAGCCAGTGTGGTGTAGTGGTTCAGAGCAGTGAACTCGTAATCTGGTGAACCGGGTTCGCTTCCCCGCTCCTCCACATGCAGCTGCTGGGTGACCTTGGGCTAGTCACACTTCTCTGAAATCTCTCTGACTTACCTCACAGAGTGTTTGTTGTGGGGGAGGAAGGGAAAAGGAGATTGTTAGCTGCTTTGAGACTCCTTAGGGTAGTGATAAAGCCGGATATCAAATCCAAACTCTTCTTCTTCTTCTGTTTGGCTTTTGAATCAGTGCAGTACAGATTATTGGAGAGTAAATGAAAGCAGCAAGCCCCGAAGAGCCTTCAGCGATGTTTAATTGTGTGGCAGCGAGTGATCTTCGGTACGAGACTAGACGTGTGATGTCCCTAGTTTCAGCTCTGAAACGCTGGTCAGCATGCAGAGACCACTTGCAGTTTACAGCAGGGATGGGGAACTGGAATAGCCCTCAAGATGTTGCTCAGTGGACTAGATCAGGGTTCCCCAAACTTGGGTTTCCAGCTCTTGTTGGACTACAATTCCCATCATCCCTAGCTAACAGGACCAGTGGTCAGGAATGATGGGAACTATAGTCCTAAAAAGAGCTGGATACCCAAGTTTTGGAAATCCTGGACTAGATTATTCTTGTGGTCCCATAAATACATCATCCGTAACCATCTGACAACAATTGGTTCCCCATACCAGCCCTAGTTTAAGAAAAAGGTCATGCTACAACCAACCTGGTAGTCTTTAAGGTGCCACAGGATTCTGTGCTGTTTTAATTGTTTCTTCTATTTGTATCTTTTCCTTCTTCTGTCCAAGGCAGCAGACTTGTTTTCCTAGGTCAGGTATGGCCATATTTGGCCCTCCAGCTGTTTTGGACTACAACTCCCATCATCCCTAGCTAACAGGACCAGTGGTTAGGGATGATGGGAATTGTAATCCCAAAACAGCTGGAGGGCCAAGTTTGACCATGCCTGTCCTAGGTGGTCACCCACTCAGGTAGTGACCAGACCCAAACCTGGAAGTTCTGTTGATGGGGACATGAGATGAGACTTTCTCTGTGCCTGCACCTAATTCACAGAGGCCAGCAAGGCCTTATGAGGAAGTCCACCAATCCCCCATCCCCTGTTTAGTGGGGTTTCTTAATGATAGATGTACGTCATAATTTTCACCCCCCTTTTTTGCTAGTATGTGAATAAATTGACAAGTATTTTGGGCCGCCGACCAAGTTTGCTTACTTTCTCGTGGTAGGTTTGGCCTAGGATATAAAAGTTGCACCACAGAGACAGCAAAGAGGCGAAACATATTGTGCGATATTGTGTGTGTGTAGAGAGAGGGAGAGAGTAGTGCATTCCATACCCTGGTGAGCTGATCAATAAGACCAGCTAGTGAACTGGAAATGAATTTGAATGTGCTCCATCTCTTGGTTAAGCTACTAAAACATGGAGATGGCTGTCTTCTGTTTACCTCTCAGCAAGGGTTAGGGGGAGAAACAGAATTCAGATTTCATTTAAAGGTGACCCTACTTAATTTGCACTTTATGGAACAACACACAAACCAAAAGACAGCCATATTTCTAAATTGACATGTCTTTGAATATTGCAGTGAAGTTTCCATCCAAGTAACAGGTATGAAACTGGGTATTCTGGGCTGAAGTGTCCATTAAAAACTGCATATATTTAAGTAAATAACATGTAAAATTCATTGCTTTGGGAGAAATTGCTTTGCAAAAATGTGTACATTAGGCAGAAATGCATGTGAATGTGTATATTAGCAAAAAATTACAGTGGTGCCTCGCAAGACGAAATTAATCCGTTCTGCGAGTCTCTTCGTCTAGCGGTTTTTTCGTCTTGCGAAGCAACCCTATTAGCGGCTTAGCGGATCAGCGCTATTAGCGGTTTAGCGGCTATTAAAGGCTTAGCGGCTATTAAAGGATTAGCGGATTAGCGGCTAAAAGGCTATTAGCGGCTTAGCGGCTTAGAAAAAGGGGGGGGAAGCAAAAAAAAAAATCGGAACACTTGCAAGACGTTTTCGTCTTGCAAAGCAAGCCCATAGGGAAAATCGTCTTGCGAAGCAGCTCAAAAACGGAAAACCCTTTCGTCTAGCGGGTTTTCCATCTTGCGAGGCATTCGTCTTGCGGGGCACCACTGTATACTGAAACACTGATGAATTTTCATGATATATATACATATTTAATTGCAAACTGTTGTGGAAGTGCAGAGAGCTGAACATAAAACTGGAAAAGTGGAAAACTGAGAGAAACACAGATGGACAGATTTGCCAATTCTTACACTCACCCTTACTTTGAACCTCTTCCCTTAAAACACCCTCTCTGGACACACTGTACAGTGGTGCCCCGCAAGACGAATGCCTCGCAAGACGGAAAACTCACTAGGCGAAAGAGTTTTCCGTTTTGGAGGTGCTTCGCAAAACGAATTTCCTATGGGCTTGCATCGCAAGATGAAAATGTCTTGCGAGTTCCTGCGGGGTTTTTTTCCTCCCCCCCTTTTTCTAAGCCGCTAATCCGTCAATGGGCTTGCTTCGCAAGACGAAAACACCGCTAGACGAAGAGAATCACAGAACGGATTCTTTTCGTCTTGCGAGGCACCACTGTAGCCGACTTTGTCAATGTCATTCTTAAAATGTGGCCTTCAGAGCTGGACACACTACTGTCGCTGTGGCCTCTGGTCGGTGCTGCATGGAGCTGTTGTTTTTCTTGTGGACACTTTGCTTCAGTTTATGCATCCTAAGAGTCCATTAGCTTTTTAAGCGGTGCTCTTGGTTTTGAGAGAGCATGGAGGAAAGGTCAGCCCAAAGGCAAGCCAGAAACCCTGGGAGACACATCATTTTGAGACCTCGCTCAAAACCTCCACTTATCTCCACAAACTTGGCTCTAATTGGATTGTTTTGAGGAGTGACTGGGAGAAATTCATATAGGTTGCCAGAGTCCTTGTAAAAAGAAAGGAAGGAAGGAAATCAATACGAATGCAGTAATCCTGGTAGACAATTACTTTAGGTGGTTTGAAAGCAACCCAGCCTCCCTTTTTTTCTAATTAACAGGATACCTGGCCAAACAGGCTCAGTATTATTTACTTTGTATATCCACCTCTAAATGCTTGCTTATAGTATGTGTGCTTTTCAGTTTACAATTTTCAGTTTATGCTTTTAGCTTATTCCAAATAGCATCAGAAACATCACATAGCCATTTGATTCTGCCACACCCATTCCACACCTTTGCTGATTGAGTGAAAGGGGCTTTTTGCACCTGCAGGTAAATAAAGCCCTCTCGTGTTCAGTGAACATTTGGAAAAAATATTTGGGGGGGGGGGTCAGGGGGTTGCTTTTTATCCCTGTGTCTTCATTTCAAGGTCCAAACAGAACATTCACCTGTTCAACTGTACACACATAGCTTCTGCACTGTCAATTGGACAGCAACCTTTTTCAGCGTTTAAACAAATTCATGGGCGATAAGACTGTCAGAGACCACTAGCTTTAAGTACCTTAAGTACTGGAAGTCCAGCTCTTAGCATCCGTCTGCCTTGAGAAACAATGGAGTGTGCCTCTGGGGAAAAGTCTGCATTAACTAAGTGATCTCCCTAGGGCAAAAGCCTGCGCAGCGTGCATAGAGGTTCTGGGCTGCCCTCTTGGCCTTGCTGATGTGGTCCAAAGGAAAGCAGAGCAATACGCTTGGCCCTAGCTTGGCTGCAGGAATTGCCGGAAGGAGGCGTACAAGGCACCATCCCACCATCTTAGGGACTCCGCTCCAGATTTGTGTAGGGTTTACTCCTTTTCTTCTCCCGAAGATATCCTGTAAGGCAGCGTAGGTTTAGGATCAAGTTTTGCTTCCTTCCTTCTAGATGGGTTACCTTCCCAGGTGGACGAGCCGCACCTGTCCCTCACTTCCCTCTGCAGCCTTTCTCAACCTGTGGGTCCCCAGATGTTGTTGGACTACAACTCCCATCATCCCTAGCTAGCAAGGCCAGAGCTCAGGGATGATGGGAGTTGTAGTCCAACATCATCTGGGGACCCACTCTACAGCATGTGCAGAAACCGCCTTTTTGACCTTTGGACCTACTCTTGGTCTCGTCCGCTCAATCCACCGGAGCCTGTCTTCGCATGCAAGGGAAATCCCTAATTCACTGAGGCTTTGAGACCCATCAGCTACCCTCACCTGGTTTAGCTGGCCAGTCGAAGCTGTTTCCTGGGGTGTGGCTGCTCTCGCATGCTGACAGCTTCTAGCAGCCACAGGTGAGAGGTGAGTGCAGGTTGGAGACCAAAGGTGGACAAATTACCCCAGAAGGAGCACCATGTGTCCCCCACCAGAGGTACTACCCCTCCCCTGACACCATACGAAATTCTGGCTTCCACTCATTAGCATTACAGTTTCATTTGTCACCCACTGCAGTTCTCTGACTCATCTTAGGCCCTTGCATCTACACATTGTGATGACTTAGAAAACTCCATATGGTAACCTTCCAAATGATTCAGGTCATCACACCAAAATAACCCAGTTACTTAACTGAAACTTCAATGTTATTAATCATCTGAAACATACTCTGTAGCATGGTATCCTCTGCCCCCCCCCCATAAATACGTGCATAGATGCCTTTAGACATGTAATTCCAATTTGTCCCTGAATCTTTTTTTTTTTAATGCCCTAGTCTGCATTCCGTTTCACACATCCTTTTAAACACCAGTTCTGCTGCTTAATCTCATTTCAAAACTTCTCTTCGCTGAATTCCGTGAGCTGCTTATCAGACCATAAGCCTAATCTATCATTTGTAATTAATTTTCTCCCCCTCCTATGCTTCCTTCTGCAACTTGGGCCGTTAGATAATGGCTTCATCTCCAAGGTCATTTCATCATCGCAAAGAAAAACAGACGTGACCCTCTAATATTAGGAACCCCCACTTCCTTTTCTTCTCATTGTTTTTCTCTCTTTGCCACACAGCTACTGTTGAGCTGCTTTGATTTTCTTTCTTTCCCCAACCTGGTGCCGCCCTGATGTTCCTGGTCTACAATTCCCATAATCCCTGACCATTGGCCATACTGACTAGAACTGATGGTAATTGTAGTCCAAAGCATCTGAAACGCACCAGCTTGGGAAGGCTGCTCTGAACCATTGCCTTCCCCCACTACATTGTGGCTACACCTCGCCAATGGCTGTGGGTTGCAGTAATGGTCAAAATTGTCTCTTTGTAGGGAGCTAGCCCTCTGGAAAATACTCTGCCTGAATCATGGCATGGAATCATTCTAAGGGTGCGTCCAGAACAACCTATTTGTTGAGCATTCAGCCTGAGCAGGTTGCAAGGAAATTAAACAACGTGAATGAGCATTCGTGGTGGTTTGTTTACGGGGAGGTTAGATGATGTTGTGTCAAAACAAGCGTTACCCAGTGCTTTCCAGTGGAGTTTCCCATAAGTGCCCTTGTTGCAAAAATTCTGATCTTTTGGGGAAGCTCAAAACCTCCCAGTTGGCTATAATAGTTCTGCCTGAATTTGCCAGTATGTAATTGAATCGCATCCCTTAAAATTTCAGCAGTGTGGACGCGTGCTAAAAGACCCAAATCGTGATGTTGTATTTGTGTAGAACATCCTTCCCCAATAACCATGTCAGGGACTGGTTGGATGCTGGGAATGGTGGGAGAAACCACTTGGGGAATCTCAAAGGGAAGAAGGCTTAGAGCCTTCTGGAGAACCAGAGCAGCACACAGAAACGTCGTTTACCTTCCCGCCGGAGCGGTACCTATTTATCTACTTGCACTTTTGTGCTTTCGAACTGCTAGGTTGGCAGGAGCAGGAACCGAGCAATGGGAGCTCACCCCGTCGCGGGGATTCGAACCGCCGACCTTGTGATCCACAAGTCCTAGGCTCTGTGATTTAACCCACAGCGCCACCCGCGTCCCTTGTGACATCTGTAAATAACAGCTAAATCAAAAGGTGTGTCTGTGTGTAAGTAACTCTTTGCTGACAACACTGGACGTGTGCTTGATGGGAACTTGAGGCGGGAACCTGCAGCTTTCCAGATGTTGCTGGACTACAACTCCCATCATCCCTGGTTCCCCACCCCTGTAAGGAGATAGAGTCTGTGAAACTGCTCTGGACCTCCCCCCCACTGGAGCAAAGAAGGAGCGATGAACAGTACAGGTTTCCATTGGGAGGGGGAATGTGTCTGGAGCTCCACTAGACCAGATTCCTTGTTCCCTGCAGATAGGAAGGCTCCCTGCCTGCTGTTAGCGCTCTTCTATTTACGTTAAGGAAGAGATGGCTTTGCTCGTAACCAAGGGAGGCTGAAGGAGGGGTGCCCACTCCAGCGAAGTAAACAGAGAGGCCCACTAGCACACGATCTCTGAATCTAAGACATTTTGTTCCACTTGTGGCCTGGAATAAAAGAAAAGCTCCTTAAAAGAGGGGGGCGCCTTCCGAGTGGATGCGCATGACACCCATCTGAACTCTTGATTAATTTCTAGCCATGTTTCCATGGAAGCAGAAGAGGGAATTGACAAGTGATGGCTGCAGTTCTGAGCTTGTTTTGTGTGTGGCTGGCTGATGCGGCTTCTGATTATTCCAAGCAGAACTGTGTTTTAGCTTTAAAAGAAACGCACCGCTAAAATTCATCAATGTCATTCTAAGTTCATTATTATTATTATTTCAGCTCAACCCAACCCGCCACGTTTACAGGAGTGGCACTTTAGGAGTCCCATCTTGTCTGGTTTCAGGAAAAGGAGTTTTATTCTTTTGCCGGTTGCCTGGTCAAGGAGGCTGCAACACGGGAGATAGCAGAGGGCAAAAAGCCAGCGCTTTGAGAAAAATGGGGCAGAACAGCTGTCACAGTGTCTGATAAATTTCTGCCCCACCTAAAATTTATCTAAGAGCTGTTCAACAGTGGAACTGTCTCCCTCAGGAGGTGTTGGACTCTCCTTCCTTGGAGGTTTTTAAGTAGAGGTTGGATAGCCATCCGTCATGGATGCTTGAGCTCTGATTCTGCATGGCAGAGGTTGGGCTATATGATGTCATGATCCAGCATCTAGAAGCAGAAATCAAGAATAGGAACAAATAATGTGTACCCAGCGCCCAACAGAGGTACCAGGTTCCCACAAGATTGGGTGTGTGTGTGTGTGCATGGTGCGCACTTCATGTGAGTAATGTCATGTGCATCATGAGTTGCACGCATGAGGCTGAGCACTCTGGAGGAGCCGGCCACTGGACCTGCAACATGCATTGCGTGCTGTACGTGTGACAACACGCGCATGCAATACGCTCAGGAACAGCTGCATTTTAGTTGGGACATTAATCCAGGAGGTGCAGATCCTGCCCCCCCCCCCGATGTGGCAAAGAGCTGGGTGGGAGCAGGGGCAGGGGCAATGTGGCAGTGACTACACCGCTCTGTTCTGAAACTCAGGATCTTGCTGAGAGAACTTGGACGTTTTTGCTTTGGCTGCAGGAGTGCTGTCCGCGGTCCTGAACTCAACCACGGACTCTCTCCAAGGTGCTGGTGCAACCAGGAACCTTGGCTCTCCCCTTGCTGGGGCCACCATCCTTCTCCTTGGTGTTGGGCATCCCCATCAATTGCAACACACAAGTGCACAAACAAAACTAGACTGGTAACCCTACTTGTGTAGACTTTATTATGTCAAGAATGGGTGTGTTAATCTGCCTTTGCATCCCTAATTCTGTTTTACCTGTGGAAGAGTTATTGCCATTGCATCCTATTAGGCACCTAGCTTTTTAAAATATCAAAAGTGTTTCACGGAGAAAAATAGTCAATAGCTGCCCGGAGTGGCTAGAGCAACCCAGTCAGATGGGCAGGGTACGAATAATAAAATTATTGTTCTTAAAATTATTATTGACTAGATTTATGACAAGGACGTCCTCCTTACTTTACTATTATTATTATTATTATTATTATTATTATTATTATTATCCTGCAAGCAATAAATGTCGAGAAAAATGTCTCCAACATTAAGTAGCTCTCAATGTGCCCCCCCCCCAGTTGACTTTTTCCAATGCATTAGGCCTGCTGTTCCCAAGAGATAGGCCTTGCAGAGCCCAATGACTCTATGCAGGATCTTTGGCAAAGTGGCTCTTTGAGGGATTTACAAGAAGTAGTAGATTGATGGCTCCCTTTAGAATGCTGAAGAAATCAAGTGCTGCTCCAGATAATCCCATCCACCCAGCAGCGACCCGCCCGTCCTGATCTTAACAAAATTGCTCCTAAATACTAATTGCTGAGCTGTTTGCTCGGGGTGAGCATTCCTAAAAGAATGGTTAATTACCATAATCCAGATTCAGTGGCAGAGATTAAAAACACACACAGCTCCACATCCTACACTGGGCTGATTATAAGGCAGTGGACAGGGTTTTCAGATGCAGACCTAAGAAAGCCTGTCCCTTTGAGTGGTGCACTTAATGGATGGCCTTGGGCGGTGGCTCTGCTGTTGTTTACCCTCGGCAAATGACCTTCTCCGCATGGTGACTGCGATGGGGGGGGGGGGAAACAACAACCGAGGGAAGGCTTTGCAAATGATTTTGTTCATGTTAATTATTCAGCGCCGCCCACACACTTGCAGGGTCAAAGTCATAAACCATTTGCTAAGTGCTGGACTGCTTTTACGTTACAGACCAGCCTTGTAAATAAGACAATGAAAGTCAGTAGCCTGCCCCCCCCCCCAAAAAAGGCGGCTTCTTTTTTTACTATCGTGCTAAAAGGCAAGTCAGTAAGTATCTGGTATGCTGGCTAAGACCCTATCTGCCTGCGGACTGTCTTGCCAGAGTGGTGCATGCTCTCGCTTGGGTTGCACTCTATGTGGGGCTTGCAATGCACTCTTTGTGGGGCTACCTTTGAAGGTGACCCAAAAAATACAACTAATCCAGAATGCGGCAGCTAGACTGGTGACTGGGGGTGGCCACCGAGGCCACATAACACCGGTCTTGAAAGATCTATATTGGCTCCCAGTACGTTTCCGAGCACAATTCAAAGTGTTGGTGCTGACCTTTAAAGCCCTAAACGGCCTCGGTCTAGTATACCTGAAGGAGCGTCTCCACCCCTATCATTCTGCCCGGACACTTGAGGTCCAGCTCCGAGGGCCTTCTGGCGGTTCCCTCCCTGCGAGAAGCAAGGTTACAGGGAACCAGACAGAGGGCCTTCTCGGTGGTGGCACCCTCCCTGTGGAACGCCCGCCCACCAGATGTCAAAGAGAAGAACAACTACCAGACTTCTAGAAGACATCTGAAGGCAGCCCTGTTTAGGGAAGCTTTTAATCTTTAACAGACTATTTATTTTAATATTTTGTTGGAAGCCGCCCAGAGTGGCTGGGGAAACCCAGCCAGATGGGCAGGGTATAAATAATAAATTACTACTACTACTACTACTACTACTACTACTACTACTACTACTGTGTTTTTAGACTGTGTGTGGAAGAGAGGAAGCTTGCTCCTGCATGGTCAGCATGGAAACCCAGGCTAGTAGCTTCTTCCTCTTCCAGAGAAGGCTTGGGATGAAGCTAATAAGGCACTTTGCTAGAAGCCTTCAAGTTCCTTCAAACTTGCCATTTCCTCGGTTTCCATGGTCCTGGTGATGGCGTGCCAATTGCTTCCAAGGTCCAAGGTGTCTGGGTACAGTGGTACCTCGGGTTACATACGCTTCAGGTTACATACGCTTCAGGTTACAGACTTGGCTAACCCAGAAATAGTGCTTCAGGTTAAGAACTTTGCTTCAGGATGAGAACAGAAATTGTGCTCCAGTGGCGCGGCGGCAGCGGGAGGCCCCATTAGCTAAAGTGGTGCTTCAGGTTAAGAACAGTTTCAGGTTAAGAACGGACCTCCGGAACGAATTAAGTACTTAACCCGAGGTATCACTGTAATTGGTATGGGAAGCCTCTGGAGCAGTGATGTAAAAATCTGGGCCTGAAGACTCCCCAGGGTTGATGGCAGTGCTGGCGTCTCCTTGTAGGAGGAGGGAATCCTGACCCAGATGGACCAGTGGTCTGACTCAGCAGCTTCCTATGTCCCTATGGTTGCCTTTTTCTACACCTTCCCCAACTCTATGATACCCTTTTTGAGGTGCAGCAACTGGAACCGCGCATAGTATCCAATGTGTGGTCGCACCATAGGTTTGTCAAAAGACATTACCATAGTAGCAGTTTCATTTTCAACCTCTTTCATAATTATTCCTAACATGAAACCTGCCCTTTTCATTGTTACCATACATTAAGTGGACATTTTAAGTGATCTATCCAGCACAATCCCAAGACCTCTTTCCTGGTCAGTCACTGCCAGTTCAAAACTCAAATGTGAAGTTAGAAAAATATTCCCCCCCCCCATTGACGTTTTATTTACATGGAACTGCATTTCCCATTTTAGTGCCCCTTCACCCAGTTTGGGGAGGTCCTTTTAGAGCTCTTTGCAATCCTGCCTACATAATTTTTGCTCTGCAACTTCAGAAAGCCAGACATCCACACAGAAGGCCCTATTCCTGTCTCTATGATTTGTTTTAAACTGTTTTTAATTGTGAGTTTTAAGTTAATGTCACCTGCCCTGAGTACTGATGATGAAGGGCGGGTAAGAAGTAGAATACATAATATTAATATTAATAAGCCTCCCCACTCCGTTCCCAAATACGCTCCAAAACCAGGTGACCTATTTACTGAGCATCCATCCTGATGGGAATAGGCAAGATTCAGAGACACAGCATCTGATCAGCAGAGGAATCTACTACTCAGAAGCTGATGAATAATCAAATGATGAGCTATCAAGTCACGTTCATAGGAATGGTTGCATCTTCGAATTTTGGTTCCCTCAGTTTCTCATCTTTCCAATCTTAAATTTGCAAATGCATTCTAATGGGCTAGAGAACCATACTGCAGATTTCGCCGCCTGGCTGTGCTTTGGTTCATGTATTGTTTCAGAAAGCGTGAATCAGGTAGATTTGCCTGTAAATGTGAACGGAGTCAAATTTACCCCCTAACCCTGGCTACAGCTCATGAGCTGATGAATAATGATGAGCTATCAGGTATCAGGGATGCCAGACGTTTGTCAGCAGCAAATAAATTGGATGTTTTGGAGTCAGTTCTGTTCTGTCTCATGCCAGGTCTTTTCCAACGCAGTGACAGAGGAGGTGGTCATTGCCTAGGGATGTAAGAAGGCATTGTTTTCCATCCTGCGCTATAGTCGTCTCATGCACTGCTGTTTTCTTTCTGCTGCAGTTCATGATATCATGGGCTGTCTCTTGAGTCCGCTAGATGACATTGCAAGGGATCGTTGCCTTAGGAGAGCAAGAAAAATTCTCAGGGATGACTCACACCCCAGCCATCACCTCTTTAATCTTCTACCGTCAGGCAGGAGATATAGAAGTATAATCAGCCGTACCAACAGGCTAAAAAATAGCTTCTATCCGTGGGCTGTTAGGCTGTTGAACGAAAAATAACATAGCGAAATTGACTTGCAAGGTGGTGTGTTGTTTGATAAGAGATTGAGTGTTTTGGGGGTTGGGGAGGCTTGTATAATTTCATTGTACACAGGTTGTACAACGACAGTAAAGGTACAGTGGTGCCCCGCACGACGAAAAGAATCCGTTCTGTGATTCTCTTCGTCTAGCGGTTTTTTTGTCTTGCGAAGCAAGGCCATTGACGGATTAGCGGATTAGCGCTATTAGCGGCTTTTAGCGGCTTATCAGCTTATCGGATCAGCTGATAAGCAGCTTAGTGGCTTAGAAAAAAGGAGGGGGAGGAACTCACAAGACATTTTCGTCTTCCGAAGCAAGCCCATAGGAAATTCGTTTTGCGAAGCACCTCCAAAACGGAAAACCCTTTCGTCTAGCAGGTTCTCCGTCTTGCAAGGCATTCGTCTTGTGGGGCACCACTGTATTGTTATTATTATTTCCGCCCAAACCACTGTTATGCGTCTTTGCTTTCTATGAACCTTACACCATTTATTCCATAAATTGCGTTGTCATTATGTTATTCATGGAATCATCGAATAGTAGAATTGCAAGGGAAGCCAAGAGTCTGCAGTGCTGGATTCTCAACTAAATCATGTTCAACTTCTTTATAAATGACTTGGATTAAAGAATTGAGGGGATGCTCATCAAATTCACAGATGACACCAAACTGGGAGGGGACAGAATCAGAATTCAAAATGACCTTAACAGATCGGAGAGCTGGGCGTAAGCTAACAGTGAATTTCAACAGGGACAAATGTCAGGTTCTGCACTTAGGCAGGAAGAATCAGATGCATAAATATAAGATGGGGGACACCTGGCTTTCTAGCAGTACATGTGAAAAGGTTCTACGGGTCTTGGTGGACCACAAGCTTAAGATGAGTCAACTGTGTGATGCAGCAGCAAAAAAAGCTAACGCTATTCTAGTCTGCATCAGCAGAAGTATAGTGTCCAGATCAAGGGAAGTAATAGCACCACTCTATTCTGCCTTAGTCAGACCACACTTGGAATACTATTTCTGTGCACCACAATTGTTGACAAGCTGGAACATGTGCAGAGGAGGGCAACCAAGATGATCAAGGGTCTGGAAACTAGGCATTATGAGGAGTGCTGGAAGGAGCTGGGTATGTTTAGCCTGGAAAGGAGGAGACTGAGAGGAGATATGATAGCCATTTTCAAAGGCTGTCACATGTGCCTTTCTGGCTACAGAAGGGAGGAGCAGAGAGGGCAAGAGAACGAGTGGAGAGCCAAATCAGGAGGACCAGTGGCTTGGAGCATCGAAAGGTATAAGGCTATCTTCAGGTGAAGACCTTGTGCATGCGTGAATACCGTATTTTTTGCTCTATAAGACTCACTTTTTCCCTCCTAAAAAGTAAGGGGAAATGTGTGTGCGTCTTATGGAGCGAATGCAGGCTGTGCAGCTATCCCAGAAGCCAGAGCAGCAAGAGGGATTGCTGCTTTCACTGCGCAGCGATCCCTCTTGCTGTTCTGGCTTCTGAGATTCAGAATATTTTTTTTCTTGTTTTCCTCCTTCAAAAATTAGGTGCGTCTTGTGGTCTGGTTCGTCTTATAGAGCGAAAAATACGGTAAGTTCTCTGTGTGAGCAGAGGCTTGTAGTCTACACCAGCACTGGTGAACCACTGACCTGCGGGCTTATTTACTTATTTCTTAGTTCATAAAATTTGACTGTAGAAAAACCATCAAAGCGGATTACAAATTAATTAGGCCCACCAGCTCCCGTTTTTTGGCCTGCA
Organism: Podarcis liolepis; assembly: GCF_965112155.1. NCBI lineage: Eukaryota > Metazoa > Chordata > Lepidosauria > Squamata > Lacertidae > Podarcis > Podarcis liolepis. Next base: position 8,588,605 of record NC_139554.1, on the reverse strand, counting down.
AAGCCATTTTGGTCCATACTCTTTCTATATTTATTTTTCCTGAAGCAGCTGCTTGAAGTTGAGCTGTCAGAAAGTTCAGGATTGGCTCTGAAAAGACTCTCAGTTATTCAGCCTAACTGACTCAGGAGGATGCACAAATGTGAACAGATGCACACGCGATACTAAGCTGTCTGTATCAGCACAGCACATCTTTCTTTGTTCTTTTAAAAACTTATATAAATGCATGTGCAGGGCAAAGAGGTCTGCCAAAGATAACGCGCTTGGATTAAATGCCTGCAGTCTGGACTTTTGGTCCCATTTCATTCTGGGTGTCAGTCTTGTGAGTGGGAGAAGAGAAGCAGACCAGGAGAGGCACATCAGCAGCAAGCAAACTCTAAATTAATCAGCAGTTTGGGGAAATCTTCTCATTGTTCCTGTGCCAAAGTAGGACTTGATTATTGTAATTGCACACACTGTGTGCATGTATTTCAAATCTGGTCCTGGTTTTGGAAGCCAAGCTTTGGGAAACCTGGTCTTCAGAATTCATTCATCACTAGCCAGTTATCATCCGCCACATTTTACGCTTCGGCGTTTTCCCCTTGACAACGCAAGATCATAAAATCGCCTTAGAACTAATATGGTTGTGTTTATAGCTTATTCCTTATAGCCCGTATTTTATTGATTTGTTATTTACAGCCTTAAGACTTTGCCCTTGGGCCAAAAAGTCTCTCAGAGAGGCTTACAAAAATCAGTACTAAGGTGGTCCATGACCTCAGGCTGATAATCTAAAAAGACATGACACAGAAGGAAAAGGGAATGGGAGGGAGGAGGAAAAAGCAAGCTCAAGAAAATGTTCCCAAAACCAGATGTTGTTGGTGGTAGCTCTGGCTGTCCTATCCTAGATATTTGTTGCTGTTTTAAAACTTCCTTGCACACTGGGGCAAAACACTGGGGCTGCTTTTTATGTCTAGCAGCGCTAAGTATAGGACAGATTCTTGTGGCCCCCCAGGGCCTTCGCTCGGTGGTAAGAGCACATGACTTGCATGCGAAAGGTCCCCATTTCAACACTCAGCCTCTCCAGGTGGATCTAGGAGAGATGCCCTTTTTTCTGCAGTCCTAGGGAGCCACTGGGACGTGGGTGGCGCTGTGGGTTAAACCACAGAGCCTGGGACTTGCCGATCAGAAGGTCGGCGGTTCGAATCCCCATGACGGGGTGAGCTCCCGTTGCTCGGTCCCTGCTCCTGCCAACCTAGCAGTTCGAAAGCACGTCAAAGTGCAAGCAGATAAATAGGTACTGCTCCGGCGGGAAGGTAAATGGCCAAACTCTGTGGATCTCTAAGTGTGCCTGTGTCGGTTGGCATCGGTCGCTGTGATGTTCGGTCTGAAGAAAGCTTTTGAAGCTCCCGAACGATCGACCAGGAGGGAGAGAACATGCCAGTCGGGCATGTGTCTCTGCCAGGGTCCTACTTGAGTGTAGGCCGAGCTCCTGACAGTATCCACTGTGGGGGGCAATTCACATTTTTAAAAATGCAGTTATTTCTTAGCAAATAACCATTTTCACTAGACAACGAGAGTCTCTTTCGAGATTTTAACCATGGGAGCCACACCCATTTGCTCAAACTCTTTGCAGGCGAGTCTTCCAAAGCCACAGTGTGAAAATGCACCCTCCATACCTGGTTGGCAGGCCAGGGTGGCTTCGAAATCTGGATACAAATCGTCTTGGTTCACCGAGGACCAATTCTGTACCTTAGTTCAATTCCATGCCACCATCTGCATGCCGTAGGAGCAGAAATGGGCATGGATATTCCTGCCTGAGAAAAAGCGGCTTTCTAAGGTGCTTCGAGACCCGAAATGTTTTTTTGCCTGAACCGGACAGGATGCGTTTCCTGCATTTCAGGGGGTTAGACTAGATGGCCCTTGGGCTCCCTTCCAACTCTACAATTCTGTGATTCTATAATTGAGAATACAGTGGACGCTCGGGTTGCAAACGTGATCCGTGCAGGATGCACGTTTGCAACCCGCAGTGTTTGCAACCTGCGAGTTGCGATTTGGTCTTCTGCACATGCGCAAACGCGATTTGGTGCTTCTGCGCATGCGCGACCGCCAAAACCCACAAGTAACTTGTTCCAGTACTTCCAGGTTTCGGCGGTCCGTAACCTGAAAAAACGCAACCTGAAGCGGCTGTAACCCGAGGTATGACTGTGCTGGATCTCACAGCAAGCAGGGGGCCGTAACCTAGGGTCACGTGCCCACCCCCAGTGTGCCACAAAGTCGAATCTCAGGGCTTGTTGGGAGGGTGCCACTAGAGAGGCACTGGCGGGGCCCAGAAATCACCTGGCCCCAGGGCCCCTCAAACTTGGCAGAAGGCTTAGTATAAGACCCTGTGTCCTGGTGAGGTGGGCTTTTCAAACCCTGCAGTGGCCCTATTTATCTTAGTGTCTGTTTAAAGTAGTTTTTTATACACTCAGTTGCACCTCTTCATTTTTGTTTGTATGTCGCCGTTCTGCTTATTTCACATTGTGATTAATCTCAGAGTTGGGGAAGTGTGTTACCGATGGCAGATGAGTGAAGGAATTAATGAGTTGGTTTCTTCTGATTTTGCTGCTGCTGCTGTTTTGCTCCACTCGGGGCTCTTCCAGACGACCTGCTTATTGAGCATTTGCTTGCACAAAGCTTATCTGGAGGGTCTTTCCAGGCGTCCATTTTATTGTGCATCCATGATGATTAGTTCTCATGATGATAGTGGGGCAGTTAGACACAATCCTGCTTTCAATTGCCTGTGAAAGTTTCAGGGTAGACCATGGGTAGGCAAACTAAGGCCCAGGGGCTGGATCCGGCCCAATCACCTTCTAAATCCGGCCCGTGGACGGTCCGGGAATTGGCATGTTTTTACATGAGTAGAATGTGTGCTTTTATTTAAAATGCATCTCTGGGTTATTTGTGGGACATAGGAATTCGTTCATTTTTTTCTTTTCAAAATATAGTCCGGCCCCCCACAAGGTCTGAGGGACAGGGGACTGGCTCCCTGCTGGAAAAGTTTGCTGTCCCCTGGGGTAGACATACTGCTTTGTTTCCAATCAGTCCCAGAGCTTCCTGCTGAAACCCTGTAAATTTTTACACCACAAATGTTCCAGGGTGTGTGTATGTTTTTCGTCCCACATTTGTTGCACTATAGTACAAGGGTGTCCCCTCCAGATGGCAGCAATGCGGAAACATTGGGGAGGCATTGCCAAACAACTAATAAAGTGGGGTGATGTGTCCAGTATAAAATCTACCACTTGTGCTCTACTGTTGTGTCAATGGCAAGTTACAGAAAAATCATACCAAAAAGAACCCCATTGGGCTGGAAGGGCAAGAGTCTTCATCAAGCATTTTTTGTTTGCAGGGACAGTAAATGCCAATAAGCATTCATCCTGCATTCATACTAATTTGCTTGTGGGATGTTTGCAAATCTTCATCATTCTGCACTTCCCAGTGCATTTTCCTCCAACTTTCCTAACCAGAACAAAAGCCTGTTTCTTTTTTAAAGTGGATTTGTTGCGCTAGGGGAAAATAGTGCCTTAATCTACACAAAGCTGAATCTATGCCATGTGCTCGAATCTTTCCTGCAAAGGAATGCCAGTCTGGAGGCACCCATTCACTCAACTGGAAGCCTGGTCCCCTGTACACAGAGCAAAAAGCACGCAGCAATCACTCCCTACGTCACTGATAGCCTTTTTCTAATTTTGTTGTTGTTGTTATTTCCACCACACGCTGTCATTGTGCTTTGTGCCATACTGACAGGCCCCTGCTGTCAAGGAGATTACGGTTGGGGTGGGGAAAGAAGATTTTGGGCAAATGCCCTTACATCTACTCAGAGCTTCCTTCAAGTGGGGAATGAGGACTAAGGCTGTGATCCACCCTCACCTGGGAGTAAGCCCAAGAGCCTCAAGGTCCGCCTCTCTCCATATGATGCTACCCAGACCCTGAGATCATTCTTGGAAGCCCTTCTTCAAGTGCCTCCTCCATAAGCGGTCTAGAGAGAGGCAACATGAGAATGGGCCTTTTCTGCAGTGGCTTCCTGTTTGTGGAATGCTCTCCCTGGGGAGGTTCGGCTGGCGCCTTCATTATACACCTTTAGGCGCCAGACCAAAATGTTCCTCTTCAACCAGGTCTTTTGGCTGATTGACATCCAATGCCCTTTTAAAATGTGTTGGGGATTAGGGGAATTATTGAGCTGTTCTTGTTTTTATTTTTGTTATGTACAGTGGCACCTTGGAAGTCGAACGGAATCGGTTCCGGAAGTCCATTCGACTTCCAAAACATTCGGAAACCAAGGCGTTGTTTCCAGTTGGCTGCAGGAAGCTCCTGCAGCCAATCGGAAGCTGCGTAAGCCGTGTTGGATGTCTGGTTTCCAAAAGAACATTTCTTAGCACAATTCAAAGTCTTGGTGCTGACCTTTAAAGCCCTAAACGGCCTCGGTCCAGTATACCTGAAGGAGTGTCTCCACCCCCATCATTCTGCCCGGACACTGAGGTCCAGCGGCGAGATCCTTCTGGCGGTTCCCTCACTGCGAGAAGTGAGGTCACAGGGAACCAGGCAGAGGGTCTTCTCGGTGGTGGCACCTGCCCTGTGGAACGCCCTCCCTTCAGATGTCAAGGAAATAAACAACTACAGTGGTACCTCGCAAGACGAATGCCTCGCAAGATGGAAAACTTGCTAGACGAAAGGGTTTTTGGTTTTTTGAGTTGCTTCGCAAGATGATTTTCCCTATGGGCATGCTTCGCAAGACGGAAACGTCTTGCAAGTTTGTTTCCTTCTTCTTAAAACCGTTAATACAGTTGCGACTTGACTTCGAGGAGCAACTCATAGAACACGGTGTGGTAGCCTTTTTTGAGGTTTTTGAAGACTTTGGTGATTTTTGAAGCTTTTCCAAAACTTTCCCGACACCGTGCTTCGCAAGACGAAAAAAATCGCGAGACGACAAAACTCGCGGAACGAATTAATTTCGTCTTGCGAGGCACCACTGTATCTGACTTTTAGAAGACATCTGATGGCAGCTCTGTTTAGGGAAGTTTTTAATGTTTGATGTTTTATCGTGTTTTTAATACAGTGGTACCTTGGTTTAAGTGAAGCTTATGTCCCAATGATATCTCAGCTCCCCAGTGAAGATGCTTCTGGGGAAGCCTCTAGTTCAGAAGGGGAACCTTGCTCTTCTATCCAATCACAGAAGGGGATGGAGAAAGCCAGGTGTCACTTATGGGTACCCAGATTGCCATCCGTGTATTAGGTGGCATGGAAGAAATCTCCATGTCAGAGAAGGGCCTGTGAAGTGGTCCTGAAACCCAACAGTCCATCTAACCTCTGGAGCACACTACCGGTGCCTAACACGAGACAGCTGTGAGCTGTGGCTGTGTGGGTGATTCTGGGTGATCCTGTCGATTTCTGTCAGTGTCTCACTTTTCCGTTCTTGAGCTTGGCTTTCCACATTTCTGCATTAGGCTGTGATTTCATTCGGAAAGGTCCTCAAAAATTATTTGGCGCCATAGTGCAGACCTTTCCTTATGCGCACGTTTGTGTGCAGTTTTGCCTGCTGTACAGATTTTTTTTGCAAGCTATTTCCCCTAATGGAATGCATTTTATACGCTGTTTTCTTTAATGTGTGCCTTTTTGCACACATTACTTGGTGTTGCAAAATTCGGAATAATGCGAATTTCGAACCACGACCCTGTGTTTTCGTTTGCATATTGATTCAAAAAGTGCGAATTGGCTACGATTGCATGGAAAACCAAACCTCCATTCATCTCTGTGCCTAGTTGTGTGAGGTCTGTTGGATGGTGGCAGACTGTTGGATTTTGCTGGTTTTACATACATATTCCCAGTATGGATTATGCTGGAAGGGTCCCAGTGAGCATGGCAAATGTAAAGACTCTCTGGCATGCACAGTAAAGCACAATTTGTGATTTAGTGCTGGATCTTGATCTCTGCTTCCTACCCTGCCGTTCAGTGGTGGTGTTGGCATATATGTCTGGGAAAGCAGGATTAGGAGAGACCAGATGGGCTGGAGAGGAGAGGCAGAATCGGCAGCCTTTGCCATACAAATCCCAAGAAGAACACTGGATTTCTTGAAATTATCAAGAAATTTCTGGAAGAGGCCGAGTGTCTGCTGGCTGTAAACACATAGCAAGCCACACCCTTATTCTCTCTCTCTCTAGCCCTCTCCCCCTCCCCACCATTTCTCCCTCTTCTCCCCCCTTTCCCCATCCACACCCAATTTGTTTTTGTTCCTTCGCTGTCAGGTTTGGTTAACCGTTCCGCCAGCTTAACATCATTAAGCGTCTCCTCTTACAAAAAATAAAATAAAAAATAAAAATAAATCTCCATCATTACTATTACTTGCAAAGCAACTGCAGCATCCTTTCCCCCCCTTTTTTTTTACAAAAGAGACCGGTCCCCAGGGCAATCGCAGCATCCTTTTTGCTGATTTGCTGCAGTGGCGACTGCAGCGCTTACACTGTGCCCTCCCCCCATCTTCCTCTCTGTTCTGCTTAACAGCATCCCTCCGTAGCCAGTGCAAGAGGGGGGGGGAGAGAGAGAGAGAGAGAAGCAGCAGCGGCAGCCGTGCCGAAACCCACTCACCTCTTCCTGCCTTGGAATGCTTGAGTGGTAGGAAAAGGCAGCACCTGACTCTGAGCCGAAGGAAAGGTACCCAGCCCCGTTCCCTTCCTCTCCCCAAGCAAGATGCAAGCCAGCGCCGATTCTACGAAGATGGAATGCCTCTGGAGCAATTGGAAAGGCCAGGGTATATTTTTACACAATTCTTCTACTCCGGTTCTTTTCCTTCCTCTTTGCATGCCTGAAAAAGATTGCATGGGGGAGACTCGTCGCAGAGAGTATGCGTGTGTTTTGCATCCCATTATTATTATTATTACTACATCTGCTTCTTTACCATCAACATCTCCAGGGCCCTTGCATGCTTTTAATGTTTTCTACACATTTCCGTTTGGAATTACTGCTGTCTTGAAAACAGAAACGAGAGAGGCATCCCAGGCTGGCGGTGGTCTTTTAACAGGGTCTTTTATTCCCCACTCCCATGTGTTTCCATTATTATTATTTAAATGCAACATCAGCTTTCCTTCTCGCTGAGAAGGTTCGTCTTGCCTATTGCTGGGTTTTGAGTACGGCTGCCCTTAAATTAGCGTGATCGCTTAGCCAAGTGCTTGGGAGAGGCGATCAGGAACCTGGAAGGGGGGGGGAATGTGTCTTTCTCTGGTTTTGGCTGCTCTGTGGTGGTTGTGTTTTGGAAAGAGCTTAGTGCATCGGTTTTGTTTTGCTTTTGTCAAGGGACACACCCATTGTGTTAGCTCTGGTGAGACCATTTCAACTCGGGCGGCAGTTCAACTTGGTCTTGAGAGCCCGTTGCTCAATCCATCTTACCGCCTTTTCCTATCACCTAACTTTGGTTTTCCCCACAGCCAAGGACTTGGGCTTTTCGAAATCTCAGTGTGCCGCTGAAATAAACCATTACCTATCGTTTTTATTTAAAGCCCATCATATTCCCAAAATAGTTCACGGTTGTGGTCATCTGTTGAGGAAAGGAAGGCAAGCGAATAAGGTGCTACCCTTCCGTCACAAGAGATTTATTTTGAACGCTGTCCCACTGGGTGTGGCAGTCTACCTTCTCCTTGCCTTAACACTGCTTTTCAGCCATTTTTATGCAGACTTTGCGGTTCTTTGCAACCTTCCTTTGTTGTGGTGGGAGAAACAACTCTGTTTCCCTGCACAGCGATCTGTCACGCATTTTACCAACCTTTTGTTTTGTCACCTTTCTTCATTTTGAAATACTCCGTTTTGCCAAAGCACATCTTTCCCGTCAGTGAAGAAACAGCTTTGTTTGTGTTCCCCTGGAGTGTGAGGTTTACATTCAAGCTGTGTCTAACTGAAAGGGCCTGTGTGTGTGTGTGTGTGTGTGTGTGTGTGTGTATGTGTGTCTATTCAGATGTAATTTCAGAACACCGCCAAAAAAGAAAAAGAAAACCGACCGCCTTGTTAACTCAAATGTGATTTGACAGTCCTTTGTTGAATTGGGATGTTGTTGTTTTGACGAATGAGATATGAACAGGGTGTGTTGAAATTGAAATTCCTTAATGCAATCTGGCTCAAAGATTCCAAATTTTTCAAAATGATGCTTCTATATAGAATGTAAAATAGATGTTCCTACCATTTATCTAATGGTCTATAGTATCATCTGATCTTGTAAGAAGATTTGAAGGCTAGGATTTCAAAAAGACAGATGTGTTTGCAGGAATGAAAATACCCCGGTATTATTATTATTATTATTATTATTATTATTATTATTATTCTGATGAATTGTAAGATAGAATCTTCCATCCACTAACTTTTTTGGGGAAAGACGTGTTTGCTAAGCGAAGCTGTTGAATTAACCTTCACATGACACAATGCTGTGCATATCTGCTCAGAAGTAAGCCCTGTTGAAGTCAATGAGGTTTACTCCCACGTAAGTGTATAGGATTGCAGTCTTAAAGTCAAATTCGTGGGTTGTTTGTAGAAAACATGTCTCTCTTTTTAAAAAATAATAATCTACCACCATAGATGTCATATGTTGTCATTTATTTCCACCTCATCTGTTTTGAAATCAATAGCAGATATTGCTTAAAATAGACTGGAACGCCACAGCCCATATGGCAATAGAAATCTACAGAGCTGGAACAAATCCTCAGTATTTGCTTACTGCAGGTAGGGCAAGTGTGATAAAATTATTTCTGAATAAGCCATGTAATCTGCAGGTGTAACACTCTAAAGGCCATACTCGTGAGTTGTTATATTGGAGGGGGGAATATAGATCACCATGGGGGGGGGGGAGAAATTTTGATTTCCTAAGAAAGTCTGGACATTTTCCCTTGTCTTTGGTCATTTAATAGAAATTTCGTTGTCCCCGAAGGGGGCAATGACAATAAAGATATTATAATAAAGGGAAAAAAAGAAATGTGCAAAAATCATAGTTAGACACGGATACGGGGATTAGATTGAAAGGGAAATAGAATGGTGCCTTAAGAGGTGGATGAATATATGGACTGAGCGAAAAATATTGTGGGTTTAAAAATGACCAGCAAACTAGGCTTCTCAATCATAACAGCATTTTCGTATGCAAAGGTTTCAGGCAAAAGCTGATCAACTAAACGAGCTTTAGAATGCCCAGCCTCACCACATGCTTTTTGTAAACATCATGTGGTGATTGAAATTGGCTGAAGAACACCATGGCAGAAATCTACAGTGGGCTTCAAAATTCAGGGGGGATTAGAGGGCTGTTTCACCTATTCCCACAGAAACAAATCTGAGTTTCTTCTTCTACCTACTATTCTTCTCCATTTCATTTCTATACTGATTTATATTTTTAAGAAAAATACATTAAAGCAGTGTACAACCTACATTAAAACATCAAATAAAGCGATCCAGAATAAAACATTCCTGAAGAAGCTCAGATATAAAGCAACTTAATTATCAGGAAACTAAAATATTGTCTTGAAGATTTCAAAACGTTACAAAGGAGGTCAACAACAGAATGCACATTTAACGCAGCAACAGCAGTAGATATGTTCTGTGCTTATGTTAATATGTTATTCTCTTGCTAATTATTCTGTTTTAAATGTGCATATTATATTTGACCTTAGCAATGTTTTCTTTCGAAATGCTTAAGGTAATTTTTTTCCTTTGTTAACTTTGCCGCCAATCCTGCCAATGGCGGCTCATGGCGGCTGGCGGCTGTGGAAGCTCAGGCTCAATGACCTGGGTCTGCACTAGGAGGCAGCCAAGATGGTCTCTGGCCTCTTCAGCAACCTTGGCTTTTGTAGCTGGAGTCAGTCCGGACCCCACCCTCCCAGGCCAGGAAGCGGGGAAAGGCCTGTACGTCAGGGAGCAGGTCTTCCAGGGCTCACAGCCAAGATGGTTTGCCATAAAAGCACACCTCAAAAGGGGCCAATCCTGGCTTCCTTGCAAATGTGCCTGTTTGGTAACATGATTTGCAACACCTTGCAGAGCAATTCACAAGTTACATTTACCTAAAAAATGTAATGTGCAGAGAGGCTTTTATTTTTACCTTTGTCAATTTATGATGTTCCTTTTCCTCACTCTGCAAACCAGATTTCTTCTGGTGGGTTTGTGGGCATGGAGCGTAGATGGGGAACCTGAAGCTATAGAAGGGGGAGAGAGTCGATTCACTTTGCAATCCTACCTAATTCACAATTTTTGAAGCAGTACGAGAGACAAAGCACAGCCAGGGTTCTTTTTTCCGCCCTGAATTTTTGCAGTGTGGTTCTCCAGCCAAGTAATAGAGGAGGTTGTGCGTAAACATGCACATACCTGTGAAAAACAGCATGCAATACTGCATCATACTAGGAGAAATTGCTCTGCCAAAAAAAAAAAAGTATATGTTAGGCAGATTTGCATACGAACATGCGCAGAAGAGAAATTCGCATTGAAATGCTGATGGATCTTCACAAGGGCATTTTTCAAGCAAGATTCGCAGACTGATGTGGAGAACAGACCTGAAGGTTGGAAAAACGAGAAGCTGAAAGTGACAGCTCCGCTCGTCCCTACCTGTGGCCCTCCAGATGTTCTTGGCTCTCCCATCAGCACCACAAAACATGTTCAATAGGGAGCGACAGTTCAGAGAGAGATGGAGGGTACCGGTGGGAATCCAGCAACAACTGGAGGACCGCGTGTTCCCCATCCCTGTCTTGCATAAACATTTGTTGTTGTTTAGTCGTTTAGTCGTGTCCGACTCTTCGTGACCCCCTGGACCTGAGCACGCCAGGCACTCCTGTCTTCCACTGCCTCCCGCAGTTTGGTCAAACTCATGTTGGCAGCTTCAAGAACACTGTCCAACCATCTTGTCCTCTGTCGTCCCCTTTTCCTTGTGTCCTCCATCTTTCCCAACATCAGGGTCTTTTCCAGGGAGTCTTCTCTTCTCATGAGGTGGCCAAAGTCTTGGAGCCTCAGCTTCAGGATCTGTCCTTCCAGTGAGCACTCAGGGCTGATTTCCTTAAGAATGGATAGGTTTGATCTTCTTGCAGTCCATGGGACTCTCAAGAGTCTCCTCCAGCACCATAATTCAAAAGCATTAATTCTTCGGCAATCAGTCTTCTTTATGGTCCAGCTCTCACTTCCATACATCACTACTGGGAAAACCATAGCTTTAACTATACGGACCTTTGTTGGCAAGGTGATGTCTCTGCTTTTTAAGATGCTGTCTAGGCTTGTCATTGCTTTTCTCCCAAGAAGCAGGCGTCTTTTAATTTCGTGACTGCTGTCACCACCTGCAGTGATCATGGAGCCCAAGAAAGTAAAATCTCTCACTGCCTCCATTTCTTCCCTTCTATTTGCCAGGAGATGATGGGCCCAGTGGCCATGATCTTCGTTTTTTTGATGTAATAATAATAATAATAATAATAATAATAGTAGTAATAGTAATAGTAATTTATTATTTGTACCCCGCCCATCTGGCTGGGTTTCCCCAGCCACTCTGGGCGGCTTCCATAGAAACCAAAAATACACTAAAACATCACAGATTAAAAACTTCCCTGATGTTGAGCTTCAGACCATATTTTGTGCTCTCCTCTTTCACCCTCATTAAAAGGTTCTTTAATTCCTCCTCACTTTCTGCCATCAGGGTTGTGTCATCTGCTTTGTTACCTCATTTGTTACCTTATTGTTATTCAATTGCTCCTCTGCCTTGTGGGCTGCATTGCCAGAACTTTCCAGCACAGACTTCTTGGTTTGTAGCAACTCTTCTTCTGTGCCCTGTGTTTGGCCCTGTTTCTGGGCCCTCTGTGAAATTTCTGCTGTGCCTCTAACCTCCCGTTTCTAAGTAGAAGAGTCTGCCATTTTCTCCATTCCTTCCTATAGGTATCCATCTGTAGATGGGCTAAGTTCCATCTTCCTTGCTTGTTAAAATTGTTAAAATGTAGGTGTATTAACTCACCCCCCTCTAGAAATGGGAGGCAGCTGTGCATAAAAGATAAAATGACCATTATTAAAACTCTCCTACTCAGTTCAAGCTCCACCTCAAACTGTGGTTTTTGTTAACCACAGTTGAAGAGCCCACACAATGGTTTGACCTTCCTGCTGTACATGAGGCAGAGCAGGGTTTTGTTCGTTTGCTATCATTTTCCTTCGGCTCAGCGCTCAGGTTCGTAAGTTCAGCCTTGTTTCCATGGTGCGCCTGCAGCCTCTTAAGGCAGAACAATTCCCCATCTCCATGACACAACAGCCTCATGAAGAGAAGCCACAGTTCTGTGGCTTCCTAATGGTTTGTGGATTCAGACATAACAGCAAATCCCACTTAAACTGGGTTTGAAAACCAGCTTCAAACCATGGTTTAATTTCTTGGGTGGCAGTCCTCCCAAGCCATGGTGTATATACAGTGGTACCTCGGTTTACGAACTTAATCCGTTCTGGAAGTCCGTTCTTAAACCGAAACCGTTCTTAAACCACAGCACGCTTTCCCTAATGAGGCCTCCTGCCGCCGGTGCCTTTTCACCGTTTGGATTCCGTTCTTAGACCGAGGCAAAGTTCGCAAACCGGGACACTACTTCCGGTTTTACGGAGTTCGTAAACCGAATACAGTGGTACCTCAGGTTAAGAACTTAATTCGTTCTGGAGGTCCATTCTTAACCTGAAACTGTTCTTAACCTGAGGTATCACTTTAGCCAATGGGGCCTCCTGCTGCCACCGCGCCGCCAGAGCACAATTTCTGTTCTCATCCTGAAGCAAAGTTCTTAACCCGAGGTACTATTTCTGGGTTAGCGGAGTCTGTAACCTGAAGCATCTGTAACCTGAAGCATCTGTAACCTGAGGTGCCACTGTTGTTCGTAAACAGGGCTGTTCTTAAAAGCGAGGTACCACTGTATGTGGATGTAGATTCAAGCATAACTCCAAACTATGGTTTTAGAAACCATGGTTTGGCATGATGTCTAAATGTTCCCCAGGAGGGAGGGGCAGTGTTTGTATATTGTATTATTTCTCCAACAAATGAAACCCTTTTTAGTAGCCTTTGGGATCCAACCCATTGCCTATCTAAGAGCACCAGGTTTTTTGTGTGCTTGTGATGTGTTTAAAATGGCTGATTCCTCATCGGAATGATGAACAATTCCTCATTTTAGGTGAAGGATTGTGGGTACTGTAGAAATTAGACTTTCTTCCGAAGTATATAGTATGGCGCCTGGTACCTGGTAATATGATGATCCTTCACCTCATGTGTTGCAAGAGGCTGGACGAGATCAAGATGAGGAAGGTGATTTGGTTATGTAGTGCCATCAATGTACATATCAATAGCAGAAAGCAAACAGGCAGGTCTCTGCCCCATGGAGCTTACAGTGTAAATTTTGGCAATGAAGGTTGGGGGTGGGGTGGGGAAAACAACAACAGTGTTGACTGTGTGTCAGTACCAATACAGGTACTTAAAAATGTTTTTTTCCCAGGTGTCAGAGTCTCCTGTGAGGTAAATCAGTTCTGGCACCACAACACTGGTCTAAAACAAGGCTTTTTGCTATTGCTAAGCACATGTCCAGAAAACCCTGTTGGATGAGTCAAAGGGTCTGTCTGATCCTGAATCTTATTTCCAAGAGTGCTGTTAAGGAAAGGGCTTGAAGGCAGCACAGGAGGTGATATTCATATAGAGAGAAATATATATATACTGCCTCCTAACATGGTTCATTTAGCAATCACAGCTTATGTCAGAGGTGGGGGACCTCAGGGTCAGGGGCAAAATGCAGCCCTGTGGTCCTCTCTGTCTGACTTGTGAGGTGCTCCAAGGCCACACCCCTTCTCCCCAGGGCACTTGCCTCTGGCCCCACCCACCACTGCCATGTGCCCATCACATGGTTGCTCAGAAGGGAGTGAAGCTCTTGGGCTGAAAAGCGTTCTCTACTCCTGGCTTATGCTGTATCATTTTAGGGAAAGGAAACTACATCTCTGCACATTTCTTCAGTGAGGGGTCTTTAAAATACATTTTTGGGTGTGAAGAATTCAAATCTGTTATTTTTGTGATTGGGCTTGGTAAGTCTACATTTGATGAAGCAGCCTTCGGAAAGCCAAATATTTTTAATTTTACCTTCTGAAAATGATAAATAATAGTAATAGTAATATTAATAATAAATATGATAATATAACTGCAAGTACTTGGCAATCCCTTTTTAAGGATTTCTATGCAATTTTATATACACTTAATTTACCAAGCAATACTAAATTGTATTAATTTAACTTAAATATCTTTTGAATTGCCAAGTTGCAATTTTTTAGCACCCCTCATTTTTGGGATTTGAAAGCTAAAAAATTCCACACGTCCTGTGTTGAGGGCCATCTAATTCTCGTTTAAGGTCTTGTAATACTGTGGCCATTGCCCCAATTTGTGGCAGCAAATTTCATAGGTCAGTTATGCATTTGGATTAGGAAGGTGCTGTCCTCCATGTCCTGACTTTACCAGTCACTGGATCAGTCCCAATTTCTACTCTTACAAAAAAGGGAGAAAAGCTTCTCTCTATCTACCTTCTCTGGACCCTGAATAATTTTATAAACCTCCCTCATAATCCTTCCCTTCGCCATCCTTTTCATCCAATTCAAAAGTCCTAAATGCTTTAGCCTGTCCTCACAGGTAAATTTCTCCAATCCCCTGATCATTTTCTTCACCACTTTCTCTATGATCCCGTTTTCAAGATTGAGTGACTAAGAGCAATGCATAGTGTTGCAAACATAGCTATGGTGATAACCTTTATGATACCTGCAGTTTTATTGTACATTCCTTCCCTGACAAGCCATAGCATAGAATTGGACCTTTGTGTAGTTGTCTCTTGTTAACGTTGGTGTTTTTGTTGAACTAGTTGTGGAACACACCACATATTTAAAGCACATGTCTACCAGATTACCCCTATGTTGATGAATGCCAAAGGGTTGGTGAAGTGTTACCTCTCTTTGCAGAAGCCATGCTGCTTCTTTCACAGCAAGACTTGTTCTTCTTTCATTAGAGACATGTTCAATTAGAGAAAAATCATTACTGACATTTGTTAAGGATTGAAAATTTCTTATGGACTGTGTGTGAAAGAGAAAATGAACTTGTAATAGTGGAATTTGAAGACTGAAAAAAATACTGGTTTATAGAAGATAGAATAGTTGGATTTTAAGGGATGAATATTATATAATAGCTGCAGGACAAAGAGCTGAAAGTCCTTTTGCTCCATTCTATCTTTAGCTTTTCCCTTCTTTCCTTTTTCTCTCCCTTTCCCTTTTTTAAGTTCTGTCATTTTTTTGCCTTTTTTTCTTTCTGACTTTCTTCTTTCTTAAACTAAGTTTTATCTTAGTATATTGTAAGAAGATACTTTTTATTGGGTATGTATTTTTATATATCTGTGAGTAAGTACAGTGGTGCCTCGCAAGACGAAATTAATCCGTTCCGCGAGTCTCTTCGTCTTGCGGTTTTTTCGTCTTGTGAAACACGGCTATTAGCGGTTTAGCGGCTATTAACGGCTTAGCGGCTTTAAGAAAAAGGAAACAAACTTGCAAGAACTTGCAAGACGTTTCGTCTTGCGAAGCAAGCCCATAGGGAAATTCGTCTTGCGGAACGACTCAAAAAACGGAAAACTCTTTCGTCTAGCGAGTTTTTCGTCTTGCGAGGCATTCGTCTTGCGGGGCACCACTGTATTAATAAATAAGTTAACAGAAAAGGGAGGTTCGTTCTTCTTTAGCTTTAATATTGCTTTCTACTCATTTCCCTGCAAGAGAAGATAGCTTAAATGCTGTGTGCAATTTGCTGGCTCCTCTTAGGTTTCTCTTTTTAAAAATGTTTTAAGTGACTACTTGCGTATTCTAGTTCAGAAATAAATAATTTCGCACCTGAGCTCTTAAAAACCTTTCTGGTGTATGCTGTCCAGACCCAATGACTTGTGAGTGGGAAATTTGTAAATTACTCTTTGAACTTCATATTTTGGCCCCTTTCTTCAGATGCCCTCCTGAAAGTGGGGGAGGAGGGAGAGAACCAGATTCATGCAGTTTTCTCCTTCTAAAATCTCCTGCACTGAAGACTGATGCATATAAATCATATGGAGTCTCTGCAGTTTCCCTGCCCTAACACTTCATCTACCCCCATTGACTGGTGTTATTTAAAGATTTTTTATTTATTCTTTGCTTCAGTGTTGTCAGCAAATTATTTGTTTTGCAAATTATTATTTTTTACTTGTTAGTAGACATTGTTAGAAGGTTCCAGAAAAGAAACTGGCATATAGTATGCATCAAGGAAATGAGATAAGAGGCATTTTTAATGTGATCTGTGCCAATTTTCAGATGTGAATTCAAGTTGCCTCATCTTTTGCTGGTGAAAAATGGCCATGACAGTGAGCAACAAGAGACTGTTGCATTGGAAGACAGGGAATCTCTTTACAGTGGTACCTCAGGTTAAGTACAGTGGTACCTCGGGTTACATACGCTTCAGGTTACATACGCTTCAGGTTACAGACTCTGCTAACCCAGAAATAGTGCTTCAGGTTAAGAACTTTGCTTCAGGATGAGAACAGAAATCGTGCTCCAGTGGCGCGGCGACAGAAGGAGGCCCCATTAGCTAAAGTGGTGCTTCAGGTTAAGAACAGTTTCAGGTTAAGAACAGACCTCTGCAACGAATTAAGTACTTAACCCGAGGTACCACTGTACTTAATTCGTTCCGGAGGCCTGTTCTTAACCTGAAACTGTTCTTAACCTGAAGCACCACTTTAGCTAATGGGGCCTCCTGCTGCTGCCGTGCCACCGCCACGCAATTTCTGTTCTCATCCTGAAGCAAAGTTCTTAACCTGAGGTACTATTTCTGGGTTAGCGGAGTCTGTAACCTGAAGCGTATGTAACCTGAGGTGCCACTGTATATATAGTTAGACCATTGGGCCATTTAGCTCAGTAATGTCTACACTGACTGGCAGCAGCTTTCCAAGTTTACAGACAGCAGACATTCCCAGCCCCACCTGGAGTTGCCAGCATTTGACCCAGGGCCCTTCTGCATGCAAAGCAGACGCTCCAGCACTGAGCTGCAGCCATTTTGGCCTCAGAGCTGCTGCCACCCCTTGGTCTACATCTTTTGCCAGGTGATGAATCTGCTTGTTTGTGCAGGATCAGTCTCCTAATGAGCCAGCCCTCTCCCTTGTTTTCCAGTAGTGCTGTCAAAAAACGAATCCCTATCGGTAACGGTTACGTCCATAAGTAAGCGCTTTCATTTATTTCTCCCAAGCTGAGATTTCCGCCCGCCTTAAAAAAAGCAAGAACCGTGTAGGTGTTTTGATTAGTCCGTGACGTGCTAATTGATTTACTATCGGCAATTAGCTCTTTATGGCAGCTTCGGCAGGTCCGGCACACTTCCTCTGCGCGATCTGCTCCTTCTTCTCCGTCACGCCCAGCAGAGTAAAACACAGCAGCAAACTGTCACTTAGTTTCCCAGCTTGATTCAGCTTCCCAGACAAACACACACAGCACCGGTTTGTCTATTTACAGCTCTTTATTCCGACATTCCCCCAGGGATTTCCTGGGCTCCTCTCCGCCATTACAGGCTACGTCTGTTCCCCACGGAACACAGAGTGGGACTGGCAATCTTTGCCTCAAGCTCCTCCCGAGCTTCCAAAAGTGACGTCAGAATGCTGAGGCCTCATGGGAACAACTTAACCTCTTAAGTTCCAACTCCCATACCCCCTCTGCCACACATTCTGACAAAACACTCCCAGAATCACACTGTGCGACACTTTTCCACGCACCTGTGACCTGATACCCTACTGACCCATTTGGGCCAGCAGTTGTGTCTTCTCCGTCAGACTCTTCCCCCTCTGACTTGACAACCCTTCCGTGAGCTTTCTCCATTACCGGAGATGAAGCCTCACACCTGGACACTCCTTTCACAACCCTTGGAGATGCCCAAACCTGCCCTGAACCCTGATTCTGGACTTGGTCCCCATCACCGGGATCTGAACCCTGATTCTGGACCTTATCCCCATCACTGGGTTCAGCCACAGCCTCCCTTCTCCCTTGAGAAGACTTTGCACCCGTCACCTGGTGACGTATTCCCTTTTCCTTGAAAAATTCCTCCAGAGCAGACCCAGTAAACTGTGACCCTTGGTCGCTCTTGAACCCTTGCACCCTGGTGGAGAACCTTCGTTCCACCTCCGCAACCCAATCCTGGATCAGTTGCGCCACCTCCCCCTGTGATTTGAGAGAGAAACACCAGCCAATCTGGCTGTGGTCACCTGTCAGCGACAGCACATACCTGGCCCCACCCAGACTCTCAGACCTCTTGGGTCCTGACAGATCTGTGTGAACAAGCTCAAAGGGCTCTTTGGCTACCCTCCCAAACCCGGGAAAACCAAGCACCTTTGCACCTTTGCATGCCCTGCACCCTTGGGACCTCCCACATTTCCGGAGCTTGTACCCTTTTGTGCACCTGTGCAACTTTTGCACATGACTGGGAACCTTAGCACACTGCACCTGTGCTTTTTCAGCATTCCCACCACCCTCCATAGGTGACTCCAGAACAAAGACGTTGTTCTTGCTCTTCGCCATGTTGACCCGTTGTCGCCCCCCTCTGAAAATGGAACAGGTGTCATTTTCAAAGCACATTTTTGAACCCCTGCTTCGTTAGAGCAGATACAGATAACCAACAACTATTCAGTCCCGGCACAACGCAGATCTCTAGCTCCTCCTGTGAAGGAGAGAAAAAACACGTTAGCCAATAACACAATTGTTCCTGTTGAAAACAGCCCTGCAGTTCCGCAGCTTGCCTATCAGGTGCTGCCTGATAGCAGAAACCAAAACACCCAGCGTGTCATCGTGTCCTGGCTGGAGTTGTTTTTCACAGTTGCCATAGAAGCAACAAACGTCCCGCTGCCTCAGTCTGTCCTTGTCCCACGGCCATCTTCAGCCAACGCCAGACTAGCCGTGATCTGATAAGTCCCTTCCTGGCACCTGGCACGTCCACCAGCCTCAGTCCCATGCCTGGCTGTTTTCCCAGACTGGTTGCCATGGAAACCCGACTGATTCCCATGGGAGTTGTCCTTGAAAACATCCTGCCTTGCCTCTCTGCTCCGGTGGGGGCAATTTCGACGCACGTGGTCAGCTGACTTGCAAATGTAGCAACGACGAACTTCAGTGGAAAAACACTGCCTGGGGCTCCTCCCAGCTGGCCTGGCCCTCCTTCTTCCGGAAAAGCACCCTTTGCCAGCTCCGCCCCCTTTGAACCTCCACGTCATTCCAGCACGTACAGTGGAAAACTTTAAACGTGCCTTTGGAAACCTTCCGCCCCCCCGACCTGCTCAGCAGCACTCCTTGTGGCTAAAGCATCAGGGACAGGGGCTCCAGCCATCTTTAGGCTTTTGTAGTCCTTCTCCAGGGCTCTGGCCTCCTGCTGAAGCTTCACAGCAAACACAGCACATTTCCAAGTGCCAATAGTCGCTTTGCCCCCCCCTCTGGGGCCCACAGCCTTTCCCAGCTGTGCACCGGCTCTCACGTAGGTGATCAGCGCCATCTTGTCTTTCTGTTCTGAAGCAGCCATCTCCCGGCCCTTGCTTTCCGCCTCCAGCCTCACAAACACCCTGGAGCGCTGAACGGCCTCTGGCTTCTTGGCACCCAGAACAGTAGACTTCAGATCAGCAGCCAGGTTGCCCAACTTCTTAAAGTGAGCCTCCCACAGTCCTCCAAGACCTGGCAGCCTGCCATCCTCTTCCGTTCTCCCAAGGGGCCCCAAGCTGTACTCACGAGCAATTTCAGCTTCTCTGGCTTCCCTTCTCCGTGGAGAAACGATTCCCTGCTGCTCTCAGCTCCTTGGCTCCACAGCAGACCTCAGCAACACAGGCATTTCTCTGCGTCTTGCATCCAGCCGCTTTTTTAGCTCCGCAGCTCTCCTTGCCTCTTAACACCAGGCAAAAAGTCCTTCCGCCTCCTGCCGGCCCCCTGCTCGACACCGCAGATTTTACAGCTCCCGGCAGTATCTTCCGTGACAGTTTTACAAGCGATGATTTATGGATCACCCATAACCTGTAGGTGTTTTGATTAGTCCGTGACGTGCTAATTGATTTACTATCGGCAATTAGCTCTTTATGGCAGCTTCGGCAGGTCCGGCACACTTCCTCTGCGCGATCTGCTCCTTCTTCTCCGTCACGCCCAGCAGAGTAAAACACAGCAGCAAACTGTCACTTAGTTTCCCAGCTTGATTCAGCTTCCCAGACAAACACACACAGCACCGGTTTGTCTATTTACAGCTCTTTATTCCGACATTCCCCCAGGGATTTCCTGGGCTCCTCTCCGCCATTACAGGCTACGTCTGTTCCCCACGGAACACAGAGTGGGACTGGCAATCTTTGCCTCAAGCTCCTCCCGAGCTTCCAAAAGTGACGTCAGAATGCTGAGGCCTCATGGGAACAACTTAACCTCTTAAGTTCCAACTCCCATAAAATCCACTGTGGATCTTGCATAGTGGCTCACTGTGAATGCGATTCACTTCCCTTAGAAGGCCATGCCTGGACTTCTGCTGGGACAATGGGACTTCCCACCACCTCTCTTCTGGGTTGAAAGCCAACAGAAACATATAGCATACGTCAGGCTGTGGTTGATCTAGCTCAGAAGCATCTGCCCTGACAAGTAGCAGATCTTTAGGGGTTCAGGCAGGAGTATTTCCCAGCTGCATTTAGGAATGCCAGATACTCAACATGAATACAAGAAGAGTTCACTGGATCAGACCAGTGGCCCATCTCATCCAGAATTCTGTTCTCACAGTGATGCCTTGGACCCCTTTGCATGCAAGACACGTTTTCCCTGTGAGCTGCAGACCTCCTCCTGGCAAGGGTGTTGGTAACAATCTGGAGGACCAGCTCAGAGCAGAAAACAACCAAGAGCAGGCAGCAGAATGTTGTAGTGAGTAACGGGGAGCAGGTCTGTCTTCAGATTCAGGACCCTGGACAGCTCTTGGGGCCTGCAGAGGTTGGTCACAAAAGCACGCTTTTCAGCTCTGATTTTTTTAAAAAAGTCTCCTGCTTAAGCATAGAATCATAGAATTGGAAAGGACCACAAGGGTAATCTTTTGTCCAGAGGAATCTTTTGCCCAATGAGGGACTCAAACCCACATCCTTAGATTAAGATGCTCTATCCAGTGAGCGGATGGCACTGTGGGTTAAACCACAGAGCCTAGGACTTGCCGATCAGAAGGTCGGCGGTTCGAATCCCCACGACAGGGTGAGCTCCCATTGCTCGGTCCCTGCTCCTGCCAACCTAGCAGTTCAAATGCACGTCAAAGTGCAAGTAGATAAATAGGTACCACTCCAGCAGGAAGGTAAACGGCGTTTCCGTGAGCTGCTCTGGTTCGCCAGAAGCGGCTTAGTTATGCTGGCCACATGACCCAGAAGCTGTACATCGGCTCCCTTGGCCAGTAAAGCGAGATGAGCACCGCAACCCCAGAGTCGGCCACGACTGGACCTAATAGTCAGGGGTCCCTTTACCCTTTACCTTTATCCAATGAGCAGCTATTTTGCATTTCCAATGGTTGCATGTTTATTTCTCAGTGGCTGCATGACGACTCCAGGTCTGTAGACACAAGCTGCTGTCTCTTTGACTGGGACCTTTCGGCGCCAGCATTCTCAAGGGCTGGGGGTGGCCCCATCTCCTTCCCCTGACAGCTCGAGGTGTGCTTCAATAGGTCTCCCTCCAGAGGGTCCCTCAAGCAGATCCTCAGCTGTGCTTCCTGGGGACCCTGCCTGCTCTGAAAGGTCCTCAGCCTTCAGGGTGTCTGGTTCATCCTCAGAGGACTCAGTGCCTGGTGCCATGTCATAAAAAGTTTCCTATCTGCAGTTTTTACAAATGTGTGCATTTTAAAATTCTGCTAACTGATTAGGGTTTTGGTCAAAATGTTTCCAATGAATTAATCAGCTGAATTCTGCAGCTCTGCAGAGTTTTTATTTTGTGAACTGCCCTGAGACCCCCAGGTATAGGGCAGTGCATATATTAAATAAATAAATAAATAAATAAATAAATAAATAATAAATAATTAATAATAATAATAATAATAATAATAATAATAATAATAATAATAAAAAAGAATCAGCATGTAAAGACCTCACAGTCCTGCCCTCGAAGGATTCAATGCTAGAACTCTGACTAGATTAGACATGGAGGTTTTACCCAAAGTCAAATCCGAAACAAATTCGGAGTGAAACATTTGAGAAATTTCGAAGTAAGGCAAAACTGTTTTAAGACCAGTCACGTTTTCCATGGGTGGCAGCAGCTAGCACACCATGAGTTTGTCACTGAATTTTGCCACGTTTTCCTAAAGCAAAACCCAATTTGGCTAATTTGGCATTTCCTCCATGGACAAACCTCTGAGGAATTTCAGGGGAAGATGAAAAGAGCTTTAATAAGACTAGGAAATTTCCCCTGGGGAATTCTAGGCGCCGCTGGTCTTCCCTGAGTCAGAGACACTAAGGAAATAAAAGAGGGAGATGAAGCAAGGCAAAAAAAATGAAAGAAGGTAGATGACAACAAACTCTTTACATGGAGAAATTGCCAGCATCAATAAGAAATTCTTCAGTCCCTACACAGGGATAGATGCTTGAGGCGTACAAAAGCTATTCATTATTCATTCATGTGGCTGGCAGATGATGTCAGCAGCTTCTCCTTCCCAGTCTCCTGTTCGTACACCTCCCAGCCACAGGTTTTGATTCCTTGTCGGATCTTTGCTGATGCTCCTGAATTAACAGTCACCCCTTTCTTCTCTTCCTTCAAACAAATGCACGGCATGTTCCCCCCGCTTCAAAGAGGGAAAGGCATCTTCAGAAGAAAGGGGGAAGTGTCAAGGATAAGATGGCAAACGGGAGCTTCTGAGTCAAAATAAATGCTAACGGATCATTATATAATTAGCCAAGAATTCTGACAGCGGGTGGTGGGAAGATCTGTGCGTTGCTGTGTCATCTGGGTAGGCAGATGTTTAAAAGCTGGGCTATTCGAGACGCTTTCGTGAGCTGAGTGGTAGATTTCCTGCATTGGACCAAGAATGCAGCTCTTCATCTGTCCTCAGAATTCACCAAGCCACACTGCACAGTGTCCCCAAATGTTTTTGCATGTCTGGAATGTGCCCTTGGATTCTTGCTTGTCTATGTACCGTGTTTTTCGCTCTATAAGGCGCACCAGACCACAAGACGCATCTAGTTTTTGGAGGAGGAAAACAAGAAAAAATATATTCTGAATCCCAGAAGCCGGAACAGCAAGAGGGATCACTGCGCAGCTAAAGCAGCGATCCCTCTTGCTGTTCTGGCTTCGGTGATAGCTGTGCAGCCTGCATTCGCTCCGTAAGACGCACACACATTTCCCCTTACTTTTTTAGGAGGGAAAAAGTGAGTCTTATAGAGCAAAAAATACGGTATGTAGAAACCAATCTGCACTGTGTGGGTATGTGAAGTCCTGTAGAAACTAACCAGTTGTACAAAGGTAACATTTACATTTGTTGCTCACTTTTGCCCATGGCCCCACTCACCGCAGCCATATGGTCCCCCAGGAGGTTAGTTAGAAGGGGCCTCCGGACTGAAAAGGTTTCCATACCCCTGAACTAGTTCACCTTTAAGGTCACTTTCAGTGCTATGATTCCATACCCAAAAGAGCTTCTCCACCTGTATTGTTCAGCCTGGACACTGAGGTCCAGCTCTGAGGGCCTTCTGGCAGTGACGTTACAGGGAACCAGGCACAGGGCCTTTTTGGTGGTGGCGCCCTCCCTGTGGAATGACCTCCTATCAGATGTCAAGGAAACAAACAACTCTCTGACTTTTAGAAGACCCCTTTGTAACTCTCAGCTTGTGATGAGCCCTGCAAAGCCCTAGCTGCCCCCCCCCCCGCCCAGGCGAAAGTTTCCAATATTGTCCAAGAGCAGTCGTAACTAGCCTTAAGCTTACAGGATAGGGACAGGGCTATAGTGGAAGCAGTTCTCCAAGCATGTTGGAATTATATTCCCACTGGTAATTTGTGTTGCAGAAGGGCTTGTTCCTTGAACAGAGAGAAGTAGTTTGTGTAGGCAAGTTGGGAGCACCCTTTAAAAAAAGCCACATTTCCCCTGCTCTCCAGCTCTCTCTTCAATTCAGACCAAAATATCTAGAGTTGAAGCTCTGGGGCTGGCTGGAGTCTGGATGATACCTCGCACATCAGCTGCTAGACAGGGAGGCTGAGCAGCCTAAACAAAGCCCCTCTGGTCTCTTCAGGGCCTCCTCTGCTCTCCCTGACCTCCTCTTCGGACTCACCAGTTCTCTTGATAATGATTCTATTTATTTGTTTCCCGGTGTGGCACGTATATGCAGTTGTGCACGAGCAGAACGAGTGTAAGTGTGGAGGGGTGTGTGGGATACCTCTCTATAAAGACGCTTGTCCAGAGCAAGTTTGGCTGAAAACACTCCAATTCATCAGACTAACCACCTAACCCTGGCAAAACAGGTGCACCTTAAGCCCATTGATAAGGGCAAAGGGTTAAAGAAGGGGTAGGCAACCTAAGGCCCATGGGCCACAAGCAGCCCACGGAGGTCGTTTAACCCAGTGTTTCCCAACCGGTGTTCTGCGGCACACTAGTGTGCCGCGAGACGTTGCCTGGTGTGCCGTGGGAGGGAGGCGGGCAGGTCGGGCGGCGAGAGGCGGGGCGGCGACGGCGAGGAGAGGCCGCCCAGCGCGGGGCTCTCGCCGTCTGCCTGCCTGGCTGCCTGCGTGGCGCTGACGTCACGGGGCTGTAACGTGCCCCACATAGGCACATGCGGGGCGGCGAGCGAGCTCCCTCCCACATCCCATCGCCGCTCGCTTCAGCCGGCCTACTGGGCTGTCGCAGGCGGAAGGCCTGCGCATGCGCGAGGTTTCCGCGCCTTCGGGATTCCCTTCACGCCTTCCTCCTCCCGGGTCCTTGAGAGCGCGGGAAGCGGCAGCGCGAGACCGGCGTTGAGCCTGGTAGGTATTGCGCTTGCCAAGGCAGTCATTTGGGAAATGAAAACTTGCAAAGCAAGCAACCAGTTCAATCTGAAGTACGTGTATGCTTAATATCCTGTATCTGAAACCTGTTCTGCCCCCTCCCCCACACTTGGTGCCATTTTCATCTACACATGCAGCAGAGTAAGTTGACCCAGAATAGTACCAATTCAGATGGCAGATGGGAGAATGACAGTGCTGAATGCTTTCCCATGTAGAACAGTCCCTGCAAATAAAAACCTAGCATATTTGGAAGAGGGATGCTAGCCTAACCATTACCTTCTATGACGTTACTATTTTTTTATTTTTTTTTACATAAGTAAAAAGTGACCTTTCCCCATCTGGCATGGTGGTGTGCCTCGAGATTTTTTTCATGAAACAAGTGTGCCTTTGCCCAAAAAAGGTTGGGAAACACTGGTTTAACCAGCCCACCAGCCTCCCCTGAACCGAGCCACTCGCTTGGTGAGTCCCTGCGCACTGCGCTAAACTGGCACAGCACAGCACGGGGACTTGCTTCTGTGGCGCTGGAAATCACGTCTGTACATGCGCAGATGGTGAAAACCGTGTCTGCGCAGACACAGATGCTGGAAATCGCAGGCGCGATCACTCAGTCCAGCCCATGGAGGGATCTCCGCTGGAGTGAACCGGCCCAGGCGAGGTAAACCTTGTGACCCCTGGGTTAAAGGCATTTTGGCAACCAGTAAACTGCACTGAATGAATTTTAATGGACTTAGCCAGCCTGGCTTTGCTAGGCTGGGCTGTTCGGCTCTGTTTACACAACTGTAATTACTTACTCCGGTTGCAACTTTGCCAAAGAGCTCATTACTCTTGTATTTGCAGTGGCAGGCTTCGTTGTCACCATTCCAGAGTCTGGTTTTAACGATTTGCCTTCCCTCTCCGCCCCGTTCTTTCTCTTCCCAGCTATTGACCTGTTATACTGGCGTGACATCAAGCAGACAGGCATCATGTTTGGGAGTGTCCTGCTGTTGCTCTTCTCCCTGACCCAGTTCAGCGTCGTCAGCGTGATTGCGTACCTGGCGCTAGCGGCTCTCTCCGCCACCATCAGCTTCAGAATCTACAAGTCAGTCCTACAGGCTGTGCAGAAAACCGATGAAGGCCACCCATTCAAGTGAGTGCTCTGCAATTATTACCCAGGGCACTTAATTTTGCCAGCAAAACTATTGGCAAAACCTATTTGGTGTTTCGCAACTTTCTGACTAGTTGCAGGACCTTAGCCAGACCTAGCAGAGTACACGCAGAATCCACGGAAGCAACTGGCGACTTGGCTGCAGACAGGATAGACGAAGCAGGAACCAGGAACTTGTAGTTAGGTGTTTATTATATTCAGTGGACTATTTACAGGAACAGAACACGTATCTTTTGCTAGCTCTCACACGACTCACAACTCCTACACTGACACACAGAACTCTGAACCTCTGAACTCACGAAGTAACACATTCCAGTTAGTAGGCCATTAATTATCACTCCCTTGAGAGAGCTTGACCAATCAGGGAGCTGTCTCCATGCCTCTGTTATCACCAGGCAGACTTACTCCTTCAGATTGCCTTCTGGCTGTCTGCCAAACCTTAATTGATTCTGTGTGAGTAGCTGCACGTATTCAGATTCACAACAACAAATTGCCACTGCGACTTCCCCACTCCCTGCTTGCTAAATCCAGGTGTCTGGACACCACCTGCCTGGTGGGAAGGAACACCTGAGGCCTGCCTCCTGGATCTGTGGGGCTGCTTGCCTTGTGTCATTTCATGAGCATGTGGTTCTTGGTGTATATGTTGTGCTTTGAGCATGCTAACAGAAAAGCAGGGCAGCAAAGCTGCTAAATGCATAGTAGCTCCTGCACAAGTTTGCAGACAACCAAGCAATGCAAGAACTGGACAGATTATCAAGGCTGTTACTCCCCATGGACCCAATTTCCACCTTCTTACCTGCACCTTTCCCCTCCCCTTAATGTCCTCTTCCCGTTCCTCAAGGCCAACTCTTGGGGAGGCAAGTGGGCAAGGTGATTCTGTCGAGGAAGCAACAGTGGCTGGTCAGGATTCTCCAGATAGGGAAGGGCCGAGGGGTGGTGTTCAAATGAGGTAGTGTATCAGGGATCTGAGAGACACGAAAGGATCAGGAAATGCATCATTAGAGTTCATAGAAAGGCTGTGGATAAAGATAAAGGTAAGGTAAGGTAAAGGACCCCTGGATGGTTGAGTCCAGTCAAAGGCGACTATGGGGTTGCAGCGCTCATCTCACTTTCAGGCTGAGGGAGCGGGCTTTTGTCCACAGACAGCTTTCCGGGTCATGTGGCCAGCAGGACTAAACCGCTTCTGCTGCAACAGGACACCGTGATGAGTGCCAGAATGCACGGAAACAGTGTTTGCCTTCCTGCTGCAACAGTAACTATCTACTTGCACTGGTGTGCTTTCAAACCGCTAGGTTGGCAGAAGCTGGGACAGAGCAATGAGAGCTCACCCCATTGCGCGGATTCGAACCGCTGACATTCCGATCGGCAAACCCAAGAGGCTCAGTGGTTTAGACCACAGCGCCACCTGTTGTGGGTAGGTTCTGGCGGTTGGAGAATGCAAGACAATAGGCTTTTGGTCTGGAGGAACAGTGAGGCGGTGAATTGGGTCCAGTGGGAGATGGGGCACAACTTCAGGTTGTGGCAGATTTGCAGTTCTCAAAACAGTTTGCAAACCAAAACACAAGCTATCCTTTATAAATCATTATCCGAATTTTGCAATGCATTTCCCCAACCAGAAATGTATGTGAAAAATTCATGTATTAGGGGAAAGTCTGCATACAAATGTATATATATTAGAATGCATTTTCTGTTATTTTCACCATTAGGAAAAACTGCTTACACAAATGTATTTAGTATGTTAATGTTATGTTTTGAAGTAGGGTAGTAATTTTTTCTTTCTTTTATTGTTTAATCTTTTTGTAAACCGCTTTGAAGGTTTTTTTTTTAAAAAAAACCCATCAAGCGGTGTATAAATTTAATGAAATAAACAATAACTTTTTAAAACATGCATGTTAGGCAAAATTGTGTACCTTAGGAGAAAACCCCAATAAGATGTTGGAAAATTAATTAGATGGGAATGTGGTGAACTGAAGATTGGAAAAGTGAGAAACTGAAACAAATTGAAATGGACAGAATTCTCCACCCCTAGGAGAAAGCCATATTATGGTCTGCATGTGCCCCGTTTAGTCTGCATGCTTCTGTCTGCAGTCCAAAGATATGCAAGGAAGGGGGGGGGAGAGAAGACCCCAGTGGGGGGACTGCTTGGCATTAACACTGGTGTTTTCATGATCTGAGTTACGCTTTTTCGACAGAAGCTACTTGGAAATGGAAATGTCGCTCTCCCAGGAACAGATTCAGAAATACACAGATTGCCTCCAGTCGTACGTGAACAGCACAGTCAAAGAACTCAGGCGGCTTTTCCTGGTCCAGGACCTGGTGGATTCCTTAAAAGTACGTGGACGGCAAAAACTAGAGGCTAGCCAAACTTGGGTACTCTTGGGTTTCCAGATCAGTGCCTTGGGAGGCTTTCAAAAGGGAGAGTCCTGCTATTACAAATGGAGTGGAGAGGGCAGCACTGATTGCAGCTACAACAAAGGCGGCATTTTTCCATCTCCGCCAAGCTAAGCAGTTGGCTCCTTACCTCTCTCGCCCTGACCTAGCCACTGTGATCCACGCGACGGTCACCTCCAGACTGGATTATTGTAACTCACTCTACATGGGGCTGCCCTTGAGACTGACCCAGAAACTCCAGCGGGTGCAGAATGCCGCAGTGAGACTCCTTACGGGGTCCTCGCTGCGGGATCACATTCACCCGGTGCTCTACCAGCTGCACTGGCTCCCGGTGGATTACAGGATCAGGTTTAAGGTGCTGGTTTTAACCTTTAAAGCCCTATACGGCCTAGGACCCTTGTACGTACGGGACCGCCTCTCCTGGTATGTCCCACCGAAGACCTTGCAGTCTTCAAACAAAAACATCTTGGAGGTCCCGGGCCACAGAGAGGTTAGGCTGGCCTCAACCAGAGCCAGGGCTTTTTCGGCTGTGGCTCCGATCTGGTGGAATGTTTTGTCACAAGAGACTAGAGCCCTGCGGGACTTGACATCTTTCCGCAGGGCCTGCAAGACAGAGCTGTTCCAGCAGGCCTTTGGCCAAGGCACAGCCTGACCCCCTCCTTTGGTAATTCTTCACAGAACTCTAGCCCAATGGTTGCCAATTTGATTTGAACTGATTTTATAATGAATTGATTTTAGAATGCTGTATTTACTGTTGTTAGCCGCTCTGAGCCCGGCTTCAGCTGGGGAGGGTGGGATATAAATAAAATGTATCTATCTATCTATCTATCTATCTACAGTGGTGCCCCGCAAGACGAATGCCTCGCAAGACGGAAAACTCGCTAGACGAAAGATTTTTCCGTTTTGGAGGTGCTTCGCAAAACGAATCTCCTATGGGCTTGCTTCGCAAGACGAAAATGTCTTGCGAGTTCCTGCGGGGTTTTTTCCCTTCCTCCGCCTTTTTCTAAGCCGCTAAGCCGCTTATCAGCTGATCCGATAAGCTGATAAGCCGCTAATAGCGCTAATCCGCTAATCTGTCAATGGGCTTGCTTTGCAAGACGAAAAAACTGCTAGACGAAGAGAATCACAGAACGGATTCTTTTCGTCTTGCGAGGCACCACTGTATCTATTTATCCATCCTTCTCTCATGACACCAGAACACAGGGTCACCCAATGAAGTGGATCGGTTCAGAGCAGGCAAAATAACTCCTTTGTGCAAGACATAATTCACATATGGAATTTACTGCTTCTGGGGTGGGAACCTCCTTGGCTACTGTGAGAACAGGATGCTGGACTAGACGGGCCCCTGGGTTGATCCAGCGGGCTCCTCTTGTGTAAAGAAGCAAGCCAGGCCTCGCCATCTGGCCCGTGAGGCTGCTTTGGCCAAGCCAGATATCAGGGAATGGCTGGATGAGGAAGAGTGGTGGGTGGTGCCCACTCAAGAGCCCCCCCCCCAGGGAGAGCACAGAAGAAGATGACTTAGATCCCGGATCCTGGTGGTGGGACACTGAAGAGCAGTCTAAAGAAGGGGCGAACTGGGAGGTGCTAGAAGCAGGGGGTTTGAGCGAACAAGGGAAAGGGGTCAGGAGAAGGAGGCCTTCCCAGGACAGGCTTAGAGGCTGGGCGTCACAGTGTGAGCACAGACTGAGAGAGATATAACAACAACAACAACAACAACAACAACAACAATTATTATTATTATTATTATTATTATTATTATTATTATTATTATTATTATTTCTTTATACCCTGCCCATCTGGCTGGGTTTCCCCAGCCACTCTGGGCGGCTTCCAACACAATATTAAAATACAACAATCTATTAAACATTAAAAGCTTCCCTAAACAGGGCTGCCTTCAGATGTCTTCTAAAAGTTTGGTAGCTGTTGTTCTCTTTGATATCTGGTGGGAGGGTGTTCCACAGGGCGGGTGCCACCACCGAGAAGGCCTTCTGCCTGGTTCCCTGTAACTTGACTTCTCGCAGGGAGGGAACCGCCAGAAGGCCCTCGGCGCTGGGCCTGAGTGTCTGGATAGAATGATGGAGTCAGAGGGGCAGAGAGGAGTCAGAGGTTGCCCTTGCTACCCAGCAGCAGGACAGTCCCAAGTTCTGCTGGCTCTTCTCCCCCTCTGACATCTCACCCTGCATGTTGCTGAGCAACAGAGGGTGTCGTGGGGCTAAAACTCCCATTATCCCCAGCCAGCTTGGCCAGTCGTCAAGGTCCTGGGAGATGATGTGGAGACTCAGGGCTGAAGAACCCTGGTTTAGAGACCTGATCTAAAATAAATACACAGATTTTAATTCCGAAGGAGGAGACCATTGTAGACTGTCTCCCTTCCCTTGTTCCTGCCCTAAGGGCTGGAATAGGCCTGTTCGCAGCGGAGTAGGGGGTGCTTTAAAAAACCCTGAGTGCATTGCACACATGTATTTTGGGAATGTGCCCATGTGAGCTAATTACTTATTGATTTCTTCCAAGGCAGTGTAGAATTAAAAGTAATCCATGGGAAAAGGGCCTCCGTAAATCGGTTAATTGAAACAAAGATCGTATAGATACAGCTGCATGCAGTCTGGGGTTTGGTTGGGTTTTTTTTAATGTTCTGAGGAAGATGGTGAGACACACATCCCAGTCAGGGATACGCAGATATAGAACTCGTAAAATAAGCATTCAAATTTGTAACAGCACTTTGGGGGTTTTGTTTTAGTCCCCAAAATAACCTAAATGTCAAAGAAACACAAACATAGAACATAGAAATCCTACTCCTCGTCTGCCTTTGGGATTTGATGTTTTCGCACACTGTTATGTATGTCTATATTGTTTAGTTGTGTTTATGTTTATTAGGAATATTATTCATTTCTTATAATAAAAGGTGTGTTTTTTTTAAAGACATGTTTTGCATTAAGAGAAAGCCCAGTTCTGTGCCAAGTGGAAACTCAGTCCAGCAGCCTGTGCAAATAAATGATAGTCATATATTTGCTTATTTTGCACAATTCACTCTCAGTTGTATACTATAATATGACATTTTAGCCCAGATTTAGCTAAATAAATCTAGGGGGATAATGATCAGAAAACTGAAATAATAAAGCTAAGTTTTCCAGAGTTTTCTGTACCATACATTTAAAGCACATTAAGTGTGCATTTAAAGTACATCACTTCCTCCAAAGAAACCTGGGAACTGTAGTTTACTAAGGATGCTTGGAAACACAGCTATGCAAAGGAAAACTACAGTTCCCAGGATTCTTTGGGTAAGTTATGTGCTTTAAATGTCTGTTGGGTCTGTTATCACTTTTCTGTTGTCAATATAGTGTGCTTGTGGGAGATGTAATTACTGTCTTTCCAATTTAGTTTGCAGTACTAATGTGGCTATTGACTTACGTTGGAGCCCTCTTCAATGGCCTAACTCTTCTGATAATGGGTAAGGTCAATCATTTATTTTAAGATATCTTTTTTGAAATTAGGCAGCAGTATCTCTTGGGACAAAACAGCTTCATCAACTCCATTGAAATATGTTCTCCTTACAGTGTCAATTGTTTCCTGCTGGCCTGGTTCGCACAGAATGCTAAGCCATGGTTTGTTTTAATCCATTTCAAAAACAAACAAACCACGAGTTAACCATAAGTTCCCTCAAAGACGATCAAACAAACTACAGCTTGTTTCCCCAAAGCTTGTTTTGTTTTCAAGCTGCTCTGGCCTCATGTCTTTGTAGCTTGGGGGGGGTAGCCAAGCAAAGCTGGGTTCACACATAATAGTTAAACCAAGGTTGGTAAGACAACAACAACATTGACTTCAAATTATGGTTTAATTTGTAAACAAACCAGAGTTTAGCCATTGGGCAGGATTTGCACATAACACTAATCCATGCTTTGCTAAAGCACACTTCAGTAAACCATGGATTAGTGTTATGCGTGAACCAGACCAATTATAACTTCTTGGCTGGTAGTCCCATAGAGACTTATTTAAGTTCTCATTCAGAAAATTACGCCACTGTGCTTGCACCATGCCAACCTCCCTGCTGCTTTGCCCCTCTTAATCCCAGTAAGCATCAGTGGCACGGCTGTTGGGAGGTCTGCTAAGTGCCGCCGCTCCACCATGCCACCCTTACTGGGCTATACAGATATATAGTCTGATCTGGTATAAGGAAGCTTCCAATGTTACTTTTTTCCAACTACTGAGATGAAGTATCTCAGTTATTGTAAGAACCAGCCCAGGGTGTCAACCCTGAGTGGCAGCTTGTGGAAAGTGACAGAACATGGCCCCTCTGGCTCACACTCGTTTTGTTCCTTGCCTCTAGCATGCTCATGTACAAAACCCAACCTGTGTAACTGGGGTTCTAAATCAGGCGAGGAGCTTCAGTGTGTGAAGGAGGCTGCCTGCTTTAGACCTTCATTCTCCGCAAGCTGGGAGGGTGATGGGTGTGGTGGAACTTGGCACTCTCATCTCTGTTCCTCCTGTTTGCATGTAGGTTTAACACAGAAAGCAAATTGCCTGAATAAATTTGTTCTTGTTCTCTCTCTCTCTCTCTCTCTCTCTGTCTTTCTTCTTGCTCTTCACATTCCCTGAATTGAGATTTATTATTGACTTCTTCTGCCTCTTCATTCAATCGGGAGCACAATTCACAGTGAGCTCTAGGCACAAGAAAGACTTGCAGCTACAAAGATGACGAGCCTTCCTAAACTTTTGTTCCTATTTCAGGGTCTCCCTCAGAAATGTATCAGTGCTTGGAAAACTTCATTTAATACATATGTTATGCAAAAGAAGAAGGGAAAAAAGACTCTGGGAATGTAATGCTCTTTCTTTTTCCTTCTCTCTAGCTGTGGTCTCAATGTTTACTCTACCTGTCGTATATGACAAGTACCAGGTATGTAGAAGGCCCATTTTGCAGTTGTTTCCTTAATCCATAAAACCCAGTTAGGGAGGTTGACCTCCAAAAGAGGAATCAGGCAGTTGTTAAAGAAATGTTGAAAGGCAGTAGTCCTTTCCCCAACAGCCATGGGGTTCATGAACAGTTGAGATTGTGTAGTTTGCATAACAATTACCCCTGCCAATGCCTAACTGCCAATACCGAGGAAGTTGTAACGTTTGCTACGAGGTAGGTGAAAAAACCAAATGGCTGGAAGTGCGCCAAGTTGGAAAAATTCCTACCAGGCCCCATGCAGCGACCAACCGGAGTCCATAGCAAGGTCAAAGCTAGCTAAGCCTAAAGGGTGGGTGGGATGGGAAAACCGGGCAGCAGGAACGGGGCAAAGAGGGCGGTCCCCGGGCGCACCGGCCTTAAATGGGCTAGGCCATGCCTCCCCAGCCCGCTGATTGGTGGGCTGGGTCGTAGGCATGCCTGGGGATTCCCTCTTCTCGCGGGGGCTAAGAGCCAGCCCCTGTGTGGGTGGGAGGGATGGGCCCGCAACCCCACCTCCTCTCCAGCTCGGAAGTGGCTTTGCGTAGTTTCTTGGAGACCTTTCAGCCACCATGAAGGAAGCTGCAGTGAGCATCTTTTTCAGAGAGCTGATGGTGTGATGAAACACATTAAGCAATATGCACATATCTATTATATCTGCTGACAAACAAGTTTTTCAGTTTCCTATTGTGTCTCAAACACCCATAAAAGTCATTTGATTAGAGACAATAAATGAATAGAACAATTTCCAGAGGGGTTGCCACAGGGCTGGATTAACCATTAAGCAAAATAAGCACATGCTTAGGGCATCAAGAAAAGGGACGCGGGTGGCGCTGTGGTCTAAACCACAGAGTCTAAGGCTTGCTGATCGGAAGGTCAGCGGTTCGAATCCCTGCAACGGGGTAAGCTCCTGTTGCTCGGTCCCAGCTCCTGCCCACCTAGCAGTTCGAAAGCACGTCAGATTGCAAGTAGATAAATAGGTCTACTTCCTCTGGCGGGAAGGTAAACGGCATTTCCATGCACTGCTCTGGTTCGCCAGAAGCGGCTTAGTCATGCTGGCCACATGACCCAGAAGTTGTCTGCAGACAAAACACCGGCTCCCTCGGCCTATAGAGCAAGATGAGTGCCGCAACCCCAGACTCGTCTGCGACTGGACCTAATGGTCAGGGGTACCTTTACCTTGACCTATTAGGGCATCAAGAGAAGGGGGGGCACCACAGAAATTTTCCATTGCCAGATTTACCATGGATCAGCAAGTCCACTTTTCAGTTTACAAATTCTGAGACAAAATTGTGTCTATATTAATTAAAGCACGAAAGCGCAAGATTCAGCTGTAAGCTAGTAATTAACTTGTTCGTAGTATGGAATAAAGTAGAAGTATACGAAAATAAACATTATTTCCCATCTTACTGTAGGTTTCATTTCATTTCGAAGAATAAAAAGTTATTTTACAGCTTCTTATTGTTTATATTTTGAATTAGATCTATATCGGGACACCAAAACATGGATAGCTCAGTTGGTTAGAGCATGGTACTGATAACGCCAAGGTTGCAGGTTCGATCCCTGTTTCGGACGGCTGCGTATGGTTGGACTAGAAGATTCCCAAGAATGCCTTCCGACTCTACAATTCTATGATCCTATGGAAATCTTTTAAGTGCTTAGGGCAGGCATAGGCAAACTCGGCCCTCCAGATGTTTTGGGACTACAACTCCCATCATCCCTGACCACTGGTCCCTGTTAGCTAGGGATGATGGGAGTTGTAATCCAAAAACATCGGGAGGGCCGAGTTTGCCTATGCCTGGGCCTCTAAAGGTCTTGATCCAGCCCTGGGTTGCCATTTTAGGGTGCAATCCTAATCAACTCTGCTGGTGGAGCTATATGCAGCAGGTCTGTGGCAGAAGGTTGAGGGCCTGAGCAGCCATCAGGCCCATTCTGTAGATCGCTG
Source organism: Podarcis liolepis (assembly GCF_965112155.1). Lineage (NCBI taxonomy): Eukaryota > Metazoa > Chordata > Lepidosauria > Squamata > Lacertidae > Podarcis > Podarcis liolepis. Next base: position 8,553,229 of record NC_139554.1, on the reverse strand, counting down.
AAGGTTTGATCAAAGAATAACCATTTTTGATGGGGCAGTGTACATGTCAGGGGCCACCAAGTGAAAGCCGATTCAGTGAATCCTTCCACGTTGCGGCTATTCATGTGTGGAAGCTGTTTGCGTGCTGGAGCTCACTCTTGGGGTTCAGGTAGTTTTGTTCTCTCCCTAACATGCAGTATTTCTGCGGGTGCAGAATGCCGCAGCGAGACTCCTTACGGGGTCCTCGCTGCGAGATCACATTCATCCGGTGCTATACCAGCTGCACTGGCTCCCGGTGGAGTACAGGATCAGGTTTAAGGTGCTGGTTTTAACCTTCAAAGCCCTATACTGCCTAGGACCCTCGTACCTACGGGACCGCCTCTCCTGGTATGCCCCACAGAGAAACTTACGGTCTTCAAATAAAAACATCTTGAAGGTCCCAGGCCACAGAGAGGTTAGGCTGGCCTCAACCAGAGCCAGGGCTTTTTCGGCTGCGGCTCCAACCTGGTGGAACGCTCTGTCACAAGAGACAAGGGCCCTGCAGGACTTGACATCCTTCCGCAGGGCCTGCAAGACAGAGCTGTTCCACCAGGCCTTTGGTCAGGGCGCAAGCTGACTCCCTCCTTTGGCAATCTTTACAAAACTTTAGTTCATGGTTGCCATCAATTTTGATTTTAATTAATTTTTATAATCTTGCACTATTTTAGTGTTGTTAGCCACCCCGAGCCCGGCTTCGGCTGGGGAGGGCGGGATATAAATAAAATTTATTATTATTATTATTATTATTATTATTATTATTATTATTATTATCCTTTTCCAGTATTTTGTGGTGGGCGGGTTGGAGAAAAGTTAAACTGCATGGTTTGCATGCTGGACATGAACAGCTCACCATGAAGCAACACCCACTCCGTGGAGTGATTCAGAAGGGTCGCCATATGGTGGCTGTCATGTGCAAAGTGGCCTCAGACTAATGATTGTTGCATGCAGCTCTCCGAATCCATTGTGCAGATAGAGAGATGATAGATAGATGATAGATAGATTTCTCTTTACTTCTCAGTCTGTATTCTTTATTTTGAATACACGCTTGGGGCTTTTCTAGATCTTTTTTTCCCTCTTACAAAACAAAAAATCTGTTTTGCAAAGATAGGGAAGCGATGAGATGCGCTGGTGAGTAATGCATAGATAGTTTGGAGAAAGTGTTGGCTGCTAGCCATTTGGTGTGGGTTTCTTTCTTTTAAAAAAAAAGTTTTTCTATTTATTTATTATTATTTTTTGCATAATCTATAAAGGCCAAAGACATTTTGCTGTCTAAAGCGGAGCCCAAATGCCTCGCTCTCCAAGCTTGGGAAAACAGTTTAACAAGTTTTGTTGCAGTATTCCAACACCAGATCCTTCCTTCTCTCTCCTGGCCCCACTGCATCCCCTCACCCTGAGCGCCACTTAGCACATTTGGCTCTGATTTTCCTAATGCAATCTATAGGTCTCAGGGAGAAGTTATTCTTGGCAGTGGGGGAGTGTACCCCCCCGATTCCCCTTATTTTTTTAACTAATTATTTTGTCCCCAATTGCACACAAATTATTACAAAATGGACTGTGGGCAAATGGGCAATATTACTATAAAGTATGGAAGAAATTTCCACTTGGGGATTATGACCAAAGTGTTGAGATGTGTACAAGGAAATGGGGGCCATTTGCAGGCCCCCAGCTGGCTCCAGCCCACCGGCCGGTAGCCGGGCAATCTCTGGTCCTTGGAACAGCATCAAACAGCGACCCGCAGCTTCAGAACTCTTCAGAAGCTGGAGCACGCTCTAATCAGCAGAGTAATTAACTCTTCACAACAGAAGGGCAAAAAGAGGCATATGTAAAGCGTATCTACAAGCTGTTTATTCAGGACAAAGGAAAAACATGACTTCTCCCTTTCATGTCCAATCAAGCAGCATAAAGCAAAAGCAGTACACAAAACGGAAGTTCCCAGCAAGCAGTGCTGGACTGTAAACAGGCTTGTGAGACACAACAATCATGCCTGTTCCTTTTAAGGTGGAACGGAATATCTTAACACAAAGTGCGTGTTTGTTGAGAGGTGTAAGTCGCCCAGAGTGGCTGGGGAAACCCAGCCAGATGGGTGGGGTATAAATGAAATGATGCTGATTTAGCTTCATCAGCTCTGGAGAACACCTCTGTCAAATGTATAAATTATTCTCTTAATCCCAGGATTCAAGCCCCACATTGGGCAAAAAATTCCTGCAATACAGGGCGTTGGAAATAATAATAATAATAATAATAATAATAATAATAATAATAATAATAATAATAATAATAATACTTTATTTGTACCCCGCTCATCTGGCTGGCCTTCCCCAGCCACTCTGGGCGGCTTCCAACAAAGATTAAAAATACATTAAAATGTCACACATTAAAAACTTCCCTGAATAGGGCTTCCTGATGATCCAAAGGGTCCCTTCCAACTCTTCTGTGATTCTTCCATGTTGATGCCTCACTGATTTCTCTCCCCCATCCTCCTCTCATTTCAGGCACAGATTGACCAATACTTGGGGCTTGTGAGGACCCACATAAATACCGTCGTGGCGAAGTGAGTCTCCTAACGCAATGTTTTCCTAGAGGGTCAAGTTACTGACAACTATACAGTAGGGATGGTTCAGGGCAGAAGGGTCAAAGCTTCCCTTGGGGGTGTCCACAAACAGCCTGCAGCTCGCCTCTCCAATTGTATTCCTCACAGTTATATATTTTTCAGGTTGCAGAATCTTACAAAGGATTAATCTTGCCTGATCCTCTCCCGTTCTATTGTTAGGGAAGATTCTCATATTGCAAGAGACCGCCTTCTTCCCCACAGACCTTATGGAGGGTTCAGATCAGCAGAGAGAACCCTATTGTTAGTTCCACTGCCCTTGGACATTTTGGGAGAGGCAGCCGGGGAGATGGGATTTGCTAGGCCAGCCCCTAAGTTGTGGATTTCCCGCCCTGCCGTGATCCGTCTGGCACCTTCATTGTACAGCTTTTGCAGTATTCTGAAGACACATCTCTTTACCCTGGCCTTTGACACCTCTCACACAAATACAAACCCCCAATTTTTCTGGTGTAAATTGTTTTAACTGATTTTAATATTGCCTTTCTTTATGTTGTTGTAACCTGCCCTGGGACCTTACAATGAAGGTCAGGGTAAGAAATCAAAATAATATTAACAATACCAATTTATTTATATCAGCTATGAAACAAAAGGGTTCCTCCCCTCTAAGATTCTGCATTGCAAATCCTACACTGAGCCTCCTTCCCTGCCTGTCAAGGCAGCTTTTTTGAAATGGGCCTGTCAGGATTTTTAAAAGGCAGAATCAGACTCCTCTTCATGTGATTAATGTGAATTCCAGTCCTGGCCAAACACACTTGCTTAGCTTTTTCATGCCCTGATCTGGTCTCTCCAAACCTCTGTGGAGCTTTTCACTGGGCGTGCGGTGAGGGGCTTTCAGAGATTTAATCAGGCAAACTACTGTCCTATTTTTGGCACCTGGTAATAGTGTTTTTGTTTAAGCAAGACTACCCAAATATGCAATGTTGACATGCACATTTCTGTGCGTAGGGGGAGAGAGAGCGGGGCGGGATATTTTAACTGCTGGTATTATTTGTATTTAAATATTTTCAGTCAACTTCTTTTTAACTTCTGACTTTTATTAATCATTTTAAAGCACCTCTGATGTTTTACGCAAACCACTGAGAGGTTCTTGCAATTAATCGGTGTACAAATTAGGTTAAATAGAAAAGAAGATACAAAAAGAGACTGCCTCTTTTTCATGCAGTGAGCGCAGCCTAGCTGAAAATGTTTCTAAGTGAAAGGAGTTGTACCATATGAGCGCTGTCTAGCAGAGAAAATGAAACACGCCGTGGAGCGGCTTGCCTGAATCAGTGTTTAATTCTCTCTTTTTAATCTCCCCTTTTCATCTCTAGGATCCAAGCAAAAATCCCAGGCGCAAAGAGGAAGGCTGAGTAGAAACAGCAGCAAGAATTCCTCACCTACAGGCGTGAATGATGAGGGAGTCTGGGATGAAAACAGCTCTGTTCTTACTTTTTACTTATAATTTATTGTTCGTCTCTCTCTCTTTCTCTCTCTCTCTGGGTGAAGGCAGACATAAAATAGAAAGATTGCATACAGAGTGTCCCTCAGCTGCAGTGCGAGTGAATTGAACACTGGTTCAGCTGGCTCGCTGTCTCTCCTCCCCCAGCCCTGTGGCTTCAGGTTGGCTGTCCAGCTTTTTCTTTTTAAAAATGAAAACGAGAACTTCACTTGAATTTTCAGGCACTTTTGGGTTGTTGTTGTTTTTTAAGTGCAGAAGTACTCCAGGGATGGGGAGGGACGAGTGTCTGGGTGATGTCATAGGGAGCCAGCCAATCGGCACTGTCCACAGCCAACTCCCGCTTCAGAATTGCAGAACTCTTTTCCACCCAGAGCTCGACCCTGGAAAGGAAAGGGACGTTTGGCCTGAACGCAGCTGATGTGCCCGTCGGAGGGCTCTAAACATGGTACATCTGCCTTCACCCCTCTCTCTCTTTCAAACACCATGATCTCAGAGATGTGAAACAACGAAGCAGCTGTTTTTTTTCTCCTCTCCTGCTGTTTCTGTTCTCTCTTAGACTATTTGCAATCACGTGTGTCAAGCACTAAAGTATAGTAAAGAGAAAAAGTGTTCTAAGTGTGGTTCTTGTGTTGCTTCTCAAGTGCATGATGGTGAGAGCCTAAAAATACTATTGAACTTTCTATTTTTTATTTCCTAGTGCTTCTCTTACTACTACTACTTCTTCTTCTTCTTCCTCCTCCTTCTTCTATTGGCATTGCTTCGATAACTTTTAATGTTACATGTCGCTAGGGCTTTCCTGCTTAGTGCACTGATGCGGTTTTGCTTCTATGTCCACTGGGTTTGCTGGTTGAGTTTATCTTTACTAACTTATCTAGAATCGTAGACAGACGTCCTTAAGTGTTGTTGTGTTTTTTCCAGCACAAGTAATGAAAAACGAAAGAGAAACCGGTAATGATATGGTATAAGCCGTTTTGTATAACTCTCTAAAAGGGAAAAAAAAGAATCAAGCAAAACCAACCCACCCAGTACTTTTTTTTTGTTCTTAAGGGATCAACAGGCTGATCAACATGTATGGGAATTGAAGACTTCCGGCTTGTAACATGTATCACAGATTTGTATGACGTTCTCTGTAGGACTTAATTATGGACTCTGAATATTTGCACTTATGTACTTGATACCGAATGCAGAAATAAATGTTACTAAATGTTAAAAAAAAGAGGTCCTCTTTGCCATTTTAATCACAGCTATCATCCTGTTTCATACTGCGTACAGTTTTATACTGCGTATGTAGCAAAAGGTACTCATAATAATAATATGACTCTGCAGCATTGCCTTCCATTTCACATCACTGCTGCTGACACTGCTTAGGTTCTCTCTGAGAAATGGCTCTTCAATAGCCTCAGCAGGCTGTATGTTCATCTTGGCAGCACTGGAACTGGATAATATCTTTCAGAAAAATCAGCTTTCTGTTGTATAACAACAACAACAACAACAACAATTTATTATTTGTACCCCGCCCATCTGGCTGGGTTTCCCCAGCCACTCTGGGCGGCTTCCATAGAAACCAAAAATACACTAAAATATCACACATTAAAAACTTCCCTGAACAGGGCTGCCTGAAGATGTCTTCTGAATGTCAGGTAGTTGTTTATCGCTTTGACATCTGATGGGAGGGCGTTCCACAGGGCGGGCGCCACTACCAAGAAGGCCCTCTGCCTGGTTCCCTGTAGCTTTGCTTCTCACAATGAGGGAACCACCAGAAGGCCCTCGGCGCTGGACCTCAGTGTCCGGGCAGAACGATGGGGGTGGAGACGCTCCCTCAGGTAAACTGGGCCGAGGCCGTTTAGGGCTTTCAAGGTCAGCACCAACACTTTGAATTGTGCTTGGAAACATACTGGGAGCCAATGTAGGTCTTTCAAGACCGGTGTTATGTGGTCTCGGCGGTCACCAGTCTTGCTGCCGCATTCTGGATTAGTTGTAGTTTCCGAGTCACCTTCAAAGGTAGCCCCACGTAGAGCGCATTGCAGTAGTCCAAGCGGGAGATAAGTATAGGAAGCAGTGGTAGGGAAACTATAAATAGTGCCAACAGCTACCATAAATAGTGGCCTGGTTTGCATGAATTGCTAAACTATGGTTTAGTGCTCCACAGATGAGCCTCTATGAGCTTGAGCGAAGCCTCTGCCTCATGTGCTCCATTTCTCCCCCTACTATGTGGTCAAGACACAGACATCTACCAAGTTTAATTCTGCTTTTCAAATAATCTCAGCATGAAGTAGAACCAGGGATCCTGGTTTAAAACAAGCAGTAGTTAGATAAACCATGGTTTGCAGTTGACTTGTTTAACAACTGACCACTGTTACACCTGACTAATACATAACACTGTGCCAAGATTAGTTAAAATCAAACTAAACTCAGCTGAAGTCCTGCGCACAAGGAGAAGGCAATGCAGAAACTGAGGGCTTGCTCACTTTTGCGGCACTAAACCATGGTTTAGTGTTATGTGCAAAGGCATTCCGTGAGAGTACTCAAGGCAGAATCAGTGCAGGCTCCCAGAGTCCTAGGAACTCATTATGCTTTTGCTTCTAATCCCCAAGACAGCCTGTTTCAAAACGATCTTGGACTCCAGGATCGTACCTGCAGTCACTACCTTTAAATTGCCTGGAAACATTGTACATTCTGCATGGCTTAATATAGCCAAATAGTTCTGGAGGGTTTTTGGGCTGCAATGAAGTGGCAACTTATGGTTCATTTAAGTACAGGGAAGACTGGAAATGGAGCAGAAGGAACCAGGAGATTCTGAGGGAAGTCTTACACTTGTTAAGGCTCTCCTCACAATGGAGCATTTATATGGGTCCTCCCCTGTATCAGATCCAATGCCAAACATGGCCTGATTTATCCCTAGAGCTTTGCCAGAAGACTGAATATCTACCTACTTCCTCCTCTGAATGCATTCCCCCCAATACCGAATAACGACCTCACCCAGATTCAAGCTTTCCCCACATTTAGGAGCGTTTGTTTCTGAATGGTTTGTACAGTTTGTAGTAAGGATCTCGCTCTGATGGAAAGTGTGGCAAGTAACGGGGGGCTGGTCCATTAGGAAAAAGGGAGCACTGCTCCAACAACCTCAGTCTGCCCTCAACCAGCCTCTGTACTCCTTCCTTTCAAATTACAATCCATGTGGTGGCCTTGGCTGGGATTCCCTTGAAGAATTTAACAGGGGGAAGAATGGTGCGGGTGGGGAATTGGAATTACCTGGTAGGTGTCTCCGCTCTCAATGGCTCTGTCTCCGCCTCCTGTTGATTTCCCTGTCTTCTGCCTTGCCAGTCCCAATGGGAACCAGCCAACACAGTCAAGCAGGGAGCAATTTGGGTATCTTGAACTCCTGGAAGCAAAGAGACAGATTATTTTGGCCCGCTAAGAATAGGGAAATGTATATTCTCTGTATGCCTCACTGCAGATCACTCTGCACTTGCTTGGCTGTCTAGTTTCTCCAACTCCAGATGTGTTCAGTGCTGAAGATACATATAAGATTTTTTTTTTTTTTTTAGGACAGGGACAATGGTAGTTTGAAAATGCTTACAATTCCCAGCACCCTTAACATATTACAGTCTTCAGAATTCTTTCAGGGAAGTCATGTGCTTTGTTTCTATGTTGTGGATATGAACGCAATTGCGGTGTCACATGCAAACATGTTTCTATTCTGCCCCAGGATGAGCTCTACAAAACACATACTGCAAGTTTTCCAGATGGCTAATTTACATCAGGAAGCAGGGGATGGGGAGGTGTTTGTGGGCAGTGTTTATTAGCAACTAGCTAACGATGCCAAAGGGACGCAGGTGGCGCTGTGGGTAAAATCTCAGCGCCTAGGACTTGCCAATCGCATGGTCGGCGGTTCGAATCCCCGCGGCGGGGTGCGCTCCCGTCGTTCGGTCCCAGTGCCTGCCAACCTAGCAGTTCGAAAGCACCTCCGGGTGCAAGTAGATATATAGGGACCGCTTACCAGCGGGAAGGTAAACGGCGTTCCGTGTGCTGCGCTGGCTCACCAGATGCAGCTTGTCATGCTGGCCATGTGACCCGGAAGTGTCTGCGGACAGTGCTGGCTCCCGGCCTATAGAGTGAGATGAGCGCACAACCCTAGAGTCTGGCAAGACTGGCCTGAACGGGCAGGGGTACCTTTACCTAGCTAATGATGCCAGCAATACATACAATATCTCTTCCAATCTGTGAAACAATTCTGAAACTTTTTTTGAAAAGATGTTTTGTGATGGGGAAGGAGGATGGGAGTATACAGTAACTGTATACATGCTGCTTTAAAAAAATGAAAAGGCAGATATCCCACCTAGTACAAGTAATTTCGTTGTCCCCGAAGGGGGCAATGACAATAAAGATATTATTATTATTATTATTATTATTATTATTATTATTATTATTATTATTAAAGAGAAGAGTAAAGCTGATGGCTGATCCAGCATTTGACTTGCTGGGATGTACTGTAAATCTATAAGGCAATTTATGAAGCTGGATTTGCACTGCACACGAAGAACTCATAGTGACTTCTCTTGAACTGTTATGGTTATAATAAACCAGAAATGTCCCGCTACTGACTTCTCCATTCTTTATATTGTCTGTTCATGGTGATTTGTGCACATGACATTTTAGGGTAGCCATCTGCAATTTCAATACTATTTCCACCTGCAGAAGTTTTAGAGTGGTCTTGCTGTTTCAGTGAATATCCTGTAACTTCTTTTCTGAATCCTGTAGCTTTTCAAACCACAATTGATCTTTTTTGGGGGGTGGGGTGGGGGAGGTTTCCCCACCTTTGTTGTGCTATAGTCCCTCCAGACAGCAATAATGTGGTAGCCTTGGGAGAGCACTGCAGAACAATTCAAAAAGCAGGATAACTCCACCGTCAAGTAGATGCTGCAGAATATATATACCTGCAGTGAAACTCGAGTCTGGAGCAGCTCCGAGGTGGAAATACATCATGGAAAGTTGTATTTCAATTTTCATTTTTCATGGTTCTTGAGCATAATTCAAGAGGCGAGCAGCTCGGATGCTACATATTTTCGCATTTGTACACACAGAACCCCATGCACCAGCTTATGCTGCGTTGTTACACTGTATTTTTGTAATTCAAGAAAATCTTTAATAAAAAATATATTTAAAAAGCTGAGAAAGAAACTCTGTTGAGGGGGGGGGGAGCCACATATTGCAAGGAAAACATTGTGGAAAGGAGTCTTGCCTTGGGGCCAGAAGAGTCTGTAGGATAAACCACAAGTGTTTTATTTATCAAATAGTTTTGCCCTGCACAGGTAAAACGCCACGCATAGTTTCAGGACCTTTTCATATTGCTTTTAAACAAACCGCTTTGAGGGTTGTTGTTTTTCTTTCTCTTTTTTTCTCCTTTTTACAATCTGGCGGTGTATACATTTTATGAAACAAACAAATAATTTAAATTTTCTTTCCCCTTCTACGTCAGTCGTCATGTGAACTGAAAGGGGCGCGCTAATAATGATCAATTCATTGTACAGTACTTAGGATGTAATGATTAGTTAGACGTGATCATTAAACAGGGAAGGGAAGGTAGGCGCATTATTGCACATGCAAGTGCACACGCTGTTTAGGGAAGTTTTTAATGCTTCATGTTTTAGCATGTTTTTAACAATCTGTTGGGAGCTGCCCAGAGTGGCTGGGGAAACCAGACAGATGGGCGGGGTATAAATAAATTATTATTATTACTATTATTATTAATTTTAAAAGGATCCCTCTTTTAAAAAATCAATGAAAGCCACAAACAAACAAAAAATAGGGAGAGCGGTTCTGTTCGTTGTTCTTAAAGCACGGGCAGAGCATTTGAAGCGTCTGCGGTGTTGCTGCCCGGCTCCTGCAAACAGCGCAGCTCCCTGCACGCCTCCTCAGAGGCAAACCCCACCGGGTTCCATGGTTCTTGCTCCCAGGAAGGCGCGCGCAGGATCGCGGCCCGCGCACTAGGCCGCCTTTCGCCCCGTTGCCGTGGCAACCGCGCGGCCTAGCCAGGCTTTCGGCCGCGATGGATCCCCGGCCTCCGCCCTGCACCCGACCCGAGTCCACGGCGGCAGCGACGGCTCTGGGCCACTTGGGCAGCGTGGGTGAGCTGTTTTCCCTCCTCCGCGCCGCGGGAGCAGTTTCCTTCACAGGGATCAGGGGTTTTTTTTGGGGGGGGGAGAATGAGGGGAACCCCCAATTTTGGCTTATTTTGGCGCAAAGCTGGTGCTGCTCTCTGAGCTGGAGGGGGGAGACATTATTCTTCCCCGCGTCCAGCCCACTATCTGTCTGTCTGTCTGTCTGTCTGTCTGTCTATCTATCTATCTATCTATCTATCTTTATTAAATTTAGATCTCGCCATCATTTAATCTGAACGCCGCCTTCCTGTGGTTAGAGCCATGCTCAAGGCGACTTGCCAGCCAGATGGGCGGGGTATAAATAAATATTATTATTATTATTATTATTATTATTATTAAACATAGCAGAATTAGTCATAAACCATAATAGGAGTGTAGAATTGGCAGGGACCCTCCAGGATCATCTAGTCCAGCCCAATGCACATCAAGAAATACCCAGTCATTATAGGGTTGCTGCGTTCAAAAAGTGAAAATCAAGATACAAAAATTCGCCGAAATCTACTCGGGTTGCCATACACCCGGATTTTCGCAAACACTTCTGCAATTTCCCGCCTAGAGGGTTTCCGATGGCCGAATCCCAGCTATGTCTGGGAAATTCCAGACTTGGGCAGCCCGTGATTGAGCAATTTCCACATAAAACATAGAAGCTGGAAGGGATCCTGAAAGTCTACTAGTCTGACCCCCCTGCAACGCAGGAATCTCAACGAAAGCATCCCTGACAGATGGCCACCCAACCTCTGTGCTTTGTGGTGTAAGGAAAATACAGAAGCTTAGCCCCTTTTGGGTTGTCCTTTTCGCCCTTATTAGTCCTGCTTGCTGTTGTGTTTTTAAGAGCACTCTTGATATAGAAAGTTAAATCAAGGGCGCTTTCCCATGTCCTGCTTATTGAGCGTTCATTGCAGGAAAGTTAGATGAAGCTGACGTGTTTTTACTGAGCGTGTTTTTTTAATTTGTTTGCAAGTGGGGAGATTAGACGAAGTTCCATAATGCCCCGCATCATTTTTCCTTTTCACTTTGGGGGAGCAGGTTTGATGAGCCAGCTCTCCAAATCTGTTTTAATTGCCCAACCTAAATTTTCTGGAATGTGATTGAATCTCCCACCCCGAAACAGAAACCATTTGGAACTGCCCTAAATCTTCTGCATTTTTTACTTCCGTAGTACGTAAAGCTTGCCTCAGACACATAGCAGTGAATTCAAGCTGCATCGCTAAACTTGGTTTGGAGGTCTGCTACAACAAGCCCACTTCCTTCCAAAATTGGACCTTTTGCAATAAGGAAAGTGACAGGAAAATGCTCAGTTGACCTCAGAATTATTCAAAATCACAAGCAAAGGAATATTTTTGACATGTCCTGATGTTCCCTGTGCACATTAACAAGGTGGTTATAATAATATTTAAACAACAAGCGCTCATAACTTTGAGAATCCAAATTTGTATTAAAAACATAATTAAAAACCTTAAGGGATAGTTATCTCCCCTCGGAATAAGTATGCTATTAATAACTATGCTATTAATAATAATGCTATTAAAAGAAGCACCACAATCTTGTTGCTAAACCCTGCCATTATTGCTCCAAAGTAAGTAAGAGTAATGCCAGCTGTACAAAAACATCTTCGGGTACACAAATCTCACGTCCGGAGCATACCAAATCCAGATTAGAGGTCTGCTATAGGAGGAATGGAATAGTTGATGATGCAGCTTCTGTGCAACAGATTCCAACAATTCGTAGTAGCTTTTAATTATAGCTAGTGGAGATTTCACCAGACTGGACTTTTCTGGGAATATGTTGCAAGGCTCATTTCAAACGTTGGAGGCTGTGAATCTTTATGGTTGTTTTTGTTGTGTTTTCTTCTCATGAGAGAGACGAAATTGATTTCTGTCATTCAGAACTACTTGGAAATATGTTGAACGCTGTTAGGATGATACCGCTGAAAAATGGAAGCTGGCTCAGGAAAGCTGATAGAAAGAACTTGCTAAATAGAGCTTGCAACACTTTGTACATGAATAACAAAGCCACCCTTTTGTCACCTATTCTAGGTTTGATAATCTAAGGTGGTGGGAATCTTGGACTGGCAGTATGATGGTGGAGCCCAGACATCTAAGGGTCAAACTATATATTCACTTAATTACACAGTGTGAGGTTTTTCCGTAAATAATTAAGAGCCCGGTTTTTAATGGGAAGGCAGGATAAGGAAACTGAAGACTTAAGCCTTCTTCTCCCTGTGCTTTTCCTTCCCAGTAAGACTCAATCTCTCCTATGCTTGCAATTATTTAAGGAAATGATATGTGGCTGTATGCTGCATAATTATGTGAATTTAATTTTGGCCCTTTATTCTCTGCACTGCATTGCAGACGGAAAGAACGATGTCTCTGATCTCTGCTGCTCTGCAGCGCCATCACCACCAATGGCCAGAAGGTGGTATTGCAGCTCCCTCTCCATAAGGGAACTGCTGTTGTGTAGAATCACTAAGAGTTTCATCTGGCCCTTTAAAGCTGCTGATTCTGATTTACAGCTCCTCATTGACTGCCTTCTTCCTTTTGACTGTTTGCCTCTGGGCCACCAGCCCTGACAGTGAAATGTAAGGTATCAAAGAGTGTGCTGAATTGAACCTTTAGCAGATTATTGCAGTCAGTATAGCAGGAGATGACATAACATCACAAGACAGCTGTAAATCTTAAGTGCAGGTGAGTTCCCTTTTGATGCGCTCATTGGTACATAATATTTAGCTGACAAAAGAAAACTAAATCTGTTCCTTTCAGCTGATCTAATGCATAAATCTTGCAATCTACATCCTAGATTGCCACACTGTCTTCAAATTAGAACAGCATTTTTAATTAACGTGAGGACCCAGGTAACAGTCCAAGGAAGCACAATTTCAAGGCTCAGTAGCCAGATTATTTTTTCAAAAAACATGCCTTGGTTGGAAGAACCTTGAGTGCCAGCTAGATTGAACAATGTGACATTTATTTATATGGTATACTCAAAGGCCCGGGGAACATTATCATTTATAGCTCTAACTGGTAATGCTACTTTGTGATTAACTCAAATAACATTTGGTTTATTATCTGTTGAGATGTAGTTTCTTTTTAACCAAGCAGAGTTCATGAGACCACCGAGGGAGACCAAGGTCAACATGATTTTGACTGTTTATAGTCTATTCATATTTTTGCATGCTGTGTGATATACAGTAGTACCCCGCAAGACGAACGCCTCGCGAGACGAAAAACTCGCAAAACGAAAGGTTTTTTCGTTTTCGAGTTGCCTCGCAAGACGAATTTCCCTATGGGCTTGCTTCGCAAAACGAAGCTTGCCCCGGGGACAGCGGGTCTTCTCTTTTGAAGCAAGCGGCTGCGGGGAGATCGCTTCTCCCCACCGCCCCTTGCTTCAAAAGAGGTCCGGGGGCAGCGGGAAGCGCTCCCGCTGCCCCCGGACCTCTTTTGAAGCAAGCGGCTGCGCTTCTCCCCGCAGCCGCTTGCTTCAAAAGAGGTCCCGGACCTCTTTTGAAGCAAGCGGCTGCGGAGAGAAGGGATCTCCCCGCAGCCGCTTGCTTCAAAAGAGGTCCCCGACCTCGTTTGAAGCAAGCGGCTGCGGAGAGAAGGGATCTCCCCGCAGCCGCTTGCTTCAAAAGAGGTCCCCGACCTCGTTTGAAGCAAGCGGCTGCGGAGAGAAGGGATCTCCCCGCAGCCGCTTGCTTCAAAAGAGGTCCCCGACCTCTTTTGAAGCAAGCGGCTGCGGAGAGAAGGGATCTCCCCGCAGCCGCTTGCTTCAAAAGAGGTCCCCGACCTCGTTTGAAGCAAGCGGCTGCGGAGAGAAGGGATCTCCCCGCAGCCGCTTGCTTCAAAAGAGGTCCCCGACCTCTTTTGAAGCAAGCGGCTGCGGAGAGAAGGGATCTCCCCGCAGCCGCTTGCTTCAAAAGAGGTCCCCGACCTCGTTTGAAGCAAGCGGCTGCGGAGAGAAGGGATCTCCCCGCAGCCGCTTGCTTCAAAAGAGGTCCCCGACCTCGTTTGAAGCAAGCGGCTGCGGAGAGAAGGGATCTCCCCGCAGCCGCTTGCTTCAAAAGAGGTCCCCGACCTCGTTTGAAGCAAGCGGCTGCGGAGAGAAGGGATCTCCCCGCAGCCGCTTGCTTCAAAAGAGGTCCCCGACCTCGTTTGAAGCAAGCGGCTGCGGAGAGAAGGGATCTCCCCGCAGCCGCTTGCTTCAAAAGAGGTCCCCGACCTCGTTTGAAGCAAGCGGCTGCGGAGAGAAGGGATCTCCCCGCAGCCGCTTGCTTCAAAAGAGGTCCCCGACCTCGTTTGAAGCAAGCGGCTGCGGAGAGAAGGGATCTCCCCGCAGCCGCTTGCTTCAAAAGAGGTCCCCGACCTCTTTTGAAGCAAGCGGCTGCGGAGAGAAGGGATCTCCCCGCAGCCGCTTGCTTCAAAAGAGGTCCCCGACCTCTTTTGAAGCAAGCGGCTGCGGAGAGAAGGGATCTCCCCGCAGCCGCTTGCTTCAAAAGAGGTCCCCGACCTCGTTTGAAGCAAGCGGCTGCGGAGAGAAGGGATCTCCCCGCAGCCGCTTGCTTCAAAAGAGGTCCCCGACCTCGTTTGAAGCAAGCGGCTGCGGAGAGAAGGGATCTCCCCGCAGCCGCTTGCTTCAAAAGAGGTCCCGGACCTCTTTTGAAGCAAGCGGCTGCGGAGAGAAGGGATCTCCCCGCAGCCGCTTGCTTCAAAAGAGGTCCGGGGGCAGCGGGAGCGCTTCCCGCTGCCCCCGGACCTCTTTTGAAGCAAGGGGCGGTGGGGAGAACACCTGCCCCAGCCACCCCGCTTCGGAACGCTGCTCCGAAGCGGGGTGGGGGGGGCGGGAGCACCTGCCCCAGCCGCCGGGCTTCGTAGCGCTGCTGCGAAGCCGGGCGGGGGGGTGGGAACACCTGCCCCAGCCACCCCGCTTCGGAACGCTGCTCCGAAGCGGGGTGGGGGGGCGGGAGCACCTGCCCCAGCCGCCGGGCTTCGTAGCGCTGCTGCGAAGCCGGGCGGGGGGTGGGAACACCTGCCCCAGCCACCCCGCTTCGGAACGCTGCTCCGAAGCGGGGTGGGGGGGGCGGGAGCACCTGCCCCAGCCGCCGGGCTTCGTAGCGCTGCTGCGAAGCCGGGCGGGGGGTGCTAACACCTGCCCCAGCCACCCCGCTTCGGAACGCTGCTCCGAAGCGGGGTGGGGGGGGCGGGAGCACCTGCCCCAGCCGCCGGGCTTCGTAGCGCTGCTGCGAAGCCGGGCGGGGGGGTGGGAACACCTGCCCCAGCCACCCCGCTTCGGAACGCTGCTCCGAAGCGGGGTGGGGTGGGGCGGGAGCACCTGCCCCAGCCGCCGGGCTTCGTAGCGCTGCTGCGAAGCCGGGCGGGGGGGTGGGAACACCTGCCCCAGCCACCCCGCTTCGGAACGCTGCTCCGAAGCGGGGGGGGGGCGGGAGCACCTGCCCCAGCCGCCGGGCTTCGTAGCGCTGCTGCGAAGCCGGGCGGGGGGGTGGGAACACCTGCCCCAGCCACCCCGCTTCGGAACGCTGCTCCGAAGCGGGGTGGGGGGGGGCGGGAGCACCTGCCCCAGCCGCCGGGCTTCGTAGCGCTGCTGCGAAGCCGGGCGGGGGGTGGGAACACCTGCCCCAGCCACCCCGCTTTGGAACGCTGCTTTGAAGCGGGGTGGGGGGCGGGAGCACCTGCCCCAGCCGCCGGGCTTCGTAGCGCTGCTGCGAAGCCGGGCGGGGGGGGGTGGGAACACCTTCTGAAGGCGGGCGGGGGGCGAAAGTCTTTGTCCCCCCTGCCTGCCTTCCCAGGGGCTTTTAAATCGCCCCGGACAGCGGAGAAGTCCTCCGCTGTCCGGGGTGATTTTAAAATGCCCCCCGCCAGCATTTTAAGATTGCCCGGACAGCGGAGAAGTCCTCCGCTGTCCCAGGGTTTTTTAAAATGCTGGGGGTGAGAAGAAAAGCCCTTGTCCCCCCCCCCCCAGCCTTCAGAAGAGGTCTGGGGACAGACTGTCCCTGGTCCTGGTCTGAAGGCGGTTTCCCTAGGAACGCATTAATTGATTTTCAATGCATTCCTATGGGAAACCCTGCATCGCAAGACGAAAAAACCGCAAGACGAAGAGATTTGCGGAACGAATTAATTTCGTCTTGCGAGGCACCACTGTATAATGAGGCACATTTGTCATGTTTATGAATATTAGATTTATTTATACTATTTGTGTTTGGATTTTAATTTTTTTGCTTTGGATACAGCATATATTGTTCATTTGTAATTGGTACTATGTTACATTAACTTTTTTGTATTATATTAGCTTGTTTATATTCTTTCATTACGCCTTTAGTTCATCAAGATTTACTTCCCTTTGGCATTACTTACCCCTGGAGAAATTACAGCTGGTGGTGGTTATTATTTTTAATTTAATAAAATGTATTATGTGCCCTTCACCAGCAGGTACCCCAGGGGGGGTTACAACAGTATAAAATTCAGAATTGAAAACTGTTAAAACAGATTAAAGTCATAGGGATAGGGTTAGTTTAGAGAGAGCTGAGCCCAGGCTTGGACAAGACACTCAGCCAAAACTTAGCTCAGTGTGCCAGCAAAATGGAAAGGCAGAAGTAAAGCAGCTGTGAGCACCTTTCTGGGAGCCAACACACACAAATTCACACTATGACAGAGTTTGGATTAGCGGGACATGCAAGCCAGGCCAGTAGGGTTCTGAAATACAATTGGTTTCATCTTTGGCCCTCTTTAAGAGCCAATTGAAAACATTTTAATTCTCCTAGACGTTTAGTGGGGACTGATGGGGGATATTTTGCTGGGTGGAGCTGCTGTTGTAAAGCTGGGGATGGTTTTGGCATTTGCTGCTGGATATTGACAAGTAGGCTTTGAATAATATTGCTGGCTGCTGTTTTATATTGTGTTTACTGTAAATTTGCAAATTGTTCAATTTAGTAATGTTTTAATGTCCACTCTGGGATCATGAAAGAGATGAAGGGTGGGATACAATAAGTAAACCTAAAAGCTGCAGCATATTACGAAGATTTAAGATTTTATTGTTTCCCCAAATTTTATTTAGAAAAACAGCTTCAGAATGAAGGGCTTGTGTTCAACAAGGAAACTGTGCAGCACTTTGAAGATGCTATTAAATCCATCAAGAAACTGGTAATGTCAGAACTTAAACAAGCAAAGCTTTGGGACACATAAAAAATAGGGAACTGTGCACTTCTCTGATTACCAAACTTGGACCTGATCAAATGAGGTGCCTTGGATTTACAGCTGGTTATTTGGGATGCAGTCAGCTGCCTCCCTAGACCATTCTGCTGCTTTACTAGAATTTAACAATCAGAGAGGGTCTTTGCTAGTAGATCTTCAATCTTCAAGAGCTATACATATACCTTGAAACTGACATTCTGTTCCATCCTACACCCAGGGCATTGAGCACCTTGTGTCCAGGATACCTCTATTACTCTAGAGCAGGCATAATATTGCACACAGGACAGTACCATAGCTGTCAACTTTTCCCTTTTCTTGCGAGGAATCCTATTTGGAATAAGGGAATTTCCCTTAAAAATGGGAAACGTTGCTGGCTATGGACAGTACCATGATGAATGTGCTTTCCAGAGCTAGCTGTCCTGGTTTCTGTATGTCTGCTCTCAAAACTGGAGTGGTACTTAAATTAGTGCAGGCGTATCATGCTGAATTTCATTTTTCGACCATGTGTCCATTTCTAGGAAGAGGAGAGGAAACATACTATTGAACTGTGGGAAGAGGAGACCATCAGAAACAGCAATCTCCGTGTCCAAATCAAAGGGTTCCCTGAGCTTGTAATGAAGGAGTTTGAAGGTATTCCAGAGTCATGGGATAATAGCATGTAGCAGCAGATATAATGTATTTGTAGGGTGTATAACCATTCATTTAAAGCATGATTGATTGAACTAATTAAGTTTAATTTAGTGGCAGAATTTAAACTTTGGACCACAGAAGATGGGATATTGTTTTTCTCAAGGGAGCAGGGAAATGACAATAATAATAATACTTTAAAGAAAAAAAGAAAGCAATTATCTGTGTACACACTCTCTTATATATCTACTTCCCCTCCCTTCGCATAGATAAAGTGACTGAAATAGCATAAATAAAATGATAAAACCAATATATATAATGAGTTCTAGTATTAAAGCTCTGCACATTTCTGGATCCCTGATATAGCCATCAGTAAATGCAAATAGGTTACATGAAATATTAGAGCAGCAGGAGGTCTGTTGCAGAAAGTTCTTTTCCCGTTAGGTTTTGAATCGCCTTGTTTTAAAAACTTACTGCTTCAGGGGCAAAAAGAAGCGCAAAGAAATTTATTGCATAATTATTACGGAGGATTAGCGCTGTGAGAAGAGCAGGATGCCCACAGAGGCAGCATGCAAAGTACATTGCTTTATCAATTGTGAAAGTTTTCCCTGTGCATGGACTGTAATCCCTGTGGGATTCCTTGAAAAGGAGGGGTGGACCATGACTCCCTGGGGGGGGGGGTGCTGCCCCAGGAACCTCATGCTGGAGAGGCAAAGGAATGTGTAGGCCTGTGTACATAGGGAGAAGCCATTGTATTGCCTTTAAGAGGGGAACAGACAAGTTAACGGAGAATAAGTCTGGGAGCCAGAGTTGGCCCTCCAGGCCACTCTATCGCACTGGCACTGCTTTGCATTTTGAGTGGTTTTGCCTGGCTGGAATGTGCCCTTGAATTCAGGGTCTGCATCTGACCCTGGGTTCCTTCACCCAGGTGTACCTATCAATTGCCTCTCTTTAAATGTAGCTACCCTGTGGGTTAAACCACAGAGCCTAGGACTTGCTGATCAGAAGGTCGGCGGTTCGAATCCCTGCGACAGGGTGAGCTCCCGTTGCTCAGTCCCAGCTCCCGCCAACCTAGCAGTTCAAAAGCACATCAAAGTGCAAGTAGATAAATAGGTACCGCTCTGGTGGGAAGGTAAACGGCGTTTCCGTGCGCTGCTCTGGTTCACCAGAAGCGGCTTAGTCATGCCGGCCACATGACCCGGAAGCTGTTCGCTGGCTCCCTCAGCCAATAAAGCGAGATGAGCGCCGCAACCCCTTTACCTTACCTGATCTCTTGGGAGTGTGTAGACTTCCTGATGTTGCTCTCATGGGATGAGTGTCAGAGTGGCTACACAAAGCCAGCAAGTCAGACAGAAGCACCACACAGGGAATTTTAATGGTGTGTGTGTGTGTGTGTGTGTGTGTGTACATGGGCGTGTGTATTTGTAAGTCTGTCTTACATTTCTTGTTCCAGAACTCGTGGCTGCTGCTCAACGCTATCGTTTTATCAAGATAAATGAGACTGAGACGTCCATAAACGAGATCTCCACTGCAATAGAATCGGCATATTCAAAGCAGACTGTCTCTAAAGACCAAAACGCTCACCTGTGGTAGGCATGATTTGTTCAACCAAAATCATAGCATTGGGAAATTGTCCAGCCTAAATTGTCCTGTGCTGAAAGTATCCCCGATAGGTGTCTTGAAAGCCCTCAAGAAAGGAGATTCTATAACATGATTAGATAACGTTGTTCCATCACAAAACTGCTATTAATAAGCTCTATCTTAATAAAAAAATTCCTTCCAGTAGCACCTTAAAGACCAACTAAGTTAGTTCTGGGTATCTAATCTTCTAATCTAATCATCTAATCTTCCTTGCTGTATTATACTGTATTGTTTTAATTAGTGTTTTTATAGTTGTTTTGATTTTGTGTGGAGTGCCCTACCTGGGTGGATGGAGCAGCCAAGTAATTTCGTTGTCCCCGAGAGGGGGCAATGACAATAAAGATATTATTATTATTATTATGAGCTTTCGTGTGCATGCACACTTCTTCAGATACGAGTGTGCATGCACATTAAAGCTCATACCAAGAACTAACTTAGTTGGTCTTTAAGGTGCTACTGGAAGGAATTTTTTTATTTTGACTATGGCAGACCAACACGGCTACCTATCTGTAACTCTATCTTAATGTTTAACCTAAAACTGCTACTCACTTATTTACACACATTGGACGGTATGCAACTAAATAGTTGTTTTTGTGCAAGGATTAGCACTAGAGAAATCGGATTTCCCCCTCTCCTCCCCCCCTTCATGTACCTTGTGCTGTTCCCAAATCTTCTCCAGAGGGTTGGGAAAACCTCTAGAACAGTTTTTGGGTGAATGCTGGGTGTGGGTGGGTGAGAACGTTCCATTGTTCAAGGAGAATCCTTGCAGTGGGGTATTGTTTTGGTTGTTACTTTGCTTTTATGTTTTTATATTGCAAACCATCCTGTGATCCTCAGATGAAGGGTAGTATAGAAGTATAGAAATTAATTTTTTTAAAAAAAATGTGTGAACGGAACATTCACTCTATTGCTGCATTGCCTACAGCCCATTGGCTTGTGTCCAATGATGCTCACACAATTCCCTCTTCCCACTGCAACACCTTGTGTCCTTTGCAAAGCCACTCCTGGGAGTCAAGACCCCCCCAGGAAAAGCCTGGGGTGAGGGGTGGAGGTTTCACTGGGAGGGGTGAAGTGAGGGGAATCAGGTGGCAGCTGCTTGCGCAGAGATCCATCATGTATCCCAGGACCTGTCTTTCCGGATGTTCCTAACCCTCAGGAGAGGCATCTTAGGGGGCTGCAGTGGGAAAGAAGAAGTAGCACATTCTCTTTGCTTAAGCATCCTTGCATGTATACTGCATTGGATACAGCTCTTTGTAGCCCTGCCCTATCCTCAATCAATAAGACTCTCTTGCCCTTTTCTGGGTTGCATAGCATAAGATAAAGTTGCAATAAGGTGATGGCAAGTGATGGTACGTTTCTGCTGTTCTCTGTCACCATGAAGCAAACGTGATGTCTCAACACATGCCATGCCATTCTTTTGACAGCGAGGAGGAAATGGAGTTGTGGGCTGAGCACGAAGAAGCTGTTGAATTGTTGAACGAGACGATGGAAGCGAAACATAAGGTCAACATTGAGATAAATGAGCTTCACAATAGGAAAAAATATGAGGAGGAAGAAATTGGCAGGCAAGAAAGTGCCATCCAAGAGCTGAAGCAAATAATGGCTCAAGAGGCCTCTGAGTTTAAAACAAAGAAAGAGTGGCTATATGCACAGGTATGTTTTCTGGAATTGCAGTTCCATAAAGAGGCGCTGCCTCGCTCGGACGGTATCAGACCATTGGGCTGTCTGGTCCAGTATTGGCACAGCTGTCCACTGAATCAAACAGGTACCTGGGTTACCTTAAACAGGCGATGCCTGGGCAGTTTGTGAAAAGCACCTTACAATTTAAGGATGGTTCCCCTGAGTGTTAACAAATCAACAGCAAGCTGGTCTGCTTTTATTTAGAATACGAAAGATCCATCTCCCCCTTCCCCTTGCTCTGCTTATATTAAAGTTGTTCTGACTGTAGATTGAAGAAATCAAAAGTAGGCTTGCGGCCAAGAAGATTGAAGGTGCACAGAAGAAGGAAGAATATGTAGAATTGTATAATGTATGGAGAGATATGCAGAGGGAAATTGCTGAGCTTCAGAAGGTAAAAGAAATGATGTATTTGGGTAATGAGCTATTTGGTAAACGAAGCATAATCTAATCACCGTATTTTTCGCTCTATAAGATGCACCAGACCATAAGACACACCCAGTTTTTGGAGGAGGAAAACAAGAAGAAAAAAAATTCTCAATCTCAGAAGCCAGAACAGCAAGAGGGATCGCTGCACAGCGATCCCTCTTGCTGTTCTGGCCTCTGGGATAGCTGCGCAGCCTGCATTTGCTCCATAAGACGCACACACATTTCCCCTTACTTTTTAGGAGGGAAAAAGTGAGTCTTATATAGCAAAAAATACGGTACTTGACAGAATGGGGGACAGGCAGAAATGATCCAGTGAGCGCTTGATTTTAGAATGAATTGGGGTTGCACACAGGAGCACTGCCTGGTGGATTGGCATCCTAGTAAATTGGGAACCGAGCTCCTAATATCGTTGTGGGCTTTGGCATTGGATTGCCAACGTTTTAGACATAGCCCTTCAAATCTTATCTTAAGGTGATAGGCAGAGCAGCCACAGGTTTTCCTGCTCGGTCCCTCCCTGTTGTTCAGAATCTGCTTCACTTGCTGCGGCAAGCAGGACTACAGATGGTGGATCACAGTGCTGCAAAGGGATGGGTAGGGAGAGCTCTGAGCTTTAAAGGCTTTGTGCAGTGGCCAGGATCTCAGGTGGCCTCCCAATCTGTGCTTGAACACAATGTACTCGAAAGTTGTGCAATCGAGCTGTGAGAAGGTGGATGCACTCAGCTCTCACCTATGGCTCCTAGAAGCTGTCAGCATGCAACAGTGACCACACCTCAGGAAATGGCTTTGACTGGCCGGCTAAACCAGGTGAGGGTAGTCAATGGGTCTCAAACCTTCATTGAATTAGGGACTTCCCTGCATGTGAAGACAGGCTCCTGCAGATTGAGCGGACGAGACCAATAGTGGGTCCAACAGTCAAGAAGGCGGTTTCCACATGTGCTGTAGAGGGAAGTGAGGGGCAGGTGGGGCATGTCAACCTGGGAAGGGAGCCCATTTAGGAGAAGGGAAACTGTGATCCAGAGTGGAGTCTCTACAATGGTTGGGTGGCACTTTGTACTCCTCCTCCTGGCAACTTTTGTAGCCAAGCTGGTGCCAGATGTATTGCTCTGCTTTCCTTTGGACCACATCAGCGAGGCTGAGAAGGGGGGGGGGTCTCAGGACCTCCATACATATTGCCCAGGTTTTCCCCCTGCAAAGGTCACTTCAGTGCTGCTAATGCAGTGATTTGACTTCACCCCTAGAGGCAAACTTCATTGTCTCTTGAGACAGAGGGATGCCAGCAACGAAAGGTTGGCCAGTCAATTTACAATATTTGCCTGATCAGGAAGAACTTTCTGATGCTAAGAGCTGTTTGACAGTAGAACGGTTTCCCTCTGAAAGTGGTACATGGTACACGCTCCTTCCTTGGAGGTTTTAAAACAGCGGTTGGGTGGCCCTCTGTCATGGATGCTTTAGTTGAGATTCCTGCGTTGCAGAGGGTTGGACCTCAGGCTCCCTTCAATCTCTACAGTTCATATGATTCTATATGATTCTAGGACCAGTGTGCCAAGCCTGGTTTTAATGCGAAAACCACCCTGAGCTTGTTTGGATTGCAACCATAATTCCAAATACAAATCTAAATAATCAGGCTGTTCATGCCTGAAGAGAAGCACGTCTCTCTTAAAGCAAGGACACAATGCTTCAATAGGAGTGTTAGCAGTTCTGAATTTTACTTTTGCATTTGGTAGCTCCACAGTTCTCAGAGGGATGAGCTATCAGAACTCTTCAAGAACATCAGACAACTAATTAAAACATATGAAGCAAAAAAGGCAGAGAAGGAGGATCTCATCAAAAAAAAGTAAGCACATTTTTTACATTTCTTACATTTTTATACGATTTTTTTAAATGTGAAGTTTATCTATTTATTTTAAAAGGCCAAACAATTGCTCTGGTATGAAACAAGATATGCTGCATATCTTATTTTCCCAATCCATAGGTTTCAAGGCACAACAGAAGCTGCTTTATTATACCAGATCAGACTATACAGGCATCCTGGTCAGTGCTTTCTGCATTGACTAGTGACAGCTGTCCAGGATTTCAGATGGAGAAAGGCCTTTCTAATGACATGTTCCCTTCTCCTTTTTAACGGCAAACCCCAGAGGCTGAACCTTCAAGCTGAGCCTGCATTCTGCTGATGAGCTCCAGCACCTCTTTTGTGCAAGTGGGTGGGGTTCAATAACAAGAACAATAATAACCATTCACATTAAAGTGGGGTGCAGAGTGGGGAGACAAAGGACCATGCTGCATAGGGAAGGTTAGGCTGCAGCCCTGGGCATAAGCTCCATTAAAAACAAGAGGACTTATTTCTAGTGAGTAAGCAGATATAAGATTGCTCTGTTCTTCTTCTTTGGAGATCACTTGTAGCCAAGTAAGATTGCCTTCCGTGAACACAGTCTTAACAGTGAGTCCGTAAGTGACTGTGGAGGCCAATTCTGGATCCACATATCCTTCCACAGGTTTCCTGGCGGAAGTTGATCACGGTGAGGGTTTGCCAAATGTGCCTTCCTCTTAGCATGTTTCTCCCTTCTTGAGTTTGAGCGTCTTCAAAGCCCATGACGCCTTTGGTCAAGGCTGTTCTCCAATTGGAGCGCCCGCAGGCCAGTGTTTCCCAGTAGTCGGCTTCGCTCACAAGCCCACTCACCACGACAAGGTGATGATCCAGCGAGTATGATTGCTCTGTTAGTCTTCCAGCTGCAAGGCCAATACCTGACTCTCATTTTTACGTATTGCTAATAATTCTGATACTGCAGTGCTCTTAAAATGGCAGCATACAACATCCAATGGATGGCAGTTCCTTCCTTTGCGCAGAAATAGCTTGTCTTAATTATTCTACGTTATTCTTCAGGTCTCATCTTACACATGAGGCAGCTAAAATGGGTACAGACTTCGATCAGGAAGCAGAAGCGCTGCGACAACGGATAAAGGAGGTATGAAGACAAGGATATGTATCCTTTGACAAGCTGTTCTCCTGACTCGAGAAATATTATAAAGCGGGGACCATTGGCCCCAGTCCAACAGTGTGCACTCTTCATGTGCACAGTTCCCTTTTTAAAAGGGCTCTAGCTGTGCTGATTGATTTGCAAGGCTGGGGTGGGATTAAGTCCAGATTTTGTTCCACCCTCAAAGCAACTGCGGTGGCGTAATAGCGGCTTCTTTCACAGTTAGACAAAACCCCGGCTACTAACTTGAGCTAGAGAATTGCCACGCAGGTCCCCGTTTGCCAAGGGATTTCTCCTAACTCCCAGGCATAGCTGTCAGTCCCATTATTTCATTCAATTAAATCATAGATTGGCCACATTGAGAACTAGATTCAATGAGGTTTCGGTCTATTGTTATGTTCTGCAGTTCTCTGAAAGTGTAACTTTTGTTCAGTAAAATTAACCAGCACTGCAATTTGTTTCTAGGCTGAAGAGAAGCTGGAAACGATTATGCGAGCCTATAGAAAGCTAAAAAATGAAAACGATGCTCTCAGCACACAGTTTAATATTTTATCTGAAGAGGAAGATCAGGCCTGTGCTCTAAGAGACCAGCTTGCGGAAGAGTACAGTGACTTTTAGTGACTTGTTGAATGCTACTAGAAGTACAAGGTTCTATTGTAGTGCTCCATGATAAGGAACCCAGCTCTTTGAATGAGATTTCTTCAGTGGAGAAGAAAACTCTCTATAGTGCATTGAATTACACTTCACTTAAGAACGTGTAAATCAAATGCAAGGGCAGAGATTGTTAAAAGTTCAAAAGTGGTCCTTTAATACAGTTTGTAAGTCGCTATAGGGATGTCTTGTGTGATTTGGGCAGAGATGTCCTCCTAGTTCCCATGCCCTACTGTTAATGATTATGTAACTAAGCATAAGCATGTGAAATCGAAACAACTGTAAATTGCTTCTGTATTTACCCCTGCCTCCATTTCTCCCCATGTCAAATTTTGGAGCAGGGACGTACTCTCTTGTACTCCGTAAAGCACCTCGCCCCCTGAAGCTAGTCGTCACCATTAATTTCAGTGGGGATAGCTGAATACAACCTACTGAAATCAAATAAAGCTTTCAGGGTGGACTGCTTGTAAATGAACAGGTTTGCAGGAAATTTGTTCTCTGAAGCAGAATGCTGGCCAGTTTCAAACTACCCATTCCCCAGTGCTGATGGTTGCTAGCCCAGGCTGGCTAATGGGGTTGTCACAGAAAACAGAGCCATCGTGCCACCACAACAATAAACCCCTGAAGCAGGAACTGAGGTACTACTACTACATTACTACTACTACTAATAAATTTTATTATTTTAATGCTGCTCATCTGACTGGCTTGCCCCAGTCACTCTGGGCGGCTCCCAACAGAATATTAAAAACACAAGAAAGCACCAAAGATTAGAAACATCCCTAAACAGGGCTGCCTTCAGATGTTTTCTAAAAATCTGAAAGTTGTTTATTTCCTTGACATCTGATGGGAGGGCGTTCCACAGAGTGGGTGCCACTACTGAGAAGGCCCTCTGCCTGGTTCCCTGTAACTTCACTTCTCACAGTGAGGGAACCACCAGAAAACCCTTGAAGCTGGACTTTAGTGTCCAGGCTGGATGATGTGGGTGGAGATGCTCCTAAGGCCAAGGCCGTTTAGGGCTTTAAAGGTCAGCACCAACACTCTGAATTGTGTTTGGAAATGTACTGAGAGCCCCATGTAGATCCTTTAGGATCGGTGTTATATGGTCTCAGCCACCACTCCCAGCCACCAATCTAGTAATTGCATTACCACCATATGTAATGGGTTGATCCTACTAAATTAGGGGTGTGGCGCCTCATACTTGGGGTTCTCAGGCCTTTCAGTGCAGCTTCCATAGCTTTCCCCAGTTGGTTCTCCTGCCCCAGGCCTGTTGTGTGATTTTGCCTGGCTGCAATATGTCCCTGAACTGAGATCATGCCTCCTGCTTGCCTGGGAGGAAAGCTAGGAGGAAGGCATGTGTTAGAAAAACCCGTGACCTTTGCTTGCCTACTATTTAAAAGTCATATTGTTACTCCATTCACTTCTGCCTCCAGCCCTGCTTGCCACCTGCATGCAGACCCTAGACTGTTGCCTGTGAGTCAGTGTATTCCTTGAGCTGGAAGAAAGTTCCTCACCCATGTCTGGAATTTGTGGCTGCTTCTGGCCTCTTCTCTGCAGTCCCATAAGGGGAAGTGCATTTCAGAACATCCTGTGTGAATTAGGAAGAAATGCCCTTTGAAGTCATTGGACACCAATGTAATTGGAATCCTGTGGCATGTCTGGTGCTGTAATTTCACCATAGGTTAAAAGTGGTGTTTGGGGGGAAAGCATTATTATTATTATTATTAGAATTTATTTACTGCCCTATACCCAGAGGTCTCAGGGCGGTTCAGGCCTTCCTTTGTTCTCATCATCCTTATGTAAACAAACTAGTCTTGAATCCGTCTCCTGAGTATATTTTATTATGGTTATTATTATGAGCTAGGGTAGCTCTGAGGGACGTGGGTGGCGCTGTGGGTAAAACCTCAGCGCCTAGGACTTGCTGATCGTATGGTCGGCGGTTCGAATCCCCGCAACGGGGTGAGCTCCTGTCGTTCGGTCCCAGCTCCTGCCCACCTAGCAGTTCAAAAGCACCCCCAAGTGCAAGTAGATAAATAGGTACCGCTTTATAGCGGGAAGGTAACGGCATTTCCGTGCGCTGCGCTGGTGCTGGCTCGCCAGCTGCAGCTTCGTCACGCTGGCCATGTGACCTGGAAGTGTCCTTGGATGGCGCCGGCTCACGGCCTCTAGAGCGAGATGAGCACGCAACCCCAGAGTCGGACACGACTGGCCCATACGGGCAGGGGTACCTTTACCTTACGGTAGCTAAGTTGGTAGAGTATGAGCCCCATTTTGGGCAAAGGTTGCCTGCATTGCAGATGGTTGCACTGGAAGACCCTTGCAGTCCCTTCCAACTCTACAATTCTATGATGCTATTATCATGGCTTGGGAATTCTAGGAATTGACCAGCTCTTACCTATCTTGATTGTCCTGTATCATATTTTCATATGTTGTAAAACTGCCCCCCCCAAATATTTTTTTTAAGTAATCTTTTAATGAAGAGAAATAAATATCTAAAATAAATTGCACATGGCCAGATGTGTAACTGGCTCTTCCCTTGCCCTTCCCTTGATAGATTTGAGAAGTTGTCCAACAAGCTCACCGAAAAGCTTGACCTCGTAGCAAAGCGCTTGATGGAGTTGAGAGACCTGGAGGAGGAGACGGATCGCCTGCAGAACCTCTATGAGTAAGTTCCATTCTGAGTGCTTACCTGTTCATAGACCATCAGTGGCTGCTGACCCTGATATAAATGCTCCACATCTAGTGCGGAAGGCATCACGCCTCCGAATAACGGTTGCTTGGAATTGCAAGCACTGGGAGCGCCGTCTCATTCAGGTCTTGCTTGCGGGTTTCCCAGAGGCATCTGGTTGGCCAGTGGTGTAGCGTCAGGTGCTGGTGCCCGGGGCGGGGTAAGTGGACTGGGCAACCTAGTGGTGCTGGGCTGCCGAGCAAGGAACTTACTCGCAAGCCAGAGCCCAGCAGAGGAGAGAGACATAGAGATTCTTCCACTGCCTCTCATTCTCGCCTGCCCCTGGTTCAGGCCTGACCCGGGAGTGGAGCTCCAGCAGGGTGGCACTGGGTTGTTGCGCGAGGAACCTCCTTGGCACCAGAGCCCAGCGAAGGAGAGGCGCCTGGGGGTGGGGCACGCTAGGACATCCCTTCACCGGTCTTGAGGAGAGGGAGACGCTGCAGCTACCTCAGCCCCAAAGGCCCGGCCTGGGCATGGCTTCTCTCTCTGTGGCTCTGGACTAGAGGAGGAACCTGTCATGGGGGCGCAACCAGGCGGCCCCTAAAAAATGTGCCCAGGGTAATGCCCTCGGCCCCGCCCACACTAGGCCTCTGTGGTTGGCCACCGTGAGAATGGGATGCTGGACTAAATGGATGTTTGGCCTGATCTACATCCCAGATTACTGCAGAGTAGGCACCTCTTAAGGGCCCTGTGATAACGGATCAAAATAATATTGTTTTAGTCTTGGAAGAAAATCACAACCGAGCCTCCTTAGTTCAATGTTATCCCACTAGATTGCGCACATGAGGGGCCCCCTGAGATTTTGACTGCCCAGGGCCACTATCACTGCTTGGTGGTAGTAGCTGGAGAATGCTACTCCGCTTTGGGAGGAAATCATAGAAAAATTGATTATTCAGTGTCACACTTCTCGTTTCAGTTCCTCACAGACCGGCTATAGCAGAGAGCTAGGAGGTTTAGAGGTAACATTGAACAAAGAAGCTGAGAGAAGGTAAAATATTATCTGAAAGTAAAATATTGCACTAAAGACTTTCAGGACGTTTGTGTCAGATTCATAAACATACATGTGCAATTCCCTTGATGCTGCCAAATAAATGTTGTTAGGGTGGAACCTCTGGTTACGTCTCGTCCTCCTTACGAATGCTTCGGGTAATGAGCTCCGCTAACCTGGACGTAGTTGCTCCTGGTAGCAAACTTTACCCCGGGATGCGAGTGGAATTCGTGTGGCAGCAGCGCGGTGGCTGCGGGAGGCCCCATTAGCGAAAGTGCACCTCAGGTTAAGAATGGACCTCCGGAACGAATAAAGTTTGTAACTGGAGGTACCACTGTATTTAGGTCTGGATATCAAACTACCCTTTCCCAATTCATAGAATTGTGTATTGTAAACACAGGTACAGGTGCGAGATTTTCTGTGCTTATTGGGTCAGGCTTTGGTTTTTTTTTCTCCCAATCAGCCTTAGCCCCACCAAACCTACAAGCACACCCTTGCCAAGGTGCAAAATCCCCTGTGCAACTTGCAGAATTTGAACCACTGAGGATCACAGAATTCTCCATTAGCCAAATGGAAATCCTGGTCAGAAATGGAAAAGTGCAGTTGATTTAAGGCAGTGGCTATGCAGAAGGCTTAATAATTGCAAGAACACTTAGAATATAGATTGGGAACCTCTGCCTCGGTCAGACCACACCTGGAAAACTGTTCTGATTTAAGAGCAATATTGAGAAGCTGGAAGGTGTGTGGAGGAGGGCAACCAAGATGATCAGTGGTCTTGGAAACCAAGATTTATGATGAATGGTTGAGGGAGTTGGGGATGTTTAGCCTGGAAAAGAGGAGACTGAAAGGAGATAGGATAGCCATATTCAAATAACTCAAGGACTGCCCCATGGAAGATGGAGCAAGTTTGTTTTCTTCTGCTCCGGAGGGTAGGACTCCAGGCAGTGGATTCAAGTTACAAGAAAGGAGGTGCTGACATCAGGAAGAACTTTCTGTCACACACTCTCCCACAGGAGCCATTTTGTGACTGGCGCCCCCAGCACTCCCCCCAAATTCAGAATGTCCCCACTCGTCCAACAAGTTTGGCATCCCCTGTATAGAGATCTTTCTCAGCCTGCATATTATTGCTTGTTGTTTGCCTCCCTGGGCTCCTTTGGGAGGAAGGGCAGTATACTGTATATATTTAAGCACAAGTAAATTAATTAGACTAAATTAGTGCTCTCTTTTTCTGGAAAGCTTTCTCTGTTCCAAATATCCTGTTCTTTTCTGGGACTGTGGCGGTTGTTGTTTTTTAAAATGATGAAACATTGGAGATACCTTTCAAAACTGTCTCTTCAGCTGCTTTATTTTAAGAAATAACTCTTGATCTCCGAGTTACCGTGTACGAAGAAGCACTTTGAACGTTTGCAGCTGCTGTGTTGTTACCATAAACTTTATCAGCATCAGGAGATCCTTTGTACAAGAAAGGTGACCGAACCCAACATCACTGTTCTAATTGACCGTTCTGTTTAACACTGTGATGGCTAATATGTGTGGCTCTCTTCCTGCCAGAGAAACACTTCAGAACCAACTTGCTGAAATCACAGCCATGTATGAGAAAGTTGCGAATGATCAGGAAGAGTTACTGACCACTTCAAAGGAAAAGTCAGACGCTGGTAAAATGCACCTTAATACCTTAATAAAGCAGGTATGATACTGGCTTGGAGTGGCTTGATGCAACGGAATGGTGGGTGGCAGCAGCTGGGGAACCCCCAAAGGTCAAAGGCTCAGAGCCCAGGGATTGGGGTTGGAACTACAGTGAGAGGTCGGAAAGGGAAGACTGGGAGGAGGAGGTGTCTGAAGCTGAAGGGGTGACAGGGCTTGGTGAACAGGAGGAGTCTGTGGCAGAGAGAAGTCCAGGATGAGAAGCTGAAGCAGGGGAGGAGGAAGGCCAAGAGGCAGAGATGAGTCAGGCTGATGCAAGTTTCCCAGGACCAGGAGAGGAGTCTCAGATTGCTTGGGAAGGACCCAGGAGAGGAGAAGCCTTAAGTAGCTGTGGGAAGGTGGGGACATTTAGTCTCCACAACTGCCTCATAGAGGCAAGATCTACCAAAAAGAGTTGCTGTGTTCATGAGGCCTGGCACTCCTGAGCATACTTTGTTCCTTCTGGTAAAGAGTTAACTCTGCTTACCTGGTGTGATTTATTGCTGACCCGCTCCTGTCAGATACCCACTACGTGCCTGAAATGAAATCGCAGGGCTACGTGCATTTTCTACAGGTGAAGTGAAACCTGGAATATAGCAGGGTTTCATAACCTAGACTTGTGCTCTCCCTGGTTAACATTTAAATACACACATTCTCCATCCCCACTATTTCACAGGAATGGTAATTATCACTGCCACTCAGCATTTTATTTTAGTGTATTTTTGGTCTTTGTTGGAAGCTGCCCAGAGTGGCTGGGGAAACCCAGCCAGATGGGCAGGGTACAAATAATAAATTTATTATATTATTATTATTTATTAGGGGTGCATTGATTCCTCACAGAAACATGCAGTATATCTGTGCTGTATTTCCCAGGAGTCTTTATTTCAAGCCATTTCAAATAGTCTAGTTTAGCGACATTGACAGTGGGTTCAGTTTAGCCGCAAAACATCCTAAGTGTAGAATGTCTGTGCTTTCTACATATGTACTGTCAGAGCTGCTCCCAGATCCTAGCTCCCAGAGGATCACGCTAGCCAGCGTTCACTTTATAAAAGTCTTTATTGAGTTACAGTTTCCATTTTCAAGCTGCCGCGTGCAGCTCTACGTTTTATAAGCTAGACCGGCGAAGCTCCGTCTGAGTCTCCGCCCCCTGTACACCAACTTAATACCCTAGCCTTACTCCACCTTTTCCGCCTGACCGTTCTTCTCTGGGTCCCTCTGCCCCCCGTGGTCTCTTCCTTCCTGGACTCTTCTGACGCTGACCCCCCGGACCCTTCTGTCTCCTTGCGTCGGGCTTTAGGACCTGGCTCCCTTTCCGGGCTGCTTACTGCGCCGCTTTCCTGTGCATTTGAACTTGGCGCGCGCGCCCAACCTTCCACTTTCCGCTTGACCGTTTCTTCGCTCCCCGATGGAGGTGTGGCCACTCCTGACTCATGCCCTCCCCCCTGCTGCGAGCTGCCAGAGCTCGATACCTGGCGCCCTTCCTCTCCACTGCGCTCTGTTGGTGACGCTGGCCCCGATTTCCAACTGCTGCCCTCTGAACCCCCTCTGGACCCTTCTTCCTGGGGTGTCCCCCTTGGCTCCCCCCTTGCTCTGGCCACTGGTGCTCCTTTCTGTGAATCTTCTGATTCACTGGAAAGACTCGGAGATCTCGGGTCGTCGTCATCACTCATCTTTTCTTCGGACTCCTCCCCCTCGCTCTCTGTTTCCTCCCTTGCCCTCGCCTCTGCTCCTGAACCCCTGACATGTACGTATGGCATATGGTGCGAAAGTCACCCTCGAGAGCCACCACCAATCAGTGCAAACTGTACTGAGCTAGACAGACCAATGGTTTGACTCAGTATTCAACAGCTTCCTAGACTGTACACAGATTAAAGACAGGACCACCCATGCTCAAATATTTACAATCTTAAAGGCACGGCACAAAAGGAAAAGGGGATAGGGCAGGAAGAGGGAAATGAACTCAAGGACCAGTCCTTAAGTTACATTGTCCTTACAATGGGCAGCTTGAATGGAAACAGTTCATAGAATCCTGCAATGCAGGAATCTCAGCTAAAGCATCCATGACAGATGGCCTTCCAACCTCTGTTTAAAAACCGCCAAGGAAGGAGAGTCCACCACCTCTTGTGGGAGTCTGCTCTGCTGCTGAACAGCTCTTACTGTCAAAGTTTTTTCGAATGTTTAGTTGGAATCTCCTTTCTTGTAACTTGAAGCCATTGGTTCGAGAAAACAAGCATGCTTAGCGATGGGAGGAGCCAAAGTCCTCTCTCAGCCCAGCTGTGGAGCAGAATCTGCTTTCTCATCCATTCTTCCATAGAAATTGATTGAAATTGCCAGTCAAAACTGCATCATGCTTAGAGCCAGACTAGATGTGATGGCACCAGATCTGTGAGTTAGGTGCTCCCCTCCCAAACACTTCCTTCTTACATATGGGCAGCTTCCAACAGAAAATGCAAGAATACAGTGGTGCCTCGCAAGACAAAATTAATTCGTTCGCGAGTTTTGTCGTCTTGCAATTTTTTTCGTCTTGCGAAGCACGGTGTCGGGAAAGTTTTGGAAAAGCTTCAAAAATACCAAAGTCTTTAAAAACCTCAAAAAAGGCTACCACACCGCGTTCTATGAGTTGCTCCTCGAAGTCAAGTCGCAACTGTATTAATGGTGTTAAGAAAAAGGAAACAAACTTGCAAGACGTTTCCGTCTTGCGAAGCAAGCCCATAGGGAAAATCGTCTTGCGAAGCAGCTCAAAAAACAAAAAACCCTTTCGTCTAGTGAGTTTTTTGTCTTGCGAGGCATTCGTCTTGCGAGGTACCACTGTATACAGAAGCCCAGAGTTTCTTTTCAGTCTGGTCAAATTGTGCCTCCCAGTCTCTTGAGGGCCAAGAATAGCAGAAATGATCCATGCCCTTGCTTTTATTCCCTGTGACTAGAATGAAGAACTCACGGTAGAACTATTGAAGACCCAAGACATGGCCAAGCAACTTGCCAGCAAACTGCTTAAAAGGCAAGGTTTCTACAAAAAACGTGATGCCAAAGTGGAAGCGGAAATCACTAAACTTGAGGCAAGAGAGCCATCTTTTTGTTATGTGGCATAAATGTATTGTATGTAAGTCTCCAACTCCCGTTATCCCTAACCAGCATATTCATGGGCTGGGATGATGGCATCTAGTGGGTAACATGTTCCCTTTATGTGATTTAGTGCTGAGATCAGAGAGGACAGATCTCTGTGCCCGACATAGTATGATGTCAGATAACTGACATCATGGGTGTGTTTTCCGAGCCAAATTCAGAGGTTTAGCGGGCCCAATTGGCCTGCAGGGCAGAGATGCTCCCAACTTGAGAGGTTCCAAGTGTAGCCCATAGAGTCTCCACCACACACGGCACCAGATACTGACCTGTTGAGGACATGGCTTTGGTAGGGTTAAGGGCCCTTCTGCCACGGCATGCCTCAACACCACCCATTCTGTATAAATTACTGCTGCACATGTGAGGGGGTCAGAAGAAGTGTTCTAAACTTGCAGCCAGGAAGGAATATTGACCTCTGGTCTGTAGCAAAGATGCCTGAGCATCAAGATGATGGGAGACGCCTGACTGGGCATGGAGGGCAAGCAGTGGTTTGTGGAAAGGAGGCTCAGATGGAGATGCAGGGAAGGGGTGTTCAGTCCTAGGAAGGGGAGGGGCTGTGTGGGCAGATGTCCTGCTGAGGTTGGGTCACAATGGGATGGATGGATGGATAGAGAGACAGATAGAGTGGCTTCCCTACCAGCTCTTTCCTTCATCAAAGCTGGTGCAAAAATATATACCCATGACCTCTGGTCATCTAGCAGTTGGAAAGTTTGGCCCAGCAACCCATCTGAATATGTCACTATCGCTTGCCTTGTTAGCATCTGTCTGTCTCAAGAGACAATGGAGTGTGCCTCCAAGGGTGAAGTCAGACTGCTGTGTTTGCAGCACCAAAGTGACCACCCCGGGGCACAGTGTGTATGGAGGTCCTGAGCTTCCCAGACTACAAAACCCACCTCTTGGCTTTACTGATGAGGTCCAAAGGAAAGCAAAGCAGTATATCTGGCACTACCTTGGCTGCAGGAGTTGCCAGAAGGAGGCGTAAAAGGCGCCATCCAACCACTTTAGGGACCCAACTCCAGATTTGTGTCGGGTTTACTCCTTATCCTTTCTTCTCCCCAGGATATCTTGCAAGGCCATGAAGGTTTAGGATAAGAGCTTTCCTTCTCCTAGATGGGCTACCTTCCCCTGCTGGGGAGCTCCATTTGCCCCTCACTTCCCTCCACAGCATGTGCAGAAACTGCCTTCTTAACTGTTGGACCCACTATTGGTCTCATCCATTCCATCCGCCACAGTCTGTCTTCACGTGCAGGGAAAGTCCCTAACTCACCGAGGGTTTGAGACCCATTGACTTAGCTGTGCTGTTTTGAGAATCCCAAACACTTTGGAAAGGCCAGCTGTTCAATTCATCAGACCATTTAGGAAGCCTCTTCGTTCATTCCTTGTGTCCTTTCTCTAAAGAACGAATATCATACCGTAACAAAACTTACAGAGGAAAAGGAAGAACAACTGAAAGTTAATGTCCCACTTTCGGAGCAGTTGAGAGTGGAATTGGAGGAACTAAATGCTGAATATACCATCCGGAAGGACTTGTATGACGGTATGCCTTGAGTAGTTTCCATAGGACAGCAGCTTTTTCTCCTGCCTGTTTCTAAACTTTGTACATCCCATGACATCACAGAGCAATAATGAGCACAAGGGAGCGCAGGCTTCCTCTTCCCCCAAACCTTCTTAGTATATTGTATTCTGCAGATAGGAGTCGGGGGACATAGGTCAGGGATGGAGCCCATGCTTTCTCAGCTGAAGTGCCTGGCGCCATCCCTGCCCTCTCTAGCTAACCTGGAATGCTGCTGCCAATCTTAGCAGACAGCATTGGACCAGGTGGACTAATACGTTTACCCCCCAATTCAAGGCAGCTTCCTGTGGGGTGATGTTCGGGGGTTTATATTTTATGTACAAGACACAACTACTGCTTTTTAACCCCATTGGGTAATCAAAGCAGCTCGTAACATCAAAACGCAATAGAAGCAACTATAAATGCAGCCTACAACCTTAAAAACACAGCCATTAAGAACAAATCTATTAAAAGAAATCCACCAGCAAGTTAGCCATCAAAAGACTGTTCAGTAGGCCAGGTTTTAAATCTTTTCTTCTGAGGCACAGTTAGAGGTCAGTGAGCTCTACACTCCCTTGGCTAGATTTGAGATGGATTTGGGTAAAAACAGTTACAGATAGGTAGCCGTGTTGGTCTGCCATAGTCAAAATAAAAAAATTCCTTCCAGTAGCACCTTAAAGACCAACTAAGTTAGTTCTTGGTATGAGCTTTCGTGTGCATGCACACTTCTTCAGATACACTGAAACAGAAGTTGCCAGATCCTTCTATAAGAAGATCCTTATAGAAGGATCTGGCAACTTCTGTTTCAGTGTATCTGAAGAAGTGTGCATGCACACGAAAGCTCATACCAAGAACTAACTTAGTTGGTCTTTAAGGTGCTACTGGAAGGAATTTTTTTATTTTGGGTAAAAACAGTTAACTTTCAAAACTTTGAATTAACTTTACGAAGTTCAGGGCCTGGAACACTCCTGGCGCAGAGAATGCAGCAAGTCAGGGGAAAGGGTCAGAGTGCTAGACACAGAGCCAAGAGGCCACTACCTTTGAGGAACTTAAACCATGTGGGTGGAGCACGTCTCTAGCACTCAGTTACCTGTCCATGGTCCTGCAGGCCTTCCATTTGATCCTCTTCTCTTGAACCCTGGATCTGTATTGTCTGCCTCCTTGCCTCCCAATATAATGGACTGTCCTCCTTGTTCCTGGTTCCTGCGCTGACAGCTGGCTGTACCCCCTACCTTCCTGACTGCCTATGGGCCCTGCTGCCTCAGAAGAGGAAAATCCATGGGCCAGGCATAGGCAAACTCGGCCCTCCAGATGTTTTGGGAGTACAACTCCCATCATCCCTAGCTAACAGGACCAGTGGTCAGGGGTGATGGGAGTTGTAGTCCCCAAACATCTGGAGGGCTGAGTTTGCCTATGCCTGCCATAGGCAGTTGCAGAAAATGTTAGGGACTAGAGCCATTCTCAGATATGGGAATTAAGATAGAGCAGGCAGATCTGAACTTGTGTGTAATGAAAAGCTTCTGCACCTCTCTGGTCTCTGTTAGAGAGATCATACTGGGTTATTTGGGACGTGGGTGGCGCTGTGGGTTAAACCACAGAGCCTAGGACTTGCCGATCAGAAGGTTGGCGGTTCGAATCCCCACAATAGGATGAGCTCCTGTTGCTCGGTCCCTGCTCCTGCCAACCTAGCAGTTTGAAAGCATGTCAAAGTGCAAGTAGATAAATAGGTACCGCTCCGGCGGGAAGGTAAACAGCGTTTCCGTGCACTGCTCTGGTTCGCCAGAAGCAGCTTAGTCATGCTGGCCACATGACCTGGAAGCTGTATGCCGGCTCCCTTGGCCAATAAAGCGAGATGAGCGCTGCAACCCCAGAGTCGTTCGCGACTGGACCTAATGGTCAGGGGTCCCTTTACCTTTACCTTACTAGGTTATTTGGGTGCTGTTGTGGCTTATATTAGCTTAAGTAAAATGGAGTCTTTCCTCCTCCTGTTTTGTTTCTAGAACTCCAGGAAGAGATGCTCACACTAACTAAGTGCATAGACAAGTCGACAAAGGAGACCGCCAAACTCACCAGGCTAAAGGTAATCACTCTGGTGTGATTTGTGCTTTTGGGGGCATCAAATTTCTGGCAGCTCTGTTTCTGTGATGGCTGGTCCCTGCCACCCCAGAGGTAAATATTCACACAACTTGAAGCTGCAGACCAGTAAAATCTTCCTAATCCTAATGTTTAAACACATCTAGTATACTACACGACTACATCACATGCTGACTATCATCTCCACGTTATTTTGCTGATGGAGTTAATTAAGCTGGTCACTTGGGAACTTTAAGGTGAGAAGGACCAGTTTCATGGAGAAGTAGCACCGCCCAGCGTGCAACTTATTCAAATAGGTCACACAAGGAGGCCACACAGTAACGGCCTCTTCCTCAGGCCTGGGTTATGGGATGGATGGCTCCACTGCAGAATGTGGCCGTTAGCTAAGATGAGGAAAACCTTTTGTGGCCCAAAGATAGAAATCCAGAAAGAAAGTAAATTATCAAACCATCAATTCTAGCACACGGGTGGGGGTGGGGGGGGAACCTAAATTGTATAATTTGGTATTTGAATCATTTGTATTAGGAATTGTAATGAGGCTATTATTGGTTTATTGTAATTGAAAAATAATAAAAAATATTATTAAAAAAAGACTGCATTCCAACTTCTAGGCAGGGGTTGTGTGTGTGTGTATCAGTGATGGGCAGAATAACAAATTTGACATGAAATTTATACATTGCTAGATTGTAGGGGGGAAACAACCTACAGTAAAGGCGATTTACAAATGATAAAACTGTAAAGCCAGTAAAAAGATTACAACCCTAATTTAAAACATCCAAAATATTTATGCAGTTTGTAGTTTTTTACCTTTGTATAGTAGGCTTGTTCCTACAGCCCCTCACACATCCCTCTCTGCCTTCCGTCCAGGCCGGCGAAAAGGGTTATCAGAGTTTAAGGACACATTCCAGCTGGGCACAAACACCCCAAGATGTGAAAGAGGGCCAGTGAGGGGTGTGGCTGGGGAGAATCCCAGGAGCCAATTAGAGAGGCCCAAGGCGTTGCTGGATAAATAACAGAGCAATCCAAACTCCCACCCGTTTGATGGGGTACAGGTGCCCCTCCCTCAGGTGACCTCCATTGGTGGGGAAGTCCTGCTAGCAAAGAGCACCTGACCAAAAGGTGTGCAGGCAGAGAAGCTACCACCAGTGGGAGTTTCAGGAAGGGGCTGGACTGGTGTAGGATCTGATGGATCCTATGTAGACCCTGCTGCCATCATGTGAACAGTGGGCAGAATCCAGGCCTCTTCTCGGTGCCAGCATGGGAGCTGTTGCAGCAAAAGGGTGTTTTTCCCTTCTACCTTGGTTGGCACAAGCACTGGGGTGGTGCTTTTTGAGTTGACACTGGGCAGAATGGAAGCTGTATCAGGGGCGACTGCCCCATGGTGATACATTTGCACATGGAAACAATGGATGTCACAGCTAGAGTAGCACGAGCAGCAGCCCTGAACATAGGAAGAATTAGTGCCCTACTTTGTTTTCCTGCCTCCTCCCCATCCCTTTTATATAGTGTCTATTAGACTGTCAGTGCTCACTAACTAACTAACTATTCTTTCCTCACAGTCTCACGCAAAGAACGTAATAAAGACCAACAGGGAGAAAGCATTGCATCAGCTGCAAAGCTTCACACATTCTCTGAAGTACCTTGAGAGAGACATCTATGAGATTAATAGGAGGCTGTACATTTTGAACGGAGAAAACGACAGATTAAGAGCAGTGAGTATCCCGAGTCTGACTCTGGCACATAAAGCACCACAGCCCACACCCTCAGGAAGTAGAAGTTAACATATCACAGTAGCGTGACACACAAACCAATACAAGGACCAGGAAGAGCTTTGAAAAAGTTGTTTATTGTACTTCATTATTGCTTTTTGGATATTTTTGTTGTAGTGAGGAATGCATGTATTCTGGGTGCACCAAAACCGGAAGCTGCCAAACTGGGGAAAGTTGGCATTGTGCAGTTTGGTCTCTGCAAACCCTAGAAATGGCTGCCCTACTGCAGGAAGCCATTCTTAGGCGTTATTTTACCCTGGTGATCTTACTCTGCCTGTTTGGCAGCTGCTGGCTGCAGGGAGAGTGTCATGCTCACTGTGGTTGCACATTTGACTGGGTTGTGGATTCCCAGTACAGTGATTGACCCCATTTGCTGCTCTCTCCTGCCTTTGGCCTCACTTTGTAATATATATATATATCCCCCCTCTTTTTCTCTACCTCTGTACTCAGGATACATAGGTGCCTTAGGTGCCAACACACTTAGGAGCCTCTGTCATGCATTTGAGAGCCAGTGTGGTGGTGTGGTTAAGAGCGGTAGTCTCGTAATCTGGGGAACCGGGTTCGTGTCTCCGCTCCTCCACATGCAGCTGCTGGGTGACCTTGGGCCAGTCACACTTCTCTGAAGTCTCTCAGCCCCACTCACCTCACAGAGTGTTTGTTGTGGGGGAGGAAGGGAAAGGAGATTGTTAGCCGCTTTGAGACTCCTTAAAGGGAGTGAAAGGCGGGATATCAAATCCAAACTCTTCTTCTTCTTCTTCTTCTGACACCATGGGCTTCGTGGTCCATGAAAATTTACTTGTTTGCCGTTCAGCTGCTATATGACCATTCACTGCATATGCACACCAAGATATCAGACTCTGATCTCTCCCAGCCCTTCTTGGAGATGCCAGAGAGTGAACCAGGGACCTTCTGCATACAAACCACAGAACTGTGACCCTTCCACACAGAACTTGGGGGGAGCTGCTATGCCTTTCCCCCTGCAATGTGATCCACAAACCAAATCTCTGCCATCCATCCATTTTCTTAAAATTTGTACATCACCAGCTGCCCCAGCCCAGGCTTCCTTCTTAAATCACTTGAAGTTTACAGAGAATTTGCTGGTGTGGTTCTATCCCAGATAGCTTGGGGAAATTCAGTAATTATGCAAATTTTAAATATTCAGTCCTGCCCGTGGAATTTAGGTTTCCTTAGGGCAGAGTACACAAGGTGCAGATATGTGTGAAAGAAGCATATAGAAGTGAATGGAGAGATGTCATATTCACTGTAAATTTTGTATGTTTTCATCCAAACCTTCTTAGGTCACAGGAAATTTCTAAATAGAACCGGAATCGAAGGGGTAAACGTTGGGTAGTTTAATGAGTGCAAGGGTACTTTCAGGTACTTACAAGGACTCAAATCACAGGGCAGAGTATTAAACTCACAAAAATAAGCAGCACAGTAAAGCGTTAGGAATATAGGTTGTTAGACCTTTTTAATCCCCTTCAGCTGTACGCAGCAGCTGACCTGTTTTTACCCCTCGTGCAATGAGCAGACTACACACTGTTAAGTAAGTTTAAAATTATTTACTTACAGATTCAAGGTCTCAATCCTGCATTGTTCCATGCAGCAGCAAGGATAACGTAGGCAAAATACTCTTTTGTAGAAAATACAGAATATAGTTTCAAACATGTGTTTTAAGTTTGGGAGCAAGCCTAGACATGTCTTTTTCAGTGCAGAGAGAAAGGAAGAGCAAAAGGGTGTGACCTAGCTGAGCCTATCTAGCAATACAACTCTGTGGTCCTTTAGCACTTTGTGCACTAACTAGTCCTATGCCTGCTAGTTGTATTTGACTGCAATCTCCCGCAAGAAAAACAAGATGTGACTTAAGAAGTGATAGGCTTGTTGTATATTATTAACAAGGACATGTCAGATGCTGACACTCTGAGAATGTTTTTACCCTGGCAGGGCATTGCCTTTCTAAAAGAAGATATCTCTGAAATCGAAAGTGAGGCAAAACTCTTTCGGTCAGAGAGGCAAGAAACCCAGAAAGCTACAAAAGAGCTTCATGGTGAGTGATGTGTGGCATGAAGTTGATTGCTGCAATACAAAAGCCCCGCATTGGAAGGTTGCTTCCAGACCGCTGCTGTTTTGCAGGTGGGAATCAATCACATACCTGCAGACTCAGGTCGCACAATTAAAGCGGATTTGGCACTCTTGCACAACAAACCTACGTAACCCCACCACCAAGGAAAAAACACCGCAAAGCATGGGGTAACCTTCGCTTGACGTAGTATCCCTCTCTACAGACAAATCAGTATGAATTTTCAGTAAACTGGCCATCACACACCTCCGGCAATATGGGCCATGGCTGGCTTTGCCAACAAGTTTTTTAGATCTGTGCCTTTATGGCTGCCTTTCCTCATGGCTGGTCGGCCATGCTGAGCAATCAAAACCGTCTTCTCTGAATTGTGTCTCCGAGCTGGTTCTCAGCCAGAATGTACACACTGCACTGAGTAGCCACAGACCCACATATGCAGTGCTGCAGTATTGAGATTCTGGGGAAGGTCTATAGCCCAGGGGAGCAGAGCAGCTGCTTTTGATTCAGAAGGTCTCCGTCCATGGCATACGCAGAGAGGACTGGGGAAGGCTGCCCCCTCTTGAAAGCCTGGAGAACCATTGTCAGTGTAGAGAAAGGCCAGACGGACCAGTGCTCTGACTGCAGGGCAGCTTCCTATTCCTGCGTTGCAGGAGGTTCACAGAATTGTAGAGTCGGAAGGGACCCCAAGGGTCATCTAGTCCAACCCCCCCATGCAGAAACCTAATGACCCTCAAGGTCCTTTCCAACTCTACATTTCTATGGTTCTAAGCTGCATTATCGCTGAAGACCAGGCTTCCTCAACCTCGGCCCTTCAGATGTTTTGAGACTACAATTCCCATCAACCCTGACCAATGGTCCTGCTAGCTAAGTCTCATGGGAGTTGTAGGCCAAAAACATCTGGAGGGCTGAGGCTGAGGAAGCCTGGCTGAAGGCAATGCATGCCCAGGGGGATTCCTTGGGACTGCCGTAGATCAGCATTAAAGGCCAGGTGGAAACAGAGGTGCCAGTCAAGGGGGGAATCAGTGTGTATTCATGCACACACAGACATACAGAGAGGTATGTACGAATGATAAAAATATATCTTAATCTGCTCCCTGGATTGACACCCCATGTACAATACATAGGGCAGTTTTTTGTTTCGTTCTTGCATTTGCAGTGTTCCCATTATTGAGAGAGGAGAGTGCCAACAACCACAGTGGGATTCCTATTAGTAAGCTACCTGTAGTGGTTTGGAGTTACTCGTGCGTAAACTGTCCCCTTTTGGAGCTTGGCTGCCTGGGTTAAACTGTCCTGACTGCACAGTCCATCTCAGTGTGGCTGCCTCAGTCGCTCGCAGAATCTGTCTGTGGGCGTTTCTTAAACCGTTGCCAGCATAAGAGTTGTTTGACTCCCAATCGTCTCCGCCTCTCATTGCGCGGGAGTCTCCTGCGCAAGGAGGGCGTGGGCAGTGGAGGACCAGGGCTCTCCTCACGGACTTCCAAGGAAGAATCCCGGAGCCCTTCCACCTCTTCTCCCATTTGCTCTCCTGGATCTTTGGTGTTACGCTGATTTCCTTCCCCCTCCATCAAGCTGCGTCTCCCCCTAGTGCTTCTACCTTCCCCTGCAGAATCGGAGAGCCTCTCCTTCGCCTGTTGCTCTGATGTCAGTTTCCTGACACTACCCAAGTTCAGAGGTGTAGGGCAGGTTGCTTTCTCCACAGAAACATCACCAGGAATTCCCCTGCAGGAATAAGGGGTCACTTGCACCGGAGTGGGATTTAAACCTGCCCCTGCCACCAACCACTGGGACCAACCCCCCCTCCTAGCTGTGGGTTTTCAGTGGTTAGATTGTGTTCTTAATGCTTTTGTTTATAACAGAAAGATACCATATTTTTCGCTCTATAACACGCACCTGACCATAACACGCACGTAGTTTTTAGAGGAGGAAAATCCGTAGGCATGCCACCCGTAGGCATTCCCTCCATAACACGCACAGAAATTTCCCCTTACTTTCTAGGAGGAAAAAAGTGAGTGTTATGGTGCAAAAAATACGGTATTTTATTAAGCTAACTGGCACTCTAGAAGCACCAGGTATCCAACGCTTTTGATAAAAGTATTTCATTTGGTCTCAGTTGCTGTCTGGATTTTCTCTTTCTATAGATAGTATAAAAATCACTTTTAAATGGAGCATTTTAAAAGTTTGGCTTTTTGGCAGACATTTCCCTAAACGGTCTAAAATGTCTTAATTTCTTTTAGGACTTTATGTCAAGAAGTGGATAAGGGACACCAAGCTTCAAAAGGTATGATGCAGTATTGGGTTAAGAACAGCTTTTGGGACACGATGCCCTGGGTTTTTCTCCTGTCTCATCCCCCTGGAAAGAGAGCAGCTTATACAGGATTGGCTGTCAGGCTGGAAAAAAGAAATATATATTGCAAATTGGACTTGAGTTGCATAACTAATATGCTTTTGACCACTTCTGCCTTAGCCCCTGGATGAAATAGCTCATGCAAGTATCTTGCTTTTGAAACTGCAGTTCCACTTGTACTTTTTAAAAAATGATTAAAATACAATTGCATCTTACATGCATTTAACTTGCGCAATTTCAACTATTGAAGGTAGGATGGTTGAAATTTCGTGAGAAAACCATCAAGGTGGAGAGCTTAAAAGGTCTTTTTGCACCAGATCCGCTTGAGTTCTCCAGTGCGAAAAGAGCTTTTCACGCTCTCAGCCTTGCTTGCTGGGCAAGGCTTACTTGATGTATGGGCTCTGGGAGGAGAAGTGATTCTCCCTCTCCCTGAAAGCCAGTGTGGTGTAGTGGTTAAGAGCGGTGGACTCGTGATCTGGTGAAGCGGGTTCGCTTCCCCGCTCCTCCACATGCAGCTGCTGGGTGACCTTGGGCTAGTCACACTTCTCTGAAGTCTCTCAGCCTCACTCACCTCACAGAGTGTTTGTTATTGGGGAGGAAGGGAAAGGAGAATGTTAGCCACTTTGAGACTCCCTTAAGGTAGTGATAAAGCAGGATATCAAATCCAAACTCTTCTTCTCCTCTCCCCTTCACCTGCTAGCCTTAGGAGCAGCTCCAAAGCTTTGGGTATACATGATTTTTGTGTATATGCAGAACCTTTGGAACGTCCCACATTAGATGTGATTGCACTGTAACAAAACTATACACAGTCGTACCTTGGAAGTCAAACAGCTTAGTTCCCGACCGTTGCAAACCCGGAAGTGACTGTTCCGGTTTGTGAACTACACTAGAGCCAGTGTGGTGTAGTGGTTAAGAGCGGTAGTCATGTAATCTGGGGAACCGGGTTCGTGTCTCCGCTCCTCCACATGCAGCTGCTGGGTGACCTTGGGCCAGTCACACTTCTTTGAAGTCTCTCAGCCCCACTCATCTCACAGAGTGTTTG
The DNA here is from genome assembly GCF_965112155.1 of Podarcis liolepis. NCBI lineage: Eukaryota > Metazoa > Chordata > Lepidosauria > Squamata > Lacertidae > Podarcis > Podarcis liolepis. The sequence continues at coordinate 8,508,408 of NC_139554.1, read as the reverse complement.
TTGTGGAGGAGAAAGGGAAAGGAGATTGTTAGCCGCTTTGAGACTCCTGAAGGGGAGTGAAAGGCGGGATATCAAATCCAAACTCTTCTTCTTCTTCTTCTTTGGAAGCCGAACGTCCGACAGGGCTTCCGCGGCTTCCGATTGGCCGCAAGAGCTTCCTGCAGCCAATCAGAAGCCATGCTTTGGAAGTCAAACGGACTTCCGGGATGGATTCCATTCGATTTCCGAGGTACGACTGTAAACCGTTCAGCCCGGACACTGAGATCCAGCGCCGAAGACCTTCTGGCGGTTTCCTCATTGCGAGAAGTGAGGTTAAAGGGAACCAGACAGAGGGCTTTCTCGGTAGTGGCACCTGCCCTGTGGAACGCCCTCCCTTCAGATGTGAAGGAAATAAGCAGATATCTTTAAAAGACATCTGAAGGCAGCCCTGTTTAGGGATGTTTTTAATATTTAATTCTGTATTGTTTTTAACACTCGATTGGAAGCCGCCCAGAGTGGCTGGGGAAACTCAGCCAGATGGGCAGGGTATAAATAATAAATTATATTCTATATTATATTATATTGCTGCCATCTCTGTAACACCTAAGTTACGGACAGATTTTCGATGGAAACAAGCGTTACACATTCGAATGTAGGTATTCAAGAAAAGAGGCTGGGGCAACCCTAACCAGCCTTTTGCAATAGAAAGTTTAATAGCCCAACTTGAAGGTGAGCCATCTTTCTTTCGCTGCAGTTTTTCTTGAGGTACCAGAAAGACGTCATGATTATTCTGGAGGAGTATATAAGGAAACACAGGAAAAGGAACGACAAGCTTGACTATGTTTACGACGGGCTGCAGCTAAACTATATGGCAATGGAGTCTCTGTTAGAAAGCAGGTCGGACCTGGGTGACGAGGTGAGCTCACTCTGCAGTGGTGGCGCATTGGTTCAGTTCTACACAAAGGGCAGCTGAAACAGCAGAACTTACACTCCGTGAAGCAAATTCTTGGCAACAGAAATATACCACGCACAAGGCGGCTGGGGAAGATCTGGAACAATATATTCTGGCAGCACTTACAATTTTCAGTAGCTCAAGACAGGTGCCATTTGTTGCAATGTACAGAAACCCTATCGGGACGCAGGTGGCGCCGTGGGTTAAACCACAGAGCCTAGGACTTGCTGATCAGAAGGTCGGTGGTTCGAATCCCCGCAGCGGGGTGAGCTCCCGTTGCTCGGTCCCAGCTCCTGCCAACCTAGCAGTTCGGAAGCCTGTCAAAGTGCAAGTAGATAAATAGGTACCACTCCGGCGGGAAGGTAAACGGCATTTCTGTGCGCTGCTCTGGTTCGCCTGAAGCGGCTTATTCATGCTGGCCACATGACCCAGAAGCTGTACGCCGGCTCCCTCGGCCAATAAAGCGAGGTGAGCACCGCAACTCCAGTCGGCCACGACTGGACCTAATGGTCAAGGGTCCCTTTACCTTTACAGAAACCCTACATGAGACATTCAGGAGTCAAGCTGTATTTCCAGTAGGGCTTTATTCCGGTTGCAGTCTTGCATCATCATCAAGTAGTCTTCTTACATCCAGGAATCAGCACACACATACACATACAGGGGAGAAGCCAGCGTGGGGGAGTCAACCATATCTCTTTATGCTGCTGAGTCAGCATTTCTGCTTAGCGGAGAGTGATAACTCTGATACCCACAACAATCCAACACCGTTCTCTCTGTTCCCACTCCCTAATAAACTTGCTTAGAAAGGAAAAGGAAACACACCAAAAGAGCTTTAATTTTTCATTCTTTTCCTCCCTTTCTTTTTGCTAGGGGCAGGAATCTGAACAGTAATCACAAAGGCCCTGCGACCGCATATATCCTTCTTATCCTACCTTTCCTGCAGCCGGAAGCCCAAGATTGACAGTACCTATTTGCGAATGGTCAGAGGTAGGGGGAGCACATAATACAGGGATTGAAGATTTCAGGTTTCCCTACTGCAAAATTTGGATTACCTTGACACAGAATGTTAATTGAAAATAGTAATAGGTGGCTCTATAAGAGAACTTTTGCTCCGGCAAAAGGTAGAACATTTATTCTGGGAAAGCAAGGTGCAAAACCAGGTAGGTGCTTGAAAGAGCATGCTCTCCCACAAAAATCTTTCCTCTGCAAAATTGGCTGACGTGAATTGGGAGATTTTTCCTAATCACGATTTAAATCACTAGTCCGTAAGACTTGATTTAAATCATCTTCTTTTTTTTACAGAAAGACTCATTCTTGCTGGTATAATCTTAACATTTACAACCAGATGAAGGTTTCATTTTTGGAATAATAAATTTTCAGAGTAGTTTTTACAGTTATATCAAAAATTTCTGATTTGGTTATACTATTAGAAATACGTAGACCAATAATTATGAAATTATTGTCAGGTTTAATAAGTTTATGTTTGGACAGGTTTTCTGCTGTACTTTATGGGAAGGAGAAAAATAATCATTTCATTAACAATTTAAACAATGTATTTAACTAAAAAACATTATAGCTTATGTATCCATGTTTGTTCGCTGATGTGATCAAACATTTTTTTTAGTACACATGAAAAACTTAAACAAATCCTTATTTCCTGATGAATAGCCTTTAGACTATAGTGTAACATAAATAGAAGATTATCTTTAAAAATATTTCCCCCCCAAAAAGCATTTTATTTTAAAAATGCGATTGAAATTAAAAAATCTGATTTAAATAAAAAAATCTGATTTTTTAAAAATAATTGATTTTTATCCACCCTGCATCAAAGTGTTGCTACAAACAGATATTAATAAAAATAATAACAACTGCATTGTTCTCCCAAACCTCTTATCTAGAAATGAAGAGACTGCAAGAGCTGTGGACTGAAGTCGGAACACTGAGCTTTTATTCTTCCACATATCATTCTTCAAAGACGCGATAAAATACTGCACTCAGAAATAAAAGTTACACTGTTTCCAGATACGCTGTACAAAATGTTTCATGTTCGCACAGCAAGGGCAAATAATAAACATATTTACAGGGGACGGGCCTTGATCCTTCACCAACGGGTGACTCTGGCTCCTGTGGCTGATGGAACACTTCTAAGGCATTACATGCACAGGTGCATCCAGATGTTGCTTAGGAGGATAGAATCGAGCTGATGTGGGGGGACTAAGCCTTGATCCTAAAGAAACTTTACCCGAAAGCTGGCTGATAAGAGAACTGACAGCTTCCTATAAGAGGGGAACGATGGCTGGGCCCCAGAGAACCTCAGCCTACAACGCTGGATTCTTGGCTCAACGTCCGTTTGCTCCATCGGAGAGTATCCGCGAAGGATCCGTGTACTTTGCAGTAAGCAAGTAAAAAAGAGCAGGTCCCGGCACCAAAGCCAGCAGGGGCAAGTCTTGGTAGACGTTGTTCAGCTTGGAGATGGAGATGATCCCGTAGGCGTGCAGGAGCCAGTGGCTGAACAGAACAATGAGCCTTTTCTTCCTGACAAGGAGATCCTTGAAAGTCTGGTAAAACAGGAGACAAGATGTTGCCGTTAGTTTTTACACAGACGTCGTCTGAGGCTAACGCAGAGATTTCAGAAAGGGGCAGAATGAAATCAAGGTGCCTTCTGAAGCCTCTCCTTTTGTCTCTTGGTGGAGAGAGTTATCTGAACTAAGCCGTTCTTAGTTTCCCTCGTTATCATATTTTTGGGAGAGCTCTGAGGAAGGGAATGGCACAATTGCAGGTGCCACATAATACCCTGTTCCACATTTGTAATAACTTGGTCTTTTCGCGTGGTAGCACCTACACATTGGAACTCCCTGCCCATTCACATCAGGCAGGCCCTTTCACTGTGCTCCTTTTGGCACCTGCTAAAAATATTTTTGTCCAGACAAGCCTGCCCACATCTTTAGAACGTTGGCACAAGTTTTAATCCACTGCTATTTCAACTCTTAAAAAGTTTTAAATCTTCATTAATTTTTCATACTGATAATTTTATTTTATCTTTTTCCGTGAACTGCTTTGAGGGTTTTCTTTTGACAATCAAGGGGTGTACAAATTTTATGAAACAAACAACCCCCTAACTGGAAAGGCAGGAGAGGGTCCACTGTTCATTACTCTCTCTGAAGGAGGGGAAGCAGGCACACACATTCACCAATACCAACCTATCCTCTTTAGCACTAACAGTTGCTGCTCTCCTTTAAAAGAAGCCACTTAGCAGTTGCAGCAGTTATGGATGCCTTTGCTTAAGCCCTTTTCCATAGCAGCATCCTGCTGGTGGAATGCTCATTCCTCAAGAGACCCACCTGATAGCAACCCTGTTTTCATTTTGGCACCATGTGTAAGATTTATTATTTTGTCGTTCACTCTTTATTTGCATTTGCTGTTTTAACAATTGGTGCAACCCCCCCCCCCCCGAAATCCTTGGCTAAAGATTAAAATAGTCGGGCGACATCAGGCAGGGAACAGCTTCTTTGAAAAGCCAGGCAATAATACTGACGAGGAAGGATTCTTATGCAATAACTATGGCTGCTTTTCCTCCTGACTGTATGAGATGGTAACCAGCTAGTTCATAAGCCTCTCCTGATATGCTGACTGTTCAGAATGCTGATCAGAGCCCCCCCCCCCCCCAATCTAAACAAGAAGAGAGGTTATCTCCCTCTCCGGTGTAGAACGTGTGAACAAAGACTTTAGCTGTCTCAGGCTTTTGAACATAAAACAATTAAAGAATGGCAGGATAGACCTCTTTGCCAACCCAGGGCAGGGGTGGGAGAGCGGAATCCCCTGAATAGGAATTTCAATCACTTATTGCTGACCATTTCCTCTGTTTTCCATTTTCTCCCTTCAGTTGTAGGTCACTTTTTAAAAAGTATATTTTTTAAAATGAAACTGTGTTTTACTTACATCTACTTCGGAAGCTGACAGATACACAACCAGGGTGACGAGAGATAACACTATGATGATATAAGGGAAAGCATAGTCTAGAAGAAAACAGTTGTACGTTACATTGACACACCAACACAATTTTACCGCACCAGTCATGCAGAAGCTATAAATAGTTGTTATGGGGTGCAATCCTGAGCATGCCTACTCAAAAGTAAGTCCCACTGAGTTCTATCAGCCTGACTTTACCCAGTGCCAGAGTGGGGGCAAAGGTTGGATAGAAATAATAAAATTCTGTATCCTTGTAGTAACCAAAAGTGAGTGGTATGAACAGTGCTCAGCTCACAAGGTGAAATGGTCCTTAGGCAGCTGCCACACTCAGTCAAATCCTGCTTTAATAATCCAGATTAGGTATGAGCTATGGTTAACATCTTCCAAACATGCCAGATTAAACTGAAAGTTAGCTTCCAAATGTGGGTTGTTTGGAAGCCATTAACCATAGTTCTTGGTTTGCATGTTAGGTGCAACTACCTGGTTTGTTCTACCGGTTGTGCAGAGGGGAAAGTGAAGGGGTGGAAAATAAAGGTGACTTACAGAGCAAGCCGCCTCCAACCGCTTGAAGCACAGTTAGGATCGGGAAGAAGTAGAGAGCTGCGTAAATGCTCTTAAATCGATCAGACTTCCCTAGCCCACAAGCAATCTTCTTCACCAAAAGGGGCCGAAGCATCATCATCAACAGTAAACAAAAGGCATAGTATATAAATACAATGGTGTAGCTGGAAGAGAGAATTGTTTATATCAGAGCACAGTAGTGCCAAAAACTTCACACCTCACTCAATATGGCCAATAAACACAAGACATATATGCCACAAGTTCTATACCTCCCCCCCCCCATTATGCAAAATCCTTACTTTGATGCTGTTACTTTCTTATGCCCTCCTGGCCCACAAATCAAGGCCCTGGCGATCTTGTACCTCAAGTCATGGCAATCTGCATAATTTCCTCTTTATCTTATTTCCTATCCTTATTCTCCCTCCAGCACGAATGCACAGTAGCGTCTTATTCCCATTCATTTTCTTCCATTGCCCTGGAGAGTCACGTGAGCCATGAGCGACAGGGAGGGAAAGGCTTAACCATTCCTCTTGGTCATAGGCAAGTTCACCATGTCAAAGTATGGCTTACTGGCACAGCTTAAATGTGTTTGCTCCCAGAGAGGAGATCACACCTGCTTTGTTCTTTTCCTGGTCCCTTTAGCTCAGCATGGCACAGCAGCTAAGGCAAGAACAAAATTTGGCTACAGGTTGTGGTTATGGAGGGGACTTAACCACAGTTGGGAGGGCGTTAGACTGAAGCTCTAAAGGTCCCTGGTTCGATCTTGGGTTTCGGGAACAGTTGGGGGTTGAACTAGATGATTATTGGGATCCCAGCTGTACAATTGCATGATTCCTCTGAGCATGATCCCAGGTTCAGATGACATGCTAACCCAGACCTTGGCTTAGTTGCAGCATGGAGCTGAAATGACCAAGGAGGAGCAAAGCAGATGCAATTTCCTCCCCAGGAGCCGATGCGTTCATTCTAAGCCATGGTTTGACCTAGCAAACATGGGTAGATTAGTAAAAAAAACCCCACTGCAACTATATAAGGGTGGGAGTAATCCCCATCAATAGAGCTTGCTTCTAAGTAAGCATGCATAGATGACCTGTAACACAGGATCAAGACACCAAGATTACCTGTTTGGGAACAGCTGTTAAGAGGTGGGGATTTTTGCAAAACAATTGCAATCTCACAGACAAGGCCACAGAAAAGATACTCACAGAGGGTAGACTGCTTCGTGGGTACAATGAATAGTGGTAATGTAATCAGGACTCGGGTTGTAGAGCATGGTGTACCAGTCAGAAAGCATCACCACCTTGCAGGAGCGGATATGCAAGGAGCCCAGGGGGTCGCTCACAAGCAGAGTAACGATGGCTGCCACGCTGCATTCGATTAAAGCAGTGATGTGCTGGAACAGAGCACTGGAGCTGGAAAGAGGGGAAAGAATCGGAATCAGGACAGGTAATTTGTATCTTATTAGACTTGTGCAATTGTAGCTTTGAGTGGGTGGGAGAGAATAAATAAAAGAAGAGCAGAAGAAACCCACTCCATTTACTTATTCCCACCGTCTCACCCATGCACAACTCTGATCGTGGCTATACCCAGCTTTGGGAAGGCAGCACAAAGGCTCTGGTAGCATCCCAGAGCCCTCTCACCACCCTCCCAAAGCCAGGTAAGCGAGACACCCAAATTAGGGAAGGAGGCATGAGGGCTGTTAGCATCCCAGAGCCCTTGTGCTGCCTTCCCAAAGCCAGGTAAACAATCCTCCAACTTGCAGAGTAGTTGGTTCCTCCCCAGCACCTTCAATGGCAAGGTAAGTGCACATTTAGACTCAAAAGTTACATTCGGTTTCTTGTTTGAAACAGGGCTTAGGAAACATTTACCTCTTTTTCCCTGAATACCATTCAATGAAGAACCAATGCAAAATCAGAGGAAGCATTGCCATAAAGCCAAGGTAAAGCCAATCGTAGCGTTCTGGAGATCCCATACATGGCCGACAGATTTTGTGAGCGTCTGTCCTTTGCCCTCTTGGACACACCTGGAGAGTTTAATCACATATTGTTTTATAAAGATATCTATTAACGTTTTGCACACACACAAAATGGCTTGGGAAAGGGATGCAGACAAATGAACAGGACTGAATAATGTGCTGTATTTGAAGGACAAACAGTTTCGTTGAGCCCAAGATGTGTTCAGGCCATCCTTTCCCCAGCCAAACCCACCAATGGTTGGATAATAGCAGCTAAAACATTATACTGCGCCAGCTTCAAATACTCAAGTGTCTTTTCACAATCCTCTACTTACCCCACATTCGCCATGAATTTCAGTCCCATTTATAAATTCTGCTGTTCTTCCACAATAAAGCCCAAGGCAATCTGGCTGAATATCTACAACTTATACAAAAGATAAAAAGGCCAAAAGAGTGGCAGATACTTGTAAGCTAATAACAGTTTGCACACTTGAAAAAAAGAGACATTGCACATACTTTTGTAAACCAAGAAATCTTTAATAATATAATAATGTTTTATTATTTATTTTTATTATCTTTAATAATAATAAAAAATAGATACATTTTAAAAATAAAAATAGCAGTTTGCACACAAATACCTTCAAACATCTTGCTTTACTAGCTTTCAGTTAGCTTTTGCCCCCTAATCACGGAACGCAGAACCAGGAAAGCAGACATGCAACAGCTTCCACTTCAAAACTATTCCAACATCAGAGAAAGGGGATGTTTAGAAGTGGTGTCATCTGACACAGAAAATCTGAGGTCGGGGGGGGGGGGTCCTATCTACAGGAAAGGGGAGAGAATCCTGGGCCATAAAATATGTTCCTTTACAGCCTTTATACCCTACCCTTATGGGCTTCTTATGGGCTCATAAGTTGTTGTTGTCGTCATCACCGCCACCACCAATTATTACTACTCCTGTTGTTGCAAGAGCAGCGCCCCCCCCCATGTTGCTGAACTGCAACTCCCATCATCCACAGCCATTAAGTGGCCACAGGTTCCCCTCCAGGAACTTAGAACTCAGCCTGTCCCAACCTCGGTTCCCCCGATGCTGTTGGGACTTCTGCCCCTCTGGCCAGCAGGACCAGGGCTGAGGGGAGTTGTAGCATCTCTCCCCCCTTGAGGGCAACGCTTCCTCGCTTTAGCCCACGAAAGCTGACATGCAACAAATATCTCTTCCCCACCTTCCCTCTCCTATAACATTATATAAAGAATTATATTTATATTATCTAGCTATCTAAAATTTAGGATACTGGAAGGCTGCTTGCTTTTGCAGTTAAGAAACCAGCCTGGTCAGCTGCCCAGCAGGAAGAAACAGCCCCTCTCACCTGGGGAAAGGTAATAAACTCAGCACCCAAAACTCACCCATCTCCGCCTATTCACCCCCCAAAATCATCCGGGTTCTTGACAGCGACAGCAGCTGGCTTTGCGTCACTTCCTCTCGGGTTCCGCCAGTCCTCGTTGATTGGTTAGTCGGCTTCACACAGCCACGCCCCCCCGATAGGCGGGGCGGTCGCGTTCGGGACCTCCTCTGGGTGGTGAGCGGGGCGTGACTCGGACTAAGCTCCTCTCTTCATTGGGCACTGAGACTGAACGGGGAGGGGGCGTGGTCTATTATGTTCGGCTCTTTTTTCATAGTAGAGCTAGAAAAATGAAGAGCGGCGCACGGCGTGAACTTCAAGGAAGTTCGCTCTTTCCCGCAGCATTTCTATGAGGAGGACGCCGCCTGATGTGATTTCTCAGTAAGCGGTCAGGTCCTAGATCCTTGTTAAATTCTTCATTTATAAGCAGTTTAAGGAGTCCAGCTGTGGTAATATTTTTTTAAAAAACCAAGATATAATCCTTTTAATATAAATAAATTAAATAGACGCCACGGCGTCAGAAGAAAAATGGGCGAAGCATATGGAAGCGAACCCGGAAGGGTAACAAAAAATTCAATTAGGTGCATGTGACTCTATATCTTTCTCTATGTTTACGCCTCCTGCAGCTTTGCCGCCTTTGCCCCTCAGACCAATCCTGGACAGGCGAACCTGACCAGCCCGTCGCAATAGGCTTTAAACGGGCACTTCCCTCAGCCAATGCCCGTTCGGTGTGCGTCAGTGGGCGGTGACGGTCGCCTTCTCTCACCAATCCCGGGCGTGCACCTCTGACAGGCTTAGCCAACGGCCCATAAACGAACAAGCTCTCCCCGCCCTTCCTCTCCCTCAGCCAATGCCTGCTCGGAGGGCGGGGCCTGGGCGGGTGGCGTCCGTTACAAACCAGCGTGAGGTAAAAAACCGTTAAACGGTCATGGCGTCGCCTGAGGCCCAAGCCGGGCCTTCCCGGCCTCTCCCTCCCCGCGCGCCCGGCTCCCCCGTCTTCCTCACGGTGGAGATGCAGGCGGGCGGGGAGCCGCTGCGGGTGGTTCCTCCGGGCGGCCTGGGCCCCTTGGAACCCCCCCGGGACCTTCCCCTGCTGGCCCGCCGCCGCCTCCTCCTGGAGCTCCCGGAGCTGGACGCGGCCCGGCGGCTGCTGATGCACGAGCCCCGCGGGCACCGCGACATGTACGGGGCGGCGCTGGTGCCCAGCGAGCTGCCGGGCGCCGCCTTCGGGGCTCTCTTCGTGCACAACGAGGGCGGCAGCGCCATGTGCGGCCACGCCGTCCTCTGCCTCGCCCGCTTCGCCCTCGACTACGGGCTCTGCCCGCCGCCGGGACCCGACCAGGCCGCCGCCGTCGTCATCCACTGCCCCTGCGGGCCCGTCACCGCCTTCGCCACCTGGGACGGCCAGCGCAGCGGCAGCCGAGTCCGCTTCCACAGCGTCGCCGCCTTCGCCGCCGCCACCGGTAGGGGGCAGCGTTGCCGCCTGGACTGTCCCGTCTTTCCATGCCAAACGCTCCGTCCTGTATGGACGCGCTTTTGTCCTGTGTTTCAGGGCACCGCTCTCTGCCAAGTTAGGTGAAATATACTCGGAGTTGAGAGTGGATTTCATGCTCTTTATTCAGCTCATAGTGGTGAGGAGGAGTGGGAGTTCCCCCAGAATGACTTACATACATTATTTACACAGTGGGCCCCACGTGATTGGCTAATTCCGGGATTCACCTGTAGGCCAATCAGGTTGCGGATTCCCTTCCGCCTGGAGCTGGATTGGTGGGTCCTGTGGACCAATCAGACTGCTGCATTCTGGATCCTATTGTTCTAGGACCAATCAGACTGCTGCCTTTTGGATCCTATTCAACTCAGTACATAACATTAGGGATCCTCTCCAAAGGCATGTGTGTGAAACATAGAATCATAGGATCTTATGAACTGGAAGGGACCCCCAGGGGCAATGCCAGATTTACAGTGGTACCTCGCAAGACGAATGCCTCGCAAGACAAAAAACTCGCTAGACGAAAGGGTTTTTTGAGCTGCTTCGCAAGACGATTTTCCCTATGGGCTTGCTTCGCAAGACGGAAATGTCTTGCAAGTTTGTTTCCTTTTTCTTAACATCGTTAATACAGTTGCGACTTGACTTCAAGGAGCAACTCATAGAACGCGGTGTGGTAGCCTTTTTTGAGGTTTTTAAAGACTATGGTGATTTTTGAAGCTTTTCCAAAACTTTCCCGACACCGTGCTTTGCAAGACGAAAAAAAACGCAAGACGACAAAACTCACAGAACGAATTAATTTCGTCTTGCGAGGCACCACTGTACTTACAAGCTAAACAAGCTACAGCTTAGGGCCCCACTCTCTTGGGGGCCCCCAAAAAATTTTAAGGGGGAAAAAACTGGATGTACATTTCCAAAATATAAGATAAAAAACAAATAAAATAAAACCTACATACAAGAACAGTGGCAAATAGCTTTAGATACCTATTAGGTCCATAAATTACTATATAGCATATATTCAACATATATTGTAGGTCGATCAAATGTCTTGGCCATTTGTTCTGTCGTATTTATTGGCTACTAGGTACATCTGCATTTTCACATAACCAAACCAAACTATAGTTTAGTGCAAACACACTGGCTCCCAGGTAAGAGCTCACTTTCCCCCTCCTCAGTCGTTGGGATCTTGGTCAAACTCTCTCCTTAAGGTTTGTTCTTGGCTACAGATCATGGTTAGGAAGAGAGAGCTTATCCACAATCCTGGGTTGGGCAACATGCTAAGCCAAACCTTGATTTGCACTGCACTGAGTTACAGGACCTGACGAGAAGCAAAGTGGGTGTGAGATCATCTCTGGGAGCCACCATTATCATGTAGTCCCAGAAAGCCATTGTGTGGCTTTCCTTGATTTGCAAGGCAGGTCATTTTCTCATTCCACTGTTACAGCTACAGGTACATCATGCTCTACTTTCTACCTAAAGTGGGCTTCCCCTCTGTTTCCATACATAATTGCCTTGCTGTGGTTTCAGGTATATTTTGTTCACTAGTGCTATTTGTTTTATTTATTTATTTATTTATTTATTTATTTATTTATTTAATTTATAGCCCACCCTCTGTGCCAAAGGAGCCCTGGGTGGTATGAAGCACTTAACTACTTTTTTATCAAACTGAGTGGAGATGGAGATCCAGTATCATTTTCTTCTTGCAGGAAGCAGCAAGTTAATTGCACAATTCATAAAATAACAAACTTAGTTGGTCTCGAAGGTGCTACTGGAAGGAATTTTTAAAATTTTGTTTTGACTATGGAAGACCCAACATGGCTACCTACCTGTAACATAAAATGACAATTAGCTTTAATTAAATGGGATCCTCTTTTTTTAAAACCACATTTTCTCCTAAGTTCTGACCGCACAATCCCATAACTGGTAGGAGAAATTTAGAATGAACTTCTTATTTAGTTCCCAGGGGAGAATCTAAATGAAGTCATGAATTCTCTCATGGTCTGAATAGTTCCGCAATAGCAAATGATTTGCCTCCACTTAAGACTTCAAATAAAAGCTTGGTTTCCCCAAGGAATCTTGAAAGCTATAGTTCTGTGAAGGCGGGTGTGGGCAGGAACTTCTAATATAATTCTTGGTATCCTCTCTAAAGTTAAAATTCCCAGGATCCTTTTTGCGAAACCACAGTAGTTCAATTTTAACTGATAACAAGGCTCATAAATGTGTAGATTTGCACAAAAAGTAGGTGTCAGGTCAGGTGTGTAGGAATATGCTTCTTTTTATTATTCTGACCCTGCATGCTAGATAATCGACAAATATGACTAACCTTCTTTTCTGCTATTCCCCAGGCTCTAACTTTGCATCTTGGAAAGAACACCTATCTGCACGACACTTCCTTTCACGAATGTTCTAGTGAGCTGTACGTTTTGTTGTCTGAGACACTATGTTTGCAGTTTATTTTTAAAAATAAATAACACCCCCCTATTAGCCCAGTGCATGCCCAGTGAAATCATGCTCTGTAGTCATGCAGTGTTGATCATTGGTTGGAAAAGAAAAGGGAGAGGAATGAAATGGACTTTGCTAAAGAAGAGAGTAACTGGCTGGAACCTTGAACAGGAGCTCTACTGGTAGGAGGCAAGGATATATTGGGCCAGATTCAACTAAATAGTCGTGCTACTGGGAACCAGCACAAGTCATCTTAGCACAACAGGGCTTCCCCCTGATCTTCTGCATGCCCTCTGTGTCCCCATCAGTTCTTGCGGGTAGGGAGAACCCCAGAACAACACGGTGGGGGGAGGGGGAGGGGAGATCATTCCATATAGCAAGCAATGTTTGCACAGACAGAACAATTGTAATAGCACAATGTTGTCCCACTTGTTTCAAATAATAGTCTTTAAGTTACTGGGGGGATCCTAATTGTTTCTGTGTCTGTTGTGCTGCCTGAAAAAGAAGTTGTATGTTAATTTGTAGGATGGTAAAAATGTTCTGATGACTGGTGCTCGATTAATTACTCTTAAGGGGCAGACCTAACTATAGGAAGCCAGAATTTAAACTGGTTTAAACTAAGCTGGCATAAATTACCCCTATTCTAAGCTGTTCAGTAACAAGGCTACTAACTGCCTGAATTGGCCTAAGCCTGGTAGAGGAAAGACAAGCCTTTATAGAGATTGACTTATTCCACCGTTTTCCCAGTGTAAATTCTGCTGGTTGCCAGATTAGGATACAGTCCCCCTGATATAAGTCCCCCTGTCCAGTCTCTCCCCCAGAACACCCATTCTTCAGGGTTCTTGCTGCCATAGGTCTCAGCCAGCTATGCTGTCCTGAGGGAGTTATGCTGGCATCTCTCAGGATGAGCTGGAATGTGCTTATGCCAGCATAGGCTAGTTGAACCAGATACCTCGCTCATCCCAGCAGATCTGGGGTTTGCATTGCTCCCTTAGTCTTTAGTTACCAGACTGCTTTTCAGCATTCTTAACTGATATTACTGTCACCATAATAGGTAGATAGGCACTATTTTTGGGGGTGAGTGGATGTCAGAACAGATTACAGAGGGAAAAGGTAAATTATTTGCAGTAATGCGTTGTCCTTTTCTTCATTATTAGATTTAACAGTTGATGTTCCTGGCTATGGAAAAGTGGTTGTGGATGTTGGATATGGTGGCACTTTCTATGCATTTGTCAGTGCTGACCGATTGGGACTTGATCTTTCTTCTTCAAGGATTAGGGATCTAGTAGATGCAGCATCTGCAGTAACTGAAGCAGTAAAGGCTCAGGTATAGTCACATTTTTCTGTATTGTACAATATAACTACCGTATTTTTTTGCTCTATGACTCACTTTTTCCCTCCTAAAAAGTAAGGGGAAATGTGTGTGCATCTTATGGAGCGAATGCACGCTGCACAGCTATCCCAGAAGCCAGAACAGCAAGAGGGATCACTGCTTTCGCTGCGCAGCGATCCCTTTTGCTGTTCTGGCTTCAGAATTTTTTTTCTTGTTTTCCTCCTCCAAAAACTAGGTGCGTCTTATGGTCTGGTGCATTTTATAGAACGAAAAATACGGTAAATTATTTCTATATTTGTAAATAAATCTATGAGTTAAATGTCTTTAAATTAATAATCTACTTGTTCATATATTGCCTATATTAGTTATTTGTAACGTAAAACAAAAGAAAACCAGTGTTGTTATGCCTCTCTGCAAGTTCACTTGCAAGCAAGTCTTCCTTGCCATAGATTACCAAGTTACTGTTTACAAGCCTGATTGGCAGACTGCATAATATTGTGACTGCGTTTTCTCTCTTCCAAATGGAGCTGATGCAAATCATGCATTGATTGTTAAAAAATATCAAAGTCCTGTTTTTTGTTGGCAGCTAATCTTTTTCCATAATCCTGTCAATATAACGTATACATTATTTTGTTAGACAGAAATTACTTTGACTAGCTTTGTCTTAGAAACAGATTTATGCAGTCTTGTCCACTCTTCAGTATCTAAAAGTCATTTGCTGTTCATATAGTGAGATGCTTTGGAGCAGTTGAGAGTGGGAACTGGGGTGTTCAGTGCTAGGGAAAAGGCGGTGTGTGTGTGTGTGTGTGTGTGTGTGTGTGAAATCCAAGAAAAGTCTCCAGCAGAAACTAAACTGTGATATCCTCAATGATAATTCCATGGAAGCTGCTGTTTTCTCATTGGGAGGTTACTGAAAATAAGTGCAGCAGCCTCCTAACATCTGTACAAACTTCGCCTAAAGGCATATTGTACTCCCTGGACCAGGGGTAGCCAACATGGCACCCTATAGATGTTTTGGACTGCAATTATGATCACTGTTGACCATTGGCTTTGCTAGCTAGGAGCAATGGGATCTAGATGGTCTTTAAGCACGTGGTTCCACTACTACAAAGAGACTGTCAATTCCTTCTCCTGAGCTGCACATCCTCTTAATAATAATACTAGATGAGCACATAGTTTGTGAGGTCCTTATTATATTATTGCTATTTTGTTGCATTTATCTGATGCCATTTTCTGTTTTCTTCTAGTTCAAAGTTCACCATCCTGAGATTGAAGACACGGCTTTCATTTATGGGACTATCCTGACAGATGGGAAAGATGCATTTAGTGATGAACCAACAAGCAACATATGTGTGTTTGCAGATGCACAGGTAGAGAATACTGTGCAAGAGAAGTTCCACCTTGACCCTTTTCATCACAGGGGCTCCCAATTTATATTTGTAGTAGAGAAAAGGAAAAGGCAGCATATCTGTAGGATGCTCAATTCTGCATTCCTTGCTCTATACAGCTCTTAAATTCTGAGACACTCTAGGAGCTGTATAGAGCTAGGAACATAGAACTGAGAAACAAAGTCCAAGATCTGATTGACAAATTAAGTGAATTGAGAAAAAAACAAAATATTTCCCGGCCTGACAAATTGACCCAGATGATGCTTGATGGGGAAATGTATCTACCATCTTGGCCAGGAAAAAAGAAAGACTAGGCTTCTGTTGTGGAGCTAGGCAACTTCCAACTTTTTGCACCAGGTGAGTGAGGATCACTTGCTTTTTAAAATTCTCTCATATATACAGAACTCCCTGTGTGCCTTTTGGACTGTATCTGTAGGTTTTCCCCTCTGTGTCAAATAACGGGTCAAATAAGTGTTGTTTACTTTTTATAGTACATGGAAGATGGATCTCCCTCAGGAGGTTCTGCACTCTTCCTTGGAGGTTTCTAAGCAGAGGTTGGATGGCCACCTGTCATGGATGCTTTAGCTGAGTTTCCTTCATTGCAGGGGGTTGGACTAGAAAGATGACCCTTGGGGTTCCTTTCAGCTTCATGATTCTATGTTTTTCTGCTTCAACAATATTTCATTATGTTCCTATCATTCTATGTAATTGTACAAACAAAATATTTAAAGAGCTACCTTTCTACCAATAGGACGGGGAGGGGGCATGGGCATAGCCAGGATTTTTGTTAGGGGGGCAGGTTTTTATTAGGGGGGGCAGAACCTCAGATTTGTATTGATTTTTAATTATTGAGGGAGGGCAGTTGTCCCCTGCCCCCCCTTGGCTACGCCCATGGGGAGAGACAGGAAAGAAAGTCAGAAGGGGGCCACAGTCAGAAAAAGGTTGGGAAAATTTGTTCTTTTAAGTTTCTGGGTGCACATGCCCACTTTCTCTCTTTAATATTGAATAGCATAATTCAGGCACGTGCACCTTTTAAAAAAGTAAAAGTCGTTAATTACATTTGTTGTATTTCTGAATGATGCAGCTAAAACACGTCTGCTTCTCTCCAAACTAGGTTGACCGAAGTCCTACCGGGTCGGGTGTGACAGCTCGCATTGCTCTACAATACCATAAAGGACTCATTCAGCTGAACCAGACCAGGACCTTCAGAAGCAGTACAACTGGTTCTCTGTTCACTGGAAAAGCAATAAAGGCAAGCTCCAAACATTTATCTTTGGTAATTTAGAAAAATAAAAAGTATGTGATGGACTGGTGGCTTTGCTGTGCCCTGGGTCTTGTTTAGTCGGATAGCTTGAATTCTTCCAACATTCACAAGTGAGTAGGGTTACTTCATTTGTGGATGAAATGCTCTCAGCAAGCCAAGAAAATCTGATCTTTTTATAAGATGCCATTATATTAATTAGGACCAAATGATTAATGGTTTTCATTACTTTTAGTAAATTGTCTCACTTTTGCTTAAAACATAATGTAAACAATTTAAGCCTTAAATACTGGCTTTATATTCTGTTCTGTTCTTTCATTGTCACTTTAGTTTAGATGTATACATCATCACATGTATTCAGATGCTGCCTACAAATGTTTGTGCTGTAAGTAAACCAGTGTATTTTTCCTAATTAATCTGAAGCATTTTCTTTTCACCCAGGAAACCAAATGTGGTGACCACAATGCTGTTATTGTAGAAGTCTCTGGAGAATCCTTTTATACTGGAATGTCAACCTTCACTTTTGAGGAGGAGGATCCACTGAAATATGGTTTCTTTCTTAAGTGACTGTGCTACTGTGCTGCTTCCAATAACCCTGTTTACTTTGATATGTGTATTTTGCTTTCTTTTAATTGCTGGCATTACCCTCTATCTTACTGGCGATTAATGCTCTCATTCAGTTTCACCAAAGTGGTTCTGAAGCTCCTTGTCTGTATATAAAATGCAATAGAAGATAGTGTGGCACTATGACTTAAGACTGAACTGTGAGTCTACGCCCTTCCCATCTTCAGTAGGAAGATGATAATACTGACATGCTTTACAAAGTTGTAAAGATTACCAAGATACATATATAAATGCTTGTTCCTGCTACTAGCAGTAGGCTGGTCAAGATTGATAAGCAGGTAAGGGATGGAGGTTTCTTCCCCTTTCTCCAACCCCACAGGCTCATTCACCTGGTCTGGTCTGATAAAGACTAAAATGAAAGCTCATTTATGTGGGAGATTCTCTTGGGGGGGGGGGGTGTTGAACGTATCTTTGCCATTAGCCTCCAACCCTTGAGATCAGAGCTTGGGCATACCTGTATAACCCCACAAGTTTATCTGGGTAGTGTTGCACCTTCTTGACCAAATACTCTGATTATCCTTGAAACACCTACATGTTCCCCTCCTGTCTGCCTGGCACTTTCAATTTCAACTTGCGTGACTTTGTAAAAACATGTCAAACTAGTTAAAAACAGCAACTTAGAAGACCTCTGAAGTCTTCAAAACTGTTCCGAAGCCAGCTTGTTTTGGCTACCGCAGTTTTGGAGCCAAGCTGCTTCAAATTCCAAGTTTGATTTTTTCAAAGGTGAGGGTCCTACCTCTGATTTGTGTCCTGCCTGAAGTGAATGCAGTACCCTAATGAACAAGACTGCGAAATAACCCCTGCAGGGGGGCATTTTTATATTCAAAGTGCTACAGAATTTGTATGTTACATTTCTTAGAGCTTTTTGATGGCTGTTATGTCTCTTTATGCTGCTTTCATTGCCGGACTTCTTTAACCTTTACTGTAATGCTGCAGTGCAGGTGCAAATGTGTGAACGCAATATTTTAACATTTCCCTTCTTTGTGTGAAGTTCCTGGGATATCAACAGGCACCTGATTAAAGAACGTGTTATAAGTTCTTTATTTCCTGTAAGAGACTCTAGCAATAAGTCAAGCTCTGGAATCCTGATTCTCAAAAGAGGAAGAAGGTATGACTTCGGCACCACAAGCTTCATTTAAAATATGCTTTAGTTTTAACATTTAAATTTATCAGTATTTTAGTTACTATTTTATATTGTCTTATGTAAAACCACTTAGGGCTTTTTGTTTTTAAGTGGAATACTAAGCATGCTGCAGCCCCACCTTGTAAAATAAAATTAAAGAATTATGTCATGATACTATGCTTTCTATCTATAATAAAAAATTAAACATCCCCTCCTTAAGACTTGTCAAGGGCAACTGATTTAGGTTGTGACCTTCGTTGGAGACAAAAATAGTTTGGTTTGAAAATAGTATGATGCAGCCATTCTTACCTAGGGTGTCCTGCTGTATGTCTGGTTAAATAGATTTTTGCATGTTTCTCTGAATATCCCCAAAAACCTGTTTAAGAAGGAACAGCTGAGACATACACCTCTATCATTGCAGTTTGGTACTTCATATCAGGATAGCATCTTCCCAAGTGTGGGTTGCATGAATTATTCAGAACACGTTGAAGTCTTTAGCTTGAGAAAATCCTTTGTACCCAAAGTGTTGGAATAGTTTCATTGACCTCAGAGCCCTGTTTAATTAATAGCAAACCTGCTCAGTCACATGTCCTTATGAAGACCATCATTGCATTTCTGAGCTGTGTGCCATGGCAAGTAAAGGTGGAGGGACTGTTTGGCTTAGAACAGGAGTGGGGAACCTGCTGCTGTTGCTGAACTGCAGCTCTCATCATTCTAACTATTGTCTGCGTGGAAAAATGGGGGGCCCTGGCAAACTGCACATGGAGACTGGCAGCTCCAGTTGTGCAACGTTAAGAAAAAAGCTGCACTGCTTTAACTTGCCTCTTCACAAAATGCTGCATTTGGTCACCCAGGGCTGAGTGGAGACTGTGCAGCAGCAGTGGTGAACCCCAGGCCTGGAGGCCAAAATATGTCCCTTCACTCCTCTGTATCTCGCCATTGGGACTGTTGGCAGCCTCCATCCTCTCCCCAGACTGCATCCCTCAAGTGCTTTTTGGGTTGCTGTAGACTGAACTTTCCTGGACAAAGAAATGAGTGTGCGTGCATTAAGACCTCTGGATGTACAGTATGTGGCTGGACTTGGCCTAGCCTACTGAACAAATGCTATTCGTTAGATTCCGAACAAAAGTTAGGAATCGCATCCCTTGGTCTGCCCTCACCCCTCACTTGACATGGTTATCCAAGGGAATGAAAAAGCTGCTTCTGCTGACTTGGATGAATCAATGGCCTTGCTCCATCTAGTTCTTGCGTGTCACCTTTCTCCAAGGTCTGCAAGAACGAATGCTTTTCCTAGCAGAGAGGGAACCTGATGGCGAGGCTTCCCTCCTTTTCCGTGTGTCCGGCGCTGTTTATTCTTGAGCCTCTAACAGGTGGCAACTTGAAACAGCGCAGGAGCCCTTTAAAAGTGCTGCACTGCCTGCCGCCCGATCTTGCAAACGTCTGCTTTCTCGCCCATCCGCAAGGATCTGCACACTTGACCCCTGCGCGCTTGCCTGGCACAGCAAACGCCCCCTCCCTCGCGATGCGCAGAAATCCAAAAAGATGCCGCAACGGGCGAGAAGCTGCGCTGTCGGAAAGAAGCTCATGAAGGAGGCAGCCGTCCAGGAAGAAATGCACGGACCTGTCCGCACGGCGGCAGAAAAGGGGCTAGAAGGGCGTTTGGGGCGGGCTGGGGAGAGAATGGGGTCGTCGCGGCTGCCTGCTTCTCCAGCGTGTGCGCCATCGTGGTTTCCCGGGGCAACCGACTGCGGAGACGTCAGCGACTCCCCGAGCCCCCGAAGGTTTCTCTGCCACGCGGCAGAGAGCGAGAGATGTGCCGGGCGCGCAGCGAGCGCCGAAGCAATCCCGCGCCTCTGCGGCAAGCGGAGGCTGCGCCACCCAAGGAGCCGCCGCCGCGTCCCCGCCAGGCGCACCCTTCCCCTCCGACGAGGAGGCCGGGCAACGATCCCAAAGGCCGGCGCCTCCAGCTGCCTTTCGCGCCGGTGGCCAGACCAGACGCGCGGGTGAGGAGCAGAGGGCAGAGTCCCCAGATGGAGCTTTGCGCCCGGGGCTCTCCAAGTGCGCCTTAAGTCACCCCCGGGCCGGCCGGAGCGCGCCTGTCCCGCTCCACGGAGCCGCCGGTCTCATTCTCGGGGCCGGGTAGGCGCCTGGCCATGGAGGGATCCGCGCTGCTGCTCCTGATCAACGGCTCGGCGCCGGGGCGCAACGAGAGCGGCGGCGGCGGCCAGGTGCCTGTGCCGGAGGCCCCGTCGGAGGTGGACGCGGCGTGGGGCTGGTCCGGGGCGTCGCTGGCGTCGCAGGCGCTGCTGCTGCTGCTGATCTTCGCGCTGTCGGCGCTGGGCAACGGCGCCGTGGTGGTGGTGATCGCGCGGCACCGGCCTCTGCGCACGGTCACCAACGCCTTCGTGCTGTCGCTGTCGCTGTCGGAGCTGCTGGGCGCCGCGCTCTGCCTGCCGCCCGCCTTGGCCAGCCTCCTCAGCGGGCGCCCCCACGGGGCTTGGCTCTTCGGGCCGCGCCTCTGCCTGGCCAGCGCCGCCGCGCACGCCGGCCTGGGCATCGCCGCCACGCTCACCATGGCGCTGCTCTCCTTCGACCGCTACTGCGCCATCGTGCGCCAGCCCAGGCGCAAAATGGGCCGTCGGAGGGCCGCGCAGCTCCTGGCCGCCGTCTGGCTGGCCGCGCTGGGCTTCTCGGGGCCCTGGTACCTGCTGGGCCGGAGGGAAGACGAGGAAGAGGAGGAGGAAGCGGGGCCCGAGGCCTACCACTGCATGTATGCCCTGCCCTGGGGGTCCTCGCCCCTGGGGCCCCCCTACGGCGCTGCACTGATCGTCCTGTGCTACCTGCTGCCCTTCGCCCTCATGTGCTTCTGCCACTACAACATCTGCCGTGCAGTTCGGCGCTCGGAGAGCAGGGTGCGCCCCCTCACCACCTACGGGCACCTGCTGCGCTACTACGGAGAGATGCGGACAGCCACCACGGTCCTCATCATGATCGTCTCCATCATCTGCTGCTGGGGGCCCTACTGCGTCCTGGGCCTGGCTGCCGCCACGGGGCACATCTCCTTCTCGCCCGCCGTGGACACTGTGGCCTGCTGGATGGCCTGGGCCAACGGAGCCATCAACCCCCTAATCTATGCCGCCCGGAACCCCAACATCGCCATGCTGCTTGGGCGCAACCGGGAAGGGGGGTACAGGACGAGGGGCAACGTGGCTGCGGTGGCGCTGGCTGCCACCCAAGGCCGCCGCCTGGAGGGCAAGAGCCGGGCGGAGCGGTACGCCAGCCATGGGAGCGGAGGCACCGTGGGGAGCACCCTCACCTCCCCCAGCCCGGCCAGCGGAGGGGAATTGGGGGTGTGGGCCTGCAGGAACCCGGCGCTGCTCTTTTGCCGGGATGGGTGGCCAGACACTGCTTCCGAAGGCGGCTTGCAGCAAGGAAAAACGGGCTCTGCCGATACCAGCCTGTGAAACATTGTAAGGGTGGACCAGAGCTGGCCTAATGGCAAGGCTGAGAAAGCCAAGGCTCAGAAGCCTCATCATCACAACTGGAACATTGTTACAGAGACTGGAAGGATGTGCTGTGAATCAAAGGCGCCACTGTGAATCCTGTGTCTTTTTTTGAAACCCAGGACTTTCCCAATCAGTCTCTGGGCTCATCCACTCTTTCTCTTGCCCTGTTCCTAAAAAACATGGGTCCAAGCAGATTTCGAGGTATGGGCCTGTGCAAACATCAATCTGGAGAAAGCCCAAATTGCCATTTGCTCCGACTTTGCTCTAAAGATCATCCCCCCCCCCCCCGGAAGCTGGTGGGAGAAGCAGCAGGACGAGAGGTAGTTTGGAGAAGCCCAACTATTCCCTTGGCTGATCTGTAAAATCGCTGCAGCTGTTGCAAGAAAGGGGATGTGGGTGCTGCTTCTTTCCGTGTCCTTGGGACATGGGAATTAAAAGGTGTGTAAGAAACTGGCTGAGCCTCATCAGGAGCCCAGCACTGAGCTGAAGGGACAGAAAGTGAGCAGAGTTTGCTTGAGGGAACTGAGGGTCACATGCGACTCTCCTGGCCCTCCGCTCAGGAAACGATGCCCCTCGCTGACCTTGCTGTGACACCTCATCAAGTCCTTCTCCCTGGGTGAGGCAGGTCCTCGATGAGTGTTAAGGTGTTTAGGGAAGTTTTAAATGTTTGATGTTTTATTCTGTTTAATATTCTGTTGGAAGGCCCCCAGAGTGGCAGGGGAAACCCAGCCAGTTGGGCGGGGTATAAAAAATAAATTATGGAGGTAAGAGAGAAAAGGGGTGTGTGTTTGTGTGCAAGGGCGAAACGAGGCTTTATTTCACCCAGGTCAAAGATCCCGTTTGACTCCGCCCCGCCATGCACATTTGTGTACACAAACACATAGGCTGGGAACCTTAAAGGGCGACCCCCCAGGAGTCATCACCAGGGGCAAAAAACCTGGCTAGACACCACCACCACTACCACCCCAGCAGCAGTGAGAGAGAGCACGAAGCTGTTTGAATAGCAAGCGTGGAAGGTTTGAGCACAGCCTCCCCCAACTTGGTGCATTAAAACATCTTACATTAAAAAGACCAGAAAGCAGAGCATTGCAAAGGGGCTGGTTCCTTCTTGGGCTGATACGATGCTCCTTAGGGGTCTGTTGTGCCAGTCTCTACACACACACACACACATTTTTTTGCAATCACAAGAGGCACTAGGTGTGGAGGCAGGCAGCTCTGCTGGTGTCCTTGTTGCATTAGCAGGTGAGGTTGTCACTTGTGACTTGCAAGATGTCCCATTCTCATCACAGCTGACCTGTTTCAGTGCTTATCACCCCCACTGCCCTACATAAAACATGAACCTTTTGCATCCCCCTTCCATGGATGATGAGGCTATCCATGGCTGCTAGCTACAATGGCTCTATGTCCCCATGCCACCGCTGACTTTAAAGGCCAGCTGCTGGGAATTGCAGCTGGGCAGTGTGCTGTTGCAATCAGGTCTTGCTTGCAAGCTTCCTGTGGCCGTCCGTCTGGCAGCCATAAGAATCAAGTGCTGGCCTCTTGGCCTCAAACAGCAGGGCTCTCACAATATTCAGCACACTTAGGAGAAAAGCAGAAGCCCCAGCTGCGCCCCCTGAACATTTGGGGGGCGGTTAAAAAGAAGGGGGCGGATCTGTATTGCGGCCAGGTGAGCCGAGGTGTGTGGGGCTGTGGTTCAGGTGAAAGCTAGGACTCCAAAGCCCATGATCCATTCTGCCAGTGCCGTGGCTCCAAGGACACAGCTGGTGGAGAAGTTATTTCCATGTGTTCCCCAGAGGCCTTAACTGAACTGTTTGCCCTACTCTGTGTGAAATTGTTACAAATACAAAGACCCTCTATGTAAGTGTGACCCTCTTTTGTAAGTGTGATGTTACCTTATTTCGCGAGAGAAGAAATAAAGCAGGTGCTTGGGGGTCCTCCCCCCCCCCCCGGCAAAGGAGCAGAAAGTATTTCCTTCCAGCAGGGAGTGGGGAACATTTTCCATCCTGAGGGCCACTTTCCTCTCTGGAAAAGATTTTGGGGGCCACATATACCAGTGGTCGATGGAATCAGAAGCAAAAGTAGGTTAAACAATGTGATTATTTGTTTGTGCAATAAGCTAGTATACACAAGCGTTGTGCTAGCAGGTGGCATTGTGGTCTAAACCACTGAGTGTCTTGGGCTTGCTGGTCAGTGGTTCGAATCCCTGTGACGGGGTGAGCTTCTGTTGCTCTGTCCCAGCTCCTGCCAACCTAGCAGTTCAAAAGCATACCAGGGTGAGTAGATAATTAGCTACTGTTGTGGAGGGAAGGTAAACAGTGTTTCCGTGCACTCTGGTTTCTGTCACGGTGTCCCATTGCGTCAGAAGCGGTTTAGTCCTGCTGGCCACATGACCTAGAAAGCTGTCTGTGGACAAACACCGGCTCCCTTATCCTGAAGTGAGATGACCACCCCAACCCCACAGTTCCCTTTGACTGGACTTAACCGTCCAGGGGTCCTTTACCTTTTAACTTTTACCATCAGAATGTTCTTCCTAATATTTAGTTGGAATCTCCTTGTTATCTGAAGCCTTTGGTTCAGGCCCTACCCTCTGGAGCAGCAGAAAACAAGCTTGCTGCATCCTCCGTATGACAACTCTTCAGATATTTGAAGATGGCTCTCATATGTTGACAAGCTGGAACATGTGCAGAGGAGGGCAACCAAGATGCTTAAGTGCTTGGAAACGAAGCCTTAAGAGGAGAGGTTGAAGGAGCTGGGTATGTTTAGCCAGGAAAGGAGGAGACTGAGATGAGATATGAGAGCCATCTTCAAATATCTCAAAGGCTGTCCCATGGAGGAGGGAGCATGCTTGTTTTCTCCTGCTCTGGAGGCTAGGACTCAAACCAGTGCCTTCAAGTTACTAGAAAGGAGATACCAACTAAATATAAAAAAAAACTTTCTGACAGTCAGAACTGTTTGATGGTGGAACGGTCTCCCTTGGAAGGGGATGGACTCTCCTTCCTTGGAGGTTTTTAAGCAGAGGTTGAATGGCCACCTGACATGGATGCTTTAGCTGAGATTCCTGCATTGCAGGGGGTTGGACTAGATGACCCTTGGCATCCCGTCCAATTCTATGATTTTATGATCACCTCCCAGAGATATCGTCTTCTCCATGCTAAACATAACTAACTCCTAAAGCTTGGTTTCCAGACCCTTGATCATCTTGGTCGCTCTTCTCTGCACATGTTCCAGCTTGTCAATATCCTTCTTAAGCTGTGGTGCCCAGAACTGGACACAGTATTCCAGTTGTGGTCTGACCAAGGCAGAATATAGTGGTACTATTACTTCCCCTGATCAGGGGTACTAGACTTCAGTTTATGAAGCCTAGAATAGCACCAGCTTTTCTTTTCCTTTTTTGCTGCTATGACACACTATTGACCTATATCTGTACCACCATTGCTACCATAGGGGCAAGCAGCATTAAAGCGGCAAATTTGTATTCATAACACAAATAGAAAATGCACCATAAATTGGAAGATCAGATTTATACATTAACATGGCTGGGTCAGTTATCATGGAAAGCCCACGTGAGTTTGAAGCAGGCACCGACCTAAATACCTGATGCCTGCCTGATGCTCACTATTAAGGAAACATTTAGGATGATGATGATGATGATACTTTATCATTTACACACTGCCCATCTTGACTGGGTTGCCCCAGCCACTCTGGGTGACTTCCAATATAATATAAAAACACAACTAAATATCAAGCATTAAAAACTACCTAATACAGGGCTGCCTTAAGATATCTTCAGAATGTTGTACAGTGGTACCTCGGGTTAAGTACTTAATTCATTCCGGAGGTCTGTTCTTCAGCTGAAACTGTTCTTAACCTGAAGCACCACTTTAGCTAATGGGGCCTCTTGCTGCTGCGCCGCCAGAGCACAATTTCTGTTCTCATCCTGAAGCAAAGTTCTTAACCCGAGGTACTATTTCTGGGTTAGCAGAGTTTGTAATCTGAAGCGTATGTAACCCAAGGTACCAGTGTATAGTTATTTATCTCCTTGACATGTGATGGGAGGGCATTCCACAGGGAGGGTGCCACTGCTGAGAAGGCCCTCTGCTCATGCAGTGTTGGCTACAACACAAAGCTTTTGCTCCTTTATTTTTTTTTGCAGGAGTTTCCCAAATGTTTTTGGGTGCCTGACTAGCAAGGATCTATTAAAGTGTCATTTTTAAAAATAACCTGCTGCCTAAAATTTGTTGGTCTTTCCTCTGTTTGCCATTTTTGTCCCATACAATAATTCTCATACTATGAACTGCCTTAGGATAACATGTGAAGTCAACCACCTGCCTGTTTTGAGCAACTTGCTCTGCTTCCAAGAATCATAAGAAGTTGCCTTGTAGCTCAATGTTGTCTGCACTGACTGGCAGCGACTGCCCAAGGTTTCAGAAAGGAACTCTACCTGGAGATGCCAAGGTTTGAACCTGCAGCTGTCTGCATGCAAAACCTAAAGCAGACGCCTTAAGCACTGAGCCACCACATTTCTCATAGAAAACCAAAAAATGCTACTTCCACCCACAGTCACTTTGCCACTTACTCCACTGTCTAAATTTACTCTGGGGTGGCGTGTTGTATTGTTGTTTTGCATATGTTAATCTGTAAAGTGAGACCCACACTGATTTGTTAGTTATCTGTTCGGTATTATTAAAAGGACTCTGATGTAGCAACCGCCAGAAAGATGCAAGCGGCACAGGTGAAGGTGCGGAAGGAAGGAGACTTTGAACCAGTAGATGGAGCTGCTGCTTTTCACTCCATGCAATAGGAGGAATCTCTGCGCAATCTTGATTAAACTAGTCTCTTTTAAAAAGGAAGGAGGAAAAGAAAGCGGGTGGTCAAGGAATCTTCCCAAGCTCTGCAACCAACACAGAGGATTCTCCCGAGAAATTAAAGGAAGTTGTGGAGGAAATCCTCTCCTATTTTAATGTACACCTTCTTCTGCGTCTGCGCTTGGGAGAAACACAATAATTCTCCTGGAAGGGCCTTGGGGATGAAGATTTGGCAGGGGCTGCGTATGATGAATTTATGGCCATACAGATTAGATTGTGGCTGCTTGCAAAGCCAAAGAGAAAATAAAAGCCGTTCCCAAGCCCAATGGCTTCTAATGCCACCGTAGCTGATTGCTCTGCCCACCTGTCAAATTTGGCCCATGGAGAGGAGGATCTTTCTCTCCAAGCAGATCCAGCTGCCCTGAAGCAAACAAGAATGAGTTACCTGGACCAATGGCAGGGCATGGAAGTTTCCTGTGTTCCCAGGGATCGAGTCGTTTGATGTGCCCGCGTGTGCACACTCAAGAGGAGGAGGAAATTGTTCCTGGCTCATTGACATGGACTGGAGTGAAATGCGGCCTCAAAGCATGGGAGAAGGTTGCCAACTGACCTGTGAAATAAGCCAGCCCATCTGGCTCTTGCAACAGCAGTTTGTGCAGGGATCACACGTCCTGCAAACCAGCAACATACTACCCGTCCCCCCAGCAAATATAGGTTCCCGTGAGACGATCCAGGGGCTGAATCAAATTAGCAGCCCTCGCAGTGCGACTGTGTGCAGGGTCATAGAGGGGCGGAAGGGAAAATAAAGAAGACATCTTAAACTGGTTAGCTTTACAATGCAAGCTTCCGGCGGAAGACATAAAAATCTGATCAGGCCGCAGCTGGGAGAAGACGTTACCTAAGCCTGCTGCAAGCTTTCCAGGAGTACTTTAGAAAGCTCCCATCATAGGCAGGTTTTGCCTGCCTGAAACCATCTGCAGCTGTCCTGAAACGTGCAGGGCAATTTCACACAGGTTCTCTTTCATGGGCGATTCATCTTCAGCAGCAGCTGAGCCTCTGGGTCTGGATGCACCATTTTGTTGAGCCCTCCTGACGTGGCCACATACAAGCACAGGTGGTTAAGAATGTAAGCCACACATTCAGATTTTTCAGGGGTTGCCAACATGGCATCTGTGGGCACCAGTGGCTTCGCCAATACCTCCTGTGGTGTCTGTGAAAAGGTCTCAGGTGTCAGGCTTCGGGGAATCGGTTTCCTCCCCTGTGGCCGTAACTGAGCAGATCAAATGAAAGGAATTCTTACCAGTTGGTTTCTTTAATAAACACAGCAAAGGGCAAAATAAAGCGTCAACCCAGAATGGCGGTGCTCCCAATTAAGGCTTACCCCCCCGTCCCTATTAATCTACGTCACTCCTCCGTCTTGTAATCTGAGCATTCTGCACTTTCTGTTCTGAGACTTTCTGAGCTCTCTGTGACTTTGGAGAAGGGGGGTGAATGCTATCCAGAGATTGTGAATCTTTTAACTCTCTCTCTTCCAGCGTTTCTTCAGCTGGCTGTTCCCCATCCAGTATTTCCCAGCTTCTGCCTTCTGAACTATGCCCCTCTGCAAACCACTGTTCAAAATCTATGCTGTCCTCCTGCTCCTGGGAAGAATCAGGATCAGGATCACGGGGAGGCTCCCACCATTCCTCAGTGCTGCCCTCCTCAGCACGGTCCCTGACATCAAGTCACAATCCCCTCGTAATTTCACAGAGATACTGTTTGGTGTCCCAGCTTAGTTTCTGTTTGCACCGACACAGCCTCTCCAACATGGAGGCCCTCCTGCCACACCATCATGGCAGACATAGTACTTTCGCAAACCTCCAACTTTGCCCATTGGTTCCTCAAAGGTTGGCAACTCACACTTTACATCCTCACTTATTTTTTTCCACACAACGGTGATTGCTGTGTAAAATACTTGGTGGTGGGTGGCATTGTTTGTGGAATGCCCTCAAGGTATGGCCGAGAGGCAATGCATTTTCTTCTCAGTGCTGACACGCGGTGTACCAATTTGCCCAGCCGTTTGCGGGCTGCTAGTTTACTCAGCATAATGTTGGATGACTCAGCTTAAATGCTGGGCAGATGGATCCAGATTGGGCTGGAGGGCAGTTATGATTGTTAGTTCACCTGTGGTATAGTGATGTATCATCTGCTCCTGTTTATATTTGTGTGTGTGTGTGTGTGTGTGTGTGAGAGAGAGAGAGAGAGAGAGAGAGAGAGAGAGAGAGAGAGAGAGAGACCCATTGTGGGACTGGCAATCAGAGAGTTGGAAGGGACTCTGAGGGTGATCTAGTCCAAAGCCCTGAAATGCAGGAATCTCAACCAAAGCATCCATGACAGATGAGCATCCACAAGCATTTTATCTTTGTAAGGGAAGGATGCTCACACACGTGTACTGAAGATGTGCTGGGAATGAGCCAGCAGTAAATCAAATGAAGTGGAGTTAACTCTCTATTAGAAGAAGGTCTGCATAGGAGTGGCAGTCCTCATGAGAACAACCATTCTTCTTCAGTAGGTCTTGCCCCTATGAAGCAGCTGTGGAGACTGAAGGTCCCTGACTTCCCACAACTGCCTAAGTCCTCTACTCCTCGAGGCTTTCCCCATGCAATCTGAGACTGCACCTGCATGAAGTTAACTTATCCTCTGCTCTTTTCATGCCTCTTCTGGATCTGGGAGTTGGAGGAAGGGAGCTTGTTGCAGCAGGAGGGGGAGACACCTATGCCTCTTCACCAGCCTGCCTCATCTCTGCCACTCTCCTTTCTTTCTAGCCTCTGCTTCTGTACCGTCCTCTGCCACAGACTCTCCCAGCTCACTAAGACCTGTTACCTGTTCAGCTTCTGACACCTCCTCTTCCTAGTCTTCTCTCTCTTCTTCCTATGACCACTCATCATTGTCCCATCACAACTTCCCTGGCTCTGAGCCTTCTTCCCCTGGGGGTTCCCCAGCTGGTTCCTCCCACCATTCCTCTGTGTCCATTCCATGACACTTGGACTAAATGGTCCCAAATGCTTCTTTCCACACCAGAACTGTCATGGGATTATGCCTTATCTCCCTAATTTTCACTAACCACTGGGAATTTTCTCAGACACACTCTTCCCTAGAATGGGAGGGGCAGAGCCCGTGGCCCTCCAGATGTTCTCATGACCCCTGCCCATTGGCCAGGCTGCCTGGGGCTGTTGGGAGTTGTAGTTCAACAACATTTATTCCCCAAGTTTAACCAAGCTGCAGGAGGCAGTGGAAGACAGGAGTGCCTGGCGTGCTCTGGCCCATGGGGTTTAGTCGGACACGACTAAACAACAATTATAAAATTTAACCATACACTCCAGAAATAAGCCTCCACGCACATATTGTTATGTACACTCTTTATTGCATATTGCCGTCTTCTTCTTTTTTTTAAGAAAAATGTACAGTCTCATAACATACACAGCATTTCCTGCTAGCTAAAAAACATCCTTGCACCTAGGAATCACTAAACAGTTTGCTACCACTAAGCTACATTAGTATACTTCAGTTTACAAACTATCACTTTTTTGTCTCTTTTCTTTTTTTGGCATGAATTGGAAAAAAAAAATCTTTAGAATGACACACCCAGGAGAGAGACACAGAGAGGAAATAAAACGAAAAACAAGAACACAAGAGTGGCTACGTCCACCAGCACCAGTCTACATGTAAGTTTGCAACAAATGGCACATGGAATTTTTATCCGCACGCAGATGGTTTAGGAAATGAGAACTCGAGAAGAAATGGCAAGTGTAGCCCAACAAGCAAGGCTTGTTGCAAAGCAAGAATGGTTTTGGAAGCACAAGGAAATATTTCCCACCGGTGCCCTTGCTTCCCCCGATCTGCAATCAGTTCAGCGTGGATCCCTGGAAATCCCGGAAGATCCAGCAACCCAGGCTGCGTAACAGACACAAACTCACCTTCTTTCAATGTTTTGTACAGCGCAGACAAGAGTCCGTCAATATCCAGCTGAAAGGCTGGCTTTTAATGCAATAAATGCCAGAGGACTTCACAGTCCCAACTTTGCAACGGGTCATCGTGATGGATTCGACTACCGAGCCCAGGTCTACTCTGAGCCTAAATGGGAACGTGGTGCTAGCAGCTGCAACCACTATGGGCGAGCTTTCAAAACCAATGTCAAGACCGACACAGCTTCCTTTAGGGCACTGACTTTGTCCTCAACTGGACTGAACAGGCTCGGGACACAACAGTCACTTTGCATGCCCCATTTTTGTGGCCACATCCCCAATGACCTCGCTTCCAGTGGGACGGCGAACCGGCTTGTGTAATGGTGGAGGCACTTGGCAAAATTGCTTCCTTGCACTTTCCTTTCGATTGAGCCAGACCCAACTGAACTCCCTCCCAAAGAAAGCTAGCACGAGGCAATTCTTATTCCAATCAGAAGTTTGAAGTTCAGCTACAGGAAGCCGTTTTGCAGTATGTAGGCGGGGGGCACAGTTGCAGACTGCACAAAGCGCCCCCTCCCCCGTGGCAGAAGTGGGGAATGCTGGGTTTTCCTGCATTTGATGCACTTATGGATGAGCCCACTGGGAGAATCAGAAATAGTAGATTGATTCTCAGAATGCAACAAACAACTGCAGGATGTCTCAAGTCCATCATGGTGGTTTGTGCTGGGACACATGGTTGTTGCTCAAAGGTGTTCCACACAACCTGCTTCCTCCAATGAAATATCCCGTTGTCCTAGAGGTTAAAAAAAAAGCAGTGGCATAGCGTGGGGAGCCTCCACAGGGGTGGTTGCTCCAGGTGCAAAATTTCAACACCCGGTGCTGCCTCAATACAACTGTGTGCTTTTGTCACAGGGCTCGGCTTCTTCATGCAAACCAGGAAGTGACCTCTCCGGATAATGGAACAAATCTTCTTTTCTGTGGCTGGGTGACGCGGACGCCATTGCGCAGTTGAATGCGCAAGCGCACTCCATCCTTTTCCTGCCCTCCCACCCCTCCGTGTGGCCCCGGGCACTGGCAACCCACGCTACGCCACTGAAAAAAAGGCACCTTCCTTTCCCCAGGACTTATCCTGCAGATCAAGAACCTGATGAATTTTTAGATGCCCCTCTAAATCTGTTAAGATGCAGGGCAGATCCCTTGACCAGACTGAACCTTGTGAGCGACGGCACCCTTTCTGCACTTTCCTATTCCAAAGCACGCTGCATTGTTTTTCTCCCCCCGCACCCAATCTCAAATCATTTTAACGCAACCTTTTGACCAGTCTGAACTCTCTCAAACCCTCCATTTTGAAAGTCAACTCCCTAACAATACCATATCCGACCAAATTTTCTCCCAGCTACAAATAAAAATATATATAAAATAGAGGCACTTTAGTTTAAGTAACAGTAATGAACAACTTGGTTTTTATTTTACTTTTCGAGCAAAGTGCTGCCTTCGCACGCCTCGCACTCTGCAGAACTCCAGAGTATCGGACGTTTGCATTCTTACCGTTGACAAGCTACTTGAAGAGCCATCAGTACACGTGGGTCCTTCGAAAAAGTTGCGATGAAGAAAAACTAAATCGTAAGAACAAGGGGGAAGGAGGCAAGGGATCACCCTTATACTCACACAGAGAGCTCTTTCACGGCTCTTGCTGGTGTGATCTTCACAGCTTTCGTGTTGCATCGGGATTCGGGGATTCCGGGCAACAGGAACTGCATTTTGTACAAACTCGTTTCTATATAAATCCGCACATTTGCTGTACAAATGTGTATTTGCAAAACAAATCAATTAAAAACCTGTCTCAAACAGCATCAGCTATCTAGTGCAACAGAAAAAAACACAACTCAAAACCTCCACAGGAAAGAAGAAAAAACAACAACAACAACGGCAACATCAACAACACACAAAAATCCCCGTTCGGTTTTGGATCACGATGTGGATGGCATAAAAATCACTTAAGAGAAAAACCCGCAAATAAATAAAAGCAAAAAAGAAAGAAAGTAACAGTCCTCTATATTCTCTATAATTTAAGGATATTAAGCCACGCTATAAGATTGGCTTTTTTTTTAACTTTTCCAATTTTTTTTTATTTTATATTTTGTATTACTGTTTTGTTTTTAAATTATTAATTACTCCCTGAGCAATCTGGGTTTAAGGAGATTTCGGATTGACAACTTGACAAATTTCTTACAAATCTGCAAGGAGGAAAACACTATGAACAGCAAAGCCCGTTTGCAAGAAACAAGAATTTTCGCGGCCTTTTTCCTGCTACCCTTGTGCTATACATTAGGTCCCTAACATCTCCCAGACCCCTTCTTTGCAGAAACCTTTAGAGAAGCCACTCCCCACTAACCTCTTTCGAGGGAAAGGGAAACCCTGGAGCAATGCCCCCGGCAAGCAATGGTTGCCCTTCCAAGATCCATGCTTGTCATTCTGGCACAGATCTGTAAACAGAGGCAGCCTTAAGAGGGCAGTCTGTCTGATGGGGAAAGGAGAAGGGGGGGCAGGCTACATAATGGAAAGCCCAGCTATGAATACTCGAGAGTTCATTAGCCAACCTTTGCCATGCACAGGAAAGACTCTTCTGGATAGGGGCCAAAGTTTGCACATTACGTCCAAGGCGCTCCTGGAGTTATCCTGCATCGGCCAGGTGCGTTACAGCAAAACTGGCCTGAACGGAGCCAATTCTGAGCGACGTTTACAGAGAATACAGTTTGTCCTGTCAGGACGGGGAATGGGAAACGGACGATAATGAATACACAGACGCTTTCTTCCGTTAAAACGAAAAGTTAAGAAGAGACCCAGCCCCCTCCCCCAAATCCCCACCCCCACCCCACCATCTGGTCTCAGGCAAAAAAAAACCCCACACAAGAGTGAATTCTACATCGGTGTCGTTACAGCAATGAGAAAATCCTTTGGGTCGCCTTCAGCTGGTTCCCTGAAGGCTTCCAAAGAGAGAGGTGCGTCTTGTTTGAAAGAAACAGAAGCACGACTCCTCCCGCCCCCCAAAAATGGGGGTTACGGAACACAAAGGAGCTGGCACAACGGCCACAAGGGATGTTAAAAGTTCTGAGTGAAAACAGAAACAAAAAATAATAATCTCGGCTTTCCCCCAACAATGCTACGTTCAGACTGAACAAGAGCTGTTTCTAATGGACGTCTCCCGCCACCTGTAGCCTCAATGGCAACAGGTTTCCGCGGCTGGCCTGTCCATGTCAAAACGCCCTTGTGCTAAAGTAGCACAATAGCAGCACTTCTTTCCCCCTCTTAGCTCCAAGCTGTTTCCCCCCACCCCAAAATAAAAGGACCCCCCAGAACAGACCCAAGTGGTATCGCCCACCAGCCTCTCTCATTTCTGTGGTTTTGGGGGGGATGTTTTCGCCTCCCCCTCTCTTTCTCTCTCGATCGCCGACACTTGTGCTTAGACAGCATGAAAGCTACTTTTTGCGGCGACGCTTGCCCCTCCCCCACGCCTCCCGCAACTGATAGAAAAGGGAGAACTCATCCAGGCAGCGGTGCCTGTGCATGTTGACGCCCGCGCTCGCGCATGCACACAGTTCCGAATCCCAGCCGCACCACCAGACTCTTTGGGCGCAGCGCACCTGCGCTCATGCTCCCATTGAAAACATTCATGCACAGGCAGGACGAGATGAGGGAGGGAGGGCCACTGATGGGCTGGCAAGGCAGAAGGTAAAAAGACTTGGGGTCCTCCAAGACGACTGTTGGTTGGTTTAGAGTTTTCTTCTGAAATATATATATACATATATAGATATATGTATATATATATATATATACGCGCGCTCAGAAGTTGAGTTTCGTGACCGGCCTCTCGCGGCTGCCATCCGCCAGCTGGTTGGTGATGCGCTTGCGGTTGCGCTTGAGTTTGGACAGGTCTTTGTCAAAGACTTCGCCGGACCGCAAGGCCGAGACGAGGTCGTCGAACTCCCCGCCCTCCTCGCTGTTTTCTTTCGCCTTCCTCGCCTTGCGCTCCCTCTCTCGCTGCTCTTTGAGCTAACGGGAAGGGGAAAAGGAAGGGTTAACGGGCAGGCATTTGACACACCCTATGAGCAACACGCTGTAACTTAAAACACTGGAAAAGCAATAAACCAAAACCGACGGATTCTCCATCCTTGAGCTGAGTGTGCCCTGTTTCTGCATCACCTTCTGATATATTTTTAAGCCCACATGAAATTTTTCCATGTGCATTTGTGTTAATGTATGCATTCCCCATAGAACGCGGGTGGCGCTGTGGGTTAAACCACAGAACCTAGGACTTGCCGATCAGAAGGTCGGCGGTTTGAATCCCCGTGACGGGGTGAGCTCCCATTGCTCTGTCCCTGCTCCTGCCAACCTAGCAGTTCGAAAGCACACCAAAAAGCGCAAGTAGATAAATAGGTACCGCTCTGGCGGGAAGGTAAACGGCGTTTCCGTGCGCTGCTCTGGTTTGCCAGAAGCGGCTTAGTCATGCTGGCCACACGACCCGGAAGCTGTATGCCGGCTTCCTCGGCCAATAAAGCGAGATGAGCGCCACAAGCCCAGAGTCACAACTGGACCTAATGGTCAGGGGTCCCTTTACCTTTACCTATGCATTCCCCCAATAATTTTTATTGGTTCTCATTTTTGCACACCATTTTTCTTGCAATTTCTCTACCCCTCATATCCCAAGACAGACACATGGCAACTTAACACCCCAACAACTAGATGCACCGACAGCTTGACTTGCATAGCTTGCATTGTTTGCAAAGCAGCTGTCTGAAATGGAGTCAACCCCACCCTACACAATTATCCCCACCTGGGCTTCCATCCGCGCCCGTCGCTCCTCTTCCTCCTTCCTCTTCCTCATGTTCTCATTCTCCTGTTTGGCTTCAGTCACAGCCTGCAGGAACTGGTCGAAGATCCCGAAGAACTCGTCTGGTTGCGTTTTGCCAGGGTCTTCCCCAAAATGCTTCACTGCCTTGGCAAACTAGAGAAAGAAAATACGCATGTTGTTTTCTTTGTGGGGACTCACTGGCCCAAAGCAACCCTCTCAAAGAGAGCCTCTTTGGTCTAAATCAGTTGCTGATTCAGAAAGGAGATTTTCTCTGCATGCATCAACCGGTTTTGTATCCTTCTTTAGGCCATGTCCCCAATTGGCCATGAACATCACTGAGTGACTTCAACCCTGTCATCTTCCCTCAACCTAACCTGCACCACAGGGTTGTTGTGTTGGGTGGGTGGCGCGGGGTGAGGTTGTGAAGAATCACACAACCTGACTTTAGCTCGTTGGAGGGAAATTTGGGGTGTGTGTGTAAAAATATAATAACTAAAGAAGGAAGCAAAAACTATTTGGAAACTACAACTAATCTAGGCAGGTGACTGGGAGAGGCTGCTGGAACCATGTAACACCGGTCCCGAAAGACCTACATTGGCTCTCAGTATGTTTCTGAGCACAATTCAAAGTGTTGC
The DNA here is from genome assembly GCF_965112155.1 of Podarcis liolepis. Classification (NCBI taxonomy): domain Eukaryota; kingdom Metazoa; phylum Chordata; class Lepidosauria; order Squamata; family Lacertidae; genus Podarcis; species Podarcis liolepis. The sequence goes on along the minus strand of NC_139554.1, from coordinate 8,472,197 downwards.
TGCTGACCTTTAAAGCCCTAAACGGGCTTTACAGAGACAGAACAGAGAAAAACATGACTGCCTTCTTCAGTGTTGGGGCACCAAGAGAGAGAGAAACGAAAGCAACAGAAAACATAAACATCCTGTGAACAGGAAATACGCAGACTCTGTGACTCAGAAAGCCTGCTCCCTTTTAAGGTGGAACGGAAATATCCTAACATCGGCCCAGTATAACTGAAGGAGCATCTCCACCCCTATTGTTCAGCCCGGATACTGAGGTCCAGCTCTGAGGGCCTTCTGGCGGTTCCCTCCCTGTGAAAAGTGAGGTTACAGGGAATCAGGCAGAGGGCCTTCTCAGTGGTGGCACCCACCCTATGAAATGTGAGGAGAATCAGAACTTACAGGGTTAAACAGTTCTGTGTGACGTCTCACATTCTGAGGCGTGGTTTGGTTCACATACGGGAATCTTTCTTTGTGTGTGATTTACTTTCGTTTTTGGCTGAGAGACGAGAGAATGTCCGCTCTCTTGCCCGGACTGATTTATGTTTTTCTTCTCATTAAAGACTGTTAGAGATTAGCAAGAAGCCTGTGTACACTCTGATTTATTATACACACACAAGGCACCTTCTCTGCTGCTGTGGGACTCGGCTAAGAGCTGCAAAGAGAGCTCAAGTTTTACCTATCAGCACAGGCGTCCATTGGCACAGGGAGAAGCGTGCCGGGTGCCATGATATCTCAGCATGAAATGCCCTCCCATCAGATGTCAAGAATGTATATGCTGGAAACTGCCCAGAGTGGCTGGGGTTACCCAGTCAGATGGGCAGGGTGCAATGCAATGCAATACAAATAATTCCAAAATCGAAACACATTTGTTTCCTAATTTCACCGGGTCCCAAACAACCAGTGTTAGGTCAGTCTTTGGCCAGTTCAGCTCATGAAGCAAGTCCTTAATCCCTTACATATCTGGAGAGTACAAGCCAAGGCCTTGCTCTGCTTTGCCGCATTACACCATTCCTTGCCCCCAAATCTGAATTCTGGTGGCTAGAGTTAAACCCCAGACCTCCTCACCAAACCTCCCTTTCCAAAGGTCTGTTCTGCCTCCCCTGTCGGAACAGCTTTTGCCATTCTGGAGACATCAAGGAAGTCACACCTCTGCTTTCAATTAATGCCCTTTATCCTCTACCTCCTCTTTTTTTCATTATTAGTATTATTAACTCAGGAGCAATAAAACCAACAGGGCACAACACTGCAGCAGAGAAGATAATAAAACTCGAACGCAGAACAAGGAGAGGGGCAAACTCACATTTTCAACTTCTCTTTGAAGGTTTGCGCTTGTATTTTGTTTATCATTGCCACATGCTTCAGCATTAGAAGCAAATGTGCTATTGAATCTTTTGGAAAGGAGGTGTTCCCCCCCTCCCTCTTTTTCAAAAACGAAACTTTGCCCATCCGAAAGCACGAAGTTTGTGCCATCTAGAGAATTGCGCAAAGCAGATAAAATTTGCAAGCCAAAGGCAACGCTCGTGCAAGACGTGTGTAGCAATGTCAAGGGTTTGTAAAACAAAGAAACACAAACAGATCCCAAGGGGCTTCTTGGTGGTTTTAATAAAAGAATTAGAGAATTAGTTGTGGACACCCAAAAAAACGAATTCTGGGAACTGTAGTTTGTTAAGGGTGCTGAGATTGCTAGGAGACCCATTTCCCTGTCACACAGCTACAATTCACAGAGTTCCCAGTGAAGAGGGATTGGTTGTTAAACCACACTGGGATCTGTAGGACTGCAACGGAACCTGGGAGTTCAAGGTTCCGGCTTAGTCAGCCATTCAATGGGTTGCCTCAGGCAAGCCACATTCCCTCAGTCTCAGTTATCCAGCTGTAAAATGGGAATATGCAACCATGACCCAAACCACAGACTGCCATGCCTAGCCCTGAGTTGGTGACAGGCACTGTGCCCTTGGAGGATGAACCAGACACTCCACAAGCCGAGGACCTTGGGGCAAATGAGCAGGCAGGGTCTCCTGGAACCAGCGCTGGGGATCCCCAAGTCCTCCTTAAGAAGCCTTGGAACAGTCAGAGGAGGAGATGAAAACCGTCCTCAAGAATGCCAGCACCTAAAGGCTCAGGCTGATGTGCAGCAACATAACTTGAATCTATGGACGCAGAGTAGTGGCACGGCTCTTGCTAAAAAAAGGTAGTATAAACACTGACAACTGGGAAACACTGGCCTGTGAGCGCTCCAATTGGAGAAAAGCCTTTACTGAAGGTGTCATGGGCTTTGAAGACGCTCGAATTAGATGGTTTATCAGAAAGAATAAATCAAAACAGGAATTTGTTTCAAAATGGGAGGTTTTCAAAGAATATCTGAAAAATAAATATAGTAGTTTAAATTCTGTTGCAGCATTCAAGGAACTTCAGTAATAGTTGCAAGGTAGATATAAGAAATTAGATTTATTAAGAATAAGTTTAAATATGATAAAAGCGTGTATTGGCAATAAGTAATATGAATTTGAAATATGGAATATGGAATAGATGGGAGGTTGGGTCTTTAGTGTTAAGACCAATAGATGTTTTATTGTTTGCTAAGAAAATTATGTGTCTATGGTTATTCTTGTGTGTAATTTGGTATTTGTGGTTTTTTTCTTTTTTCTTGTTGTATCAATAAAAAACTTTATTAAAGAAAAAAGAAAAAAAAGAAGACGCTCGAACTCAGAACGCAAGGGAGAAACGTGCTAGGAGGAAGGCACGCTTGGCAAATCCACACCGTGATCAACTCCCGCCTGGAAACCAATGTCCCCACTGTGGAAGGACGTGTGGTTCCAGAATTGGCCTCCACAGTCACTTATGGACTCATAGTTAAAACCGTGTTTATGGAAGACAATCTTACTTGGCTACAGGTGATCGCCAAAGAAGAAGAAGAAAAGAAATCTGGTAAGCCAGATAATATAAGGCCTCCTTGAGCCTTCCAGTGGCTCTCTGTCCTTGCTCCTCATTCTAGTTACTCCTCTTTGCGGCTGGTCCCAGACTTGGATTGTTTCATGACTTCGCTTCCGGGTCACATTTTGGACTTAGACTGATTCTATGTGCTTATAGAATCATAGACTAGAATCATAGAATTGGAAGAGACCACAAGGGCCATCGAGTCCAACCCCCTGCCAAGCAGGAAACACCATCAGAGCACTCCTGACAGATGGTTGTCAAGCCTCTGCTTAAAGACCTCCAAAGTAGGAGACTCCACCACACTCCTTGGCAGCAAATTCCACTGTCAAACAGCTCTTACTGTCAGGAAGTTCTTCCTAATGTTTAGGTGGAATCTTCTTTCTTGTAGTTTGGATCCATTGCTCCGTGTCCGCTTCTCTGGAGCAGCAGAAAACAACCTTTCTCCCTCCTCTATGTGACATCCTTTTATATATTTGAACATGGCTATCATATCACCCCTTAACCTTCTCTTCTCCAGGCTAAACATGCCCAGCTCCCTTAGCCGTTCCTCATAAGGCATCGTTTCCAGGCCTTTGACCATTTTGGTTGCCCTCCTCTGGACACATTCCAGTTTGTCAGTGTCCTTCTTGAATTGTGGTGCCCAGAACTGGACACAGTACTCCAGGTGAGGTCTGACCAGAGCAGAATACAGTGGCACTATTACTTCCCTTGATCTAGATGTTGTACTCCTATTGATGCAGCCCAGAATTGCATTGGCTTTTTTAGCTGCCGCGTCACACTGTTGGTTCATGTCAAGTTTGTGGTCAACCAAGACTCCTAGATCCTTTTCACATGTACTGCTCTCAAGCCAGGTGTCACCCATCTTGTATTTGTGCCTCTCATTTTTTTTGCCCAAGTGCAATGCTTTACATTTCTCCCTGTTAAAATTCATCTTGTTTGTTTTTGCCCAGTTCTCTAATCTGTCAAGGTCGTTTTGAAGTGTGATCCTGTCCTCTGGGGTGTTAGCCACCCTTGACCTTGCTTGACCTTGGTTTGTTTGGACTGACGCAACTGTAGCCCTGCCAATGTTGGCAACTGCCTTTGGTTAGGGTCTTATATCTCCTGGAACTGAGGATGAATGTCCTATCCCTACAAAGCAGAGAGGTTTGGAGCTCCAGGAGCTCCAGAGGTTTCACTTTCTTACCAGTTCTTTGGCCTCTGCCAGGAGATCTTCCACATCTGAGAAGCTAAAGCTGGCCAGCGTGATGAACTGGCTGACGACAGAAACGAACTTGTCTTCTGGGTGGGGAGGCTGAGATTTCTGGTACGCCAGTTCCTTTGGAAAGGGAAGAGAGAGAGACACACACACAGAGAGAAAAGAAATTCATTTTAGTTATTGGGAGTTCAAGGAGAAGAACCATGGCAGTCATCCACCCAGGTGTTGGCTGGGATCCACAAAGACCTGAACGGCAGGAGAGACCTGCTTCCGTGTGGCACTATCTCATGCATTTAAGGTACATGTGTTGAATACTGCAACCGCATGGGCATAGGGATTATTGTGTGGATCACAGGAACACAGAAAACTGCCCTATAGTGAGCCAGACACCTGGAGATGCTCATATCCTACCTTGAGCTGTCACCCTTGGCTCTATCCAACCCAAGAATTATCCTCCCTCCCAGTTTGGTATCAGCTGGAGACACCCTCCATCCTTGGAGGTTTTTAAGCAGAGGTTGGGTGGCCACCTGTCATGGATGCTTCAGCTGAGATTCCTGCATCGCAGGGGGTTGGACTAGATGACCCTTGGGGTCCCTTCCAACTCTACAATTCTACAATTAAACTGTTTTTCATGCTATATTTTATATTGCTGCGACCTGCTCTTAGACCTTCCTGATGATTGGCAAATTATAATGACCCAGGTTAAATTTGAGGGAATTTGTGTGTACAACCTTATCACTTATCCACAGTTTCCCCCCCATTTATTTGTATTCCACTTTTCTTTATCAAATCAGTTTACATTTACATTGTTTTTTTAAAAAATCAATATAACATAAAAGATACTTTAAAAAAGAAAGAACAGATTTGCAAAGAACAAAAAGAGCAGTAGCAAATGAACATACAAATAATAATAACAACACACACACACACACACACACACACACACACACACACACACACACAGCAGCATATAACAAGATCGGTCAGGCTGAGTCTACGAATATTAAGCCCCATCAGCAAAAACTCTTCTAAAAACGCGAAGACTTCCAAGTATACAGTATCAGGTCTTCTCCAGCACAGCTGGCCGGGGTTCTAACGGAAGCTGTGATCCAGAACATATGCAGGGAACCAGGTTGGCAAAAACTGGCAGGAAGGTTACATCTGCACCAGCTGTGCCTATCCCCAAACAAACTTCCTTTTTAAAAAAAATGCTTATAATTAAAGAGACAAAGGCAAGCGACTCAGGTCCTTAAGCGTTCTATAAAACCATAATGAGCAGTAACGAGCTGCAGGTCAGGAAGGAGGAGGAGGAGAACGGCCTCTGGGAAGGGAGATAAAAGCAGCTCCAGTCGCCTTCGCCTCCTTCCTCTCTTAAGGACGGGTGCTTAAAAAAAAGCAGGGGGACCATTAAGTGGGCGAACAATACTTACTGTCTCCACAGCCCTCAGCCCACTTCGCAAGGTGCCAATTTCCTTCTCCAGCTCAGTCATGCTGCCAGAAATAAAGGAAGCCAGTTACATTTCCAGAAACACAGTTCCAAAGCCGGCTGCATGTCTCCCATTGAAAAACAACAACAAATAAAATACATAGGTTGCATTTCCTCCTGCTTTTAGGTTATGCTCTCGCCTGCAGCAAACTTTGCATCAGCATCTTCTCTAAAAACTGGTGCCAGAATTTGGCTCCCACCCCTTTCCCCTCCTCATGCCTCTTTCCTTTTGTGCCCTGTCTTTTAGATTTAAAGCTTCTAAGGGACTGAATTGTTTTTTAATCGATCCTATACTTTATCAACCATAACTTTATCAACAAAAAGATCATCTGTTTGCCTGCCTCATCTGTCCGTCCATCCGTCCAATTTCAAATACATTGCAAAAACAAACTGGAAATAATAACTTCCACTTTAAAGGCTTGCTGAAAAACAACGATAAGATCTTCAATAGGTACCAAAAAGATGCTACTGAAGGCATTTGTCTGACATGCAAACAAATAAATAATTTCGGGTGATGTGTGTTAAGATTCAAAGTGGCCGTAAAGGTAGAGGTAAAGGGACCCCTGACCATTAGGTCCAGTCGTGGCCGACTCTGGGGTTGCGGAGCTCATCTCGCTTTATTGGCCGAGGGAGCCAGCGTACATGACTAAGCCACTTCTGGCGAACCAGAGCAGCACACGGAAACGCCATTTACCTTCCCGCCAGAGCGGTACCTATTTATCTACTTGCACTTTTGACGTGCTTTTGAACTGCTAGGTTGGCAGGAGCAGGGACCGAGAAACGGGAGCTCACCCTGTCGCGGGGATTCAAACCGCCAACCTTCTGATCGGCAAGCCCTAGGCTCTGTGGTTTAACCCACAGCGCCACCTGTGTCCCATAAAGTGGCTGTAGCAATGTGCATTATGTAAAATTCAAATTTTCGTATTGACGAGCCTGTGCGTTATGACATTCACGGCTTGCAAAAGAGGAGACTGAGAGGAGATAGGAAAGCCATCTTCAAATATCCCAAGGGCTGTCACATGGGAGAGGGAACAAGCTTGTTTTGTCCTGCTCTGGATGGTAGGACTCGAACCCATGGCTTCAAGTCGCAAGGAAGGAGATTCTGACTCAGAATCAGGAAATGTCCAGGCCCCCCCACAACAGAGGGAGCAGAATGTCCCTCATACGCCACAAGACTGGCTTGCCACGTTTCGAATCAAGTGGAGTAACACACATTGCAGCCAAGGAGTGTGTCGGGATCCCCGTTGCACCACTAAACCCAGGGTAGAAATTCTGAATCTGCAGCACTGGTGCCGAACATCTCCTGCATTGCAGGAAATAGGCCTGCAGGCCTTGGACCCAGACAGACATTTCTGCCTACGCTCACCTTTTGCACAAACAATCAAGCTCGCAAACTGGCGTCTGGCTTTCGACTCCCGCAAACTACAGGTGCATTTATTTTAGAGTTGATCATTGTGCCCTCCTGCTCCACTTGTTGCAGGGCCTCCCTATAAACCCAATAAAGACCTGTTTGCTTCTCCTTAATTCACTTCAAAGTCCTTTACGAGGCTGCCTGCACATACCAATTAATGGTGAAATCCCTCAAAGCGTGTTGATTAAAACCAGCAAGGAAGAAAGCGGGGAGAGAGCGAGCAAGTATCTGATTTAAAAACCAAATACCCCATCTTTGCAACCACGGATTTCTTGAACATGAGTGCACGCTAATTGGCTCACAATTAAACCACCCTGTCTTGCAGCTAAATAAAGCCAGTGGGTTTTTTGGGGGTGTGTGCATGTTTCTGGCAGCTGCTGCTGGGTGTTCACTTCTATTTGGGCGGGTGCAGTGGGGCTCCCCCATCAGCAGGACCTCCTTCTGGGTTGAGGGACACCTTGGCCTCATCCAAACCCTCTTCAGCCTTGGGAGAACCCTCCCAGCAATGTCCTCATTGTGCTTTGCTTAGGGCTCAGCTCTCGATAGTAAAGGTAAAGGGACCCCTGACCATTAGGTCCAGTCATGACCAACTCTGGGGTTGTGGCGCTCATCTCGCTTTATTGGCCGAGGGAGCCGGCATACAGCTTCCAGGTCATGTGGCCAGCATGACTAAGCTGCTTCTGGCGAACCAGAGCAGCGCACGGAAACGCCGTTTACCTTCCCGCTGGAGTGGTACCTATTTATCTACTTGCACTTCGACGTGCTTTTGAACTGCTAGGTTGGCAGGAGCAGGGACCAAGAAACGGGAGCTCACCCCGTCGCAGGGATTCGAACTGCCGACCTTCTGATCGGCGAGTCCTAGGCTCTGTGGTTTAAGCCACAGCACCACCCGCGTCCCTCAGCTCTCCATAGAAACGCGCTAAAAATCATGAACACAGTTGGCCTCCCGCAATCCCAGGCGTTGACCCAATCATACGACACTCACTTTACTTTGGCAGCCTGGGGGACATCCTTCAGTTCTTCGTGCAGGTTGAGGACTTTGGGGTACTTCTTTTCTACGATGGTGATGAGATAATGCAGCAGGGTAATGTTCCTACAACACAAGAAGGGCAGTGATGGATATATATGGACTCAGCAAAGGTTTGTGGCTCCTGTATTCAGCTGCAAAAATTGCCTCTATTTGTGAGGGATAGAATTGTTTTGGAGGAAGCAACAGGATTCTGAAAAGTTACTGTGGAAAGGGGCTCGTCGCACAGGGCAAGCCACCTGCACGGTACAGAAACGGGGGTGCAAGAGAAAAGTCCTATGGGAAACGGACTTTTACTAGGTGCAACAGCAAGACAGGCAGTCATAACAAATGACAGTGCCACTGCTCGGTGCTGCGCAGTTGCAGTTTTATCCATGATACGGCCTTCTTGGTGGTGGCTCCCCATTTGTGGAATGTCCTCCAGGGTGTGTTGTATTTTTATTAATTTTCAGGAGGAATCCAAAGCATTCCTGTTTACCCAAGCATTTGCTGGCTGAAGGATAACAACAACAATTTTATTATTTACACCCTGCCCATATGACTGGGTTTCCCCAGTCACTCTGAGCAGCTTAATAGCCCAGTAGATTTCTTCCATCTCAAAAAACTTAATAAAACATTAAACATTAAAAAACTTCCCTATGCGGGGCTGCCTTCAGAGGTCTTCTAAGTTTCCCTGGCACCCTTGAAATTATTCACTATCAGGGTATTTGATTGTTTTACAACTTTTTAGATGCGGAACTCCTTTAGGATATGAACTTAATAAACAGCGAAACAGCCGGGCTCCAGACATCAGACACATTGCCTTGAATGAGGGTGCCTGACATAATAATGGTGGGGTGAGAATTCATTTGCAAAGCAACCGTTCCGTTATGATAACCCCTTAGCTGATAAAGGTCCTGAACACTTGGCAGCAAGGTAGAAGCAGGCAAAGTTTAGGTGACATGAAGGGTTTCGACGTAAACCTGGGCTGAATCTCAAAAAGTGTTTCTGCAGCTGTTCCTTGTGGGCACTGAGTAAAGGTAAAGGTAAAGGGACCCCTGACCATTAGGTTCAGTCGTGGCTGACTCTGGGGTTGCAGTGCTCATCTCGCTTTATTGGCCGAGGGAGCCGGCATACAGCTTCCGGGTCATGTGGCCAGCATGACTAAGCCGCTTCTGGCGAACCAGAGCAGCGCACGGAAACGCTGTTTACCTTCCCGCCGGAGCGGTACCTATTTATCTACTTGCACTTTGACGTGCTTTCAAATTGCTAGGTTGGCAGGAGCAGGGACCGAGCAACAGAAGCTCACCCTGTCGTGGGGATTCGAACTGCCAACCTTCTGATCGGCAAGTCCCAGGCTCTGTGGTTTAACCCACAGCGCCACCCCCCTTGTGGGCACTGACTACAATCCCACAAAAAGAGATTCTTCCTGCATCTCATTCTCGCAGAAAGGAACTGGACTCACACTCTCGAGGCAGAAGCGGCTTGGGCTTACTTGTCAATGCTGGATTTGGTGTCCGCAATCTTGTTGAGGCTGGCGATTTTGAACCCGTACGCATTTCCCCGCTGGCCTTTGTTCATGTAGTTCCCAAAGGCCAAAACTACCTCCAGCAGCTGCTTTAGGCTTTTGCTCTGGAACGTCTCTGTTGAAGCAGTGCGGATTGCTGCAAAGGGGGAAAGATTTTGTTAGTAATATTACTATCGTCGTCATTATCGTTGATTTATGAATCCCACACAGTCGCCCCAAGGAGGTGTACAGCAGAAAAGAGTTAAAAACACAACCAGCAGCTATGCAGTATGCTTTCCATTATGTTTTTGTTATGCTTTTTCTAATTGATGTTCTGTAATGTATTTTTAATGTTGTACACAACCCTGGGATCTTTTGATAAATGGCGGTATATGAATTGAATGAATGAATATTTAAAAAAACAAAATGGGCACCCATGGCACAGGCCCTTTCATCTAGCTGGGAAAGCCTGCTGGATTGAAGATGCCTTCAATTTTATCTGGAAAGTGCAGCTAACAGGTACCTGCCATATTTTGTGCATGAAGACTTTTCTTTGAGCAAGTGGTATGTACCGTGTGGGAATAAGACTTCCTGCGCTACCATTAGAAAATAACTTAATCCTTCATATACTGTAAAAGTCTTCTGTATGTTCATGGAAGGAAGGAGAGTTCAGGGTGCAGGGTAACAGTAATTGTGCTGGAATGTGATCTTTATCCCTGCATCTCTATCATTTGTTGAAAATACCGTATTTGTCGCTCTATAAGACGCACCAGACCACAAGATGCACCTAGTTTTTGGAGGAGGAAAACAAGAGAAAAAATATTCTGAATCCCAGAAGCCAGAACAGCAAGAGGGATCACAGCATAGTGAAAGCAGCAATTCCTCTTGCTGTTCTGGCTTCTGGGATAGCTGCGCAGCCTGCATTCGCTCCATAAGATGCACACACATTTCCCCTTACTTTTTAGGAGGGAAAAAGTGAGTCTTATAGAGCAAAAAATACGGTATTTTTTTAAAAAAGTTGATTTTTTTTGCTTTGTTTAGGAAGATCCGAGCCAAGACACCCAAGGATTTAAAAAGATCCCCCCCCCCCTTATAACACAAGACTTACCTTCCACTTTAGGCTTAACTTCAGCAACTCGCTCAGCAAACTTCTTTTTAAAATACAAGGACTGCAGCCTTTGCTGGTAATGGTTTATCCTGCAAGAGACGGAAAGAACAAACCTCGAGTTGGCAACTAGTAAAAGATCTGGAGGGAAAGGCCTGTGTCTTGGGTTGATATATCTATAGCTGTGGCTAGTAGCTCAAAACAGGTTTTGAAACCTGAGGACTTGCAGGGGGTACAGGGCTTGTCCTCAAAGGACGTGAAACCACTCCCAAAGGCCGCAAGGGTCAACACTGTTTGCTTAGACAGGCACAGCTAGGGCTCATCCCATGGAAGGAAGGTAACCAGAAATGCAAGGTGGTCAGGCACAAGACCAGTCCAGTTGCAGGTAGTTCCAAAGGTGCAACAGGTACCACAAGAGTCGTCAACAGGCTCATCTCAGCTATCTGCCAATCACCCATTCCCACCACCCTTCTGAGTAATACCCCTCCCCACCTTCTCACTATATAGAAGGATCTGGCAACTTCTGTTTCAGTGTATCTGAAGAAGTGTGCATGCACACGAAAGCTCATACCAAGAACTAACTTAGTTGGGCTTTAAGGTGCTACTGGAAGGAATTTTTTTGTTTAGGTACCACAGGGGTATACTATGTGTATGACAACTGTATGTTTACTTCACTTACTGCTGCGTTAGCCTATGCAGCTTGAGTTACCTGAAATGGGGGAGAATGTTAGTATTTCATGCCCCCGATGCTGCAGATGAGATTGGTGTAAATCACATGCCTGTCTGGGAACAGTGTGGGAATGGAAGACAGTCTTATCTCTTCCGCTCTATGTACTATGTACTGTACTTTTGCTTTGACTTCTGCCTGTTCTTCTCTCGGAGCTGGAGAGAGAAGACGCTGTGACTCCTTTGTCTGTACACGGTGTGTAAATATATACGTAGATTAGCTCTACGATGTCTCACGCTTCTTGCTGTGTTATGCTAGAAGATTAGTGTGCATATATCATTTGATGTATGTCGCTGAAGCACACTGGAGAAGAATAGGAATGCCTTTTCCAGAGCTGGCCATACCGGAGGATGCTCGTATTTCGGGGGCAGCAGAAGGGGCACCCCAGGGCGTTTTTCCAACATGACAGTGCCTGCTGATGTCTAGATTGCCAAAGCCAACCATTTGCAGAAGACATCTCCGTGCCCTTGACCGAGCACGACTTTCAATGGCGTTTACTGCAAGGATCCCTGAGCTTTCCTAGGAGCTAAAACCACCACCCAGACTCCATTGTTACACTGGCTACAGGTCTGGAGACCAAAGTGTGTATCAACCCAACCTTATATTGCCTTGGGCACTTTTAGATAAAGATCTGCCATTTTTGCCAGACTTTTAAGAGTCCAGTGGGTTAAGTCATATGTACTGGCGTTGCTCAGTATGTAACGCAGAGATCGCCAACCTTTTCGGCCCGGAAGCTCTTTGCCCAGAGGCCAGGCACCACGCTGCTGGGGTCACCACAACCATGCTAGAGAATGGAGCACCAGAGGCGGGGGCCTCCAAATTTTAGCTGCTGAAATTTGAGAGCCCAAATTCCGCCACTGCTTTGCACCTCTTCCATTGAGAGTGTGTGCCCAGCCTTGGCATCCAATGGAATATGGGAATGTTTAAGGGGAGGGGGTGTTCAGTGTAGGAGCGGCATAGCCAGTGCAAATGGGAACTGAGCAGGAAGAATAAACAGTGCCTCGTGCGTTGTGGATTTCTGAGGGGATATTTCCTGGGACCTTTCACGGGTGGCATATGAGGCCCCAGTGGCCACAATGTCACCCACAGGCACCATCTTGGCGACTCCTGATTGCAATTCACAATAATTATTGTTATTTTCCCCCAGTTATTGCCTATGTTTTTGCAAACTGCCCTAAGAAGGGGCCACGGACTGCCACGGCCTGCGCTTTCGGCCCAGAGGGCAAGTGCGTTTTCCTGCCGAAAATCACCTGCTCATTTCGAAGAGGAACCTGTCTGCCTTCGCCATTCGGTCCAATTCATGCTTGTGCTCCTCCAGCAGGTCGATGTCAGCTTTCTCCGGAACGAATTTTAGAAGCTGAGAAAGTGGAGGTTGGGGGGGGGGGTTAGGGAGAGAGATAACACTTTAAAACACACTTGCCCCTCTCCTGTGTGGTGAACATCTTCCTTGAGTAGGACAGCCAAAGAGCAGCTGTGAAACTGGCCCAAGGTTTTCTAACATGCCCTGGTGTCCTCCAGATGTTTTGGACTACAGCTCCCATCATCCTATGGGTACCTTATAGGAGACTTGTCCTCATCTGGATCCAGTCAACCAATTATGGAATGGCTGCTTGCAAAGAGGACCATTCCTACTTAACCTGAAGGGGAGGCCCCCACCCAGGGCCGGATTAAGGTTTGATGAGGCCCTAAGCTTACTAGCAGGAAGGTAAACGGCGTTTCCGTGTGCTGCGCTGGTGCTGGCTCGCCAGATGCAGCTTGTCACGCTGGCCACGTGACCCGGAAGTGTCTCCGGACAGCGCTGGCCCCCGGCCTCTTAAGCGAGATGGGCGCGCAACCCCAGAGTCGGACACGACTGGCCCGTACGGGCAGGGGTACCTTTACCTTTACCTTTAAGCTACTGAAGGTAATGGGGCCCTTTATATGTCCAGCTGTCCTTTGTCAACAACAAATTGCCGCTCTTTTTTTGCGTTGAATATAGGCTATATGCTAATTTATGGGCCTAATAGGTATCTAAAGCCATTTGCACATGAAGAACGTAGGCATGCTATATACAGAAATGAGCAAACCAGTGATATTTGAGGGAGCAGGCTAGCTGGCGGGGCCCATGACTTACATCATAGGAGCCTACACAACACAAAAACAGTGTTGCTGCATGTAGGTTTTATTTTATTTGTTTTTTATCTTATATTTTGGAAATGTACATCCAAGTTTTTTTCCTTTAAATTTTTTGGGGGCCCCCAAGAGAGTGGGGCCCTAAGCTATAGCTTGTTTAGCTTATATGTAAATTCGGCACTGCCCCCAACCTGCACTTTAGAAGTGAGTAACTTTAAAAACAAACAAACCCGTGTTTGCACATTTACAGTGGTGCCTCGCAAGATGAAAAGAATCCGTTCTGTGATTCTCTTCGTCTAGCGGTTTTTTCGTCTTGCGAAGCAAGCCCATTGGCGGATTAGCGCATTAGCGCTATTAGTGCTATTAGCGGCTTATCTGCTGATCGGATCAGCTGATAAGCGGCTTAGCGGCTTAGCAAAGGGGGGAGGGAAAAAACCAGCAGGAACTCGCAAGACATTGTCTTGCAAAGCAAGCCCATAGGAAATTCGTTTTGCGAAGCACCTCCAAAATGGAAAACTCTTTCGTCTAGCGAGTTTTCCGTCTTGCGAGGCATTCGTCTTGCGGGGCACCACTGTATAAGGATTCTCCCAACTTTCCAATAATGTAATTGGAGGGATTTGTAGAATTTAGATTTTTTTAAAAATATATATATTAAGATAGAGAATGTGGTTGGGGTTGTGTGAGAGGGACGGAATAATGGCTGTGCAGCAATTGACAGAGGAGGAAAGGCACATAAGACCCACAGAAGTGGGGCCAAGGTTTCCAAGTGTTTTGTTAAACATATTCTCATTTTTTAAAACCACGGCTCTTTTACGTGACTCCAGGCACCCTCACCTGTTCTAGCATATCTTTTGGCAGGTCCTCTTGTTCATCCATGGATAAGATGGCACGCTTGATTTCGTCGTTGGACAATTTTAGCCTGGAAAAGCAACAGTGGGACACCCTGTTAGGCAGGCAGGCCAGACAAGTATCCAAAATCTTGGGGCTCAGGTTCCAGCGTTGGTCCCAGACAAGCCCAGTCTCGTACGTGGAGTTGTATATGGAAGGCAAGAAGGGTGTTCGCCCAAACTGTCCATGCCAGCTATGGTTTTATTCATGTATTGCATACAACTTATATACAGATTGATTGCAAAACCCAACCTTCAAAAGCGATTTACAAAAAGAATAAAACTAACTCTATAAACAGCTTAAGACAGCTGTTTAAAACACTGAGACGTTAATTAAAATATCAGAACGTTTGGCAAGCTAAAAACAGATTAAAACATATGTAAACAGTCTGCATTTCTGGTTATGTAGGAGAGGAATCCTGGGCCAATCCTCACTGTGGTCGTTCAGCCTGGAGACTGAGGTCCAGCTCCGAGGGCCTTCTGGCGGTTCCCTTACTGTGAAAAGTGATGTTACAGGGAACCAGGCAGAGGGCCTTTTGGGTGGTGGCACCCACCCTGTGGAACACCCTCCTGTCTGATGTTGTCAATAATAATAATAATAATAATAATAATAATAATAATGATGATGATGATGATGTTATTATTTGTACCCTGCCCACCTGGCTGGGTTGTCAAGGAGATGAGTAACTATAGAACCTTTAGAAGGCAAATGAAGGCAGCCCTGTATAGGGAAGTTTTTAAATAGTTAATGCTTTATTTTATTTTTATATATGTTCAGAGCCGCCCAGAGTGGATGGCAACCCAGTCAGATGGGTGGTATATGAATAACATTATTATTATTATTATTATTATTATTATTATTATTATTATTATTACTACTACTACTACTGTTACTATTGTTAACAGACCTCTGGGTATAGAGCGGTATATAAACTATTATTATTATTATTATTATTATTATTATTATTATTATTATTATTTTGTATACTGCCCTTCATCAGGAGATCACAGGTCGCTTGACAACACAAAAACACAAAATGAGAACACAAAATGCCTAATAAAGGCAAAAGTGAAACAAATCAATTACCCCCCTCCCACATACAGATAGGTAGCCGTGTTGGTCTGCCATAGTCAAAATAAAAAAATTCCTTCCAGTAGCACCTTAAAGACCAACTAAGTTAGTTCTTGGTATGAGCTTTCGTGTGCATGCACACTTCTTCAGATACACTGAAACAGAAGTTGCCAGATCCTTCTATATAGTGAGAAGGTGGGGAGGGGTATTACTCAGAAGGGTGGTGGGAATGGGAGATTGGCAGATAGCTGAGATGAGCCTGTTGACGACTCTTAATGACTGCAATAGGTCTTACAGGAAAAGGCAAGGGGTGAGAAGGTGAGAAATGGCTTAGTCATGTATAATGAGATAAGAATCCAATGTCTTTGTTCAGACCAGGTCTCTCCATGGTTTTAAGTTTGGTAATGAGTTGCAATTCAGAAGCTTCTCTTTCCAGTCTATTTCTGAAATTCCTTTGTAGTAAAACAGCTACTTTGAGATCTTGTATAGAATGTCCTGGGAGATTGAAGTGTTCTCCTACTGGTTTCTCTGTTTTGTGATTCTTGATGTCAGATTTATGTCCGTTTATTCTTTGGCGTAAGGTTTGGCCTGTTTGTCCAATATAGAGAGCTGAAGGACACTGTTGGCATTTGATGGCATACACAATGATGAGCAATTAAATAGTCCCGAGATGGTATGTGTGATGTTGTTGGGGCCAGTAATGGTGTTGTCCGGGTGTATGTGGCAGCAAAGTTGGCATCTGGGTTTATTGCAGGCTCTGGTGCCAGTGTCCGTGTTAAGTCTGGTTGTAGTATTATTGTGGGTTAGGAGTTGTTTAAGATTGGGTGGCTGTCTGTAGGCAATGAAAGGTCTTCCTCCCAGAGCTTTAAAAGCCTATAGAATGTTAATCTTTTTTTATTAAAAAAAACACAACCTTTACTATATGTAACTGCATCTCTGTGTTTTTATATGGCATATGCTCTATGCATGGTCCTCATATTGTTTGTATAGTTATGTTATTTTGTACATATGTTTAGGGTAAATTGGGGGGAGGGGAATCTCTTTTTTAAAGGATACACTTTTTCCGGTTTTAGAAGTTACACGGGTGGAACTGTGGGTTAAATCACAGAGCCTAGGACTTGCCGATCAGAAGGTCGGCGGTTTGAATCCCTGTGACGGGGTGAGCTCCCATTGCTCAGTCCCTGCTCCTGCCAACCTAGCAGTTCGAAAGCATGCCAAAAAGTGCAAGTAGATAAATAGGTACCGCGGGAAGGCGTCTCCGTGCGCTGCTCTGGTTCGCCAGAAGCGGCTTAGTCATGCTGGCCACATGACCCTGAAAAACTGTCCGGGACAAGCGCCTGCTCCCTCAGCCAGTAAAGTGAGATGAGCGCCACAACCCCAGAGTTCGCGATTGGACTTAACTGTCAGGGGTCCTTTACCTTTACCTTTCCTCCCCCCAGTTTTATTTTTTGTGTCATTGAACCCTCCTTACGATCCCAGCCTGAAAAGTCAGTCGAGAGGGAAAGGGTGAAGGAAAAAAGGAGACAAAAGGAATATTTGCATGCCAAGTGATGACAAGAATCAGAAGTTTGCTGGAATACAGGAAGCTGTAGGGCAAGGTTTCCGAAACTTGGGTCTCCAGCTGTTTTTGGACTATAATTCCCATCATCCTTGACCACCGGTCCTGATAGCTAGGGAAGATGGGAGTTGTAGTCCGAAAACAGCTGGAGACCCAAGTTTCAGAAACACTGCTTTAGGGGAAGGGACACAACATTAGGGGAAGGGGTAGGATAGGAATTCGATTTGATAACAAAGATGGAACCGCACTTTTCTGAAGAGGTTTTGTACATCTCTCCTGGGTGTGGGCCCTGGTGGTGCCCGTCTGCTGTGTGGTCTAGCAAAAGGAATCAGCTGTGTTAGACCTTCGTGGGGCTTTTGAGGTACAGGATAGGCTCAAAACCAGCTCTGTGGGTCCAGGAAAACAGAAAACCTCTGAACGAAAGTGCCTTGGAGAGGCTCTTTGAACGCCGGTGGGGGAAGGAGACGTCTCCCAGTGCCAAAATAGAACAGCCTCAGCTCCGACAATATCATGGGAAAGAGGCCAGCCAAAAAAAGCTATAAGCTGATAACTGAGGGAGGGAGGAGGAGGAGGAGGAAGCCCCCCAGCCCAAACACACAATAATTATCTTTTGTTGGCAACAGCTGCTGGGCGCAGACAGGCAGCGGGTGGAACTGGGTCACGCTGTCGGCCGCAGCGAGGATTTAAGCCCCGAACTTTGTCAATGGGATGTGGCAGCTTGGGAAAAGGGGGTGAAAAGCAAACACGCTGGGGCTTCCCATAGGGGACAGTCTTCCCCCTTTGGCCTCATCCAGGCTCCTTTTAGCTGCTTGAAGAGGAGCAACAAGAAGGCAGAAATGTGTTAGCAAACCGAATAAATCAGAGTTGCACGGGCAGCTTAAATTGGGGGGGGGGGATTCAGTCCAGGGGTTTGGAAAGAATCGTACATCGAAAGAGATTTTTAAAAATGAGGAGGAGGAAGTAGAAAGTGCCTGGACTCCTAAACAGAGACCAGCAGTAGAGACATGGTGAAGGTCAAGGTTGTGCCAGGGACCAGGGAACTGAGCAGTTCCTGAGCCTGGCATGGCTTCTTCTGCCCTGCTTTGGGCTTCTCCAGAATCCATTTTTATGGGTCGTGGGGTGCTGCCATTGGGGGGAGATGGAACAGAAATTTACTTCACTGGGGAAGGGCTATGGCTCAGTGGTGGAGAACTTGCCTGACTTGCAGAACGTGATGGATTTAATCCCGTGCATCTCCTGGGAATGCCCGCTGCTTGAAACCCTGGAGATCTGCTGCCAGTCAGTGTTGGTAATACTAAGCTTGATGGACCAATGGACTGACTCTGGTTAAGGGTTCTTCCTGTGTTTCCATTTTGATCAGCCCTTTGTTCCGAAACATGAGGGCTATCATGTACTGTACAAATGGCGTTTTGGGGGGATGGGCCGTAGCTCAATGGGAGAGCAGCTGTTTTGCATGCAGAAGGTCCTGGGTTCAGTAGAGGGCTTCTGCGTATGTGGCGAAACCCAGAAAAATACTTCTGGGTTTGCCACGTTCGCATCCTGAAGGATACACAACCAGAGGTGTGTGTATCCAGAGGTACCACTGTATATAAAGAGGAATGCAAAAACTTTGCGGAGTATTTGGCAAATAATCACGTGAAAACGTTAGCAGGATTAAGGTAAATTCAGCAACAGCGTAATATATATAAAAAGGAAGATTAAAGGGGAAAGATAACTAAATGCATATATAAGAATATGCAGGAATGGTGGGAAAATCAAAGGAACCAGGGAAGGGGAAGAAGGGAGGACACAAATAGCTGTTTTATTATAAAGTAAGATATGAATGAGGGACACGGGTGGCGCTGTGGGTTAAACCACAGAGCCTAGGACTTGCCGATCAGAAGGTCGGAGGTTCGAATCCCCGTGATGGGGTGAGCTCCCGTTGCTCGGTCCCTGCTCCTGCCAACCTAGCAGTTCGAAAGCATGTCAAAATGCAAGTAGATAAATAGGTACCACTCTGGCGGGAAGGTAAACGGCGTTTCCGTGCGCTGCTCTGGTTCGCCAGAAGCGGCTTAGTCATGTTGGCCACATGACCCGGAAGCTGTACGCCGGCTCCCTTGGCCAATAAAGTGAGATGAGCGCCGCAACCCCAGAGTCGGTCACGACTGGACCTAATGGTCAGGGGTCCTTTACCTTTACCTATGTTTCTATATCAGTTCCCCCACTGACCTCCTAATGAGGGCAGGGATGCTTACAGAAGCACACCTGTCCTGGATGCAAAGAACAGGTATATCTAGCCTGGTCCAGCACACCTGAAGCCCCCGGACGCAGAAGCCATTAGATGGCCATGCGGCGCTTGCATGGAAAATTGGAACGGCAAAAATACTCGCCTGCACGAGACGAAATCTAACATGACCTCACCGTGCAATCATTTCCCCCAGAGCGAGAGAGATAAAATATCTTGCAGGACAGAACCTCTCTCTTTGCTGCATGCCAGACAATATCTGGTTTGCTTTACGAATGTCTAGGATAAATAAGGAGCCTGCTTGCATGCAGAGGTCCTTCGTCAGCTCCACGGTGCGAGGAGAAATGCAGCAAATAATGGCACTGGAATCCCAAAGCTGTGAAATGTGGCTCACAGCCTCCTAGGCAAAAGAACTGCAGGACTGTTTTGTTGACCGCAAGAGCATCCAGAGGTCAAGGTCATCCTCAAGGACAACCCCCCACCCAGACAGGCGAGGCTTAGAGGAAGCCAATGGGGTAGGACCACCCAGTTAGCTTCAAAACTGAAGGAAATGGGCCCAGCCCCCTGTCTACTATAAGGTGACCAGATTTTTTTCCAATGAATCTGGGGACATTTTTCAACTTCCTATTAAATAGATAGGAAGGACAGATCGTGAAGCTGAGGCTCCAAGACTTTGGCCACCTCATGAGAAGAGAAGACTCCTTGGAAAAGACCCTGATGTTGGGAAAGATGGAGGGCACAAGGAGAAGGGGACGACAGAGGACGAGATGGCTGGACAGTGTTCTCGAAGCTACCAGCATGAGTTTGACCAAACTGCGGGAGGCAGTGGAAGACAGGAGTGCCTGGAGTGCTCTGGTCCAGGGGGTCACAAAGAGTCGGACACGACTAAACAACAACATTAAATAGATGGATTTTGTCATATATTTTATGTGAAAATTACCTCTTATTCTATGTTGTGAAGAATTTTAGCAGACCAGTTAACAAAAACCCAATTGGGATGGTGGTTTTATTGCATATGTAGCGACTGTTGTAGGATGATGCCATGGCCTTTGGCTAGTATAATAAAGTTTGTGATGATGACTATGCCACTCGTGAGAGCCAGTGTGGTGTAGTGGTTAAGAGCGGTGGACTCGTAATCTGGGGAACCAGGTTCGCTTCCCCGCTCCTCCACATGCAGCTGCTGGGTGACCTTGGGCCAGTCACACTTCTGTGAAATCTCTCAGCCCCACTCACCTCACAGAGTGTTTGTTGTGGGGGAGGAAGGGAAAGGAGAATGTTAGCCGCTTTGAGACTCCTTAGGGGAGTGATAAAGCGGGATATCAAATCCAAACTCTTCTTCTTCATGTGCTTTTTGTGTCTGTCCCAAGAGGGAAGGGCTGCATTTATAACCACAAAGCTGCAGACCTAACCCCAAAGCACTGGCTATAAAGGTAGGTTACCAGAGTTAAACGAGAATTCATTTGATAGTTGGGTGGTGGAGTATCTGCTTTAAACGCAGAAGGTCCTAATTTCAACCTATGGCATCTCCAGCTACTTGGGACAGACCCCCTGCCTGAATCCCCAGAGAGCTGCTGCCAGCCAGTGTCAACACCATTAAGTTGAATGGACCGGCGGTGTGACTCCGTGTAAGGCATCAAGGCAATTGCAGGACAGGTATAGATGGAAGTACGTAAGATGAGCCTGTTGGCCGGGCTAATGGCCCGTCTTGTCCTGCTTCCTGCCTTCAAAGTGGCCAACCAGATGCCATTGGAAAACCTTTGAGCAGGATTCGAACACAGGAGCACTCGCCCCACTTGCCAGCAGTCAGCATTCAGG
The DNA here is from genome assembly GCF_965112155.1 of Podarcis liolepis. Classification (NCBI taxonomy): domain Eukaryota; kingdom Metazoa; phylum Chordata; class Lepidosauria; order Squamata; family Lacertidae; genus Podarcis; species Podarcis liolepis. The sequence goes on along the minus strand of NC_139554.1, from coordinate 8,451,176 downwards.
CGATTCAGCTTATCATAAGATAAACTGAAATGATGTACATGCGTGGTTATAATTAGCAACGAGGCAGGGAATGTACATCTGGCATTATTTTCTTGTATTGTGTTTGCAGGGATATGTCCTTCAGAGGCCTTCTTCTTTCAACAAGACTTTTAAATGGAGATCTTCATCCAAACTGGTACCTCCATTGGATCTGAATTTATTTTGTGTCTGGTGTTTCAATCTCTCTCTCTCTCTCTCTCTCTCTCTCTCTCTCTGGGTAGTTTTTTAAAAAAAATGTTTTTATATACGCTAATAGCTCCCCACCTACAGACCCCTTGAAAAGTGCTGAGAGTCTTGGTGGACCACTTAATAATTGTTCTGTCCTTCATAATGTGCTTTGCTAGACGCTGTGTGGCTTTTCAATGCAGTTTTACAGACATGTCACAGACCTCCTGAATGAAGCTCGCAGATGACCGGGGGTCTTACACACTCCAGCTTAGGAATTCCTGATATATGCAATTGCTATACCTGTTTCAAACAGCTGACTGATTGTATGTGGGGTTTTTTATAACATTGTAAATCACTTCAGGATGTCTCATGGGAAGAGATGCATAAACAACATTATTTTTTCAGTTGCATGACTATGATGAGTAACAAGCTGAAAACTCCTGCAACAGAAAATCATAGCATTCTGGTGTTGGAAGTCCAAGCCCTTGAAAAGAAGGAACCTTTTTGTCCAATGTGGGTCTCGAACCCACAGCCCCAAGGTTAAGAGTCTCGTGCTCTACCAACTGAGTTATCTGTACAGAAGCAACTCTGAAGCATCCAGCACCTGGGTGGATCAGATGCAATAGTCTTCAACCATTTCAGAGAATAAACTTTAACCCAAACATCCATTTGGGGACTCATTCCTTATTATTATTATTTTTAATAATCTTTTTCTACGGTAGTAGTGCTTCTCCTGCAACCCATCAGCTGAAAACCAGCGGATCAGAGAAAACCTGATTGGATTGCTCCAAAATCTGGAACGAGATTGGTCAAATTTCCCCCTTTGGACTCAAAGGAGCTATTGCACTGTCCATGCGCTAAAACAAATTGCTGTTGCGGTTAGTGAGCAATTGATGTATTGTTTTACGCAATTACGGTTCCAGCTACAGAAAACCATTCAGCTGAGATAGTTGCAAGATTTGCTCCACCTTAAGGCAGGGAGGTTTCAAAGGGAGAAGAATGGCAGAGGTACCTGGAGAGGAGAATATTGCAGTTCTGAGCCCTCCGCCCGTCTATAACCGAAAGCTCCTTGACTTTATGCCGCGAACTGAGGGTGTCGTCCAAAGAGTCTTCTTTCTGCAGGAAGCATGAAAAGAATCCATTAATAAGCAGATGCGCACATCGACGTTTCAGAACTTCCGGAGCATGCCAGCATCGCGAACATCAATCAAGAACCTTTACCGCGACGGACGAGAAAAACCCGGAGCCTGCAACTGAAATACAATCAGCTGTTTCATAAACCAGAATGCTCTTTTGGGAAAAGAAGGGGGGGGGAGCTATTGGTTACAAGTGTATAAATATTTATCCAGATGGAAAGATTTAAGAACCCGCAAGTGTGCGGACAGTGGGGATCATGTAAAGGCTTTCCTCGCGCACACAAATTACGATATTCTATTTGGAACTGTTTGCCTAGTAGCTGGGAAGACTGCAGAGCTCCGTTCAGGAGTTTCAAAGCCCCGTTTCGTTTTTTGAAGGGGTGGCACTGTGGTCTAAACCACTGAGCCTCTTGGGCTTGCCGAACAGAAGGTCGGCGGTTCGAATCCCCGCAACAGGGTGAGCTCCCGTTGCTCTGTCCCAGCTTCTGCCAACCTAGCAGTTCGAAAGCATACCAGCATGAGTACATAATTAGGTACCACTGCGGTGGGAAGGTAAACAACGTTTTGGTGTGCTGTGGCTTCTGTCACGATGTTCCTTTGCGCCAAAAGCAGTTTAGTCCTGCTGGCCACACGACACAGAAAGCTGTCTGTGGACAAATGCCAGCTCCCTTGGCCTGAAAGCAAGATGAGTGCCGCAACCCCATAGTCGTCTTTGACTGGACTTAACCGTCCAGGGGTCATTTACCTTTTACCTTACAGCCTCAAGTCAGTGCCAGAGGTTCAAATCCTTGGCATCGCCAGACAAACTGGAATTGGAAAGATTTCTGCCTGAGACTATGGAGAGATGCTGCCAGCCAGAATAGACAATATTGGCAATATCACGATTCAATATACAGACGCTTTGTGTTCAAAAGGGAACCATCGCATACAAACCTATTTTATACAAAGTCAGAGCACTGGAACCTAAAAGAGACCTCAGCTAACACCAACCAGCTTGGATCCCACAGTCGGCAGGTGAAGTATTGGCCATTACTGGGGGCTGCCTACTTGGTGTTGACCCCCCACTTACAGAGCCTTTTCAGGGATGGCTCCCAATTTGTGGAATGCGCTCCCTGGTGTGTTCTCCCTGTCTCCCTCCTTATTGACTTTTGGAAGGAATCTAAAAACTGAATTTGATGGCTGGAAAGCACATCCTGAAATCACTAAGAGAAATATTTATTTATCTATCTTGTTTTTGATGTGCTTGCTGCCCCGGGCTCCTCTGGGAGGAAGGACGGGATATAAATTGAATCATTGCCATCAATAACACTTCTCCTCCTCTTCCAATATTGTCTACTCTGACTGGCAGCAGGGGGTTGGGCTAGATGACCCTCAGGGGTCCCTTCCAACTCTACAATTCTATGATTCTAGGTCCCTGGGGATGGGATTGAACCTGGGATTTCTTGCTGCCGAGAATGTACTCTATTTTTGTGCTGGGCCCAGCAATGGTACCCTACCATAGAAGACTTTGGGGACAGATCTAGAGGACTTAGGGTGGGGAAATGAAACCTCAATTCAAAAGACAACCAACAAAACATTGAGCTGCAGGCAGAAACATTTAGGATTTTTCACCCACAGTCCCAAAAGCTGAGCAATGCAAATGTGAGATTGATTCAGGAAGTACACAAGGGGCTCTCTGAGACATCAGTGGCTCGTTGAAATGACAACAGCTGTCTTGAACCTTGGATGTTATACCTTGAAATGTGCAAATATGGGGAAATGCCCTGGGAATGCTGCGCAAGATGAAGGGAAGTCCAGTAACCTTGCACATAAATACAAACCAGTAACATAAAATAGAGAGAGATTCGTTCTATCAACACATATGCACACAGTTTCCAGCGCTTGAGTGACCTGCGGCCTCTCTGCCACAAGACACAGCATAGGCCGAGTGCGAAACACACATGTAAGGATTAGAGAATAATAATAATAATAAATTTTTATTTATATCCCGCCCTCCCCAGCCGAAGCTGGGCTCAGGGCGGCTACCAACAATCAAAACAATCCAACATTCTAAAAACATTCATTATAAAATTAATTAAAATCAAATTAATGGCAACCATTAAGCAACATTCTGTGCAGATTGCCAGAGGAGGGGGTCAGGCTGCGCCCTGACCAAAGGCCTGGTGGAACAGCTCTGTCTTGCAGGCCCCGTGGAAAGATGTCAGGTCCTGCAGGGCCCTGGTCTCTTGTGAATAAGGAATAAGTCACTGCAGTTAAGCATAGTCATTTAATTTACTGAACCTGGGAATGCTTAAATGCATTATTGTGTTTAATTCCGGAATGCTCCCCAATAACCCTCGTGCAATTGGTTAAATCTGGTCGCATAGGAGGTATCTTATTACAGTCTTGATTGTTTTGTGTGCGTGTGTAAGTGACTTGACTGCAATGGCCACATCTCCATGAACACTGAGGCAGAGACAGTGTTAGATAACTGTGGCTGAATCTACACAGATATAAAAAATGCTGCGAAAATGCTTTTTTAAAAATGTTGCAAAATATACCGTATATGGGATTTGCCATTAGCTCATTGGCGCCATCTAGTGCCACATTTTTATAATGCACTTAAAGCACACTTAAAACATTATATTTGCAGCTGTATAGCTGAGTCCCTTCTCTTTCAGAGCAATAGAGGAGAGGCGTGCTAATGTTTCTGTGTGAATGCATGTGACAGAAAGAAGTACGAAAGTTGATATTCTCCCAAAGAAGCTGTAAGAAGAAGTCTGCTGGAAGGAGAAAGTGGAGACCTCTCCGAAGGATCTGCATGGCCCGGCTGGGTCATGAGTGGAAAGAGAGAAAGACACCGTTTGTTTGAAAGTTTAAGGAAGAAGCTGTAAACTTCAACTAAGAAAAACTAAGCCCGTGCTTGGATAAGCATGTGAATGCAAATACTTTGCATATATTCTTCATCAGCTGTATGTTCTGCAAGTAAAACATTCTGAATGTTTTAACAAGTGTTCGGACATTGTTTTAATTTCAAGAAATGAGTCGGTATTGCACATGATTTGGCTCCTGAGCTGCAATTTAGCTGCTCTGCCAACAACTACTGACCATGAAGGAAAAACCCCAAATTCAGCTGCGCTGGATCTGCTGAAAAAGAGACAGATCCATTCCTCTCCAGCTACTGCAGCTCTGAGACAAGGAAGTTATTTTATTGAATTTAAAATACACCCAAGGCTACATTAACAGCCTCCTTGCAAGCAGATGCAAACAGGGTGTAGGGTTTTCTTTTTTTACTTCAAAGCACCAGAGCCCACGAACCCCACTTAAGCTTCTGTCCCTTTGAAATAAAACCAATAAAATTTGGGAGTCCAGCGTTTTATCGCTCAAGGGAATTCATTGGAACTCACTCGTTCAACGGAAGGTGGGGTGTTTTTTTGGGTGGGGGCCCAGAAGCACACTTACCTGTCTGGAGTTATTGTTCACAAAGAAGTCCTACAGCCAGAGCAGAAGCATGGGACAGGCGGGAAAAAAGCGAGCAGTTCAGTGGTCACAGCAAAAAATAAACAAACAAAAGGAACAACCACAAAACAAGAGAGAAGAGTCAACAGTGCAGTTGGGAAAGGGTATATTTATATAATTCAGCGGTGCTCTTTTTCACCCCCTTCTTCTCAACCCCCCACTTTGCAAAACGAAACAAGAAAGAAGCCAACAAGCCCCCACAGCTCTCTGGATAGACCAGCTGCGGTCCCGATAACGCAGACCAGGAGACATGGCAAAGTAAACGGAGATTAGCAGAAGGGGTGCACCAAATCAGACAGGCATGCAGAGGCAGAGACAGGCAACAGGCAAGGCAAGGCTGCTTGTTAGGAAGACGCCGTTTCATTTCACCGGTCATGCATATTTGCGCCAACGCGGGGCGGAGAATGGACCCCGCACATGAAAGTAAACAAGCAATTATTCCATCCCCTGGGGGCTTGTCAACGAGAGATGGCCCAGGGTGGCTATGGATTCATTATTTCATGGCGTTCGTGCTGGGTGCTGGGTTGGTTCTTATGCTACGAGGGCAGGGAGGTTGCTGCTGCCTGCAGCGATACCAGAATGGCGAGCATCACGTAGAAGCGCCATGGAAGTAGCACGCAGCCATCATGGCTGGTGGCCTCATCTACCTAATCCCCTGCAAAAACTGTCTTAAAAGTTGGCAGCTGCCCCCGCTTCAAAAGGCAAACGACTCCATCGCGTAACTACGTGCTGGAACCACCATGTGAGGCCCTTAGGCAACCCGCCACGGTCCCCTCTGCCGCCGCAAGGGGACTCCGTGGTACAGCTCACTTCAGACGGAGCCAACCAAGGCTGCAGGCCGCATCCAATTTTGCCGTGGCCTGAATGAGAGTGGCTCCCAGAATCCCCTGCTCCTGTGTCCCTGAGGATTCTGAGAGGAGGAGCACGCTCTCCTTTGGTGTGGTGCACAGGGGGACCAGAGTTGACACACATCACAGATCACCAGGCCCCCTTTCTGCTTGGCTACCAACGCCCCCTGCCCTGTGGCCAGGTGGGAGGTTTGCCATCTTTAGGAAACTCTCTGCATTCTCCTCAGTGACCTGGAGCCCATTGACTAGAGCCAGGTCACAAGGTTGGTACGTGAAAGGAGGCCGCAGAGGTTTTCAGAATGCAGGCAATGGTTAAGGCACGAACACTGCCCCCTCACTGCGCTTTCAGAGCATTTGAAAGGAAAGGAAACTGTTATGTACTGAGTTGAATAGGATCCAAAAGGCAGCAGTCTGATTGGTCCTAGAACAATAGGATTCAGAATGCAGCAGTCTGATTGGTCCTAGAACAATAGGATCCAGAATGCAGCAGTCTGATTGGTCCACAGGAGCCACCCAATCCAGCTCCAGGTGGAAGGGAATCCACAACCTGATTGGCCTGCAGGAGAATCCCAGAATTAGCCAATCACATGGGGCCCATTGTGTAAATAATGTATATAAGGCAAACACTCTGGGGGAACTTCCATTCCTCCTTACCACTATGAGCTGAATAAAGAGCATGAAATCGATTCTCTCGACTCCGAGTATATTTCAGAAACAGGCCAGCTAGAGAAGATTAATCCTTGGCGGCCCTAATCTTTTGTACATTTGGTTTTCAATCTGGCAGATAAACCAAGGTCTTGCTGACCTTGGCGGCTCTGGACGGATGAGTATGGAGACCAGATGAGCAGTTTCTCTGGTCCACTAGATACGAAAGCTGCTCACAGCTCACAAACATGATATGCCCACTTGCGCTGGCCCCATCTGGAGTGCACCTGAATTGCGGGCAGCGCAGGACATTTTCCTATCCAAGGCAGAAAACTCAAATGGCTCTGTCCACTTTCACTGGGCATGATCCCACTGGGCATGATTCCCTGAGAGGTTCTCTTGCGCAAGTCCCACTGAAACCAACAGGAGCTGCATAAATGCCCCTCTGTCCCAGCCAAATTCTGCAGTGTCCTGGAAGAGGTGGCTCGTAGGAATGAGCTGCCATCTTAGATTTTCTCTGTATATGGGTCTTGGCAGCTCTCCAACCCCCCCAACGCTGAACTTTGCTGAGATATGCCAACATTTCCAAGGTTAGGTAAATATCCTTTACAGAACTGGGACGGAACAGAATGTTAGTTATTGTTAAGCCCATTATACGAGATTATAGGAGGGTAAACGAGTTTGGGTTACAAAGAGTTTTTCAAACCACCAAAGTAAGTTTGGATTTTGTCCCAATACCCAGGGGATCACTTTAACAACTTGTGCGGCTGAGTAATCACTGCAGGAAAACAAAACCATGGATGGTTTTCTATTGCAGTTTACAAAGCATCTCCATATTTAGAGAGGCCTGTTTTCAGTATCAGAGAACCACCATGCAGAGGTTATTTGAGTGATGATTAAGACCATAAAAAGAGATTTTGGGGGGATCGGGCTACTGGGTCCTTCATCCTATTATTGCAGGGGCCACCTGGTTGCATCAAACGGAAGTCTGCCAAGCTTGCCACCGTCTCCCACGCTCTGAGTCTCAGCTTGGAACCAGGGACCCATTTCTTAGCAAACTATACTATCGTAAGCGGAAAGTGGCCTTTAATTGCGCCATTAGCTTGAAATGCCACAGAAGATGGATGCCAGCCCTCGTCCCATTTCTCATTAGCGGATGGTTCGGGGGCAAAACACTTTGCATCCATCCGACTGGAGGGAGAAGAAAAAGGAAGGCGCTCTTCGGGAATAGCGGGTCAAAGCACGGCGGAAGAACGCTGCAAGCGCTACAGAAATGACTCATAAATTCAGTTCCACCGAGATGGCTCTATGCACACAGATATGCAGCCGGCAGCTTTATTGCTTTTGCAGTGTCAGAAGAGAGGATCTTCAAATATATGCACTGTGCAGGGTGGCAGCCTAATGAAAGTGAGATGCACTTGGCATCATTCAGCCCGTAAAAACTAAAAACAAAAAACCACCTTGTAATAACCAAGGAGAAACGTATATGTTACTGATTCCCTCTGCCCCCATTTTCAGGCTACGTTGGGTTGCTAATAACTGCACAGAAACAGAATTGTTGCTCTTTTAATATTGCACCTTCCCAAACAACTGCTATTTGCTGCGCTTGATTTTACTACCACGTTTCTCTGGGGGAGGAAGAGATCGTGGCAAGGCAGTTCAGCAGTGGGGAACTTGTGCCCACCCTAGGATGGTATTGGGCTTCAGCTCCCATCAGCCCCAGCCTACTTGGGAGCTGATGGGAGATAAGAGGACAAAAGAACCTGGAAGGCCGCAGGTTCGTTTTATATACACTGCAGGGCCTTTTCCGGGGTGGCCCCTACCGTCAGGGAATCCACCTGCTTTAGTGCTGCTTAGGACATTAAAAGCAGCACAAATGACTCATGTTTTCTTCTCTGCTTCAAGGGTGAGGTTCCAAAGAGGGGCAGGAACAGATGCCCTCTCAGTACAAGGGCAGAATGCAAATAATGACTCAGAAAAGGGAGCATGTCTGAAAGCGGCCCTTATCCCAAGGCTTCCAGATTTGCCGTGCAGCTCATGTTTAATCGGCTGGCGGCCAGTGTCGTTTCTTATGGTTTCCATTTTTTGCTTTTGTTTCACTTGCGTTGCTTTATTGTGATTCTCTCCCCCCCCCCCCCCAGAAGCACTATGAACACAACGTTAAGTAACAGCAGAGAAGCAACTCCTTGCATTGGGATCGACTGCACCTGAAAGTACTTCAGTTTGGATCGATCGTGACCACACGCAGTATACGTGGTGTTGGTGAACTGTGAGAGAAATGGACGCATTTCAGCTATGGCGTCATTGAAATCAGGCATGTTTTATTGGTCTAATGCTGCTCCACTGTGTTTTAATATTCTTGCCATCCCTCTGAACGGGTGCTGTTAAGCTTACATAAATGTAGAACATTACAGTGGATGCTTGGGTTGCGAACATGATCCATGTGGGATGCACGTTTGCAACCCGTAGCATTCACAACCTGCGTCTGCACATGCGCGGGTTGCGACTCGGTGCTTCTGCGCATGTGCAAAGTGCTATTTAGTGCTTCTGCACATGCGCGACTGCCGAAACCCAGAAGTAACCCGTTCTGGTACTTCCGGGTTTCAGCAGTCCCCAACCCAAAAAAATGCAACCGGAAGTGGCTGTAACCTGAGGTATGACTGTATAAGTTCTGATAAGAACAGTTTAAGGCAACGGAATCACACGGCTGAGGCTTATTGTTGTTTTTATTTTGATTAGGTATTTTGTGGATTTATATTTTGATTTTATTCTGTGAACTGCCCTGAAACCTGCAGGTATAGGGCGGTATATAAATTCAATGACTAAATAATAATGATGATAATAATAATAATTTTAAAAATCCCTAATGATGCACGGCCAGGAATGTTAATGCCTTTCAAGTTCAAAAGCTATATGGAAGAGGCTGTTCTTTCATTCCCTCTTGCTATGAGGACAGATTTTTGTGGACAGAAAGTGGCTCAGGGCCAAACCTCCCAGCCCCTCTCTAGCCCTGTAAATAAGCAAGCATGGATGTATTTGTTATTACAAGTGCAATAGCCCTTTTCTGATGTTCATGGCAATCTTCCCTATGCAAATATTTACAAATTCAGGGGGAAAGGACTTGATTCACCCCAGTTCTGGCTCAGGCGCAAAGGCAAAATGAGACCCACCCCAAACTAATTTGCAGGGGGGAGGGCCGCCTACCAGAAGTGCGTAAGCAAAGGGCCCTATTCATTTATTTAAAAGATCTACCGTATTTTTCGCCCTATAGGACGCACTTTTCCCCCTCCAAAAATGAAGGGGAAATCTGTGTGCGTCCTATGGGGCGAATGCAGGCTTTCACTGAAGCATGGAGAGCGAGAGGGGTCGGTGCGCACCCCTCTTGCTCTCCAGGCTTCAGGAAGCTATCAGCAAGCCTGGGGAGCCCGCGGGAGTTCCCACAGGGCTCCCTAGGCTGCGGATAACAGCCTGCTTCCCAGAGCGCGGGGCGCGCTGGAAGCAGAGCGCCCGGCACTTCGGGAAGACATTCGCAGCCTGCTGCACGGAGCGCAGGGAGCGCTGAAGCAGAGTGCCCCGCGCTTTGGGCAGACATCGGGCAGCCCCACAAGCTCGGGGGACAGCGGGGAGGCGCAGCACCGCCATCCCGCTGTTTCCCGACCTGGTTTGGATTCCCCGACCTGGTTTGGGGGGGGAAATAAAGGAAAAAAATTCCCTTTATTTCCCCCCAAAAAAACTAGGTGCGTCCTATGGGCCGGTGCGTCCTATGGGGCAAAAAATACAGTATATCCTTCCTCCTGGATATGATCTTTACGAAGACCACTACCAAAATATAAAAATAAAAAGTAAACTACAAAGTAATAAGAATAAAAATGTGCACCCCACCACTGAGACCATTCCATTATAACTATACAGCCTCCCAAAATTTCAACACCTCTTGCGATGGTTTGACCCCTTTCCATTTTAACAGTACAAATTCTACAAAGACCTTCCATACCTCCTCAAAATCATTTCTCCTGCATATTCCCCGTCTTACCTTACTTGCACATGTTAATTTATCATTCGTAGCTATATCCCACACTCATCCCCAACACAGCACTGAAAATCCTGTGCTCAGAGGCATCTGCCTTTGACGCTGTTTCTGAGTCCACTAATACCGCACATTTGCATTCCTCCTCTTTGCCAGAATTCTTAGATTACCAGGAGAATAAAGAGAGCCTAGTTATACGTCTACGGATCCACCTAGATTTGGATGTCAAGATGTTGGTGCCAAATATTTTGACTGCAGAGGCAACGGAAAGCACTTTTCTTAAAGGTTGCTTTCTGTTGCAGTAGTCGGTGAGTCATTAGAAGTTGGAACACACTCTCCGCCCCGCCCCGCCCCACCTGGGTGTATGTGTGCTTAAATCATGACAATGTGCTATAAATATTTCAAGTCGAAATTGTTGGGGGAATTTAAGCAATCAAAGCAACCCAGGGCATTAGAATTCAGCTCAGGGACTGGAATGCTGCCAGAGTCCGCTGGAAGTAAGAGCTTCTTGAACAATAAAACTGAGCTGCGTAAAAGCACAGCAGGAGGAAGGGGTGGGATGCTTCAGACATGATCAAGGTAAGTCAAAGAACTGCTCTGTTCTGCCTTGGTCGGACCACACCTGGAGTCCTGTGTCCAGTTCTGGGCACCACAATTTAAGAAGGATATTGACAAGCTGGAAGGTGTGCAGAGGAGGGTGACCAAAATGATCACGAGGCTGGGAACCAAGCCATATGAGGAACAGTTGAAGGATCTAGGTATGTTATCCTGGATAAGAGGAGACTTGACATATGAGAGCCACCTTCAAATATCACATAGAACACTGATGGCCAAACTTGCCCCTCCAGCTGTTTTGGGACTACAGTTCCCATCATCCCTGACCGCTGGTCCTTTTAGCTAGGGATGATGGGAGTTGTAGTCCAAAAACAGCTGGAGGGCCAAGTTTGGCCATCACTGACACAGAAGATGGAGCAACCTTGTTTCCTCCTGCGCTAGAGGCTAGGACTCCAACCAATGGCTTCAAGTTACAAAAAAAGGAGATTCCATCAGGAAAAACTTTCTGACAGTAAGAGCTGTCTGACAGTAGAACAATCTCACTTGGAAGGTGGTGGGCTCTCCTTCCTTGGAGGTTTTTAAGCAGAGGTTGGATGGACATATGTCATGGATGCTTTAGCTGAGATTCCTGCATTGCTGGGGGCTGGACTAGATGGCACTCGGGGTCCCTTCCAACTCCACAATTTTACAATCCTAGGACCAGTATCCCCCTATCCTTCTGGTGTCTGTAGGCAATATGGGACAGCAGGGGTCATTTTGTACCCCATTAGATTAATACTGAGGGTGGGGGGAGAACCCCAATCATAAATATCAACAGATTCTGTGGGGTGAGGGTTTTTGTTCTTTGCTCAAGGTGATTTTCATTTGCAGAATGAAAACTGGTAATGGCAAGAAGAAGAGGAGGAGGAGTTTGGATTTGATATCCCGCTTTATCACTACCCGAAGGAGTCTCAAAGCAGCTAACATTCTCCTTTCCCATCCTCCCCCACAAGAAACACTCTGTGAGGTGAGTGGGGCTGAGAGACTTCAGAGAAGTGTGACTGGCCCAAGGTCACCCAGTAGCTGCATGTGGAGGAGCGGAGACGCAAACCCGGTTCACCAGATTACGAGTCCACCGCTCTTAACCACTACGCCACACTGGCTGAAATTTGGGGACAGGAGACAATAAATTAGGAGACTCACATTGCACACCTGCTTCTGTGCTAAATATATTTCAACCCACCTTCTTGGAAGCTGCCAAGTATAAAGGCAGCCTTGTACCTGCACTTTACCTTTTGCCAAACACTCCTCAACGGCTTCATACCTGTAACCATTTCTCCATCTCCCAAGCATCAAGACCCGCCTCCCTCAACCTGGCGCCTTTGAACTATAGCCCCCATCACGCCCAGACCCAGAACATCCCAAGATCACCAGGCTTGTGCAGGCTGATCAAGAGCGATGAAGACCGAAAGGTGCTCTTTTGGACTTCAGTGCTTGGTAACTCTTGACATCTGATCTTGCTCCTAAGACGGTGGGTCATCCTTCCCTAGATTAGCATCAGGAAGAGATTAAACTTGCACCTTCTAAAGAGCTTACTGGTTGACGCTGCTTCTTCCCTGAAACTGTGTCTGAGTCCTCAACCTTCAGAGCACCAAAGGATTATTTCACCAGACTAGACAAAGCTGATTATTCTTCACATAAGCATCAGTTCCTCCTCTATACTCTGCTGTCGTTTACTTACACACAGAGACACACTTCCTTATCTACGCTTCAGATTCAAGGAATGAAACCAGGGAACCAGGCAGAGGGCCTTCTCGGTAGTGGCGCCTGCCCTGTGGAACGCCCTCCCACCAGATGTCAAAGAGAAAAAGAACTACCAAACTTTTAGAAGATATCTAAAGGCAGCCCTGTTTAGGGAAGTTTTTAATGTTTAATAGGTTACTGTATTTTAGTGTTTTGTTGGAAGCCGCCCAGAGTGGCTGGGGGGACCCAGCCAGATGGGTGGGGTATAAATAATATATTATTATTATTATTATTATTATTATTATTATTATTATTATTAACCCTCTCTTCAAAACTGGGATGGGGAGCCTGTGGCCCTTGAGATACTGCTGGACTACAACTTCCATCGGGACACGGGTGGCGCTGTGGGTTAAACCACAGAGCCTAGGACTTGCCAATCAGAAGGTCGGCGGTTCGAATCCCCGTGACGGGGTGAGCTCCCGTTGCTCGGTCCCTGCTCCTGCCAACCTAGCAGTTTGAAAGCACCTCAAAGTGCAAGTAGATAAATAGGTCCTGCTCCGGCGGGAAGGTAAACGGCGTTTCTGTGTGCTGCTCTGGTTCGCCAGAAGCAGCTTAGTCATGCTGGCCACATGACCCGGAAGCTGTACGCCGGCTCCCTCGGCCAATAAAGCGAGATGAGCGCCGCAACCCCAGAGTCGGTCACGACTGGACCTAATGATCAGGGGTCCCTTTACCTTTACCTTAACCTTTACAACTCCCATCATTCCCAGAGCCTTTGGACATACTGGCTGCAGAGGCTCATGGGAGCTGCTGTCTAGCAACACCCGGAGATCCACAAATGGCCTACCTTGGATTTAAAAGAAATCCAAACCAACAGTCTGTGCACATGGATTCCTAAGCAAGGAAACAAAACAAGCAAGCAGGTCGCAAACCAGTATAGAGTGCAAGTCTACCTGCAAATGCAAACCCGAGAGAAAATCTATACAGCTTTCTGTAGCGTGCTGCGGATATTTCGCCTAATTTTTAAAGCTTTTGTGTGTGCTTATATGACAGGCGGGTGCACACGACTTTTCCTTTTTTTAGGTGAGCATTTTGACTGCACAGGAAAAACGCAGGCGTATCGAAGCAAAGCCGCTGGTGTTACTGGGCTGGTCCCTGCAAACACGGCCGCTTGAGGTCCAGTTCAGACTTCACGTGAGAAATCAGCACTGCGACGTATCAAATGGAGACACCGGTTTGCAAACACTGCGTTGGGAGAGGCACGCAGCAAAGGATCTCTTAAGGAGCTTTGATCTTTCACAGCTCCCTGTCGCAGCACCTCCTGTGTTTACAAGCTGGCGACAACGGTGTACGCAGAGACCTACTTGCGACACAGTGTGCATTGCCCAGGTGTGTCCTTAAGGAGAATATAAATAGCCTTCTGCACAGCTATTAGGATTAGTCTTCAATAGGAAAAAGAAGAAGTGCTCTTCCCTTTGGCTGCCTGAGAATGTGAGAGAAGAGCCCTGGGGACAGTCGCTGGGGATACTTGCATTGGGAAAAAAGAAAGCATTTCCTTGTCAGAAGTGTACAGACCCACATGGCAGCTTCCTTACCTATTTCGCTTGATGCATTGACACGAAACACATGTTTGCACAATTACCACGTCTACACAAGACTGTGTGTGTGTGGTTTGTCCAGCGTGAAAGTGCTTTATATGTAGCAAAATGTGTGAGAGGGTGCATTTGGAAATGTGGATTTCACAAACTGTGTTTGTGTGTTGTATACATTCAGAGCAGGAGAGGGGGCTTAGATGCCTACAACTGGGAAATTTGGTGACTGTGGGCCGGTTGAGATGGCAGAGCAGTCTCTGCTCATTCTTGACTTTCTGGTTTAATCAGCAACTTCTTTGCAGATTGATTCTTGGGTGCCGAGCTGTTCGACAGTGGAACGGGCTCCCTCGGGAGGTGGTGGACTCTCCTTCCTTGGAGCTTTCTAAGCAGAGGTTGGATGACCATCTGTCATGTGACGCGGCAGCTAAAAAAGCCAATGCAATTCTGGGCTGCATCAATAGGAGTATAGCATCTAGATCAAGGGAAGTAATAGTGCCGCGGTATTCTGCTCTGGTCAGACCTCACCTGGAGTACTGTGTCCAGTTCTGGGCACCACAGTTCAAGAAGGACACTGACAAACTGGAACGTGTCCAGAGGAGGGCAACCAAAATGGTCAAAGGCCTGTAAACGATGCCTTATGAGGAACGGCTAAGGGAGCTGGGCATGTTTAGCCTGGAGAAGAGGAGGTTAAGGGGTGATATGCTAGCCATGTTCAAATATATAAAAGGATGTCACATAGAGGAGGGAGAAAGGTTGTTTTCTGCTGCTCCAGAGAAGCGGACACGGAGCAATGGATCCAAACTACAAGAAAGAAGATTCCACCTAAACATTAGGAAGAACTTCCTGACAGTAAGAGCTGTTTGACAGTGGAATTTGCTGCCAAGGAGTGTGGTGGAGTCTCCTACTTTGGAGGTCTTTAAGCAGAGGCTTGACAACCATATGTCAGGAGTGCTCTGATGGTGTTTCCTGCTTGGCAGGGGGTTGCACTCGATGGCCCTTGTGGTCTCTTCCAACTCTATGATTCTATTTGTTCCAAGTACAATTCAAAATGTTGGTGCTGACCTTTAAAGCGCTGAACAGGCTCGGTCCAATATACCTGAAGCAGCGTCTCCACCCCCATCGTTCAGCCCAGACGCTGAGGTCCAGCGCCGAGGGCCTTCTGGCGGTTCCCTCATTGTGAGAAGTGAGGTTACAGGGAACCAGGCAGAGGGTAGTGGCGCCCGCCCTGTGGAACGCCCTTCCCATCAGATGTCAATTTTTAAAAGACATCTGAAGGCAGCCCTGTTTAGGGAAGTTTTTAATATTTAATGCTGTATTGTTTTTAACACTCGATTAGGAGCCGCCCAGAGTGGCTGGGGAAACTCAGCCAGATGGGCGGGTGTAATGTTTCTAAGGGGTTGCTCGTGTGTAAGCAGGTGCCTATCTCCCTGGCTGGGTGCAAACACCTGGCTGGGCTGCCAAAGTGAACCTCTTCTGTCCGGACAGCCACTCACCCGTGGCTGACTCAATCACTGGCAGAATCTGTGAGTGGGCGTTTCTTAAACTTCTTCCAGCAAAGAAGTTCTTTGACGCCTAGTCTCCGCCTACCCTCTCTGTGCAGGGAGGGCGTGGGCAACGGAGGACCCCTACTCTCCCCGCTGGTCCCAGGCAAGGAGTCATGGGACCGCCTCGCCGCTTCCCCCACCTGCCCCCCTTCTCTACTGGTGCTACGCTGATTCTCTTCCCCAGAAGATGGGCTGCTCCTCCCGAACCCTGGACGCTCTCTGGAATCCCTTTGGCTTTTGCGCTCCCCCTCCAGTACTGAAGGCAGTTCCCTGACAGCGGGGTATAAATAATAAATTATATTATATATATATATTCTATTATAACTTAGTCATTGTGGCTGGTATCCACTGAATAGTCTCGTCCTCCATGCCTTTGCCCAATCCTCTTTTAAAGCCACCCAAAATGGTGGGCACCACTACTTCCTGAAGCAAGTTCCACAGTTTAACTATGCATCGTGTGAAGAAATGCTTTCTTTTATCTGCTGTGAATCTTCCAACATTCCCCTTCTACGCTTGGGCCCAGTGTTCTCCTCTTTCTCTACACAAGACATAATTTTAGACAACACGATCAAATCTCTTCTTGTTTTCCTTTTCTATAAAGTAGAACGCGCCAAACAACTTACATTGCGACCAGTTCAGAGAAATTACAAACGGCTAAGAGAATAAAGTTGTCATTCAGATACGCAACTGAAAACGTATTCTCGAAATTGGGGGTGCGCAGGATGATTCCCATGCAGTTAAATCTGTGGTTAGTTTTTAGCCATTCCCAGCAATGTTGTTACTCGTCCCTTGAGCACAGCATGCATTGCCTCTCAAAATGCTGTCACGCGGCACACACTTCTCCCAAGACCTCCCCTGTCAGGCTAAGTGCCCACCATCAAAATCACAAACACGGACATGCCCAGAGGCGTTCAGTTGACAGGACGAATTAAAATGGTGTTACACAAGTAAATGAAGGATGGTAAAAATAAAAGCCAAAACGTTGCGTTCCAATGATCACCCGACGGAGGCGGTTTTGGACCATCTTACAAAACACACGTTGGCAGTACTCTACCTGCTGCCTTTGGTAAGCGGAGAATGTCCTCTCAAGGTCTTCCAGATCTAGCACCTTGAACACCTTTGCGTCATCAATGCCAGCCCATACGGTGCCTTCCAGCTTGTTCTGGGAAGAAGGGAAGAGGATGGGTTAAGCACCACTTATCCCATACAAGCCGCCATTTTGTAAACTGAAACCATACGCTATAAACTTATGGACTATGCAGAAGTGGCGAAACTTACCGGAAGAATAAGAAATCAAGATAACAAACTTTTTATAAAAGAAGGGAAATGGTCTATTGCATATTTACGGATAAACTGTAAACAGATAAAAACACTGGCAGGATTATTGTAATAACCTGCAGCTACATAAGAGTAAATATTTAAAGAAGATAAATAAATGAGTAAGTTAAGCTAATTTGGATATGCAGAAGATGTTAAAAATAAATTTAAGGAACCGCAGAAAGAGGGGGAAGGACGCCAAGTTTTAAAATGTCAAAATGATTGTAAAATCAATGAAATGTATATATCTGAAAAGTATAAATATATATATATTTAAAAAGAAACCATATACTATGGGAACAGAGTACCTTGTCAAGGTCACCTTTGCCTTAACACACAAATTTGGGTGGATTTGCCAGAGAGGGATGAAATGTCTCTCTCTCTCTCTCTCTCTCTCTCTCTCCCCAGAATAGTCCATTTAGTCCAGAATTCTGCTTCAAGCAGAAGACAGCAGGATGCCACAGGGAAGATGGCGGCCCCAAAGCCCAACTAGTCCAGCACCCTATTCTCACAATGACTGCCAAGATCCCTGTGGGAAGCCTTCAAGATGGACCACAGCTTCCACCAGCCCCAACCAACATGGCTGTGCATGGCTAGGGCCGATCGAAACACCTGGAGGCCACCAGCCAAACTACAAGTTGACGATGGCCACAGAGGAGGACCACACAGCCAGAAGCACTGATTCACACACCGTGGAAGAAGCTCCTTACCTCAGGCAACTTGGACCAGTTGAAGGACTTGAGAGCGTTTGTGGGCTGCGGGATGTTTTTCCTCTTGAGCCCTGATCCCAAGGGTGCTCCTGGGGCTGGGGTGAGGCCGCCAAGCGGAGGTGGCCCTGGTGGAGGAGGCGGTCCACCGGGAGGCGGTGGCGGCGGAGGCGGTGGTGGGAGGACCCCGCCAGGAGGTGGTGGTGGCGGAGGGACCGGGAGAAGAGAACCTATGGAAGCTGTTGGTAAGGGGCCCCCAGGAGCACCTGGTGGCAGAGGGGGCCCCCCTGGGACAGGAGCGCATATTGCTCTCTGGAAGAAAAAGAGGGGAGAGAGAACATACGGTCACTGCAAGGAACCTGAAAAATATACAGTCATACCTCGGGTTACAGATGCTTCCTGTTGCATTTTTTCGGGTTACGCACCCGCCGAAACCCGGAAGTACCGGGACGGGTTACTTCCGGGTTTTGGGGGTAGCGCATGCGCAGAAAGGCTAAATCGTGCTTTGTGCATGTGTAGAAGAACTGACTCGCAACCTGAGCGTGTGCAGACGCGCCACTGCGGGTTGCAAATGTGCATCCCACACGGATCATGTTCGCAACCTGAGCGTCCACTATATAAGGAAGTTAGATGGCATTCAGCCTACCAGTGATGGATCCAAAAGACAAATTGCCAGGGAAATTGAAAATGAAGAAGAGAAGCAAGGTTTGACGTAGAGAAAGTGAGGAATCTCCACCTTGTATTTGGGATGTGAGGGATAGCAGCAACAGGGAAAGGAAAGTGGGGAAGAGGTTCCTCAAGCCCAAGGGTGAAGAAGCTATGGTTCTCTAGATGTTGCTGGATTACAACTCCTTGATCATCCTTGATCATGCCAGGAGGAGCTGACGGGAGTTGACAATCCTACAGAATCTGGAAGGCACTGTGTTGACTACCCCTGCCCTAGCTTAGCTCCTTCCCCCATAATGTCTAATTTATCCCAAAATTGCAAGGAGTGCAGAAAGCTAGTTTAGAAAATCATGCTGGGGCTGTCAAAGATGCTGTGAGAAAACTCTTCTGTTTTAACAGAGGACATCTCCGGTGGCTTTCCTTCACTACTGGATAACCTTAGCTTCTCTGTCCGTATAGAGCATGGCTCCTGGGATTGATGGCACAGCACCCAGCGGCAAACCTTGGCTGACTGCTGGTGTGAGCCTGTCCTCACTGAAGTCAAGGGGCAAGGGTCCATGCTATACGAAGTCTCCTTCACCACTGGGATCCCATAGCAAAATAATGCACTGCTCCACAATCAGTTGATATTCCTGAAATATACTGGATGCCCAACGACACCAAGGAATTACCACCTTCTCCTTCACAGAAGTGTTCAACTTTGGGCCCCTAGATGTTGTTGGACTACAACTCCCATCATCCCCAGGCAGATTAACCAATGCTAAGTGTTGGCGAGAGTTGTCAACATCTGAGGACTCAAGGTTGAAGAACGCTGCAAAGCTTAGAGCAGCTTATATTGTGCTCTTTGTTGACTCTCATCAAAATCCACCCATGCTTATCTTCAGCAACGCTACAAAACTGGGTGATCCCAGACTATCCAAGGTAGTGCCGCCATCTTAAATTCTCCTCTGAGAAAGCAAGATCTTAGCTGGAGTCTCACTCAGGCAAAGATACGAGCACCCGACTTTGGCCTCTTTCTCCTCTCAGTGACGAGAAAGGTCTTTGACCTTTCTGTATCAAGTTCTGTAGCTGAACCTTTTCTTTCATAAAACCAGTCTTATAGGTTCAGGGGGTCAGTTTAGATAATGTCCACAGGTGGTCCTGTATCTGTGAGGTTAGCATTTACAGGAGGAAACATGCTAAACCAGTCAAACCAGTTTCTTTGTTAAGGTAATGCCCGTAGCCGCTCACCTACCCACCACCGACATCTTAAAGAGTGAGCTCTGTTGCCATAGAGGCAAATGGGCGGGTCTCTTCCTGCCTCACCTGGCTGGATGCCAGGACATCCTAGGATGGGGAACAAAAGGTGAAGGGATCTGTGCATCTATGAGTTGGGTTGATGCTGGAGACACAGAGACTTGTAGTGCTCTGTCCTGGCCCCAAATTACCCTGGAAACCTAACGGGGAGGCAAGATCTGCTGGTGTGTTAATGCAGTGAACCCCTCCCTCCTATGCTCAGGTTGTGTATATGTGTAAATGAAACCATATACCCTAAAGACACCACAGTCTCCATTGACCTTCGGTCCAAGGAAACTGAACCCAGGGGAAACATGGGAACCTCTGGAGTGTCTTGCTGCTCGGAGACTGGGATTGTGTGCGACACTAGCTAATGGCGAGATCTGGCTCAATCCCACGTTAGATGGCCTCACCCTGCTCAGTTCGTGGATCTGCGCCGTGAGGTCTGCCACTTGCTGCTTGACTTGTTTATGCTCTGACAGTTCTTTTTCCAGCTTCTCCTTCATCTTATTCAAGGTCTGCATCATCTCCTCTTTTTCCTGGGTCTTGACGTCACATTCCCGCTCTTTCTTTTCCAGCTTCTGCTGGAGCTCGTGATGTTCTTTGTGATAAGAAAAAGGGACGGGAGATTAAACTGTTTGAAAGGTCAGTATTGTCAACACTGGCTGGCAGCAGCTCTCCAGGGCTTTAGAGAGGGGGCATTCCTAGCCACCTTCTGCAATCCAGAGCTGATGTTCTGCCACTGAGCCACATGCCCTCTTCAAGCTTCTGATTTCCTGCTGCCCCTGCTCCTGATTCTTTGACTTTGCTCCCTTCTTGATAAGGATTACCTCAGGAAGTTGTGAACTCTGGTTCCTCCCACCCACAAAAAGACCACATCTCCCTCTGAGAAATGCTCAAGGAAGGTGAAACTGTTTGTCTGTGTAGCAGATGTCTGGATTATGGCCAAAGGGAATAAACTTGTGTCAACTAACCAATTGCCTCCAACGCCACACTATAGAGGTTCTAACTTCCGTACTCCTCAACCCCAATGTTTATAGACCAGCTCCACACGACCCTCAAAGCTCAGGCTTACTATTTAACCTGTTCTAACTCCTGTCCACATGGCTAGGAGGAATCTGGGCCTCCCGCCTCCATTATGTCACTTCCTCTCACAACCATAAAATGCAACGATTCGCCTTAACCAGAGTGAGGCCACAGCTGCATCTAGCTTAGAACCCCAACTGAGGTTGGCTCTCCACACCTTCAAGCATATTTTTTTCTCCCACCTGAGTCCTAGCTGCCCAAGATCCTTTGAACCTGGCGCCTTAAGCAAACCACTCTACTATTTCCCCCTGTGGTCCTTTCTCCTACATATGGTATGCTTCACCAAAGGCCTGGTTGTCATGGTAACCCTTCATGGATGGATGGGGAACGCAAGGCCCTGCTGCTGGACTCCAGCACCCATCAGCCCCAGTCAGCATCACCAGCAGCCTTGTAAGATGGGAACTGGAGTCCACCTACACCTCAGAAGGCCACACCTTCCTCATCCTTGATCTGCTTTACCATACACCTATCCTTCTGGTTTAGGCCGGAATGTTTATTTTTCACCAGTCACCTTTTCTCATCTTTTCCGCTTGTTCTTTCCATTGCTTCACTTCATTTTCATTAACCAGCCTAGAAAGAAAACAAACCACGAAAACAATAAGCACCACATACAATAGGAAACGAGGATTAAGGAAAGCCTGAGGTTTTTACCTATACACATTTGCTCAATTTGTCCATTTCCCTCCCACAAGAGCTTCTATAATGGCAATGTTTTGCGTCTGGGTCGCTAGGCCTAAGGTTGGGCTCACTCGGTATTGCCAGGTTATTTTCCAGGAGCATTTAAGACAGCCTTTCTCAACCTGTGGGTTCCCAGATGATGTTGGACTACAACTCCCATCACCCCTAGCTAGCATGACCAGTGGTCGGGGATGATGGGAGTTGTAGTCCAACAACATCTGGTGACCCACAGGTTGAGAACCACTGATTTAAGAGATTAGGAGGAAATCTAGACGCTTTCTAGACCAGTGTTTCCCAACCGGTGTTCCGCGGCACACTAGTGTGCCGTGAGACGTTGGCTGGTGTGCCGTGGGAGGGAGGCGGGCGAGTTGGGCGGTGAGAGGCAGCGGCGGCAAGGATCCGCGTCGAGCCGGGGGCGGCTCCGCGGTGGTGGTGCCGAGGTTTCTCTCTCCATTCTCCCCTCACACACACACACAGGAAATAACACAGGATCAGCTGACAGGACCCAGCCAATGGGGCGGCGGCGGGGCAGCACGTGCAAAAGGGAGGAGCACGAGACAGCGGACGAGGAGGAGGCCGGCATGTCCGGGCAGCAGCAGCAACAGCAGCAGCAACTCCCGGCGACGGCTCCTCAAGCCCCGGGCAACCCTACTCCCTCACCGGCCTCGGCCGCCCTCCTGCTCCACCCGCCGCCGCCTCCCCTGCCGCCGCCGGCCACCTCGGCCCCGCCGCCGCCCCCTCCTCCGCCCGCTATCGCCGCTACCACCACAACAGCCGCCGCCGCCTCAGCTGCCGCCGTCCCTCAGTCCCTCGCTTTGCTGCCTCCTCCCCCCCCACCCCCAAAGCTTGGAGGTTCCCCGGCAAGGGGGAGGGGAAAAAATTGAAAACTTTCACTTTCGTGCGTCCCTCCCGGCGTGACGCTGCGTGCTGACGTCACGGGGCTGTAATGGTGGTGTGCCGCGAGATTTTTTTCATCAAACAAGTGTGCCTTTGCCCAAAAAAGGTTGGGAAACACTGTTCTAGACACTGTCTGAACCACTACAATGCTATGAATCTTTACCAACACCACTCCTTATGGTAGGGTTGCCATATGTCTGGATTTTCCTGGACATTACCAGGATTTCAAAGGCAGAATTGAGGTCCGGGGGGGATTTCTGAAATCAATCCTGGATCAATCGAAAAATCGCATTTTGGCAAAAGCTTAACAATTTTGGTGTCTTCCTAAAAAAAGCTCCACAACTTTCAGGGTGTCCTGGTTTTTACTTTCTGAAATATGGCAACCCTACCTTATGGGATGAGGTTATCAGCCATGAAATGTTGGCAAACGAAAGCAGACTCTTGATAGGGAAGAAAGGTGTTTGAAAACCTTTCAAGGCGGCCATTCTCTTACAGGATTAGAAACAGGTTATGCTAAATGGATGAAGAGGGCTGGGAGCACGAAAAATAGGAATTGCCTTTTCTGAATGTAACAAGGGCCATGGGAAGTATCAATGTATGGATAACTTTTGGAATTAACTACTCAAAAAGGAGACCAGAAGACCAACCTGTCCCATCCATGTGAGGATTTCCACAAATTTGGGGAAAACCTTAGAACAGATTTATGGGGTGCATAGGGGGAGAATATTCTGTCGCTCAAACAGAAATCCATGCAGGGAAAAACATTCATTTAGCTCTGTGCTAGAGTCCACTCCAGATAAATTCATGGTTGGTCTATCACCTATGATGGCTAAAAATGGACTTTCCATGGTTCAGAACAGTAGTGGAAAGTGGTAGGGCAGGAAACAGGGAGTCCCAACAGCAGGTGGCGCTAGAGGCAACGGCAGGCATGGACAACCAATGCTAGTTTTGCCTCCATCAGCCTCCCTGCAGAGGTTACAAGGGCAATACTGAGACCAAGGAAGAGGAAGTTGACAGGTAGTAGCCCCCACCCCTCAACTGGTTGTAAGCCAGAAGGCAAGAAGAAGCTTCTACTGATCCAGAGGTTGCATGCCATTTATTGCTGGTTGGTCAGGGGCAACAGTGTGGAGAGGTCTGTATTACTGACTTCATGTACAACATATGGGCATCCTGGAGCCATCTTGTTGGCAGCTATGGAGAACAGGTCTAGATGGACTTTTTGGACCCAACTCAGCAGGACTCTTCTCACCTCCTTAATTTTATACCACAGAGTCCCATGCTCTCGAAACACAGTTTGTACAGGCAGGGACCGATTTTTGCGGAGGTTACATTCCGGATCCTGCATTCCACCCCCGCTCATTCTGGTGGCATTTTTGGGTCACTTCCAGGTTTGGTCTGGTGTGTGCATGCATGGTCATACACATTTCAGACAAGCATAAATTGGTCGCTGCCTGTATTTGTGATCATAGGGAACATATGTTCACAGTTATCCGGGGGAAACACAAAGGATTAAAACTGAATGCCTCGCCCCCAACTGAAGACGGAGGAAGGAGAAAAACCCATCCCTGTTTTAGACTTATGTAGTCCATGCAATCATGATTGGATGGGATCTCTAAAGATGTACTATAGTATTTTATGTACTATAGTAATACTATACATAAAATACATAAAATACTATACTGCATACTGTACTATAGATGTACTATAGTATTTTAATATTCTTTTGGAAGCTGCCCAGAGTGGCCGGGGAAGCCCAGCCAGATGGGCGGGGTATAAATAATAAATAATAATAATAATAATAATAATAATAATAATAATAATAATAATAATTATTATTATTATTATTATTATTATTATTATTATTATTATTATTATCCAGCTCAACCCCCCGTCAATGCAGGAAACCCAACTTGGAAGCACGTGCCTTTTTTAAAAAAAAGATGTTCAAAAAGCAAAACACGCACCAAATACAGAATAAAACCAGGAAAGAAAGAGTGAAAGAAAGTCTCCTAATTTAGCATTCAGAAGGAGGGAGGAAGAGGGTCTTACATTCGAACAACGTTCTTAATATTAAAGTTCTCCAGGGGTGTTGAGTCTGGGTCCTGCCCTTTGTCGTTCTGAATAACTATTTGTTGTATGATGCGGTCGAGCAGCAACCAATAATGGACCGTGTTGCCATTTCTCTTATCTAAAGGAGGCGGAGGAGAGATAGAGATTAACAAAGACTTTCACACGGGAGAATGCATGCTAGATCCCCGCAGCAGAGACCCAGCGGTTTTTGCTGAAACTCCTGCTGCTTCCACATTTCAAACACAAAACCATTCCGAGACTGTAGAGGCAGCTATGCAAAACATTTAAGGAAGAAGCTCTCAAGGGACCTCTTTTGGCAAGGACGGAGGGGCCTTGGGAGAGTTTGGCATCTTTCAAAATGCTTCTGCGATTAAGGCAGATGCTTGCATACAAATGTGGATCTGGGCAACCCTTAAATTCAGGTGAGCTGTGGAGAGAAAGATGGTTTGTTGGGGTGTTTGTATCTGTGTGTGTCAGGCAGGATGAAAAGTAGCAAGTGACCTCGTGGAAACACACGGGATTTAAATAAATAAAAATAAAAAATATTTAAGAGTCTATGGGATTACCCCAGCACACAACTTTTGAATCAAATATCAGGGAAGTAAATCACACAAGAAGCTGAGCTAGATATGGGACTTCTAGGAAAACTCAGGCAAATCCAGAGCAATTGGATGTAATTGAGAAAATATTCCGTGCAGATGATTGCAATGACAGCAGAGCTTGATTGAACGTATTTCCTGGATGCTCCAGGGGGGGTTGTGTAAAAACAAAACAAAACCCAAAATCCATTGTTTATGAAATTTGTTGCTGTTGTTTGGGATAGCAGCTGTGTTGTTCGAGGGAAGAGGAATGGCACACAATCAATTTAAACTACCTCTTACGTTGTCAGAGAACTCAGCGGCTTCCATTGTGTTCTCATGAGCGGAACTTTGCTCATGCTGACATGAGCGGGGGGGGGGGTGTCAAGGATTTCTCCTCCCCTGTTCCAGGGAGTTGGGGAGATCCTCTAGAACAGCACAGGAAGTGGCTGCAGGAGGGAAGGGGGAAATGGAGCATAAATTGCCTCCAGCCCTCCACTACCTTCAGTGGGAAGAGGCTTTGCTAGATTACATTTTCATTGCAAATGAGAAGCACCAAAGTTTTGACTTTGCAGATTTTAACATATATTCATGCTGGTGTATGCAAGATGGTGTATTCATGGTTGTAGGGGAGGAAGAGGGTTTGTTTTTTGGGGTGGGGGGTGGGGAGATAATTAGGGGTTGCATCTAGCAAACTCATCCCACTCTTGGAAGGACTTCTGTTTTCCTTTGTTACATTTGTTATTAACGACTGAAAGAGCCGGTTCCAAAATATTCCTGCGCAAACACCAGGCTCAATTCTCAATTCCTTTCATAACATTCTATGGAACGCAACATGGCAATCTACAGTCAACAAGTCCTTGGGGCGCACAAAGATGTAAATTAGCAGAAAACCTGAGACCCAGGAAGGGTGGTGGGGATCTCAGCATCTTCTCTCCAGAGAGATTTCTATAGACCAACTCACGAGGAAACCCTACTTTCCTTCGATCTAGCAGTCCAAGCTGCTCCCCCTCCCTCTCCTCCCATTGCAAGCGTTCATCCCAGTTTTTTAACTAAATGATACAAATCCAGTCTTGTCATTTTGTCTTCTCTTGCCAGGGTTAAGAAGCCTTCTCCACGCCCTTTGGGGCAGATGATGTTGTCCTTAAAAATTTGGGGCAGTACTGAACTAATTAATTGCGCAAACAGAACGAGTTCCGCTTGAGCAAGGCAACTGTCCACCCATCTCCTCCCCCTGTGTGCCCCCCTGCCATCCCCAATTCTGTCTCAGAACAGATTTAAAGGGTGCACAGTGACAGGAAAAAGGGAGAATGTTCTGCTGCACAAGTAGAAATCCTTGAGATGATTCAATGTCCCCCTTAGCACTGCTTTGATTGCAACATATTTCCTATTTCTGATCAAGAGGACACCATTCCATTCATCATGAGGACACCAGCTCATTCATCCACTTCCGTAGAGAGGGGCTGAAATGAGCACACACACAAAGAGTCCTTCAAAATAATGCGGTACGTAGCCTATAGATGTTGCTGCTTTCGCAGAACATTGAAGATTTAAGCAACCCATTCTAATAACCCTTATGTTACAGCTACAACATTTCCAACTTCAGTCAACAGAAAACAAGAGCCCTGAAACCACCCACAGCCTGGTTTACATGTAAAGGTAAAGGGACCCCTGACCATTAGGTCCAGTCGTGGCCAACTCTGGGGTTGTGGCGCTCATCTCGCTTTATTGGCCAAGGGAGCCGGCGTACAGCTTCCGGGTCATGTGGCCAGCATGACTAAGCCGCTTCTGGTGAACCAGAGCAGCGCACGGAAACACCATTTACCTTCCCGCCGGAGCGGTACCTATTTATCTACTTGCACTTTGACATGCTTTCAAACTGCTAGGTTGGCAGGAGCAGGGACCGAGCAATAGGAGCTCACTCCATCGCGGGGATTCGAACCACTGACCTTCTGATCGGCAAGTCCTAGGCTCTGTGGTTTAACCCACAGTGCCACCCGCGTCTCTGTGCTTTACAGATACAAAAATACATCTCTATATATTTACTCACAAGGCATCTGGAGACAGTGATGGAGGATAGACATGAAGTGTGGGTACGCTTCTGTGTGGGTCAGCCGCTTCCTCGTAAGCTCAAACATCTGGGTTGCACTTTTCGTATCTATATGGACCTGTGTTTGGATAGGCAAAAAGTGACGTTTCATATTTCCATGCCCCAAGTATAGCTTGACATTGCCACAGGGAGTCAAAAGTTGCTGCCCTCAATTGCACTAAACCCAGAACAATCCGTCTTCAAATCAGGTCTTTATTATATATAGGTGGGGGCAAGTGTACACAAACATTTCACCCCCCGCCAATGAATGTTCAAAATTTTGCACATGTCTATATCCACACGTGCATGTTCACAATCACAGTCAAGGTTTGCCAGGTGTACAAGAATTCTTGACACAGAATATAGAATTGTAGCGTTGGAAGAGCCATCCAGTCCAATCTCCTGAAATACAGGAATCACAGCTAAAGAAACCCTGAGATAATGGTCAGCCAACCTCTGTTGAAAAACCTATAACAAAGGAGAGTCCACCATTTTCCAAAATAGTCCGTTCCACTGTCAAACAGATGTGAGTGCTGATGTTTAGCAAGATGCGGCAATCACCACTGTATGTCCAAATCATGGTGAAAGCAATATGACTTTTAAGCCACTATCGTGGGATTTTTGCTTCTTCCATTTTAATGTAAATTTCGACATCCACTGTAAAATTCATAAGGTGCTCAGGAGTGTGATTTACTTATAGTGATGCTGAGCCCAATTGGGATGGGGGGTTTTGTGAAAATGCTCATTTAAAAGCACCCCACCTGCTCGCCCCATTTTCAGGGGTCACTGCAAAGGGATCCAGTTGTTGTAGTGATTCGAGGCAGGTATAATTTTATGCTTTTTTATTCTTACAACAGCAAAACAACAACAACCCAGCGCTAGAGTAGTTAGGATGGATGGATGGATGCATACATACCAGTTCAAATCTTTTGGCAAACTCCAATTCATCCTCATTTCTGAGCATTTCAAAAAAGTCTAAATGCCTGGGAAGGAGATAAGAGTCAACACACATTTATTGTAATGGGCTATTGAATATTTTTCCGAGCACAATTCAAAGTGTTGGTGCTGACCTTTAAAGCCCTAAATGGCCTCGGTCCAGTATACCTGAAGGAGCATCTCCACCCCCATCGTTCTGCCCGGACACTGAGGTCCAGTGTCGAGGGCCTTCTGGCAGTTCCCTCGCTGCAAGAAGCGAGGTTACAGGGAACCAGGCAGAGGGCCTTCTCGGTAGTGGCACCCACCCTGTGGAACGCCTTCCCACCAGATGTCAAAGAGAAAAACAACTACCAGACTTTTAGAAGACATCTGAAGGCAGCCCTGTTTAGGAAAGCTTTTAATGTTTAATAGATTATTGTATTTTAATATTCTGTTGGAAGCCGCCCAGAGTGGCTGGGGAAACCCAGCCAGATGGGCGGGGTATAAATTATTGTTGTTGTTGAATCAATCTTGGCGGGGGGGGGGGGAGTCTTAGAAGGCTTATACTACTATTCCTATTTAGAAATTTCTAGAGCAGGCAAGCCATTTATTGACATTTCATCCAGCAGAATTTGAAGCCCTTACATAATTCATCCTCTTAACAACAATGCAAAGCTTCTGATTCTTGCTCAAATTTGTGTGGGAGATTTTAGGCAGCCAAATATAACTGCCAGAAAGGAAGGGGTTAGGGGACCACAGAGGTGAACATCTCTGGAGAAGACTATTTTATTATTAGGCTGTCTGCCAGTATGCTTTTTATTACGTTTTTTATCATTGGTGTTCTGTAATTTGTTTTTAATGGTGCACACCGCCCTGGGACCTTTTGATAATGGGCGGTATGTAAATCGAATCAACAACAACATTGCCCAGTTGCCTGAGAAACAGACCAATAAATGCATGAGTTTGACAAAGTAAAACAAAATTGCAAGGGGGTGGGTAAGGGGAGATTGTAAAGCATTTTGTAAACTAATAATACAGCACAAATTTGACTGACAACTGCTCTTAAGTACTGCTGGCATTAGGCACGTTTCAAGAAGCGTTCAGGTACCATTTGAACTTGCCATATTTTTCGCTCTATAGGATGCACTTTTCCCCCTCCAAAAATTAAGGGGAAATGTGTGTGCATCCTATGGAACAACTGCAGGCTCCTTGGCTTCAACGATAGCAACGCAAAGCCTCCGAAGCGCAGAGGGAACGCTCTGTCCGTGCTCAGGAGGCTATGCGTTGCTTTCGCTGAAGCCTGGAGAGTGAGAGGGGTCGGTACGCACCGACCCCTCTTGCTCTCCAGGCTTCAGGGATAGCCGCCTGAAGCCTTTGGAGCGCAGTGGGAACTCGCACTGCGCTCCGAAGGCTTCGGGTTCCTTTTGCTGAAGCCGGGAGAGCAAGACTCTCCTGCCAGAGAAGGAGAGCTGCGCAGCGCCCCTTCAGCCAAGCGGGAGGAGAAATGGAAGGGGCTCAGTTTCTCCTGCCGCTTCACTGAAGGGGCGCTGGGCAGAGAGGGGGAGATTTTTTTTTCTTGTTCTCCCCGTCTAAAACAAGGTGTGTCCTATGGTCGGGTGCGTCCTATAGAGCGAAAAATATGGTAATTGGAATGCGTCAGCCTAAAGATGGATACAAACACAAAATCCAGCAAGAATGAAGAAGAAGGCACGATGGGGCAAAATAAACCTCATGGACTGCAAACCAATCAACCACACTTACCTATCTAATGTGGAGTTTTCATGTTCTCTTAATTTGTCAATCACAGGCTGAATCCCAAGCATGAGGAATTCATATCGGAGGTGGAGTCTGAAGTCCAGGCTTTCCTGGAAAAGAGGAAGAGAAGAGACCTTTCAAGGACTGTGGGTCTGATCTGAATATCCTTTTAGATGCCAACCTGGTGTCTTCCGGCTGTTCTCGACTACAACTCCCATCATCCCCCAGCCAGAAGAGGCGGCAGAAATGAGCCAATCTTATTTTAGGCACACCAGGAAAGAGGGCTGGAATCAAACGTTAAGCACCTGGGCTTCCTGCCTCCCAATCGAATTTTGGGGTCTTCTGGCAAGGTACCCGTCATGTGTTCCCAGAAAACGGCTGTGCAAAATTACCCCCTCTATCATGCACCTAAGCTTTCTCAGGAACTCTGTTGAGGGGAAAGGGGAAGAAAGAAGGAAGGAAGGAGGGAGGGAGGGAGAGAGAGAGAGAGAGAGAGAGAGAGAGAGAGAGAATGAACGAAAGAAAGAAAGAAAGAAAGAAAGAAAGAAAGAAAGAAAGAAAGAAAGAAAGAAAATGAAAGGATGGGTGGAAGGAAGGGAGGGAGGGAGGGAGGGAGGGAGGGAGGGAGGGAGGAAGGAAGGAAGGAAGGAAGGAAGGAAGGAAGGAACTATTAGGGTGAATAGGGCCCTGCCCCACCAACCTTAAACAACCTCCACCTGCCTGCCTTCCTACTTACAAGAGCTCAGGAGGCATCACTCCCTGCCAGCTCACTCCCCATCTCAGTATTGCCCCTTGTAGCATGGAGGAGAATAGGGGCAAAACTAGGATTAGTTGGCTCTGCCTGCCGTTGCCTCTGGCGCCACCTCCTGTTGGACCTCCACCCCACCAGCCAAGTGTTCACCAGCCTCAATGGTTGAAACATATTCCTCCAGCCCCCAAACTTACCACTCCAGCCCCTTGGCTTAGAACTGCGTTGATGAAGGACATAATAGCCGTCTTGAGGCTCACTTCGTCACGGTATCGGCCTGTGCTTCGGTCCAGGTCATTTATTAGTGTCTGCGGGGTAGAAGGTTTTCAATTAATGACGTCTACAGGTGCAGAAGTGCAGGGGAAATATGCCACCAGTGCAAACCCATTGCATTAAGAAAAAAAGAACTAGTTTTTTATGCTGAGGATCACAAAAAATAGTATGGTTCACCAATACAGCTTCCCTCCCATTGTGGTATGTTCCAGATGTTTTGGGCAGCTCCCAGGTGCTGGCAAAACATCTGTGAGACAAAACATCTGTAGGACAAAAGCTTGGGGAAGGCTGGGTTGGAATTACCTGTCCATGCTAATGAACTGGCTAGAGATAGCTTTTACATATTTTGACAGAACCACAGAGTCTCTGAGTTAAGCACCCATATATTAATTGAAAAAAATTAAAAATCAATATTATTATTGTTCTTTATTGAATTTGTCTACTGCCCTTCATCCATAGATCTCACGGTGGTTCACAGCATAAAAATACAATGTAAAAACAAGAACGAGAAAGCAAACCAATAAACCTCCCCCCCCACAACCCAGTTGATGTATGGTAGCTTCCAGGCATATCTCTCAGGTGTCACTCAAACAAGCACCCTATTCTTGGGATATTGTGTTTTAAATTGTTGCCACCTGCCCTGGGACCTTAAGGTGAAGGGCAGATGCTGCTGAAATAATGCAAAAATAAAATTATTATTATTATTACTATTATTATTATTATTATTATTATTATTATTATTATTATTATTATTTTGTATACAGCCTTATACCTGCAGGATAGTTCACAACCTAAAATCACAATATAAAACACAAAATTCATAACAACAACAAAAACAATAACAACCCCCCCAAAAAACCCACACATTTTAAAAGGGCATTGGAAGTCAGTCAGCCAAATGCCTGGTTAAAGAGGAATGTTATCACCTGGCACCTAAAGGTGTATAATGAGGGCACCAGGCAAGTCTCCCTGGGGTGAGTGTTCCACAAACGGGGAGCCAGACTGAGTTGACCCCAGAAAGCATTAAAATAAAAAATAAATGCAGAGATTGCCCAAACTGATGTAGAACTCAAAACACTAAGTAAAAGTTAATACTGGAGGCAGAGGATAAGCTTTAAAGGGTCGATGCAAGCAGAGGTTTCTTGTCCAACTGCTGACTCTGCTAAAAACAGGCATTGCCTGTTTTCAAAAACCTGCAAGCCCTGTTTGAGCAGACAGAAGCCGTGGGGCAAAAGAAGCACTGATATGCTGGGGAAAGGAAAAAAGTCTCTCCAACGGCCTTCATTATTTCCCAACCTGTGCCATGTTTGGTGTCCTCTGCCCCCTAAACACTGAGAGGGCCCGGTCCCCCGCCAGCAGATATTGAGGGGGGGGGGGGCAAAGACACCTTGCCACTAGACTGAGTTGGCGCACATGGTGGCCATCCTGGTTGGGGATGGTAGGAGTTGGAATCTAACAGCATCTGAAGGACTGCAGGCTCCTTCTCTCTCTCTCGCCCCCCCCCTCCGGCCCCAATCCATGCTGCAGGTAGGGCTAAAAGATGGATTATTGTTCTGTTTATTTCAACAATTTATACCACTATTTCCCAAACTTGGGTCTCCAGCTGTTGTTGGACTACAACTCCCATCATCCCTAGCTAGCAAGGCCAGCAGTCAGGGGTGATGGGAATTGTAGTCCGAAAACAGCAGGAGGCCCAAGTTTGGGATCTTCATACTTCTTAATGACAACCGTCTTGTGGTATACAACCAAGAATACAATATAAAAGGTAAAGGTAAAGGGACCCCTGACCATTAGGTCCAGTCGTGGCCGACTCTGGGGTTGCGGCGCTCATCTCGCTTTATTGGCCGAGGGAGCCGGCGTACAGCTTCCGGGTCATGTGGCCAGCATGACTAAGCCGCTTCTGGCGAACCAGAGCAGCACACGGAAATGCCGTTTGCCTTCCCGCTGGAGTGGTACCTATTTATCTACTTGCACTGGTGTGCTTTCAAACTGCTAGGTGGGCAGGAGCAGGGACTGAGCAACGGGAGCTCACTCCATCGTGGGGATTCGAACCGCCGACCTTCTGATCGGCAAGTCCTAGGCTCTGTGGTTTAACCCACAGCACCACCCGCGTCCCATATTTCCCAATGTACAACCAACTTAAGTGGCAAGAGGCAAGTCCGTACCTGAAAGCGAGTTCTTTCGCTGGCGTATTTCTGGTAGTGCACCATGGCTTCCAGCACCTTCTTGTGACCCCCGGGGACCAGGCACACAGCTCCCATGATTTCCAGCACGGCCACCTTGGTCTTAATGTTTTCCGTGCTCAGGCTCTGCGCTATCACATTAATGCTCTCTAAATGGGCCAGGACGTGAGCTCTCCCCAGAGAGTTGTTCATCAGAGCTTTGATGCACCCGATGAGAGAGGTATGTATCCGGGACTCAGAGGTCTCGTAGTCCATGCTCTTCAGGAAGTTCAGAATGCACGTCAAGCCATCCAGGTCGATAAACCTGGTGACAAACCTGCCAGAAACAGATCGCCATAAATACAAGAGGGTTCGTCAGGGAAAAAACACACAACGC
The DNA here is from genome assembly GCF_965112155.1 of Podarcis liolepis. NCBI lineage: Eukaryota > Metazoa > Chordata > Lepidosauria > Squamata > Lacertidae > Podarcis > Podarcis liolepis. The sequence goes on along the minus strand of NC_139554.1, from coordinate 8,417,789 downwards.
AAATTACAAATTTTACATCAGATAAAGATCCTCTCCCCAGCGAAGTTTTGTTAGACCCCTTTCTTTCCCCAGGGCTACAACAGTTTAACAAGAAGGTACAGCAACTCGGGCTGTCAGTGGAACTTTTGTGATTGACATCCCTTCCATCTGCCAAGGCTATAATAAAAACTAGGTTGTGGGATATTGAAAGCCAAGAACTAACAGTAGCAGCAGAGAAAACATGTTCCCCTCTTTATTTTCAACTTTCTTGGGAGCATGAAACTAACCATAATTATCTTGAATTTCTGCTTAACCCTCAAGAAAGAAGGGCATTTTCGCTGGCCAGGTTTAATTCAATTCCATCCAACCTCCTTTGGGGAAGGTTCTCAGGCAGGATGGAAGGAGAAAGAACTTGCCCATGTGAAGACCTCCTGGTGGAAACCCTTACACATATGGTTCTCAATTGTAAACTATATGCTGATCTCCGCCAGCAATTTCTAGGTCAACTCTGTATCCCCAAATGGAAACCAGAATCAGAGGTCATACATTTTCTATTACTGGGGAATGATCAGGACCTCACCAAGTCAGCGGCTAAATATCTCTATTTGGTTTTTTGTCGTCGAAATACACTGCAGACGTCTGATCTCCCTGGAGACCAAGAGATGTGACGATAGACTGCTCTCCCTCCTTTTTTTTTTTAGCACAAGTTTTGTGCCACTGGGGAAGTGGAAATTCTGTATTGATTTGTTTTGGATGTTGTATGTGATACCAATAAAAGGTTTGATGACGATGAAATTACAAATTACGTTAAGCAGAGGTTGGATGACGACCTGTTCTGGATGCTTTAGCTGGGATTACAGCATGGCAATCTCCAGAAGCTGTTGGACTCCAGTTCCCCAAATGGCCAATGGTCAGAAATCACTAGAGTCAGGGCTTTTTTCAGCCCGAGTGCAGTTCCGGCACCTCTCAGGTGGTGGGTGCCATTGTGGGGTGGCTTTCTGACATGTCTTCTGCTGCCACCAGTTGCCAGAGTGGGAAAGGGGAAGCGGACAGGATGGGAAGCTGGCGAGAGTGTCATGAAATTCTACTCAGTATTGATCCAGAGTAGATTCCAATGTATAGTTAGCAGAGCAAAAGCTTAAACAAGTGTCAGTTTGCACTTATTGGTACAGAAGGTATTGATCTGATGTGAAAAGATCTTTCCTATTCTTTTTAATTCAAGAGGGTTCTGGAAGCTTCTCGGTGTTGAAGAAACAAGCAGAAGGTTCATGATGTTTGGGTACAGCTGAGTACAGCTGGCTTAAACTGGTTCTCCTATCTCTTTCTGTCAAGGTCATGTTGACTATAAAAGTAAGGCCAGAAGGAGCCTGTGCTTCACTTTCTCTTTCTATCGCTTTTCCTTCTGGTGTGGTGTTCGACAGTGGAATTTGCTGCCAAGGAGTGTGGTGGAGTCTCCTACTTTGGAGGTCTTTAAGCAGAGGCTTTACAACCATATGTCAGGAGTGCTCATGGTGTTTCCTGCTTGGCAGGGGGTTGGACTCGATGGCCCTTGTGGTCTCTTCCAACTCTATGATTCTATGATTCTATGTTCTGTACATAGGATGCTATATAGTGCTAAAGTTTAGACTTATTATAAGTTATTGAAAGTTTAAGTTAAGTCTGCTGCAACTAGATTTCTTATGGACTGGGCCAATCCTGAATGTACAGTGGTACCTCAGGTTACATAAGCTTCAGGTTACAGACTCCGCTAACCCAGAAATAGTACCTCGGGTTAATAACTTTGCTTCAGGATGAGAACAGAAATCGGCAGCAGCAGCGTGGCAGCAGCAGGAGGCCCCATTAGCTAAAGTGGTGCTTCAGGTTAAGAACAGTTTCAGGTTAAGAACAGACCTCCAGAACGAATTAAGTACATAACCAGAGGTACCACTGTATTGGATTTGTGACCATTATGCTCATTTGCCTTCAATAGAAGTAGTAACCTTGGCTGAATGAAATACAATTGCCTCTGGTCTATTTTTGGGGAATCCTGCAACGTGTTTAAGTTTTTAACCTGCTAACTACACATTGGAGTTCTGCTCTGGATCAATATTGAGTAGAATTCTATGACAGAGAGGTCACAGCAAGTCTGAGCCTCAAGTACCACCCTCATGGAAATGGGGCTGGCGGGGGACGAAGAGAGGATGGGAGGCGTGCATAGGCAGGTGGGTGGGCTTGACATGGACACCCCCCCCCCGGGGAAACCCCCTCGCCAGGAGAGGTTGAGACTACTAGCGACGACGGCTCAGTGGAACCTCCAGGGTCAGAGTGAGTTTATCACTCTGAACAAGAGGCACAGCTCCCTATAAGATGGTGCAGCCCAGCATCTTGTCGCATGATGTTTGCTTCAAGATGGCAGCGTCGGCAGCGTCTGGGTTGGCGAGGGTGGAGGTGAGTCCCGGCACTTTTTCTTCCAGAAAAAAAGTAACCCAGGAACATCTGTCTCTGGTCCTAGCGATATCTACTCAGCTCCTTTTGGCAAAATTAGCAATGACTGACCAGAACCTTATGGAGATTAACATTAAGAGTTATTTGGCTAGAGAATCAATCCAGGAACCCTTTCGCTAGAGAACCAACAGGAAAGCAAGAAGTTGGGGCAGCAAAGCAAGGAAAACCATTTGCCTCATTGGTTTGGTCCTCAGCGCCGTCTTCAAACTCTCTATGGTTTTGCTGCGCTCTTCTTCATCTTCTTTTTCCAAAGCAATCAGCGATTTTCTCTGCAAAAGGTAAAAAGAAAATCACCGCAAGAAATAATTTAGGCACAGCCAGCTTATTTACATACCGCATTTTGCACGGAAGCCATAATACACAATAAACATGAACATCCCAGCAAAGCACAACCCCAGCCTCCCAGTATATATAAGGGTCTGGTGACTTCTGTTTCAGTGTGTACCTGAAGAAGTGGGCATGCACACAAAAGCTTATACCTAGAACAAACTTGGTTGGTCTCTAAGGTGCTACTGGACTATTTTTATTATTATTGTTTTGACTGCGTCAGACCAACATGGCTACTTACCCGAATCTAGAATCCCAGCACAACGTGAAGTAGATCAGCGAAGAGGCAGACTCCCAATTGTTTAGTAACACTAATAACAAAAAAAGACTCCGCTGCCCTGTAAATTACACTACTAATTTAAGAAAGCTTGGGGGGAAAACCAGGAGTGGATTTTTGTGTGACGGGACTGGGAGCTCAGTTCTAGCACTGATTCCTAAGCTAAGCAGGTGCACAGAGGGCCCCTGTTCTTTACTTCCAGGAGTATGTTGCTCTACCACTGCAAGTCACTGGTTTCTACCAGGCTCTGATTGGTGGACCTCAACGGCAGGTGGTGATGGAGCAAGTGGATCCTGTGAGCCTAAAGTCTGTGCAGGCTTGATCTAAAAGCAGATTCATGCGCTTGCATTTCCATTGCTTTGTGATGCCCTGTTTAATATGCAACAATTCATACTGAGCTGAAAAATATTCAGCCCCAGAGCAACCGATTCTGTAGGAAGTTAATGCTAATGAAACAGAAGAGAAATCACAAAGGACAAGGAGGAAGGGCAGAGAAGCATTTAACGGCACACTAGCAATTAGGCCATATTTAATTTCATTTAGCAGTATAGCATTATTAGCATAGTGCCTGCTTATAGCCGAAATGGCTTCTATTGTGCCCAGTACATGAGTCTAAATGGACACAGGAGAATAGCAACAGATAACTAAGGCTGCAATCCTGTGCACACTTAGGAATAAACTCCATCTAATTCAATGGGATTGATTTCTGAGTAAACATACACAGGATTGCCCTCTAAGACTCAAAAGTGTATGATAATGAACAGATCAAAATCCATTGTGAACCAAGACAGAACAAACGGTGTTCCTACATCTACTTTGGGAAAAGTGAATACAGTTGAGAGACACGTGTTTCAAATTTTTACAATTTCATGGGGAGGAAAGGAGGTTTTGTGAGATTTCCAGTTTTGGGAGAGCATGGATGGCTCATAAATTTCCCAAATTGAATCTCAAGACATTTTGCAAAATTTCAACAGACATGCGTGGATTTGCACAAATGCAACAGGATGCTTAATTCTCTGTTCCAAACCATGTCCTGAAATTCAACTTTCAAGGAAAATCCTTCTCTAAGTGACATTTCCCCCAAACACCAACCTGACATTCAGAAATCTCCACATGGCTCAATTGGACCCATGTCAGTTGCAAAATGCGCCTGGCGCCTGGCTAATTTCTAACACTGACAACAGACCTCTTTTGAAACCCTGGAGAGTCACCCTCAGTGTAAACCAGGGCTGGGGAAACTGAGACCTCCTGGATTCCATTGGACAACAATCCCCATCGTTCCTGATCACAGGCTACTGTGGCTGGGGCTGATAGGAGCTGGAGTCTGAAGGGGCAAATGTACCCCATCCCTGCTATAGACAACGTTTTGCTAGACAGGCCAGTGGTCTGATTCAGTATAACTTCCTCTCTGTCCCTGTCTCCAAAACATGCCTTTTGGAAAACTCTACCCAACACACTCTTTATAGTGACATGAGTTTGTGGGTGCCAGACTTTTAATCCTTATAATCCTAGTGTTATGTACGGAGTTGAATAGGGTCCAAAATGCAGCAGTCTGATTGGTCCTAGAACAATAGGATTCTGAATGCAGCAGTCTGATTGGTCCTAAAACAATAGGATCCAGAATGCAGCAGTCTGATTGGTCCACAGGAGCCACCCAATCCAGCTCCAGGTGGAAGGGAATAAGCAACCTGATTGGCCTGCAGGAGAATCCCAGAATTAGCCAATCACGTGGGGTTCATTGTGTAAATAATGTATATAAGGCAGACATTCTGGGGGAACTTCCATTCCTCCTTACCATTATGAGCTGAATAAAGAGCATGAAATCCACTCTCGACTCCGAGTATATTTCACCTAGCAAGTGTTATAAAATAAGCCAAGCTAACTTCCTCAGGAGGTGATCGCCTGGGCGAAGGGCTATTAAGAAAAAGAAGGAGAGGTGATGGGCCATTAAGAGAGCAAAAGAGAGGGGGCTCTGTCCCAGAACACCAATGGGTGAGTCCCCTCCTCCAGCTCACAGATAGCGAGACGGACAAAAGCCAGAGGTTAGAGTTGAAGAGTGTGTGTAATGTGACCTAGAAGAAAAAAGTTACAAGCTGAAAAGCCAGAGGGGCAAAGCAGGATGTTTGATTTCTGCTAGAGTCCAAGGCTGCGGCTATGGGAGAGGCAAGACCCTTTGATGTTGTGAACCCCTCCATCGTATGCTCAGGTTGCATATATGTGGAAATCAACCACATCTATATCCTAAAGACACCGCAGTCTCTGCTGTGCCTCCTTTGCAAAAGGAAACAAGCCCTAGGGGAGCTCTTGCACCGCTCGGAGGTCAGGGTGGCGTGCAACAACATGGGATCTCTAGCCGCGGTGGCCCCGCTCCCTCCTGACCTTGTCATCTGCGTCCCATGTTTGCTTTAAAGGGGACACTGCAAAGAGGAGCTCCTGGTGGCATTGCCAAGCTACCAAACACACACACACACCACCCGCTGATATTCAAAGCTGCCCAGGCATTCTGCAAAAAGCACTTCAACATCAGACAGTTTCATAAGTGATTTAATCAACAGCACATTATCTTGTGCCCGTGGCAAGTGGAAGAGTCCAAGGAAGGATTCCATAAGCAGCCTCCAAGCCTTTGCTCCATTGCCAGGGACATCTAAGAAAGGAATTCCTTTCTAATGTTTACTCACCCTCTTCTTTCCCTCCCTCTTTTTTGGGGGGTGGAAAAAGCTGCCTGTTTGCACAGAGGAAGTCAGACCCACGGGTCAACCTAGCTCAGTCTCAGACTGAAAGCGACTCTCCAGGGTTCCCAGCCCTACTTGGAGATGCCAGGGATTGAACCTGGGACCTTCTGCATGCAAAGCAGATGCTCTACCCACTGAGCTATACAGTCCTTTCCCTAAAAAGATGCCCTGCACCACTGGGTCTACCTAGCTTAGCCTACACTGGCTGGCAGCACTTTCTGCCCTTCAGACTGTGACTTCTGATCCCAAAATGTTTTCCTGCTTTTATAGCTCAGTTTGTAAGGTACAAGACTCTTAATCTCATGGCTGTGGGTTTGAGCCCCACGTTCGGCCAAAAGAAAATCCTGCATTGCTGGGGGTTGGACTAGATGACCCTCCGGGGTCCCTTCCAATACTACGATTCTAGTTTTCCATAAGTATTAACTGGCCTTCCCCACACTCAGTTGGGAGACCCTGCTTAAAGGCCCTCTTGAAGCTGAATTATCCACCCGCCTCATGGTTTGTCCTAGAATTCCTGAGCTGCCTCTTCCTCCAGCACTGAACGCAGCTCTTGACTGTGAGGTGGTCGAACCCTAGCGCACGTGTGGTTTTCTTCTCCTGGAATCGTCAAGGACGTTCCCCACATTCCTGAGATGATAACAGACTGCACTGTGGAAGGGGAGTCAGGAAGTTATTGCCTTTTGCTACAGTCACTGCTTTTTCTCATTTTTCTCTCTGTTCAGCAAATGGTGTGCAGAAATAAGTCTGGCCATGATGGAGGATATCTCTTCCCTGTCTCCTTCTTCCCAAACCTTCTTTTTTAAACAAACAAACAAACAAACAAACAAACACCCAGATATGCTGGGGAATAAAACTGGGACATTCTGTGTGCCAATCCTGCACCAATGAGCTACCGTCTCTTCCCATATGGTGAGTGGGTGGGCCAGGTGAACAGCTTGTTGTTTAGTCGTTTAGTCGTGTCCGACTCTTTGTGACCCCATGGACCAGAACACGCCAGGCATTCCTGTCTTCCACTGCCTCCCGCAGTTTAGTCAAATTCATGCTGGTAGCTTCGAGAACACTGTCCAACCATCTCGTCCTCTGTCGTCCCCTTCTCCTTGTGCCCTCCATCAGGGTCTTTTCCAGGGAGTCTTCTCTTCTCATGAGGTGGCCAAAGTATTGGAGCCTCAGCTTCAGGATCTGTCCTTCCAGTGAGCACTCAGGGCTGATTTCCTTCAGAATGGATAGGTTTGATCTTCTTGCAGTCCGTGAGACTCTCAAGAGTCTCTTCCAGCACCATAATTCAAAAGCATCAATTCTTTGGCGATCAGCCTTCTTTATGGTCCAGCTCTCACTTCCATACATCACTACTGGGAAAACCATAGCTTTAACTATACGGACCTTTGTTGGCAAGGGGATGTCTCTGTTTTTTAAGATGCTGTCGAGGTTTGTCATTGCTTTTCTCCCAAGGAGCAGGCATCTTTTAATTTCGTGGCTGCTGTCACCATCTGCAGTGATCATGGAGCCCAAGAAAGTAAAATCTCTCACTGCCTCCATTTCTTCCGTGAGAGATTTCCGTGAGAGAACAGAAAACCCACCAAATCCTTATCATCTCTCCTGTCCCAGTAGACACATGGATTTGGTTTCACAGTGCCAGCAAGAGAAGAGGTCCAGCCGTCTGTAAATAATGAAACTGGGATGGGTAGATCCTGTGTGTGTGTGTGTGTGTGTGTGTGTGTGTGTGTGTGTGTTTGTGTAAAAAGTTGTTAACATTTCCTCTAAAGCCGTCTTGGAGGCGGTGATGCAATCGGACAGCTGTCACCGGGATGTTAAGGGAGGAAGCTGCCCTGCAGAAATGTTTAACCAATGATGTCATCCTTTCATGGCAGCAATTCACCGTAAAAATCCAAGGGGATAAGGTTTTTCCTCTTAAGTGGAGCTGAAGTGTTTTATGTGCAACGGGGACACTGAACATTTGCAAGGCATTTTATGGTTCCAGCAGAGAAGTGCCCACATCTGAGAAGCTGAAAATCTGAAGCTATGTCCAGAACGCTAGATCTCACCACAAGTGAAGAAATAATCACACACATACACATTCATATGTTTCACAAGTTTGGTGGCCCACAGTCGAGACTGCTTGCATCTAAAATGATTTGGAGAGATCGGCACGAGGAAGGTAGAAAGATTTTAAGCTGCCTCTGGTTTAAATGAGAATCAACTCATTTGTCTGAAAGAGGACTACCCTAGGTTTTTTTCCCTTTAGAAACGTGGTTCGTGTTTTTAAAAATGTTTTTATTTGTAATATTTTAGTGCTGCTCTGTACTGGAGGGGTTGATAACTCCGTCGTAGCTTGTCCTGGGATCAGTAGGAGCACATACCGAATCAGACCATTGGGTCAATATTGCCAACACTAACTGACAGCAGCTCTCCAGAATTTCAGACCTTCCCTACCTGAGGATGCCGAGAATTGAACCCGGGACCATCTGCATGGAAAACAGCTGTTCTTTTACTAAGCTAGAGTCCTTTACTGAATGATCTAGTAACACAGAAAGCTGGACCCCATGCATTGCAGGGGGCTGGACTAGATGACCCCCAGGGTCCCTTCCAACCCAACAGTTCTGTGATTCTAAGTAAGACCATTGTTCTGTTTGGCTCAGTACTGTTCACATGGCAGTAGTTCTCAGAATTTCCCCAGGGGCTCCTAAAAGAATACAGTGGTACCTTGGTTTACGAACTTAATCTGTTCGGGAAGTCTGTTCTTAAACCAAAGTATTCTTAAAGTAAGGCGTGCTTTCCCATAGCAGTGGGGGACTCAATTTACAAATGGAACACACTCAACAGGAAGCGGAATATATTCTGCTTCCAAGGCAAAGTTCACAAACCAAAACACCTACTTCCGGGGTTTGCAGTGTTCTTAATCCAAGTTGTTCATAAACTAAGCTGTTCTTAAACCAAGGTACCACTTTATGGAAAGCACAATAAAACATCAAACTTTAAAAATTTCCCTAAACAGGGCTGCCATCAGATGTCTTCTAAAAGTCAAGATAGTTGTTTATTTCCTTGACATCTGAAGGGAGGGCGTTCCACAGGGCAGGCGCCACCACCGCAAAGGCCCTCTGCCTGGTTCTCTGTAACCCCACTGCTTGCAGTGAGGGAACTGGCAGAAGGCCCTCGGAGCTGGACCTCAGTGTCCGGGTGGAGACGCTCCTTCAGAGATACTGGACTGAGGCCGTTTTGGGCTTTAAAGGTCAGCACCAACACTTTGAATTGTGCTTGGAAACATATCAGGAGCCAGTGTAGATCCTTCAGGACTGGTGTTAAATGGTCCTGGCAGCCACTCCTAATCACCATTCTAGCTGCCTCATTCCAGATTAGTTGTAGTTTCCAAGTCACCTTCAAAGGTAGCCCCACATAGAGTGCATTGCAGTAGTCCAAGCAGGAGATAACCAGGGCATGCACCACTCTGGTGAGACAGTCCGCAGGCAGGTAGGGTCTCAGGTTGCGTACCAGATGGAGCTGGTACAGCTGCCCTGGATATCTGTGAGTCCAAAATGACTCCCAGGCTGAGCACCTGGTCCTTCAGGGGCACAGTTACTCCATCTTGGATCACGGAGTCCCCCACACCTGCCCGTCCCCCAGAAACAGTACTTCTGTGTTGTTGGGATTCAACCTCAATCCGTTAACCACCATCCATTTACAGTGGTACCTCGGGTTACATATGCTTCAGGTTACATACGCTTCAGGTTACAGACTCTGCTAACTCAGAAATAGTGTTAAGAACTTTGTTTCAGGATAAGAACAGAAATCAGGCTCTGGCGGTGCGGCAGCAGCAGGAGGCCCCATTAGCTAAAGTGGTGCTTCAGGTTAAGAACAGTTTCAGGTTAAGAACGGACCTCCGGAACGAATTAAGTACTTAACCCGAGGTACCACTGTACCAACCTCCTCCAGACACTAAAACTGGACATTTGCCACTCTCACTGGTTCTGATTTAAAGGAGAGAGGTAGAGCTGGGTAGTTTTAGTCTAGTAAAATCAGGTGAGTTCCACGTTGGCTACCCCTGGTTAAACCATTCATGCCAACCCACAAACTTTCAAGCATGGGTTGGTTGCTATAAGGATGAAAAGCTTGTTTTTTAACGATGTCCCCCGAGACAATATCTCTTCTGCAGAATCGAAAGCTCACATCCCTAATGAAGGCCCTCTGTGTGCAACATTTTCCGTCCAGCAGCTCCGTTTCCCAATTAATTTCTGCTTCTGTGCAGATCAGACTTTTCTGCAGGTCTTTCCGCTTGGAGCTTCCTCTGTAGGGAGCTCTCTCCTGCACTCTCAGGTGCGTCTGGGTGCCAAGAGCTGTGGGTGGCATTTGGCTTAGCCTGCTACGGCCAGAGAGGAGGCCGGACTGATCAGATACAGCAGAGGTGAAGGTTGCGCGGGAGACGTCAAGCGACGCCCTGCCTGCAGCTGTCCAAGCAACTGTGGTGGCATCATGCCACGTGTGTGTTTGCAAACGCGGGGAAGATTTGTTTCTACAAACTCTCTAATGACTTCAACAAGAGCCCCTTGATCAAAGAAAACAGACCCGGCTTGTCTTTTAAGTGAGCTGATTTATAGGCCCTTTGGGCAAGTGTTGCCTCGTTACGCCAACAGGAGCAAGCAGAGGGGGCTGGAATTCTTACCGAGGGTGAATAGAGGCTGCTTCTTTTTTTGCAACCGCAGCATCTGCAGATCCCTCGACAAGGGCCAGGGCAGGAGCTGTGACCTGTGAAGGGATTGCGGGGGGTCTGGGAGCACTGGATATTTGCAGCCCTTTCCCAACGGCTGCCAGGGAAGCTGCCATTTTTGTTTGCCTATTTCTTTCCATGTTATGTTGTTGTTGTTTAGTCGTTTAGTCATGTCCGACTCTTCGTGACCCCATGGACCAGAGCACACCAGGCACTCCTGTCTTCCACTGCCTCCTGCAGTTTGGTCAAACTCATGCTGGTAGCTTTGAGAACACTGGCCAACCATCTCGTCCTCTGTCGTCCCCTTCTCCTTGTGCCCTCCATCTTTCCCAACATCAGGGTCTTTTCCAGGGAGTCTTCTCTTCTCATGAGGTGGCCAAAGTATTGGAGCCTCAGCTTCAGGATCTGTCCTTCCAGTGAGCACTCAGGGCTGATTTCCTTCAGAATGGAGAAGTTTGATCTTCTCGCAGCGCATGGGACTCTCAAGAGTCTCCTCCAGCACCATAATTCAAAAGCATCAATTCTTCAGCAATCAGCCTTCTTTATGGTCCAGCTCTCACTTCCATACATCACTACTGGGAAAACCATAGCTTTAACTATACGGACCTTTGTCGGCAAGGTGATGTCTCTGCTTTTTAAGATGCTGTCTATGTTATAGCACGCCTGGATAGCTCATTTGGTTAGAGCGTGGCACTCTTAATGCCACGGTTGCAGGTTTGATCCCCAAATGAGACAACTCCATATCCTTGCATTGCAGGGGGTTGGACTAGGGGATCATCAGGATCCCTTCCAACTTCAGGGTCCCTTCTATAAGCCCACCCTTTGGAAGTGCAGGTCAGTTCTGTGTCCAGGGCAGCTGTCTTACCAGCTCCACCTGGTACGCAGGCTGAGACCCTCCCTGCCCACGGACTGTCTCGCCAGAGTGGTGCATGCTCTGGTTATCTCCCGCTTGGACTACTGCAATGCGCTCTACGTGGGGCTACCTTTGAAGGTGACCCGGAAACTACAACTAATCCAGAATGCGGCAGCTAGACTGGTGGCTGGGAGCGGCCGCCGAGACCACATAACACCGGTCTTGAAAGACCTACACTGGCTTCCAGTATGTTTCCTGCTTGGCAGGGGGTTGGACTCGATGGCCCTTGTGGTCTATTCCAACTCTATGATTCTATGATTCTATGTGTTATATGTGCACAGAGTGGGCAGGCTATACTAATACTAATACTAATACTAATACTAATACTAATACTAATACTAGAGTTGGTGTCAACCCCTGGAGGGCACCACATTGACTAGGCCTGTGCTAAACCATAGTTTAGTGTTATGAGAATGAACCCAAGGCTACATGGACTCAAAGCCTCCACACTGTGTAGCCCACAAAGTGAGTTCAGAAGGTCTGACTTATGTTCTGATTAACAGAGTCCAAACCCAGAAGGTTGTGATTCGGCTAAACTATGGTTAGTTGAAACAATGCCAAACTTCAACCCACGGTTTATGAAGCTGGCTTGCTTTCACTAACCACCGCTAAGATCAACCACTTTTTAGGATTCCTGCAACACAGCCCTGGTTTTAGTTCTCAGAACCATTCTTCTGTTTAACGAAGCCAGAAAGCAAATTTCTCAATCCTCCACTTACAGCAGCCATGGAGTTAAGCTGATCAATGTAGAACTCTGGCCAACTCGTGGCTCCTTTATTTTCTTCTTGGTCCTGAAACAAAGAGACAAAGGGAACCAGGTCAGAAAACACAACACTGGTTTTGCATTACCCCAAGCAACTCACAGCTGCTCCCTAGACAGATGATTTGGTACACAGTGATCCACCCTCCTGAAACTTGCTGATAAAAGTTACCCAAATATTTCAGATTATAACTGGAAACTCTTGAGACGTGACATTTTTTAAAAGAGGTACTAAATGGGGAAGAGTTTATTCTCTTGCAGAAAAAATGCTACTTGAGTGACAAGAAAATTATGAGCTGAAGATCATTCTTTAGTGTACACAGCAGAAGTAGACAACCTGTTTTAAATCAAGGAAGAGAGAGAAGAGAGAGAGAGTTTGGATTTGATATCCCGCTTTATCACTACCTGAAGGAGTCTCAAAGCGGCTAACAATCTCCTTTTCCCTTCCTCCCCCACAACAAACACTCTGTGAGGGGAGTGGGGCTGAGAGACTTCAGAGAAGTGTGACTGGCCCAAGGTCTCCCAGCAGCTGCATGTGGAGGAGCGGAGACGTGAACCCGGTTCCCCAGATTACGAGACTACCGCTCTTAACCACTACACCACACTGGCTCTCATTCCCTTCCTGTCCAGCATCCTTTGCGGAGAGTAGCCAACCAGATGACTATGAGAAGCCCACAAGCCTTTGGACATTTGGGGGGGGGGCTTCATGTTAACTGCCCCTAAATCAGCATTAGAAACCCCCCGGGTGTACTTTGCAAGTGGCAACTTTGCAACCACATGCAAATCTCTGAATGCCAGGCTGGCGACTGACCTCTCCATCCAGCTGGCCCCTCCAGCTTTCTTAAGCAGGCCAGCAGAAGACCTTATTTGTTGCATTTATCTCCCAACTTTTCCTCCAAGGAGTACATGGTTCACCCTCTTCCTCAGTTAATCCCTACAACGACCCTGTGAGGTACGGTAGGTTAGGAGGCTGCGACTGACTCCGAGGTCACCTCAGCGAGCTTCAGGGCCGAGTGGGGATTTGAACCCTGATCTCCCGACACTCTAGTCCGACACTCTAACCACTACACCACAACAGCTTCCTAGAGTCCTTCTGCTATGGGGCAGCTCTATAAACGAGGTAGGTAAATAAATATAGCCAAATGTCACTTAGAGAAGGCTCTGAAACATCTTCCTGGAAGCTTGAATTTCTTTCTAGATTGTTTCATTTGATGTTTTAATGTGTTGTGAACCACTCTGAGATTTTTTTCTTTAGATAGGTTTAGGGAAAAAGTTTGTAAATATTAAATGAAGTATAGAGAAGATGGGAAGTTAGATGTACTTTAAGAAGATCTACTGTCAGAATATATGATTTTATTCTTTTGTTTATTTTGTGTTTGGTGTAACAATTGACGTAGATGTATGGTTTTTCTTTCTGATTTTTGTTGGTGTTTATAATAAAGCATAATAAAAAAGAGATTTTTTTCCTTTAAAATATAAAGCGGTACAGAAATGAAATGAATAATAGTAACAACTTTCTTGTAGGGAAAAAAAAGGCACCTAGACATTCCGTTGTGAGTACTGTAATCTAGTTTTAAGGTGCCATTTGGCAATTAGCTTATATATCTGAGTTTCTAGCGTTGCCCTAAATGAGCCAAACATGAAGAAAGCTATGCTCCTGTGTCAAAAGGAACGTCAGGTTTTACTGTCCTGGTCCATGTTTCTCAAGTCACCCTTCCAAGTGACAGGCAATTTCTTACAAATTAGGAGCTAAGGAAAAGAGAGGTGCGGAATGTGATAAGAAAACCAAGTTTGCTGCCAGTGAACCAGTTATCCCTGCTTACAAAAAGCTGGCAGATTCACGGTCATTTCTCCCCGTCCCCAGAGAGGGTGGGGAGAACCAGCTGCCTCGAGCGCTGGGTATCACTGAACAATCCACTGCAGGAGAATTAGGTCACTCACAGACAAAACCGTTCACTCGGCTGGCAAAGAGCCAAGGGCTGGAGCGACGAGTTCACAGGAAGAAGAAGAAAACAACTCTGCTTTCACGTTGCAAGCTCAAGCCCAACGGTGGATTAATTGTGGTGTTGCTCCAAGAGAGCGCTGCCCAAGGATCAGGATGTGAGGAAAGCAGGGGCCTAACCCAAAACATTGAGAGTTGCACCGAAGTTTATACCCGTTGAAATTCTTGGGCATGACTAACTTAGAATCATAGAATTGCTTACTCCATCTTCAACATGACAACCCTTTAGATATTTGAAGATGGTTAATAAATAATAATAATAATAATAATAATAATAATAATAATAATAATAAATAATTTATACCCTGCCCATCTGGCTGGGCTTCCCCAGCCACTCTGGGTGGCTTCCAACACAATATTAAAATAAAGTAACGCATCAAACATTAGAAGCTTCCCGAAACAGGGCTGTCTTCAGATGTCATCTAAGAGACTGGTAGTTGCTGTTCTCTTTGACATTGGTGGACCAATGTATGGTATAAGTAGCATCTACTTGTAGTCAACGTAGTCTGGGTTCATCTCAGACTTCACTGCTGCAACAGGGTCCCCATTCAGCGGACCATCCATAACTGATCAAGGACTGCAAAGTGGTGACCTCCCAGATGAAAATGTGCTCCCAACTCCCCCAGCGGACATGACAGGAAAAGGTGAAGTCTTTCGGCCTGCTATAACAAGGGTGTTTCTGAACCTTAAATTGAAGCTCATGAAACAAAAAAATAATATTTAGAACATACTGGACCCCATTACGTTTGTTTAAAAAAAGGGGCTATCTAAGGTATCTAACTGTTGGATATGCAAGAGGGATAATGCTTCTCTAAAACATGTTTTTTCATTGTCCTATGTTGAAAGATTTTTGGCAGAAGGTAACTGAAACCATCAACGGAACAACTTTACGTTTACAGAGCAAAATATCCTCTTGAATTATATACCCAGCACATAGAACCTCACAAAAGGACAATATGAGTGGACTATCCGTGCCCTGACCACAGCAAAAAGACTGATACTGATGAATTGGAAAGATAAAAATGTGGCTCCCTTCTACGATTGGATTGAAGGCTTATACAAGCTCGCAACGTATCAACAACTTGCATATAAATGCAGACTTGCCATAGACAAATTCAATGATATTTGGAATCCATTCTTACAAATACCGTAATAGGTTGAGATCTGGTGAAGTACAATAACAACTTTGTAAAGTATACAGTTTGGGGTATCCCCCCCTCCCCCCTTTATTTTCCTTTCTACATGGATTCTGTTTCTCTTTCTCTCTTTTACTTACGTCTCACAATGTTTTAGTGCACATATAATTATGGACTTCTTGACCTTTCAATAGAGATGTTTTAAAAATAAATAAATAAGTCTTCCGGCCAAGAGGTGATGGGGAACATCTGCAGTGGCGTAGCGTGGGGGGTGCCAGGGGTGCCAGCCGCACCGGGCGCAACATTTGGGGGGGCGCGTTTGGCCGGCCCTCCTCGAGGAAGCAGGAACCCCACTGTCCTCTGACCTCCTCCGAAGGCTGGCGATGGGGCAGAGAGACCTTCTCCCCGCGCCAGCCTTCGGAAGGTTGCTCCGAAGCCTGGCGGTGGGGCGGAGAGACCTTCTCCCCGCGCCAGCCTTCCGAAGGCTGCTCCGAAGCCTGGCGGTGGGGCGGAGAGACCTTCTCCCCGTGCCAGCCTTCGGATGGCTGTCCTGAAGACTTGTGGTGGGAGCAGTGGCGTAGCGTGGGGGGTGCAGGGGGGCCTGCTGCACCTGGCGCAACATTGGGGGGGGGGCGCGGAAGGGACTCGAGTGCTATAATCCACGGGTTAGGGGGTGCAAATTACTTGCCTTGCCCCGGGTTAGGGGGCGCAAATTACTTTCCTTGCCCCGGGTGCTGAGAACCCACGCTACGCCACTGAACATCTGACCTTTGACCCTTCTGAAGGTGATGGACTCCCACCAGCCTCACCTGGCATGGTCAGTGGGGGGGGGTTTGTTGTCCAGCAGCCCCCGCAAGGCCACACTTCCCTCATCTCTGTGTTCAGAAATGCAGCAACATTCATTTCCTTGTCTTTAAGTGAACCCATCGATGCGATTGGGAGTGTAAGTCTGTGGGCAGGAGGAAGAGTCGACAGCCTGAGAGGAAATTACAGAGACATTCTCTGCTGATTTCTTGGCAGCAGTGGTAGGAGCTGCTCTTGGTGGAGATTTTAATTGCAGTGGAGGAATCGGAGAGGTCAGCATCGTAAACTTTTCGCTGGGAGCTGAGTAGCTAGAAAGCCAGGACATGTTTGAGACCTCTTCGAAAGCAGTGATCCTGAATTATCCTGAGTGAGCAAAACCGCCTCGTTCCAGAGCAGAAAACTGATTTGCCAGCGCTCAAAACCTTTTCGTGTTCATTAACTGCAGGAAAATGAAACTCTACAATTGGAAAATCCCACTCTCTCATAGATGTTACTGGGGGGAGGCAGAGAGTGGGGGGTGATATGAAAAGGGCCATCTTGGGATAGGGATCTAAATAGCCACTGATCCTGCAAGTAAGTTCAACAGGAGTGTAACATTTTTTTAAAGCTCTTCTTCTTCTTCTTCCATCATCATCATCGTCATCATCCCAGGGCGGTTCACAACAGTTTCTTGGTGTCTGATCGACTACATAGAACTTATCAATAATAGAATTAATAGGAAACAATAGAAAAATAGGAAATCAGCCCTGAGTGCTCACTGGAAGGACAGATCCTGAAGCTGAAGCTCCAATACTTTGGCCACCTCATGAGAAGAGAAGACTCCCTGGAAAAGACCCTGATGTTGGGAAAGATGGAGGGCACAAGGAGAAGGGGACGACGGAGGACGAGATGGTTGGACAGTGTTCTCGAAGCTACCAGCATGAGTTTGACCAAACTGCGGGAGGCAGTGGAAGACAGGAGTGCCTGGCGTGCTCTGGTCCATGGGGTCACAAAGAGTCGGACACGACTAAACGACCAAACAACAACAATAATAGAATTTAAATAGAATTTATTTTTGGTCTAGTTCAGCACTCTATTCGCACGGTAGCTAATTGGATGCTTATGGCAACCCTGCAAGCAGTACCTGAAAGCAGCGGCTACAGTTTTCTGCAACTAGTATTGAGGCAAACAGCCTCAATTACTATAACTAAGTTGGAAGTTGGAGCAAGCTTGTTTTCTCCTGCTCTGGATGGAAGGAACCAGTGGCTTCAAGCTACAGGAAAGGAGATTCTGAGACAACACCAGGAAGAACCTTCTGACCATGAGAGCTGTTTGACAGGGGAATGGTCTCCCTCAGGAGGTGATGGACTCTCCTTCCTTGGAGGTTTCTAAGCAGAGGTTGGGTGGCCATCTGTCATGGATGCTTTAGCCAAGATTCCTGCATTGCAGGGGGTTGGACTAGATGACCCTCCGTGCCCCTTCCAACTCTATGATTATATGAGTCCGTGATTCTGCTTCCCGGCCCACCTTTGTGCATTAAACAAAATAGTAAGCAACATTACCAGATATTCTAATATTACTTAGTAAAAGAGAAAAATACTTTGAGTTATTTGCTAACCGGTCACCCCGTTTTAGATTTCTCATAATTTCTCATAATGATAGTAAGGAAGATATATCCTATTTGCTCTATACATTTCTATATGGCTCATAATCACTAAGCATTTATTCATGATCCCACCTCCAGTTCTGAAGTGCCGTGGCAACCCTCACTGTCACCGTCCCAAGTTCATAAATTGTAGGTAGCTTGATCCAACACACACACAAACACACTCATTTGCTCATTCACACAGGGAATCAAAGCAATGTCTCAGTTTGTTAGGATTAGCCCAGAGTCATAGAATAGTGAGCTGGTTATGGGAGACGTCATGATTTGGCTGGGGAGACATGGATTTGCATCCCAGACCAGCCTTTCCGCTTTTATTCAGAAATTTATTTTTTAAATTTATTCAGAAATTTATTTTTTCAGAAATGCAATGGAGTGTCACAATTCACACTTTAAGTGTGAAGCAACAACAACAACAACCTTAAGGAAAGGTACCCAGTCCTTGCTTGCTTTTCTCGCCCTCTGATTTCTTCTCAGACAGGAGAAGCCAATGCAATGCTGTCCAGAGAAGTTGTGGGACTACAACTCCCATCACCCCCGACTGTTGGTCATGCTGCCTGGGGCAGCTTGGTGTTGTAGTCCAGCAACATCTAGAGCAGTGTTTCTCAAACTTGGGTCTCCAGGTGTTTTTGGACCACAATTCCCACCATCCCTGACCACTGGTCCTGCTAGCTAGGGATGATGGGATTTGTAGTCCAGCAACAGTTTCTTCATCAAAGATTTACTAAGCTAAATGTTGTCCAGTCACAAAAATAATAGCAGGTTTGAATTCCTCACACCCAAAACTGTATTTTTAAGACCCATCCCTGAATAAATGTACAAAAATTAGATTTCACCTCCTGACACACCTTGCTAGCATAGTGTTCAAGGGTAAAATTTATATCCATTGCTGGGCTCACTTTTGCGTGTGGCCCCTGGAAGGTTTCTCAGAAGGGAATGTGGCCTTCTGGCTGAAAAGGGTTCCTCACCCTTGCTCTAGGGTATTCTGCCACAACAATATTGAAAACCTGAAAGCGTCTTTATCACCTCATTTGTTTTCTGGGGGTTTGGAGGTGGGGAAGGAAGTCTCAGGGCTGCACTACCCTGTCTTAACCCCTTTACACCCCCCGCTGACCGAATCTAGTTATATTTTAATGCTACATTTCTATATGAAAGTATGTTGGTCATTTCCACCCGCCTGCTGCCCCAGGAAACGGCATCGCATTTGGAAAAGGCGGGAGAAATTAGCTCAGCAATAAAACGTTTCCTGCTCTTCTGTCTTTCCTTGCAGGCCTGGCCAAACTCTCAAAACCACAGAGCATCCCTAGATCCAAACACGAAACATCAACACGGCAGACCAAATGAAACACGTCGAGAAAGAGAGGGAGATGGAAGCGTACGCAGCAAAAAGTACAGTTCCCCCAGTCAATATATATCTCCACTCTTCTTGCAGAGAATGTGCGCGCTTGATTAAAAACCGAACGATGTGCCTCGCTGGCCCAAGCAGAAATGTAAAGCGAAGGAAGCGAGTTTGCTCACTAGAAAAGTTTTGTCTCTTTTGGAAAGCAATTGCAGAACTGCGATTCCCCCTCCGCCTCCTTCAAGTAACCACAGGGATCTTACATGTTTATAGCTGCCAATCTCCGTTCCATTTCTGGCCTCGTTTACCAGCACACATTAAAATCTCTGCCTGCCAAGACTTGGTTTGGCTGACTGAAGTCATCCATTCACCGTAAGAAAGAGGCTTCCACAACTGTCAAGAAATTTAACACCTACAGCTCAAGCCAAGGAATGCCATTCAGTCGCCACTGGGGTTCGAGGGAAGGTTGTTGTGCCGCCACAAGGAAGCAGAATACGCAACGAAGCGCAAGGTTTCAGGAGGGACAACGGGCAGAGATTCTTAAAATAGTCACGCGAGGGTCTGTCAAAAGTGGGTCTTCCACTCAAATGGAGGTAGCGCTTTTCGAGCTCTGCAGATTTCCTTTGGAAGGTGTTTGTTTTAATGTTACTTAAAAACCAGTAGTGATGTATGGAAGTATATCCCAAGGTGATGTATCCCAGTAGTGATGTATGGAAATATATAAAGAAGGCTGATCGCCAAAGAATTGATGCTTTTGATTTATGGTGCTGGAGGAGACTCTTGAGAGTCCCATGGACTGCAAGAAGATCAAACCTATCCATTCTGAAGGAAATCAGCCCTGAGTGCTCACTGGAAGGACAGATCCTGAAGCTGAGGCTCCAATACTTTGGCCACCTCATGAGAAGAGAAGACTCCCTGGAAAAGAACCTGATGTTGGGAAAGATGGAGGGCACAAGAAGAAGAGGACGACAGAGGGTGAGATGGTTGGACAGTGTTCTCGAAGCTACCAGCATGAGTTTGACCAAACTGCGGGAGGCAGTGGAAGACAGGAGTGCCTGGCGTGCTCTGGTCCAGGCGGTCACAAAGAGTCAGACACGATTAAACAACAACAACAACAAAAAACCACCTGCCATTGCCACCATCTGGCATGCTTGGGGATCATCGGATCTCGACAGTTTTCACACACTAATACCACATCCTGTGGAATACCTTTGGTTGTATTTTATCTGCACCATCAGAATGAATTTCAGGAATTTCCGTGCAGCCTTGAGCAGGAGCAGTGAACAATATTATAATGAATTGCCTTCACTTACCCCACTGCCCTGCTCACAGCTGCGAAGAATATTCTCACGTTATGAATGGTCCGTGTCACCATTAAGAAAAAGAGGTCAGAAGAAGCCAATATATAAGTGGACTGTCCTTGGATCAAGTGACTTTTTGTCATTTAAGTTCTCAAAGTTCTTAACCTAGCTCAAGGTTGTCATCTAAACAAGCCAGATGTTGAAGGGATAGTCATTCCGTCATTTGAAAAATAAAACTTGAGAGACATCTTCCTCAAAAATGGCAACTAGACATTCCATTTCAGGGGTTGTAACCTTGGTTTACAAGGGATGTGGGTGGCGCTGTGGGTTAAACCACAGACCCTAGGACTTGTCGATCAGAAGGTCAGCGGTTCGAATTCCCGCAACTGGGTGAGTTCCCGTTGCTCGGTCCCTGCTCCTATCAACCTAGCAGTTCGAAAGCACATCAAAGTGCAAGTAGATAAATAGGTACCGCTCCGGGGAGAAGGTAAACAGTGTTTCTGTGCACTGCTCTGGTTCGTCAGAAGCAGCTTAGTCATGCTGGTCATATGACCCGGAAGCTGTACGCCGGCTCCCTCGGCCAATAAAGTGAGATGAGCGCCGCAATCCCAGAGTCGGCCACGACTGGACCTAATGGTCAGGGGTCCCTTTACCTTTACCTTTAAGCTTGGTTTACATTTGGCACCTAGGTGATATATCTGAGTTTCTAACACTGCTGATGTTAAACTCAGCTGCAGTACTTCAGCTGTTCATTGCAAGTGCTGTATCTCAACTTATTCCCTACACACATGTATACCAACCCTACTGGAACCACCCAACGTTACAAAGAACATAGATCCAGTGGGAAATCTCTGCTTCTCACTCCAATTCCCCAAGGAACGTAATGGGACCAGACTATACAGAGGCCAGATCTCATCCGCCCCCAAAAGCAGACTACTCATTTTGATTACAGGATGTTAATCAGCAAGGAAGGGGTGAAAACAGAGGATGCTTCATTGACTACATAGGAAGTGTCACTGAAGGCAATAGGCTATTAGCCTGACCCTGACCCAACATCCCCTTCTTCCCATCTGCCGGTTTGTGCCTGGGGGGGTGGAAGAAAGGTTAAATGAGAAGATTTCCTGGGAGACCAGGAGAATTGGAAAGCCTAAAGCATTGCCAAAGGGCAGAGGAGAGAGGGGCGGAAGAGATTTTGCTATATGTTTTATTGATCCCGGATGAGCATAAGACCTAAGGCTTGTTTAAGGAGCAAAATCAACAGAAGCATTTTTGCACATCTATCTACCATTAATTTTACATCCCGTCAAGGGAGAGGAGTCAAGGAACAACTCAGACTTGGGCGGCAAGCAGTCTAAAGACGTGATTGCCCAGTTTCACCTTTCCAGTTTCTAAAAAAAAAACCAAACCCAAATAAATTCAGGTGCTTTTATTAAATTGATAACAATAATGGGAGGTGCCAAGGAATATAGGAACTACTAAGGAAGGGCCTCTTTGCGAGCCCCACTTGGGCACCCCAGAAACCGGCTTTCAGAGACATACTCCCTACAATATATGTTTGAGTTTTCTGGATGCTAGGGAAGTAGATATTTTAGAGAGGCTATCAGCAAATATCAAAATAAAAAATTCCTTCCAGTAGCACCTTAAAGACCAACTAAGTTAGTTCTTGGTATGAGCTTTCGTGTGCATGCACACTTCTTCAGATACACTGAAACAGAAGTTGCCAGATCCTTCTATATAGTGAGAAGGTGGGGAGGGGTGTTACTCAGAAGGATGGTGGGAATGGGAGATAGGCAGATAGCTGAGATGAGCCTGTTGACGACTCTTAATGACTGTAATAGGTCTTACAGGAAAAGGCAAGGGGTGGGAAGGTGAGAAATGGTTTAGTTATGTATAGTGAGATAAGAATCCAATGTCTTTGTTAAGCCCAGGTCTTTTCATGGTTTTAAGTTTGGTAATGAGTTGTAATTCAGCAGCTTCTCTTTCCAGTCTATTTCTGAAATTAGAAATAATTGCACCTTAAGGCAATTTTAAAGCAATTTCAACTCCCAGCGGTTGAAAAACCATGCCAGCAAATTGGGCCCAATAGAACCACCCTGTACATATCGCTTGCCTTGCACTCTCTGTTGAAAATTGTTCTCATGATGTATAGAGCAAGGGGACCTAATTGTATCTGGCAAATGTTACAAGGTATGGATTTTTAAACAC
Organism: Podarcis liolepis; assembly: GCF_965112155.1. NCBI lineage: Eukaryota > Metazoa > Chordata > Lepidosauria > Squamata > Lacertidae > Podarcis > Podarcis liolepis. Next base: position 8,395,189 of record NC_139554.1, on the reverse strand, counting down.
GCACACACACACACACACTGCTGCCCAGGGAAGACTCCATCACTTATATTTGTCCTCTCTATTAAAAACAAACCAACCAAAAAAAGGGTATCTGAAGAAGTGTGCATGCACACGAAAGCTCATACCAAGCACTAACTTAGTTGGTCTTTAAGGTGCTACTGGAAGGAATTTTTTTATTTAAACCAAAAAAAGGTTCAGCGTCCCACATACACACAGTGCATGCATTTACATTTCATTTGCTGCAGGAGCAAAGGGAAAATCTGAATTGCGATCTCAAAAATACTACCAAGATCAGAACAGAATTGGGCAGAGTCCAGATTTTTCAGTTCCTCTGCGGTGGTGAAATCATGCTCAATCAGTGGAAAGGCTGTGGTTCAATGGTAGGGCACACACTTCGCATGTAATGTAACAGGAGTCAGGGTTCAACCCTTGGCATCTCAAGCTAGGAAGAAGAAGAAGAAGAAGAAGAAGAAGAAGAAGAAGAAGAAGAGGAGGAGGAGGAGGAGGAGTTTGGATTTGATATCCCGCCTTTCACTCCCCTTCAGGAGTCTCAAAGCGGCTAACATTCTCCTTTCCCTTCCTCCCCCACAACAAACACTCTGTGAGGTGAGTGGGGCTGAGACTTCAGAGAAGCGTGACTGGCCCAAGGTCACCCAGCAGCTGCATGTGGAGGAGCGGAGACGCGAACCCAGTTCCCCAGATTACGAGTCTACCGCTCTTAACCACTACACCACACTGGCTCTCTGGACAGCCACTGACCATCAGAATACAGAGCTGGTTAGCATCCTACGCTCCCGAGGTAGCAATTCAGAGCAGAACAAAATGCTAGGCAGCCTGCAACTTTAGGATGCCCGCAAAACGGCCAAACCTTATTAGGAAGGGCTGAGTTGCAACCAGTCACATGGGTTGGGAGAAGGGCTTACAGAGTGTAACAACAACACAACAACAGCATAGTTTAACTACCGAAGTGGTTTCTGAGTGGTTGACAAGCATAAAACCAGTGATAAAAAATGGAAACGCACATAATTGAAACACGAAACAATTCCGTCAAAACACCAAAATAGGCAACCAGTTAAAAGATGCAACAAAACAAGCCCCTTAAAACAGCCTAACCACTAAACAGGCAGTTCCCAAGTCAGAAGACCACGGGAACGCTTTTCTGAACAGGTGTGTCTTCCACAGCCGGCGGAATGCCAATACTGATGGGGCCCTTCGGATTTCAGCAGGGAGAGCATTCCATGGTGCAAGAGCCCCCAGCGGGGAAAGCCCACCTCTGCGATCATCGCTAGGCCACAGCAAAACCAATGAGGCCCCATTCGTGGATCTTAATGCCCTTAACTGGACAATATAGGGGGACTTTGCCTAAAGCAACCCTGGGCAATTGAGGCCCACAGATGAAGCAGGCGTTGTTGGGTCACAAAGCCCCCAGTCAAGCAGAGAGCATGTAGGACCTTGGACAGCTACAAGAGAAGGTGTTTCTGCAGGGAGCTGGAGCCTTACGGAGGGTGATCAAGGCTGAAGTATGGTAGGCTCCATCTACCTGGAGTGGCTGTCTGGCTAAGGGTGCTTGCCTTATAGCAGGCTTCCTCAACCTTGGCCCTCCAGATGTTTTTGGCCTACAACTCCCATGAGCCCTAGCTAGCAGGACCAGTGGTCAAGGATGATGGGAAGTGTAGTCTCAAAAATATCTGGAGGGGCAAGGTTGGGGAAGCCTGCCTTATAGCCTCTGGAAGAGGAACTGCAGGGGATTCTGAGCCAGAGGATGGTGGCAGGCAGAGACTCGAGAGAGGAGCCAGGAGTTCTGCCCCTGTGGATGTCGCTGGAGCCTGGTTTTCATTTTAAAAGGGCATCAGATGTCAATCAACCAAATGCCTGGTTAAAGAGGTTAACCAAATGCCTGGTTAAAGAGAAACGTTTTTGCCTGGCACCTCAAGGTGTATAACGTTTTTGCCTGGCACCTCAAGGTGTATAACGAAGGCGCCAGACGAACCTCCCCGGGGAGTGCCTTCCACAAACGGGGAGCAATTGCGGAAAAGGCTTTAAACCTGATGAAGCAAGCTGCAGAGTTATTAAATCTCCCTTCCTCCCAAGGCAACCTCTTTGAGCTGTGCGCTCCTTCAAGGACTGCAGAATTTCCCACTTTGGCTGCTTTTGCACAGCTGCTGAGCTCTGAGTAGCACACAGGCTCTTTGATGAATTGCAGAAAAACGCTTCCCATGCAGTTTGCTCAGCTGCTTGGTCAAAGGTCCTGCCACACTGAACATATGGATTTCAACACGAAGGCTGAAACTCGGCTCTAGCTCAAAAACAGGCCATTGGCTGTACAACTTTTGGGGGGTGGGTGGGAAGGAAGAAACCTCCTTATCTCTGCACCTGTGGCTTAATCCCAGCTGCAGGCTCACAGCAGCTTCCTGGATTCTGCTGATTTGCAGACAAGGCCGGACACAGCGCTGTGACATCCCTGTCTGGGGTCAGGTGACCAAGCCATGTTTAGCCCAAATACGGAAACAAGGGAGCAGGAAGGCGGGGGAGGTCTCTGAAAGGAAGAGTGGCAAGTGAGAGAAGCTAAAATATAGCAGCGCCGGGTCAGAATTATGTAGCCTAGATGGAGATTTCCTCTTTCCTCACCTCCCAGAGCAATCATTTCCTCCTCTGGGAGACGATGCTTCGCAAGAGCACTCTCAGTTAAGCACAACAGAAACCCAACTGAGGAAATCAAACCTGGGACTGATATCTGTGGGCAGAGAAAGAGCGGAAGGATGCTGCTGTTCTCATCTTTCCCCCAAGGCCAATCTTTAAAATGCATTACATAGGAGTAAGCCACCCAGTTGAGATTCCCGTTTCCATGCAAACCTATCTGTGTCATACTTCCCAAAGCAACACAAGAACTGAAACACAGTTATCCCACCATTTTGTAGTGTAAACCTCCAAACAAAATTAACGTGAACTTAGATGCATTATAGGGACGCGGGTGGCGCTGTGGTCTAAACCACTGAGCCTCTTGGGCTTGCCGATCAGAAGGTCGGCGGTTCGAATCCCCGCGATGGGGTGAGCTCCCGTTGCTCGGGCCCAGCTCCTGCCAACCTAGCAGTTCGAAAGCACGTCAAAGTGCAAGTAGATGAATAGGTACCGCTCCAATGGGAAGGTAAATGGTGTTTCCATGTGCTGCTCTGGTTCGCCAGAAGCGGCTTAGTCCTGCTGGCCACATGACCCAGAAGCTGTACGCCAGCTCCCTTGGCCAATAAAGCAAGATGAGCGCCGCAACCCCAGAGTCGTATGCGACTGAACCTAACGGTCAGGGGTCCCTTTACTCTTTACCTTAGATGCATTATATTAGTCTGCCTACAACTGCGTATACTAGTGAAAACACCATACAGGAGTTCACTATATTATTGAATGTATATGCCACCTTTTTGCAAAACACCACAGCAACACAAAAAACATTATTGTTATTTCATTTATTATGCTGTTGTGTCGCCAACAATTTGGCAAGCCACGAGGGCTGCAAATACTCCCAAGTTGCAGCTCTGAAATCTGCTCTGAAATCTCAAAAGTTCAGCTTTTTTTTTAATATAAAAAGGGGGGGCAGAAGAGATTGTGTGTTTATTACAGTTGCCCCCATTTTATAGGGGAAGGTAAACAGCTGCGAGGAAGGATTCCCAGACTCAGCCCAGCCCTGTTCCTGTTATGGAGCATTTGGGTACATGACCTTCTGGTTGGGTAACGAGAGGCAGATAAGTCCTCACACAACTGTAGACTGGGAAGTTCTGTTTAATAAAAACAAGGGTTTAAGTAAAACAAGGGGAGGGGGAGAATTGCAGGGGCAAGTCACAAAACGTACTAAAAATGTTCTTTCTGGTCCGGGGCTGCATCAATAGGAGTATAGCATCTAGATCAAGGGAAGTAATAGTGCCACTGTATTCTGCTCTGGTCAGACCTCACCTGGAGTACTGTGTCCAGTTCTGGGCACCACAGTTCAAGAAGGACACTGACAAAGTGGAACGTGTCCAGAGGAGGGCAACCAAAATGGTCAAAGGCCTGGAAACGATGCCTTATGAGGAACGGCTAAGGGAGCTGGGCATGTTTAGCCTGGAGAAGAGGAGGTTAAGGGGTGATATGATAGCCATGTTCAAATATATAAAAGGATGTCACATAGAGGAGGGAGAAAGGTTGTTTTCTGCTGCTCCAGAGAAGCGGACACGGAGCAATGGATCCAAACTACAAGAAAGAAGATTCCACCTAAACATTAGGAAGAACTTCCTGACAGTAAGAGCTGTTGGACAGTGGAATTTGCTGCCAAGGAGTGTGGTGGAGTCTCCTACTTTGGAGGTCTTTAAGCAGAGGCTTGACAACCATATGTCAGGAGTGCTCTGATGGTGTTTCCTGCTTGGCAGGGGGTTGGACTCGATGGCCCTTGTGGTCTCTTCCAACTCTATGATTCTATGATTCTATGAGGAAGCTGTGGCACCTGAGAAGTTGTTGGCTTCAAGTTCCTATCGCCTCTTGTCAGAGTCCAATAGAGGCGCCATCTTGCGCCCAAGGTTGAGGAGCACGCCACGTGTGGGAAAATGATTGCTTGTACATAAGAGCATGAGCAGAGTTCTTATTATTGCAGAGTGATTTTACAGCACGAGATATTGCTAAGAGCATGATGAGCAAGTGAACACCTCATGCTAGACTAATGATTGGCTCACGTAGCATAACACTCTCTTTGTCTGTGGGCAAAAGCAAGGTTACATTCCTTTGATTTGTTACTTTTGAGTACCAGGCAGAGCAAGCGCAGTGCTGGAGGAGGGAGGATGATCTATTTTTCTTACTGCACACAATAAACGTTACGGCTGTAGCCAAAGCTTCTTCTTCAAGTCATCTTGGTGTGAGACTGATTTCTTACTGATTTTCTTACTGATGTCGAGCTGGATTCTCGACATTTGGTGCCCCGTGTGACTACCTTTGGACTCCACGTTGTTTCTCATCGTTCAGCGCTCACCACGCGTCTTTCATCCGCTATGGATCCCGGTGAGTGCTCCCTTGGTACCCCGTGTATGTGATTCTGGATTACGTTAAGGACTTATCAGCACTCATCTCGCCCGGCAAGGGCTGCAGACGCGTCGTTCATCCACCTAGTGGATCCCTGGTGAGTGCTCCCAACCCCCCCCCCTTTCTTTTGCCATTATGGGGCAGTCTCTCTCTCCACCACAGAAAAAGTTTTTTGAAGACCTTAAATCTCTTTTGGCCAGCAACAGCCTTCTCGTCTCAGATGCTGATATCAAGTCGCTTATAGAAGCCTTGGATACTCACTGTCCCTGGTTTCCTCAGCATGGGAATTATAGTTTAAAAGACTGGGAAAGGATAGGACAATTTTTCCAAAACCATCCTCAGATTGATGTCAGAGTTTTGCATGCCTGGTCTGAAGTTTACACAGCAATGTCCAGTTTGACTCCAGCCAATCTCCTTTTGGCTGCAGCATCTGTTTCTTTGCCTGCCGACTTTCCCTTGATATATCCAGCATTGCCATCTTCTGCTGTTCCGCTATATGCCCCACCAAAGGCTCCTGTCCTCCCTCCCCTGCATTCTTCGCATTCCACACCCCCCATTTCCACTGCCCTCCAAGAGACTCTTTGTACTGCTGCTCCGTTGCTGCCTTTTGATTCTGATACTCCAAATCACTTTCCTGTGATTGCTCCTGCACCCCCAGCCCCCGTCATGCTGACCCAAACCGATGTTCTCGATGGGCTGACGGGAGGAGGCAATTTTCTTACCATTGCCCAACAGTTGGCCTTTGATCCTATGTATTGGGCAGCCACCAGAGCCTCAGCCCAAGAGGCTCTGTCCTCTGTCCCTCATGACAGGAATGAGCGCAATGGCCGGTGGGGGAGCATCAGACAGGGCCCTGCAAAGCCCTATGGACAATTTGTCGATCGCTTGTATAATACCTTCAAGCGGCAAGTTCAGGTCCTGGCAGCACAAGAACTGATTGTACGCCAGCTTGCGTTTGATCATGCACATGAGGACTGTAAGCAAGTGCTGCGCCTTCTAATGGCAACATCAAATATAGCCATTGCTGATATGCTTAAAGCCTGCCAGTCAGTGGGCACTGCTAGCCACGGCCTGCTAGCCACGGCCTTGTCCTCCGCCGTGTCCCAAAATCCTGCAAAGGATAAAACCTGTTGGCTTGACAATGGCTAAGGAAAAAATCCAGCGGACCTTACCCATTACGTACCTGGGACACAAGCTGACAGCATCTGCAGCCATTCCAGTTACGCCTCAACTACAGTTTCCTGATCATCTTAAACTGGTGGATTTACAACAAATTCTTGGACAGCTGAATTGGATAAAGAGTTATTTGGACCTGCCCACCTCCACTCTGTCTCCACTATTTTCTGCCCTTAAAGGACATAAGGATCCAGCAGACAAGATCACAATCACCTCTGCAATGGAAGAGGCTCTTCCACAGCTGTTCCAGTGTTTCCTGGCACGCTGAAAGGCCATCTTCATCCCTACTGCATTGGCCCCCCTTCCCCCTGGGAAGCCACTTCAACCACCAAACATCATTATAGTTTTGCTGCCTCCTAATAGCAACCATCCCATCTGTGTCATCACGCTTCATTGGGCTTGGACTTTTGACTCAGCAGTACAAGGAGCAATACATCAGACTTATTTACAGCAAATGGGCTCCTGTATCTGCAGAAATGGTTGTGTGACTTCTTCTGGATTGTGGTTTTTACATGCCAATAATCGAGCCACGAAATATCACACAGGTTGCTCGGAAGTGGCCATTGGAATAATTTACCATTCTCATCCTTATTGGCATCACTTGGATTTTACCCCCCAGATATTTTTGTTTCTCCTCCCTCAGGAGTCCTGCCCTATAATGTGTTCCCCTGAGCATGTACAGAGGGCTGTCTTGGAACTATTGTGGACTCTTGGCAAGGGAGGGGGTGAAGGGATTTCAGTGTGTTCCAGTTGTTTCATTTTTGTGCTTTGGCATGGTTCCCAGACAGAAAGAAAGTTGCAATATGGATTTTTAGCAAGGCCCGCGAAGACAATGGGCTCTGTTCTCGACCTTGTTGCAATCTTTTTTAGTTACAGCAAGCGGAATATGCTTGAAGCGAAATATGCTTGGCTAGTGCCTTTTAGCTGCTGAGAAAAATGATTTTTAAAAGCTTCTCAAAGCTTTGAGCTTTTTTTTGGTGGTGGTATTCTAGCATTCCAGTAAATGCTTCATTTAAGATTAGCAATAATATGAAGGACAATCGTATAAGTTTATCACCTGTGTTTTGTTGCTTGCAGAAATAGTGTCTTATTATTTTTTGTTTTAATCATAATAGTATATTTTTAGGTCATTATCCATATTGTAATTGGACCTATGAGTATGTTAATGGATCTTCTTATTTTTTTTAATATTACCACTATGAGTGATAGGCCGAAAGTCTCAGTTAATAATGTCACAACCTACATGACTTATGACCAACAGGCTGCGTGTATAGATTTTTATGTTTGGTTCAACTGGATGAGAAAGAGCAGTAAATCTACATGTTTGCTTCAATCTGATTTATGGTTATTCTGTGGCAAATTGGACCGAAGCTTTGTTTTTAATTCTATCATCTTTGTTTTAAAAATAATTAACAAACAAACAAACAAACAAACAAACAAAGTCAGAAATGAGAGAAGTTGCTTTATAAACTTTTTATGCTTTAAATGTAATCTTTGCCTCTAAAGGTGGAATTTATGCCTTAATTCATTCTCATTGTTGTATGTATATAACTGATCAATCGACCAATATCTCCGCTATTATTGATTATATGGAACAAATGATAACCCATAATCCTTTGAATCCGCCTGAAGGTTTTGATCCATGGGATTGGTTATTTTTTTGGTTACTTAATGGATTATGGTTAAGAAATTTATTATTGATTGTAATTGCATGTATTGTTGGTTTTATTATGTATTCAATGCTTGCTTTCTTTTGATTTCCCAAAGCATTGCATGGTGGTTTCGACCAAGGCCCACCACAGGGGTTACAAGGGGAATTTATGTTGCAAAATATAAACGCTTAGGTAATGAGATATATGATTCTGATTAAGATTTCCTCTTATAATATAAACAAGAAAAGAGGGCATGTGGGAAAATGATTGCTTGTACATAAGAGCATGAGCAGAGTTCTTATTATTGCAGAGTGATTTTACAGCACGAGATATTGCTAAGAGCATGATGAGCAAGTGAACACCTCATGCTAGACTAATGATTGGCTCACGTAGCATAACACTCTCTTTGTCTGTGGGCAAAAGCAAGGTTACATTCCTTTGATTTGTTACTTTTGAGTACCAGGCAGAGCAAGCGCAGTGCTGGAGGAGGGAGGATGATCTATTTTTCTTACTGCACACAATAAACGTTACGGCTGTAGCCAAAGCTTCTTCTTCAAGTCATCTTGGTGTGAGACTGATTTCTTACTGATTTTCTTACTGATGTCGAGCTGGATTCTCGACAGCCACGCAACACATCATTGGCAGGAGACCAATCACAGGAGCTTCTTGCATGCTCAGGAGGAACCGGCGCCATGTTTGGTGTCCTCTGCCCCCTCAACATTGGGAGGGCCCAGTCCCCCACCAGCAAATATTAAGGGGGGGGCAAAGACACCTTGCCCCTAGACTGAGTTGGTGCACATGGTGGCCATCCTGGTTGGGGATGATAGGAGTTGGAATCTAACAGCATCTGATGGGCTGAAGGCTCCTTCTCTCTCTCTCTCTCTCCCCCCCCCCCGCCGCCCCCAATCCATGCTGCAGGTAGGGCTAAACAATCTATACCAGTGTTTCCCAAACTTGGGTCTCCAGCTGTTGTTGGACTACAACTCCCATCATCCCTAGGTAGCAAGGACAGTAGTCAGGGATGATGGGAACTGTAGTCCGAAAACAGCAGGAGGCACCAGTTTTGGATCTACATACTTCTTAATGACAACCGTCTTGTGGTATACAACCAAGAATACAATATAGATAACAGTTAAAAAGCTATAAAATCAGAACTTGGTTCAAATTGCCTGCTGGAATTAAAAGACTTTTGTAGCCACCAGAAATTCAACAGGGAGGGCGACTTGTCTGACTGAAACTGGAAAGGGCTTCCATGAATTTGAGCTCATAATGTAGAACTCCTGGCTCCAGGTGCATATAAGCCATGGGGAACCACTGACAAGAGACCGCCCAGAAGACCTCAATTGCCTAGGCAGGGATATAAGGGGTCCAGAAGTCCCTGAAATCTCCTGGATCCAAGTTCTTAAGGGGTGGGGTTCAATCCTGCTTGGTTCAGCTGTGTATGCTAATTCCTCACAGAGGAAGAAGGATTTGACTCTTGCTGGCAGATGAGGGTCTGACCCTGCTCAGTCACTCACTAACTTTCCCTCACCCTGTGCGCCAATTTTGGTAGGTGGATCACCCACCTGTCCATCACTCTGCGTCATCATGATATCACAGGAGTGGCAGGCAGCCCGTCCCGCCCACCAGGTAAAGTTGTCCCAGAGAGGTGGTGGGAGATAAACAACGGCCACCTCCTCTGAAGCCATCTTCCCCAACTGTGGGTGCCCCAGATGATGCCGAACTACAACTCCCATCAGCCCTTGCCACTGTGCCATGCTGGAGCAGCGGTCCAGCAACATGTGGAGACTCTGGGCTGGACACGGCAGCTCCAAAGGCTCAAACTCCACACCCATGTATGCTAGAGAAAGGACATTTTGCTTTGTGCAGCCCCAGCCCTAGATATCAGAATATTCCCATCGCTACAGAACAGGTTGACCCAATGTGGTTTCTCTTCTCCTGCCTCCCCTTCTTTCATTTCCTTTGGAGGTTCTTGCTCTCCAAAGATCTGGCCAGAGGGATTCAAAAATGTGTGCCAGAAATGTCAGCTTCTTCCTAGAGCGCTGAAACGGACAGATGCGCTAATGTGCTCATTTCACACCATCGCTGGAAGGGTAAGAGAGTAAATTGCTACCCTACCAGTCACACACACTCAAAAGAGCGAGCCAATTTCGGTGGTCACCAGCGCCCTGGGGCAAAGTGGCAAATGAGACTGAAATATCCCATTAAAGGCGGAAGAACTTTGCAGGAAAGCCACATGGTGCATGCACATCATAGAATCTTAAGAGTTGGATGGGGCACCAAGGGTCATCCAATCCAACCCCCTGCAATGCTGGAATCTCAGCTCAAGCATTCCTGACAGATGGCCATCCAACTTCTGCTTAAAAACCTCCAAGGAAGTAGAGTCCACCACCTTCCGAGGGAGACCATTCCACTGTCAAACAGCTCCCACTGTCAGAAAGTTCTTCCTGATGTTTAGTCGGAAATCTCCTTTCTTGTAACTCGAAGCCACTGGTTAGAGTCCTACCCTCCAGAGCAGGAGAAAACAAGCTTGTCCCCGCTTCCATGTGAGATATTTGAAGATATCATTGGTAGGGTTGCTGAGCTCAAGCTTGTGGCCAGAAACCTCGTCATTGAGGGCCCCAAGGGTGCAGCCAGGGAAAGAGGTCCAAGCAGAACAGCAAAAACCTACATTCAGGTAGCCTAAGAGCTTCTCAAGTGGCGTATGCTACAACAGCAGCAAGAATACTAATCGCTAAGTATTGCCGCTCTGGGGGTGGGGGAGAAACAAGAGCAGGTATTGAAAAGGGGGAATTATTTCAAGGTTCCACTTCCATATATCATTAAAGGATTTCCAGCATTGGCCAAACAGGTGTCTCTCCAGTAAGGACGGAAGCACACCAGTCTTCATTCATTGCTGGTCTCCGAGAAACTGGTACCTGGTGGTTCACGGCCCCAGACATCAATAAGCCCTGGAGCTTGTGGTTCAATGGCAGAACAGGTGTGTTGCATGCAGAATGCCCCAGGTTTGGTTCCTAGCTGCTTCTGGTAAGTTTGGGAAAAGACTATAACACTGGCTAGCTGCTGCCAGTCAATGTAGCCAATATACAGATGAGAATCCGATAGCAGGACAATGAGAAATTCCAAAAAGAATGGTCCAAATCTATGGTCTACTTAATAGAAAACTGTACATGAATAAAGACACTCACAGGACTGACGTTTATTGTAAACATTTGGTTAGACCATAAGATGCGGTAAATTAATAAGGACTGTATGTTTAAAGCATAATACCAAAAATTATTAAGGAATTATAGACATTTATAGAATGTATATATAGTAAACACGCTTAAGTAAGAGTAATATAGAGAAACCAGAAGAGGGGTGGAGGGAAGTTTATTCAGATAAGATATAGATTTTAAGGAGAATAAAACTGTATTGTGTTTAAGATATTTGAATAAAATCAATAAAAATCACTGAAGGAAAAAAAAGATGATGATGATGATGATAATAAATTTATTTGTATCCCACTGCCCCCGGCCAAAGTCGGGCTCAGAGCATATAAATACATAGCTGTCAACGTTTTCCTTTTTTAAAGGGAAATTCCCTTATTCCGGATAGAATTGACAATAAGACAATAGAAAGTTGACAATGAGGCAATATGCAATATACAATATGCAAATAAAATAACATTCAACATTCATTAAAATAATATAGAATAAGTAATTTCTAAACAGCAAACCACAGTGCACAACATAATACAATACAAAATGATAAAACCAGTGGTCTGACTCTGCATAATGCAGCTTCCTGTGTATTGAATTGCCCTGTGAATTTGTTCCTTAAAAAACACAAAAAACCCACACTGTGCCAACAGTCACTATAATACAGCGGGCTGCTGAAGAAGAAGAAGAGTTTGGATTTGATATCCCGCCTTTCACTCCCTTTAAGGAGTCTCAAAGCGGCTAACATTCTCCTTTCCCTTCCTCCCCCACAACAAACACTCTGTGAGGTGAGTGGGGCTGAGAGACTTCAAGGAAGTGTGGCTGGCCCAAGGTCACCCAGCAGCTGCATGTGGAGGAGCGGAGACGCGAACCCGGTTCCCCAGATTAGGAGTCTATCGCTCTTAACCACTACACCACACTGGCTCTTCTTCTGCTGTTCATTCTGCTGCCCAGAGACATCTAACTCTGCACCTGCAAAAGCTTGCAACCTGCAGCAAAATGGCAAATCTGAAGAGATACCAACTGCAAGGTATCAACGTGGCCAATGCTGTTCTCCATCTACACAAAGCAGTCATTCTTGCTAGCCGCCTGCGATTTTTATCACAGGCTGTCTGGCGACTGGAATTTCTATCCACAAAGGTAAGAGTTTAAATACCTGAGGGAGACAGGGAGGGAGGTTGTGTTTGAATGAAGGTGATGCTGCTGCTGTTGTTTTTTTAAAATGACATAAAGTTGCTGATTTCACAGCTCAAAGGAAAAGCTTACTGCCTGTTCTTGGTTAATTACCAAAGCCTGGAAACCGGACTTTAAACGAGCTACTCCTGCAATGCCTGAACAGCTTTGGACTGTGCAAATCTTTCTCTGGCAATTTAGCAAAAGCCCTTCTCAGGATTCAGGAAACATCCTATCAGCTTCCCACAACCTGGTGCTCCTTTCATACGCTTCAGAGCGTAACACTCTCATCAGATGGCAGGGATGTTGACGGAAGCTGTGGTCCAAAATATCAGAAGGGGTTGGGAGAAGCTGCTTTTGGCTTAAGAAGACAACAGTTTTCAGTCTCTAAAATCGCCCACTGAATACTTTCAGTGATCTCCATCTGGCTGTTTGCACTAAGCTATTGAAATATGCCCATAATCTGGCTTGAACCCGGTCTCAGGTTATTATTCCACATTCTTCCCTCACTCCCTGTTCTCAGTTTACACTTGTGTGCACAGCTTCATTTCTTTCTTTAAATGCACACAATTGAAGGATTGCCAGTGACCATCAATTGCAATGCTCCGAGGTCAGTGAATTCCACTTTTTATCTTTTGTCATCTTAGCACTGAGGGCACAGCTACATCCGAGGAGAGAAGAGTTCCAACAAAAACTGCTATTGCCATTTGCAGGGCAGCACCAATGGATATTTCTTCTTCTTCTTCTTTGGCGATCACTCATAGCCGAGTAAGATCGTCTTCCATAAACAAAGTATTAACAGTGAGTCCGTAAGTGACTGCAGAGGCCAATTCTGGATCCACATGTCCTTCCACAGTGGGGACATAGGTTCCCAGGCGGGAGTTGATCACGGTGTGGATTTGCCAAGCGTGCCTTCCTCCTAGCACCTTTCTCCCTTGCGTCCTGAGTACGAGTATCTTCAAAGCCCATGACACCTTTGGTAAAGGCTGTTCTCCAATTGGAGCCCTCACAGGCCAGTATTTCCCAGTTGTTGGTGTTTATACTACATGTTTTTTTAGATTTCCCTTGAGTGAGTCTTTTGCTGACCACCAGCATTACGCTTTCCATTTTTAAGCTCGGAATAGAGTAGTTGCTTTGGAAGACGGCAATCAGGCATCTGAACAACATAGCCAGTCCAATGAAGTTGTTGTTGAAGAATCATTGCATTTGGGTTTAACCGTACCGCCACCTGCTCCTACAAAGTGTTGTTGTTTAGTCGTTTAGTTGTGTCCGACTCCTCATGACCCCATGGACCAGAGCATGCCAGGCACTCCTGTCTTCCACTGCCTCCCGCAGTTTGGTCAAACTCATGCTGGTAGCTTTGAGAACGCTGTCCAACCATCTCATCCTCTGTCGTCCCCTTCCCCTTGTGCGTCTTTCCCAACATCAGGGTCTTTTCCAGGGAGTCTTCTCTTCTCATGAGGTGGCCAAAGTATTGGAGCCTCAGCTTCAGGATCTGTCCTTCCAGTGAGCACTCAGGGCTGATTTCCTTCAGAATGGATAGGTTGGATCTTCTTGCAGTCCATGGGACTCTTGAGTCTCCTCCAGCACCAGAATTCAAAAGCAACAATTCTTCGGCAATCAGCCTACTTTACGGTCCAGCTCTCACTTCCATACTGGGAAAACTATAGCTTTAACTATACAGACCTTTGTTGGCAAGGTGATGTCTCTGCTTTTTAAAGTACTCCTTCATATTTAAACATCCCATATCCATCTGAGAAGGAGAACTCAGTATCCTCATTTCCCTTTCTTATTCCACCCACCCACTGGCCTTAAAAACCCACAAACCCACATAATCCAAATGAACTTCAAAGGCCTTTTCTATTGCAATCCGAAAATCCCTCCCCTGAGCGGAGTCATAGCTTGGGCTTCACTGTTTCACGTGCGCTGCATTCCTTTCTTGGGGTCACTGCCCAGCGACTTTCTATTACTGCTCCGCAGCTTCACTCTTCTCTGGTTCTGCCTCCCTTTTCAGAAGCAGCCAAGCCAGCCTCAATCTCCCATCTCTCGCCGCAGCCATTATGTAATAAATCCAGATCCCCCTCAATCAGGATGGCTTTTGTTCCTCGCGGCTTTGGAGTCCCCTTGATCGCCCGCACGGCACAGGCTTCTGCAACCATTTGGCAGCCATGGGGAGGAAGGGGAGGACGGGTGGGGCAGGCAAATGAGAAGGGAAAAGGCAGACTCTATTCAAGTGGGAGGGCACACTCCTCCGCAGACTGGATGCAAGCGGTGTGGGAAGAGGGAGCACCCTTGGAGAGATCTAGGGGTCCTCTTTCTGGCATCTCCACGCAGCTTAGGCATTCATAATGTATTGAAAACACACCATCAAGCCATTTTCTCAGTAGCTCAGGGATTTGTGAATGAAGGCATAAAGGACTGGTCCCCTCTACTACAGTATTCTTTGGGTGCGTTCACCCCATACATTTAAAGCAAAGGGACGCGGGTGGCGCTGTGGTCTAAACCACTGACCCTCTTGGGCTTGCTTATCAGAAGATTGGCGGTTCGAATCCCCGCAACGGAGTGAGCTCCGGTTGCTCTGTCCCAGCTTCTGCCAACCTAGTAGTTTGAAAGCACACCAATGCGAGTAGATAAATAGGTACCACTGTGGCGGGAAGGTAAACGGCGTTTCCGTGTGCTCTGGTTTCCGTCACGATGTTCTGTGGTGCCAGAAGCGCTTTAGTCCTGCTGGCCACATGACCCGGAAAGCTGCCTGTGGACAAATGCTGGCTCCCTCAGCCTGAAAGCGAGATGAGTGCCGCAACCCCATAGTCGCCTTTGACTGGACTTAACCATCCAGGCGTCCTTTACCTTTACCCTTTTTTTTTTTTACATTTAAAGCACTGTTATACCACTGTGTGCAATGACAGGCTCTGGCAGATTGAGCGGACGAGACCAATAGTGGGTCCAACGGTCAAGAAGGCGGTTTCCACATGTGCTGTAGAGGGAGGTGAGGGGCAGGTGGGGCTTGTCATCCTGGGAAGGCAGCCCACCTAGGAGGAGGAAAACTCTGATCTTAAACCTCTGTTGCCTTGTGGAGTATCTTCCCTATATCTCGTGTACAGGGCAGTTTTTAATATTTGATGTTTTACTGTGCTTACATGGGCAACATCTAAATATCCTAAAACTGATTCTAAACCTCCACTGCCTTGTGGGACATTTTCAGGAAAAGAAAAGGCATAAACCCTACAGAAATTAGGAGAGGAGACCCTAAGACAGCGCCTTGTATGCCTTCCAGCAACTCCTACAGCCAAGCAGGAGGGGAGAAGGGGCTTTGGGGGTGCTGTTTTTATTTTGATTATGCATTTTGTGGTTTTATATTTTGATTTTATTCTGTGAACCACCACGAGACCTCCAGGTATAGGGCGGTATATAAATTCAACAAATAAATAAGTAATAAAAAAATAAAACAAATGACTTGCTCTGCTTTCCTTTGGACCACAGCAGTGAGGCTGAAAGGAGGAGGGTCTTCTCATCTGGGCAGCCCAGGACCCCCCATACATGCTGCCCAGGTTTGCACCCCAAGGAGGTCACTTTGGTACTGCTCACACAGCAGTCTGGCTTCACCCCCGGAAGTGAACTCCATTGTCCCTTGAGACGGATGGATATCAGCAAGTCAATTCCGCCGAATTCAAACCATAAGCGTTGTTCACAGACACTGTTCAGACCACCTGAATGAAGTTCATGGACTACCGGTGGCCCACAGACCACAGTTTTGGAACCCTACTTTAAAATGACTGCATTGCATGGGTTTGGACAGGGTGACCCTTTGGTTCCCTTCCAATTATACAACTCTATGAAATGAGCCATCTCTGCCTCCCTGCATCGTTCCTCTAGAGACGCCTCATTCCTTCCAAGCCCCGTTTGCTCCCCCCCCCCATCGCTGAGCACCCAGATGGCTTGCCGCCATAAATACAGCGACGCTGATTTCGCACTCGCTGCTTTCTAAACTGAACACGTCCTCATGCTGATGGCTTGTGAGGCTGCCTGCTAGCTAGGCGTAAATTTTGCACCAGCCTGGGAAACGTGGCCACAATTCGACACGGGAGCCTACCAGGCGCATGCAAATCTAACGGGCGATGAAAATGGGCAAGTAGGCAAATTCCTCCCCCTAAAAAAGCATTGGTTTGTTTTAATCATGCAGGATACATTAGGCCCTGGGGTCATGAGAGGAGACCATAAAGAGCCCACAACGCAGCAATAAAGAAAAGATTTGGGCCTTTGCAGGGTTGTATTTCACAAGCCTTGCCTGAGTTGTATTAAGATGCTTTGAGGGCATCCTTTGTATCCCATGAAATTACCGTGTTTTTCTGTGTATAAGATGCCCCCATGTATAAGACGCCCCCTATTTTGGGGGACTCCAAATTAAGAAACACCCCTCAGCACTACCCGTGTATAAGATGAGCCCCAATTTTAAACCTAGTTTTTTTGGTTAAAAAAACCCTAGTCTTATACACGGAAAAATACGGTATATAAGATTCATCTGGTCTCTAGGCACAGGCCAGAAATAGCGGAATGCTCTGCAGAAGACTCTTTAGCGCAGAAGGGAAATATTGAGGGCTGAAAGTGTTCCTGTGTACGAGGAGAAGCCTCGCACTCTGCACCCATCCTCTGCTGGCGTCAGTGCCAATACTCGTTTTCAATTGGCGAGTTAATTGCTGTTTTTTGGTTTTAAGTGGGCTTCTTAAGATTTTAGTTGTTTCATTGCAATTTTCAGCTTCTCCTTGCGCATGGATGCAGATGTGCCTTTGCGATGTACACAGAAGATATGTGATCTGCCTTTTCTCAGTTACGGATTTAGAGAGGTGGTTCCCAAGCTTACCACACTTGAAAACAGCTGTTGGGGGGGGTCACTTAATGGTTTCTCAGTCTACTGTGGCAATCGAAATGCACTGTGCTAGGTCATAGGATTGTGGAGTCGGAAGGGACCCCCCCCCCCCAAGAGTAATCTAGTCCAACCAATGCCAACCAATGTGGCATGGTTGGCAAAGAATTCAAACTGTAATTCAATTAAATGTTATATTGTAAATAAAAGCAGCTATAAAAATACAGTCAAATGTCAACATGCATATTCAGTGTGATGGGTGTGCTGTCTCCTATCTTCAATTGTAAATCCACAGGTGTGCAGACCACCTGAATAAAGCTTACAGATCACATTCTGGGAAGTCCTGATTTAGGATACAGTCGTGCCTTGGAAGTTGAACGGAATTCATTCTGGAAGTCTGTTCGACTTCTAAAACGTCCGGAAACCAAAGTGTGGCTTCTGATTGGCTGCAGGAAGCTCCTGCAGCCAATCAGAAGTCGCGGAAGCCCCGGCGGACGTTCGGCTTCCAAAAATAGTTCACAAACCGGAACAGTCGCTTCCGGGTTTGCGGTGTTTGGGAGCCAAAACGTTTGGGAACTAAGCTGTTCGAAAACCAAAGTACAACTGTATTCCCTTTAGGGGTTCCTGAAAACCGGCCCCACACATCCTGCAAGATTCTCTTCTTTGTTTCTCAAACTTGTCCCGCAGAAGAGAAAGCAAAGAGCTGCGGAGGCAGTATTATTGTACTTTTAAAATCCTTCTCTTACCTTTTTCTTGCTGCAGTAGATCTGCCATTTCTTTTCTGCTGGAAGAGCAAACATGGCTTCTCTATGCTTATCTGAAAGGTCGAGTTCATCCTAAGGAGAGAGAGATGCCGTACGTCATGAAAACATCCAATTCATTGCATAGATTAGCATTGACAACTGTGAAGGAGAAGGGGATAAACCCACCTAAGAAAAGCCCTGCTGGACAGTGATGGTGAGGGGAGCCCTGGACCCTGGCACATAATTCTGAGGGGCCACAACCTGGTGCCCCCATGACATGCTTCCTTGCTGAGGCTGTGCGGCTGCCACCTTCTGGAACTGTGGGGAGGTGAGCTGAGCCCAGGCTGGGCTGTTGTGGCCACAGTGGCACCTCCTTCTCATTGTGGCTGAGTCAGAGCCTGGACTTTTCCCAGCCTGCACCGGTCCTTCCCAGGGTCCTCCCTTCCAGCATGTGCCCTGCAGCAGGAGCGCAGAGATGAGAGTCGCCCGCTCACCCAGGACCCACCTTTGTGCCAAGGAGAGGTGGCAGGGAAAGGGCTGTGCTTGGCACCTTGGCCTGCTCTCCACTCCCCTCCTCCTTGGCCTACTGCAGCTCTGGCACTGCTGGGATGCCACCAAGCCCACCAAGGAGAACCGACTGCTGGGAGCTCGCCGAGGGCAAACACAGCGACCGGCAGGCAACCTTCGTGAGAAGCGGCCGCTGCAGAGGCGCAGCGAGCAAAGTCTGCCTGTTGCCTCCTGCCTGACGCACACAAGGTGGTTAGGGGGGCTAATCCTTGCCTTGTCCTGGGCACTGCCAATGCACATTATGTTGACATTTCCATTCCACCTTAAGGAACAGGCATGGGATTGTTACGTGTCACATGTCTGTTTACATTCCAGCACAGTATGCTGGGAGCTTCTGTTTGTGTATAGCTTTTGTTTTTCCCCGTTCTCTCTGAGACGACACAAGAGAGAGACGACATGTTTCTTTGTCCTGATTTATGATTCATAAATCTGTAGTTGTAGTATGCTTCCACGAGCCTCATGCCTATTCTGTGTGCGCAGTTTGATCTGCTGATAGTGTGCCCTGGCTCAGAAGCCCGGGTTGTTGATTTACGTAGGTGCACGGGCCGATGGAAGGAGATGGCACAGCTGGGTCTTGCCAGCTGGCCTCCCAGCCCTCTGCATGTCGACACATTATGCGCTTGCTTCTGGATCAGGCCAATGGCCCACCCAGTCCACCTTCCTCTTCTCGCAGATGCCTACGAGAAACCTGCAAACTGAGTGAGAGAGCACTCTTTTCTCTCCTGCGGTTTCCAGCAACTCATATTGAGAAGTGTTACTGCCTCCAAGCATCCAGGTTTGCAGTGCCTCTGGGCAATCATGTCTGGTGGGTCATGGCTCTCCATGCCCACACACCTATAATTTCTGCAGCTCACAAGCTTCTAAGACACCCTCCCCAATGTTGGGTGATTCCCACAAGAGGGTTTACGATCTCTGGATGAGGTTCCCTTTCCTTCTGCAGCTCACAGCAGAAAGAGCTCCTGGAAGATCTGGCTCTTCACAACCTGTCAATGGAATTATTTTGGAGGCCTCTGAAGAGCTTTATCCTGCATCCTGTACGCTGGCCTGGTGCCCTCCAAATGATGCTGGACTCCCAACTCCCATCATCCCTGAGCCATGGCCATGCTGCCTGGGACTGATGCGAGTGGGGAATCCTAGACCTCTGGCAAGAGGCTGGAGAAGGCTGCTCAACAGCTATGCAGAAGGGAGAGTTCGTGGAACCTTTGCTTAGAGCAGATGCCAAGATGGGGAATTCCACAGCTACTGAAATTTATGGGAAAGGGATAAGCACGTCTTTGGATTAGAGGTGATCTACAAGACAAGCCATCGCCATGGGTCACTAGGGGATTAATTACCCAAATTGATCTCCAAACTCAGGTCACTCTGTAGATGGCTCGCTGAATATTGAGACGTTACTATGAATCGCAGGCAATAAATAAGGTGACGGGTGAATTCTGTGACCTCTTTTAGAGCTCTCCACAATCTCTTTTTGTTTTAGCAACCCCAAACAATTTAGTATCGCCAGCTCCTCTCAATGTGGAAAGCTAAGGAAATATTCATTTAGCTTTCAGAAAAAAGTCCATCAAAAGCATTCATGATGCACCTGGGTATTATCTCATCTCCCTAGCCCCATCCCATTTATTTATTGAAAATATTTTTAACGCACTCTAAATTACAACTGCATCTGATAGATAACCAAACAGCAGAGGCCTAGGTGAACAACCGTGTCTTTAAACAGCACCCAAAGCTTAGCAAAATCTACACCACTCCTATGCCAGCAGGAAGTGCGTTGCAAATTGGGAGGTATCATCATTGAGAAATCTTATGGGCCTTTTATGCTCGTGGTAAGCCGCCCTCAGCAGGAGCCTAGCCAAAGTGGGATCTGCAACAGCTACAGCTTCTAGGTCAGATTCAAAGGCAGCCCCACAAAGAGCACATTACAGTGATCATCAAGGATCACCTCTCCCCATATGAACTGACTTGGACCCTGCTATCATCATCTGAGGTCCTTCCTTGTGTGTGTGCCTGCTCTGCAAGAGGTCCGGTGGGTGGCAACGCAAGAAGGGGCCTTTTCTGTGGTGGCTCCCCATTTGTGGAGTGTTCTCCCCAGAAAGGCTCACCTGGCACCTTCATTATACACCTTTAGGCTCCAGGTAAAGCCATTCCTCTTCTCCCTGGCCTGTGGCTAATTAAACAATCTATGGCATATCCTCCAACATGATGAGTTCCAAAACCAAGTTCCTCCCACCTGTGCTCCCGTGCAAGATCACGGGGCTCAAAACGCACTTTTTTGGCGTGTTCTTACAGTGCCCCAAAATGCGCATTTGAGTGCCACACGAGATCACGGCCCCCAAAAGCGCTTGGGGGGGGGGCAAAATTGCACGAGAACATGGCAACAAAAATGGCCGCCGTGCTCTCACAGGAAAAACCCGGGATTCCATGGCCATTTAAACTGTGGGTAGGGTTTGTGATTTCTGTTTGTTACTATACTATGTATTTTTGTGTTTTTACATTGTAAACAGCCCTGTGATCATTGGATGGAGGGTGGTAAAGAAATTTAAGTAATAATAATGGCGATAATGATCTTCTTGAGGTTATTAGCACATGGGGTCACCGCGGCACATTTGCGAACCATGAAGAATACTGGCTAGCTAGCAATCTTATGCATGATGAGCGAACTTTTGAAGGGGTGCACAAGAAAACCCCAGAGGGTTTTTTTTTTGGACCCAGCAGATCGACAGGCGCCGAGTCAGGAGGCAGCTGAAGCAGGCAAGAATTCAAACTGCCGCCAGCCACACTCACAAATTGGATATAAAGGAACAGAAAATGACCCCTTAAAATCAGTCCGAATGAGGGAAAGGATGCTTTTGCAGCAGTGACGGAACGCTGCCTTCATCGCCCCAGCTTGAAATTCTGCCACGAAATCCCTCTAGCAATCTGCACACAAGCTTCATCGCAAGCAGTTTCAATTAACAATCACGAAGCAGACTAATTAGTGAGCAGGAGATGCCAATTGGCAATTAGCTTCACAGCCCATCTGCATTTGTCCATTTGGGCATGAATGGAGCTTGCATATTAGGTAGCTAGAAACGGGGCTGGGGGGCAGGGAAAGAGAGATAAAAACCACGTTGCTGAACGACCACAAGTCCTGCTGGAACCTCATATGCAAGCAGGAAAAGCCTCAACTCAATATTTTTAGAACCAATCTGGTTATCTTTTCAAATCAATTGTCTCTGAACAGGCCTCGTGCATTCTGTTGTCGTTTTAGTTTTGGTTCATTTAAAAGTACAGTGGTGCCTCGCAAGACGAAAAGAATCCGTTCTGTGATTCTCTTCGTCTAGCGGTTTTTTCGTCTTGTGAAGCAAGCCCATTGACGGATTAGCAGATCAGCGCTATTAGCGGCTTATCTGCTGATCGGATCAGTTGATAAGCGGCTTAGCGGCTTAGCAAAAGGGGGGGAAAGGGAAAAAAACCAACAGGAACTCGCAAGACATTGTCGTCTTGTGAAGCAAGCCCATAGGAAATTCGTTTTGCGAAGCACCTCCAAAACGGAAAACTCTTTCGTCTAGCGAGTTTTCCGTCTTGCGAGGCATTCGTCTTGCGGGGCACCACTGTAAACATAATTTGGCCACCCAAAAGGAACTCACACACCACAGTTTAAAAACCTCTGCCTTAGTTCGTTTCCATTTTGACTGTGCATCTTTCTCCTTCTTGTATACTGGGGCAAGTCAATTGTTGTCAGAGCATGCTACAGTCAAGCAATGCAGCTGAGGTCGTAGAATTGTAGAATTGTAGTGTCCAACTCCCTGGCAAATAAACATTGTGTTGTGGCAACTGCACTGTAGGTTTAAGGTGCCATTTGGCACCTAGCTTATATATCTGAGTTTCTGAGGGACCGTTGAAGGAGCTGGGCACGTTTAACCTGGAAAAAGAGTACAGTGGTACCGCAGGTTACAGACGCTTCATGTTACAGACTCTGCTAACCCAGAAATAGTACCTTGGGTTAAGAACTTTGCTTCAGGATGAGAACAGAAATTGCGCGGCGGCAGCGGGAGGCCCCATTAGCTAAAGTGGTACCTCAGGCTAAGAACAGTTTGAGGTTAAGAACGGACCTCCAGAACAAATTAAGTTCTTAACCTGAGGTACTACTGTAGACTGAGAGGAGATATGAGAGCCATTTGAATGGCTGTCACATGGAAGAGGGAGCAAGCTTGTTTTCCTCCTGCTCTAGAGAGCAGGACTTGAACCAATGGATTCAAGTTACAAGAAAGGAGATTCTGACTAAACATTCAGAAAAACTTTCTGACGGCAAGAGCTATTCGGCAGTGGACCGGTCTCCCTCGAGAGGTGGTGAACTCTTCTTCCTTGGAGGTTTTTAAGCAGAGGTTGGATGGCCATCTGCCATGGATGCTTTAAATGAGTTTCCTGCATCCAGTGATCACCTTCCAAAGCAACTACTCTATTCCGAACTTAGAAATGGAAAGTGCAATGCTGGTGGTCAACGAAAGAGGTTTAAAGGCTGCCTCAAGGTAAATCTAAAAAAACAAGTACTTTGCAGGAGCAAAATAAAAAAATTCCTTCCAGTAGCACCTTAAAGACCAACTAAGTTAGTTCTTGGTATGAGCTTTTGTGTGCATGCACACTTCTTCAGATACACTGAAACAGAAGTTGCCAGATCCTTCTATATAGTGAGAAGGTGGGGAGGGGTATTACTCAGAAGGGTGGTGGGAATGGGAGATTGGCAGGTAGCTGAGATGAGCCTGTTGACGACTCTTAACGACTGTAATAGGTCTTACAGGAAAAGGCAAGGGGTGAGAAGGTGAGAAATGGCTTAGTCATGTATAATGAGATAAGAATCCAATGTCTCTGTTCAGACCAGGTCTCTCCATGGTTTTAAGTTTGGTAATGAGTTGCAATTCAGCAGCTTCTCTTTCCAGTCTATTTCTGAAATTCCTTTGTAGTAAAACAGCTACTTTGAGATCTTGTATAGAATGTCCTGGGAGATTGAAGTGTTCTCCTACTGGTTTCTCTGTTTTGTGATTCTTGATGTCAGATTTATGTCCGTTTATTCTTTGGCGTAAGGTTTGGCCTGTTTGTCCAATATAGAGAGCTGAAGGACACTTGCAGGAGCAGGTGGCGGTACACGTAAACCCAAATGCAATGATTCTTCAACAACAACTTAATCGGACTGGCCATGTTGTTCAGATGCCTGATTGTAATCTTCCAAAGCAACTACTCTATTCCGAACTTAAAAATGGAAAGCATAATGTTAAAGGTAAAGGGACCTCTAACCATTACGTCCAGTCGTGACTGACTCTGGGGTTGCGGTGGGGTTGCGACGCTCATCTCGCTTTATTGGCCAAGGGAGCCGGCATACAGCTTCCGGGTCATGTGGCCAGCATGACTAAGCTGCTTCTGGTGAACCAGAGCAGCGCACGGAAACGCCGTTTACCTTCCCGCCGGAGCGGCACCTATTTATCTACTTGCACTCTGACGTGCTTTCGAACTGCTAGGTTGGCAGGAGCAGGGACCGAGAAACGGGAGCTCACCCTGTTGCGGGGATTCAAACCGCCGACCTTCTGATCGGCAAGTCCTAGGCTCTGTGGTTTAACCCACAGCGCCACCCGCATCCCAAGCATAATGTTAGTGGTCAACAAAAGAGGTTTAAAGACTCTCTCAAGGCAAATCTAAAAAAAAATTGTAGTATAAACACTGACAACTGGGAAACACTGGCCTGCGAGCGCTCCAGTTGGAGAACAGCCTTTACCAAAGGTGTCATGGGCTTTGAAGACGCCCGAACTCAGAACGCAAGGGAGAGATGTGTTAAGAGGAAGGCACGCTTGGCAAATCCACACCGTGATCAACTCCCGCCTGGAAACCAATGTCCCCACTGTGGAAGGATGTGTGGATCCAGAATTGGCCTCCACGGTCACTTACGGACTCATTGTTAAAGCCGTGTTTATGGAAGACAATCTTACTCGGCTACGAGTGATCTCCAAAGAAGAAGAAGAAGAAGATTGCAGGGGGTTGGACTGGATGACTCTTGGGGGCCCTTTCAACTGTACGATTCTACGATCTAGTCCAGCGTTCTGTTCTTGGTGGCTAAGTCAAATACAACAGCACCCCCTGCGTTTCTGACCAAGGTGCAATCAGATGCACACATTGCCTCCGTCAGTGGAGGTCAAACATACTGTACGTTGCAAACCACTTAGGGTTCTTAAAAAGAAGAAGTATATGTGCTATATAAATTGTTCAAATAAATAAAAGATAAACAGAGCTAGTAGCTAGTAGCCACTGCGTAGCCTCATCAGGCTCTAGGCTGACGGGGCTTATGGGGACATTCACAATCCTACTTAGAAATGTTGGGGATTGCACCCGAAACCTTTTGATTGCAAAGTATACACTCAGCCCCTGAGCTACAGCTCTTCCCCAACCTCACAGGAACGATGCAAGGATAAAAATGGGGTGGGTAGAGAACTGTGTGTGCCACCCTGAGTGGCTTGGAGGCCAGGAGAGAAAGAAAGGCAGTAAACAAAAGCCAGGCGCGGATTGCAGGAGTGCTGCTCATGCTTCTAGAGGGAGTCGTGATTCCTGCAAAACCAGTTTGCCAGGTGAGCGCAGCATGGAAAAGGGAGCATGTGCATCTCTGATAGCAAATGCTGATAGCTAGAATACTGTCTTCCCGGTGTGTTAGCAATGCTTTCAGGGCACGAAGCAATATTTCGCCTGGTGCCTTCACCATACACCTTTAAGCGCCAGGCATAATAATAATAATAATAATAATATCCTGCCCTCCCCAAGCGAAGCCGGGCTCAGAGCAGCTAACAACAGTAAAAGTAACACAGTTTACATAAAATAAAAAATATTCCCTTTCAACCAGGCCTTTGCCTGACTTCATCTACATCCTCTACCAGGGGTCAGGAAACCTTTTCAGCGGAGGACCGGTCCACAGTCCCTCAGATCTTGTGGGGGGCCGGACTATATTTTGAAGGAAAAAAAATGAACGAATTCCTATGCCCCACAAATAACCCAGAGATGCATTTTAAATAAAAGGACACATTCTACTCATGGAAAAACACGTTGATTCCCAGACCGTCTGCGATTTAGAAGGCGATTGGGCCGGATCTGGCCCCAGGCCTTAGTTTGCCTACCCATGTCCTATACAGTGGTACCTCTGGTTACGAACTTAATTGGTTCCGGAGGTCCGTTCTTAACCTGAAACTGTTCTTAACCTGAGGTACCACTTTAGCTAATGGGACCTCCCGCTGCCACCGCACTGCCGCCACACAATTTCTGTTCTCATCCTGAGGTAAAGTTCTTTTGGGTTTTTTTTATTGGGTTGTTGGTTTTGTTTTGATTTTATGTATTTGATATTTTATGTGAACCACTCTGAGACCTTCGTGTATAGGGCGGTATAGAATTATTATTATTATTATTATTATTATTATTATTATTATTATTATTATTATTATTTCCTGCTTCCAACATACCGTCCAAGTTAATAATTTCAATTCATGAAGCCTATCAAAGTGGGTGTAGTCTAATACTTGGTACCAACCAGCCCGTTTTTAATCCTCCGTTGATGTCATCCCAAACCCGGTTCGATGGGTGTGTCAACATCCTTTGAAACGCAAGGCTACATTTCCATTTCGAATCGCCCGGAAAATAACGAGCAAAAGTCAACATTCAGGGTGTGTGCACACCCTGCTTGCACCACACAGTTACACACACGCAGAGTCAGCAGATATGAACACAGCTGCTCCATCCCTTATTTCTCATAAAGCTGGATCAAGGGCTTTGGGCTGTGCTGCAAGATTAAGCATCTCTCTTGTGCTCACATCAGTTTGTGTGGCGTTTCGTCACAGATTGTGGGCTCCTTCCCAGGGCACAACATTCAACGAGCTTCTCCCAAATCAACGTTTATTAGGAGTGCCAGCTCTAATCCATTTAACAGTGGTAGATCAGCTATAGTTTAATCACAGATTTGTTCTTTTACAATGCCCTAGAGAGATCCATGGGGTGCTCTAGACTGAAGGACCCAACGACACCAGGAAAGGAGGGAGGATCCATGTTTCCTGTTTCAAATTTGACAGAGAGAAAAATTGATGTTCTCTTCTGCTGGTATCCCGTACCTGGCAGGAATGTTTTAATTCCAGGGGGAAAACAGTAAGACCATCTCAGGAAACTGAAGCTGACAATGTTTGTCAAGTGGCTCTTAAATCTAGATTTCTATAGTACCAAAGGAATACAAAGGTGTCCCTGTTTTTGAAAGGCATTTGGTTCTGGCATTACTAGAAAAGTACAGCGGTACCTCCGGTTGCAGACGGTGTTAAGTTGTGGGTGAACATATCAGACGACACAGCGATTCTTCAAACAGCTCTTGTTTATTCACAGACCCCGAACAGAACTGAACTGAAGGGTTCAACAAGCCTGCTTATATAGAGCTCCACTACAACGCAACAGTAACCACTTTCTGTAACTATCCAATCACTGAACGTCACTTTCAATCCCTTATTTGCATATGTGGACCCGAGTGAAAACTATCTACAGTATCCCCCTGCTGGCCCAGGGTGAGAACTTCAGTACATAACAGATGGGATCCGTTCTGGAGCCCCGGCCAGACCCCGAGGTTTCCGCAACTGGGGGTTCCTGTTCTGCGCATGCGCATGGCACAGTAGAGCGCTTCTGCGCATGCGGTGAGACCCGGAAAAATACTTCTGGGTTTGCCGCATGCGTATCCCACAGGATACGTAACCGGAGGTGAACATAAGTATGGGAACCACTGTAATATTCTGTAAATTCCCCCAAAGATAGATTAGAGATATGCTTCGCAATATCATCCACTCTCCATAATTTATTTCCCGCAATTCAATAAAAAGGTTTTCAAAGGTTTTCAGCTCACGGTAGGATTAAAACTGCAAAAAGCCAACTGAACATTTAAGATGCAATAAAATTAAAAGTTAAGAGAAAGCAAATTGATTGTAGTTCTAGTTTGCATGAATCCAATTAGGCTGTAATAAAGAGGCCTAATTAGCAAACGGGTTGGCAGGAAGCCTTAGAGGGCAAACAAGTTGGGAGGCTAAACAAGAACAGAACAGGCAACTCCCAGCTCCACCCAGTCTGGAGCCCCCTGCTGAACAGACTGTATAAAGACACTAGTATGTGTCTCCTGCTTATTGATGGGCAATACAGTGGTACCTCGGGTTACATACGCTTCAGGTTACAGACTCCACTAACCCAGAAATATTACCTCGGGTTAAGAAGTTTGCTTCAGGATGAGAACAGAAATCGCGTGGCGGCGGCGCAGTGGCAGCAGGAGGCCCCATTAGCTAAAGTGGTGCTTCAGGTTAAGAACAGTTTCAGGTTAAGAACGGACCTCTGGAATGAATTAAGTACATAACCCGAGGTACCACTGTAGGGGCAAGGAGAATAAGAGGAAGCACTTTCCCCCCATACATTGAATAACTTGCTACCACAAGATATTGGAATGGCCCCTAACTGAGTTAAGCCAATTTATGGAGGACTGTTTTTCAAAGGCTAAAAGGTAAAGGTAAAGGGACCCCTGACCATTAGGTCCAGGCGTGACCGACTCTGGGGTTGAAGCGCTCATCTCGCTTTATTGGCCGAGGGAGCCGGCGTACAGCTTCTGGGTCATGTGGCCAGCATGACTAAGCCGCTTCTGGCAAACCAGAGCAGTGCACGGAAACGCGATTTACCTTCCCGCCGGAGCGGTACCTATTTATCTACTTGCACTTCATGCTTTCGAACTGCTAGGTTGGCAGGAGCAGGGACCGAGCAACGGGAACTCACCCCGTAGCAGGGAATCGAACCACCGACCTTCTGATTGGCAAGTCTTAGGCTCTGTGGTTTAACCAACAGCGCCACCCGCGTCCCTTCAAAGGCTAGGTAGCTAAATAGAACCTCCAGCTTCAGAGGCAGTGTATCTGCGAATATCTTGGAAGATGAAACAGGGGGAAGCTTTTACCTTCTGGCCCTGATTGTGTGCATCCAGCTAGCCACTGTTGGGAACAGGATGCTAATACATCGTCCTGCATAACTGCAATTTATATTTGTGTTTTAGCACGCAGAGCACTGCACAATTTTGTTTTGTAGGGGAATGACAGGAGCGGGGACCTACAGAACCCTCTGGGCTCCTTTGAGAGGGAAGGAGGGATATAAACGGAATAAATAATATGCATTTAACGCCACCTATTTGCCCTCCCTCGGATGAAAATCTCCAGGAACAGGCAGGCACCTGTCAGAGTGTAATGCACACCCCCAAGAATAAGGCAGGTTGGATACTCATAGCACCGTGACCTTCCCGGCGTCGGGTTACACTTAAACCTTTTAACATAAAAGCTTTGCCTGACATTTCTTCAGCTGACTTGTGCTAAATCGCTCGTTACCAAGAAAACAAATTCACACCTTCTTTAGACTTAGACCAGAAGCCAAAGTCAGACACCTCTGACTAATAAGCAGGAATAAACAAGGGAGAGGCTCTTGGAAAAAGTGACTCTCTCCTCCCAGCTTCCCTCTGCTTATTAGATGATCTTATTGTGATCTAAAGACACCAGAAGAATCTGCCGGATCAGGCCAGCAGCATTGGCAACCGTGGAGGGAGACCCTTGTCAAACTACAGTTCCCAGGATGCTCTGGGGGGAAGCCATGCCTGCGGTGTGACGCTGCTTTAAAGGCAGCGTGCAGATGAGCTTTGTACGCCGCAATCATCAAAGACCTCAGGCGTCACCACCAAGGCGGAGCAGCACTCGATGCTCGTTTTTAAGAAGCAATGATTCAGAAAGCTGCTACCACTTCACAGCCCAATTTTTATGGCCGGATTGCTTTCCTTGCATCAGCAACATCGAGCACTTCAAAGTGTGGTGCTGGGGACGGGCGGGCAAAGCTCAACAGATGCGAAATCAGCTTTGGCGAGAAGAAAATGGGACGGCTCAGTTGGTTAGTGTGTGGTCCTGATAATGCCAAGGTTGCAGGTTCGATCCCAGTTAAGGGACACTGCATATTCCTCTTTTTTTTGCGTCAATAAATTGTTATTATTTTCTTTACACATTCTTTCTTACAATACATTAATCAACAATATAAACCTTTTAGCTCTGCCGAGCTTGTGACTTCCCTCCCTCCCGCCAGTAGGTATCTCTTATCAGATCCATTTGCGTACAGTGGTACCTCGGGTTAAGTACTTAATTCGTTCCGGAGGTCCGTTCTTAACCTGAAACTGTTCTTAACCTGAAGCACCGCTTTAGCTAATGGGGCCTCCCGTTGCTGCTGCGCCGCTGGAGCCCGATTTCTGTTCTTATCCTGAAGCAAAGTTCTTAACCTGAAGCACTATTTCTGGGTTAGCGGAGTCTGTAACCTGAAGCATATGTAACCTGAAGCTTATGTAACCTGAGGTACCACTGTATTTTATCTTTTCACATCTTCTATTATCTACATTGTAGGAGTTACTTCAGTCCTGCTAGTGTTTTTAAATTTGTACAGCTGAGGGACAACTGCATATTCCTGTGTTGCAAAGGGTTGGGCTGGATGGTGCTCAGGTCCCCTTCCAACTCTACAGTTCTATGATTCTAAACACAGAAATATAGCATGTGGAAGAGGAGGAGGAGACGACGACAGTTCAGCGGTGGGTTACATGCAAGTTCCCTCACAGAGCTACTAGACCCAGAGGTGTTTAACACACAATCCCTTTTACCAGGGAGTTTGGGCAATGGTGTTGTCTGCAACTGACAGCTCCTGTCTGTTTCCACACAGGGAACAATCCCAGCCCGACCTGGAGATGCCAGGGATTGAACCCAGAACCTGCTGCGTGCAATGCAGATGCTCTAAACCAGTGGTTCTCAACCTGTGGGTCCCCAGATGTTGTTGGACTACAACTCCCATCATCCCTGAGCTCTGGCCTTGCTGGCTAGGGGTGATGGGAGCTGTAGTTCAACAACATCTGGGCACCCACGGGTTGAGAAAGGCTGCCTAACCCATGGGTAGGCAAACTAAGGCCCAGGGGCCTAATCTGGCCCAATCACCTTCTCAATCCGGTCTGCGGACGGTCTGGGAATCACCATGTTTTTACATGAGTAGAATGTGTCCTTTTATTTAAAATGCGTCTCTGGGTTATTTGTGGGGCATAGGAATTCGTTCATCTTTTTTTCCCAAAATATAGTTCGGCCCCCCACAAGGTCTGAGGGACAGTGGACCGGCCCTCTGCTGAAAAGGTTTGCTGACCCCTGCTCTAACCCTTAGCTTCAGCTCTCCGTTGCTTAAAAATATATATATTTAAAGATATCCTCAGGAATCCTGTGAGTTTCAAGCAGCCCTGTAGTGCCCAGTCACTTTAACAATTCAGGGGATCAAATGAAGTAAGCGATCTCAGCTGGTGGTTAATTTATAAGATAGCGTCGCTGCAAACGCCGCTGACACCGCTCAAAGTTTTGGAAAAGGCAGGCAGGCAGAGGGAAGAGTCTCCATCCAGACCAGACAGTTATCTCCAACTAGAAAGTGGAGAGATTATGGAGAGATACAATCCATCAATGACATCTGGCAGGGCAGTTGCCGCTCCTGTTGTTGCTGGGTATTCCGACTCCCACCTCTTTATTATTAGCAAGTGGCACTTAATTCATTTGCTGTTTCAGAAAGATAAAAGAAACACGCAAAAGCCCTCCAGAAATATATTACCATCTGAAGACATCTGTAATTTGGGGCAGGTGGGCTGTGGGGGACGAAAAAGCCAATACATACAAAATAATAATAATAATAATAATAATAATAATAATAATAATAATAATAATAATAATAATATAATAATAATAATAATAATAATTATTATTATTATTATTTATACCCCGCCCATCTGGCTGGGCCTCCCCAGCCACTCTGGGCGGCTTCCAAAAGAATATTAAAATACAATAATACATCAAACATTAAAAGCTTCCCTAGACAGGGCTGCCTTCAGATGTCTTCTAAAAGTTTGGTAGTTATTTCTCTCTTTGACATCTGGTGGGAGGGCGTTCCACAGGGCGGGTGCCACTACCGAGAAGGCCCTCTGCCTGGATCCCTGTAACTTGGCTTCTCGCCGTGAGGGAACTGCCAGAAGGCCCTCGGTGCTGGACCTCAGAAAATGCTACTTTCATGCAGCTTTAAAACAAAAAAAATCAGGAGGAAAGTACAGCAGCTCTGGGAATGACAAGTGGAGAGAGTGGCTCAGAGTCAGTGGTGGTGTTGTGGTTAAGAGTGTCGGTCCAGACCTGGGAGAACAGGATTCGAATCCCCACTCCAGCCACGAAGCTGGAGTGAACTGATCTTGGGCCAGTTACTGCCTCTCAGCCTAACCTATCTCTCAGGGTTGTTGTAAGGATTAAACGGGGGGGGGGGTGTACAATGTACGCCACTTTGAGCTCCTTGGAGGAATATAAATGTAAACAAATGGATAACTATCTAATGTGGTGCAATGGTTTTATGCTTGCCAAGCGGAAGTTTCCCCCCACAAGTACTGTATTTTCCGCTCTATAGGATGCACCAGACGATAAGACGCACCTAGTTTTGGGGGGAGGAAAACGGGGGGGGGGGGGGAATTTGAATCCCAGAAGCCAGAACAGCAAGAGGGATCTGGCTTCTGGGATAACAGCGACAAGCATCTTCAGGGAAGTGGGATGAAGGCTTCCCCTGCCCGGAAGAGGCTAAGGCAGAAGCCAGGACAGGTGCCTCGCTGAAGGGGCGCTGCGCAGGAGAGCCTTCGCAGGAGAGCCAGAGAGGGAGAACTGTGCAGCGCCCCTTCAAGCGAAGCTGGAGAAGGAACAGAAGGAGACCCTTCTGTCCCTCCTTCGGCTTCGCTGGACAGGCACGTTGTGGGGCTGGCGGTGGGGAAAGCCGAGCTTCCCTCACCGCTGCTCCCCGCGCTTGTGGGGCTGGTGAGAGAGGCTGGGTTCCTACCCCTCCCCCAGCCCCAGGGACCACACATGCGCTCCATAAGACGCACAGACATTCCCCCTTAGATTTTAAGAGGGGGGGAAAGTGTGTCTTATGGAGCGAAAAATACGGTACCCCATGCCCACCCTGAGTCTGCTCCAGGGGAGCTGGGGAAAACCCAATAAAAAAATTAGGAACATGGGTAGGGAGTCCCCATTGTGGAAGTGTAAATCTTACCTACAGCTGCTTGCATGCTCTTCATGGTCACTGTAAGATGGAGATGCTGGGGTAAGTGGACCTTTGGTCCAAACTAGCAGGGCTTTTCTTCTGTTGGGCCTATGGTCTCGGTCCAGTATATCTGAAGGAGCGTCTCCACCGCCATCGTTCTACCTGGACACTGAGGTCCAGCGCCGAGGGCCTTCTGGCGGTTCCCTCGCTGCGAGAAGCCAAGTTACAGGGAACCAGGCAGAGGGCCTTCTCGGTAGTGACACCCGCCCTGTGGAATGCCCTCCCAGCAGATGTCAAAGGAAAAAGCAACCATCTGACTTTTAGAAGACATCTGAAGGCAGCCCTGTTTAGGGAAGCTTTTAATATTTGATGCATTACTGTATTTTAATATTTGGTTGGAAGCTGCCCAGAGTGACTGGGGAAGCCCAGCCAGATGGGCAGGGTATAAATAATAAATTATCATCATCATCATCATCATTATTATTTATTCTGTGAGCCAATCAAAGACTTAATCTTTCTCTCTCTCTCCCCCCTCCTCTTCGAAACACCTCCAAGTTTTCAAAAGCTGCTCACTGACACAAGTCCGCCTGCCATGGCTTACCCCAATGTCTTTGATTCCCCACCCCTGTCAGAGTTTCCATGGGACAGCTCTTCTACAAGCAGGAGGAAGTAACAGGGAAATGTTCTCCTCTGCTGGTTTCAGTACAAACTGCAAAATTCAAGTAGCAAGAAAGGAGAACTCAGCTAAACATCAGGAAGAACTGCCAGAAGAGCTATTCAACAGCAGAATGGTCTCCCTTGGGAGGTGGTGAGCTCTCCTTCCTTGGAGGCTTTTAAGCAGAGGTTGGATGGCCATCTGTCATGGATGCTTTAGCTGAGATTCCTGCATTGCAGGGGGTTGGAATAGATGACCCTCGGTGTCCCTTCCATTTCTATAATTCAATGATTCTAACAATGTGCTCTCTGAAGCTCACCAAGTCCCTGAAGCTAATTCCAGGGCCCACATGCAGGAAACTTCACCTGCAGATGAAATCTATCTACCAGCATTCAGCACCTCATTTTTCCAAACTTAACCTTCGGTTCTCCACGCTTCCGCATCAATCTATGGCACTTTTTAAAAATGTCCTCATGAAAACCCATCAGCATTCTAAGGTGCATCTCTCATAGCATCAAGATTTTGTAAGCAATTTTGCCTGGCAGACACTCCAGCCATCTCCCCATACGCAATGCATTTGTGTACGTTATTTTCACTAAACGGGTGTAATTGCCCTAATATGCCCATTTTTTTTTACACACATTGTTTTGTTGGGAGCGCTGCATCATAAAATTCAGAGAAGTGCAAATTTCGAATGACACCTGTGTTTAGGTGTACTGTTTCAGAAAATGCTAAGCAGGTCGTTTGGCCTTTTTCTCCCTCCTCAACTAATCCCTAAATTAGAGTCAGTTTAGAATCCCATCCTGCTTCCTTAGCTTCATGCACTTCCTCTGAAATCACAGCTATTAGGATTCAAGCCATTCTAGGAGGTAACATGATAATAAGTGCGAGATCGCCTGCCTTCATGTGCAAAACTGAGAAGCTCTTTCATGTTCATTTCCTAAGATTAACATGCACCAGCTCTTATGATATGACGTATTTTGAGGTCTTAGTCCTAAGAAAATTAACCTAAACTTATTTCCTCATTTTTCTTTCCCCCCAGGTAAATCCAAAATAAGTCGTCAAGTAGATTCACAGCCTGATACACCCCTCTGTCAAGATCCATTCAGAACGGGAACAGATAATATAATAGATTCGCTTCCAGCCCGCTGTATATGAAGCCAAACCACTGACCTAAAAAGTTTCCCTCAGGGTTTGTCTGTCTTGCTGCCTTACTTTGCTGCAAGAGTCTTTCCAATAAAGCAGCTTGCCAAGCTAAATTAAACCACTTTGGGGTTGAGCCTCCTTCAACAGACTTCCAGTTCCATGCTGTTGATGCTGGACGCAGGTTGTAATCCCAAACATTTGCAGGGAACCAGCTTTGGAAAGGATGCTCTTGTTGGTGCAGCAATGTCCTGACCTGGACAAAGTACTCAGACTTTGTCTGCTGCTAGAGACTTTACTGCTCAAATCGGAATGGTGCATAAGCAAGGAATTGGTCTCCGGCAGTGTTTGGAATCTCCCCCAGGTGCTAGTTGCAATTGCAACCATATGGAGACTTTCAGTTGTTTGCAATGAGCAAATCAAACAAAAGCAATTGAAACTGTAATGAAATTGCAGCTGAAAGTCTGTGGATTTTGATAATAAACCTGATTTGCAATGGGGGTTGAATAATTTTGATTGCATGTGTGTGTGTGTGTGTGTATGACAGAAGTATACAAATATTTTCATAAATAAATAAATCTTTGGGTGGCTCCTACCCCTCATCCTGGCTCCTCAGAGTCCATGACTAGTATCTATGCCAAGAGAGATAAGAATAAGATGATCTCTCTCTCTCTTATACCCACTGTAGGGGAAATCCACATATTACTGGAAAGTTGGCACTTACTCCCTGCCAGAGAGTATCACTTAAGGCTGCTCAGCAACGCACCTGTCCTGAAAGTCATTGTCTCAGGCTTGGATTACCTGTGCCTTCAACGCTGCCTCCCCCATTCTGATAGCAAGCATGATCCATAATGCATGATCTAATGATTAAAATTGCTCTGCGTCTGTAATGGCTGCTGATGACACGGAAGGCTTAAGCGCCCTCCCAAACCAAAGGGGTTAATCTGCCCCAGAGCTATGCTTGCTCCATGCCTTTTAACTGCAACGAGGTACATTTGCGCCCCTGAGGATTATACCATATTATAGGGATATCAATTCCATTGCACTCTGAATACTAAAGTGCTTCAGTATGTTGCTGGGAGCGTGTGCGCACTGACGAATGGAAATGAGAATTCTGCATCCCCAAAAAAGAGGCATGCCAAAAACTGTACAAATTACGCCTGTTGAACTGATGAGCAAAGACCTAGCTGCTTTTTCGCTGCTCCTCTGGAAAAACCCAACTCAGCCCTACCCATCCCAATCAAACTTCCAAGATGTCAGGTTCCTCAGTGTGGCTCACACGCTTTCAAATGCACCCCAGCAATCAGGATGCCAAGCTTTTTCCTTCTTATAATCCTGATTCTCATAGGGGATCGGGGACATCACTTCTAAAGACAGAGGCGACACCGTTCAAAGGCGCAGGAGAAGGCAACAGCTACATTTCCTCTGCCACGGAGATATGGAGCAACGAGAAAAGGTGCGCTCCCCGATTTTCCACCTCTAACGCCACTGTTAAAAGGCATGAATCCATCTTCCATTAATGGAAGCAACAAGCCTTGTTTTCCAGTCTGTCTCAGCACAAGCAGAAGATGGAGGACACCTAGCTCACTGGCAGTATGTGTGAAAAGGATCTAGGGGTTTTAGTGGACCACATGAGCCAACATTGTGATGCAGCAGCAGCAAAAGAAGAAGAAGCAGCTAATGCTAATCTAGGCTGCATCAACAGAAGTCTAGTGTCCGGATCAAGGGAAGTAAATAGTACCACTCTATTGTGACTTGGTTGCAGGTGGCGCTGTGGGTTAAACCACAGAGCCTAGGACTTGCCGATCAGAAGGTCGGCGGTTTGAATCCCCGCAATGGGGTGAGCTCCCGTTGCTCGGTCCCTGCTCCTGCCAACCTAGCAGTTCGAAAGCATGTCAAAGCGCAAGTAGATAAATAGGTACCACTCCAGCAGGAAGGTAAATGGCATTTCCGTGTGCTGCTCTGGTTCGCCAGAAGCGGCTTAGTCATGCTGGCCACATGACCCGGAAGTTGTACGCCGGCTCCCTTGGCCAATAAAGTGAGATGAGTGCCGCAACCCCAGAGTCAGTCATGACTGGACCTAATGGTCAGGGGTCCCTTTATCCTTTACCTATTGTGACTTGGTCAGACCCCGGAATACTGTGTCCAGTTCTGGGCACCACAATTTAAGAAGGATATTGATAAGCTGGAACATGTGCAGAGGAGGGCAACCAAGATGATCAAGGGACTGGAAACCAAGCCTTATGAGGAATGGTTGAAGGAGCTGGGATGTTTGGCTTGGAGATGAAAAAAATTGAAAGGAGATACGATAGCCATCTTCAAATATCTCAGGAGCTGCCACATGGAAGAGGGAACAAGCCTGCTCTCTTCTGCTCTGGAGGACAGGACTTGAACCAATGGCTTCACGTTACAAGAGAAGAGATTGTGACTAAACATCAGGGAGAACTGCCGGAAGGGCTGTTTGATGGTGGAATGGATTCTCTTCGGAGGCTGTGGACTCTCCTTCCTTGAAGGATTTTGAGCAGAGCTTGGATGGCCACCTGGCAAGGATGCTTTAGCTGAGATTCCTGCATTGCAGGGGGTTGGACTGGATGACCCGTGGGGTCCCTTCCAACTGCAGAATTCTAGGATTTCATAATCTGGGATGGACCAGACAAGTCCTATCTGCATGATCTGCTTACCCTCCCAACAAGACGTCTCATGCCTGGGTTTTTTTCCATTGTAAACATCCCAGAAGTGCTCAAGGTCTTGATGGACAGATGAATTGGTGAGATTATGCAACAGCTGGTGCCAGATGGGGCTGGAGCACAAAGAGATTTAGGGGTGGGAGCAAGACAAGAGCCTGGAAGAATTCGACCTTCTGGTCCGGCAAGCACCAAAGGTATTCACTTGGTAATTGTCCGAAGATCCCATGGTCACGGGCTTTGCCCACCCACCTGCCGCACCAACCCCCATCCCTCCCCAATGACCCCGCTGCTCCCTCTCCTATTCTTCCCCGAAGCCTTAAGGTAGCGTTAACCCAAAAGCTGAAACACTGGAAGTCAACAAGGCATGTCCCCCCCATCACCCATCCGAGGAAGCCTTGCAGGTTGCCTCGGCAACCCCATCCATTTCCAAGCAGCTGCGAAACTGCACCCCATCAAAAAGCAAAGCCAGGGCTGGCTGCCCTTTTGTGAGAGCCTCTCCCCCCCCCCCACCCGCAAACCCCTCTCTCCTTGTGTGTGGCGGAAAAAGCAGGCAAAGCCCTGAAGGGAAGCGAGACAAGAGGCTCGCTCTCATCTTACAATGCCCAAGCGTGCGGCCATTTGTGTGTAAGGGCCTTGGCACAAGGGGGAAGCCAACATGCCAGCCAAAGACACAGCTGGCGTGGGCATGCTTGGATTCAGTTTTGCTTGTCCGGCACTGGGAATGGCAAATGGGCTGGGGGGTCTATAGCAGGGGTCATTAACCCAGTGCCCACGGGCACAAATGGTGCTGCCCTTGAGGCAGTGAGGCTATGGTGAAACAGCCAAACAATGAACCTTGGCCCCCATGTTCCTACTCGACCACTTCAATTTGTGGGACTGACACTTTTACAAGCACGTCATAATTATATGTGTGCCAGCACATAATCTCTGGAACTCCCTGCCTTTTGACATCAAGTAGGCACCTCCATTGTATTGCTTTCAACACCTGTCCAAAAACTTATTTTGCTTCGGCAAGCCTACCAAGACAGGACTGTGGTTTTATTACGCACAGGCAGCAAGTGTCCAGTTGGCGTACAATGACACACGTACTCATCGCTGCCAACCCGGAAGTGGCCAGGAAAACAGCAGAACGGGGCAGGCTTATGCCTGCTCCATTAATGCACACAGGGGTCAGGAACGGGGAGGGGGGAAACCCTCCGCCTGTACGTTAAAAAATAAAAACAGCAGACCTAATCTATGTTTTCATAATTTTGTGAATAATAAATACATATTTTATAGAAATAAATAAAAGCAGCAATACAGACAAGCGCGGGGTGATCACTCACCACAAGCTCGCTGAACATAACGTCCAGCTCTTCCACCGGAGGCATGGGCAGGGCGGGCTCCATCGTCTGCAGGGCAAAGGTGCTGTCATTCCGCAGCCGGTACGTGATCTCCGGGTGGTCATTACTCCGGAAGCAGCAGAAGATAAACGAGATCCCTCGCCCGCTCCTTTTACGTGGGGCCATGGCTGGAGTTCTCCTGGTTCGCCTTCCTAGACACTAAACCCTACAAAGGAGGGAACAGGAGAACGTGTTAACAGTTTGGGCTAGCAGCTGAGCTGGGCTACCCAAGCCCAGATCCCACTGCCCGCCTCTTTTTAAAGCCGTGTTCTTCAATAAGTAGTCCCCAGATTACATCATTCCGACGGGCAGCCTTTGGCCCGAACACCATCATCCTAGAAGTATAAACTGTTCGCTGGCAGGACCTGACTGAGCGGTTGCCATGCTTTTGAACGATATGAGAGTATCAAGTGCACCAATGGTCATTGCTGACCAGGTGTACTGAATAACCCCAGAGACAGCGCGGTGCAGTGGTTATAGAGTGTCAGACTAGGACCTGGGAGACGAGGGTTCAAATCCCCTCGCTGTGACTGGACCCTGCTGGTTATTTTCCTCGTTCAGCAGATTATTATTATTAAAATGTTCTTTTTCTCCTCCGGCCTTTTAAAGCAATGGTGCTTGCGCCTCCAAGTTTGGCAGGGAGGTGGGT
This sequence comes from Podarcis liolepis, assembly GCF_965112155.1. NCBI lineage: Eukaryota > Metazoa > Chordata > Lepidosauria > Squamata > Lacertidae > Podarcis > Podarcis liolepis. The sequence continues at coordinate 8,356,140 of NC_139554.1, read as the reverse complement.
GCCGCTAGGAAACTTCTGGAAGCGGAAAGCCCAGTGCTCAGAAGGATGTCATCATCTCCCCTCCCCTCCCCTCCCCTCCCTCAGTTCTTCTGCCAGCTGGTCTGCAGAGTTGATTGGAGAAAGCCACAAAGTACTAGTTGCTTTTCTGCGAGCTCCTGTTCATCCACACCACTCCCTGCTTCCCCAGTCATTAAACTCATAAGAGGCTAAAGCAAAACAGAAACAACAACAACGTCCCCCCCCCCACAAGAGACGCAGAGTAGAACTCATCTTTAAATACAGAAACCTAAGAGTTCAGCGTCTGTCTAACAGGCTTGCTCCCGGGGAGCACGTCTGCTGCAAAAAGCCTGGAATTAGCAATTTACATTGTTTTCTCTATTACTAAGAGATAATAGGCACGCCAACGCTTGTTGTCAGTTGGAGATCACGGCCGAACCTTCATGCTTGCAGCAAGGGATGCGTTAAGAAGCAGCATTGCTAACAAGTAGAGCTTCTCAGGAGGAGACACTAGTCTTGCCACCAGTGAACCGCCTTGTAATTTTCGGATGAAGGGCGGTATACAAATTTAATAATAATATTAACATTAATAATAATAATAATAATAATAATAATGTGTTGTCATGTGACATCTACAAAACTAGGCTGGCAACAACTAGTTTACATAGGCAAATAGTACAGCGTGATTGTATTTATGGGGAAAGTCTGTGGCTTGATGGCGCAAGCCGTGCCTTACATGCAGAACACCCCACGTTCCATCCTAGAACCGCCAGTTTTTTAAAAATGAGAGGTAATAGGCAACAGGGAAGTTTGGCTGGGCAATATAGTCATACCTCGGGTTACAGATGCTTCAGGTTGTGCATTTTTGGGTTGCACACCACGCTGAACCCAGAAGTACCGGAACGGGTTACTTCCGGGTTTCGGCGCTCACGCATGAACAGAATCACCAAATCATGACCCACGCGTGTGCAGACGCGGCACTACGGGTTGCGAACGTGCCTCCAGCACGGATCACGTTCACTACCTGAGCGTCTGCTGTATATCCTCCAAAACCGCTTTGAAGTCCATATCGTGACAGTGATTACATAATCTTTGGCCTGGCAATATATTGTGAATCATGAAATGTGTGTTACAGATGGGTAGCCGTGTTGGTCTGCCATAGTCAAAATAAAAAAATTCCTTCCAGTAGCACCTTAAAGACCAACTAAGTTAGTTCTTGGTATGAGCTTTCGTGTGTATCTGAAGAAGTGTGCATGCACACGAAAGCTCATACCAAGAACTAACTTAGTTGGTCTTTAAGGTGCTACTGGAAGGAATTTTTTTATGAAATGTGTGTTTGCTATGCAAAAATCACAATGTGGGAAAAACTGTGAAGCCAGCCGACACCTCTGCAGAGCTCCATCACTATTTCAGACATTGCGACATATCAGTATATTGCAATGTGTAGCTGGTGATATATCATGATGTTGAAAACCAGTTATCGCCCGGCCCTACTGTTTGCCTCTACAAAGTTGCATCCTTATTTCAGACAACATGATATACTGATATATTGCTGATATTTAGCTGGTGGTATATTGCAATGTTGAAAACCAGATATCGCCCAGCCCTATCAGGAAGATCTCATCCTGGCAACCTGGAGACCTTCTGCCAGTCAGAGCCAACAACCCTAGATCTAAATGGTCCAATTGGAAGAGTCGCACAATGGCACCTGTTGGTTTGGTTATTGTAAAGGCTCCCCCCCCCCCTTTTTAACGGCAATAGGGGAAAGTTTCTTTTGGCAACGTACTGGAAACAAGTTCCTAGCAGCCTGGACAATCAAGTCTCTAGGATGGGAGGTTAGGAAGCAAACTCCAACCTCCCGACAGCAGCAAGACTCAAACAACTCCCATGACCTAGGCTGCGTTGCATGTGAAGATCACGCAAGGCTTCTTCATTACCCGCTTTTGGCAGAAGCCCAGTCCCATTCCTCAGCTCCACCAGCGTTTCCATGAAAAGGAAGGTGTTCTGCCAACACGCTGCCACGGACTTTCCACAGAAATCCCACCCAACGTTGCACAATGCCCTCGAGGCAGATGCCAGCTTAGACAGCACAAAAGTTGCTCATGCAGTCTGGCTAGGCTGCGCCGCATTCCTGCCCTCAGCCTCCCAACGGTGCAGAAGCAAGGTTTTCAAAAGTAGGTTGGGCGAGACATGTATACGGGGACTTACAGGCGCAGGAAAGCTTCTCAAGGTAGAGGCTGGAACCAATCCACCAGGACTCGTGTGCCTTTGGGCACTGTGATACCACACACACACACACACACACACACACACACACACACACACAAAGATCCACAAACAAGAAATGCCATTGTGTTTGCATGAGGAAGTCCACAGCCAAAATGATTTCAACCAGAGCAAAAACAGAACTGGGCCTCACTCCCTGCTAACTCAATGATTCTTTGACCCTTGCACTTTGACATCAGGCTGTGCTGTTGTAGTTGTTTAGTCGTTTAGTCGTGTCCGACTCTTCGTGACCCCCTGGACCAGAGCACGCCAGGCACTCCTGTCTTCCACTGCCTTCCGCAGTTTGGTCAAACTCATGCTGGTAGCTTCGAGAACACTGTCCAACCATCTCGTCCTCTGTCGTCCCCTTCTCCTTGTGCCCTCCATCTTTCCCAACATCAGGGTCTTTTCCAGGGAGTCTTCTCTTCTCATGAGGTGGCCAAAGTCTTGGAGCCTCAGCTTCAGGATCTGTCCTTCCAGTGAGCACTCAGGGCTGATTTCCTTAAGAATGGATCGGTTTGATCTTCTTGCAGTCCATGGGACTCTCAAGAGTCTCCTCCAGCACCATAATTCAAAAGCATCAATTCTTCACACCAGGCTATATAGCCTTGTAATTAAGTACTAGCCTCACAGTGGCAAGCAACAAGGCAACAAGGCATTGCGTAAGGGCTGGCCAGGGAGTGAATGGAGTGTTCCACGCCTCTTCTGTCCCCAGTGCAGAAACCAAGTGAGACGCTCCCTCTCTTTCATGCCCAACACAGAAATCTGGCCATAATAATAATAATAATAATAATAATAATAATAATAATAATAATTTATATGCCACCTATCTGATTGGGCTGCCCCAGCCACCCTGGGCGGCTTCCAACAAATTAAAACATCAAACACATATCCCACAATCCCTTCAATGCTCCTGAAAGACAGGACCAGTTCTTGTTAATATGCTTACTGCCCATTTATCTGTAATATGTGAGTAGACGTCAGCCTTTTTATTCAGTTAAGTTCTGAAGCAAATTACTATGGCAAAAAAAAGGACAGACTTGGTAATAATTAGTTTCTTATAATAAAAGTGGTTTTTGGGGGGCGGGGGGAGAATTAGAAAGAAAAATCCAGCCAAAAGGGTGCAAAAAGGATGGAGTTCTCCTATCCTCTGCCAATCCACAGCAGGGTGGTGGTGGTGCTTTTGCCTTTGTGGGATTATTTACAAGGTTGCAACCGTATTATTAGCCCAGCATTCGCTCAGCATTCTTTATGAAGAGTTCAAAGGGCTTTACATACATTGCCTTACTTTAATATTTTGCAACAACTCCATAAAGTAGGCAAGAAATAAACAGGTGTGCCCATCACTGACTTGCAATGGCTCTCCCGGGTTTTAGACAGGGCTCCTTTCTTAACCCACTTGAACACATAAATTATTGAACCTAAGACCTTGTGCAAGCAAGCACCTGATCCAACGCTGATCTATGGCCTCCCTGCCAAGGAAATCTCCTGGGCCTTTATTTGATTTTGGAATATTTCTTTAAAATATAATGTGGTATAGAAATAAATAAATAAATAAATAAATAAATAAATAATAATAATAATTTCTATTGCCAAGCAAAAGGCGCCTAGACATTCCGTTGTGATGATTGAAGCCTAGGTTTAAGGTGTCATTTGGTGATTAGCTTATAGATCTGATTTTCTAACACAATTTCTCATGGTGGACAGGCTGGAGGAGACGCCCCCAAGGCAGGACACAGGAGGCTATTGACAAGGCACAGATTAGACGTTAGCGACAAGGTCAAAGCAAGTTCAGTGAAACTCCACTCAACAGGCTATCAAAAGCAGCCGACAATCAAACACCACCGCTCAATACCTTTTCAAAGGGACCTCGCTACAGCAGTCCGCAACCTAGATGTAGACTGCATCACTGCCGTGGGCTTTGTCCAGAGGTGCCTATAGGACAGTGCTGGCTGGAGCTATGGCAACTTAGTCGAAAACATGGCGGGCGTAAGACAAGGGTAGGCAACCTAAGGCCCGTCGGCCGGGTGCGGCCCAATCGCCTTCTAAATCCGGCCCATGTACGGTCTGGGAATCAGCGTGTTTTTACATGAGTAGAATGTGTGCTTTTATTTAAAATGCATCTCTGGGTTATTTGTGCGGCATAGAAATTCGTTCATTTTTCCCCCTCCCCAAAATATAGACTGGCCCACCACATGGTCTGAGGGGCGGTGGACCGGCCCACGGCTGAAAAAGGTTGCTGACCCCTGGCGTAAGAGCATAAGAAGAGCTTGCTAGAACAGGCCAAAGGCAGCCCACCTGATCCAACATTCCGTTCTCACAACAACAACAACAACAACATATTATTTATACCCCACCCATCTGGCTGGGTTTCCCCAGCCACTCTGGAAGGCTCCTAATAGAATATTAAGAACACGATAAAACATCAAACATTAAAAGCTTCCCTAAACAGGGCTGCCTTCAGATGTCTTCTAAAAGTTAGATTTCCTTGACATCTGGTGGGAGGGTGTTCCACAGGGCGGGCGCCGCTACCGAGAAGGCCCTCTGCCTGGTTCCCTGTACTGTGGTGCCTCGCAAGACGAAATTAATTCGTTCTGCGAGTTTTTTTGTCTTGCAAAGCACGGTTTCCCTGGGTATTAACGGTTTTAAGAAAAAGGAAACAAACTTGCAAGACGTTTTCGTCTTGCGAAGCAAGCCCATAGGGAAATTCGTCTTGCGAAGCAACTCAAAAAACAAAAAACTCTTTCGTCTTGCGAGTTTTTTGTCTTGCGAGGCATTCGTCTTGCGAGGTACCACTGTAACTTGGCTTCTCGCAGCGAGGGAACCGCCAGAAGGCCCTTGGTGCTGGACCTCAGTGTCCGGGCTGAACAATGGGGGTGGAGATGCTGTTTCAGGTATACTGGGCTGAGGCCGTTTAGGGCTTTAAAGGTCAGCAGCAACACTTTGAATTGTGCTCGGAAATGTACTGGGAGCCAATGTAGGTCTTTCAGGACCGGTGTTATATGGTCTCGGCAGCCACTCCCAGTTGCCAGTCTAGCTGCTGCATTCTGTGTTATTTGTGGTTTCTGGGTCACCTTTAAAGTAGCCCCATGTAGAGCGCATTGCAGTAGTCCAAGCAGGAGATAGCCAGAGCATGCACCACTTTGGCAAGATAGTCTGTAGCCAACCAGGTGAACATGGGCACAACAGCACTTTGCTCACCTGCAATTTCCTGGAACTGGTAGAATACAGCTTGCACTAGGGGTTGGTGAATTATTATTATTATTGTTGTTATTGTTGTTATTATTATTATTTACTTACTATACTTGTATCCCACCCACCTGACTACATTGTCCCGCCCATTCTGGTCGGCTTCCAACAAAATATAAAATGACGCAAAATACATTAAAAGCTTCTTGATACAGTGGAACCTCGGGTTGCGAACGTGATCCGTGCGGGAGGCACGTTCACAACCCGCAGTGCTGCTTCTGTGCGCATGCGGGTTGCAATTCGGCGTTTCTGTGCATGCATGAGTGCTGAAACCCGGAAGTAACCCTTTCCAGTACTTCCGGGTTCGGCGGTGCGCAACCCAAAATCACATAACCTGAAGCGTCTGTAACTCAAGGTACCACTGTACAGTGCTGCCTTCCGGTGAAGGCTGCTCAGTAGTGTTTAAAAACAGTGGCGGCTTCTGTTGAATTAAGACACCATTCTGCTAACTTAATTAAATTAAGCAAAAATTAAAACACAAGCTCCCTCAACAGAAGCAACAGCTGTCGGGAGGTGTGTGGGTTTTGTTTGTGTTTCAAACCTGTTATAATATGAAAATCTCAAAAATGCAGTTTTGCAGCCACCCAGCTGACACGGTGCCGGAGACCATGGCGGCCCGTTGCCATGACGCCCGCACGGGACCGATGGCTCTGCATCTGTGCGCACCAAAAGGCTCGGCGCAGGAACGTTTGGGAATTCTGATCCGGCTGCCGGATAAGAGGCTTAAGATGGGGAAAGCCTACACACAGAGCTCGCCGCGAAGGCTTCCAATTTGTCGCGCCCCGGGAATCAACAATGGAGCAGCGAGCGGCAAAAAGGGATGCCCAGCAAACGCGGCTTTGTACTTGGCAAACAACGGCCGGTCGGCGCGCACACACGAGAAGAAGTAATTAAGAGAGCTGCCACGACAAAAAACAAGGGTAGCAGAGACTGGCTATTTATCATTTTGTTTATGTGGGAGAATGGAGTGGAAACAATTCGCTCTGCTTATTCCACCCCACCCCCCGTATTAACAGACCCAGGAATTAGGCCATTAACATCCCCGCATTTTATAGACTACCCCTCCCCTGCTGCCGCAAAGGAAAGTGGTCCTAATGTGCATGTATTTGGTTCAAATCATCAAGAATACTCAGTAATGTTGCTACTGCCTTGGTCCAGTATACCTGAAGGAGCGTCTCCATCCCCATCGTTCAGCCCGGACACTGAGGTCCAGGTCCGAGGGCCTTCTGGCGGTTCCCTCGCTGCGAGAAGCCAAGTTACAGGGAACCAGGCAGAGGGCCTTCTCTGTAGTGGCGCCCACCCTGTATAACGCCCACCAGATGTCAAAGAGAACAACTACCAGACTTTTAGAAGACATCTGAAGGCAGCCCTGTTTAGGGAAGCTTTTAATGTTAAATAGATTATTGTATTTTAATATTCTGTTGGAAGCCCCCCAGAGTAGCTGGGGAAACCCAGCCAGATGGGCGGGGTATAAATAATAAATTAATAAAAAATTAATTAATAATACTGACCGTAGCTCTGCAAGATTTCAGGCAGGGTACCTCTCTCAGTTCTTACCTGGACATGTCCAGGATTGAACCTGAATGCAAAGTGATGCTCTACCAGTGAGCTAAAGACCCTTTCCAGATCCCAGGCCACAGTGATCCAAATTAGCCAGGTGCCAGGTGCGTTCAGCACCTGTCTATCCGCCACTTGTGACCAAGTGAAGACGTCTGGGCCCCGGGATGGAACCTGACACCTACACCTTCTGGAGAGGCATGCCTGGGGATCACTGGATCTGAACTGTTTTCACACACCAATACCGCATCTTGTAGAATTGCATCCGTTGTATTTTATCTGCCCGATCAGAATGAATATCAGGAACCAAAATGGTTTTTCAGTGCAGCCTGAGCATGAGCAGTGAATGACGTTACAGTGGTACCTCGGGTTAGACGCTTCAGGTTACTGACGCTTCAGGTTACAGACTCCGCTAACCCAGAAATATTACCTCGGGTTAAGAACTTTGTTTTAGGATGAGAACAGAAATCGTGCTCTGGCGGCATGGCGGCAGCGGGAGGCCCCATTAGCCAAAGTGGTACCTCAGGTTAAGAACAGTTTCAGGTTAAGAACGGACCTCCAAAATGAATTAGGTTCTTAACCTGAGGTACCACTGTACAGTGAATTGGTGTGATTGTTTTCACTTACCCCACTGCCCTGCTCACAGCTGTGAAGAATATTCTCTTGTTATGAATGGTCTGTGTCAACATTAAGAAAAAGAGGTTGGAATAGGCCAATATATATGTGGACTGTCCCTGGACCACGCGACTTTTCTTCTTTAAGTTCTCAAAGCTCAAGGTTATCATCGGAACCAGCCAGATCTTTAACTATCAATCACAGACAGCCCATCATTTGAAAAATAATACTTTAGAGCCGTCTTGTCCAAAAACAGCAACTAGACATCTTGTTTTGCTGACTGCAACCTTCCCTTCTTCTCCTTCCGTGGTTCATTTTGCATACCATACACCCCTGCATATTTTACATGAAGTAAACCATTACGTGAAGTAAACCAAAACTTATTTACACTGTTGAATTTATCTTAATGCTACCAGCGTTTTTAAATAAACGCAATTTTCACCTATATATTCAGCAAAAAATTTTTTTACAGTCTTCTTTAAATGTTTGTTCTTCTTGTTCTCTTATTCTATAAGTTAAGTCTGCAAGCTGCACGTATTCCATCAGTTCAAGTTGCCATTCTTATTTAGTTGGGACCTCACTCGTTTTCCATTTGGGGGCTAACAAAACACGGGCTGTGGTAGTAGCGTACATAAATAGCCTTTTTTGACACCTGGGGGTTTCTCTTTTACCCTTTTACAAGTCCACCACATATGCTATATTTGAACTTCTAACACTGCAACTAAAAAAGCCAATGCAATTCTGGGCTGCATCAATAGGAGTATAGCATCTAGATCAAGGGAAGTAATAGTGCCACTGTATTCTGCTCTGGTCAGACCTCACCTGGAGTACTGTGTCCAGTTCTGGGCACCACAGTTCAAGAAGGACACTGACAAACTGGAACGTGTCCAGAGGAGGGCAACCAAAATGGTCAAAGGCCTGGAAACGATGCCTTATGAGGAACGGTTAAGGGAGCTGGGCATGTTTAGCCTGGAGAAGAGGAGGTTAAGGGGTGATATGATAGCCATGTTCAAATATATAAAAGGATGCCATATAGAGGAGGGAGAAAGGTTGTTTTCTGCTGCTCCAGAGAAGCGGGCACGGAGCAATGGAGCCAAACTACAAGAAAGAAGATTCCACCTAAACATTAGGAAGAACTTCCTGACAGTAAGAGCTGTTGGACAGTGGAATTTGCTGCCAAGGAGTGTGGTGGAGTCTTCTTTTTTGGAGGTCTTTAAGCAGAGGCTTGACAACCATATGTCAGGAGTGCTCTGGTGGTGTTTCCTGCTTGGCAGGGGGTTGGATTCGATGGCCCTTGTGGTCTCTTCCAACTCTATGATTCTATGATTCTATCTCTTTTTCTCTGGTGAATGGCTTCCTTAGAGAAGCGGTCAGAGAGCTGCAGATAGGAGCTCAGCCTGGGGTCAAGCAACGAAACAGATTGGCAAGAGGTTCAGGACAGGTAAAAGGAAGCTGGCTAATGATGAAGTTTACTTCCTCAAGGTGTCAGGAGCATCAGCTTAGAATGGCTTTAGAAAGGGGATATTCGGGGTGTGTGTGTCAAACTCTATATGCAATTGCTTAATACATGTTTTTATTGTTTGTGATATCAAAAGAAGGAGAAGGAGATTTACTTGCAAGAGACAACTTCTATTTACAGTGGTACCTCGGGTTAAGAACTTAATTCGTTCTGGAGGTCTGTTCTTAACCTGAAACTGTTCTTAACCTGAGGTACCACTTTAGCTAATGGGGCCTCCTGCTGCTGCTGCTGCGCCGCCGCTGCATGATTTCTGTTCTCATCCTGAAGCAAAGTTCTTAACCTGAGGTAATATTTCTGGGTTAGCGGAGTCTGTAACCTGAAGCGTATGTAACCTGAAGCGTATGTAACCTGAGGTACCACTGTATTTGGAAAATACAACTTCTGTACCGCTTCTGTTGAGCTCACTGGAGAAAATGATGGGGTATAAATGCAAGAAAAGAAACGCAATGCAATGTGCATGTATGTGTACACACACAACAACAACAACAACAACAACAACAACAACAACAAAACAGTGCTTTTGCAGCTGTGAGCTCTGCTTAGCCTCTTCTCACAGTTGCTGTGTCTCAAATCCCCTCCGTACCCCAAAATTTTAACCTACTTTGCCACACTCAAGTCGCCGCATTCCCCAGATTATTTACAGAAGGAAAACACACATGTTTTGTTCTGCTCTTACAGGGAAGCCCAACATGCCAGGCAGCTGAAGGCACATGCGTTCCGCTTATCAAGCTGTGCAAGGAAGCAAAAGATTTGCATGATCTGTACTGCAAAGGCGGCAGGGCATGCCAAACCTTGAAAGCCTCTCTCAGGAACACCAGAAGTTACTGTAAACAAGGAAAAATGCTTATGGAACCCAAAAAATGTTTCCTAACACATTGGCACCGAGCCAGGAAGTTCTGGCGTGTCAGCATCCCTGCTTTGGGAGGAGTAGGGGGAAAAAACACATGCCAAATGCCTGTCAACTCTGGGGAGGAGAAGGCGGCAGTTTTCAGCATTTTTTATTCTGAGTCACCAAAAAGTTGTTTACAAGGAAGTGCTTCTCCGGCAGCTAATGATGTGCTTGACTTTTAAATGCCTATCTTTAGATCAAAGTCAACACGCAGCTCAACCCCTTTTATCAAGTCACCACAGCAGGCAGACAAGGTGACTGAAATGCGCTTGCAAAGAGCGGAACTGAGTCGAAACTGGCTTGCTAATTGCACTGTTCCTTAAGTTTGGTGTAGCAGTTAGAGCAGGGGTCGGCAACCTAAGGCTCATGGGCCACAAGCTGCCCATGGGGGTCGTTTAACAGGCCCATGGACCTGCCCATTCAGTCGGCTCCCATGTGCCACGCTAAACCAGCACAGAGAAGATCTGGGACCGCCTTCCGCAATGCTGCCTAGCTTCCCATTGGCTGCAGGAAGCTCCTGCAGCCAATGGGAAGCTGCAGGCGCCTCCTCTGTGCCGGAAGGAGCACCAGAAATAGTGTTTGCGCATACATGCGCACTCTGGCCCACCGCAGTGTCTGCAGGACCATGAACTGGCCCAAGCCACAAAAACTTTGCCAACCCCTAGGTTAGAGTGTCAGACTAGGATCTGGGAGACCAGGGTTCAAATCCAGACTTGGCTACAAAGCAGACTGGGTGACCTCGGGCCGGTTACTACCTTTCAGTCTCACCTACCTCACAGGGTTGTTGTGATTTTTTAAAAAAAAAATGAGCAAAGGGAGAATTATGTACAGTGGTACCTCGGTTACAGATAGGTAGCCGTGTTGGTCTGCCATAGTCAAAATAAAAAAATTCCTTCCAGTAGCACCTTAAAGACCAACTAAGTTAGTTCTTGGTATGAGCTTTCGTGTGCATGCACACTTCTTCAGATACACTGAAACAGAAGTTGCCAGATCCTTCTATATAGTGAGAAGGTGGGGAGGGGTATTACTCAGAAGGGTGGTGGGAATGGGAGATTGGCAGATAGCTGAGATGAGCCTGTTGACGACTCTTAACGACTGCAATAGGTCTTACAGGAAAAGGCAAGGGGTGAGAAGGTGAAAAATGGCTTAGTCATGTATAATGAGATAAGAATCCAATGTCTCTGTTCAGACCAGGTCTCTCCATGGTTTTGAGTTTGGTAATGAGTTGCAATTCAGCAGCTTCTCTTTCCAGTCTATTTCTGAAATTCCTTTGTAGTAAAACAGCTACTTTGAGATCTTGTATAGAATGTCCTGGGAGATTGAAGTGTTCTCCTACTGGTTTCTCTGTTTTGTGATTCTTGATGTCAGATTTATGTCTGTTTATTCTTTGGCGTAAGGTTTGGCCTGTTTGTCCAATATAGAGAGCTGAAGGACACTGTTGGCATTTGATGGCATACACAATGTTACCTCGGGTAACAATGGTACCTCGGGTTACATACGCTTCAGGTTACATACGCTTCAGGTTACATACACTTCAGGTTACAGACTCCAATAACCCAGAAATAGTGCTTCAGGTTAAGAACTTTGCTTCAGGATGAGAACAGAAATCGTGCTCTGGCGGCGTGGCGGCAGCAGGAGGCCCCATTAGCTAAAGTGGTGCTTCAGGTTAAGAACAGTTTCACGTTAAGTACGGACCTCCGGAACGAATTAAGTACTTAACCTGAGGTACCACTGTATACCACTTTCAACTTGTTGCAGGAAAGGTGAGCTGTCAATGGAATAAATAACTTTATACTGTGCATTTTATTTATGCACACTTGTCCCCTGACCAGATGTTCTATATTAAGTGGTTTGCAAATCCTTAAAGCAAATTGAATTTAAGGGTGCAAAGGTGGGAGTTGTCCAAAAGGAACCGATCTGCAGTACACGGAGGGGTCTCTACCGCTTACAAGATGCAAACCCAGCGTATTCCCTGCCGCAATCCAGAAATGTCAAAATTACTGACCTGCAAAGCTGGGGACATGAAGACAAGCTTCTGTGCCACCGAGAGTTTTGCCCTACTTTTCTCTCTCTCTGCGCCTGATGAGTCAAGATCGCTGCTGCATCCCTAGAGACTCTTCCACTTTTGGAGCTTTGTCCAGGGCGAATCTGTACACAGCGCACAGTTAATGCAGTGCTGGACCATAAAGAAGACTGATTGCCGAAGAATTGATGCTTTTGAATTGTGGTGCTGGAGAAGACTCTTGAGAGTCCCATGGACTGCAAGAAGATCAAACCTCTCCATTTGGAAGGAAATCAGCCCTGAGTACTCACTGGAAGGACAGAGGCTCCAAGACTTTGGCCACCTCATGAGAAGAGAAGACTCCCTGGAAAAGACCCTGATGCTGGGAAAGATGGAGGGCACAAGGAGAGGGGGGCAGCAGAGGACGAGATGGTTGGACAGTGTTCTTGAAGCTACCAGCATGAGTTTGACCAAACTGCGGGAGGCAGTGGAAGACAGGAGTGCCTGACGTGCTCTGGTCCAGGGGGTCACGAAGAGTCGGACACGACTAAGCGAATAAACAACAACAACAATCTTTGATTGCAGAGGGGCTCAAATATTTAGGCCGGACCCATCAGGAGCAGGCAAATGATGGCAGTCAGAGTCCTGGGAGCTGTAGTTTGTTAAGGACGATGGGAGCTGAGGCTCTGGGAGGCGTGAACTACCCTTCTCAGGAATCTTTGGGGGAAGCTATTTGTTTTCAATGTGTGCTGTGGGTACAACCTATGACCAGAGCTTCTCAGAATCCAAATGTATGCAAGGAAGCCAGCTGCAGTTGGGCTGGAAATGCCAATTACCACCTTGTGGGGTTTGGGAGTCAACCAATCCAATTCAACAGTTAGCATTTGCCTCGGGAAAGTCAGCTCCCGACTGAGTTTTTCTTGGCTGTTCACAATGTGGGCGCTGGGTTTGATAGAAAGGCCACCCACCCTGTTTCAGCCAAACGCAGTAACCAGTTTTATTTACTCTCAGATAAAAGGAAGCATGCGCCCAGTTTAAGTACAGCTTCCGGGGGGCGGGGTGAGAGAGAAAGAGAAATCTGTATTCAGTTATAAGGGACCACTTTACAAACAAGAATTTCCCCATATTTTGGGGAAATTGGGGGGTGGGGTGGTGGAATGGCAGCCCTAAGCCCTTCTTTCAGGTTTTATTAACTGAACATCACCCCCTATTTCCGATGTCAAGTCAGTGTGTCACAACACAAAGTGGGAAGACTACACACACACACACACACACACACTGCTGCCTATATGAGCAGTGATTCTGCATTTCTGAGATCAGATGTTGCCAACCTTTTCCGATCAGTGTGCATATTTGGATTTTGGATTGAGGAGTTTGGATTTGATATCCCGCTTTATCACTACCCAAAGGAGTCTCAAAGCGGCTAACATTCTCCTTTCCCTTCCTCCCCCACAACAAACACTCTCTGAGGTGAGTGGGGCTGAGAGACTTCAAAGAAGTGTGACTAGCCCAAGGTCACCCAGCAGCCGCATGTGGAGGAGTGGGGAAGCGAACCCGGTTCACCAGATTACGAGACTATCGCTCTTAACCACTACACCACACTGGCTCCCCCCCCCCCCCCATGCACACGGATCATTTATCTCCACCAACCCTTAAATTTCGCTTTTCCACGGGCTCAGGGTCAAAATCGGATCCAACGAAACCTATCTTGAGTCATGGGGAGCACATAGAGCTGTAAGAGGAAGTGGAAATGAGAGCTACTCTTCTATGGTCTTTTCCAGGGAGACGTTAGGGAATGGCCCTCGCTACCTCAAGACCAAGGGGGAAGTACATTGGTGCCTCGGTGGGTTTTCAGGCACCAGAAGAGATCACCGCAGCTCCCGCAAGCACCACATCGGTGACCTCTGGGCTTAGAGTCTGATGAAAGATCTTCTGCCTCTTGTATGAGGAACAGCTGCAGTTATTTCTACATTAAACCACATCTGGCACATGAAGAGAACGGACCCACAATCTGTTCTCAGATTTCAGAAGTCAAATAAGCCAAGGTATCACGGTCCATTTTAGCTTCCCTCCACTGAACAGGATGCATGTACTGAAAAATTTATCAACCCTGGGGATTCTCCACTTTGCACCTTATGGATCTTGCCCAGGCAGTCAAGATCCATTTTTGCTTTGGGATTTTTTTCTTTAAAATATAAAGCAGTACAGAAATGAAAATATAACATCATCTCATTGCCCCCCCCCAAAATATCACCACAAAAGGTGCCTAGCCACTGTAATCTAGGTTTAAGGTGCCATTTAGCAATTAGTTTATATGTCTGAGTTTCTCACACTGAACAGGATAGACATTTCTGTGCTTTTCAGAAGATCCCATTGCAATGTTCAATGGCACCACAGGAGTAGGAAAACAGGAATGGGCGTGGGAACAGGTACAGTGGTGCCCCGCAAGACGAATGCCTCGCAAGACAGAAAACTCGCTAGACGAAAGAGTTTTCCGTTTTGGAGGTGCTTCGCAAAACGAATTTCCTATGGGCTTGCTTCGCAAGACGAAAATGTCTTGCGAGTTCCTGCGGGTTTTTTTCCTTCCACCCCCCTTTTTCTAAGCCGCTAAGCCGCTTATCAGCTGATCCGATCAGCAGATAAGCCGCTAAAAGCCGCTAATAGCGCTAATCCGCTAATCCGTCAATGGGCTTGCTTCGCAAGACGAAAAAACCGCTAGACGAAGAGAATCACAGAACGGATTCTTTTCATCTTGCGAGGCACCACTGTACCCTGTTAATCATACATCACAACTGTCAACTGCAGGGTCCATGTTTTTGGTGCTTCGGCAAGGAGTGGGCAGGAGGGTTGAATATGGATTGTTGCTTCTTGTATAAATCAGTGAAATCAATAAAATATGCTGGTGAGGCGGCGTGGCCTTATCAGTTTTTTATAACTCTTCCATGCCACAGAAATATCTCCCGTGGTTATCTGCTCCTCACCTGAAAATAAAAGCAGTGCAATTTTCAAAAGACAAACAATAACACCATTTAGAGCAGTCTTGTGTGCCCTGGTATCTGTTGAGCCAAGCTGGCTGGCTGGGAGTTAAGGGACCTGTGGTCCAAACATGCCTGAGGACAATCAGTTCAGACTCTAGGGAGTTTCACTAAACCAATTTGGACCAAAGAGGTATTTCACTCCTTCCCCAGCGAGACCCAAGAAAGCTTCATTCATGTCTAATTTAGAGGCCGTCTACCCAAAACACAAATATTAGACGTCCGGTGGTGTGGAATTTGCCTTTCTAGCAGTAGGGGTGGGCAGCATCATTCAGTATTCCCCAAAATGACTTTTCACCACCAGATGGATAAAAGAGAATGAGAACGAACCGGGGGTGAAGGGAACCAGAGGCAACAGTGGCACAGTCTTTGAAAAGCCTCCAAACTCAATGTTTTTCTTCCCCCACAGATTACTGGCAACTGTTCTTGGTTCCATCCTGCTAATGTGTGCGGATACAGTTTCTAAAGAATGCAGCATTTTAAAAGCAGAGCCTAAACAAGGGAGCACTGACTGCCCACAGTGTGTATGAATGAAATAGTTGCTGTCGGCGCACGGTCTTCAAAAAACCATCAGGAGCCAAGCAATTAAGTCTCAAACTGAGGGCTTTTCATATATTTGCGGCTACAGAGGGGTTGGGTGAAGCTTGTAATTTTCCTCTAAGAAAAGCTCAGGCTAGCATATCGCAGGGACGGGGGCTTTAAGTAATAACCCCTCATCTTTGGAACTTCTTTCTGCAGGAAATCACTTCTTTGACATGGTCCCTAAAGCCTTTATTCCTTCAAGCTGTTTCTCATTTTTTATTACAGTTATCCATATTTAAATCTGGGCTTGCTTCACGGGTTGTAGTTATCTGAAGGAAAAATACCCTGTTAATGTTCTTATGTCCTAAAACATTTTGTGAAGGTTTGGGCTTTCCATCACAGGATAAAAAAACAACAACTTTTCATCCATTATATATCCAATCTACCCTGCAAAGAAGTAACACAACTTTGGATAGCAGCGTGGAAGATTATCATAACCTCTGGGGGGAAATTACTGGACGACATGCCTGCATTTTTCAGAAAACAGACAAGGCTCACCTCTGCAAACTGCCAACATATTATTATTATTATTGTTACATCTTCAGGAAGGTAGATCAAGAAATCAAAATATGAGCGGCTGTCACTGCAATTATTCCCAGGTGGGTTTTGTAGCATTTCAACATTTGGGGTATCACTTATGTATATATATATTTATTTAATTAAGCTCCCTCATTTTTAGGAGAAGCAAGATATGACAAAAATTGCTAAGCATATTAAAAGAACTAGGTTTGTTTAAAGGTTTAAACATGGTGGAGGTAGCAAGTTTTATAAAATAAAAACTGACTCCAACCCTGGCTATATGAAAATTTAAGGGGGGGGTGGTTTCCCCCAAGGCGTCGATGAATGCACGCATTGCCCTTCATTTCAACTTTCCAATAAGTCTTAGATCAAAGTCTTTATTGCCTGTGTCTGTCCAAGAGCTACACACTACAACGTAGCTTGTTTCTGACCCAACGAAACTGAAAGGGCTTCTCCTGATCTATGGCTTCCATGATCAAAGCTCTCACCTCCCATTTGAAGTCCATCTGGAATCTTCGCTGCCATGTGTGCAGAAGCCTTTCAACTCCCTCCCAAAATTCAAACCAGCCCAGAGTTTGTTCTTTTCTCTACGCTCTCCAAGGTTTTATCTGTCACGTACAGGTAGCTTGCATTTCTAGGTTTAATAAGCCAGCAGGGACGGGAACGCAGACCATAATCCTCACGGAACAGGAGAAGGCAAAGCTCACAAGATAATGCGAGGGGATGAGGAAGCTTTTTCCCATGTTGAAGAACAGGAGCTGCAGTTTCTTCCCATGCTTGGGTTCAGCGTCTTGTGCTTGTTGTTGTTTAATCGTGTCCGACTCTTCGTGACCCCCTGGACCAGAGCACACCAGGCACTCCTGTCTTCCACTGCCTCCCGCAGTTTGGTCAGACTCATGCTGGTAGCTTCGAGAACACTGTCCAACCATCTCGTCCTCTGTCGTCCCCTTCTCCTTGTGCCCTCCATCTTTCCCAATATCAGGGTCTCTTCCAGGGAGTCTTCTCTTCTCATGAGGTGGCCAAAGTATTGGAGCCTCAGCTTCAGGATCTGTCCTTCCAGTGAGCACTCAGGGCTGATTTCCTTAAGAATGGATCGGTTTGATCTTTTTGCAGTCCATGGGACTCTCAAGAGTCTCCTCCAGCACCATCATTCAAAAGCATCCAATCTTTGGCGATCAGCCTTCTTTATAGAATAATACAGTGGTACCTCAGGTTACATACGCTTCAGGTTACATACGCTTCAGGTTACAGACTCCGCTAACCCAGAAATAGTACCTCGGGTTAAGAACTTTGCTTCAGGATGAGAACAGAAATAGCGCGACGGCGGTGCAACAGCAGCGGGAGGCCCCATTAGCTAAAGTGGTGCTTCAGGTTAAGAACAGTTTCAGGTTAAGAACAGACCTCCAGAATGAATTAAGTACTTAACCTGAGGTACCACTGTATGCAGTTGTAAATGCGGACATTAGGACCCACGAAAGGGGGTGGGGGGGGGAAGTCTCGAGATTCAGAGTAATCTCTATACAGTGGTACCTCGGGTAAAGAACTTAATTCGTCTGTATAAAGATTAAGAGTTGACAATTTCATGGAGAAGATGGCTACTAGCCAGGAAGGCTGTAGCAGTGCTTCTGAATCCCAGTTGAGGGAAACAGCAGGAGGAGAGAGGTCTCTTGAGCAAGAATCCCGCTTGCAGATTTCCCACAGGATTCTGGGTGGCCACTGATAAGAACAGGACACAAGTCTAGATGGGCCACTACCAGGCTCTTCTGATGCTAACATTTGCCATTTTAGCATCCGATATCTTAGATCTTAGTAACAATTTTATTCCGCAAATATACTTCTACAAACATGTTATGTGCTGAAAGGAGGTTGGATAAATCACTGCTCTGCCTGAAGGTATGTCACTGGAGTGCAAGTCTTTTAGAGATGTGCAATAGGAATGCACTAATCGGGTAATTCCTTTCCAGCTCTAGGCAAAGCTGTAAAATCAATGCTTAAGATTCTTAACTCAAGGTAAATTCAGTAAAGCACACCACATAATAGGCTTTTGTCTCTAAAACATGCTTCAAATTAGCAGTGTGTGTGTGTGTGTTTTAATGCAGGAGTGAGATAAATCACAAGAAGTTCTTCTGGCTTATCACATTCAGTACTGCTCCCTTTAGCTTAGGAGCAATATGACATAAGAACTGTTTGTCGACTATCTAACTGGTTTCTGGCGTGCAAATTTGCAGCTAGCAAAAAACGGAACACATCTTCCAAAGCAGCTGCGTCTATTTGGCTGCAAAAGAAGGCAAGTTTTTCCTGAACTTGTGAGTAAAAATCAGTGTGGCACGCTGCGCTTCACTTGTTGAGCTAGTATTGCACAGTCAAAATGTTTGGGGGCGGGGTATAGGGAAATTGAATATCCTTTTGTAGTCTATTAAAATAAAGCCTTCGCTTCATTGTAAAGAGGAGTGCTCGTCTTTACAAACTCTAATTGTGTTATTAATATTGTGCAACACAATTGTTTAATTAAAAAAATTAAAGAACAGTTTTGTCGGGAATGGGAGGTCTCGCAAACCATAGCACATTGGTACCTCAGGTTAAGAACTTAATTCGTTCTGGAGGTCTGTTCTTAACCTGAAACTGTTCTTAACCTGAGGTACCACTTTAGCTAATGGGGCCTCCCGCTGCCGCCGCGCCGCCAGAGCATGATTTCTGTTCTCATCCTGAAGCAAAGTTCTTAACCCGAGGTACTATTTCTGGGTTAGTGGAGTCTGTAACCTGAAGAGTCTGTAACCTTGCTTCCAACTGTAACTTGAAGTGACTTGCTTCCAACTGTAACTGGAGAGTCTTAGGGATGGATTTTGGTTCAGACCCCAGATCAGAGAAAAGCAAGCAAGACACAGGTTCTATTTAAGCTAGGATTGGAGGCATAGGCACATCAAATGAGCATAGGCCTACCCACAAATCTTCAAGCGAACACAAGGCCAAAAAATACCATATTTTTTGCACCATAACACTCACTTTTTTCCTTCTAAAAAGTAAGGGGAAATGTCTGTGTGTGTTATGGAGGGAATCCCTACGGGTGGCATGCCTACGGATTTTCCTCCTCTAAAAACTACGTGCGTGTTATGGTCGGGTGCGTGTTATAGAGCGAAAAATACGGTACCTAAGAAAAGACGTTCGATTATAAATGGCACTTCACGGTCCCTGCATTATTTGTATGCACAGAACATGTCCTGATTCATTATGTTTTAGTTTGCATTGTTTGGTTGTATTTGTTTATGCTTCTTTTTGGAAAACTCAGTAAAAACAAACAAAACTATTAGTAAAAACGGAAAACAACACCCGACAGTCAAAAAGAACAAGCACACCAGCTTATAAGATCATGTTCTTCTGGAGAAAGCACACATGCTGTGATCTTTTTCTTCGAATTCCCCAGACAGGATTTCCAGCTTTTATTTAAATAAAAAGGCAGGACTCTGATCCTGGGTATCCGGTTACATGTAAAAGGCAAAGCTAGATGCACTCCTCGCTTGTAAAAATCAGACGCAAAAATCAGGATCATGTGCCTTTTTGAAGTTCAGCAACATTAAAGTAAAAAACCTTCCAAGCTTGATTCGTGTAGCAGCGCACCATGCGCCAACCACATCTGCCAGGTCTTTCCACACACACTCCTGAACCTAGAAGTTATATAAGGAGGGCGAGTGCATGAAGAGATCAGAAGCTGTCTCAGCTGATTAAGCAGGTTTCAGACAAAAACAGCCAGGAAGGTAAATACGCCCTTTGGAAGTTCTAGAGGGGAGGGAAGACCAAAAATGTAGACAGTAAATCATTATCCTAAGAAGGCTTTTAAGGGCTTCGAAAACACACAAAAGCACGAATTACTCAACAACACTGGGAACAAAATGTGACATTTTTTGCATGCTCTCCGATCAGATACTTTGCATCCTTCACCTGCACATATTTTGGCTTCATTCTTATCTTAATAGGCTAGAGAGCTACAAAAGGTATTTTTATACTAGCGCAGGCGATTCTGTCAACCTTTGCTAAAATTAGGCCTTGGCAAAAGGAGAGTACTTTGCAAAACTGTTAATTATTGCTGGGGAGCCAACAATTCCTAAACTCGCTACACAGGTTTCTACGGGTTATCAGCTTAAAACATAGCTGAGAAAGCTGAGTTGGTAGAGAATGAGACTCTTTAAGCTCCAAGTTGTGGGTTCCAGCCCCACATGGAGCAAAAGACTCTTGCATTGCAGGCAGTTGGACTAGACGACTCTCACGGTCCGTTCCAACGCTACAATTTTATGATTCTATGAAACGTGACTAAGTTCTACGTCTCCCCTGCCCCCCAGCTTTGTGTTTCAAGATGAATTCTCAGAGAGAGGGCAGGGATGTCTTCACCCTACATATATGACCTTCCAGCTCCGCTTGGTACGCAGGCTGAGACCCTACCTGCCCGCGGACTGTCTCGCCAGAGTGGTGCATGCTCTGGTTATCTCCCGCTTGGACTACTGAAATGCGCTCTATGTGGGGCTACCTTTGAAAGTCACCCGGAAACTACAACTAATCCAGAATGTGGCAGCTAGACTGGTGGCTGGGGGTGGCCGCCGAGACCACATAACACCGGTCTTGAAAGACCTACATTGGCTCCCAGTACATTTCTGAGCACAATTCAAAGTGTTGGTGTTGACCTTTAAAGCCCTAAATGGCCTCGGTCCAGTATACCTGAAGGAGTGCCGTTCTGCCCGGACGCTGAGATCCAGCGCTGAGGGCCTTCTGGCAGTTCCCTCATTGCGAGAAGCAAAGCTACAGGGAACCAGGCAGAGGGCCTTCTCGGTAGTGGCACCTGCCCTGTGGAACACCCTCCCATCAGATGTCAAAGATATAAACATCTACCTGACATTCAGAAGACATCTTAAGGCAGCCCTGTTCAGGGAAGTTTTTAATGTATGACATATTAGTGTATTTTTGGTCTTTGTGGAAGCCGCCCAGAGTGGCTGGGGAAACCCAGCCAGATGGGCAGGGTACAAATAATAATAATTATTATTACTTCCTTGTTTCCTCCCTCTTGCAAACCCCCTCTGCACAAAACATCAATTTGTGAAGTCATCTGAGCACGCCCAAACGCCTGCCTCAAATGCACACGCCATTCTTAAGTGCAAGGAGAATGCAGCTCGATTTTTCTAGTTGGACTGAAGGTGGTTTGAGAAGCGCACATCAAACAGCGGAATCTGTCAACCAGTTTGCCTTAACCAAACCAACTCGGCACGTACAACCTTTCAAATGCCTTTTCCCTGGGAAATCACACATTATCTCTGTTGTTCCACTGGCGGTTTTGGAATCGAAGAGTTCCGTAGGAGGGCAAAGCAAGCACACTATGGTGCTATATAAAAGATATTTATTAAAAGTTTTTAAGACATAGCAAGAAAAAAAAATAAACATACAAAATAAAAAACAGTTAAAAACACACATTAATTTTCAATAACATAACTTCCATACACTTATTTCCTCGGACCTCCTCATACCTCCCTTCTTTGTATTCCAGTTCGATTTGTTAGTTCAGCAAATCCTTACCATTAAACTTTTACCCATTTGTGAAACCTCTTTTTTTTCCATATCTCTTAAAGCATTACAGCTGGAAACCGCTTAGTTTCTATCCAACATCCTTCTAACATTCATTAATTTTACACACTATGGTGTTATATAAGGCAACTCCACCTCCCGAGGCATGAATACTGATGGATGTTTACCATTGATCCATGGAAAATGCCCTGAGAAATTAGTTAACATTGGATGAACAAGGAGACACAAAATGAGGGTATGGTGTCTGTGATGTGTTGCCCTATATCTACAGAGCAACACAAAGTCAAAGAGGTCATTGCCCTTCGCTGTCAAAAAGAGGAAACAAGACATTAACTCACTAGCATTCGTCTGTGGGGTCATCTGACCTACAATGCGTTCAATATCTGAACTGTCTCAACTTCTGTCATTCTTAATGCAACCTGCACATACCTCTAGTTACAGGTAGGCAGCCGTGTTGGTCTGCTGTAGTCGAAGCAAAATTTAAAAAATTCCTTCCAGTAGCAGCTTAGACACTAACTAAGTTTGTTATTAGTGATGTATGGAAGTGAAAGCTGGACCATAAAGAAGGCTGATCACTGAAGAATTGATGCTTTTGAATTATGGTGCTGGAGGAGACTCTTGAGAGTCCCATGGACTGCAAGAAGATCAAACCTCTCCACTCTTAAGGAAATCAGCCCTGAGTGCTCACTGGAAGGACAGATCGTGAAGCTGAGGCTCCAATACTTTGGATATCCTCATTAGAAGAGAAGACTCCCTGGAAAAAGACCCTAATGTTGGGAAAGATGGAGCACACAAGGAGAAGGGGACGACGGAGGACGAGATGGTTGGATAGTGTTCGCGAAGCTACCAGCATGAGTTTGACCAAACTGCGGGAGGCAGTGGTAGACAGAAGTGCCTGGCGTGCTCTGGTCCAGGGGGTCATGAAGAGTCGGACATGACTAAACAACAACAACAACAAGTTTGTTATTGGTATGAGCTTTCGTGTGCATGGTTCTGAAGAAGTGTGCATGCACACAAAAGTTCATACCAAGAACAAACTTAGTTGGTCTCTAAGGTGCTACTGGAAGGATTTTTTAAAATTTATTTTGCACATAACTGTTTCTTGGCTAACCCATGGTAAATGGGCTCTCTAGGTCCAACCTCCCCAACAATCTAAATGTTTTCGAAAACACAATTCAGTTCCAGCCAGCACAGCCAACAGGATTGATGGGAGATGTGGCCGAGCACCAAGGACCACAGACTTACCACACCAGTGGTTCTCAAACCCTTCTTTCACTGAGCCACATTTTCAGAATAAAAATTTGCTGGCGTACCAAACATTTTAGAAGAAGAAGAAGAGTTTGGATTTGATATCCCGCCTTTCACTCCCCTTCAGGAGTCTCAAAGCGGCTAACAATCTCCTTTCCCTTCCTCCCCCACAACAAACACTCTGTGAGGTAAGTGGGGCTGAGAGACTTCAAAGAAGGGTGACTGGCCCAAGGTCACCCAGCAGCTGCATGTAGAGGAGTGGAGACGCGAACCGGGTTACCCAGATTATGTGACTACCGCTCTTAACCACTACACCACACTGGCTCTTCTTACTGGTAAGAAGAGAAATGCTTTGGTCTTGAAACTGGAAGGTGAAACAACTCCTAGCAAGTCTTAATTTACAACCACTTTGCAATATAATCGTGGGACAGCCAGAAAGTAGAAAGCAGTGCACCTACGTAAGAACACAAATCATTTGCAAAATATAATTCTAAACAAGCATCTTATGTATGTACCTTAAGAATGTATATAAGCTCAATTAGAGGGGTGAGCTTGCTTTTGCCAGGTAACCTCATTTATAAACGGCCTCAGTCCAGTATACCTGAAGGAGCGTCTTCACCCCCATCATCCAGCCCGGACACTGAGGTCCAGCTCCGAGGGCCTTCTGGCGGTTCCCTTGCTGTGAGAAGTGAAATTACAGTGGTACCTCGGGTTAAGTACTTAATTTGTTCCGTAGGTCCGTACTTAACCTGAAACTGTTCTGTTAACCTGAAGCACCACTTTAGCTAATGGGGCCTCCTGCTGCTGCCGTGCTGCCGGAGCACGATTCCTGTTCTCATCCTGAAGCCAAGTTTTTAATCTGAAGCACTATTTCTGGGTTAGCGGAGTCTGTAACCTGAAGCGTATGTAACCTGAAGCATATGTAACCCGAGGTACCACTGTACAGGGAACCAGGCAGAGGGCCTTCTTGGTGGTGGTGCCTGCCCTGTGGAACGCCCTCCCGTCAGATGTCAAGGAAATAAACGACTATCTGATTTTTAGAAGGCAGCCCTGTTTAGGGAAGTTTTAATGTTTGATGTTTTATCGTGTTTTTCTGTTGGAAGCCGCTCAGTGTGGCTGGGGAGGCCCAGACAGATGGGCGGGGTATACGTAATAAATTATTATTATAAATTATTATTATTATTATTATTATATTCTACTGAGCTGCAGCCCTCCTCCAACAATGACCATGGCAGCACCATCATTGCACTAGAACAGCGTTTCCCAAACTTGGGTCTCCAGCTGTTTTTGGACTACAATCCCCATCATCCCTGACCACTAGCCCTGCTAGCTAGGGATCATGGGAGTCGTAGTTTATAAAGAGTTGGAGACCCAAGTTTGGGAAACACTGAGCTAGAAGATGTCTCACACAGTTTCAAGAAAAAGACCATGCCTCTGCTGTTTCTTTATTTCATAAAATTTATACACCATCCGGTCGTAAAAACAAAAGAAAACACCAAAAACCTTCAGAGCAGTTTACCCAAAAATAAAATTATCGGAAAGTTATTGATAAAAAGAACCACAATAATTTAGAACATTCCAAAAAAAATCAGCAATCAACTAAAAATAGATTAAATATCAGCACCCTAGATATCAGGAAATCAGCCCCGAGTGCTCACTGGAAGGACAGATCCTGATGCTGAGGCTCCAATACTGTGGCCACCTCATGAGGAGAAGACTGCCTAGAAAAGACCCTGATGCTGGGAAAGATGGAGGGCACAAGGAGAAGGGGACGACAGAGGACGAGATGGTTGGACAGTGTTCTTGAAGCTACCTGCATGAGTTTGACCCAACTGCGGGAGGCAGTGGAAGACAGGAGTGCCTGGCGTGCTCTGGTCCATGGGGTCACAAAGAGTCGGACACGACTAAACAACTAAACAACAACAGATGTAAGAGAAGGCTTCTTTTCACAAAAAAAGTTACAAGCCCTTCTGTGTTTAAGGAGCTGAATTATGGAGCAAGCAAAGACAGCAGGCTGCACGGTTTTGGAAAGGCCACAACTTCTCACTTGAGCCACCTCAAAATGCATCCCTAATACCTGGCAGATGCAACTAATTGACTACATGGAGATGGCGGAGATGACTGGCAGAATCCGAGACCAGGGAGAAGAGCAAGTGGAAGAAGATTGGGGGAAATTTAAAATCTATTTGCAGAAACATTGTAAAATTTCTGAATGTTGATGACATTGAAATGAATTGTGGGGGTTCTAGCAACAAGACAAAATTTAAACTAACAATAGGTAAATTAATGGGCTATGAATTTGCTGAACTAATTTTGAAAAGGGATACAAGAACGGGGGACGCGAGGAAGTCAGGAGAATATGTGAATTTAAGATCTAAAATTAAGAAAGAAGGAATTTTTGTGTTTTTTCTTATATGTGCTTTTCTTTTTGTTAGTTTTTAACGTATGTATTTTGTATCTTTTGTGCTTAATGTGTGTGTTGTTGTATTTTATAGTATGTATTTGTGTTTCCTTTTTTTTTCTTGCTCCTGTCTTTGCATTTTTTTTATATTTTGTAAAATCCAATAAAAACGTCTAAAAAAAATATTAAAAAAAATGCATCCCTAATACATGGGAAGCCAGGCCAGGACCCTGGCAGCAGCTGAGCTCGAGTTCAGGAGCCTGTGCCCCCCGATAAAGCCTGATGAGGCCGCCCAAAGGGAGACGCAAAGCTGCAAACGCGCCGGAACGATAGCCAACGGGAAAGGGCCCAGGTGTTTCCTTTTTGGCAGGCCCCCGCCAATCAGACAAGATGACAGACGGCTTCCCATGCGAGAGGAAGCCAGGACGCTTCCCCCCAAGTTGCAGCAGAGCAACCGGCAGGGATTGGGGGGGTGAGGGAGGGGCAGGTTACACATGTCACCGTCACGTCTCCGTTCGACTTCCCACCAGACGTGGAAGTCTCCAAACAGCTGAGGCGTCAGGGCATGAACTCGGTGCCCGAGAACCCGAAAGCACCCATCCCTCTGCCGTTCTGGTCCAGTCGCTCACTTTTACCTCGAAAGCAAAGGGCGCAGGTGTGTCCTCAGCCTTTGGTCTAGGGGCCAGGTGTCTTGTTCTGGCCCTCTTAAATTTCAAGAGGGCATTTTTAAAACACAATAGTGCAACGCTCGCCAAGGAAGCATGCATGCTCCTTGTGGGACAGGCCTGCTAGAAAGCATATTAAGCAAGGCAAACTGTTTCATTGCTACGGTGTCCTTCATGCTTTGCCTGAGAGCCCCCCCCCCCCCAAATCCTGCTGCCAGGTTTATCTTTTAAACCCGGTAGGGGGAACCTGTGGCCGGTTGGGCTCTCTTCTGCAACAGTCCACATAGCCAAAGGTCAAACACCCGTCCGTGTGTTGTTTGTGCAGCGGAAAGAGCAGCAAGCTTTAAATCCCTCCCATCAGATGCCAAGGAAATAAACATCTATCTGACTTTTAGAAGACATCTGAAGGCAACCCTGTTTATGGAAGTTTTTAATGTCTAATATTTTACCATTTTTATGTGCTGTAAGCCGCCCAGAGTAGCTGGGGAAACCCAGCTAGATGGGCGGGGTATAAATAAAATTATTATTAATTATTATTATTATTATTATTAAACACCTCCTGAAGTCCCATCTCTTCAAGCTGGCATTCCCAGGTTCATTAGATTCATCACATTCGTCACTATCTGGTCATTCACTGTTTTTTACTGGTGGCTCCTCCATTCTTACCGACGCATTTCTTTGTCTTTTCCGTTCGAAATGTTGTATCTACATTTTTCTTTTTTTAAATTACCCTACGCAGTGCCTGAAGACAATCAGCCAGAGGAGGAGGAGGAGGAGGAGGAGGAGGAGGAGGAGGAGGAATGACCTCCGGTAGGAGCACAGAGAGAAAAGAGGTCGTGGTGCATCTGAAGCAGCACAACTGGACGCCTTCCTCTGCCCCAGCTGCAACAAAACATGTCTCTCCCGCATTACTATCTACGGCCACAGCAGGCGCTGTAACGGTTTGACTTCACCCATGATGGCGCACCCCTTCCCCACTCCTCCCTCTCCATGGCAGCAGGAGGAAGAGAATATACTTGCCACTGAAGCTGGCCACACTCGGCTCTGTGCTTGACCTCCTCTTCTGCTTTTTAATATTGGAGGGGCCCTGGGCCCCTCCCCCCAAAATACTGGGGGGCCCCAAAAGGGTTCGGCCACCAGGAGATACCGTATTTTTCACTCTATAAGACGCACCAGACCATAAGACGCACCTAGTTTTTGGAGGAGGGAAACAAGAAAAAAAATATTCTGAATCCCAGAAGCCAGAACAGCAAGAGGGATTGCTGTGCAGCGATCCCTCTTGCTGTTTTGGCTTCTGGGATAGCTGCGCAGCCTGCATTCACTCCATAAGACGCACACACATTTCCTCTTACATTTTAGGAGGGAAACGGTGCATCTTATAGAGCGAAAAATACGGTAGCTCCCCTTGAGCTGCGCCATCAGGTGTTTCTAGAGCATATAAAAATGCCTCATTTCAATGCCAGGGATTTTCCAATTATTTTAATTGGAAGAATTTCCAGACACTTAAAGAGGAAAGGTTTCTTCCCCCCCAGTGGCTTTGATTGTTTACTGTGAAATGTGCCTAAAAACCAAAGGGAAATTTGATGTACCATAAAAATCTCAAATAGCAAGGAGGGCTGCACATGCAGAAGACCACAGTATCCAATCCCCAACATCTCCAGAAATGGCTGGCGGGGGGGACGGGGACTCTGGAGTGAAGACAATAGTGTTAAATGGAGAAACAAACCACAATTCTGTATAAGGCAATCCTACATTTCTATCTGAACACAATTATGTGATTGATGGCAGGCAGGGGAACTAAGCACACTTAATGCTGTTTAAATGTTCAAGTCAAACAAATCCAGAGCTTCTCTTGGGATAAATATTTAGAAGGTACTGGATATATAGATATTTCCCCAAGTATGGTTATCTGACAACTAAAACCAAAAACTCTGGAAACTGTGCAATTTGACAGCTATTTCATCCATCAAGCTGCAGGCTAATTTTATGAAATGACACAGTGTTTAGAAACAAAGGGGTTGGGTTTTTCTTGCAACCGGAAAGCGGAAAAATAAGAGCTGCAGAAAATTTTCCGGAGACACAGAAATGTTTCGCATTGAAGGAAAGGCAGGCCATCTCCTAACGCTACCCGGAGCTAAAGTAACAATCTAAAGGCTTCATTTTGAACACAGCAAAGAGTCGCCACCCGCCCAGTCAAACAAACAGGCGCCCGAGGTAACTTCGAAGGGGAAAGCCCCTCGATCACCAATTGCGCCAACTCGCCACAACACATTTTATCCCTTCACCGAGCCCTCAGAAAGGATGCCCTTCCAAAGGAAGGCAGTGAAATTGGGGGATTTGAAAGAGCAGCACTCTGAGGTAGCTGAAAACGTAGCAGTCTTGCTTTCTAGGCAACTGGTGCTTGAGAGGACAATAGCAGCTAGAATATTATATGCACAGAAATAGAAAGAAGAGCCGGTTGCAACAAAGGAAAGTAATGGACTATGAAGAAATGGTAAAGCTGACAGAGAAATTAAAGAGATCCAAATGATGAACTTTTTTGTAGAAGAATGCAGGGCTTCCATAGACATATATATATATATGTAATCACAGTCAAATGAAATCATGGCAGGATTTGAGATAAGAGCAGCGGAAGAAAAATGACAAAATAACTGTGAGAGAGAAACTTTTTGTAATACAGTGGACGCTCGGGTTGTGAACGTGATCCATGCGGGATGTGCGTTCGCAACCCGCAGCGGCACGTCTGCGCACGTGCAGAATGCAATTCAACGCTTCTGCGCACAGCGCAATTTAGCACTTCTGCACATGTGTAACCTGTTCCAGTACTTCCGGGTTTCGGTGGTCCATAACCCAAGGCGTGACTGTAGACTAAAATATAATGAAATAATGTAGTTATACATATATGTGTGTACACATTTACACACACACACACACACACACACACACACACACACACATCTAAGCAATGCTGTGAACAGTTTCAGTGTGGCATCAGGAGAGCAACTGCATACCCTCCAACATTTCTCCAAAGGATGAAAATGGGGACATCCTATTTCATTCATTCATTCATAGCCTGCCCATCTGACTGGGCTCCCCCAGCCACTCTGGGCAGCTTCCAACATATATAAAAACATAATAAAAACACTGAACATTTTAAAAGTTCCATATACAGAGCTGCCTTCAGATGTCTTCTAAAGGTTGAATCTTACTCCTTGGCTCAGTGGTCACATGACTCCACATCCTCCAACATTTCTCCAGTGAAAACAGGGACATCCTGAGGAAAAGCGGGACATTCCGGGATCCAATCAGAAACCAGGATGGCTCCAGCAAATCCAGAACTGTCCTTGGAAAATAGGGACATTTGGAGGGTCCGTAAGCGACATACAACCTTCAAAGCAGCCTGGGATCCAGAAGACCTGCTGTGGATTAGCTTGTCAGGCAACCACCCATGATCAGGAGGGGCTCATCCTGACAGCGGCAGTGCTGGCAGTCAGGTTTTTCAGGAAAGGGAGGTGAGCATGAAACGCCTCAACTCCCTGCCCTTTCACAGCTACGGCTAGTTTGCAAGGATTTTTCCTTACTGTTTGGTACACAGGAGTGTGTTGATTAAGCACTAGCCCTGAGCGGAGGCAGCCCGACTGGACTCTGTCTTTGGGATAGGGAGGGATTGCTGGGAATGTTGGAGGCAGCAGGGCACCTCATGGCAGGTTGATGGTGGCAAGAGAGTTGTCTCTCCTTCCAGATGTTTTAGGGGTCAGGCAGCAGTGGAGCCAGCTGATTGGGTGCCTGGGGCAGCACACATGACCTGCGCCCAGGGGCGAGCCGGGACAGGGCATTCCATAGGGCCTCCAAGGAGTCTGCCTAGCTCTTCCAACTCAGTCGCCCTACAGCTAAGGGGGAGGCGGTGGGCGGACCGTTTGGGGCAGGGGTCAGCAAACTTTTTCAGCGGGTGGCCAGTCCACTGTCCCCCAGACCTTGTGGGGGGCCAGACTATATTTTGAAAGAAGAAAATGAACGCATTCCTATGCCCCACAAATAACCCAGAGATGCATTTTAAATAAAAGGACACAATCTACTCATGTAAAAACAAGCTGATTCCTGGACCATCTGCAGGCCGGATTGAGAAGGCGATTGGGCCGGATCCGGCCCCCGGGCCTTACTTTGCCTACCCATGGTTTGGGGCAACGCGGAGCCTGCGGGCAGCCAAGCCACTGCGTCACTCCCAGGTGTGGCTCAGACGCGGTGCAGGCCCCGCAGTGAGTGCCACCCACCATTTTGCCACCCCCCTCAGTGGCGACACTCGGGGCGGACTGCCCCCACCGCACTCCCCTCTGCTCCACCCCGGGGTCAGGGACTGCCCATGCCATGAGAGTGGCACACAGCTGGCGTAAAGGACTTTGTGCATGGCTTCCATGCGCTGCCGCCGGTTTGTCACTCCTTCGCATTTCTCATAACGCTGCTGTTGTTTTAAAAAACCCCCACACACATTATGTTTTATAGCCTCGATCCAAGATGAGCAGATAACAACAACTTTTGTTTTATTAAAGACTTTTGCATTTCGTAGGGGATGAGATGCAGAGTTTATGGCTGGGTTTACTGCCGACACTGCGGGTAATTTGACGTTGCTGCTTGTTATGCATTGCTTATTATGCATTGCTTATTATGCATTATCTGATACAGTATTATGTATTGCCTATTCTTATGAATTGTATTTATACAAGTGTTTTAATTTTCTGCATTGTATGGTTGTTACGTTATGTATATACATACATTATGTTGCTTGTTACGTTGGAAACTACCCTGTGCCTTTTATCCAGGGCAGTGCATAAATTTAATTAAGAGGGTTTAAAAAAAATTAATAAAAAAGCAAAAAAAATTGCCGTCACAATTTCAAGGTTGCCTCTGCAACCACAAGGGATAGACGACCTTTTTTTTTTTTTTAGTGAACAAGTCCTGCAAAACATGCTTTGGTGACTCCTGATTTATCTTTAGAGAATGCCCAAAACACTTTCCAAACCATTCTCCCCCAAAAGAAAAGGGCACACACTACCTTCCTGCTGGGAAGCTGGAAGACAAGAGTTCATCTTCTGTAGCAGAAGTGACAAGCCCTAGGAAACCTCTGCTGCCCTGTCTATTCCAGTTGTAGTCATCTTCTCCAGAGACGCTGTCAAGCCATGCCAAGCATTCGAATGGCAGCACATCTCTAAGCCATTTAGTATCAAGTCTCCCCCTCCTTTGAGATAGGAAGCCAAGCCAATACAGTGGTACCTCTAGATACAAACGGGATCCATTCCAGAGCCCCATTCGCATCTAGAAGCAAACATAACTAGCAATGGCACGTCTGTGCGCGTCGCTTTTCACCTCTTCTGTGCATGCGCGTGATGTCATATTTTCGCATCTGCGCATGAGCAAGCGGCAAAACCCGGAAGTAACGCACTCCATTACTTCCGGGTTGCCGCGGAGCTCAACTCAAATGCGCTCAACTCGAAGCGTATTCAACCCGAGGCATGACTGTACCGTGCAAACACAGGAGACTGTACCTGGACACAATTTCAGCATCCATGGGATCCAAGACTTCCTTAAAACACACACAACATACAACACAGGTTTCTAGTCCCTAAGGCTGCTTGAAAGTCTATGGACAGTTGCCACAGTGTTAGAAATTCTGATAAATAAGCTAGGCGTCAAATGGCTCCTTAAACCAGGGTTATGGTCACCGAAACAGAATGTCTAGTTGCCATTTTTCAATATGAATTTTGGGTTCCTGAAATTCATTCTGATTGTGTAGATAAAATGTAACAGAGAGAATTCTACAGGGTGTGTTGCTAGTGTGTGAAAACAGCCCAGATCCAAGGATCCCCAGGCAGGCACCTCCAGATGGTGGACACATCCTGGCACCCGGGCATCCTCACTTGGTCACAGTTGGTCGATAGCCAGGAGCAAAATGCGCCTGGCCTGGCAAATTTCAAGCACTGAGTGCCTGGTGAAATGACTGCCAGCTGGGGGGAAAGGGCTTGAACATGCAATCTGCATCATGCTCTGCTTGTCCGCATGAAATTGCACAAGCAAGAATATATTACATGCAACAGACTGGTCTCCCAGCTATTTTACACCTCTGAAAAGACAGCCTTTTGCACCTTTGCGGTTGCAGACAAACCATTTTATACGCACATCGCCAGTCGATTTTGTGTGGGGTTGTGCACAGATAAAATATAACTCGCTGGTCTGCAGCAGCCACCCCCAAACGCTTGCCCTTCAGATACTCCAGGCTGCAACTCCCATCAACTGCAGAGAGTCATCTGGGGCTGTTGGGAATGATAGTTTCAAAGCACCAGGCGGCCACCAGGCTGAGGAAGGCTGGATTGATGCAAGACTCCCATGTTCAGGTATCTATTCCATTAGATAGTTCACTGGGTGGCCTTCAGCTAAGATGTCTCTCGACTTTACATACATTTCGTTGCGAAGGGATATATATTATTATCGGTTTTAAATGCATGCATATAACATCTCCACACTGGATGTTGTCTGCACCTCTCGAGGGGGAAACCACTACAATGAGAAGCATTGTTGTAAATGAAAACCCGATGGCTTGCTATTAGAAACACCACTGTGGAACATTTCCCAGAAGTGTTACGGCAAAGCAGTTAATTTACAAGGGCTCAGGAAGGGGGGGAAAGCCAGCAGCCGCACAGCAAGCGGGTTAAGAAGCCTTGTTGCATCAGGGCTTGGCAGAAGTTTGAGTCAGGTAAGTCCAGCAGAGGAGATTCTTTGCAATTCCCCTTTGGAACTTCTGCATTCGGGTACCAGATCTTTGATCTCATCCTGCTCTGCCTGGGAACTTCCCATGGCACTTGCCAGAGTCAAGAGATACAAAATGCTAACGTGTGTGTACACACACACACACACACACACACACACACACGTGGTGCCCTCCAGATGTGGTTGGATCCAACCCAGGATCCACAACAGTCAGGGACAATGAGAGTTGCAGCCCAAAAGCATCAGGGAAGGGCCACAACTCAGGAGCAGAGGACCTGCTTTTCGTCCAGAAAGCGCCCGGTTCAATCCCCAACATCTCTCCAAACCCAGGAGAGCTGTTGCCAGTCAGTGAAGACAACTAGGGTTGCCATATTTTGAAGTGCAAAAAAGAGGACAGCCCAAGCTGCTGCCAGACCGAGCTGGGAAAAGAGGCGTGCAGGCAAGCAGGGCCACCGCCGTGCCCCTCTTTCGCCGGCTCGGGCTGGCAGTGGCTGCAGCATGTTGAACAGCCTGAGCCCAAGCCACTCCCAAGCAAAAAACCCAGACATTTCCTGTAAAAATCCACCCAGATAGACATGTTGACCCCCCAAAAGAGGAAATGTCCATGTTTTCCCGGACGTATGGCAATCCTAACACAGCCCAATACAGTGGTACCTCGGTTTATGAACTTAATCAGTTCTGGAAGTCCGTTCTTAAACTGAAACAGTTCTTAAATCGAGGCGCACTTTCCCTAATGAAGCCTCCCGCTGCCGGAGTCCTTCCACCGTTCGGATTCCGTTCTTAGACCGGGGTAAAGTTCACAAACCGGGACACTACTTTCGGTTTTGCAGAGTTCGTAAACCGAATAGTTTGTAAACAGGGCTGTTCTTAAACCGAGGTACCACTGTATTTGGTTCTCAAACATAATCCGTTCCGGAAGTCCATTCCAAAGCTAAAGCATGCTTTCCCATAGAAAGTAATGCAACATGGATTAATCCGTTCCAGACTTTTAAAAACAACCCCTAAAACAGCAATTTAACTTGAATTTTACTATCTAACGAGACCATTGATCCGTAAAATGAAAGCAATAAACAATGTACTGCAGTCACACAATCAATCAATCAATCAGTAACTGAACTGGGTTCCACAGTCACAAAAACAAAACAAAAAAAGCTGCAAAAACAAAAACGCAAAATAAATAGCAAAAACAGACAAGACCTCAGTGTAGCACTCAAAACAGAAATGTGGCACTCAAAATGGAGCATGTTCGGTTTCCAAAAAAAGTTCACAAACCGGAACACTTACTTCTGGGTTTGCAGTGTTTGGGTTCCAAGTTGTTTGAGTACCAAGGTTTCTGAGATCCTAGGTACTACTGTAGTCCAACTCAGTATTTGACAGCTTCCTGTGCTACACTCCCATATCTCCCATCCCTGAAACATCCTCCCAGCCACCCCCATAAAAGGAACGCATGTACGCACACTTTGCTTTTCCAAGTAGTGGGACTGAAAGCCAGCTCTGGTGGACTTAATCTGAACCTTGAAAAGCACAGAGAGATTAAAGAGTATCTCTCTACCAACTTCCTTCTTTAGCTCCACCTACTTCTCAGGGGAGGGACACAGGTGGAGCCTAGCAGTTGCCGATCCGAAGGTTGGCGGTTCGAATCCCCGTGACGGGGTGAGCTCCCGTTGCTCGGTCCCTGCTCCTGCCAACCTAGCAGTTCGAAAACACCCCCAAAAGTGTAAGTAGATAAATAGGTACCACTCCGGTGGGAAGGTAAACGGCGTTTCCGTGCGCTGCTCTGGTTCACCTGAAGCGGCTTAGTCATGCTGGCCACATGTCCCAGAAGCTGTATGCCGGCTCCCTCGGCCAATAAAGTGAGATGAGTGCCGCAACCCCAGAGTCGTCCGCGGCTGGACCTAATGATCAGGGGTCCCTTTACCTTTTTTACTTTTCAGGGGAGAAAAAGGTAACAACCTTCACCAATGCATGACCAAGGGGGCAGTGAGGGAAAGGGGCTCAGAAACATCTGAGGCTCCAGGAGAAGATCTCAAGGACCTCTTTGTGCCCAGGGGCACCATATTGGCAATCTCTGCTCTAGCTTTAGGGTTCCTCATGGGGAGGCACCAAGGGCACTTTTACCAAGCAGTGAGTACTGGCACGTCATTTTTAACCCAAAAAACCCCTGGTGGGCATTAAAACAACTTAACATACCATACAGGGCTTAGAATTGTAGCGTTAGAAGGGACCATGAAGCGGTTGTGAGAAGGAAAGCAAAGCGAAAATCGTGAAATGATGTGTTCTGTAGAGATATTCCACAGCCGTGGTTTTTAAAAGCCCACACAGGGAACAACTGGCAGGTAACTCCCATTTAAAATCAAATATAAATGCAGCAGTGCCAGCTCAAGAATTACCCCTGGCACCTGTAGACATGGGATCACATGGAAAAACTCGCCAGACTTGCAAGATCACCGCTCACTTGTGGCAACAAGAGTTGTCTCCAGCAGACGCAGTGAGGAATTTCTTTTAATTCCTTTATGCCAGCTGTTTTGTGATAGGCTCATGTAGGTAGGAACAGTTGTGAAAACAGTGGCCAGGAGTCACCCACCCAAACGGCCCCCTCAGTGGAAGCCCTGAGCAAGGATTTCCACTTCCACAAGGGAGCTTCCCTTCCTTTCCTCCTCTGCACCTGCCCCCCAAAATTGGGAGGTCAGGAGAACCCCCAGAACACCACATGGGGGAAAGAGTGGGGGGGATAATTCCACCTGTCAAGCCAAAATGCTTGCGCAGGCAGAACCCTCGAGACGGCGCATCACTGAAGGAAGCTTCACAGTTTTGAGAAATCGTGCGAGAGGAAAGCCCAATACGCACCGCAACTCAATAAACACCGCGAAGTGTGCTTCTATATTTGGTCAGGACATTCCGTTAATTAATCCTCTTTGCTATTAGTGGAAGCAAACACTTCAGCTGGACAAGACGGCTGGCAAAAATCTCATTTAGGGATCAAGGCAGACTTAATTGGGCTTCAGCAAGACCTGGGCAAGGAAGGGTTATTCGGCAAATAAGAGTTGATAATCTGTCATTAGATGCTCCAGGGCACTCCTCTGCAGGAGGAAGCGACTATAAATTTAATACTTCCAGAAGGAGACAAAGCTTTTCTCGAGTCCTCCAATGCAACCAGAATCACCATGTAAACCAAACGAGGAGAAATCAAACCCTTTGGAAACTTTCCAAGGTTAAGCAAATAGGTCCCTTTCAGAAGTGTTGTCCATGGCTTGTTTAAATGAGCATTTCTATCCCATAATAGATGCAGGATAGTCTCGCTTCAGGCATGCTCAGCTTCCACCCAAGGAGAAAGTAGCATATGGGCAAGACTTTTCACCCATGAATCTATACCTAAACAGTACAGGTAGAGGGAATACCTGAGAAAATAGAAAACTGGTAGCACTTTAAGGTATTAATTTCAATTTCTAGCCAACCCTACAGGCCCGGGCAAGCTTACAATGCAAATTGCAAGCCACAAAAAACACAGGGCAGAGACCAAACGTGAAGACTAAGCATCAAATAAAAACCCAGAACAATATTTATGATAAAAATTGGAGACAATCCGTTATCTCCAGCTGACCACAATTTGAATCGTGCCACAGTAAAGGCCTGGGCAAAGAAAGGAAAGTCTTCAACTGGCACCAGTAAGTAAAAAAAATACAGTGGTACCTCAGGTTACATACGCTTCAGGTTACATATGCTTCAGGTTACAGACTCCACTAACTCAGAAATATTACCTCGGGTTAAGTATTTTGCTTCAGGATGAGAACAGAAATCGTGCTCCGGCGGCGCTGCAGCAGCAGGAGGCCCCATTAGCTAAAGTGGTGCTTCAGGTTAAGAACAGTTTCAGGTTAAGAACAGACCTCCAGAACGAATTAAGTACTTAACCCGAGGTACCACTGTAGTAACAATGGCACTGATTGTAACTCAGAAGGAAGGCCATTCTATATAACCAAGATGCCAACACAGAACAGGCCCTGTTCTATGACACCTTGCAACAGCCTCAATCATTGTTAACTCAGGGTTGGAGCCAATAAAGTCGCCCCAGTTCTGCAAGGACTTCTGCTTACACAAGAGGACTCTCCATTGACCCCCTCCCAAAAAAAATATTGCAGGACAGATTTGGGATGATGCACAGAGCGGGAGGGCAAGTCCCGAGGTGCAAGTGGAGGTCTTTGCACAATCAGGGCGACTTCACTGCATACAAACCTCGGTTCATATTGTAGGCCAAACTCTAGAGCAGTGTTTTTCAACCTTTTTTGGGCAAAGGCACACTTGTTTCATGAAAAAAAATCACGAGGCACACCACCATTAGAAAATGTTAAAAAATTTAACTCTGTGCCTATATTGACTATATATAAAGTAATTCTGTTGAATAGGAATCAAATAAACACAAAGAAAGTATTTTATAATTACTTTATTATGAAATAGTAAGTAAACAGAAATGTGAAAAATTATAAAATACTTTATTTTTAAATCTTTCGAATTTTTCAATTTTTCCCATGGCACACCAGGCAACATCTCGCGGCACACTAGTGTGCCGCGGAACAGTGGTTGAAAAACACTGCTCTAGAGAACCGAGGCTCACTTGGTTGTGTGGGAGACAGTTGAAGAAAACCTCTTTGCTTCAGTCAGATGCCTTTCGGCTGAAAATACCGCTTGAAAATGTGGCCCTCTCAAATGCATGGAGTTGAGTTATTTTCAAAAAAAATACCCCCGCAACCTTTGCTTGAGGAATGTACACACAGGATTAGACGCTGACCTCCAACCAGAGAGCCTGTTTGGCTTTCAAATCCAAACACAAGCATATGAACACCTGGTATGCAAATCTCTCATGCAAACTTTTCTTTCACATCACAGGGCGCACATTCAAAATGCACAGAGTTTTTCCACAGTCCTCTGGGATTTATGCAGTTTAAGCCACCCTCAATAATACAGTTTACCGGAGCCTGAAATAGGCAAGATCAGCTTTTCATATTCAAAACCTTCCCCCCCCCCCTTGGACTCAAGGAATGCAAACATGGCTCATTAACCCTTAAAGGATCAATGTATCTATATATTGCCGTCTTTGAAGCTTGTTTTCTCTTGCTCCAGAGGGCTGGACCCAAACCAATGGATTCAAGTCACAAGGAAGGAGACTTTGACAAGAAAAGCGGGAAGAGCTTTCTGACAGTAGGAGCTGTTTGACAGTGGACCGGACTCCCTTGGAACGTGGCAGACTCTCATTCACTGGATGTTTTTAAGCAGAGGTTGGACGGACATCTGTCAGGGATGCTTTAACCGAGATTCCTGAATTGCAGGGGTTGGACTAGATGACCCTCAGGGTCTCTTTTCCACTCTATGATTCAATTAATAACCTTTTATGGTACTTGATATGGTCAGACACACAGTATTAGTACGGTGGTACCTCTACTTGCGTTGACCTCCAGTTATGTATCCTTCAGGATACGTACGCATCAAAGCCGGAAGTATTTTTCTGGGTTTCACCATGCGCGCATGCGCAGAAGTGTTAAACCGTGCCGTGCCCATGCGCAGAAGCGGCACCAATATCATCATCATCATCATCAGATTTGTATGCCGCCTTTCCACAGTTAAAACAATGCTCAAGGAGGCTTACGTTCTCATAATCCAAATTTCAAACACAGGAACAAAGGTTCTTGCATTTATTTGGTTTTCTATTCTCCATGAGACCCCCAGGTATAGGGCAGTATATAAATTCTATTATTATTATTATTATTATTATTATTTTTTACAAGGCCCTTAAGGGAGGGCCTTGTAAAGCCAGTGTGGTGTAGTGGTTAAGAGCGGTAGTCTCGTAATCTGGGGAACCAGGTTTGCGTCTCCGCTCCTCCACCTGCAGCTGCTGGGTGACCTTGGGCCAGTCACACTTCTTTGAAGTCTCTCAGCCCCACTCACCTCACAGAGTGTTTGTTGTGGGGGAAGACAGGAAAGGAGAATGTTAGCTGCTTTGAGACTCCTGAAGGGGAGTGAAAGGCGGGATATCAAATCCAAACTCTTCTCTTCTTCCTTAACCGATCTGGGTCCAGGATCCCTCAAAGACCTCTTGATCCCTTATATCCCTGCCTGTTCTTTTGCCAGGCTTTATTTATTTAATTAACTGCATTTATCTCCCACCTTTCCACGCCCTCCCCAGCAACGAGCTCAAGGTGGTGACCATGGTTTTCCTGCCCTCTCCTTCCACCCCCGACGACGACCCTGTAAAGTAGGTTAAGGCTGAGAGGCAATGACTGACCCAAGGTCACCCGGTGAGTTTCGTGGCCGAGTGGGGATTCGAACCCTGGTCTCTCAGGGACTAGTCCGGCACTCTAACCACTACACCACACTGGTTCTCAGGCAGCATCCTTTGCCTCTCTCCCAGATTGAAAAAGATATATAATTTCATCATGCTCACAGCAGGTGTAGGTACCCTGTGCCCATCTCCTAGGGAATTCCAGTGTTGGTGCTGACCTTTAAAGCCCTAAATGGCCTCGGTCCAGTATACCTGAAGGAGTGTCTCCACTTCCATCGTTCTGCCCGGACACTGAGGTCCAGCTCTGAGGGCCTTCTGGCGGTTCCCTCACTGTGAGAAGCCAAGTTACAGGGAACCATGCAGAGGGCCTTCTCGGTAGTGGCGCCCGCCCTGTGGAACGCCCTCCCACCAGATGTCAAAGAGAAAAATACTATATTTTTTGCTCTATAAGGCTCACTTTCCCCCTCCTAAAAAGTAAGGAGAAATGTGTGTGCGTCATATGGAGCGGATGCAGGCTGCGCGGCTATCCCAGAAGCCAGAACAGCAAGAGGGATCGCTGCTTTCGCTGCGCAGCAATCCCACTTGCTGTTCTGGCTTCTGGGATTCAGAATACTTTTTTTTTCTTGTTTTCCTCCTCCAAAGACTAGGTGCATCTTGTGGTCTGTTGCGTCTTATAGAGCAAAAAATACGGCGACTACCAAACTTTTAGAAGACATCTAAAAGCAGCCCTGTTTAGGGAAGCCTTTAATGTTTAATAGGTTATTGTATTTTAGTGTTTTGTTGGAAGCCGCCCAGAGTGGCTGGGGGGACCCAGCCAGATGGGCGGGGTAATAATAATAATAATAATAATAATAATAATAATAATAATATTATTATTATTCCAGAACCTCTGGCCTTCTATGCTCTTCTTCTCCTTCACTCATCCCCTCTCAAAAGCAACACAAGAGTAAATATTTAGGGCACCCAACCATAAGCTCTTAAAACCATGCAGAGAGAGGACGTGACTAAGCTGATCATCCTTCCTGCACATCGCTGTGTGCTGCCCAGCACATTCCTTTGGGGAGATAAGGAGCATGAAGACATTTGCCTATCAAAGCACACCGAGGGAGCAAGAGTTTCGCCCTTCGCAGCGTGGGAGCTGACAGCAGAGAGAGCGCCCGAGGAACTCTGCAAGCGGCTCTTCTGGAGGAAGGTTACCGAGAACGAAGAGGCAGAGCTTTCCTGGAAGACGTGTTGACTGCCAGGAGCGCAGCGAGCTCCGCTAAAACAAGGCTTGGTATTTTTAGAGCACTTTCCCTGCATAAGGACCCAGAGCACTTTGCCACGTTTGTAAGCAGTCGTTCCACAGGTGTTGCAACACCTGTACTGTGGAACTCCCTGCCACTTGACTGTTAGTCACGGAACTCTTTCAAAATGACTTTATGTTTCAGCCGGGACTTGGCCACATCTGGTCTTAGAACATATTTAAACATCTAAAGAAAGTTTATTGTTTTAACTGTTTCAATGTTTTAGGTATGTTTTTATTTTATTTTTAATTGTGTGTGGTTTTTTTTTTTCAGTTACAGAACTGTCTCCCGGGGGGCAGATAGGGCTTCTCAACCTGGGGAGGTAAGCCGTCCAGGGGAAGGAAACTCTGATCCTAAACCTCTGCTGTCTTTGGGGGTATCTTTGGGAGACGAAAGGGCTCAGGAGGATACCGCAGAGGACCTTAAGGTCCATGAATAACCATAGTTTAGAGGTCCCAGGCCCTAGGGAAGTCAGACTTTCCTCCACCAGGGCCAGGGCCTTCTCAGTGATGGCTCCAACCTGATGGAATGCTCTGTCCCATGAGACCAGGGCCCTGCAGGATTTAACCTCCTTCCGTCGGGCCTGTAAGACAGAGCTATTCCGCCTGGCCTTTAATTTGAACTCAGCCTGATCCTTTATTTCCCTTCTCTTCCTTTCCCCTCCCCTTTTATGAAGATCACCCACTCTGAGGTAATTCTCCCCTGGCCTCCTCGCTGGCCCAAGTAGGACCAATTCAGCCAGCTAGCCCTGGGGATTATCAAATTGATTTTTTTATTTTTGAATTTTATTGTTATTCATGTTTTTATACTGTATTTTATGCTGTTTTTTATAATTAAAGTGTTTTAGATTTGTTGTTAGCCGCCGTGAGCCTGGTTTTTGAACTGGGAAGGGCGGCGTATAAATAAAATTTTATTATATTATTATTATTTTCTAAACCATAATGTGCCGGAATGCACCTCCCCCAGAAGACCTATCCTAGAGCCCAAAGAGGATATCTTCAGGCTGGGGGGGAGTCATCTCCTGGGAGGAAGAAACAGCCCGCCCGCCACCCTTGCCAAATTCTGCAATGCGGATCTCCTACCAAAAGGCTGATATTAGGGGGAATGTGCGTCAAAATGACTATGCTAGCGTGAACAACATACAGAAATGCATTCTATGTTAGGCATAGGGGAAATATCCACTAGAAAGCCATGAAAAGAGAAAGAAATTCGCAAGCGCAGAGCTATGGCGAATTGAATTCAAGCCACGCAAAGCTAAACCATGGTTTGGCATAGCGTGTTGACCTAACCTGGGCTTGTGATTCAGGTCTCCTGGATAAACCATGGGCTGCAAACCATAAGAGGAACCGTGGTTAAACCTTAGCCTGCAGAGAGCTAAACCACCAGCCTGGACAATGTGCTAGGCCAAACGATGGCTGAGGTTCAGAGGGGCACAGCGACAAAATGTCTGGGAAGCAGCCGAGCAGATGCAATCGCTTCTCCTACAGCCCACACTTTCACAACAAACCACGGTTTCCATGTCATCCAGACCAGTGAATACAAGCAAGAGAGAAGATGGGGCAGGAAAGAGAACCGTCAATATTTTAGTTTCACAAACATTTACTAGTTAAATCCTGACATTCTTCCCCTTCTCAAGGAGCAAAGACTTTTAACTCCAAATTGCACAGATCAGGAAAAACAAGATGCACTGGGCAGGATGGGGAAGATTATTATCAAGCTTCGGAATTCCTGAGATTTTTGTTTTGCCTTCTCGTCTTCTGCATACTCAGATCTCCACCCCACAGATCCCAAAAGATAAAGGGCACCCTTCAGCAGTCCGTGAAGAACTTCTAGTGGCACATCCTTCAAAAAGCACCTACAGAGCACTTTTGGGCATACAGTGAGCGCTTTAAGGACTTGTTCCATGGAATTGGTCAGAACCCTACCAAATAGCCTAAAGAGCCACTGCCAGTCTGAGCAGACGATGTTGAGCTAAATGGAGTGCTGGTCTCACTCAATATAAGGCAGCTTCCAATGTGCCTCTTGGTAAGCAAAACACTTTGCCTCCCTGGAAGCAAACACTTTGCCTCCCTCTTTCAAATCAGAACCAGTGAGGGCAGTGAAGGTCCTGTGTGAGTGCCTGGAGGCGGTTGGAGGTTGGATGGTGGCTAACAGATTGAGGTTGAATCCTGACAAGACAGAAGTACTGTTTTGGGGGGACAGGAGGCGGGCAGGTGTGGAGGATTCCCTGGTCCTGAATGGGGTAACTGTGCCCCTGAAGGACCAGGTGCACAGCCTGGGAGTCATTTTGGACTCACAGCTGTCCATGGAGGCACAGGTCAAATCTGTATCCAGGGCAGCTGTTTACCAGCTCCATCTGGTACGCAGGCTGAGACCCTATCTGCCTGCGGACTGCCTCGCCAGAGTGGTGCATGCTCTGGTTATCTCCCGCTTGGATTACTGCAATGCGCTCTACTTGGGGCTACCTTTGAAGGTGACCCGGAAACTACAACTAATCCAGAACGCGGCAGCTAGACTGGTGACTGGGAGTGGCCGCCGAGACCACATAACACAGGTCTTGAAAGACCTACATTGGCTCCCAGTACGTTTCCGAGCACAATTCAAAGTGTTGGTGCTGACCTTTAAAGCCCTAAACGGCCTTGGTCCAGTATATCTGAAGGAGCGTCTCCACCCCCATCGTTCTACCCGGACACTGAGATCCAGCACCGAGGGCCTTTTGGCGGTTCCCTCGCTGCTGCGAGAAGCCAAGTTACAGGGAACCAGGCAGAGGGCCTTCTCGGTAGTGGTAGTATTATTATTATTAATAAGTTAGCAAAAATGTATAGAACAAGTACAAACAACTGCTTGAAATGTAAAGAAAAAGAAGGTATCTTTTATCACATGTGGTGGTTGTGTAAGGTAATAAAAGCTTTCTGGGAGATAATATATAATGAAATGGAAAAAATGTTTAAAATACTTTTTGTTTAAAAAATGGAAGCTTTTCTATTAGGAACTATAGGTACAGAAGTTCCAACGGACCAGAAAAGTTTCTTTATGTATGCGACAGCAGCCACACGGATGCTACTAGGCCAGGGATGGAAAGAAGAAACAGTCGCTACCAAAGGCAAGCTAAGCTGATGGACTATGCAGAAATGGCAAAGCTGACTAAGGAACAAAGAGGATAAAAAACTTTTCAAAAGAATG
The DNA here is from genome assembly GCF_965112155.1 of Podarcis liolepis. Taxonomy (NCBI): domain Eukaryota; kingdom Metazoa; phylum Chordata; class Lepidosauria; order Squamata; family Lacertidae; genus Podarcis; species Podarcis liolepis. The sequence goes on along the minus strand of NC_139554.1, from coordinate 8,312,533 downwards.
AGAAAAAATTATAATCTATTTAAGAGACCATTGCAAGCAGATGAAAACATTAGAAGAATTTTAATCTCACTTGCAATGTAACAAATATTACGGACAATATGGATTGATATAAAATACAGATTATAGAATAATGTTGTTGTTTAGTCGTTTAGTCGTGGCCGACTCTTCGTGACCCCATGGACCAGGTTACAGACGCTTCAGGTTACAAACTCCGCTAACCCAGAAATAGTACCTCGGGTTAAGAACTTTGCTTCAGGATGAGAACAGAAATCGTGCTCTGGCAGCGCAGCGGCAGTGGGAGGCCCCATTAGCTAAAGTGTTACCTCAGGTTAAGAACAGTTTCAGGTTAAGAACGGACCTCCGGAACGAATTAAGTACTTAACCCGAGGTACCACTGTAGTGTCTTGGTTTGAGAACTTTGCCTTGGTCTAAGAACGGAACCCAAATGGTGGCAGGGCACCGGCGGCGGGAGGCCTCATTAGGGAAAGCGCGCCTCGGTTTAAGAACAGTTTTGGTTTAAGAACGGACTTCCGAAACGGATTAAGTTCATGAAGCGAGGTACCACTGCATTTGTAAAATCAAATAAAAAGGATTTCATAAAAAAAGGAAGCTAGCTAGCAGACACAGGTGCTGACATTTATTGTACGCTAGCAGGGGTTGGGTTGCCATCTATCTTGGATGTTTTAGCTGCGATTCCTGCATTGCAGGGGGCTGGGTGAAATGACCCTCTGGGTCCCTTCCAACTCTGCAACTCTGATTCTATGAAAAACTACCCGAACTCCATCTAGCTATGGATTAATGCACTTTCTACACGGTGGTGTTTGGCCAAAGGAAGAAGGATGGTTATGTAGCAGAGAATATCAAACAGCAGAGACCTTAAATCATGTGATACAAGTAGGCTATAGATCACATGCCGCGAGGATTCGTCAGCATGATGCTAATTAACTAGGGACTAGTTAGACAGGGATATCAAGTCTTTTTGTTTTTTCACTTTCTCGGAGAGGTGGGCGGGCAGGTTGAGTCCCAAGGGGGGCTCTCAGTTCTTGCTCCAGGAAGCGCATCAGGGAGGGAGTCTGACTGGGGTTAGTACACCTGTTGAACCGTAATGCAGGTGTTCTAAGGTGAGCTCAGGTAGGGCAGAAACCTCGCTTGATCTTGATTTTCAGGGTGAATACAGTTAAAGCAGGGCGTTGCGTCTTGCCTCACTTTTGGGGTTTTAAGCAGGCGGTGTCAGCAGTTATCACAGGAATATCATAGCAGACGCCACTTTTGGATCCTTTGACATCAGCTCTTCTGATTACAGAGGTACCTCGGAAGTTGAACGGAATCCTTTCCAGTAGTCTGTTCAACTTCCAAAACATTCAGAAACCAAGGCGCGGCTTCCAATTGGCTGCAGGAAGCTCCTGTAGCCAATCGGAAGCCCCGTCGGACGTTTCGGATTCCAAAAGAACGTTTGCAAATTGGAACACTCACTTCAGGGTTTGCGGCGTTCAGGAGCCAAAACGTTCAACTACAAAGGTGTTCGGGATCTAAGATACGACTGTACTGTGAAACAGAATGAACCAAACGTTGGATGGTTCGGGCACTAACCATTTTTGCAGCACAAGGCTGAGCAAAAGGCTTGAAGCCACGTTTTGCAGATGCAAACCCACAGGCTGAAGTGAAACTGCCTTGATACAAAGCCCTTTTCATTATTAAGAACAGCAAAAGGGGTTTGATACTAGCACTGTTTACCCAGCTACAGAAGCAAACCCATGTAGATTTTCCAGCATCAACAAAGATTTTCTTTTCTTTTTTTAAGTGTCACGCTTAAGTCATTCCTTTTAAAATCAGGTTCAACCACCAGACAGAAACCACCTTCTGCCTAAACCTGGTGAGCTGTAAAACTGGCAAAATGCACTATATATATATTGAGAGGCGGGGGGGGGGGGGTTATAGGTATCAAGGCAGAAACCCAGAAGCATTGCAAAAACCCTAATTTGTGAAAGGTGCTGCATATAATCAACCCCTGGGCTTGCTGAAACTATGAAACCTTTTGCTCTCTTTCTTCTTCGAGAAGGGAGGAGGAACAATCAGCAAGACTTTTGTAGCCAGCGAGATTTTTAGGATGTTTATGCATTTCTAACTGTGTTTGTTCCCAGCCTTCTTATACATAAAGATAAGGCTCCACAGCTACTTTTAAGACATTCCCAAGGTCAGAACAGAATGCCAATTTGCTAGATTCCACAGCCTGCTTACTTACTTCCCTAGTGAGGCTCTCTATAGTATTCCCACAGTTTTGCACTACCGGCGACTTAGCGAAACCGCTTTGATGAAATTATATTTTAAAAAAGGTAAAGGACCCCTGACAGTTATGTCCAGTCGCAGACCACTCTGGGGTCATCTCGCTTTACAGGCCAAGGGAGCTGGCGTTTGTCCGCAGACAGTTTTCCCGGGTCATGTGGCCAGCAGGACTAAGCCGCTTCTGGCGCAATGGAACACCAAAATCAGAGTAGCGCACGGAAAAGATGTATACCTTCCCGCCTATTTATCTACTTGCATGGGTGTGCTTTTGAACTGCTAGGTTGACAGGAGCTGGGACCAAGCAACGGGAGCTCACCCTGTCGCGGGGATTCAACCCGCCAACCTTCTGATCGGCAACCCCAAGAGGCTCAGTGGTTTAGACCACAGCACCACCCGCATCCCTGAAATTATATAACCCCGGTACAAATGGATTAGTACCCAATTGCTGGGTGAGAAAGAGCTACAGGTGTCTTGTTTTAGGGTCCAGTGCTCTGGAATTTTCATTGCAGACACATCTAAAATAATAATAATCCACAACTTCAGTCCAGATGTGCCCCAAGTGCACCTCTATAGAGATGGAGGTGGGTTAGATCTCCATGTCAAAAGCTGTCAAGCTAGCAGTCATAAATAAGCCCATTCCGTCAAGCAGTGTTTGAAATCCTACCAGGTGCATTTTGTGAATGGCGTGGGTCCAGTTCCAACCACATGGAGATCTCTAGATGCCAGGTTGGAAATTGACATCTTCATCTGGCTGACCCCTCCAGCTTTCTTAACCTTAACCTTAATCCTAATCCTAAACAGAATATCTTATTTACTGCATTTAAGGGTAAAGGGACCTCTGACCATTAGGTCCAGTCGTGGCCGACTCTGGGGCTGCAGCACTCATCTCGCTTTATTGGCCGAGGGAGCCGGCGTACAGCTTCTGGGTCATGTGGCCAGAATGACTAAGCCGCTTCTGGCAAACCAGAGCAGCGCACGGAAACACCGTTTACCTTCCCGCCAGAGAATTTATCTACTTGCACTTTGAGGTGCTTTCGAACTGCTAGGTTGGCAAGAGAAGGGATCGAGCAATGGGAGCTCACCCCGCCACGGGGATTCGAACCGCCGACCTTCTGATCGGCAAGTCCTAGGCTCTGTGGTTTAACCCACAAGCGCCAAATCGCGCCGTGCACCTGCGTAGATACGGCGCTTCAAGTTGCGCCATTTTCAGGTTGCGAATGGGCCTCCGCAATGGATCCCGTTCAAAACCAGAGGTACCACTGTAATGTCATCTCAGGGTTTGTTTGTTTTTAATCAAGTTTCTAGGCCATAAGGAATTATTTTTCCACTTCTCCCCAAAACGCACTGGACAATGCCTGGCGAAAACTCAGTCAGGGCTCTGAATCTATGCAGATTTCTAGGCAAGAGGGAGAGGTTTCTGAGAGCACCAGCATAGCTCTTTCTTTGCAGGAGCAAATGTTTCAGCAGTTTTTAACCTGGAAGTCTGGTGCAGGAAGAGGGGCGGGCGGAGGAGAGAGAGAGAGAGAGAGAGAGAGAGAGAGAGAGAGAGAGAGAGAAAAGGATTGTCCAGGGACTCAGTCCAGAGCCTAGGAACCGCTAACAACTCCAGGAAAGGCCTAACAACTCCAGGAAAGGCCGGCACTTACAGGAACCCAGACAGAAGTATACAGCAGGTGAGCCACCTTGGCTGACTGCCCTTCAGCAAATCTCTTTCACACCTCCAGGAGCTGTAACAGGAAAAACCACTTGGCAGATGGGGGGAGAAGGGGGGGGCAGGGAGAAAGAGAGAAAGTGACAGGCTGAGGGGGAAGCCAGGAAAACATAAACATAACCTACTTAGGAGATGCAAAGTAGGTTTCTGGGACCAAAACAGCACAAGCACAACGCTACGCAATCATCTGCTACGCTAGCAGAGAACAAGGGTTTCCTGGAAACGGGAGACACAAAGGCTGCTCCAGCCACATGCTGCTGGAGACACGCTGCAGTCGTACACTCCTAGAATCGTAGAATTGGAAGGGACCCCCAAAGGTTGTCTAGTCCAACCCCCTGCAATGCACTCAACCTAGATCATGAGTAGGCAAACTAAGGCCCGGGGGCCAGATCCGGCCCAATCGCCTTCTAAATCCGACCCTTGGACGGTCCAGGAATTAGCGTGTTTTTAAATGAGTAGAATTTATTTAAAATACATCTCTGGGTTATTTGTGGGGCATAGGAATTTGTTCAATTTCGCCCCCCAAAATATAGTCCGCCCCCCCACATGGTCTGAAGGATGGTGGACCGGCCCACGGCTGAAAAAGTTTGCTGAGCCCTGACCTAGATGTATGAGTTTCTGGGTCATTATTGATAGTCAGGAAGAAATGAAGGCAACTCACAATTCCCTAAAAGCCAGGACCTCTGTAGCCTTTGAACTGGCCCCTACTGCCACCCCTAACTGAAACTGTGTGCCTCTTACACGAGAGGTCCAGAAGGCAGCAACACAAGAAAGGGCCTTTTCCGCAGTGGCTCCCCATTTGTGGGGACCGCCTCTCCTGGTATGTCCCACGGAGGACCTTACGGTCTTCAAACAAAAACATCTTGGAGGTCCCAGGCCACAGGGAGGTTAGGCTGGCCTCAACCAGAGCCAGGGCTTTTTCGGCTGTGGCCCCGATCTGGTGGAATGCTCTGTCACAAGAGACTAGGGCCCTGCGGGACTTGACATCTTTCTGCAGGGCCTGCAAGACAGAGCTGTTCCACCAGGCCTTCGGCCAAGGCACAGACTGACCCCCTCCTTTGGTTATCCTCATAGTACTCTAGCCCAATGGTTGCCATTAATTTGATTTTGAATTGATTTTAGAATGAATTGATTTTAGAATGTATTTCAATTAATTGATTGTGTTTTTTTGTAAACTGTGTTATTTTTACTGTTGTTAGCTGCTCTGAGCCTGGCTTCGGCTGAGGAGGGCAGGATATAAATTATTATTATTATTATTATTATTCACCTTTAGGCCTCTTTAACAAGGCCTTTGACATCCAACGCACATTTAAAATGTGTTGGGGAGGGGAGATTATTGAATTGCTTTTGTTTTGGTTTTTATTATGCATTTCATGTTTTTATATTGTGATTTTACGTTGCAGCTGCCCTGAGACCTGCAGCTTTGGGGAGTATGCAAATAAATAATGATAATGGTAACAATAATTTTCAATCCAAAACAAACATAGAAATGTGGAGAACTGAATTTACAACTGGAAAGATGAGAAACCAAGAGAGTGAAGATGGACAAATACATTCATCTCTGAATACCAGTTTCTACAATTCCCAAAATGGGGAGGGTGCAATTGTCCTTAGGGGTCCTGCTGGAGGGTTTGCTAAAGACGTGGGGCTGTGAGAACAAGTTACTGGACTGATCCCTCAGGGCTGCTCTTGTGTTCACATCTATTAAAAGGTAAAGGTACCCCTGACCGTTAGGTCCAGTCGCAGACGACTCTGGGGTTGTGGCGCTCATCTCGCTCTATAGGCCAAGGGAGCCGGCGTTTGTCCACAGACAGCTTCCGGGTCATGTGGCCAGTATGACTAAGCCGCTTCTGGCAAACGAGAACAGCGCACGCTGTTTACCTTCCCGCCGGAACGGTACCTATTTATCTACTTGCAATTGACGTGCTTTTGAACTGCTAGGTCGACAGAAGCTGGGACCGAACAACGGGAGCTCACCCGGGGATTCAAACCGCCGACCTTCTGATCAGCCAGCCCTAGGCTCTGTGGTTTAGACCCACATCCCATTTCACATCTATTAGATACTATTTATTTTAATGAATTAATTGCCACAGAGTGTTAGCCAGCATTGTGTTTTTCAGGAGCATGTGATGTCCGCAAGCATTCGTCCCCCAAAATAGGATACAGTCATACCTTGGGTTACAGATGCTTCAGGTTGCGTTTTTTTGGGTTGCGGACCGCCAAAACCCAGAAGTACCGGAACAGGTTACTTCCGGGTTTCGGCAATCGCGCTTTGCACATACGCAGAAGCACCGACTCGCAACCCGCATGTGTACAGACGCACACACAGGTTGCGAACGTGCATCCCGCACGGATCACGTTCGCAACCCGAGCATCCACTGTATTTCCCTGTGGACACAACTGCTTCCATACCATCTTCCAGTCCTATATTTTGCAAGTTGCATGTCTCGGTACGCAAGTGCCGTTCTCTCTCTCTCAGACACACACACACACACACACAAAACAAGGCCTGTTTGGGATCCAGGTTTGCTTTCACTTCTGTGATAAGCCGTGGCATTGAAGAGTTATTTTTAGTCCCTGCAGAACTGATTAAGTCGCTGCTTGAAAGGCCCACCCCGTTCCCAGCTGAGCTTCTCCCGCTATCAAAAAAAGAAAGGTTGCCACATTTTCAGAAAGGCGGGAGGCGGAGGCAGCAATAACTCCCGTGAACAGACCGTAAATACAAGCTACTTCAAGGAGAACACCGTGTGTCGTTTCAAAGGCAGCCTCTGATCTTGGAAGCCCACTGCATTTTTAAAAATAGCAATAAAAACTTGGGAGCATCGCTTGTAAAATAGCTGAATAACTACACACCTGCGAGTGTTGGTCCTGACCCCGCAAGGTGTTGTGCACATGTCAAGTTTCCTTTATCCCGCCCTTCCAACACATGGTCGGACCAGTTCTGGGCTGCTGCATGCTTAGCTCAGCTGCTTGGGGGACCCAGAAGATGACAAATTCTGAGAAGCTACAGGAACAGCAGTATACGAGAGCATACTCTGATCCAGAGCATGGAAACACATGAAAACACATGGAAACACATGGAAACACGGCCTCGGTCCAGTATACCTGCGGAGCGTCTCCACCCCCACCGTTGTGCCCAGACACTGAGGTCCAGCGCTGAGGGCCTACCGGCGGTTCCCTCACTGTGAGATGTGAGGTTACAGGGAACTAGGAAGAGGGCCTTCTCGGTAGTGGCACCTGCCCTGTGGAACGCCCTCCCACCAGATATGAAAAAGAACTACCAGACTTTTAGAAGACATCTGAAGGCAGCCCTGTTTAGGGAAGCTTTTATTGTTTAACAGAAGAAGAAGCAGAAGCAGAAGCAGAAGCAGAAGCAGAAGAAGAAGAAGAAGAAGAAGAAGAAGAAGAAGAGGAGTTTAGATTTGATATCCCGCTTTATCACTACCCTAAGGAGTCTCAAAGCGGCTAACAATCTCCTTTCCCTTCCTCCCCCACAACAAACACTCTGTGAGGTGAGTGGGGCTGAGAGACTTCAGAGAAGTGTGACTGGTCCAAGGTCACCCAGCAGCTGCATGTGGAGGAGCGGGGAAGCGAACCTGGTTCACCAGATTACGAGTCCACCACTCTTAACCACTATACCACACTACACCACACACAAAATACAGACCATTGTATTTTAATATTTTGGTGGAAGCCACCCAGAGTGGCTGGGGAAACCCAGCCAGATGGGCGGAGTATAAATTATTATTATTTATTATTTATTATTATTATTATTAAATTTATATACTGTACTATATCCAATGATCCCAGGGCGGTGCACAACATTAAGAACATATTTTATGGAACATAATAATAAAAACATAATTCAGTCGTACCTTGGTTCTTGAACACCTTGGTACTCCGACGTTTTGGCTCCTGAACGCCAAAAACCCAAAAGAAAGTGTTCCGGTTTTCGAATGTTTTTCGGACGCCGAACGTCTGACACAGCTTCCACTTGAGTGCAGGAAGCTCCTGCAGCCAATCGGAAGCCACACCTTGGTTTTCGAACATTTTGGAAGTCGAATGGACTTCTGGAACGGATTACGTTCTGGAACCAAGGTACAACTGTACAGAGCATTATAATAGACAGAGTCAACCAGGGGTAGTAAGCCAGTGTAGTGGTTAGAGTGTCGGACTGGGAGCTGAGAGGAACCAGGGTTCAAATCTTCACTTGGCCATGAAATTCGCTGGGTTACCTAGGTCCAGACACTACCTCTCAGCCTAACCCACCTCACAGGGTTGTTGTGGGGATGAAATGAAGCGGAAGAGAACCATGGATGCCAGCTTGATCTCCCTGGAGAAAGAGAAGCTCCAGTTTCATCTCCATCCTGCTGAGTTCGAGAAGAGCAACACTGAGGCTGAGAAACCAGACAACCAGCTCCACTCCTCTGGACTGCTTCAAAGGAAGAAGGCAGACAGGCAGGTGCAGGGTGGGTGAGGGCAGACTAAGGTGCTTCTCAAACTTGGGGCCCCAACTACTGTTGGACTACAACTCCCATCATCCCTGACCACTGGTCCTGCTAGCTAGGGATGATGGGAGTTGGAGTCCAACAACACCCAGAGATGAAAGTTCAAGAAACCCTGCCTTAATGGACCAGACACTATTGGGTCTCTCCTCTTTTTGCTAGGTTAACTCAGATTCCTCCCCAAGGCTGCCTGACATCTCACAGGATATTTTAATACAGAATTGTAGAGTTGGAAGGGACCCAAAGATTCATCTAGTGGGGTCAGCAAACTTTTTCAGCAGGGGGCCGGTCCACTGCCCTCAGACCTGGGGGGGGGGGTGGACTATATTGGGGGGGGGATGAATGAATTCCTCTGCCCCACAAATAACCCAGAGATGCATTTTAAATAAAAGGACACATTCTACTCATGTAAAAACACACGATTCCCGGACCATCTATGGGCCGGATTTAGAAGGCGATTGGGCCGTATCTGGCCCCCAGGCCTTAGGTTTCCTACCTCTGATCTAGTCCAACCCCCTGCAATGCAAGAACCTGTGTCTGTAAGCCTTTAGTATTCAGGCTTCCTCTTCAAATGCCAATTCTACAGCCCTCCAATTGGCCATGGGGGGCATCTATTCCTAGGGGACAGGGATGGAGCATGTTGCCTTCTTGCTACCTGTAATGATTCCCATAAAAATCTGGCTAGCCCCTGCTAAAAAGAGAACAATGTGCAAAAACAAGCCTTGGATCTGATCCAGGAGGATGTGGAATTTGAACATGGCAACAGAATGTGCTCAATGTCCCCCACCTGTACCAAACAACTTGGAAGCAGTCCTAGCTTAGCAGCGACCCAAGCGAGCGTTTCTTCAGGGAGCAAATGCTAGCTCTGCGGATTTGCAACAAGCTCTGTAATCAATAATAAACCACCCTGGATTTCTTGCAAAAGCCCAGTCTCCACCCCTGCCTAGAGCTACGCAGTCTCTCTTTACACAGATGGCAGAATTAGCAATCAAGCCACCAGCAAACAGAGAAAGAAAGTGGGGGGGGGAAGCTCTGCCTCCTGATCTCTGTTTAACACAAAGCCGGGGAAACAACCAGCTCAACAAGGCAAGCAGAGATCGCCCAAGATGCTGCAAAGGAATGCGTGGAAAAGGCGGTTTTGCAAAGATGTCGGCAACCCCAACTTTTGGGAAGACAGGCTTAAAGGACAGTGACTGGCTGGCAGGGTGCCCAGGCCTTTTGGCCAGGCTGGAAGACTGTGGGCACAATCGTTCTATCACCGACAGTGCCACCTATATACATGGCGTGTCAGAGCAATATGAGAACAGGTCCCTGCCTGCAAGGAGCTTGCAACTGGCCTATATTTCGACAGAGGGAGAAAAGGATGGCGCCATTTAGACAGGGCGAAGTGGGGATTTAAACCCTGATCTCCCAGGTCCTAGTCCAACACCAACATGGTGTAGTGGTTAAGAGCGGTAGACTCATAATCTGGTGAGCTGGGTTCGCGTCTCCGCTCCTCCGCATGCAGCTGCTGGGTGACCTTGGGCCAGTCACACTTCTCTGAAGTCTCTCAGCCCCACTCACCTCACAGAGTGTTTGTTGTGGGGGAGGAAGGGAAAGGAGACTGTTAGCCGCTTTGAGACTCCTTAGGGGGAGTGAAAGGTGGGATATCAAGTCCAAACTCCTCTCCTTCTTCTTCTTCTTCTTCTTCTTCTTCTTCTTCTTCTTCTTCTTCTTCTTCCCCAGGGGTCAGTAACCTGCGGCCCATGGACCAGAAGTGGCCCACAGGGGTTGTTTAAAAGGCCAACAAGTCGCCCCCAAACTGAGGCACCCACTTGGTGAGTCCCCGCACGACGCCAGGAATCGCGTCTGCACAGACACCGGAAATCGCGTCTGCGCAGATGCGATCCGGCCCATGGAGCGATCTCCGTGGGAGTGAACTGGCCCAGGCGAGGTAAAGCTTGCTGACTCCTGCTCTAACCATTACACCACAATGGCTTCTTATAGTACTTCTGCTATGGGGCAGCACTATAAATTGAGTAGACAAATAAATATGGGGAAAGCGCTTAGTGAAGGATCTGAAATATACTCCTTGAAGCGTGAATTTTATTCTGGATTGTTTTGTGTGACATAAATGAGGAGAGGGAGACCCATATACACCACCTTGAGGAGGAAGAGGTGGGATATAAATGCAATTAATAAAAAGAAATCCCCATCATCCTCCCACCTGCACCTCCCATCATGCTCTTTCTGTCCCCCTAATGTTAAAAAGAAGTCCATGATGACAATTGAATGTGGTACATCTCAATGCAAATGTCACTCCCTGCAAAGTCCTTCCAGTAGAAGATTTAAGGTCTATTGTTTGACCGCTGCAGAAACTTGGGACTTATTCCCCAATACCATACGGCCTGTTCCTGAGATGTTGTTTCAAGCCTGTCAGTTCCCGCTAACATCAATGTTGCCTCAGCCCCTTGGCCTGAACACGGACTGAGCGTCAATTCAGCTACATCAAAATTGGCAACACATCAGCCGAGTGAGAATATCTACTGTCCAGCCTGGAGCTGCATCAAGTAGCGCGATGGTCTCAACAGCCCAAGTTCAACTCCCTGCCTGTCTTTGAACTCAACAGGAGACTGGGCTGAGCCACCAATCCTGGACTCCGGTTCCCTACATAAAAAGGCAGGGAATCGTCATCATGTCATTCACAGGGTTACTGGACTCAAAAGAGATAAGGATTATAAACGCATGTTGCTCACTTGAAGCTTCCGAGATAAGGATGCTCTTGACTGTTGGCCAACATCTTGTGCAAATGACACAGCCACATGTCCATTTCACATCCAGGTATGTACATGCATACAGGGACGCGGGTGGTGCTGTGGGTAAAATCCTCAGCGCCTAGGGCTTGCCGATCGAAAGGTCGGCGGTTTGAATCCCCACGGCGGGGTGCGCTCCCGCTGCTCGGTCCCTGCTCCTGCCAACCTAGCAGTTCAAAAGCACATAAAAAGTGCAAGTAGATAAATAGGGACCGCTTACTAGCGGGAAGGTAAACGGCGTTTCCGTGTGCTGCGGTGGCTCGCCAGATGCAGCTTTGTCACGCTGGCCACGTGACCCGGAAGTGTCTCCGGGCAGCGCTGGCCACTGGCCTCTTGAGTGAGATGGGCGCACAACCCCAGAGTCTGTCAAGACTGGCCCGTATGGGCAGGGGTACCTTTACCTTTACATACATGCATACAAATCTTGTTGGCCATATATGTTGGAATCAGATGCCCGGGGAGGGAGGAAACTCTGCCACTCTCTCAAGCTGGCCATTGAGTCGGTCAGATTTTAAGGACGACCCCTCCCCAAATTTCTAGGCCTTGCAAGCTTTCCGTGATTCTGAAAGAAGCGTTATTCTGAAATGCACAGAGCTAGGACACACAGGTCTACCAGTCAGCATCAGAGACTGTTCTCCTTTTTCCTTTGCTTGTACTTGGGCCCCATCTGCACTATGTATTTAAAGCAATATCATACCACTTTAGGCGGCCGTGGGTTTCCCCCAGAGAATCCTGAGAACTGCAGTTTGTTAAGGGAGCTGAGAGTTGTTAAGGAAACCCTTATTCCCCTCACAGAACAGCAATGCCCAGAGTGCCCTATGGAAATTGTAGCTCTGCAAGGGGAGTATAGGGGTCTCCTAAGAACCCTGGGCTCACTGGAAGGACAGATCCTGAAGCTGAGGCTTCAATACTGTGGCCACCTCATGAGGAGAAGACTCCCTGGAAAAGACCCTGATGCTGGGAAAGATGGAGGGCACAAGGAGAAGGGGACGACACAGGACAAGATGGTTGGATAGTGTTCTCGAAGCTACCAGCATGAGTTTGACCAAACTGCGGGAGGCAGTGGAAGACAGGAGTGCCTGGCGTGCTCTGGTCCATGGGGTCACGAAGAGTCGGACACGAATAAACGACTAAACCACAACAAGAACCCTGTCCCCCCCTTAACAAACCACATATCCCAGATTCTTTGGGGGAAGCTATGACTTACACAGAGTGTCTGTGCTATGACAGTTAGTCTGTCTTGGCCAGCCTTGTCTACTGTCACTGGCAGATGACATCCAAGGCCCCAGGCAGCGGTTTCTTCCTCCTCTGCCTTCTACACTTGCTCTGCTGCTGAACTATGACCACACCTTACGCAGAGTATAAAAAGAAGACTTTGCATTTGTATATATTTACATAGATCCTGCAGAGAAAATGAAATTACAAAGCAAGTTTTAGTGCGGGGTGACATTCAGATATAATGAAGAGCTCGGAGCAAGATTCTTATAGTACATCGCTGCAGAACAGAAGCCCAGGACAATCCCAGAGGATGGTATGAAGGCAAATGAGGCCACCACCACCTAAGCTAAGCAGAGGGCCACATCTGGCCAGTGGCTGGGTGGGAGAGCACCCAAGAGCTACACATAAGCAGTGTTTGAAATTAGCCAGGCGCCAGGCGCATTTTGCACCTGGCTATTGGCCACTTACAACCAAGTGAAGATTTCTGGGTGCCAAGATGGTGCCTGACATCTCCACCATCTGGGGTTCATTGGGTCTGGACTGCTTTCTCACACTAATACCCCATCCTGTAGAATTCTATCAGTTATGTTTCATCTGCCCCATCAGAATAAATTTCAGGAACCAAAATGCCTGTTTTTCTGTGCAGCCTGAGCAGGAGCAGTGAACAATATTCTAGTTAGTCCCTGTAGCTTGTCTTGACTTCCCCCACCCCACTGCCCTGCTCCCAGTTGTGAAGAATATTCTTACATTATGAATGGTCAGTGTCAACATTAAGAAAAAGAAGTCGGAATAGGTCAATATTTGTGTGGACTGTCCCTGGATCAAGTGACTTTTCTTCTTTAAGTTCTCAAAGCTCTTAAACTAGCTCAAGGTAGCCATCTGAACTAGCCAGATGTTTAACTGAGAAGCAATCACAGTCAGTTCATCATTTGAAAAAGAAGACTTTGGAGCCGTCTTGCCCCAAAATGGCAACTAGACATTCTGCTTTGGCGACTGCAGCCTTGGTTTAAGGAGCCATTTGGCGCCTAGCTTATATACCTGAGTTTCTAACACTGCACAAAACACACTGCCCTGGCTTCCAAGCAAGGCGAGCTATTAACTCATGTAAGAAAATGTAACCAACGAAGCTATTTCACAACGCCCTCTCTGCAAGAGTTTCTTCCGACAGTCTCGGCCTCCACCCAGGCTTTGCAAGGCTCCCCACAACGCAGAGCTTGTGCAAGAAGAACAAAGCCGAAGCGCCTTTCTCCCCGCTGTCTCTTGCAACAAGTGCCAATGAGCAGCAACAGTGTCACCGTGGAGTGGAGTCAGCAAGGAGGAAGAGGAGGAGGAGGAGGAGGAGAGGGAAACACCCCATGGGATTAAGAGTGTGCGATGCCTGCCTACGCATCTGCACGGAGACAGCTCTAGCAAATGAGTAGGTACTCAAGGCTGTTCCACAAACGTAACAGGGGAACCCACCCACACCCTTTGCTAATAAAGCAGCTTCCCTTGTTCACAGCGTGTTGTACAACACACGCCCAAACCACCCATATTCCCTGCTTTAATATAGGGACAGAGCAAGGAGAGAGAGCAAAATGGGCTTCTCAGTTGCGCTGTCGCCATGAAATAAAATAAAGCTATGAAACGGCTACAGGCAGACACTCATTTTTCTTTTGACCATAAAATGAAACACAGCCGTCACAAGACTCAAGACCGCAGACACTCATCTGAATTCTGTCTTTTGAGAGATTTTTATTTTTTTGTGGGGGAGACCACACCCTCCCAGTTACCAGGCAAAGGGGTGGAGAAGACACCAGATCTACTGGGGAGGGGGCTCTGTGCGTGAAAAATCGCAATGATTCCAACTGCAAGAGTAACCATAGCAACCAGATTTCCAATGCCCCCTCCCCTCTCTTTCTCTCTCTCCTGTTGCAGACACTTTCTCCTTCAAAAATCCTCAACTCGGATGAGGTTTTGTTACCACTGGGGGGGAGACACAGCATGCAGCGCACATAGGAGAAAACGGAACTGAAATTCAACAGATACATCTATATGCACACAGGCAATTCCTGCCTCACCTAGATGGCCACTAGGTTTTCTGATGGCCTGCCGCCCAAGCAATTGTGCAACTGAATCTGGGGAGCAGGGAAAGACCAGCCAGATCCCTCAGTGGGTATGTTAAAGGTGCACCTAGTTATAATAAGGCGAAGAGCGGAAGCAAGCCTCATCTCCCTAAATCCTTTGGGGGAGAGAGAAGGGAAGGAAGATAGAGAGACCAGGTGGCAGGAACAGCCAACAGCAGTTTCTGCATCTTCCACAGGGGGAGGGGGGGGAAAAACCTGATTAGCCCATCTTTCCCCCTGGAGAAAATAGGTTTAAATAGCTGATTATCTGGAACCCTGGCTGCTCTTTATCAAAACACAGGGAGGGCACAGATCGAGACATGTCCAGCTCCTGCCCTGAAAATGTGAAGCAACAGTATTTTTTTTTTAAAGGAAGAGTGCATCTGTGCATGCGTAAACATGGAAGTCTCAATTTTTTTTCCTGAATGGCATTCCAAACTCATATTTCTGAAAAGGCAGCACTGGCTCCGCCTTGCAACTTTTGTCTCCTAGACATCCAATTCCTTCATCGTTAAGGATTCCAATTCCTTAGACACCGGGTATTAGCATTTCAATATTAGCGTAGTCATTAATATTAGCTGGCAGGCTTCCCATGGGGGCATCCAGCTGGTCAATATGAGGGCAGGATGCTGGGCGAGATGGGCCACTGGCCTGATCCGGCGGTGGGGGGGGAGGGGCTATCATGTTCTTAAAGGGACTGTAAGAAACATCAGAGGGGGGAGGGAGCAGCTGTCCGCAACCAGGAGGCGTTCTTGCTTTTATTTTCTTTTTCTTTTTTTGCAACCGCTTCTGCAAGTGTGCAGCTCAACTCTTTAGGAAAGGTAATTGGGAAGGGGGGAAAACGGGGGAAAGGTGTTGTGATCCCGAGGTGGCAACACGCGTGCAGACACACGCTCCTATACTGCGGTATTGCTGAAACCAGTGGAGATATCCACGCCTCCTTTTCCCCTGGATGGAGAAAAGCCACCCCAAGAAATCCGCAGGAATCAAAACTCTCCTCTCTCCCCCCCCCCCGCTCCAGGCACCTTTGAACCCGAGGGGTGGGGTAGGGGTGCGGTGAGTGCACATTTTAACACACCCCTCCCAAAAAAGAGACAGAGAGTGAAAGAACTCGTGGAGGAGGTTTTCTACTCGACCTCTCCCTCTCTCCAACCGACACCCCACCCCACCCCGGCCGGTCCCATTGAAAGGAAAAGAAAGCCGCAGCCGAAAAGAAAGGGAGCAGCGAAGCCTCTCTCCACCCGCCCTCTCCGCATCTGCCCCTTTTGTTAGCCAAAAAAACCACACACAGGCACAAAAACACGTACACACACACAGGCTCGCTCCTCCCGGCGCAAACTGCAGCGGGGAAGCCGCACAAACCCAGGGCGCCCCCTCCCCGGCCGCCGCCCCCCAGCTGTTCCCAGAGATGGAGACTCCAGCGCCCGGAGAGATCTCCCCCTCCCAAGGAAAGGCTGGGAGTTTAAACTTTGGCTGGTTTTGTTCCCAGCCCGTGCCGCCCCCTTGGCAGGCTTGGGCACTTCCCTTTCCCACCCCACCCACCCACCCACTGTTCGCCCGAGCGGACACCGCATCCCCATGCCGCCACCCCCCAAAATAGTCCGTTTCCTTCGGGGTCCTTCTCCCCTGAGGAAAAGGGAGAAGGAAAGCGCTGCTCCGGAGCTCACCTTCCCCACCAGCGCTTCCCCCTCCCCGGAAGGTAGCGCCGCTTCCTCCGGCCCCGTGCGTAAAAACGCAGAGCCCGGCCCGGCTCTCCAAGCGAGCGGCGCGTCCGATGAATGGCGAGAGGCGCAGGAGAGGCTTACCTGGCGCTCGCTCCATCCCGGAGGAGGCGAAGCCCGCTCCGGCTGCTTCTGATCCTTCTGTCCCCGGCTGCTTACAAAAGGAGCCCGGGAACCAGGCTCGATCTCGCTTCCTCCTCCTCCTCCTCCTGCCGCCGCCACCAGCAACGGCAGCAGCGCCTGCCTCCCCTCGCCTTACCAGCCCGCAGGTGACATCATCCCCTTTTGGCCCGATAGGATACAATGCGAGTCTCCGGCTGTGCGTAAAGGGAGGCTCGCGCGGAGCAAGCCGCTCCTACCAACCCGCCCGCCCCCCGCGCGCTCCCGCCTGCCTGCCGCCCCGCGCGCCGCCGGGAGATGGAGTCCGAGGACGGGATCCTTGGGCACGCGCGGCGTTCCGAGAAGGACTACGTTTCCCAGGAAGCACGGCGCGATCTCCCTCCCTCCCTCTCCACCAAACACCAGCTGCTGCTGCTGTAGCTTGGCTGACTTTTCCCCAAAAATCAAAACGGGGAGTTTCGTTTCGGTCAGCAAAGGAGGCGATTTGACACCAAACTGGGAGGGGTAGTCAGTGTCACGGAAGACAGGATCAGGAACCCAGATGACCTGAACAGCTTGGAGACCTGGGTCCAAGCTAACAAAATGAATTTCAGACCACAACTGGAATACTGTGTCCAACAGCGCTTCTTCTTTTCTAGAAAAGGGGATGCCGGAACTTGTTGACCTTTTATTAGGGGGAGCACCCACTCAGAGTTGTTTAGATTTTTTTAGCTGCAGGGGAAAAATAAAAACTTTGGCCACTGACCTCCGCCACACAGCTGCAATCGCCCTGCTGCCCGCCACCTCCACTGCACAGCCCCCAGTGCCCTGCTGCTCAAAGGGGACGGCACCGCAACACCCCACCCCCCAGCCACGCTGGGTGGCTTCCAGCAAAATATAAAAAAGTAATAAAATGTCAGACATTAAAAACTTCCCTGAACAGGGCTGCCTTCATATGATTTCTAAGTGTTATGTAATTCTTGATATCCCTGACATTTGAAAGGAGGGCATTCCACAAGGCGGGTGCCACTACCAAGAAGGCCCTCTGCCTGGTTCCCTGTAACTTTACTTCTCGCAGTGAGGGAACTGCCAGAAGGCCCTCGGAGCTGGACCTCAGTGTCTGGGCTGAACAATGGGGGTTGGAGACGCTCCTTCAGGTATACTGGGCCAAGGCCATTTATTTCCTTGACATTTGATGGGAGGGCGTTCCGCAGGGCGGGTGCCACTACCGAGAAGGCCCTCTGCCTGGTTTCCTGTAACCTCACTTCTCACAGGGAGGGAACTGCCAGAAGGCCCTCGGCGCTGGACCTCAGTGTCCAGGCTGAACGATGGGGGTGGAGACGCTCCTTCAGGTATACTGGGCCAAAGTCATTAAGGGCTTTAAAGGTCAGCGCCAACACTTTGAACTATGCTTAGAAACGTACTGGGAACAAGTAAAGGAAAAGGTAGGTGACATTATTAACATTCATAAATAGCTCAGTTGTTGCAACATGAGACTCTTAATCTCAGGGTTGTGGGTTCGAGCCCCACGTTGGACAAAAGATTCTGAATCCTGCCGCAGGAGGTTGGACTAGATGACCCTTGGGGGTCCCTTCCAACTCTACAGTTCCACAATTCTACAACTAAGCGTTGAACTGCCTCTTTTTTATTTTGCAAAAATCCAGAGTCCCTTTGCTGTAACTATCTAAAATGTCACAAAACTGGGAACGAGCTTTTGATTTCCATCAGGTAGGCTGAATGGATGTTTGGTGTGGTGTGTATATTAGAGAGAGAGAGAATCTGGTTTGGTATTAAAGCCTTTCATGCCTGCAAGTGAGTGGCTGGGGAAACCCAGCCAGATGGGTGGGGTAGAAATAAATTATTATTATTATTATTATTATTATTATTATTATTATTATTATTTATTATCGTGCACTGGTCAAAAAAATCATTTAAGTTGTATAGTTTTAGAAGACACATGGCAGTGGAGATTGTGTCTCTCTGTGTGAAAAGCACCTGAATTTGCTTTCAGTGGATAGAGGGGGTGGATTTTACTATGCATCCACTCTAGTAGTAGGGACGGCTTGTAAAAGAAAAGCCCTTTTTCACTCCAGTTCTCCTAGTCTATTGCATAATTGGGCAGGGGGGGGCGGAGTGGAGAATCGAGGGCGACAACAACAATGTAAAACTTGGGGTTAGATCAAACTATGGTGCACAGTTCACTAGGCTAATCGGGCAAAATAACAGGGCCATTCACTAGAAATAACACAGTGAAACCCACAGCCTTTGCAGTTTCTCATGTCAGGGAGACAGGCCTGTCAGCTGTTGTAGTAATAACTGCATTCTAAATCACGCAAGCAGCGGGGTGTTCTCATTTTCCTCTTAATTGCGGAAAACTTCGCTCGAATTAGCATCTCTTTCTTGCTGTGGAAAATGAGTCTAAAGGGGGCGTCCACCTCCCAAACCAACACCACTGCTCTCTGCTGCAAAGACATGCTAGATTTTTTAAATCTGGGTCCTGCTGCAAGAGTCTTTGACTATTAAAAGCACTTTTTTAAAAAGTGGAACAAAAATACGATGCATTTTCCCATGTGTCTGGAGATGAGACAAATTACAAGGATCACAATGTGCCCTTTATCACAGAATCACAGAGTCAGAAGAGACCCTTATATACTGATATATCTCCCAGCTCTACCTCTGGGAGGAACACAGAGAGAATAAATGCCGTGGTGCTTCTGCAGCAGCCCAACAGGATGCCTTCATCTGCCCCAGCTGCCACAAAACATGTCTCTCCTGTATTGGTCTCTACGGCCACAGAAGGAGCTGTAACTCTTCAACACCCTGAAGGTGCACCATTCCATTGTCTCCCGAGACAGATGGATGCCAACCAATGTAGGTACAAGCTGAGACCTTTCCTATAGCCCTGGCCTTGAGAGGAATAGTTGTCAGCTTGGTGATTTAAGTGTTCCTAGTCAGCTTCCTTAACCTGCAATGTTCCCTGCATGTCGCTCTGCATTTTGCAAATTGCTCTTTCCCAGTGCGTTTCGCTTAAGTCAGCACCCTTTTCCCTCCTCCTTTCTCCTAACGCCCCATCCCAAGCGACTGGAGTGCAACGTCTGCTGTAACAACCTATTTAGATAAGATAAGGCTGTGTGGACGGGCACTTCATCCACGCAGGGAAATTAATGACGTATCTTGAAAGCAAACCAAGCTCTGAAGATCAAAGCAACTGTCTGCAGCTTCAGTCTGTGCCAAGGCAAGGCTTTGGGATGACCCTAAAGCCCTTGCCAACAACTTATTCTATTCTTGGGGCATCTGAAAGCTTCATTAATGTGTGACCCCGAAATTCCGGATCCCCCGCAAACTGATGCCAAAGTTTAGTACCCATTTTGTGCCACAAAGGCCAAGTTTTGTGCCACTTTCCCCCAAACCAAGTAACTGGCACAGCAAATCAGGGTCACAAGTTGGCAAAAAACTTTGGCATCAGTTTGGGGGGCGATCTGGAATTTTGGGGTCACATTAATGAAGCTGCTTCATCAGCAGTAGGAGGAGGAGGAGCAGATTGCTGTGACGGAACTAAGCAGAGACACTCAGGTTGCTGGAGGAAGCCATGGAGGGAAACACTAAGGAAACTTTGACCAAGACGTCTGCAGAAAAGAGCACCTCCCTTCCTGCAGCTTCTTAAGAGAGCGGAATTACCGGTAACTGTTTTCCCCAATGAGCTTATTGTCTACGTTGGCAGGGCAAGTCTGCACATGGGCTACCCAAGGTGGACAGCTGTCAAGTTCCATGACTGCCCTCATTGTTCCTTCCTCGCACACTTTTGCCTCTAGATCAGCAATAGGACAGGCAGTGTCCTCCCAAAGGCTGGATTTGACCCAGGGGTGCCAGCTGTTAATCCACCACACCACCTTCTTGACTGCGTACTAGATTTCCAACGTCCTCGGCAAGAACGTCATTGGCCAGCCTTTCCAATATGGATCCCAGTCTTTCTCCTTCTTCCCAGCACCCCTTGCTGGAAAGCTCCCTTTTCCTGTCCCCTCAAACACACAACCCTTCATCTTGCTAACATCTCACTCCCCAGGATAAAGGATTCCTCTCCCCGGTAGCCCATCAACACCTTTTGTCATGTTAACATATTTGCTCTTCACTAAGTCAGCCAGGCTGGTTTGCAGCAGCCAGCCCAGGAATTCCCTGTCTGGCACAGCTCTGCAGTACAGTGGTACATCTGGTTAAGAACAGGATCCGTTCCGGAGGCCCGTTCACAACATGAAAAGAACACAACCTGAAGCGCCGTATCTGCGTAGGTGCGTGGCATCATTTGGTGCTTGTGCGCATGCACAAAGCGCGATTTAGCGCTACTGTGCATGAGCGAGCAGCAAAAGCCAGACGTAACCCTTTCCAGTACTTCCGGGTCACCGCAGGACGCAACCTGAAGAAAATGTAACATGAAGCATAACATGAGCTTTGACTGTACTGCCCTATAACTGCAGGTCTCAGGGCAGTTCACAGGACAAAATGAAATAACCACACCCACACTTTTGGATGGCAGGAGCTAGACTGAAAGCAA
Source organism: Podarcis liolepis (assembly GCF_965112155.1). Lineage (NCBI taxonomy): Eukaryota > Metazoa > Chordata > Lepidosauria > Squamata > Lacertidae > Podarcis > Podarcis liolepis. The sequence continues at coordinate 8,291,550 of NC_139554.1, read as the reverse complement.
CATGCTGCGGATGAGCAGGAACGATTTGGCATTTTTGTGCTACGAACAGGTGAGCTGATTAGCAAGCGATTGCCACCCACCGAAGAGAGAGATGATGGTTAGTTTCCCAGCTCTCCCAGACTCAAACATAAGTGAGCTGAAGGAAATTAAGAGACCCTTAACGTGAAACAAATATCTTCTTGGACAACCTTGTCAGCTAATTAGGAGTGGCGCATGGCAATCAATCAAGACGCAAACATCGTTTAATGCATTTCAGCCTCTTGGATTGTTTATACCTTTTTTGGAGGTTAATCGGAGGGTAATGGATATTGGAAGGTTGATAGATTCCCAGTTTTGTAGCCTCCAGCCGCCATCCTCTCTGACGGTTGGCATGCTGGATGAGGCTGATGGGAATGGGAAGCAAAAGAATCTAGAGGGACCAGGTAGAGGGAGGCCGCTGCCCGCTAAAGAGCTAGTTATACTGGGAACCAAGTTGCGGGCACATCTCAGACTGGTGAGCAGAGGGGTAAAGGTAAAGGGTAAAGGGACCCCTGACCGTTACGTCCAGTCACGGACGACTCTGGGGTTGCAGCGCTCATCTTGCTTTACTGGCCGAGGGAGCCGGCATACAGCTTCCGGGTCATGTGGCCAGCATGACTAAGCCACTTCTGGTGAACCAGAGCAGAGCACGGAAACGCCGTTTACCTTCCCGCCAGAGCGGTACCTATTTATCTACTTGCACTTTGACGTGCTTTCGAACTGCTAGGTTGGCAGGAGCAGGGACCGAGCAACGGGAGCTCACCCCGTCGCGGGGATTCGAACCGCCGACCTTCTGATCGGCAAGTCCGAGGCTCTGTGGTTTAACCCACAGCGCCACCCGCATCCCTTGAGCAGAAGGGTAGGAGGCGGCAATTCACCCTGCGTTCTGCCACCTAACTGGGGCTAAGGGAGAGCACCGCAATAGCCTCTGTAATAAAAGGATGGGGAATCTGTGGCCCTGCAGATGTTTCTCTCTCATACATATGAAAAATGATTTTCAGTTTTATACATTATTTTTTAAAAGTATTTTATTAAGGGTTTTCTTGTTTACAGTGTAAGTGTAATGCCTTGTATTCCCCCCCCCCCCCATGTAACATTTTTACAAATCCGTTTCATTTGTTGAGGCATTAGGGGGAGAAGAAGAAAAAAAAAGGAAAAAAAGAAAGGGGGGTGGAGGAAGGGGAGATGGATGGGGGTGGGGTCGGGTAGCGGTGTTTCTATTATGCTTAATGTATGTAGAGTTTGGTGTCAGCGTGCTTGTGTTGTTCACTTGTGTTCCTTTGGTGGTGAGAGAGGTTGGGGTTGGCCTAGGGTGTGATTATTTGTTTGTGGTTGGCTGTGGTGATCTTTGTTTTCGTGTGTGAGTGAGGTGGGTGGGTGTTTTGGATCAGGTTAGCCATATTGATTTGTATGCTGTTGGCGGATTTTTGTCATTGTTGGGCTCTGTACGTGATAAACGGGAGCGATACCGGGGTGAAGGCGTCTTCTTCTATTTGTCCCTGTGTCAGTTTCAATTTATTAGTTAATTTTTCTAGTAGGGCTGTTTCCCATACTATTTGGTACCATTGGTCCATACTTACTCTTGACAGGTCTCTCCAGTGTCTGGTTATGGTGTTTCTGGCTGCTGAAAGTAGGTGGGTTATGAGTTCTTTGTGGTGTAAATGGGCATTGTTGAAGAGGAGGTTAAGGGGTGATATGATAGCCATGTTCAAATATATAAAAGGATGTCACATAGAGGAGGGAGAAAGGTTGTTTTCTGCTGCTCCAGAGAAGCGGACACGGAGCAATGGATTCAAACTACAAGAAAGAAGATTGCACCTAAACATTAGGAAGAACTTCCTGACAGTAAGAGCTGTTCGACAGTGGAAATTGCTGCCAAGGAGTGTGGTGGAGTCTCCTACTTTGGAGGTCTTTAAGCAGAGGCTTGACAACCATATGTCAGGAGTGCTCTGATGGTGTTTCCTGCTTGGCAGGGGGTTGGCTCGATGGCCCTTGTGGTCTCTTCCAACTCTATGATTCTATGATTCTTTTCAGTTTTATACATTTCAATAATTTTACAATAATTTTAACATTTCTAAACTTGACTTCCTTCCCCCTCTTTCTGCGGTTCCTTAAACTTATTTTTAATATTTTCTGCGTATCCAAATTAACTTAATTTGCTCATTTATTCATCTACTTTAAATATATACTCTTATGAAACTGCAGGTTGTTCTAATAATCATGCCAATATTCTTATCTGTTTACTATTTGCTTGTAAATATTCCATAAACCATTTCCATTCTTTTATAAAAAGTTTGTCATCTTGATTTCTTATTTTTCCGGTAAGTTTCACCATTTCTGCATAGTCCAAAAGTTTTTGAATCCATTCTTCTTTTGTTGGGACTTCTTATTCTTTTCATTTTGGGGCAAGAAATATTCTTAATTAATTGGGATATGGATGGAAAAGGTAAAGGTAAATGACCCCTGGACGGTTAAGTCCAGTCAAAGGGGACTATGGGATTGCGACGCTCATCTCGCTGTCAGGCCGAGGGAGCCGGCGTTTGTCCACAGACAGCTTTCCAGGTCATGTGGGCAGCAGGACTAAACTGCTTCTAGTGCAACGGAAACACTGTGACGGAAGCCAGAGCGCATGGAAACACCGTTTACCTTCCCGTTGCAGTGGTACCTATTTATCTACTTGCACTGGTGTGCTTTCGAACTGCCAGGTTGGCAGGAGCTGGGACAAAGCAACTGGAGCTCACTCCATCCAAGATCGGCAAGCCCAAGAGGCTCAGTGCTTTAGACCACAGCGCCACCTGCGTCCAAGTACCCGCTTGTATTTGGATGAGAGTACAAACTGCAGAGCTGTGCCAGACAGGGAATTCCTGGGCTGGCTTCTGCAAACCAGCCTGACTGGTGTGCTTTCAAACTGGTAGGTTGGCAGGAACTGGGACAGAGCAACGGGAGCTCACCCCATCGCGAGGATCTGAACCGCTGACCTTCTGATTAGCAAGCCCAAGAGGCTCAGTGGTTTAGATCATAGTACAACCCGTGTCCACATGAACCTGGTTCTGTGACAGCACCCATGCTTGGGCTGCGCCCTTCCCATGTCTCCCTGTCCCGTGAATGCTCCCTGGGGCCTGCAACCTGACACAGGGTCCAGATGTTATTGTAGCCCCAGTCTCCGACACACTTTTATCCCAGAATGCAAACTCTTGCTTGGGCACAGACAGAGGTGGGGTGGAGAAAAGCCAGAGATCAGTCCGCCGAATCTTTTGAACAAAAGGTCAAGTGTCAGAGATAAAGGAAGCACGCTATCAGCGTAATTTTGTGGGATGCTAGATCCCTTCTGCATTTTTCCTGGGCTCTCATCATGCAAATCCAGGAACCGAATTTGCTGTAAAGGACTTTGGAGGGCCTGAATGGAACACGAGGGCTGTCCATCACAGGCATTGTCGGTGGTGCAATTCTTTTTACTGCTTCCTTTCTGTAAACAGCTTAAACCTGCAGAGACCAAATGACTCAGAGGAGCAATAATGGGATGTACGGAATTCACTGTCTTGCTAATGACATCGGAAGCCATTAATAACCTGAGATTTAAGCGCCTGCCCAACCGTCTCAATGGCTTTTTCTCAGTGCTTTGACGCGGTTGTCTCTTGGCATTCTCTCATGCCAAGACGACTCGGAGGGTTCACTGCCACCAAACAAATGGGCTTGTGCTGTGGCACTACATAAGCCAAGGTGGAAACTTTCATGGTCTCTGATTAGCGCTTCCCAGACGGAAGCTGATATGTGTCTCAAAATGACAATCAGCAACATGAACCTCCCAGCCCATTCACTTTGTGAATAAAACTTAGCACAGTCTGCTTAGACTCAAGTGCATTATTATTATTATTATTATTATTATTATTATTATTATTATTATTATTATTATTATATTTTTTATATTTTGTTGACTGTTTATTGCTGTGTACTTTTTATGTGTTTTGCTTTGTACTTCTTTTTTCTGCTTTTATAATTTTGCTTGGCTTTTGTATTTTGTGTTTGGACTTTGAAGTTTTTGATTGTTCTGTGAAACTTTAATAAATATTACTTTATAATAATAATATTATTATTATTATTAAATCTGTATACCGCTCTATACCCACAGGTCTCAGGGCGATTACAACATAAAATCACAATATAAAAACACAAAAAGACTTAATAAAAACAAAAACAAAACAATCCAATAACCTCCCCTCCCCAGCACATTTTAAAAGGTGCTCAATGAAGGTGTCAGGCAAGGCTCCCTGGGGAAATGAAGCCACAGCATTGCATTGTCACTTAACTAGAAGCCTAGAGTTCGGTGCGGCAAAATGAAGGAAGGAGTAGGGATATTAACTCAGGATCCAAGCCGCTCCCAATGTGAGTTAATGGTTTTGTGGATGGTGGTGGTTTCTTTTTTTAAAAAGACATGCTTATCGGGCCAATTATTCATCAGGAAAACTGTTGTTGGCGCCCAGCCAAAGAGAATCTCTCCAGTTCCATAAATACACTCCAATTATCATCAGAGGAGACTGAAGCCCCTCAGACTCTCTCAGAGAGCTCAGCCGGGCACTGAAGTGCCGTTCAATCACTGCATTCGAGGGAAGAGCACACTCCCAACTGCTTCACTATGCTTGAAATCACGGCCGCCTTTTCTCCCTAGTCTTCTTTCCCTCCTGTTTCCCTCACCTTACATGAAGACCCTCCAAGTGTTCTTGTTTTCCAAGGACAGTCCTGGATTTACAGATGCCGTCCTGGTTTCTGATTTGATCCCGGAATGTCATGTTTTTCCTGAGGACGTCCCTATTTTCACTGGAGAAATGTTGGAGGGTTTGCAGGCGTTTTGCGCTACAGCTCTCTTCAGCCCCCAGGGATGATGGGACCTGGAGTCCAACAACTATTCTTCATCCCTGATCTTGTGACTACTTTTTTAATTCACTCACCTTAAAACAAAATTCATTATTCAGGGTGCATCCGGCACTTTCATTGTTTAGTTTTTGGCACATGCTGGCAATGACAATAAAGATATTCTTATTCTTATTCTTATTCTTATTCTTATTCTTATTCTTATTCTTATTCTTATTCTTATTCTTATTTCCCTGGCCGTTGACACCTGAGAGATATGTTTTAGGATCTGCCCTATTCTTCTGACTGTAACATGTTTTAATGTTAGTCATGTAACCATGTGATTTCAAATCGTAAACTACGGAACACGCTCCCACTGCAGGCAGTGATGGCCAACTTGAATGGCTTTAAAAGACAATTGAGATGCGAATCAGATGAGACCATATGATATCTACTTGGTCAAAATCCATTGTGTAGAGACTAACCGCATTCCATTCAGGGATATTGCTTCTGAAGCCTGATTTCTGTTTCTGGATCATGGGTTCTCTCTGGCAACCCAGGACTGTCATGGGTGAAGGCAAATGTATCCGTCGACAGAATTTCTTTGGCTGTGGAGTGAGCACTGTCTTCTTGCTTTCATTCTCATAATGACATACGCACAGCCTACGGATTAAATCCTAACTGCTGCTTCCTCTTTGCCCGCCAGACCCATGATTCAAACAGGAAGTCCACTTTAGTTCATTCATTCAAACGCCTGGAATGATAAGCTGATCAAATCTTTCTTTGACAGTTTGAGAGAGACAGACAGAGTGAGTGTTACGTGGTTAGTTCCTCACATTCTTATTTTATTCTTTATTACCTTTATATACCACCCTTATCTTCCAAGGACCTCAAGATGGTGTATATGGCTCTCCTCGTCCCCATTTCAACCTCACAACAACCCTGTGATGTAGGTCAGGTTAAGAGATGGTGACTGGCCATAGGTCACCCAGGGCATCTCTTACACTAAGCCTCCTAGAGCAAAATATACATAGGAGGGGTTGTTTGGTCAGAATCAAGTACAGTGGTACCTCGGGTTACATACGCTTCAGATTACATATGCTTCAGGTTACAGAATCTGCTAACCCAGAAATAGTACCTCGGGTTAAGAACTTTGCTTCAGGATGAGAACAGAAATCGCGCGGTGGTGGCGCGGCAGCAGCAGGAGGCCCCATTAGCTAAAGTGGTGCTTCAGATTAAGAACGGACCTCTGGAACTAATTAAGTACTTAACCCGAGGTACCACTGTATACACTTCCAGAGTTAATTTCAAAACATGACTTCTTGAAAAAGAGTCACCGTAGCTGCTAGAGGGCCATGAACATTTGTGTCCCAGGCATTTTAGACTCCTCTAGGTGGGTGACACTGTGGTCTAAACCACTGAGCCTTGGCCTTGCCGATCAGAAGGTCGCGGTTCAAATCTCCGCGACGGGGTGAGCTCCTGTTGCTCGGTCCCTGCTCCTGCCAACAAAGCAGTTCGAAAGCACGTCAAAATGCAAGTAGATAAATAGGTACCACTCCAGCGGGAAGGTAAACGGCGTTTCCACGTGCTGCTCTGGTTCGCTAGAAGCGGCTTAGTCATGCTGGCCACATGACCCGGAAGCTGTACGCCGGCTCCCTCGGCCAATAAAGCGAGATGAGTGCCGCAACCCCAGAGTCGTCCTAACAGTCAGGGGTCCCTTTACCTTTACCCATGTATTCTTTGAATCCAAAGGGGTACATTGGTTGCCAGATGTGATTTCACCCCCCAGCTCTCCTACCCCACTACGTGACTGGAAAACTATTTGGCGAGTTTCTCTCTCAGATTACTTTGGGGTGCAGTGGATTGGCATTTTTTTTATTTATATTATATTTTTAAAATTTCTATACTGCTTTATATTTTAAAGAAAAATCTCAAAGTGGTTTATAGCATATTAAATCAATAAAGCATAGATAAAACAATCTGAAGAAAGTAGAGTATACAGTCAAAGCAACATAACAGAAAACTAAAATATTATCTTAAAGATTTCAAAATAAAACATTACAAAGTAGGTCAACTACAGAATACATATTTAACATAGTAGGGCTGGTGAGTGTGGGCCTCACCCCCTAGGCCAGGGGGAAAGGGCCTTGCAGGAAGCAGCCTTCATGCCCCACAGCTGGGCGATGTTCCTCCGGCCTCATGAGGAGCCTCTTCCGTGGGGCTGGTGATGGTGGGCCCTGCCCCTAGGCCAGGGGGAAAGGGCCTTGCAGGGAGCGGCCTTCACGCCCCACAGCCGGGCGATGTTCATCCAGCCTCATGTAGTACCCTGGGAGATTATGTAAGGGTGCTTCATTCCATCCTTGTCCCACAACATCATTGGTGAAAATACAGTGGTACCTCGGGTTACATACGCTTCAGGTTACAGACCCCGCTAACCCAGAAATAGTGCTTCAGGTTAAGAACTTTGCTTCAGGATGAGAACAGAAATTGTGCTCGGGCGGCGCGGCGGCAGCAGGAGGTCCCATTAGCTAAAGAGGACAAAAAAAACTTTTCAAAAGAATGAGAAAAAATTATAATCTATTTAAGAGACCATTGCAAGCAGATGAAAACATTAGCAGGATTTTAATCTCACTTGTAATGTAACAAATATAATGGACAATATGGATTGATATAAAATACAGATTAGAGAATAATGTTGTTGTTTAGTCGTTTAGTCGTGTCCGACTCTTTGTGACCCCATGGACCAGGTTACAGACGCTTCAGGTTACAGACTCCGCTAACCCAGAAATAGTACCTCGGGTTAAGAACTTTGCTTCAGGATGAGAACAGAAATTGTGCTCGGGCGGCGCGGCGGCAGCAGGAGGTCCCATTAGCTAAAGTGGTGCTTCAGGTTAAGAACAGTTTCAGGTTAAGTACGGACCTCCGGAACAAATTAAGTACTTAACCCAAGGTACCACTGTATTGGACCAAAGGCAGGGCAGAACTCCACGCTGTGCTGTCGAATTGGGTGGCAGCCAAGTGCGTCCTTTCTAAGAGCTCGTTCCAATCTAAGAGCTTCTAAAGTTATTTAGGAAAATCATGTGTTGCAGCCAGCACTTCCCTCTGACATACTAACCTGCATCCTAAAGAGTCGGAAGCCCCAGGAGGGCTGTACCACGTGCTCACATTGAGGAAAAACCCCATAAATATACATGAATCGCTATGCATAACTCAAGCTACATAAACGTTACAAAGGAGAGTTGCCTACCAATGGCTTTGCTCGCCTCTGAGAGTAGCTTATTCTCAAAGCATTTATTGTTCTATTCTATTCATAGTTTCTGTGGCATTGGAAGGGATGTTATCGTTCCCATCTAATTCATCTGCACAAAAGCCTTCTAAGGTAAGCAAGACTGAGAAACTGAGACTTATTTATTAAACACCCCCTCTCCCCTCCCCTCACAGGGAGCTTCATGCGTGAGTGTAGATTTGAAGTTAGGCCAGATCCCATCCTCTCCATCCCAGAATACTTTAAAGTGCACTCAACATCCACCACCCCCCATGCATTTTAGGAGACAATACATATTTATTTACGTCCTGCCTTTTGCTGTCAGGGCTATCTACAATGTAGTGTGCAGATAAAGGGATATGAAGACTGAATTTGATGTTTGTTTATTAAATTTGTGCCCAACACAAAGGAGTGACATAACTGCAGAGCTGGAAGGAGTCCCAAGGATCATCTAGTCCAACCCCCCACAATGCAGGAATCTCAACTGAAGCATCCAAGACAGATGGCCATCCATCCTCTGGTTAAAAACCTCCAAGGAAGGAGAGCCCACCACCTCCTGAGGGAGACAGCTCCACTACCAAACATCTCTTAGGGTCAGAAAGTTCTTCCTGATGTTTACTCGGAATCTCCTTTCTTGCAACTTGAATCCATTGGTTCTCCTATGAAGATAGGGACGTCCTATGGAAAAGCAAGACATTCCGGGATCAGATCAGAAACCGGGATAGCTCCTGAAAATAGGGTGCTGTTCCTGGGAATTAGGAACACTTGGAGGGTCTGCAAGAAGCTGGTGGTTACACAGGTTTGTGGAAGGATGTGTTAGCGGCCTACCAAGAAGCCAGTGGTTACCCAGGTTTCTGGCTTACGCTAAAATAATATTTCGTGATCAAGAGAAGCCAACTGCTGCCGCTTCATTCAAGAAGCTGGGCTCTGACCAAGTGCCGCAGATGTTTCTCTGGAAAGGGCTGAGGTCCTGCTCTTGCCAAAGCTACTGGCAGAATTCCCACTGCGCTAGCCTGGGAAGAGGCTTTTGCCACTTAATTGGCTGCTTCTTTCTTCTTGCTGCCTAGGGAGGCACCCTTGCAACAGCTGGACGGATTAGGCTAATCTGAGGAATGTCAGCCAGTTAAGTGCCCTGGGGAGATTGTGATCAATAGGTCAACTATGAGCAACCTTTCAAAAATGTCTACTCTTTCCATGATAACACGTCACACAAGCTGCCCTCTGAGCAGGACTCACTCTTCGTGTGATGCCCTTGAATTTCTTGTGGAATTTCCCTGGGTCAGGTTGTCCAGATTGGTGGACCACATGCCTAGCATCCTGGTTCAATCCCTGGCATCTCCAGGAAAGACTGGGACAGAATCCTGCCTCCGGCCACAGAGAGAGCTGCTTCCAGGTAGCGTCAACAGTTCTGAGCTGGAGGGACCAATGGTCTGTTTGGGTATTATAAGGCAGCTTCCTAAGGTCTTCTGACTGCTCCTGCCTTGCTCTGCCGCCTCAGTCGGGATGTGTATTAAGGCAGGGATGGTCAACATGGGGCCTCTGCACACAAGTGGATGAAGAGACCTTCCCTGTTCCATGGGGAGTCCCCAGTCCTCTCTCCCACTGAAATTAGGCTTGAGAAGAAGCATCATCACCAGGTGTTATGTACTGAGTTGAATAGGATCCAAAATGCAGCAGTCTGATTGGTCCTAGAACAATAGGATCCGGAATGCAGCAGTCTTATTGGTTCACAGGAGCCACCCAATCCAAATCCAGGTGGAAGTGAATCCGCAACCTGATTGGCCTACAGAAGAATCCCGCAATTAGCCAATCACGTGGGGCCCATTGTGTAAATAATGTATATAAAGCAGACATTCTGGGGAACTTCCATTCCTCCTCACCACTATGAGCTGAATAAAGAGCATGAAATCCACTCTCGACTCCGAGTATATTTCACCAACAAAATAGGTTGTGACATGTGCTTTGTTGCAGAGTTGTATGATGCCCACAACAGCTTCTTGGAACCCAGAAAGATATCCAGGAACTGCAAGAGAAGCCCTGCTGAATCTGGCCAATGGACTGTCTTGTCCAGCATCTTGCTCTCACAGTGGCCAACTTGGCGCCTATGGGAAACCCGCAAGCAGGGTCTGAGCGCAACAGTACTCTGCCCACCTGCGATTCCCAGAAACTGGCATTCAGAGGCATAATACCTTTGACCATGGAGGGAGAACCTAGGCATTGTTACAAGTTGCCATTGACAGCCTTTCCTCCATGAACTGGTCTAATAATCTTTTAAAGTAAGTGGCCATCACGACAGAGATGGTGCAATGGGATCACACAGTGTCAGAGCTGCAGATTTTGCCAGTTGACTTGCATGGGTATCTACCTAGCAGGAGCTCAAGGTGGCAAACATGCAGGGTGCAATGTCTTCCATTTTCTTCTCGCTGGGAAGTCAGGTTACGCCCCGAGAGAGAGAAAGAGAGAGAGAGAGATTGACTAGCTCAGGCCCATCTACACAGTTCCAAGTGTCCCTATTTTCCAGGGGCAGTCTTGTATTTACAGAAGCCGTCCTGGTTTCTGATTTGATCTCAGAAAGCCCCGCTTTTCCTTAGGATGTCCCTATTTTCATCAGAGGAATGTTGGAGGGTTTGGAGTTATGCAATTCCCCAAGCCAAGGAGATAAGTAACTATACAACCTTCAGAAGACATCTGAAGGCAGCCCTGTATAGGGAAAATGTTAAATGTTTTATTATGTTTTTATGTATGTTGGAAGCTGTCTGGAGTGGCTGGAGCAACCCAGTCTGATGTTCTAAGAGTATTCTTACTCTTATTCTTACTCTTGCTCTTATTATGGAATAGGTAAAGGTAAAGGTAAAGGGACCCCTGACCATTGGGTCCAGTCGTGACCGACTCTGGGGTTGCAGCACTCATCTTGCTTTATTGGCCAAGGGAGCCGGCGTACAGCTTCCAGGTCATGTGGCCAGCATGACTAAGCCACTTCTGGCGAACCAGAGCAGCGCACGGAAACGCCGTTTACCTTCCCGCCAGAGTGGTACCTATTTATCTACTTGCACTTGGACATGCTTTTGAACTGCTAGGTTGGCAGGAGCAGTGACCGAGCAACGGGAGCTCACCCCGTCATGGGGATTCGAACCGCTGACCTTCTGATTGGCAAGTCCTAGGCTCTGTGGTTTAACCCACAGCGCCACCCGCGTCCCTACTATTATGGAATAGGATGTCCCTATTTCGATCAGAGAAATATTGGAGGGTATAATTGCATGGCAGAGGGAGGGGTTTTTGAACCTGGGTCTCCCTGGTCCCCATCCAACACTCTATCCACTACTCCATGCGCAGGCATAAGACATAGCCAAATGCAGCCTGATAAGCTCCCACAACCGATGCGACTTCTCTAAAATCGTTTGTACTCCCCTGGCCTGTGCTCTGCTGGAGGAATGCATATCTAACAGAGGAGGAAAGAGACATTATACAGCATGCCCTATTGCCTAACACCAGAAGGCTTGCCAGACACAGGCTGCACAGCTGGAGCCCAAGGTTGTCCCAGTTCACACTCGCATGTGATGGCCGCCTTGGAGCGCCACCTGATTCTCTGCTCTGACCTCTCCCGGATAGCTCGGCCAGCAATAACAGACCCTGGCTTGAGTCCTGCTGTCTCTGAGATCAGGACATCAGGGCAAAGCATGGGATGGTCTGACCAAGACACTGTCAATCCTGGAGACAAGAGTTCTTCCAAGTCGAACAATAGGGGCCTGCTGCAAGGATGTAATCGGCAGAGTTTCCCCCTTTGAATCACGTTTGCATGTCCTAACACATAACAGGGAAGGGCTGCAGCTCAGTGGTAGAACATCTGCTAGCATGCAGAAGGCCCAGGTTTGATCTGTGGTATCTCTGTTCAGTATAGTAATTTAATTCACTAAAATTGTAAATGCTTGTATGCATCACTATGTGTTTAAATTTTGTTAAGTTGTGGGCGAACATAGCAGATGGCAGATGTCCCGGACCCCGCAGACGATTCGATCCATCAGGGCATCGTCTAAGTCTCGGAACTCGCAGTGCATTGCAGTCTGTCGCAGGGCGGTGGTGTAGTTGTTGATTGACTCCCCCTCTGCCTGGTTCCGGTGGTAGAACGCATGGCGGGCAGCAATCTTGGACGGCTTTGGTGCGTAGTGGTTGCGGAGCTTCTCTTGGATCGTGTCCCACGGTGTTGCCTGGACTGCTGCAGGCACAACCAATGCTCGGGCCGTCTCAAACACCTCAGGCCCACAGAGGCTGAGGAATAGGCCCTGCTTACGCTCCTGTGATACTTGCGTCAGCTCGTTGGCTTGGAGGTAGCAGTCGAACCGAGCGAGGTAGGAGTCCCATGATTCAGAGGCTGGCGCAAACGGCGGTAGAGGCACAAGTGAAGCCATGATTCCGATGCCGGAGAGAAGGGCGATGGATGGACACCGTGCTCTAGCCAGAACAGTCAGCTCTGAATTGGTTCTGTTCAGCGATTTTGCTCAGTGATTCAGCTCTGCTCAGAGGGTGGCTGCATCTAGCTGTGCTCTGATGTCCATCAATCCCACCTTTGTCGCAAGAGTTAAGTTGTGGGCGAACATAGCAGATGACACAGTGATTTCTCCAGAGGAGCTCTTTATTGTAAGCTGGACAGAACTGAACAACAAACACCTCAGCCGGCCTGCTTTTATAGGCAGCCGGCTATCAACATTGTAGCAACAACAACCCAGGGTTTCCCGCCTAAAATAACTAACGTGGACCTGAGTGAAAACTATCTACACTATCCCCCTGCTGGCCCAGGGTGAGAACTTTAGTACATAACAAATTTGATTGGCTGGTAACTGAATTCTAGAGAGTTCTCTAGCAGTTCTGGCTAATGTCGCTCACATGGGAGGTATTTCGTGAAGGAGAGACTCCATTTTACGTGAAACAAGATGACTGTGTTTTAGAATCCATTGTGAACACTGCTACGTTGAATAGAGTGTTAGAGAGCATCTTCTCTGCTTGGAAGAAGGAAAGCAAAGCTGCAGGAGAAAGTAAAAGTGGAAAACTCTCATAGGAGCTGCAAGGCATGGCCTAAAATGCTGAGCTCTGGAAAGAGAGGGAAGTTAGAAGAAGAGACCATAAGCCCATGCTTAGAGAAGCATGTGACTGTAAATATCATGTTTTAATTCATGCAGTGCTTTTTTTCCTAAAAAAAAATAATGTTTAGGGGTAGTCTCATTTTCCTACTCAATGAGGCCAAACTGTAATAATAATAATAATAATAATAATAATAATAATAATAATAATAATTTATTCTCCGCCCATCTGGGCGGCTTCCAACAAAATATTAATAACACAATAAAACATCACAGAGCTGCCTTCAGATGTCTTTTAAAAGTCAAATAGTTGTTGATTTCCTTGACATTTGATGGGAGGGCATTCCACAGGGTGGGCGCCACTACCGAGAAGGCCTCTGTCTGGTTTAGGGGTACGTGTACCCGTGCGTACCCCCATTAAAAAAGCAATGAATTCATCTATAGCTATGTTTCTTCAAGTAAAGTTTTTGAATATTATAGTCTGAGTTTTTGAATATTATAGTCTGGTTTAATTTTCAAAGAAGGCTATCAGTCATATATATATGATTTGAGCTTCTCAGCACTGTTTTTGCTACCCTTACTCCAGCCACCTCCAGGTTGGGCTGGGAATGTCCCCTGTCTGAAATCCTGGAGAGTCTCTGCCAGTCATTGTAGGCAATGCTGAGCTATGTGGATCAGTGGTTTGTCTCAGTAAAGTCAACTTCCTGCGGTCAGTTCTGCTCTGGAGATTTTCCTGCTGCCTCTGCCATCTGACCCAAGGTTGGTGGCAGCTGGCGTGAAGCCTTTCCTCTTGTGGCATCCTCTTTCTAGAAAGCGCATCTCACATTGATGTCCTTTAAGTCCCACCTGAAGACTTCATTTCCTCACTCGTTGAGCGTTATCATCTGGTTTTATTGCCACTTTTATTCCACTCATTTATTGGTGGTTTTATGGCGCTTTTCAAAATTGCACTTCTTTGTTTGCAAAGCATTCCAGGGGAAGGTGGCAAGGATATCTAATCAATTGCTCAATCAATGAAGAGTGTGTGGCACAAGGCAAGGTGCAGGCGATAACTCCTAAGAGCCGAAAGCGGTTTGGCACAGATACAACCTTGGTCTAGTTAGGAAGTACCATGTTTTTTTTGTCTGGCCAAGCAGGTTCAGCAGGATTATGCAACACCACTGAAACCTAAAGATCTTCTCTTATCAGAAGAGATACTGGGATGAATGTACGCTAGGTTACCTAAAGGAAGAATCACCTGCAGGTGCCAGTGTGCCTTCTACAGTACCCATGAAAGGTCTTAAGAAATATTGCTTCAAAAAACCACAATGTATGAGGGACTGTCTGCTCCGTTCCTATTTGCACTTTCTCAGCTTCTTGTACATTGAACATGTGACCCACTCCTTGAAAGATTCCATCAATGGTGTCTCCGAAAAATTCTACACATTACCTGGGAAGACAGGCGAACTAATGCCAGTGTACTGGAAGAAGCAAAGATCACCAGTGTTGAAGCGATGATTCTTCAACATAAACTTCGTTGGACTGGTCATGTTGTGCGGATGCCTGATGATCGTCTTCCAAAGCAACTACTCTATTCTGAACTTAAAAATGGAAAGCGTAATGCTGGTGGTCAACAAAAGGGGTTTAAAGACTCTCTCAAGGCAAATCTAAAAAAAATGTAGTATAAACACTGACAACTGGGAAACACTGGGCTGAGAGTGCTCCAGTTGGAGAACAGCCTTTACCAAAGGTGTCATGGGCATTGAAGATGCTCGAACTCAGGACAAAAGGGAGAAATGCGCCAGGACGAAGGCATGCTTGGGACACCCTCACGATGGTCAACTCCTGCCGGAAACCTATGTCCCCACTGTAGAAGGATGTGTGGATTCAGAATTGGCCTCCACAGTCACTTACGGACTCATTTATGAAAGACAATCTTACTCAGCTATGAGTGATCGCCAAAGAAGAAGAAGACATTGAACATGCCCCCCACTCACATTTCAGACAACCACATTGTGAAATCATAGCCTTAAGATGTGGATTCTGTTGTTGTTGTTGTTATAAAAGTTGGGTGCCTCTCCCTCTCTCTGCCAAGCAGTGGCAAGAGCCCAGGAGGTTCCAGGCACACCCCCAGGGTCTGTGGTCCTTTGGAGAATTGAGACACTGAGGAGACTGTCCTTGCTTTAAGAAATCCCCCCCCACACCTATTTACACCTTCAATCTGCATGGAGGGAGTCCAGCTCTTACAGCATGGTCATTTCAAGAGGGGCTTGTACCCCATAGCAGTACAGTCCAAGGCATCTCTCCCAGCCAGCCTGCCCAAGCTGGACCCCATTATTTGTTCTTGTGATGGCCTGGGACTCGGGCTTGGACTTGGAACCAGAGGAGACTCAGTCTGCACTGGATCCTTTGCCTCAGGTGGCATCTGAACCAAGTCAGGGGCCTGATCCTGAAGAGTCCCAGTCTGCACAGGTTCCCCTGCAACAAGCACCAGCTGGGCCAAGTCAGGGGCCTGAGCCTGCCCTGGCTCCAGATGCGGGGATGACCTTGTTGCCTCCAGCTGGGCCATCACTTACAGCTGCTCCACTACCGGTTGGGTCAGGGGAGGCTGAGGTGGCCCCTGGGTCTAGTAACCCACCAACGTCTCCCAAGCTGCAGAGACTAAGGTCTGAGAGAAGGAGAGACCTGAGTACTCGCAGGAGGAGTGCTCACCTTCGGGCGAAACAGGGAGGTGAGTTGCTGGGGGATCAGGACCGGCCCGACAAAGATAAAAGGCTGTTGGACCCTGTCCCAGGTTGTGGGAGCAACATTGCCGTATACTAGATCCTGCCTGACATCCTGTACCGGTCCTTGCCTTGCCTGGTTTCCTGCCTCGTGTCCTGCCTTGGCCCTGTCGGACTGATTCCCAGCAGAACCTTTGGATTCTGGACCGGTCCTGGACCGCATTTCACGGGTTACCCCCGGGCCAAGCACAGTTCTCCCTTCTACCCAGAACACCTTGCTAGAAACTCTTTTCCCCCCTGTCAACTCACACCCACTTACCCTGGCAACCTTTAACCCCCTGTCTCTGTTCACACCTCAGGGCGAGGGGGGAGAGCAGGTCTCTTGCATTGCCAATGGCCTTCAATGGCCCTGTATTGTTGCTTAATGGCCCTAGCTTGGCCAGGTCATTTTGCATAGGCTAGCCCAGGAATTCATCTGCAACTTCTCTTCTTCCTTCACATCCCAAATAATCAAAATCCTACCATCTTTTAATTTCTAGGGTTTAGGGAGGTTCCCTAACAACATCATCATCATTACCATCATTTATTAGCTACTTGCTGCAAAGGAGACTCTTAGTGAAAAGAATGCATTGCAATACAACCATTGCAGTAGCACAGCAAAAAGCAGCAGAACAGAGTTTTCAGGAAACAGAATATTTATCACCATCGGGTCAAATGCCTGGGGAAAGAGGGAGGTTTTTCCTTGGCACCCAAAGGATGTTAATGATGGGGCCAGGCAGAACACGCTAGGGAGAGAGAGCATTCTCTGCTCACCTACAGATCTTATTTATCAACATGCCTGTGCCTAGGAAGGATGCAGATTCCGTCTCTGTCTGCTGAGATTGGATACTGTTAGTTCTTTGTGTGGGCAGCAGCCTAAGGAGGTTGAAGAAATCTTTGCAGTCCGACTGCAGCATAGGGCAGCTCAGACTACAACTCCCATAAGCTCCAAGCAGTATTCCTGGTGCAAGCCCGCCCTTGTCCACTTGCCATTAGCTTGTTAAAGATTAACCTCGAGAAAGATCAGAGTCCAGGGAAGACAGATTCAAGACCGAGGGCTGTATGCCAGGGTCACAAAATGCACGATCCCCTTTCATGCTAAATTATCATCCTCTTGCCCTTAAGGGGCGCAACGGAGGCAGGTTTGCATTAAGGCAAATAGGCTCCGTCCCAGCAACCTTAGCCAGCTGGCAGCTGCTTGCCTTCTTATTTAGAAACAGTCCAGCGGCTGGCACTGCCTGTTGCCTTCCTCCTCTGTTGCCTTGCTCCCTGTCTGCAATAACACAACTACCTAGGAGGTCCTTTGTTGTTGTTTAGTCGTTTAGTCATGTCCGACTCTTCGTGACCCCCTGGACCAGAGCACGCCGGGCACTCCTGTCTTCCACTGCCTCCCACAGTTTGGTCAAACTCACATTTGTAGCTTCGAGAACACTGTCCAACCATCTCGTCCTCTGCCGTCCCCTTCTCCTTGTGCCCTCCATCTTTCCCAACATCAGGGACTTTTCCAGGGAGTCTTCTCTTCTCATGAGGTGGCCAAAGTATTGGAGCTTCAGCTTCAGGATCTGTCCTTCCAGTGAGCACTCAGGGCTGATTTCCTTCAGAATGGAGAGGTTTGATCTTCTTGCAGTCCATGGGACTCTCAAGAGTCTCCTCCAGCACCATAACCCGTTTAAAACTGAAATGTGAAACCTCTCCCCAGGGAGTTTCTCTCAGTGCCTACAGTAGACACCTTTGGGTGCCAGGGGAAAACGGTCCTCTGCAAATGGGTTTTGGGCTGGCTAACATCTTTTATCCTTTTTAATGTGGTTGTGGGAGGCAGCTTATCGGTTTGTTTTGTTCTTATGATGTATTTTGTGTCTTTATATTGTATAGCTTTGCTGTGAACCACCCTGAGATCTCTGGATGAATGGTAGCATACACATTTAACATAGTTTTCCGTGTATAAGACAAAAAAAATTTTGTTACTAAAATAAAAATTGGGGGTCATCTTATGTGTGGGTAGTGCAGAGCGAGGGACGGGCGATTGTTGGCTGTCTGCGTTGAGCGGACAGATGATTGGTGGCTTTGGCAAGGCATGCAATTGGCAGCTGTGGTCACCCCCCCCCCAAAAAAAGCTCAAGAACTCTGGGCAATCTCCCCCATTAATTTGAAGTCTCAAAAAAATAGGGGTCATCTTATACATGGGGGCGTGTTATACATTACAAATTTTGTAATGCAGTTCTCTGGCTGGGTAATATGTACCAAAATGCCCATTTTAGGATTAAGTGTGCATGACCTAGATGGAGCAGTGATCTCACTCAGTATAAAGCAGCTTTTATCCCTAGATTTCAAAGAGCAAAATAAAACTTCACGTGTTCCCAGCCCTGTTTATACCAGTTTTTCATAACTTCACAATTGAACCGATGTTGGGGGGAGGGAGAGAAAGTAACCCAACAAAGACTTAATTGCCCTTCTTTTTTAGCAATTGAGGGGCGTATGTTGAACTAACCCTTTTCAAATAAAGCTGTGCAGCCCAGTTTCAGCTCCTTTTAGTTCAAACAGCTTGCCTGTTTCCTTTCGAACCAAAATGAAGCGGTTTGGACTTAAAAATATTTGCCGAATTTAGATAAGCAGCTTAAAATAGTCCGAAACCCTCTGTGCATGTGGTTTGTGTGTGAGTGTCATTGTGCACAAAACCGCCCGTAATTTGTTCTGGTCCTGTCAAGGAAAAACACATGGAAGAATAAAATCTGAGCTAGGGGGCTTGAAAATGTGCTTATATTTAATCATTGGAGCAACAGCTGGAGCTTGTTAATCTCTAAGCTGGCTCAACCATTCTTATTATTTTATTTATTTGTTTACAAAACAAGGAAGAACAATGATCGCTTAGACCTAAAGACGTGTTGCGACAAAAAGGAGCCTGGGGCTGCTGCAAGGTGTCATCCAACTGTCTTAGGGACTCCACTCCGAATTTGTGTAGGGCTTACTCCCGAGCCTTTTCTTCTCCCAAAGATATTCCGCAAGGCGGCAGAGGTTTAGGATCAGAGTCTTCCTTCTCCTGGATGGTCTCCCTTCCCAGGTGGACAAGCCCCACCTGCCCCTCACTTCCCTCTACAGCACATGCAGAAACCACCTTCTTGACCATCGGACCATTGGTCTTGTCCACTGGAGCCTGTCTTCACATGAAGGGGAAGCCCCTAGCTCACTGAGGGTTTGAGACCCACCAGCTCCCCTCACCTGGTTTAGCCAGCCAGTCGAAACCATTCCCGGGGTGTGGCCACTGGCACATGTTGACAGCTTCTAGGAGCCACAGGTGAGAGCCAAGTGCAGGGTGGAGACCAAAGATGGAAAGACTACTCCAGAAGGAGCACAGTGTATCACCCACCAGAGGTACTACCCCTCTCTAACACCCCATATAACCAATGTAGAATATACAATATGGAAATCATTTAATACATTGGCTCCCAGTACGTTTCCGAGCACAATTCAAAGTGTTGGTGCTGACCTTTAAAGCCCTAAACGGCCTTGGCCCAGTATACCTGAAGGAGCGTCTCCCCCCCATCGTTCTACCCGGACACTGAGGTCCAGCACCGAGGGCCTTCTGGCAGTTCCCTCACTGCAAGAAGCCAAGTTACAGGGAACCAGGCAGAAGGCCTTCTTGGTAGTGGCGCCTTCCCTGTGGAACGCCCTCCCACCAGATGTCAAAGAGAACAACAACTACCAGGCTTTTAGAAGACATTTGAAGGCAGCCCTGTTTCGGGAAGCTTTTAATGTTTGATGTATTATAGTATTTTAATATTCTTTTGGAAGCCGCCCAGAGTGGCTGGGGAAGCCCAGCCAGATGGGCGGGGTATAAATAATAAATTATTATTATTATATTATTATTATAAATAAAACAGGCTGCCGGTATGGAGGACATCATGGCCCTTGAAATCTTTTGAGCAGGACTCAGGTCCAGAGATTACCAGGTTTGCCTCGGTTGGCCCCTGATGTCAGTGCTCAGACGAGGAGCTTCCTCTCTCTCACACAGTCTACCCATGGTCGCGGGTTCAAGTCCCACATTGGGCAAAAGATTCCCGCATTGCAGGAGGTTGGAGCAGATGGCCCTCGTTGTCCCTTCCAACTCTACAGTTCTGTTATTCTCGTGGCCCCTGAAAGACTAGTGGATGTTGAGGGGCACAAACCTTTGTGTAAAAGCATAGCCCAATGCCCTAATAGATCTGTTACTCTTTCAGGGACCAAAAGAAAACATTGCCGATTTCAATAAAGGGAGGATGATGATGTCTGATGAGGAGGCCAAGGAGGAGGATAGATTATAATATAGATGAGAGGCAGTTTCCCCTCCATTCAGTCTCGCACGTACAATTCATTATGTGCAGAGAGAAAAGAGTCTCCATTGCTCCTTATCAGCTCCTTTCTGTGTGCATGACATTTTAAATGCAGCGTGGGACAAGCATATGTCGAGTGATTGATCTGTTTGTGCTACCTACTACAGATGGCTTCTTCCATTGAACGACTGGCCTATTTTTGGATGCCTGCTTTCCACTCTCTCCCCCTCTGTCTGTGTGTCTCCCTTGTTTCTAGCAAAGAGCTCTTTCCCAGCTAAACAAGACAGGAATAGTTTCCATCCGATCACCCAGGATTGGAAGAGCAGCATGGAGGGGGCTGGAGAGAAGAAAGTAAGAGGGACCCCCCCAGACACAGTTTGCATTTCCTCATGCAGACAGACCCCTTGAGATTTGCAACTTTACATCTTGTCAACAGTTAATTGGTTGAAATTATTCTTGGCGGGGGTGGCGGTGTAGATTTTAACTGGATGTGCCTAGAAGGCCACAGAGAACAAATTATTCCCTATGAATAATTCCTGCAAAACATTACCCCCGCCCCCTAGAACATAGCAAAGATCTGCCCACCCACAAGGCTTGTCTTATTAAAGGAAATCAGAATATGGATGAGTGTGTGAAATATAAGGACCTAGGAAGCTGCCTTGTACAGAGTCAAACCATTGGACCATCTAGTTCAATATTGTCTAAACTGACTCCTTGGAGGCTTTTCACCAGAGGTGGGATGGTCATTTGGCATGGATGCTTTAGTTGAGATTCCTGCATTGCCGGGGGTTGGACTGGATTACCCTTGGGGTCCTTTCTAACTCTACAATTCTGTGATTCCTTGATTCTAAGCAGCTGTCTTATGTGGGAAATGCTGGGTTGGAGGAGCACAGGCACACACCTGGCAGGGGGAGGCAGGAGGGCTATAGCTCCTGGTAGAGAATCTGTTTTGCATGCAGAGGGTCTCAGGTTTAAACACCGCCCCCCAGCATCTCCACCTAGATGCCTACTTGAAACCTGGCAGAGCTGCTGCTAGTCAGTGTGGACAATATTGAGCTATATGGCATGAACTGCAGGAAACTCCATTTGCGTGGCGGTTGCAATTTGAGTCATTGCGTGAATTGTGTGCAATCAGAACACCCATTGAAAAAGCCTGCAAACACCTTGTTCTGCCCCCACTCTGCCCCCTTTTATGACATTTGGGGGTCACTTCCTGGTTCAGTGCGATGCATGTGTGTGGTCACCAGAGATTCCTTCTCACCCACAGGATTGTGGGTGCCCACTGCCGCAATGCAGACGAGTGACATCACATGCACTACATTCTTCAACATCAACTTCGTTGGACTGGTCATGTCGTTCGGATGCCTGATGATCGTCTTCCAAAGCAACTACTCTATTCTGAACTTAAAAATGGAAAGCGTAAGGCTGGTGGTCAACAAAAGAGGTTTAAAGACTCTCTCAAGGCAAATCTAAAAAAATGTAGTACTGTATAAACACCGACAACTGGGAAACACTGGCCTGCGAGTGCTCCAGTTGGAGAACAGCCTTTACCAAAGGTGCAGTGGCGTAGCGTGGGGGGTGCCAGTGTTGAATGGTTTCTTTAAATGTAAAGGTTCATCATTGTTCCACTCCATGTGTATGTCTTTAAGGGGCCAGAGCAAGGGCCAGAGCAAGATAACGAGACCCAGCTTTACAGCTGTGTAACATAGCAGGTGCTGCTGAGTTGTATTTGATTAAGGTGTGTCAGCTTTTGGGTAGAGTATATAAGGAGCAGCATCTAGCTCTCCCATTACCCTGGGGGATGGGTTGGTGGTTGGGTCTGGTTTGGTTTGTTGATGTAAATGGAGTTTTTGTTTTTCTTATTAAAACCTTTAAGTTACTTTGAGTCCTTTCTTTTTAATGCATGATCTCCCCAGCAAGCTCTCTGCAGCGTCACTATACTGCAAAAAGCCAACATCTTTGGTTATGGGCCCAGCTGCTGAGTGGATGACTGCATATTTTTGGACTCTGAGAAAGGTTTGAAAACTCCTTCTCCTGTTAGCGTAGTTTTTGTGGGTCTGGAAGAGTTCCAGAATGGTTGACCGGGTTCCTGAAGCTGAGAAGGCTCTGGTCTTCCCACAGCTGACAGATGAGAACTATAGTTTATGGTCTTTTCGGGTGGAGGCGCTTTTGACCTCTAGAGAAGTATGGACCTATGTAACTGATGACCCTCCTAACCCTGTAACTAATGCTTGGTCGAAAGGAGATGCAAAAGCCAGGGCGATAATTAATTTGGCAGTCAGCGACCAGCAAGTAGTCTATATAAGAAATAAGAAAACTGCCAAAGAAATGTGGGACAGTCTTGCAGCAGTGCATGTTAGAAAAGAGTCAGCGTCTGCATTGAAGTTTTTCAAGCAGTTGTACCAGACGAAGTTGCAGCCTGGTGGAGATTTGGCAGCACACTTGAGACGTCTGGAGGCAATACGCGGTGAGTTAATTCGAAGGGACATGGAGATACCTGATATTCAGTATGTTTTTATCATTCTATGTTCCCTTAATGAGGACTTTGATGGTATAGCTAGCCAGATATCTGCCGTTCCACCAGCACAATTAACTGTGGAAGGGGTAACGGCAAGATTAATGGGTGAGTTGGATAGAAGGGAGGCTTGTGCCATAAGCACTCCTGTTTCCAGAAAGAATGAGGAATGCCATATGCAAACCTGTGGTGATACAACTGCATTTAAAGCTGCAAAGCGTTGCTGGTTCTGCAATAAGCAAGGACATTTTGCAAGGGACTGCAGATCCAAAAGAAAGCAAAGTACTCCCAAGCCTGTTTCTGTTCGTCAATCACGGTCGTCAGCCCAGCAGCCGGCATCGTATAGTAGAGACAGAAACGAGCCGCGAGCTTTTCACGCTCAGACTAAAGATCGTAAAAGAATTAAAGATGCCAAGTGGAAGTCTTTTGTTATCGACTCAGGAGCATCGCAGCACGTCTGCAACGATCGAAGCTTGTTTATTTCTTTCGAAGAGGAAATTGGTAATGTACATTTAGCCAATTCACAAGTCTTGCAGTCGCTTGGCAGGGGTACCGTTAAACTTGACTCTTTAAACATTACAATAGCGAACTGCATTTACTGCCCGTCAGTGGACAATTTATTGTCAGTAAGGTGCTTTGCCCGTCAAGGCATAACTGTGCGTTTCTTAAAGTCTATGTGTGAGTTTTTCGAGGGGAACAAACGTCTATTGTATGCCCGGGAATCTGATGGTTTATATAGACTGTATTTTCGCACCTACTCACAATCGCATATAAATTGCAGAGCAGCACAGTCAAGCCAGGAGTTGAGGAATGTAAGGCCACATTCTGGGTGTGTCCACATGGCGCACAGAATTCTGGGACACCTGAATTTTGCTGATGTAATTAAGACAAAGAATATTGTTGATGGCCTCGACTTAAAACCATGCAAATTCTTTATGCAATGTCTATCCTGTTGCAAGAATAAGATTAAGGTTGCACGCAAGGGTAAGTGCTCAGATAAGAAAGTAACTGAGGCATTTGAGCGTGTACATTGTGATTTAGTTGGGCCACTCCCACCATCATTAGGAGGTTCAAAGTACTGGCTTACTCTGATAGACCAGTATAGTAGATATTGTTGGACTTATGCAATAGCTGAGAAGTCCCAAGCATTTGAGAAGTACAAGGTTTTTTGCAACTGGGTAAAAACGCACTTTAACAAACCTATTAAGAACCTATTTTCTGACCGGGGCGGGGAATTTGTTTCTGAGGATTTTGAGAAATTCCTGGAAGCACAGGGGACTACTCATGAGTTATCTTGCCCCCGAAGTCCCTGGCAAAATGGGCTTGTTGAAGTTGTGCAGCGTGACTTGCAGGCAGGGGTTAAAACTTATCTGCATGATGCTAATCTGCCCAAAGACTTTTGGGCTGAAGCGCTCCATGCCTTTTGTTATGTTAGAAATCGCAGTTATCATTCTGGTTTAGATGTCACCCCCTATGAGAAGCTGTTTAAAAAACGCCCTAATCTGAAATACCTACGCATTTGGGGTTCAGATGTAATTATGCATTATCCCGCTAAGCAGAAATTGGGTGAACGTAGTGTTCAGGGAAAATTAATGGGCTACCAGCAGGGGGCGTACAGAATTTACATACCAGCAACTGGCAAATTTCATATTACCAGAAGCATGATACAAACTGTAAATTGGAATGGGGTTGCTGTTTTCCAAGATACTGATGGTATAAATGATACTGAGGAAGAAGAGGAAGCAGCAGCAGCAGCAGGAGGAAATGGTGATTCTGAATTAATAGAAAAAGACAAAAAGCCTGTTGAATCTGATAATTTGTTTGATGATTTAAAGTCACAGGCACCTGAGGGGAGGTTAGATTCTCTTGAGTTTTCTGACCGTGAGCTTAGCCTACAGGCACCTCTTCAGTCTGACAATGATAATTTACAACCTGAAACTAGTAGTTCACTGAGTCCCATTAAGTCTGAGGAGTCTGACTCTCCTTCCGGACTGAGACGTTCAGATAGAAAGAGGCAGAAGCCACAACATTTTGCAGATGAACATTTTAATACTGTGTATGCCAATAAGGTGGTTTTTGAGCCAAAAAGCTACAGTGATGTTCAGAATTTACCTATGCACCAAGCTGTAAATTGGTATAAAGCTATGAACTCTGAGATAGCTTCTTTAAAAGAGCATAACACTTGGTCTCTTGTACCACAAACCCCAGATATGAGACTTATTGATTCAAAATGGGTTTATAGAGTTAAAATGAATGACAAAAATGAAGTTGTAAGGTACAAGGCAAGACTAGTTGCTAGAGGTTTTCAACAAATTCCAGGCGAAGATTATGATTTGTGCTATTCACCAAGTGTAAAATATGAAACAGTTAAGCTTTTGTTAAAAGATGCATCACAACGTGGACATTCTGTTTATCACCTAGATATAAAAACTGCATATTTGTTTGCAGATTTAAAAGAACAAATTTTTATGCGTGTCCCTGAAGGCATAGACGCTGCTGAAGGTTTGGTATGCAAATTAAATAAATCCCTTTATGGTCTGCACCAAAGTGGAAGGAATTGGCACCAAACTTTAGCAAAAGAATTGCTAGATATTGGTTTTTCACAAGGAAAGGCAGACAATTGTGTGTTTATAAAGGAAAGGGCAAACTCTGTAACAAAAATATGTGTGTATGTAGATGACGTATTAATTTCTACAAAAACTAAACAGGAATATGAACAGGTAGTTTCACAGTTACAGAAGAAGTTTGATGTGGTGGAATTAGGCATAGCTAAAAATTACTTATCCATGCAAATTGAGAAAGGCAAAAATGGATCTTTTCTGGTTCATCAAACTGCAAAAATTGATGATCTAGTTGAAATGCTACGTTTAGAAAATGCAAATGGGAAGGAAACGCCTATGGTGTGTGGTTTCACCTTTACAGGTGAAGATAAGCCATTTCCTAACAAAACTTTGTATCGTTCTGCTATAGGCAAGCTAAATTTCCTTCAAAGAATCTCAAGACCAGATATAACTTATGCTTTTCACTTTTTGGCAAAATTTGTGGAAAAGCCCACTACACAATGTTTCTCTGCTCTTAAGAGAGTGGTAATGTATCTTAAACATACCAAACATTATAGGTTGCAGTTTACAACAAGTATTGACAAAGGTTTTGAAATTTTCTGCGATGCATCTCATGGAGTAGAACAAAATAACTGCAGGGGTGTGTCTGGTATGGTGTTTTGTTACAACGGTTGTCCATTTGAATGGAAGTCCCAGACACAAACCATTATTTGTCTCTCCACAACAGAGAGTGAATTATGTGCATGCGTTCAGGCCACTCGTGATGTAGAATGGTATATGCAATTATTTGCAGACCTACAGATGCAAGTAACACTACCAGTAAAAGTTTACCTTGATTCCCAGAGTGGACTTGCTATCCTGTGTTCAGAGACCAATACGCAGCGCACCAGAGTCTTAAGATTACGTTTAGAATTTGTAAAGAAACTAATTGCTGATGAAATGGTTGTATTTAAATATGTTCCAGGTGACAATCAAATTGCGGACATTTTTACTAAAGCACTTCCAAAGGTTACACATGAAAGACATGTACAAAGTATGCTTTATGTTTTGTTCCACAATGATGAACCGCAGGGGAAATGTTGAATGGTTTCTTTAAATGTAAAGGTTCATCATTGTTCCACTCCATGTGTATGTCTTTAAGGGGCCAGAGCAAGGGCCAGAGCAAGATAACGAGACCCAGCTTTACAGCTGTGTAACATAGCAGGTGCTGCTGAGTTGTATTTGATTAAGGTGTGTCAGCTTTTGGGTAGAGTATATAAGGAGCAGCATCTAGCTCTCCCATTACCCTGGGGGATGGGTTGGTGGTTGGGTCTGGTTTGGTTTGTTGATGTAAATGGAGTTTTTGTTTTTCTTATTAAAACCTTTAAGTTACTTTGAGTCCTTTCTTTTTAATGCATGATCTCCCCAGCAAGCTCTCTGCAGCGTCACTATACTGCAAAAAGCCAACAGCCAGGGGTGCCGGCCGCACCGGGCGCAACATCTGGGGGGGCGCGAGTCCAGAGGGAAGGGACAAGTTCCTTCCTCCGCTGGGCTCCCCGCCGCCACCGCCAGCCTTGCGCCCCTAGCGCGCGCGCGCCCCCCGCCGCCGCTGCAGCTGCGCTCCACTCACTGCTCGCAGGAGGAGCAGCCGCTGCAGCAGCGCCGACGCTGCCACCGACGCCTGGCCGGGCACGGGCAGCCTCCGCACCCCGATGCCGACGCCATCCCCTCGGCCCAGCCACAGGCGGCAGCTGCTTCTGCCGACTGGGAGGGAGGAGAGCTCCAAGGGGCCTCACTGCGCCTAAACCCTCCGAGAGGAAGCCGGCGGGCGGGCGAGGGTCTCCCGGCAGAAGGGGGCGCCGCTGGCTCCGGCTCTCAGCGCTGGCTCTCCGGCTCTCTCTTGACTCATGGCTTCCCGGGGCTGAGAGAAGCAGGCTCAGCCTGGAATAATATTGAGTTGGATAATGGCTGGTGGGAAAGGGGTTAGGCAGGGACCCTCTCCTCTACGCTCTGCTGCCCCCCCCCGCCCTTCAGACTGCTCAGGCCAGGTAGAAACCTCCTTCTACTAAGTAAGACATAGGAAATGCCACTAAAACAATTTTGCTTTATCCCAAAGCTGTGGAAACTTTAAAGATATTGTACACTTTATCCAAAAACGGTGTTTTTCTTGACTGAAAGTTACTCTGGCTGCTACTTCGTTCTGCAGCTCTAGCAGCACTTCTTGCAAAGAAACAGCAACGTCTTTTTCTTGTTTATTTCTCTAGGTCACTTCTGTTTTCTTCACTTCTCACTTCTCTCTCTGCCCCCCCCCCAGTCTCGTGCCGTACCCGCCCCATTTACACAATTTTCATCTGTGGCCCCCTTGGAATATCCTGGGGGGAGGGCCCAGGGAGCCATATGGCCCCCAGTTGAGAAACACTGCGCTAAAAGATGGCCAGAATGCAGAAGCCTAATACAAAAAAGTCATAAAAATCCAAATCTGTCAGGAGCACCCATCCCTCTGCCCTTCAGCCTCACTGGAGGCACCTGGCGCACAGAGGGAATAGACACCCCCCTGCGCAAAGCCCGGGTCTGGGGTCTCTCCTCGGTAGCCGGTGGGCATCGTGGGGAGCCCGGAAAGACCCGGTGCAGGATGTGAACGGCCATGTTTATGCTGTGAAGCGCCCTGAGATATATGGATGAAGGGCGGTATACAAATTTAATTCACCGCCACCATCATCTTCGAGGGTGGGGGCTGGGAAAAGAGAGGGGGGTTCTCCCTTTCTAGACCTCTTTAAAATATGCTCGCGATGGCTCCTGGCCACAAAGGCTAAGCGTGGCACTCAGTGGCGTAGCGTGGGGGTGCAGGGGGGGCGGCCGCACCTGGCGCAACATCTGGGGGGCGCGCTCCACGGGTTAGGGGCGCAAAATCCACGGGTTAGGGGGCGCAAATTACTTGCCTTGCCCCGGGTGCTGACAACCCACGCTACGCCACTGCAAAGGTGTCATGGGTTTTGAAGATGCTTGAACTCAGGACGAAAGGTAGAAACATGCTAAGAGGAAGGCGTGCTTGGCAAATCCACACTGTGATTAACTCCCTCCCGGAAACCTATGTCCCCACCGTGGGAGGACGTGTGGATCCAGAATTGGTTTCCACTGTCACTTACGGACTCCTCTTCCTCCTCCACTACGCAGCCAGCTAGGCACCATTTTCCATGGGGAGGAACTTGTGTTTGGAGGCAGACTCTGCCTGGTTTCCTCTAACTTCACTTCTTGCAGTGAAGTAACTGCCAGAAGGCCCTCGGAGCTGGAGCTCAGTGTCTGGGCTGAACGATGGAGGTGGAGATGCTCCCTCAGATATACAGGGCCAAGACGGTTTAGGGCTTTAAAGGTCAACACCAACACTTTGAATTGTGCTCGGAAGCATACAGGGAGCAACGTAGATCCTTTAGGGCCAGTGTTATATGATCACCAGTCTAACTGCCGTTCATTCATTGATCTTTTGTCATTTATATCTCACCTTTTCTCAGCTCAAGGTGGTGGTTCTCTTCTTCCCCATTTCATCCTCACAACAACACTATGAGGCAGGCTACACTGAGAGCCTGCAACTGACCTCAAGGTCACCCAGAGTTGAGCAGGGATTTGAACTCTGGCCACTCAGGTCCTAGTCCAACACTCTGACCACAACACCACAGTAGCTTGGCTGGACTTAAGCAATGGATCCCGAGGTGCTGAGTGTGTTGGAAGCATGAGATGTCTCTTGGAATGTTTTGAGAGGAAAGAATGTCCTGAGGTACTGCCAAGTGAAGTGTGTGTGAATGCATCTCTGGGGAGAAGGGATCTGTGCTTTTGCTTGGGTCACTTTTCCCGTTCCACAGTATTGAGTGTCCAGCCGCCACCAGAAGGAAAAACCCCTTCTGCGTATGCCTACCTTTCCCACCCCACTCTTTTTCATCCCTGAATTTGCAGCCTTTTTAGGGTCCTAGTATAATCAGAGTGAAGTTGAAAATGCGGAGGACAGCCAAGGTCTCTTGGCACTTCTGAATGCTTAAGACCTCGGGCCTCCGCTAGAAGACAAAGAAAAAAGGAAATGAAACACTCCATAAAGAAGATAATCTAAATATAGCTTTGCTATGGAGATATGCGCATATTTGTGCACAGGTGGCAGCAACACACGCTTTGTGCAGAAACAGAAGATGCCCCAAATAAAGGCAATTTAGTAATATGCACACAATCTCACAACTCCACTTGTGATGTGGCTAGCATGGCCAGGAGAGAAAGGCTTGGCGAAGTTGGAATTTGATTTGAAAGTGGCGCTACATGTAATTTCTATAATATCCAGGGAAACACACAACAAAAACATTCTATTAAGGTTACAACACTTTGCAGATGCAAGCCCTTGTGGACGCTGCGTTAAAATGGTTTCTTCTACTTTCCCTTAAAAAAAATATTGGGGGGGGGGGTAAAGAGTTCTAATTTACTTATCCAGGTAAGGAGAGATTTAACCTCAACCAATGCAGAATTTGAACAATGTTCTGTTTCAACCATATTCAAAGAACACTGGTCCACAATATTGAGGGAAGCTGGGCAAGTTACATCCCACATTATTCCCAGCTTCTTGGTAGCCTCCTGGTTCTTAGTGAGATGGAGTCATTCCCATACTCCCCAGCTTTTCTCCAGTGAAAATAGGGACATCCTAAGGATCATATCAAAAACAGGGATGGAAACTTGGAGAGTCTGCATTCCTTAACAAATGCACTCCATTTAGAATGCTTAGGGATACGGGGAGCTGCCTAACACAGAGTCAGACCAGTGGGCCATTTGGCACAATACGGTCTAGACTCTAGACTGACCGCAAGCAGCAATTCAGAATTTCAAACAGGAATTTGGAAATGCTGGAGTTTGAACTCAGGACTCGCTGCCTGCTAAGCAGATGTTCTACCACTCAGTTTGGGAAAGGAGATTCTTCCATCTCAATGCTGATGCTTGGATGTTCAGCTCCCATACAGCTGGAGGCACTCCCACAACGACAACAAGGGGCTGTAGCCAACAATTTTTTTCTAAACCACCTGAAATTAATAGATCTAAGTCCGTCATGTTCCTTAATTTCTTTGTAGGAATAATAGTGAGGTAGGAGAGCTGAGAATAATGCCAATATATTTCACATCTGGCAACCAATGCGCCCCTTGGGTTTCAGATAAATTATGGGCAGACAAGTCTAAGAAGCCTGGGACACAAATTTTCACTGCCCTCTAGCGGCTATGGTGCCTTATTTACCAGAAGTAATGCATTGAGTGTTAACTCTGGGGGTGTATTCTCAATGCTGACTAAACTAAGCCTCCGAAAAGGAGAGTAGCACGTCCCCATGTCCAACTGAGGTTTGTTTGCATCCTGTTGTGCCAACAAAGCTCTGTCTTAGCAGGTCCACATGTGATTCCAAATTCAACAGGCTGGTTTGTGGGTTAGCTTGGAGGCAATGCCCGATTCATCAGGGTCAAGATCTTAAATTTCCTGAAGATTTTTCACTGGTCAGTGTTGCAGCCCTAGACACGTGTGATTGTGGAAAGCCTTTGCCCTGCAAGGAGTTGCTGTAATAAAGCATGAAAGCGGCTCATTGCCAAACAGAACAGATCAAGGTGCTAAGTCTAGTGTCCGTCATTTTTATGCACAGAACGCTTTTCTGTAACTGGAAGACTTCATGGTTAAATGCTACAACCTGCTGTTGGGTTCAGGCATTACACATTCTCTGCCCCATCTCCCTATGTATGTTTTAGTTCACCAAAATAGCTAAATTTCCCCACAGTGTTTTTCATACAATCTTGAACACAATTTCAGGTGGACTACAACTTCTGTCATCGTTGACTTTTGGTCATGCTGCTTATTTGATTATTAATGTAAATCTATTTTGTATAGTTAAGTTTTTACCTCTTTCTTCAGTACATTTTATTTTATATTATTTTATTTTATTGCTATGGCTAGTGGCTGATGCAAATAAAGATTCTTCTAATCTGGGGCAGATGAGAGTCTGCAGGGCCACAGACCTTTGTCCTAGGTATTTTGTGGGAATAGCTTCTGAGTAAACTTTGCAGCTGTTAGGCTGCCAAGCAATCCAATGCACATTTACCGTATTTTTTGCTCTATGAGATGCACTTTTCCCCTCCTAAAAAGTAAGGGGAAATGTGTGTGTGTGTCATGGAGTGAATGCAGGCTGCACAGCTATTGCTGCGCACTGATCCCTCTTGCACTTTTGGCTTCAGGGAGAGCCACACAAAGCCTCCAGAGCTCTCCTTCGCTCAAGAGGTTTTGCGTTGCTTTCTTGTTTCTTGTTTTCCTCCTAGGTGCCTCTTATGGTCTGGTGTATCTTATAGAGCGAAAAATACGGTACTTTGGCTGTAAACAAAGAAGGCTTCCTTCTGAGTAAATATTAATAGTTGTGCTATAAAATTCTGTTTTTCAGATCTCCTTGCTGGCCTTCTGGAGGGTGTACACCAAAAACTATAGCTCTGCAAGAGGCAAACTTCAGTTCCCAGGAGCCTATGAGGGAAGCAGTGTGCTTTAAATGTATGGCATGGACTATCTGATGATAAGCGCCGGCTCCCTCGGCCTGAAAGCAGAGATGTGCACTATACCCCATAGTCAAATTCAACTGGATGTAACCATCCTAGGGTTCTTTACCTTTTACTTTTATTACTTCCTGTGATCTGGACACTATGTTTCTGTTGATGTAGCGTAGAGTCACTTTGGAGAATAGAAGACATGGTGGAAACAGTACTTTAAGAAAAAGGGTTTATTCAGCTATCTACACCTTCGTTCTGCATGGAATCATAGAATCATAGAATCATAGAGTTGGAAGAGACCACAGGGGCCATCGAGTCCAACCCCCTGCCAAGCAGGAAACACCATCAGAGCACTCCTGACATATGCTTGTCAAGCCTCTGCTTAAAGACCTCCAAAGTAGGAGACTCCACCACACTCCTTGGCAGCAAATTCCACTGTCGAACAGCTCTTACTGTCAGGAAGTTCTTCCTAATGTTTAGGTGGAATCTTCTTTCTTGTAGTTTGGATCCATTGCTCCGTGTCCGCTTCTCTGGAGCAGCAGAAAACAACCTTTCTCCCTCCTCTATGTGACATCCTTTTATATATTTGAACATGGCTATCATATCACCCCTTAACCTCCTCTTCTCCAGGCTAAACATGCCCAGCTCCCTTAGCCGTTCCTCATAAGGCATCGTTTCCAGGCCTTTGACCATTTTGGTTGCCCTCCTCTGGACACGTTCCAGTTTGTCAGTGTCCTTCTTGAATTGTGGTGCCCAGAACTGGACACAGTACTCCAGGTGAGGTCTGACCAGAGCAGAATACAGTGGCACTATTACTTCCCTTGATCTAGATGCTCTACTCCTATTGATGCAGCCCAGAATTGCATTGGCTTTTTTAGCTGCCGCGTCACACTGTTGGCTCATGTCAAGTTTGTGGTCAACCAAGACTCCTAGATCCTTTTCACATGTACTGCTCTCAAGCCAGGTGTCCCCCATCTTGTATTTGTGCCTCTAATTTTTTTTGCCCAAGTGCAATACTTTACATTTCTCCCTGGAGGAAGTCCAGATCTTACGACATTGTCAGTTCAAGAGGCAGCAGTACAGGCATACAGCCTCTTTCTTCAAGATGGAGCTCTCCTTCCCCCTTCTTCCTCCCCAAACCCCTTGCCCTCCTCCAGAACAGGTACCATGGCAACCTCCCAAATCTCCAATGTTGATTCACGCCTAGGAGCAAGAGAGAAGTTCCCTTGCATTGTTAATGGCCCCTATTGTACTCTTAAGAGCCACAGATCAGCCAGGTTAATTTGCATAAGCCAGCCCAGGAATTCCCTGTCTGGAACAGCTCTGCAGTTTATGTTTTAATCCATATCCCAATTAATCAAAATACTAGCATTTATTCATTCCTAGGGTTTAGGGGGGACTCCCCCCCAATCTATTACACTAGCACTAGCTTTGCTGCTGCATCACACTATTGACTCATGTTAAGATCGTGGTCCACGCAAACCCCTAGATAATAGAATAGAATAGAATCATAGATCCCAAATCCTACTTCCTTTATCAATTTTTGCATTGTTTGAATAGATATTCTTGGAACTGAAGAGCCCCATATGCATTTTTTATTATTATTTTTATTCAAAATTATAACAAGACATATTATCCAAAAACATAAACATATCATCCTTGTCCCCCCCCCATTTTTCCTTCCTCCCCCCTCCCACACTGTCAGCTTTCCAGCTACTTTGTGTTGCTGCTTTCAGCAGAGAAAGCATTCCAGGCAGCCAGCCATAAATCATAGAATCATAGAGTTGGAAGAGACCACAAGGGCCATCGAGTCCAACCCCCTGCCAAGCAGGAAACACCATCAGAGCACTCCTGAAATATGGTTGTCAAGCCTCTGCTTAAAGACCTCCAAAGGAGGAGACTCCACCACACTCCTTGGCAGCAAATTCCACTGTCGAACAGCTCTTACTGTCAGGAAGTTCTTCCTAATGTTTTTCTTGTAGTTTGGCTCCATTGCTCCGTGTCCGCTTCTCTGGAGCAGCAGAAAACAACCTTTCTCCCTCCTCTATGTGACATCCTTTTATATATTTGAACATGGCTATCATATCACCCCTTAACCTCCTCTTCTCCAGGCTAAACATGCCCAGCTCCCTTAGCTGTTCCTCATAAGGCATCGTTTCCAGGCCTTTGACCATTTTGGTTGCCCTCCTCTGGACACGTTCCAGTTTGTCAGTGTCCTTCTTGAATTGTGGTGCCCAGAACTGGACACAGTACTCCAGGTGTGGTCTGACCAGAGCAGAATACAGTGGCACTATTACTTCCCTTGATCTAGATGCTCTACTCCTATTGATGCAGCCCAGAATTGCATTGGCTTTTTTAGCTGCCGCGTCACACTGTTGGCTCATGTCAAGTTTGTGGTCAACCAAGACTCCTAGATCCCTTTCACATGTACTGCTCTCAAGCCAGGTGTCACCCATCTTGTATTTGTGCCTCTCATTTTTTTTGCCCAAGTGCAATACTTTACATTTCTCCCTGTTAAAATTCATCTTGTTTGTTTTGGCCCAGTTCTCTAATCTTTCAAGGTCGTTTTGAAGTGTGATCCTGTCCTCTGGGGTGTTAGCCACCCCTCCCAGTTTGGTGTCATCTGCAAATTTGATCAGGATGCCCTTGAGTCCATCATCCAAGTCGTTGATAAAGATGTTGAATAAGACCGGGCCCAAGACAGAACCCTGTGGCACCCCACTCTTCTCCAGGATGAAGAGGAACCATTGATGAGCACCCTTTGGGTTCGGTCAGTCAGCCAGTTACAAATCCACTGAGTGGTAGCATAGTCAAGACTGCATTTTACCAGCTTCTTTACAAGAATATCATGGGGCACCTTGTTGAATGCCTTGCTGAAATCAAGGTAGGCTACACCCACTGCGTTCCCTTCATCTACCAGGCTTGTAATTCTGTCAAAAAACGAGATCAGGTTAGTCTGACATGACTTATTTTTCAGAAATCCATGCTGACTATTGGTGATCACAGCATTCCTTTCTAGGTGCTCACAGACTGTTTGCTTAATGATCTGCTCCAGAATCTTCCCTGGTATTGATGTCAGACTGACTGGGCAATAATTATTTGAGTCCTCTCTTTTCCCCTTTTTGAAAATAGGGACAACATTTGCCCTCCTCCAGTCTGCCGGGACTTCGCCTGTTCTCCAGGAATTCTCAAAGATGACTGCCAGTGGTTCTGAGATCACATCTGCCAGTTCTTTTAATACTCTTGGATGCAGTTCATCGGGCCCTGGAGACTTGAATACATCTAAACTAGCCAAGTATTCTTGTACTATCTCCTTAGTTATTCTGGGCTGTGTTTCCTCTGCTGAATCATTTGCTCCAAATTCTCATCAGATGAGAATTTGAAGAATGTGAAGATCCTTTTCATATGTACTGCTAGTAAGCCAGGTGTCCCCCATTCTATATTTGTGCATCTTGTTCTTCCTTCCTATGTGCAGCACCTGACATTTGGGGCACAATGTAGGGTTGCAAAAAAGAGGACACATTTGCCAACTTCTGCTTTTAACTATGGATTGCTATGATGACTCTGCCCATGAAAAAGAGGACGTGTCCTGGAAAAAGAGGACAAATGGTAACCCTACCCTAAATTCTGATTCTTTTTGCTGTGGCATTAACTACCCTCCCAGTTTGGTGCCATCTGCAAATCTGATGAGCATTCCCATTGCTCATCAGAACTTGCTCCCTATACATTTCTAAAATACTGTGGGCTGATCTTCCTACCAGCCTATCAGACCTAGAGGCTGTCAGCAGCCCAGCAGCTACAGAGGGGGTGACCTCACAGAGGACCAGCTAAGCAAAAGAAGGTAATGTACCCATGACCTCATAGAGCCCATGGGGGGGGGGGTTAAGCTGCTCCTCCCAAATAGCTACCCAGTGAAAGGGAACCACTGAGACTCTCCTATCAGATACTGGGAGTTAATGAAGTGGATAATTTAAGAATTGGACTCTAAGGACTCTGGCAGGGTGAGTGAGGAGCCAAGCAAAGACCTCTCCCCTCCTTTCAATTCCCTCCTATAAATGACCCCTGGGCTGGTTACGGATGTGGGAAAACACACTAGCTCCACCATGACAAAGCCTCCTGGTTTTCTCCTTCCATGTTTCCCAATGAACTGTATTTCTTAAGAAACCAAACCAAACCAAACCAAACCCGGAAAGAGAAAGTGTGTTTTGACATGCAGTGTCCTAACACCTTGAACGACTTTCCCAAGCAGTTGTTTTTTCCACAGTCAATATGTGGGTGTCCTTTTAGAAACCTATTCAACATGAATAGGTTTTTCCTAGTTCTTCTAGCAACATATTCACATATGGTTTTGTCCTCAGAGCTTCCTTGCAATGTCAAATTCAAGAGACTTTTTTTTTGGGGGGGGGGAGAAACAGCAGCCGTGTAGAAGGCAGAGTAAAGGGGGGATGGGATGAAAAAACCCCAAAATTCTATACTTTACAGAGTTGTTATTGTATTTTTTTTAAATGATATTTATTAGAGGTTTAATTATTACAGAAAAAAGAAAAAAAACAATAAAAAGTTAAACAGAACAAAACAGTACCTTACAATACATCAAAAATAAAAAAGCAAAAACAATACAGCAGAACAACAAGAAAAACAAAAACATTTAAAAGCACATCCAATATTTCCGTATCTTTACCTTTCATTTACTTGTTTCATCGACCTCCTCACACCTGCCATTTTTGGATTCTAATTCAATTAGCTATTTCAGCAAATCCTTTCCATCTTTCTCAATTTTTGTTCTATAATTTATCTTAACACAATCTAACCTAAAATTTTCCACTTTGACCCATTAACACTCTATTTTTACTTAATTCTTTATAACATTTCTGCTAAAACCATATAACTTCATTCCAGCATCCTTCTAACATTCATAAATTTTACAATATTTCTGTAAATATACTTTAATTTTTTTCCAATCTTCTTCCACCGACTCTTCTCCCTGGTCTCGGATTCTGCCAGTCATTTCCACAGAGTTGTTATTGTAATTCACCAGATCTTAACCTATTAAAGTATTTCCCAATTTTTAAAGACGTTTTCCCCCACAAAGCCATTTTGTCATGGGAGAAAAGGTCAAATTTATATTTTTTTGAACATGTGATGCCATTTTGTTCATACTGATGTTATTTTTTCAATAGTATCTCGAATATTAACATATTTAGACCCGAGTGCCACCCATCTTTCTTGCAGGGCTACATAGGAATATTCCAAGGTAGCCCAATTTGGACAGTTATTTTCAGTTGTGGGTCTCCAGAATTGTGTAAAGGTAAAGGGTAAAGGAACCCCTGACCATTAGGTCCAGTCATGGCCGACTCTGGGGTTGCGGCACTCATCTCACTTTATTGGCCAAGGGAGCTGGCGTACAGCTTCCGGGTCATGTGGCCAGCATGACAGCGCTGCTTCTGGCGAACCAGAGCAGCGCACGGAAACGCCGTTTACCTTCCCGCTGGCGCGGTACCTATTTATCTACTTGCACTTTGACGTGCTCTCAAACTACTAGGTTGGCAGGAGCAGGGACCGAGCAATGGGAGCTCACCCTGTCACGGGGATTCGAACCGCCGACCTTCTGATCGGCAAGTCCTAGGCTCTGTGGTTTAACCCACAGCACCACCCACCTCCCCCAGAATTGTGTACCTGACATTAAATATGCTTGGTGATGCAGTTCTAAATCTGGGATCCCAAATCCTACTTCCTTGATCAATTTTTGCATTGTTTGAATAGATATTCTTGGAACTCAAGAGCCCCATATGCATTTTATATTTTTTTTTATTCAAAATTATAACAAGACATATTATCCAAAAACATAAACATATCATCCTTGTCCCCCCCCCCCATTTTTCCTTCCTCCCCCCTCCCACACTGTCAGCTTTCCAGCTGCTTCGTGTTGCTGCTTTCAACAGAGAAAGCATTCCAGGCAGCCAGCCATAAATCATAGAATCATAGAATCATAGAGTTGGAAGAGACCACAAGGGCCATCGAGTCCAACCCCCTGCCAAGCAGGAAACACCACCAGAGCACTCCTGACATATGGTTGTCAAGCCTCTGCTTAAAGCCCTCCAAAGAAGGAGACTCCATCACACTCCTTGGCAGCAAATTCCACTGTCAAACAGCTCTTACTGTCAGGAAGTTCTTCCTAATGTTTAGGTGGAATCTTCTTTCTTGTAGTTTGGATCCATTGCTCCGTGTCCGCTTCTCTGGAGCAGCAGAAAACAACCTTTCTCCCTCCTCTATATGACATCCTTTTATATATTTGAACATGGCTATCATATCACCCCTTAACCTCCTCTTCTCCAGGCTAAACATGCCCAGCTCCCTTAACCGTTCCTCATAAGGCATTGTTTCCTTTTTTTTCAATAAATTTTTTTAATTGATTTTACAAAATTTTTGAGACAATACAAACATAAAGAAAAAACATACAAACACGTATAAGTTCATAACCTTTTTTTTCATAAACCATGTTTCTCCGACTTCCCCATACCTCCCCTTTCTGCATCCCAGTGTCCAAAAGTTTTTAGCAACTCTAAATATATCCATCAGTCCTCTGTCCTCTTAATCTTTCCTTCAACTTAATCTTATGTCACTGTAACCCTTTCTTGCTCAAAACCTCGACATTCTAACATTCCACAAGTTTATAATAGTCCTTAAGGTAGACTTTAAATTTCTTCCATTCTTCTTCCGCCGTCTCCTTTCCCTGGTCGCGAATTCTGCCAGTCATCTCAGCTAATGTCATATAGTCCATCACTTTCATCTGCCATTCTTCCAAGGTGGGTAGATCTTGTGTCTTCCAGTACTTTGCGATAAGTATTCTTGCTGCTGTTGTAGCATACAAAAAGAAAGTTCTGTCCTTCTTTGACACCAATTGGCCGACAATGCCCAAGAGAAAGGCCTCTGGTTTTTCATAAGGCATTGTTTCCAGGCCTTTGACCATTTTGGTTGCCCTCCTCTGGACACGTTCCAGTTTGTCAGTGTCCTTCTTGAACTGTGGTGCCCAGAACTGGACACAGTACTCCAGGTGAGGTCTGACCAGAGCAGAATACAGTGGCACTATTACTTCCCTTGATCTAGATGCTATACTCCTATTGATTAAATTAAATTTCACTCTTTATTGCCTCCCGACTCAATTACAGGCAGAAATAAACAAAGTGATCCGACTTCCATGACGCCTTGCTCCGACTAGCGTCTTTTCTCCTTCGCTCCCCCCAGCACAGCCATCTGTCCGGCCGTCTTTCCCTGTGACGAGGAGCACTCTTTCTCAGAAGTAGCCCCTCCAGCTCAGACTCACTCTCCTCTTCTCTCTTCTCTGAGGACGAGAAACTGCTAATCAGAGGGGATCGTTCTCTATATCCTCCCTTTCTTTCCTCCCTCATTGCCTGCAGTTCCCTGACACACACAACCCCCCCACCCTCCCCGACTTCCCTCAGTTCCATTCTTTGGTTTCTCTAAGAATGCTGTTTTCTGCATGTTACAAAATTGTATAGATCCTCAAACTATTTAGCTGATTATTATCAATAAAAGGTTTGTGAATGTTTATTCAAAACTGCCAAGGAGTCCAGTTTGCTTCGAAGCGTCTTCAGATACTTTGTAAAGGGTTCCCATTCATCCTTAAAGTCACAGTTATCCTTGTCCTGTAGCTTATATGTCAATTTTGCCAGTTCTGCATAGTTCGTCAATTTTCGTTGCCATGATTCTTTA
Source organism: Podarcis liolepis (assembly GCF_965112155.1). Taxonomy (NCBI): domain Eukaryota; kingdom Metazoa; phylum Chordata; class Lepidosauria; order Squamata; family Lacertidae; genus Podarcis; species Podarcis liolepis. The sequence goes on along the minus strand of NC_139554.1, from coordinate 8,251,971 downwards.
GTTGGGGTTACTTCAGTCTTCCATCCTTGTGCTACCAGAACTCTTGCGGCAATTGTTGCATACATGAAGATGTTTTTTCAACTTTTTTGGCAGGTCTTTCTCTACAATCCCCAACAAAAATGCCTTGGGTTTTTTAACAAATGTTAAATGGAACTTTTTCTTCAATTCGTTGTAAATCATTTCCCAATTTTTTAAAATTACCTTACAATCCCACCACATATGATAAAATGTCCCCTCCTTTTCCTTACACTTCCAACATATATTTGAACTAGTTTTGTACATTTTCCCTAACTGCACTGGTGTTGTGTACCATCTGTACATCATCTTCATGTAATTCTCCTTCAATAGGGAACAGTCTGTAAATTTTAAGTCAGTTTTCCATAATTTAACCCAATCTTCCATCATAATGTTATGCCCTACATCTTGTGCCCATTTAATCATAACTGATTTTACCTCTTCATCTTTCGTCTCCCATTCTAATAATATGCTGTATGCGGCCTTCAGTAGTTTCACTTTCCCTTCAATCACTTCCGTTTGAAACCTAGATCTAGTATAACTAAATCCTTTCTTGCTGTCTTCTTTATGTGTTTCATATAGTTGTCGATAATGCAACCAACTCTGAAAGTGGTCTTTGATCTCATCATAATCTCTTAATTTCCATTTTCCATCATGTTCCTTTAATAAATCAGCATATGTGAGCCATTTCCCTTTCTTTCCAAGTGGTTTGAGCAGTAATGTTTCATGTGGTGAAAGCCATCACGGGGTCTTTTGTTCCAATAAGTCTTTGTATCTCTCCCATACTCTCATTAGTGATTTCCTGATTATGTGGTTGTAAAAACTTCTATGAACCTTTCCTTTCCCGAACCATAAGTATTCATGCCAGCCAAATCTGTTATCATGTCCTTCTAGTTCTAATGCCTCTTGCTTATCCAATCTCATCCAGTCCCTGATCCATACCAAACAAGCAGATTCATAATACAATTTAAGGTCTGGGAGGGCAAACCCGCCTCTATCTTTTACATCTGTAAGTATTTTATGTTTTATCCTTGGCTTTTTGCCCCCCCTCCCAGATAAATCTTGAAATCTCTTTCTGCCATTTTTTAAAGCATTCATCTTTAAGGATGACTGGTATTGATTGAAAAAGAAATAGCATTTTTGGCAGTACATTCATTTTAATCGCCAATATTTTTCCTAACATTGAGAGATTCATTCTGCTCCATATTTCTAAATTTATTTTTACCTCAAGCCAAATTTTTCCATAATTATTTTTAAATAGGTTTATATTTCTTGATGTTAACCAAATCCCTAAATATTTAACCTTTTTATGGACTTCAATCTCAATGTTTTGTTCTAATTCGGTTCTTTCTTCTTCCTTCAGGTTTTTAACTAATAATTTAGTTTTATTCCTATTTAATTTAAATCCTGCCACTTCTGCAAATGCATTTCCTAAACAAAGATTTAATATTTTGAAAGTATTTGCTTGGTATGTGAATTGGAATTTCTTTTAAGATATAAACTAGGTATTATGTTCAGTTTAAGAGCTTTGACTTTCCCCCACAGGGTCAGGTTCAATGACTGCTGTCTGTCGATATCCATTGATAAGTCATGATACATTTTGTTGATGTTTAACAATGCTAATTTAGATAAATCTTGTGGTAATAATAACACACGGTTGACTCATGTTCAGCTTGTGGTCCACCAAGACCCCTGGGTCTTTTTCACATGTCCTGCTACTTAGCCATGTGTCCCCCATGTGCATCTGGTTCTTCCTGCCTAAGTGCAGAACCTTCCCTGTTGAAATTCATTTGGTTAGCTTGGGCCCAGCTATGGAGAGGGCTCAGCTATGGGGCTGTACTGTTGAGTCTGGGTCAAGACAAATAAGGACTCGCTTACTAAACTATAGTCGCTCTTGTGTCTGCTTCTTCCTTGGCCCTCATTCCCACACAGAACAACATGCGTGTGAGCAGAACACAGGGCCTCCTACTGGTGGCTGGCATCTTGACTTACTTGGTGATGGGTGCCCTCATCTTTGAGCTTCTGGAGAAGGATCACTACCTAAAAATGGAAGATGCAATGTTTCAACTGAAAGAGGACTTTTTTTTGAACTACACCTCTCTCAGCCCAGAAGAGGTGGAATTAGTCATAAAGGTAAGGCATTACTTCAGCAAGACTGAAAGGGATGACCATGGCATGACACCAGAGGTTAAGAGGTCAGAAAGTATACATGGGGGGAATACAGTTTAGGAGGTGGGAATTGAGGTGGAGACAGAATCAGTAGGCAGCATAGAAACATAAGGACTCACCCTTCCTACTAGCCATTATGGCTCTGTTCTGCCTACACTGTTGGAGGCAGCATGGGCTTCTCCACACTGAGCTTTCCTCCACTCTCTCCAGGCATGGTTCGTGTCTGAGCACCATTTCGTTGCTCTGGGGCTTTCCTCATGAAAACCAGCTTGTTAACAGCAATCCATTGAATACCCAAATTGACTTTTGCTCTGATTCAGCTATAAAGAGCAGGTTTTTGTTAGTATTAGTACTGTATTTGTTGGGAAATGTATTTTGCAAAGAATAAATTAGGGAAAGGAGAACATACCCCATGTAGCAGCTGCAAAACAGGTGACTCCAATCAAGGTCACAGAAAAGCTGAATCATTGCCACGGAAAACCCAAATTTACATTTCCTCCAATTCAGCTGTAAAGAGCGGGTTTTTGTTAATATTTGTACATTTGAACCTTGGTTGTGGAACTTAATCTGTTCCGGTAGTCCGTTCGACTCCCAAAATGGTTTGAAAACCAAGGCGTGGTTTCCGATTGGCTGCAGGCAGCGGCGTAGCATGAGTTGTCAGCACCCGGGGCAACGCAAGTAATTTGAGCCCCCTGACCCGGGGCAAGGCACGTAATTTGCGCCCCCCCTACTCCCTAACCTGCGAGTTGCCGCTGGCGCTGCTGCCCAAACGACGCCGCTTGCCCGGAGGAGGAGGGGGGCAGAGAGGCGAGGAAAATGCAACGGCCCAGCAGCTGCAGCAGCAGCGGCAGAGGCGGGGCTGTGAGGAGGGGCTGCCTGGCGCGTGCTCCGTGGCGAGCGCTGAGAGCCGCTGCCTGCTGGGCGCCTTCAGCCGGGCGCCACGAGACATGCGGCTCTGCTACAGCCTGCGCCCGAGGCTCTTCGGCGACTCCGGAGGCAGCGAGCGCGCCCCCCCAGATGTTGCGCCCGGTGCGGCCTGCCCCCCTTGCACCCCCCACGCTACGCCACTGGCTGCAGGCACATCCTGCACTCAATCAGAAGCCGTGGAAGGTGTGCCAGACATTCGGCTTACGAAAAACATTCGTAAACCGGAACACTCACTTCTGGGTTTGCGATATTTGGGAGCCAAAATGTCAGAGTTCCAAGGCATTAAAAAACTAAGGTTCAACTGTACTATATTTGTTGGGACACGTATTTTATAAAAATATATTGGGAAAAGGGGAACATACGTCATGTAGCAATTGCAAAACAGGTGACTCTGTTCAAGGTCACAGGAAAGCTGAATCATTGTCTGGTTAACTGCCTTGAAAAGTGTGTCTTTGTGCCTTAGAACAGAGGGTGGGAGATGGGGTAGTCTCACCATTGTTTTGTTGACTGAAAATATGGGAGAGCCAATACTCCAAGCAGACTCTGTCCAGAAGAATTTATGAAGACAGCCAAGCCAAGGGGTAATGATTTATGCATTGCTACTAAAGTGTATGTTTTTGGAGTGAGAAGACCAAACCCTCTCTTGGGCTCAAGGGAGAGAAACACTTAGTATTGAACGTGAGATATAAACAACACAGCTTGTTATAGTGTTGCCATCAGTGCTATTGGAGTGCGGCCTTTGCCTGGAAAGAGTGGAGAAAACGTTGAGTGTGCATAAGCCCTATGCCTACCAGTTACTGGGGGTGACAAGTGAGGGGAGGGCTGTTGTGCTCAGGTCCTGTTTGTGGGCTTCCCATGAGCATTGGGCTGGCCACCGGGGGAAGAACGTGCTGGACTGATCCACAAGAACGTCCCTTGTGAATGCATAGAGATTTGGTTAGCAGTATCTGGTGATAATCAGAGGAGGGGCTATTCTTATTGTTGGAATATTCAAACTGAGCCTTGCCTTCAATTGCAGAGACTGGTAAAATATGCTCAGAAGGGAGTAGAACCTATAGGAAGACATGATGATGAAGGAAGGGCCGGCTGGGATTTCAGTACTTCTTTCTTCTTCATGGCCACAGTGTTAACCACAATAGGTACTGTCATTTGGTTCTGGCTTCTTCACGAATATAGTATGCAGGGCATTCAACTGCTCTCAGATAAATTGTGTAAAGTCGCAGGCTTTGCTTTTGCTCCTTCATCATCCTTCACATCTCATTTTTGTCTTTCCATTTCTGGCCAAATAAATAGTTCATTTATTATATGCCCAACAAGACCATTCCCTGATTAGTTATTTATTCCCATCCTTCTGGGGCCAACCCATTATTAAAACCACCCTGTGGAAAGTAGTTGGGCTAGGAAATGAGTTCAAGTCCCACCTGGTGCAACTGACCCAATGCCAGGTCTCCCAATGCAAATCCGTCCCTCTCAGCGCAGCCCTATGCATTCAGTGGGACTTGCTCCCCAATAAATTTGCATAGGATTGAAACTTCTTCCCAGTAAGCTACAAAATACACTCAAGAAACTACACACCCTTTACGTCTAGATGAATGCCTTCAATGCAGAAAACCATGCACTGAATGAGTGGGAGAACATACCCTGTTAGCACTGTTTAATCCAGAGCTTTCAAAACTTTTCATGTTGGTGACACACTTTTTATACATGCATCAATTTGTGACACGGTAATTGAGTTTTACTAGCAAGCTGGTGGTTAAACTAAGCCCTTTCCAGCATTGGCATGACCTACACACTGCAGCCAACATGCTAACATGTTGCGACACACAGTTTGGAAAGCTCTGGTTAAGCTTTTTGGTGTGAAGCACAAATTGGGATTCCAAACAACAGATTGAAGAACTAGGCCACAACCAACAAGATGCATTTCAATACGGGCAAATGTAAGCTTCTGCACTCAGGCAGGAAGAACCAGCTGCACATATATAAGATGGGGGACATCTGGCTTACTAGTAGTACATGTGAAAAGGATCCGGGTTTTTGGTGGCTGCATCAACTGAAGTATTGTATCCAGATCAAGGGAAGCAATAGTACCACTCTATTCTGTCTTGGTCAGACCACCCCTGAAATACTGTGTTCTTTTTTGGGCACCACAATTTGAGAAGGATTTTGGCAAGCTGGAACATGTGCAGAGAAGGGTAGCCAAGAAGATCAAGGGTCTGGAAACCAAGCCTTATGAAGAATGGTTGAAGAGACGGACAGAAGATATGAGAACCATCTTCAAATATCTCCAGGGCTGTCACATGGAAGAGGGAGCATGCATGTTTTCTCTTGCTCTGGAGAATAGGACTCGAGGCAATGGCTTCAAAAGACAAGAAAGAGATTCCGACTAAACATCAGGAGAAACTTCTGACAGTAAGAGCTTTCTGATAATAAGGGTCGTTTGACAATGGAACACACTCCATCATGAGGTTGTGGGTGTTAGTTTCTGTGTGTTGCCACTGTGCAGTTGCTTGGAGTCACAAGACTCTGTTTTGCATTCCAGAGATTCCATACTGTTGGAAGTCTCACGGGAGACAGATGTGACATTACTGGTTTCCTGTTCCTTTGTTTGTTCAGGTGCTCTCTGCTCTCACAGAGAGACAATGTATTTCTTTTCTGTCTCCATAGCTTAGTAATAAAACTCTTAGCATGTAGCTCATACTTCTCGTCCTTCCCTGTGCTGGATACTCTGCATAATGGGAATGTGCTTGGAGCCTTATAAGAGGCTCAGGTTGTTAATTACTGTCGGAGGCGATTCCGGAGGAGCTTGGAGGAGCTCGGTCGAACGGAGAGTCCGACATTTTTGGTTTTGGGCCCAGAAGAACAGAATGCAGATTATCTTCTCTGTGTGTCAAGAAGATTGATGGGAGGTAGGTGCTCATTACCCCGGGAAGCCTGCCAGTCCCTAATTAATTGGCAATAAGGGTGGACTTTGAACTTCAAGCCAAAGCACTAACCGGCTGCGGCAGAAGGGTGCTGTTTGAAAAGCAGCTGCTGGGAAACAGACTTAGCTTGCTTTAAAGACACAATGGCCAATCCAAAAGTACAGGAGGCTCTTCAGTTTGCGATGGGGATACCAAAGCTCCCAAAGGGAATTCTCAGGAATGGGTGCAGTATGCAGAAGCCCTGCTAAGAAAAGAGGGTCTGTTTAATGTCATAACAGACACCCCCCCCCAGCTCCAGTTACCCAAGAGTGGGAGGCTAAGGATTCCAAAGCAAGGGGAACTCTAACGCTTATTGTGTCCCCTGAAGAGTTTTGTCTGTTGCGTGACAAGGCCTCACCCAAAGAGATGTGGGACAGTCTCCAACAGTCACATTTAAGAACAGAGGTGGGAGCTTCTTTGTTCTTTTATGCCAAGTTGCATGATATGGCACTTGCTGATGGAGCAGATGTACGTGCTCACCTCATGGAAATGCAGGATCTAAGGCATGAGTTGCAACAGCGTGGAATCACCTTTCCAGAGGCTGTGTATTCCTTCATGATTCTACATTTTTTGGGTTCAAGTTGGGAAGCGATTGCCAGCCAGCTTGCTGTTTTGCCTACTGCTCAGCTCACGGTAGTGCATGTTACTGCTGTGGTGTTGAATGAAGCGGATCGGTGTAGTGCTAGCTGCATAACTAAGGGGGAGTCCTCACAGACATCATCCCAGAATGCAGTGCAACCACTAGATGGTGCCAAAGCTTTGAAGGCAGTGAAATGCTACTATGTGGGCATCTAGGCCACGTGAAGGGGGAATGTAAACATCCCAATGCCAAGGCAACAGAGCAACGCAGCAAAAGTTCAACGCGTGGAAAAGGCAAAGGTCAGAAGTCCAGGACAATGCAACACAAGACCATGGTCTCACGCTACACTCCAAAGGTCCAGAAGACATCTAGATCTTGCTTTATCATAGACTCGGGAGCCACCCGGCACGTCTGCAAAGACAAACACCTGTTCGTGTCCATTACTCTGCAGGAAGGTGCGATTCACCAAGCGGATGACCACATGATCTCCAGTCAAGGCTACGGAACAGTTGTGCTTCACAGTTTGGATGCATCAATATGCAATGTTCTTTTTGTTCCAGATGCTGCACACAACCTATTGAGTGCCTCACAGCTGACTGAACAGGACATAGATGTTTCCTTCAAGAAGAGGAAGTGCACCATCACCAAGAAAGATGACTTTGTATTGCATGCTGATTATGTTGATCATTTGTTTGTATTACATTATGATGATTCTGTTGATGTTGTGCAGGATGAAACTTGTTGTATTGCAAATACTAAGAAGGTTTTGCATGCAGGATGTATTCATGATTATCACAGGAAACTTGGTCATTTAAACTTCGAGGCAGTTTCCAAAATGCTGCCTTAGTTGAAGGTATGACTATTAAACGCTGCAGGTACCACATGAAGTGTAAGGCATGTGCAGCAAACAAGGTCAAAATGACTGCAAAAAGTAAGGTATCTAGTAGACAAGCTACAGAACCATACCAGGTAGTGCATGCTGATCTCGTTGGTCCACTAACACCCTCTTTGGGTGGAGCCAGGTACTTCATGATTCTCATTGATTCATATTCCAGATATATTCATGTGTTCAATCTCAAGCAGAAATCAAAAGCATTTCCTAGGTTCAAGGAATTCTGTGCTTGGTTGAAAAATGTGCATGATAAACAGGTGAAATGTTTATTTACAGATCGAGGGGGAGAATTCACTTCTCAAAAGTTTGAAGCTTTTCTGACTGAGAAAGGAATTCAACATGACCTTTCAAGTCCACGGTCTCCTTGGATGAATGGACTTTGTGAAAGGGTAAATCAAACATTACTTCAAGGCTTGATAACCTTGCTGCATGATGCCAGTCTTACAGAGTTATTGGGCAGAAGTGCTCAGCTGTTTTGTTTATATTTATAATCGCATATTGTCATCACCGATTGGTTGTACCCCCTATGAAAAGATGTTTGGCAAGAAACCATACATCAAGCACATGAGAATTTTTGGTTCTGACATGTGGGTTCACACACCACAAAGCTCCAAGTTAGGCAAACGTGTTTTGCATGGTATCTTTCTAGGATATCAGAAAGGTTCTTACAGAGTAATGATGACTGACTCTAATACAGTTAGGCTCACTAGAAGTGTTGAGTACAATGGCAAGTAGGGGGAGAATGTGGGAATTTTCCAATGTTATCCTGATGACAGTGAAGAGTCTGAGGATAAACAGCAGCAAAGCCCCACACTCACTGATGAAGGTTCTGATTCTGAATCTGAAACTGACTCAAATGATTCAGAGGATTTCAAGAGTGCTAAGGCCTCTCTGTGACCCTCTGAAGGCTCTGATTGAGAATTGGAGGAACCACTGTTCACTATAGGCAGTGGGTTCTGCTTAACTGGAGGTTTTTAAGCAGAGGTTGGATGGCCATCTGATATGGATGCTCTAGTTGAGATTTCTGCATTGCAGAGGGTTGAACTAGATTACTCTTGGGGTTCCTTCCAACTCTGCAATTTTACGATTCTGTGACTATGAATTGCCAGAAGCTTGGTGGTTTTTTCCTCGGAGTTCATTTCCACCTGTGCACAAGATCCTTTCTCCCTATATCTCTGCCATATGTTGATCAGTATTTCCCCCCAAAGGTCCTGTGAATTCTTTAGTCTGGTCTTTCTCTGATCCATTTTCATTCACCATTCTGTGCATCTCATTTCTGAGCTCTTGCAATTGCTCATCCAATAATTGTGGGATGATACTAACAATCAATGGTGCGTTCAGCCGTGTCTTTGCCATATTGAGTTCTGTTCATCACTCCCTTAGCAGCCTCTGCTTTGAAAACTTGTGTCTGTCCCTTTAGGTAAACAGTGCATTCCATTCCAATGGTTTGAGGTTGAATCCAGACAAGACCGAAGTATTTTTTTCTGCGCAACAGGGGAAGCCACCCAGAGTGGCTGGGGCAATCCAGTCAGATGGGCGGCACATAAATAATAAATTAAAATTATATTATTATTCCCATGCTAATGCGTTCAATCTCACTGAAGGGATGGAGAGTTAAAAGTAATATAAGATGAAGATTTTAAACTAACCAGATCATCCCAATCATCCGATAATTCAAGATAAGCTTTTTGCTTTGTTTTTCAGCTTCTTAAATAATGCCTCTTCTTACACCAGCAGCCAATTTGCATTCTGGATAAGAATTAATTAATTAGAAGTAATTGGCAGATAGCCAAGTCTTAATTGAGGCCAATTGCAAAGGAAACTAAAATGGAGGTTTTTCTGAGCAGAAGACTTACCCTGAGGGCTATTATGGGGTATCTGGGCACAATGGTGGTTCCTCTGTCTAAGACACTCCTTGCATGCCCTATTTCATCACCAAAGACATATCATCCCAAATAAAATAAGTTTTCTGTAATTCATTGTTTAATCCAATAACTATAACCAATTTTGAAAAAATGTTGCCCTATTTCATCACCAAAGACATATCATCAAATACATTTCTAAATTTATCCCAAAATAAAATAAGTTTTTGTAATTCATTTTTTAATCCAATAACTGTATCACAAATTTTGAAGAACTGAAAAATCTGAAGGTTAAGCATGTTCCAGTTCACAGGCAAGGCCAGGTCACACTAGAATTGAGAGAAATCCAATTCCTTGAGCATTCTTAAAGTCTTTAGGGGCTTGGGAATTGCAACTTATTTTAGCCATGACGGTCACAAATGGAGGAACTCCGCTCTCTCCTCACTGCAGATCAACCTACATTGGTTTTCATTGTCATGAAAATGCAGTGATCCCCAGATTTTCATGACAAATATATTATCAATCTTTTGGTGTGTTTTTTAAAGGGTTGCCATGATGAGTCTCCATTTCACCCAATGTTTCACAAGGTCTCCGAAGTCATACCTGCACACTTGGCCTCTTCCATTGCACCTTAGGTCAGTTCTTCCACAGTGGGCCTGTCTGGTCCAAGGAACAGGAGGGAGACACTTGAAGCTCCCACATAATTATGCCTGGAGGAAGTTTCTTTGTTTGAAACTGTTAATTGCCCCAAGTGCATTGGCACAAAGGAAGTCAATATGTGCAGTACATAAAATAAATACATTGGGCTGTATCCAAGGCTGCCATTTTGGTCATGCACAGACCTCTGCTTGCACAATGAAGCTTATCCCTCTTCTCCTCACTGCACCCCTCTTAGCACCCTCAAAGTCTGCGCCAGAGGGTATGGGGATCCTCTGGAGCAGATTTGGGGGTTGTACAGGAGAGAGGAAAGGAAGGAACAGTCAGTCTCAATGCACAAGCAGCCCTCCACTGGAAACAACCCTTCGTAGGGACCCTGCTCTGTAACTTCTCTAGGCAATTGTCAAATCGACAGTTGCTGACGTCCTTTGCAACCCTTTCTTAATCTTTCAACAGGCTACGGAAACCTCTGTCCCCAAACAAAAGAAGGTCAGCTCTTTTGTGTTATTTTTGCTCTCTTTGGAATCCCCTTCAACCTCCTCTGCTTTAACTATATTGGCACTTCAATCTCAAGCTTCTTCGAAAGCTGTGCAGAGAAAGTGTATGGGAAAGGAAAGAAGGTAATTCAGCTACCGTATTTTTCGCTCTATAACACACACCAGACCATAACACGCACGTAGTTTTTAGAGGAGGAAAACAAGAAAAAAATATTCTAAATGAAACAGTGGATGTATGATTTTTGTGGTTCATGCTGTGGCCACAGACATGTGATCTGACAGTGAGTTTGGAGTAGCCCAATGCAAAAATCCTGAGGATCCATGTGGATCCATGCTTTGTAACCACGGTTTTTGCACCACTGCGACCCTAGGCCACAGTGGGTGCCTGATTTTTTGGGTGCAGGCTGTAGCCATGGACATGCTATGTTATCTGATGGTGAATTTGGGGTGACCCAGTGCAAAGATCCTGTGGATCCATGCTTTGTAACCACGTTTTTGCACCATTGCAGCCCCAGGCAACAGTGGGTGCATGATTTTTTTGGTACAGACTGTAGCCATGGACATGTAATGTGATCTGATGGTGAATTTGGGGTGACCCAATGCAAAAATCCTGATGATCCATGTGGATCCATGCTTTGTCACCACATTTTAAATGGGGAGGGAAGGAAAAACACAGAAGGGACAAGGAGCACAAGAGGGGTGTGCGGAGAAGCAGCTGGCTAAGAATGCAGGGGAGGGGTTTAACGGGTTGGGGGGAGGAAAGGAAAGCAAAAGTCCCCCCCCCAAGCCAGCCCTCTCTCTCTCTTTCCCACCTGCATGTTTTTCGGCTGCCTGCGAGTCCCTAGAGCATGGAGAGGAGGAGGTGGTGGGCTGGAGCCTGCACGCAGTGTGACTAGGAAAGAATTAGAAGGAAGGACTCGATCCTTTCCTTAACCCTCTACTTGCCAGGAGGGCAGGGGATTCCCTGCTCTTTGTTGAGTTTGAGCAAACGCAGCAACAGAAGCGGGTGGGCAGTAAGACCCTGAGGCAGATTGCAGGAAAGCAGCAGCTTCCGCCTTCCCTCCGCCCGCCCGATCTTATTTTTGCCTGATTTTTGCCTATTTTTGCCCCTGCGCTCCGGCGAGTCAGCTCCAGGGACCACACATTCGCTCAATAACACGCACAGAGATTTCCCCTTACTTTTTAGGAGAAAAAATCTGCGTGTTATAGAGCGAAATTTACGGTACTTTATCTGGAGATAATTTCTAATCTTACCAATCACAAGACTGAGGCCGACATAGACTGCTATAGACATAGACAGCACCCAGGTCCTGTTTGCAGGTTTCCTGTGGGCATCTGGTCAGCTTTCATGAGAACAGGATTCTCAACTAGACGGGCCCTTGCCTGATCCAGCAGGGCTCTTCTTCTATTATATTGCATATACATATGCATATCTGATTAGCTGCCTCTATAAGAGGTGGAAGACAAGGATAAATCAGACATATGCATTATGCCATCTGAGGAAGATAAACTTGAACTGTGCCTTCAATTAGGAATGAAATACCACCATAGAGCTTGACCACCATGAATTGCGACATCAGCAGGAAATTGTGCTCCAGATGAAGTTTAACGGGTGGAATTATTATTATTTATCTGTTAACGCAGCCTAAAATAACAGTGCATGGCTGAAGGTCAAGAGGACTGAGCTCTGTTGCATCAAACCTGCCTTTTTTCTTTTCTTTTCTTTTCTTGCTTTATCTTTCAGAAATCAGCAAGATACATTTTCGTGTTCGTGGTTCTGGGAATTCTAATGTTTCTTATTTTGCCAGCATTCTTCTTTCATTGGATGGAGGGCTGGGCTTATTATGAAGCTATCTATTTTACATTTGTTACACTCAGCACCATTGGTTTTGGAGACTATATAATAGGTAAGGCTTTCAAAATACTTTGATATTGTGGGCTTAACTGATTGTACAGATAAAGCGAGGTCATTTGTGGCCTCAAGGTACTGGTGGCAGTAATAGGTAAACTGTCCCCAATCCCATCCCCACTAATTCCCCTGCCGCACCACCCATTATTCCACCACGCAGCACAAAACCTCCAGATTAAATCCTGGCAAACCAAAGGCTTATACTGCCTAATAGACTTCTAGAAAAATAACAAACCCTTGTCAACACAAGAAATACAAGACAAACTAGAAGATACCCAAATGCCCTGGTTAACACATCAGCAATTGCATACCCTCTTAAACAATCCAGCAGTAAAATCAACAGCAACTAGGCCTCTGACAACCTTCAAAACCTCCTTCTAACAACAAAGGGACAGGTAGAGGAATGGTATCCAGAATATACAAAATACTACTACAAAATCCCACAAACTCCCTAGACGCAATCAAAAAACAATGGGAGGATGACGTAGGCTATGAGATTAACCCCACTCAATGGAACAAAATGTGTTCTAAACCCCCCTTTAAATCCATATCAACAAAAAGAAAAGATCTCACCCTGAAACTCACCTACAGGTGGTACCTAACACCAAGAAAACTAGCTAATATGCCCAGGAACCTCACTAAAATGCTGGAGAGGGTGCACATCCACAGGCACATACCTCTACATGTGGTGGGAGTGCCCCAAAACCCAACTATTCTGGACAAGAACCATATGAGAGATACATAAAATAACCAAGCAAGTATTAGAAACCACCCCAGAATTGGCCTTACATCTTCCAAACAATAATGCCCACTTACACCGCAAAGAACTCATAACCCACCTACTTTAAGCATCCAGAAGCATCATAGCCAGACACTGGAGAGACCTGTCAGGAGTAAGCATGGACCAATGGTACCAAATAGTATGGGAAACAGCCTGACTAGAAAAATTATCCAATAAACTGAAACTGACAAGGGGACAAATAGAAGAAGACACCTTCAACCCGGTATGGCTCCCCTTTATCACGTACACAGCCCAACAAGACAATGACAAAAACCCATCAACAGCATACAAATCAATATGGCTAACCTGATCCAAAACACCCACCCACCCCACTCACACATGAAAACAAAGACCACCACAGCCAACCTCAAATGAATAACCACATCCTAGGCCAACCCCAACCTCTCTCACCACCAAAGGAACACAAGTGAACAGCAAAGAACCTGCACAAGCAATGCTGACACCAAACCCTACATATAGTAAGTAAAAGAGAAACATCACCACCCGACCCCAACCCCACTCATCTTCCTCCCCTTTTCTTCCTAATGTCTCAACAAATGAAACTGATTTGTAAAAATGTTAACATGGAAAAAATACGAGAGAGAGACATTGCACACACTTTTGTAATGTCAATTAAAAGTTTTTAATTAAAAAAAGGGGGGGAGGTACTGGTGGCAACCAATCTGCTATACTGAAGAATATGAAAGCTCAGTTCAGGTTTCATAAAAAATGATGACTTGCAATGATTATAATCTGGAACCCAAACCATATTTTAAGTTTCTCAAGTACAGACCCTCCAAGTATCCCTATTTTCCAGGAACAGTTCTGGATTTACAGAAGCCATCCCAAAGAGTACTCATCAATGGTTCCTCAACATCCTGGAAAAAAGTGACAAGTGGTGTGCCACCGGGTTCTGTTCTTGGCCTGTTGTTGTTCAATGTCTTTATAAATGCTTGGCTGAATGAACTGAGAGGATGCTTCTCAAATGTACAGATGACACCGAACTCGGAGGGGTAGCTAATGTCACAGAAGACAGAATCACAATTCAGAATGACCTTAACAGATTGGAGAACTGGGCACAAGCTAACAAAATACATTTCAATAGGGACAAATGTAAGGTTCTGCGCTCAGTCAAGAAAAACCAGCTGCACAAATATAGGATGGGGGACACCTGGCTTACTAGCAGTACATGCGGAAAGGATCTAGGGGTCTTGGTGGACCACAAGCTTAACATTAGTCAACCGTGTGATGCAGCAGTGTGTGTGTGTGTGTGTATGGGGAGCTAACTCTATTCTTGGCTGCATCTGTAGAAGTATAGTGTCCAGATCAAGGGAAGTAATAGTACCACTCTATTCTGCCTTGGTGAGAACACACCTAGAATACTGTGTCCAGTTCTGGGCACCACAGTTTAAGAAGGCTGTTGACAAGTTGGAGCATGTGCAGAGAAGGGCAGCCAAGATGATCAAGGGTCTGGAAACCAACCCTTATGAGGAATGGTTGAAGGAGCTGGATATGTTTAGCCTGGAAAAGAGGAGGCTGAGATGAGACAAGGTAGCCAACTTCAAATATATCAAGGGCTGTCACATGGAAGAGGAAGCATGCTTGTTTTCTCTTGATCTTTAGAGTAGTATAATGATCTCAGGCAGTCAGATGGCTCCAGTATGCAGTAACGAGCCTCTGGAAAATTCATGTACGTTTATTTACAGGTCAAAGAAACAAAGCGCGGCACACACCAATCATTCTCTGGTAATCAGGTGCTCAGTCTGAGTTTCCGTTCCTCAGACAACACAAGGTTTGACAACGTCTGGCCCTGCTCCTCTGACCCTTACATAGCCTTCTCACCCTCTCCTCCCTCCTGCTGTGAGGAGACCATAGGAACTCCCTCTTTTTGTTCTCCACTGAAGATTCCCCTGAACTCTCTTGCCTTCATGGTTGCCTAGTAACCTCAAGATGTCTCTCCCTTGGGTCTCATTCTCTGTTACTCTGCCAACTTTGTAAGACTGAGAAGGAAGGGGGTCAAGTTAACTCACTCCTGTCCTGCCTGTGATTGTGTTCTCTCATTGTCCAAGTCAGACCCCCTCCCATTCGTCTGACCCTGCTAGATCCCTGACAAGTAGGACTCAAGCCAATGGCTTCAAGTTGCAAGAAAGAAGATTTGGACTAAACATTTGGGGGAAATTGTGACAGTCAGATCTGTTCGGCAGTGGAACAGACTCCCATGAGAGGTAGTGGACTCTCCTTCCTTGGAGGTTTTTAAGCAGAGGTTGGATGGTCATCTGTCATGGATGCTTTAGCTGAGATTCCTGCATTGCAGGGGGTTGGGCTGGATGCATCAAACATGAAAGAAAGGAAAATGCTCAATATGTTTTCCTGGACAGTGATTTTGCACCTTTCTCTTGGTTGGAACTGCAACTCCACCCCCATTGTTCAGCCCGGACACTGAGGTCCATCTCTGCGGGCCTTCTGATGGGTCCCTCACTGCAAGAAGTGAGGTTACAGGGAACCAGGAAGATGTCAAGGAGATAAAGAACTACACAACCTTTAGAAGACATCTGAAGGCAGCCCTGTATAGGGAAACAAAATACAGTGGTACCTCGGGTTAAGTACTTAATTCGTTCCGGAGGTCCGTTCTTAACCTGAAACTGTTCTTAACCTGAAGCACCACTTTAGCTAATGGGGCCTCCTGCTGCTGCTGCACCACCGGAACCCAATTTCTGTTCTTATCCTGAAGCAAAGTTCTTAACCTGAAGCACTATTTCTGGGTTAGCGGATTATGTAACCTGAAGCGTATGTAACCCGAGGTACCACTGTAAAAAAATTCCTTCCAATAGCACCTTAGAGACCAACTAAGTTTGTTATTGGTATGAGCTTTCGTGTGCATGCACACTTCTTCAGATGTATATCAATAACAAACTTAGTTGGTCTCTAAGGTGCTACTGGAAGGATTTTTTTTATTTTGTTTTGACTACGGCAGACCAACACGGCTACCTACCTGTAAATGTACAGTGAAGTTTGTAATGTTGTATGTTTTATAATGTTTTGATATATGCTGGAAGCCTCCCAGAGTGGCTGGGGAAATCCAGTCAGATGGGTGGGGTACAAATATTATTATTATTAAGCAGGAAGTTATAGGATGTGCACAGATTAGGAATGTGGTAGGGCAACCACCCCTAAGCTTTTGCAGGCCAAAACAGCATAATGTGCCCAAACCATCACAAATAGGCAATAATAAGGACATTGGCAGTTTCCTGTGTTCACCTTCCCACAATTCAGTGGTAGAAATGTCTTTTAAATGTATGGTGTGAATGTGAGCTAACGAAGTTTAGATAAACTGAATTGGTGAGTCCTTTAAATCACCTCCTCACACATTATTGTTGCTTTTCTCTGTGTCTCCAGGGATTAAGCAGGACAGGACGTATTTTCCGGGCTACCGGATAGTCGGAGCCGCTTGGATCGTCGTTGGTCTGGCCTGGATAGCTGTGTTGTTTCAACGGGTATCTTCATTCCTGGCACCTGTGGATCCAAAACCAAGCTCACCTAAAAAGAGTAAACGGTGAAGATAACACCACCCCAAAGGAGTCAGTCTGCTACATGTCCACTGGAGAAGAATTTATCATTGCATTCTGGTGGAGACAGACATAAAAATCAGCTAAACTCAAGAACTTCTGCTGAGCTTTTTATAATTGTATGGCAGTGTGACATTTAACTGATTCCTTAAAAACACACTAGCTGCTCTTTAAGTTATGCAGTTCCTAATAAACTGTGAAATAGCCTGGTATTCTGCAGCCAAGGGTGGGAGGGTCGGTCTTACTCGGACTGTGTGCAGAGGAGAGCAACCAAGATGATCAAGGGTCTGGAAACCAAGCCTTATGACGAGTGGTTGAAGGAGCTGGGTATTTTAATTCTGGAAAAGAGGGGATTGGGGGAGATCATAGAATTATAGAGTTGGAAGAAACCACAAGGGCCATCGAGTCCAACCCCCTGCCAAGCAGGAAACACCATGCTCGGGGGTCGCATAACTAGATATGAGAGCCATCTTCAAATATCTCAAGGGCTGTCACATGGAAGAGGGAGCATGCTTGCTTTCGCCTGATCTGGAAGGGAGAACTCAAACCATAGCTGTCAACCTTCCTTTATTTGGAGGGAAACTCCCTTATTCCAGCGCCGTTTCCTGCTGCTACCCCGGATTGTTGATATTGCGTAAATTTCCCGGATTTCAAAGGAAGCAGCTCCTCTCCCTCCCTGCCGGCCAGGGAGGCTCCTCAGCTGCGTTGCTTGGCTGCGTTGCTCACCACTAAGTAGTCTGAGAACCACTGGGGGGTGGAGCTTGCATGCCTTGTGCCGATCAAATCGGCCGCGTTGCCTGG
This sequence comes from Podarcis liolepis, assembly GCF_965112155.1. NCBI lineage: Eukaryota > Metazoa > Chordata > Lepidosauria > Squamata > Lacertidae > Podarcis > Podarcis liolepis. Next base: position 8,234,355 of record NC_139554.1, on the reverse strand, counting down.
GGACTCGCCTTTGCTCAGCGCTTCCCAGCGGAGAGGTGACGGTGGTTTTTCTTGCTGCATCCCCTTTGCCGGGTTGCTGCGCTGTAGGAACCACTGCTTGAGGCTTTGTTTGGCTGCTGGCTGGGCTTTCTGCTTTTGGGCTATTGGCTCAGAGGGGCTCTACTCTCTCTGTCTGTGTGTGTGCGTGTGCGTATGAGAGAGAGAGTGAATGTGTCACTTAAGCTGATAGCAGGAGTGCTGTAGCTTCACACACCTACCTTCGCACAATGTGTAATTAACTTGGGGAATTTTTTTACCGCAGGATGTGGTGAGGTCAGTACTTTAGATTTACAAGGGGATCTGAGAGATGAATGGGAGATACGGTTTGTCAGTATTAATGGACAGCTAAATAGAAACTTAACCCCCAAAGTTAGGACCAAGATTCAAATCCTGACTAGGTAACTTTGCTCACTAGTAACATTGAACCATGAGGACGAGATGGCTGGACAGTGTTCTCGAAGCTACCAGCATGAGTTTGACCAAACTGCGGGAGGCAGTGGAAGACAGGAGTGCCTGGGACAGGTGAGGCTGCTGATCCCTTATTTTCAAATCTGAAAGTTGACAGTGTCATAAGAGAATCAGGGTCAGAGAGGGGAATAAAGGTAAAATGATCCTAATGATATCATCCTACCCCAAAGACCCACAATAATAATAATCTGTGCCTTAAAGAACGCATTGTTGGGAAGATGCCATCTTACTGTGTCTCTTCACGTATCATTGAATGTAATATAATGTGTGCCTTTTTAATGCATCATCTTAACGTAACGTGCCTGTTGCCATTCCTGTGTACCTCTTTCTCCATGAAGCTATCCTTTTAAAATGTATTCGTGGATGTATCTTTAATGAAATGCCGTACTATGCTGTACTTTTCTGAATGTATCCAAAATGTAGTTTTTAAAGAATGTAACAATCTAAATATTTCAAAATCTATATACTTGACTCAATATTGTATCCAAAAGGCTGCCAAAACTCAATCCACCACACTGCCTCCTACTGGGTCTGCAAACCATACCATGAATACACACAGATATGAGCTCAAAATAAAGCAGTCTTATTTTCCCAAAAAATATGCAAACATCAGGCTATCACACCCGAATTGATAGCAATGCAGAATAGGATTTCACATTAACATTTAAGTCATTTCCTGAACATCTTCTCAAACATCCAGCCTCACATCTGCATGCTGATTATCAGCAGTTGCGGAGGTTTTCCTGTAGATAAAGGAAAAGCCATTTTAAGCAGATCCAAAATTAAATAACACGAAGATCGACACATACCGCCTGAGCCCTTCAGCAAATTGACACCTCCAGAAAGTCTTTCAACATCCTGTTTACCTTATGTTAATCCACTCTTCACGCCCCTCATATCGCTCCCCCCCCACCTCCTTGCTATTGATCTGAATGAAAATCAAAAGGTATAAGAATCCAGGCAGTCCCTTTGTTCAGGGTCTCTGACTCCGTGTCTTTCCGTGAGCGGGGACCCTGTTGCAACAATTTTTTGTGTTGTTGTTTTTCCCCTGTTCTTTCAATAAAGATCAGGCTTTGCTTTTTCCAATCCTGGTGTGGTCTCTGTCTCTTCCCGACCGGTACATAGCCTTCATTTGCGCTCCTTCCAGGGCCCTGGTCCTTCTTCTGAGGAGGGGGCCCCTTGGGGAGGCAATTAAATATTTATTTCAACAGCTATGACTCAAACCAATGGCTTCAAGTCTGTGATGTAGGTATGATGTTTCTGGGGGTGGACTCCAGGGCGGGCAATTTAAAATGTCTATATAAGGGCTTGCACGCATGGCTCGGGGTCCTCCTCCTCTCTCCTGCATTTGAGGGGAGCACCCTGTTGCAACAATTAATAAATATCAGGCTTACGGGCTGCTTTGCTTCTCAATATTCTCTGGTTGGTCTCTGTTATTTTCTCCTACCCACAGAGGGCCTACAAAAGGACTCTGTATGGGCTCTTGGGTACCCCACAAGGGAAAAGGAGCAGTTTTTTTTTTTTACTTATATCACATGGATGCAGCCTCACTACAAGGGGTATCTGATGACAAATGCCGACTCCCTCGGACTGAAAGCAGAGATGTGCGCCACACCCCATAGTTAAATTTGACCGGACTTAACCATCCTCGGGTACTTTACCTTTTATCTTTATTACTTCCTGTGATCGGGACACTATTTCTGTTGATGTAGCCTAGAGTCACTTTGGAGAATAGAAGAAATGGTGGAAACTGTTGTACTTTAAGAAATAGGGTTTATTCAGCTATTTACACCTTCAGTCTGCATGGAAGGAGTCCAGATCTTATGGCATGGTCAGTTCAAGAGGCAGCAGTGCAGGCATGCAGCCTCTCTCTCCAAGATGGATCTCCCCCCCCCCCCACTTCTTTCTCCTAGAAACCCCTTGCCCTCCCCCAGAGCAGGTACCCTGGCAACCTCCCAAATCCCCAGTCTTTGTTCACACCAAGGGTCAAGAGGGAAGTTCCCTTGCATTGTTAATGGCCCCTATTGTACTCTTGATAGCCTTGGGTCAGCCAGGTTGATTTGCATAAGCCAGCCCAGGAATTATCTGTCTGGAACAGCTCTGCAACTTATGTTCTAATCTAATCCATATCCCAATTGATCAAAATCCTAGCATTTATTCATTCTGAGGGTTTAACAATAGCATTAGCTTTGCTGCTGAATTGCACTATTGACTCATGTTCAGCCTGTGGTCCACCAAAACCCCTAGATCCTTTTCACATGTACTGCTAGTAAGCCAGATCCCCCCCCCCCCACATTTGTGCATCTTGTTCTTCCTTCCTAAGTGCAGAACCTGACATTTGTCCTCATTGAAATTCATTTTGTTAGCTGGGGCTCAATGTAGGGTTGCAAAAAAGAGGACACATTTGTTGACTTCTGCTTTTAGCTATGGATCACTATGACTCTGCCCATGAAAAAGGGGACATGTCCTGGAAAAAGAGGACAAATGGCACCCCCAATCCTGATTCTTTCTTCTGCGGCATTAGCTACCCCTCCCAGTTTGGTGCCATCTGCAAATCTGATGAGCATTCACATTGCTGGATGTAACAATAGATCAAGCTTGCTCCCTCTAAAATATTGTGGTCTGATCTTCCTACCAGCCTCTCAGACCTGGAGGCTTTCAGCAGCCCATCAGGTACAGAGGGCATGACCTCACAGAGGACCAGGTAAGCCAGTCCACAAAAGAGAGTAATATACCCATGACCTCATAGAGTCCACGGTGTGTGTGTGTTAACTGCTCCTACCAAATAGCTACCCAGTGAAAGGGAAGCACTGAGACTCTCCCATCAGATATTGGAAGTCAAAGAAGTGGATCATTTAAGAGGATTTGGAATCAAAGGACCCTGTCAGGGTGAGTGAGGGGCCAAGCAAAGACCTCTCTGCTCCTTTCAATTCCCTCCTCCAAATGACCCCTGGGCTGGTTATGGATGTGGGAAAACACATTAGCTCCAACATGACAAAACCTCCTGGTTTTCTTCCTCCGTGTTTCCCAATGAACTGTAGTTCTTAAAAAAACCTAAAACAAACCTGGAAAGAGAAAGTGTGTTTTGACATGCAGTGTCCTAACATTCCGACCAACTTTCCCGGGAAGTCAGTGAAGCAGTCTTGATTTTTCACAGTCAATATAATCTTTTATTTTGTTGTTGTTTAGTTGTTTAGTCCTTTAGTCCTCTCTGACTCTTCATGACCCCATGGACCAGAGCACGCCAGGCACTCCTGTCTTCAATCTTTTATTTTAGACGCCTATAAAACATGAAGCACATTTTCCCCTAGTTTTTCTAGCAACATATTCACATATGGTTTTGTCCTCAGAGCTTCCTTGCAATGTCATATTCTAGAGACATTTTGGGGGGGAGAAACAGCAGCCGTGTAGAAGGCAAAGTAAAGGGGGAGATGGGGTGGAAAAAAACACAAAACTCTATACTTCACAGAGTTGTTATTGTAATTCACCAGATCTTAACCTATTACAGTATTTCCCGATTTTTAAAGACGTGTTTCCCCACAAAGCCATTTTGTCATGGGAGAAAAGGTCAACTTTATATTTTTTGAACATGTGATGCCATATCGTTTGAACCAATGTTATTTTTTCAATAGTATCTTGAATATAAATGTATTTAGACCCGAGTGCCACCCATCTTTCTTGCAGTGCTACATAGGAATATTCCAAGGTAGCCCAATTTGGACAGTTATTTTCAATTGTGGGTCTCCAGAATTGTGTACCTGACAGTAAATATGCTTAGTGATACAGTTCTAAAGAACATTGTCTTTCCCCTACAAGGTCAGGTTCAATGACTGCTATCTGTTGATATACATTGATAAGTCATGATACATTTTGTTGATGTTTAATAATGCTAATTTAGATCAATCTTGTGGTAATAATAACACACAGTTGACTCATATTCAGCTTGTGGTCCACCAAGACCCCTGGGTTCTTTTTGCATGTACTGCTACTTAGAAGAAGAGTTTGGATTTGATATCCCGCTTTATCACTCCCCTTCAGGAGTCTCAAAGCGGCCAACAATCTCCTTTCCCTTCCTCCCCCACAACAAACACTCTGTGAGGTGAGTGGGGCTGAGAGACTTCAGAGAAGTGTGACTGGCCCAAGGTCTCCCAGCAGCTGCATGTGGAGGAGTGGGGAAGCGAACCCGGTTCACCAGATTACGAGTCCACCGCTCTTAACCACTACACCACACTGGCTCTCCCATCTTCTATTTGTGCATCTGGTTCTTCCTGCCTAAGTGCAGAACCTTACATTTGTCCCTGTTGAAATTCATTTGGTTAGCTTGGGTCCAGCTATGGAGAGTGCTCAGCTATGGGGCTGTACTGTTGAGTCTGGGTCAAGACAAATAAGGACTTGCTTACTAACCTATAGTCGCTCTTGTGTCTGCTTCTTCCTTGGCCCTCATTCCCACACAGAACAACATGCGTGTGAGCAAGGCACAGGGCGTCATACTGCTGGCTGGCTTCCTGACTTACGTGGTGATGGGGGCCCTTGTCTTTGAGATTCTGGAGAAGGATCACAACAAAAAAGTAATAGATACAGTGTTTCACCTGAAACATGATTTTCTTTTGAACTACACCGCTCTCACCCCAGAAGAGGTGGAGTTATTCATACAGGTAAGGCATTATTTCAGGAAGACTGAAAGAGATGACTAAGGCATGACACCAGAGGTTAAGAGGTCAGAAAGTATATATGGGGGGAATACAGTCTAGGAGGTGGGAATTGAGGTGGGGGCAGAATTGTTGTTGTTTAGTCGTTTAGTCATGTCCGACTCTTTGTGACCCCATGGACCAGAGCACGCCAGGCACTTCTGTCTTCCACTGCCTCCCGCAGTTTGGTCAAAACTCATGCTGGTAGCGGGGACAGAATTAGTGGCCAGCATAAAGCCATAAGGACTCACCCTTCCTTCTGCATGTGAAATTTTATCCTCATGGAGGGTTAGGCAAATTGATGGAGGATAAGACAAGGAATGACTACTAGACATTATGGCTCTGTTCTGCCAACACTGTTGGAGGCAGCACGGGCTTCTCCACACTGAGCTTTCCTCCACTCTTTCCAGGCCTGGCCATGATTTAAAGCTCCGTGTCTGAGCACCATTTCGTTGCTCTGGGGCTTTCCTCGTGAAAACCAGCTTGTTAACGGCAATCCATTGAAAACCCAAATTGACTTTTGCTCCGATTCAGCTATAAGGAGCAGGTTTTTGTTAGTATTAGCACTGTATTTGTTGGGAAACGTATTTTGCAAAGAATAATTTAGGGAAAGGAGAACATACGTCATGTAAAAATAAAAAAAATCCTTCCAGTACAAACCTTAAAGACCAACTAAGTTAGTTCTTATACGTCATGTAGCAGCTGCAAAACAGGTGACTCCAATCAAGGTCACAGAAAAGCTGAATCATTGCCACGGAAAACCCAAATTTACGTTTCCTCCAATTCAGCTATTAAGGGTGGGTTTTTGTTAATATTTGTACATTCAAACCTTGGTTGTTGAACTTAATCTGTTCTAGTAGTCCGTTGACTCCTGAAACGATTTGAAAACCAAGGCATGGTTTCTGATTGGCTGCAGGCACATCCTGCACTCAATCAGAAGCCACGGAAGCTGCGTCAGACCTTCAGCTTATGAAAAACATTCGCAAACCGGAACACTCACTTCTGGGTTTGCGAATGTTCGGGAGCAAAAATGTCCGAGTACCAAGGTGTCCAAGAACCAAGGTACGACTGTACTATATTTGTTGGGACACGTATTTTATAAAAATATATTGGGAAAAGGAGAACATACGTCATGTAGCAACTGCAAAACAGGTGACTCTGTTCAAGGTCACAGGAAAGCTGAATCATTGTCTGGTTAACTGCCTTGAAAAGTGTGTCTTTGTGCCTTAGAACAGAGGGTGGGAGATGGGGTAGTCTCACCATTGTTTTGTTGACTGAGAATATGGGAGAGCCAATACTCCAGGCAGACTCTGTCCAGAAGAATTTATGAAGACAGACAAGCCAAGGGGTAATGATTTATGCATTGCTACTAAAGTGTATGTTTTTGGAACCCAAACCCTCTCTTGGGGTCAAGGGAGACAAACACCTAGTATTGAACTTGAGATATAAACAACACAGCTTGTTATAGGGACGCGGGTGGCACTGTGGGTAAAACCTCAGCGCCTAGGACTTGCTGATCGTATGGTCGGCGGTTCGAATCCCCGCGGCAGGGTGAGCTCCCATCGTTTGGTCCCTGCTCCTGCCCACCTAGCAGTTCGAAAGCAATCTTAAGTGCAAGTAGATAAATAGGTACTGCTCCGGTGGGAAGGTAAACAGTTTCCGTGTGCTGCGCTGGCTCGCCAGAGCAGTTTCGTCACGCTGGCCACATGACCCAGAAGTGTCTCTGGACAGCGCTGGCCCCCGGCCTCTTAAGCGAGATGGGAGCACAACCCCAGAGTCGGTCACGACTGGCCCGTATGGGCAGGGGTACCTTTACCTTTACTAAAGTGTATGTTTTTGGAGCAAGAAGACCAAACCCTCTCTTGGGCTCAAGGGAGAGAAACACTTAGTATTGAACTTGAGATATAAACAACACAGCTTGTTATAGTGTTGCCATCAGTGCTATTGGAGTGCGGCCTTTGCCTGGAAAGAGTGGAGGAAAAGTTGAGTGTGCATAAACCCTATGCCTACCAGTTACTGGGGGTGACAAGTGAGGGGAGGCCTGTTGTGTTCAGAAGCTTCTGGAGAACGATCACCACAAAAAAGTAGAAGAGGTGGCAACATTTCACATGAAGGAGGAATTTTTTTGGCGCTACACCAATCTCAGCCCAGAAGAGGTGGAGTTATTCATACAAGTAAGGCATTACTTCAGCAAGACTGAAAAGAGATGACTGTGGCATGACAACAATGGTCGAGAGGTCAGAAAGTATATATGGGGGGAATACAGTTTAGGAGGCGGGAATCGAGGTGGGGACAGAATCAGTGGCCAGCATAGAGCCTTCCTTCTGCATGTGGAATGCTATCCCCATGGAGGATTAGGCAAATTGATGGAGTGTATGTTTTTGGAGGAAGGAGACCAAACCCTCTCTTGTGGTTAAAGGAGAGAAACACTTAGTATTGAACTTGAGATATAAACAATACAGCTTGTTATACAGTTGTCATCAGGCTATTTTTCTAGGAAAAGAGGTATCGGAAGTTCCCGGAACTCACCATGAACACCTCCCTCCTTCTCCTATAATGGCAAAGGCTTAAGAGGTGCCAGAACTGAGTTCCAGAGAGTTCCTGCTGAAAAAAGCCCTTGTTGCCATCCTGACCAGTCAAGACTTGTTTTCAAGTCTTGTGTAAGGAGTCTACTTTATCACTAAGCTTTGAGGGTGAAACCACTGCATCACTCTCAACAACCCATACATAGACCACAGTTTTCACTGGGAAAGCTTGGTGCAAACCACAACAAGCACCCCTTGGAGTGTGGACCCTTGCCTGGAAAGAGTGGAGAAAACGTTGAGTGTGCATAAGCCCTATGCCTACCAGTTACTGGGGGTGACAAGTAAGTGAGGGGAGGGCTGTTGTGCTCAGGTCCTGTTTGTGGGCTTCCCATGAGCATTGGGCTGGCCCCTGGGGGAAGAACGTGCTAAACTGATCCAGAAGAACTGCCCTTCTGAATGCATCGTGATTTGGTTAGCGGTATCTGGTGATAATCAGAGGAGGGGCTATTCTTATTGCTGGAATATTCAAACTGAGTCTTGCCTTCAATTGCAGAAATTAATAAGATCTGTTCGGAAGGGCATAATTCCAGCAGCAACCCACCCTTCAGAAAAATTCAGCAACTGGGATTTCGCTAATTCTTTCTTCTTCGTGGGCACTATGTTAGCCACAATAGGTACTGTCATTTGGTTCTGGCTTCTTCGCGAATATAGTATGCAGGGCATTCAACTGCTCTCAGATAAATTGCGTTAAGCAGCAGGTTTTGCTTTTGCTCTTTCATCATTCTTCACATCTCATTTTTGTCCTCCCTGTTCATTTATTGTATGCCCAACAAGACCATTCCCCGATTAGTTATTTATTCCCCTCCATCCAGTAGTTGGGCTAGGGAAACGAGTTCAAATCCCACCCGGTGCAACTGACCCCATGCCAGTCTCCCAATGCAAATCTGTCCCTCTCAGCACAACCCTATGCATTCGGTGGGACTTGCTCCCCAAATAAATTATCATTGATAATTTAAGACAAGCTTTTTGCTTTGTTTTTCAGCCTCTTAAATAATGCCTCTTCTTACACCAGAAGCCAATTTGCATTCTGGATAAGAATTAATTAATAAGTATTAAATTGGCAGATAGATCAGCCAAGTCTTAATTGAGACCAATCGCAAAGGAAACTAAAATGGAGGTTTTTCTGAGCAGAAAGCTTACCCTGAGGGCTATTATGGGGTATCTGGGCACAATGGTGGTTCCTCTGTCTAAGACGCTCCTTGCATGCCCTATTTCATCACCAAAGACACATCATCCCAAAGCAAATAAGTTTTTTGTATTTCATTGTTTAATCCAATAACTACCACCAATTTTGAAAAACTGAAAAATTTAAAGGTTAAGCATGTTTCAATTCACAGGCTGGAATTGAGAGAAATCAAATTCCTTGAGCATTCTTAAAGTCTTTAGGGGCTTGGGAATTGCAACTTATTTTAGCCATGACGGTCACGAATGGAGGAACTCCGCTCTCTCCTCACTGCAGATCAACCTACATTGGTTTTCATTGTCATGAAAATGCAGTGATCCCCAGATTTTCATGACAAATATATTATCAATCTTTTGGGGTTTCTTAAAGGGTTGCTATGATGAGTCTCCATTTCACCCAATGTTTCACAAGGTCTCTGAAGTCATACCTGCACACTTGGCCTCTTCCATTGCATCTCAGGTCACTTCTTCCACAGTGGGCCTGTCTGGTCCAAGGAACAGGAGGGAGAAGCTTGAAGCTCCCACATAATTATCCTAACACCAAGTGCATCGGCATAAAGGAGATCAGTGAGTGCAGTACATAAAATAAATACATTGGGCTGTATCCAAGGCTGCCATTTCCATTGTGCACAGACCTCTGCTTGCACAATGAAGCTTATTCCTCTTCTCCTCACTGCACCCCTCTTAGCACCCTCAATGTCTGCTCCAGAGGGTATGGGGATCCTCTGGAGCAGATTTGGGGGTTGTACAGGAGAGAGGAAAGGAAGGAACAGTCAGTCTCAATGTACATGCTGCTCTCCACTGGAAACAACCCTTCGTAGGGACCCTGCTCTGTAACTTCTCTAGGCAATTGGCAAATCGACAGTTGCTGACGTCCTCTGCAACCCTTTCTTAATCTTTCAACAGGCTATGGAAACGTCTCTCCTCAAACGAAAGAAGGTCAGATCTTTTGTATTATTTTTGCTCTCTTTGGAATCCCCTTCTGCCTCCTCTGCTTGAACTATATTGGCTTCTTAGTCTCAAGACTCTTTGAAAGCTGTGCAAGGAATGTGTTTGGGAAAGGAAAGAAGGTAATTCAGTTACTTTATCTGGAGATGATTTCTATTCTGACCAGTCAGACTGAGGCTCCGGTCTGGTGGAACGCTCTGTCTCATGAGACCAGGGCCCTGCGGGATCTGATTTCTTTCCGCAGGGCCTGTAAGACAGAGTTGTTCCACCTGGCCTTTGGCTTGGAGTCAATTTAATTCCCTCCCCCTCTTTCCTTTTCCTTTCTCCTCCTGTGAAGAGGCTGCATCTTAATGTTTTAATGTTGTATTTTAATCTTGTTTTTTAAATTGTGTTTTAATCAACTTGTTTTTATTATCGGTTGTTAGCCGCCCTGAACCAGGTCTTGGCTGGGGAAGGTGGGGTATAAAAAATATTTATTATTATCATCATCATCATCATCATCATCATCATCAGGTCAGCTTTGATGAGAACAGGATTCTCAACTAGACGGGCCCTTGCCTGATCCAGCAGGGCTCTTCTTCTATTATATTGCATATACATATGCATATCTGATTAGCTGCCTCTATAAGAGGTGGAAGACAAGGACATGTGCATTATGCCATCTAAATAAGTGAGGAAGATAAATTCAAGCTCTGCCTTAAAATAGGAATAGGAGAAGCTCGCCAAATTATTTGTTGTAAGAAGCTCAAGATGGCGGCGCGCATAGACGCTGCGGCTTAATGCTCTCCCTTAGCGTTTTGCTTTGTTTTTATTATTTTATTTGGTCTGAGTATGTCTGGCCGGGCAAGAAAGATTAACAGCAGGCAGATTTACAGCAGGCAAGAACTTTTGAAGGTCGGGTTGCAGTGTGAACAAGCTGTAAGAGCTGATTACTTTCGCCCAGATAACGTTCCTGTGGGAGTAGCCAGGCCGCCGGGCTCTCCATGGATTACTATGCCTCCAGGGAGGAGGCGAAGGCGGCGTAGAGACAGGAGGCAAAGGCGGGGTTGTCGGGCTGGTGTCCTGGTAAGACTACAGAGGAGTCCATCTAAGCCACCACTCCCTAGCATATTTCTTGCTAATGTGAGATCTCTTGCCAACAAGATGGATGAATTGAGGCTGCAGGCAGCAAAGAATAGCCTTGTAAAAGATTGCTGCGTTTTATTTGTCATTGAGACATGGCTTCAACCGTCCATACCAGACACAGCTATTCAGTTGGAAGGCTGTGCGGTACATCGTCAGGACCGAGGAATGGACTTCGGAAAAACCAAAGGAGGGGGGCTGTGTGTATATGTGAACAAATGCTGGTCCAATAATTCTAAGATTGTGGGCAGTCACTGTTCACCGGATTTGGAATATGTGGCTGTTAAATGTAGACCAGCCTATCTCCCTAGGGAGTTCACAGCTGTTATGCTAACTGGCGTGTACGTGCCACCAGATGCCAATGCCAACTTGGCTTTGGGATGCCTGCAGAGCCTTATCAGCAGTCAGCAAGACAAGTACCCTGAAGCTGTGCACATCATTGCGGGAGACTTCAACCATGTTGAACTTAAAACAGTGCTTCCAACGCTCTATCAGCATGTGAAATGCCCCACAAGAGGGGATAAGACACTGGATAAAGTTTATTCGAATGTAAATCACGGCTATAGGGCTTTACAGCTGCCACACTTGGGCCAGTCCGACCATATGTCTCTGTTCCTGGTGCCAGCATATATCCCACTCAGGAAACGGGCTCCTACAATATTAAAATCTGTTAAAATCTGGCCTGAAGGTGCTATTCACCAGCTGCAGGACTGTTTTGAGAGAACCAATTGGGATATTTTCGATCGTTCGGACCTGGAGGAGTACACGGCGGCAGTTCTGTGCTATATCAATCACTGCACAGACACTGTCACAGTAAATAAATCCATCCGGTTTTATCCTAATCAAAAACCCTGGATGAATGGAGAGGTCCAGTGCCTGCTGCGGGAAAGGAACAGGGCTTTCAGGTCGGGCGAGGTGCAGCTTTACAGTGTGGCAAGAGCAAACTTGAAGAGGGGTATTCGACGGGCAAAACTGGATTATAGGCAGAGGATTGAGGATAATTTAAGGAGCAACAACATAAGACAGATGTGGCAGGGGATTCAGCATATTACCAACTACAAACCTAACCTTGGCGCTGTCGACGGTGACCCTTTGCTGGCGGAGGAGCTTAACCTCTTCTTTGCTCGCTTCGAGAAGGAGCCACCTGAGACGCCGGTATTACAGCCACCAGCCCATAGGGGCCCCTCATTCACTGTAGAGGAGCACGAGGTGAGACAAGTATTGAGGATGGTGAATCCGAGGAAGGCGGCTGGACCTGATGGCATCACTGGAAAGGTGTTGAAGGGCTGTGCGGATCAGCTGGCGAGGGTCTTTACTAAGATCTTCAATAAGTCCTTACACCAGTCTATTGTCCCACCCTGCCTGAAGTCGTCAACTATTGTCCCTCTGCCTAAAAAATCCACAATCAGTAGTTTGAATGACTACAGACCAGTTGCACTGACTCCAATCATCATGAAGTGTTTTGAGAAACTGGTGCGCCGTCATATTATTTCCTGTCTTCCATCAACTTTTGACAACTACCAGTTTGCATACAGGGCAAATAGATCCACAGAAGACGCTATCACCACCACTCTCCATGCTGCTCTGTCCCATCTGGAGCAGCCGGGGAATTATGTGAGGCTGCTGTTTGTGGATTTTAGCTCTGCTTTTAACACTATCCTCCCCCATAGACTGGTGTCCAAGCTAGAGACGATTGGACTCCCCAACTCCACCTGCCTCTGGGTTTTGGATTTTTTGTCAGAACGTTCTCAGAGGGTTAGAGTAGGGTCACATGTGTCCACAGCCCTTAGCCTTAACTCCGGCTCACCACAGGGTTGCGTGTTGAGTCCCCTGCTCTATGCTCTCTATACGTATGACTGTACAGCCATCTACTCCAGCAACAAAATCATCAAGTTTGCTGATGATACTACGGTGGTGGGGCTCATTTCAGGAGGGGATGAGTCCGCCTATCGGGACGAGGTGGAGCGGCTCTGTGTTTGGTGTGGAGAGAACAATCTGGCTCTTAATACGGCTAAGACCAAGGAATTGGTGGTGGATTACAGGAAAAAAAAGGCGGACATTCAGCCCTTGTATATCAACGGGGAACGGGTGGAGAGGGTGGCGGAATTCAGGTTTTTGGGATTACGACAGACCAAGGCTTTTAGTTACTTGCCTGTTTCTAAAACGAAATCCTTTTCCCCCAAGCATCTTATCCTATCCGTTCTATCTTCTTTACTCAGCATTTCCCCCTCACACTCCTGGTCTAGTCCAACAATAATTTTTAAATAAAGTCCATTCAGCCTCAATGGGGTGGGGTAGGGCATAGTAAAACCTTGTTAAATTCCTTATTAAGCATAAATCAAAGCCTCCCCTTTCTTTTCCTGGGTAACAAAGTACCATAGCCACGGCTACACACAATTATTCCATTTTTGCAGGGGAGGACAAGAGAGAAAAGAATCATTTGGATGAAAGCACAAAGTGCTTTGTCCTCCCCTTTCCTTTTTGGCTGCTGTAAGGAATTTCAAGCTTCAGGAAAAAAAACATTCAAATACCTTCGAAGAACCAAATCCCATCCTTTCGGCAACTGATTGATTGCAGCCCGTTATCATATGCCATTTCAGGAGTGCCTCATGATTAACGGCAATATTCCAAACTGGTGATCACAAATCATGCCAGAGATGGAGGTTCGTCCATGGCAAGGACACCCTTCCCAGGGCACACCCGTTCTGCCTTTCAAGTTGGCAGAAACGGGCTTAATTGACACGGCGGGATACAGTGAACTCCCCAGAACCATCTGAGGAGCATTGCCAGGAATCTTACCTCATAAATCCTGGCTTTCCCCTGCCTGAACAGCTCCTCTGCCCCAGAGGGCAGTAGAGCCTGACCACCATAAATCATGACATCAGCACCAAACCATGCTCCAGATGAAGTCTAATTAGGGTGGAATTATTATTATTATTTATAGGGATGCGGGTGGCATTGTGGGTTAAACCACAAAGCCTAGGACTGGCCAATCGTAAGGTCGGCAGCTTGAATCCCTGCGACGGGGTGAGCTCCCGTTGCTCGGTCCCTGCTCCTGCCAACCTAGCAGTTCAAAAGCATGCCAAAGTGCAAGTAGATAAATAGGTACCACTCTGGCGGGAAGGTCAACGTCGTTTCTGTGCGCTGCTCTGGTTCGCCAGAAGCGGCTTAGTCATGCTGGCCACATGACCCAGAAGCTGTACGCCAGCTCCCTTGGCCAATAAAGCGAGATGAGCACCGCAACCCCAGAGTCGGTCACGACTGGGCCTAATGGTCAGGGGTCCCTTTACCTTTTTATTATTATTTGTTAATGTAGCCTAAAATCATTGTGCATGGCTCAAGGCCAATAAAACTGAGTTCTGTTCCATCAAACCTTTCTTTTTTTCTTTTCTTTTCTTGCTTTATCTTTCAGAAAACAGCAAGATACATTTTCGTGTTCGTGGTTGTGGGACTTCTAATGTTTCTTATTTTGCCATCGTTCCTCTTTCAATGGATGGAGGGCTGGACTTTTTATGAAGCTGTCTATTTTACATTTATTACACTCAGCACCATTGGTTTTGGAGACTATCTAATAGGTAAGGCTTTCAAAATACTTTCATATTGTGAGCTTAACTGGTTCTTGGGGTGTTATCCATGAAGAACTTTAAAAAATGTTGAAAGCATCTATACAAAAGAAACCAGAGGCATACCTCAGAAAATGAAAGGAATTTTCTTATATGCTACAGCAGCTGCCAGGATAATATACGCTACCAAATGGAAAGTGAAGCAATACGCACGAAAGAAGAATGGTTATACAAACTAACTGAATTCATAGAAATGGCAATGCTAACTGCCTATATAAGAAGGCTGACAAACCAAAACAGAACATGTTGATATGCTTAGACTAAAGGAGTTAAGAGGAAAGGATAAAACCAATTAGGATGCAAAAAAGGAAATTAAAATTCAATAACATAAAGATTGTACTGAAATTAAAAGTTAAGGAAGTTGACGTGTGGTGGAGGGGAGTGATATGGGAATTCATGGGGGGTATAGGTTTATATATGTTTATATGTTTTTTCTTTTGTATTGAAAGGGTATCTTACCTTTTTCTTTTATGTAGTATGAAAATTTAATAATAATAATAATAATAATAATGGCCATCCCAATGAGTACTCATCAATGGTTCCTTGACATCCTGGAAAAAAGTGACAAGTAGGGTACCACCAGGTTCTGTTCTGGGCCTGTTGTTGTTCAACGTCTTTATAAATGCTTGGTTGAATGAATTGAGAGAATTGATGTATAATAATTTATACATCATAGATAATTTTTTAACTTCATTATTCAATACTTCTCGTTGAAACCTAGATTCTTTTTCAAAATTGCCTCTTTCTGTAACCTCTTTTCTAAACATTTCATTAATCTGAAAGTAATGCACTTCTTCATATGGTTTCATTTTCCACTTACTTCCCTCTTTCTCAATTAAACTTCCATATGTTATCCACTTCCCAGTCATATTGATCTTTTTAACACTCATCACCTCTAATGGTGATAACCAGTGTGGTATTTTGGGTTCAAGTAGGTTTTTGTACCTACCCCATACCTCATAGAATCATAGAATCATAGAGTTGGAAGAGACCACAAGGGCCATCGAGTCCAACCCCCTGCCAAGCAGGAAACACCATCAGAGCACTCCTGACATATGGTTGTTGTTAGCCGCCCTGAGCCTGGCTTCAGCTGGGGAGGATATAAATAAAATTTATTTTTTATATTATTATTATTATTATTATTATTATTATTATTATTATTTTAAATCCAAAGGGGATAAAAGGATGCAGCACCTCTAAACCAAAACCCAAATCAGGCAGAACACAACTGTTATAATGTTTTCAATTTTAACTGGCCCTGCTCTTGTCTTACTACTTGGTTATATGTTGCCCAATTCCCTGGCATCTTTATTTTTTATATTTTTTAAATTGAAAACGCTTCTAATGGTGGCAGCCACCATGCTGTATATGGTTCCAGGAAGGGTTTGCAAGTGGTCCAAAAGCCTTCACAGGCTCAAACATCATCATGAGCCCAAACCATCATGAATAGGCAATAATAAGGACATTGGCAGTTTCCTGTGTTCATCTTCCCACAATTCAGTGGTAGAAATGTGTTTTAAATGTATGGTGTGAACACAACCTAACAAAGTTTAGATAAACTGAGTTGGCTGGTCCTTTAAATCACCTCCTCACACATTATTGTTGCTTTTCTCTTGTGTCTCGAGGGAGGAACCATGACAGGAGCTATTTTGTGGGCTACCAGCTGCTTGCAGCTGTTTGGATCGTCATCGGACTGGCCTGGATAGCTGTGCTGTTTGAACTGTTTTCATCATTACTGGCACCTGCGGATCCAAAAGCAACCACAAAAAAAATGAGTAAAATGCAAAGATAACAGTGCCCAAAAGGAGTCAGTCTGCTGGATTTCCACTGGAGGAGAATTTATCATTGCATTCAGGTGGAGTCTGACATAAAAATCAGTTATACTCAACAACTTCCATTGAGCTTTTTATAATTATATGGCATTGCAACATTCAACTGATTCCTTAAAAACTGGCTAGCTGGTCTATAAATTAGTAATTCCTAATAAACTGTGAAATAGCTGGGTTTTCTGCATCAGATTATAATGCCTCTTCATTGCAGGATATGTACTGTGTTTTAGCAACAAGGAGAGAAAGGAAGGGTCTTACTTGGATTCTCAAAACTGGAATGTGTGCAGTGGAGAGCAACCAAGATGACCAAGGTTCTGGAAACCAAGCCTTATGAGGAGTGGTTGAAGGAGCTGGGTATTTTTGTTCTGGAAAAGAGGGGACTAGGGGAGATATGAGAGCCGTCTTCAAATATCTCAAGGGCTGTCACATGGAAGAGGGAGCATGCTTGTTTTCCTCCTGCTCTGGAGGGGAAGACTCAAACCAATGCCTTCAAGTCACAAGAAAGGAGATCCCAGCTAAACATCAGGAAGAACTTTCTGACAGTAAGAGCTGTTCAGCAGTGGAACCGTCTCCCTCGGAAGGTGGTGTCTCTCCTTCCTTGGAGTTTTTTCAGCAGAGGTTGGATGGCCATCTTCCTGGATGCTTTAGTTGAGATTCCTGCATTGCAAGGGGTTGGACTAGATGACCCTTGGGACCCCTTCCAACTTCTGTGATTCCATGATTCTAAGGGGCATTTTCGTCCAACATCAGGACAGACAAAGGGTCCCACGTATAGTGGGAGGGAGGTGGTGGAATTTTCTGGCTTGAGGACCACACTGGCCTTTGCCTTCGAGTGGACACTGCACACCCTCACATGTGTGAACGCCTACGTGTGCACACACACAGGCAGAAACGCACAAGGACCCCCACACACAACCCCCCCATGAGAGCAGTGGAGATCAGCTTAGGTGGAGGTGGCAACTGCACCCCTACTCATCAAAAGATAGATGGGCATTCAAGCTCCCCCCTCCCAGGACATCCCATAGAATAATCGAAGCGAAGTTGAAAATGCGGAGGACAGCCAAGGTCTCCTGGCACTTGTTTGGACAAAGAGCGGGGAATTCTGAATGCTTAAGACCTCAGGCCTCCACTGGAAGACAAAGAAAAAAGGAAATGAAACACACCATAAAGAAGATAATCTAAATATAGCTTTGCTATGGAGATATGCGCATATTTGTGCACAGGTGGCAGCAACACACGTATTGTGCAGAAACAGAAGATGCCCCAAATAAAGGCAATTTAGTAATATGCACACATTCTCACAACCCCCTTGTGATGTGGCTAGCATGGCCAGGAGAGAAAGGCTTGGCGAAGTTGGAATTTGATTTGAAAGTGGCGCTAAATGTAATTTCTATAATACCCAGAGAAACACACAACAAAGCCATTCTATTAAGGTTACAACACTTTGCAGATGCAAGCCCTTGTGGACGCTGCGTTAAAATGGTTTATTCTACTTTCCCTTAAAAAAAATATTGGGGGGGGGGGACAATTTACTTATCCAGGTAAGGAGAGATTTCGTCTCAACCAATGCAGAATTTGAACTATGTTCTGTTTCAACCATATTCAAAGAACACTGGTCCACAATATTGAGGGAAGCTGGGCAAGTTACATCCCACATTATTCCCAGCTTCTTGGTAGCCTCCTGGTTCTTAGTGAGATGCAGTCATTCCCATACTCTCCAGCTTTTCTCCAGTGAAAATAGGGACATCCTAAGCATCATATCAAAAACAGGGATGGAAACTTGGAGAGTCTGCATTCCTTAACAAATGCACTCCATTTAGAATGCTTAGGAACATGGAGAGCTGCCTTACACAGAGTTAGACCAGTTACAGATAGGTAGCCGTGTTGGTCTGCCATAGTCAAAATAAAAAAATTCCTTCCAGTAGCACCTTAAAGACCAACTATTTAGTTCTTGGTATGAGCTTTCGTGTGCATGCACACGAAAGGTATCTGAAGAAGTGTGCATGCACACGAAAGCTCATACCAAGAACTAAATACAGTGGTACCTCGCAAGACGAATGCCTCGCAAGACGGAAAACCTGCAAGACGAAAGGGTTTTCTGTTTTGGAGGCACTTCGCAAGACGAATTTCCCTATGGGCTTGCTTCGCAAGAAGAAAGCCCATAGGGAAATCTCCGGGGACCTCTTTTAAATGCTGGTGGTGGGGAGCAAAGCCTTTCCCCCCTCCGGCCTTCAGAAGTGGTCCAGGAAGGCCGGCGGGGGCCGAAAGGCTTTGCTCCCCACCGCCAGCATTTTAAAAGCAGTCCGGGATAGCAGGGAAGCGCTTCCCGCTATCGCGGACGGCTTTTGAAGGCAGGCGGGGGGGGGGAGCAAAGACTTTCGCCCCCCGCCCGCCTTCAGAAGAGGTCCAGGACCTCTTCTGAAGGCGGACGGGGGGCGAAAGTCTTTGCTCCCCCCTGACTGCCTTCCCGGGAGAGCGGAGAAAGGCAGCGCGTTTCTCCGCTGTCCCGGACGGCTTTTGAAGGCAGGCGGGGGGGGGCAAAGACATTCGCCCCCCGCCCGCCTTCAGAAGAGGTCCAGGACCTCTTCTGAAGGCAGGCGGGGGGCTAAAGTCTTGCTCCCCCCTGCCTGCCTTCCCGGGAGAGCGGAGAAAGGCAGCACGTTTCTCCGCTGTCCCGGACGGCTTTGGAAGGCAGGCGGGGGGGCAAAGACTTTCGCCCCCCGCCCGCCTTCAGAAGAGGTCCAGGACCTCTTCTGAAGGCGGGCGGGGGGCAAAAGTCCTTGTCCCCCCTGCCTGCCTTCCCAGGGGCTTTTACATCGCCCCGGACAGCGGAGAAGTCCTCCGCTGTCCCGGGCGATTTTAAAATGCCGCCCGCCAGCATTTTAAGATCGCCCCGGACAGCGGAGAAGTCCTCCGCTGTCCCAGGTTTTTTAAAATGCTGGGAGTGGGAAGAAAAGCCCTTGTTTCCCCCCCCCCCCAGCCTTCAGAAGAGGTCGGGGGACAGACTGTCCCCGGACCTGGTCTGAAGGCGGTTTCCATAGGAACGCATTAATTGATTTTCAATGCATTCCTATGGGAAACCGTGCATCGCAAGACGAAAAACTCGCAAGAAGAAAAAACTTGCGGAACGAATTAATTTTGTCTTGCGAGGCACCACTGTAGTTGGTCCTTAAGGTGCTACTGGAAGGAATTTTTTTATTTTGAGAGTTAGACCAGTGGGACATTTGGCACAATACTGTCTAGACCAGTGTTTCCCAACCTTTTTTGGGCAAAGGCACACTTGTTTGATGAAAAAAATCTCGAGGCACACCACCATTACAGCCCCGTGACATCAGCGTGCAGCGTCACGCCGGGAGGGACGCACGAAAGTGTAAGTTTCAATTTTTTTCCCTCCCCCTTGCCGGGGAACCTCCAAGCTTTGGAGGTTCTTTCTTTCTTTCTTTCTTTCTTTCTTTCTTTCTTTCTTTCTTTCTTTAACATTCAACACATATTTTCACAACAATATTAAAGGTAAAGGGACCCCTGACCATTAGGTCCAGTCATGGCCGACCCTGGGGTTGTGGCGCTCATCTCACTTTATTGGCTGAGGGAGCTGGCCTTTGTCATCAGACAGCTTCCGGGTCATGTGGCCAGCATGACTAAGCCTCTTCTGGCGAACCAGAGCAGCGCACAGAAACGCCGTTTACCTTCCTGCCGGAGAAGTACCTATTTATCTACTTGTACTTTGACGTGCTTTTGAAGTTTATTTTATCTTTCTTATCTTTATTCTTTACATCTTATAGAGCGAAAAATACAGTAAAGCACCACTCCCCTCTTTTTTGTTTGGTCTGAGGATATAAATTCTACTTCTAGTTTGGGATTTATCAATATTCTCTTATGTTTTCTTTTTACATATGTTTCTTGTATGCAAATTATATCCAGTTTTTGTTTAATCACTATATGCTCTACTTTGTTTCTCTTCTTTTTGTCGTTCAAACGATTTACGCTCCATGTAAGTATTTTTAAAGTCACCCTTTATTTTTAAAAACAGAACAGAGAGGAAAATTACGGTGATTAAGTCCTAGTGAATTAAAGAACATAGAAATGAAGAAAAGAGAAAAAAAGGGGGAAAGAAAAAATTCCTACAGGGCATGTTGTGTTGCTTACTCACTCTCACTTTCACGATCTGAAACCACCTGTTTAATATTGGGATCTCCCTCTATTGGCTGTCTTTCCCCTCCTAACTTCTTCCAATATTTCCTCCAAGAAATATTAGCCTCCTTAACTGACTCAAATATTTGTTTCTTCCCCTTGATGTTGAATGATATTCCTTCCAGAAACTCCCACTTATAGTTTATTGGTTTGGTTTTCAATGCTTTAGCCAGAAATTGGAATTTGTCTCTTTTTTTCAATAGACGTGGCGGAATTTCTTTCAGGATTATAATCTCTTTTGCCTTGATTCTAAATTTTCTTTGATCCCTAGTCTGCAAGATTTTATTCCTTAGTTTATTGGTGGTGAAAGTTATTAGACAATCTCCTGGCTATTTATTTGCTTTTGCTTTTTTGGAGTTTACTCTAAATACATTCTCTGTGTTACTGTTGATGTAGCCTAGAGTCACTTTGGAGAATAGACGACACGGCGGAAACTGTCGTACTTTAAGACGACACCCAATTTTGAACTTTATTGGGGGGGGGGAATATACCAGTAGTCTTATACATGGAAAAATAAGTATTTACACCTTCAGTCTGCATGGAAGGAGTCCAGATCTTACGACATTGTCAGTTCAAGAGGCAGCAGTACAGGCATCCTGCTGCCTCTCTCTCCAAGATGGACCTCTTCTTCCCCCCTCCTTCTTTCTCCCAGAAACCCCTTGCCCTCCCCCAGAACAGGTACCATGGCAACCTCCCAAATCTCCAATGTTGATTCACACCTAGGGGCAAGAGAGACGTTCCCTTGCATTGTTAATGACCCCTATTGTACTCTTGATAGCTGTAGGTCAGCCAGGTTAATTTGCATAAGCCAGCCCAGGAATTCCCTGTCTGGAACAGCTCTGCAGTTTATGTTTTAATCCATAACCCAATTAACCAAAATCCTAGCATTTATTCATTCCAAGGGTTTAACAATAGCATTAGCTTTGCTGCTGAATCATACTATTGACTTATGTTCAGCCTGTGGTCCACCAAAATCCCTAGATCCTTTTCACCTGTACTGCTAGTAAGCCAGGTGTCCCCCATCCTATATTTGTGCATCTGGTTCTTCTTGCCTAAGTGCAGAACCCTACTGAAATTCATTTTGTTAGCTTGGGTTCAATTTAGGGTTGTAAAAAGAGGACACATTTGCCGATTTCTGCTTTTAACTATGGGTCACTATTAGATTCAGGCAGGTAACTGTGTTGATCTGACGCAGTCGAAATAAATAAAAAAATGGCCCAGTAGCACCTTAGAGACCATACTTAGTTGGTCTCTAAGTATGTTCTGGTTATAAGCTTTTGTGTGCATGCACACTTCTTCAGAGCTTCACCAAAGCTTATACCCAGAACATACTTAGTTGGCCTCTAAGCTGCTACTTCTTTATGGATCGCTATGAAGACACTGCCCATGAAAAAGAGGGCATGTCCTGGGAAAAGAGGAGAAATGGCAACCCTAAATTCTGATTCTTCTGTGGCATTAGCTACCCCTCCCAGTTTGGTGGCATCTGCAAATCTGATGAGCATTCCCATTGCTTGACAATAGATCAAGCTTGCTCCCAGTACATTTCTAAAATACTGTGGGCTGATCTTCCTACCAGCTTTTCAGACCTAGAGGCTGTCAGCAGCCCAGCTGGTACAGAGGGGGTGACCTCACAGAGGACCAGGTAAGTAAAAGAGGGGAATGTACTCATGACCTCATAGAGCCCTTGTGGGAGGGGGTTAAGCTGCTCCTCCCAAATAGCTACCCAGTGAAAGGAAGCCACTGAGACTCTCCCATCAAATACTGGGAGTTGATGAAGTGGATAATTTAAGAAGAATTAGAATCAAAGGACCCTGTCAGGGTGAGTGAGGGGCCAAGCAAAGACCTCTCTGCTCCTTTCAATTCCCTCCTCCAAATGACCCCTGGGCTGGTTATGGATGTGGGAAAACACATTAGCTCCACCATGACAAAACCTCCTGGTTTTCTCCCTCCATGTTTCCCAATGAACTGTATTTCTTAAAAAACCCCAAACCAAACCCAGAAAGAGAAAATGCATTTTGACATGCAGTGTCCTAACCGACTTTCCCGAGAAGTCATTGAAGCAGTCTTGATTTTTCACAATAAAAAAATTCCTTCCAGTAGCACCTTAAAGACCAACTAAGTTAGTTCTTGGTATGAGCACACGAAAGCTCATACCAAGAACTAACTTAGTTGGTCTTTAAGCTGCTACTGGAAGGAATTTTTTTTATTTTGACTATTGCAGACCAACACGGCTACCTATCTGTAACTTGATTTTTCACAGTTAATATAATCTTTTATTTTAGACACCTATACAACATGAAGCACCATTTTCAAAATACTCACTTTTTCTAGTCTTTCTAGCAACATATTCACATATGGTTTTTGTCATCTGAGTGCCACACTTTTATTTTTCCAATTGATCAGTATTCATCTTTTTGCCGTGGTAAGGGCATGGAGAGTCCCTTCGTAAGGTTTCATTTCCTGGGTATATAATTCAAAAGGATATTTTACACTGTAAATGTCAGATTATTCCGTACAGTTCTGTTGATAGCTTCTGTTACCTTCTGCCAAAAATCTTTCAATATAGGACAATGAAAAACACATAGGTTTTGGGGAAGCATTTTACCCGAGTGCATCTCCAACAGTTAGATACCTTAGATAGCCCTTTACTAAACAAATGTAATGGGGTCCAGTATATTCAAAATTTTATTTTTTGTTGTATGAGCCTCAATGTAAGGTACAGAGATCCCCTGTTAAGGCACTTAAAAGAGTTTCCCACTGTGAGGTGAAAATTGAGGTCTCTAATTCTTTATCCCATCCCTCCCTCAGTACCTGTATATAAAATTGATTTATATATGTTGATGGCCGTTTTTTGCTGCATAAGAATGAATCAACTGCTTTCTTATCTCTGGGGTCTCTGAGGCTGTAAAAGTAGCTGTTCCGTAGATGGTGGTTAGCAATATCAGGAGATATTGCCATTGTAGGTAGTCTGTATTTGTCTCTTCAAAAGGAATATGTATAAGATACATCCTCTTCATTTATCAGCTGGTCTGACATTAATATACCCAAATTCATCCACCTCTTCCATACAACCATTTCTTTCCCGATTTTTAAAGATGGGTTTCCCCACAAAGTCATTTTGTCATGGGAGAAGAGGTCAAATGTATATTTTTTGGGCATGTGATGCCATATTGTTTGAACTGATGTTGTTGTTTCAATAGTACCTCGAATATTAACGTATTTAGACCCGAGTGCCACCCATCTTTCTTGCAGTGCTACGTAGGAATATTCTAAGGTACCCAATCTAGACAGTTACCATATTTTTCACCCTATAGGACGCACATTTTCCCCTCCAAAAATGAAGGGGAAATGTGTATGCGTCCTATGGGGCGAATGCAGGCTTTCGCTGAAGCCTGGACCCCTCTCGCTCTCCAGGCTTCAGGAAGCTCTGCGCAACCCTCAGGAGACCGGCTCCGATGGCTGCGCAGAGCTGCCTGCAGTCCCTGGCTCAGTGCAGTTCTGCGCGGGCATCGGGACCGGGGCGCGCAGTCCCGCCCGGCTCCCGGTGGCAGCGCAGAGCTGCCTGCAGTCCCGGGCTCAGCGCAGCTCTGCACGGGCATCAGGAGCGGGGCGCAAAGTCCTGCCAGGTTCCCGATGGCTGCACAGAGCTGCCTGCAGTCCCGGGCTCAGCGCACTTCTCCCCATCGCCAGCCCCACAAGCTTGGGGGACAGCGGGGAGGCAGTGTGCGCCTTCCCGCTGTTCCCCGACCTGGTTCTTCCAGCCCCGCACCTGGGGGGGGGATTTTTTTTTTTCTTTATTTCCCCCCCAAAAAACTAGGTGCGTCCTATGGGCCGGTGCGTCCTATGGGGCGCAAAATACGGTATGTTCAGTTGTGGGTCTCCAGAATTGTGTACCTGACAGTAAATATGTTTGGTGATACATTTCTTAATCTGGGATCCCGAATCCTCCTGTTTTATGAATTCTTGGAACTGAAGAGCCCCAAATGCATTTTCTAAACAAAGATTTAATATTGTGAAAGTATTTGCTCAGTATACGAATTGGAATTTATCTTAAGATATAAACTAGTCTAGGTATTATGTTCAGTTTAAGAGCATTGACCTTTCTCCACAGGGTCAGGTTCAATAACTGCCATCCCTTGATATCCATTGATAAGTCATGATACATTTCATTGATGTTTAAAAATACTAATTTAGATAAACCTTGTGGTATTAACAACGCACGTTCAGCTTGTGGTCCACCAAGACCCCTGGATCCTTTTTGCATGTACTGCTACTTAGCCATGTGTCCCCCATTTTCTATTTGTGCATCTGGTTCCTCCTGCCTAAGTGCAGAACCTTCCCTGTTGAAATTCATTTGGTTAGCTTGGGTCCAGCTATGGAGAGTGCTCAGCTATGGGGCTGTACTGTTGAGTCTGGGTCAAGACAAATAAGGACTCGCTTACTAAACTATAGTCGCTCTTGTGTCTGCTTCTTCCTTGGCCCTCATTCCCACACAGAACAACATGCATGTCAGCAGGGCACAGGGCGTCCTACTTCTGGCTGGCCTCTTAACTTACGTTGTGATGGGTGCCTTCGTCTTTGAGCTTCTGGAGAACGATCACCACAAAAAAGTAGAAGAGGAAACGTTTCACATGAAAGAGGAATTTTTTTTGAACTACACCGCTCTCACCCCAGAAGAGGTGGAGTTATTCATACAGGTAAGGTATTACTTTAGCAAGACTGAAAGGGATGACCGTGGCATGACACCAGAGGTTGAGAGGTCAGAAAGTATATATGGGGTGAATACAGTTTAGGAGGTGGGAATTGAGGTGGGGACAGAATCAGTGGCCAGCATAGAGCCTTCCTTCTGCATGTGGAATGTTATCCCCATGGAGGATTAGGCAAATTGATGGAGTGTATGTTTTGGGAGGAAGGAGAGAAACACTTAGTATTGAACTTGATATATAAACAATACAACTTCTGACAGTGTTGCCATCAGTTCTATTTTTCTTGGAAAAATGGGGCCTGGAGATCTTGGAACTCACCATGAACACCTCCTTCCTTCTCTGATAAATGCAATGCTGCCCACTTGAGAGCTGACGGAACTGAGTTCCAGAGAGTTCCGGCTAAAAAAAAGCCCTAGTTGCCATCCTGACAAGTCAAGACTCGTCTTTTAAGTATTGTGTAAGGAGTCTACTTTATCACTAAGCTTTGAGGGTGAAACCACTGCATCACTCTCAACAACTCAAACATAAATCACAGTTTTCATTGGGAAAGCTTGGTGCAAACCACAAGCCATGGCCTCGGTCCAGTATACCTGAAGGAGCATCTCCACCTCCAACGTTCTGCCCGGACACTGAGGTCCAGTGCCGAGGGCCTTCTGGCGGTTCCCTCACTGCGAGGAGCCAAGTTACAGGGAACCAGGCAGAGGGCCTTCTCAGTAGTGGCACCCGCCCTGTGGAATGCCCTCCCACCAGATGCCAAAGAGAAAAATAAGTACCAAACTTTTAGAAGACATCTGAAGGCAGCCCTGTTTAGGGAAGCTTTTAATGTTTAATAGGTTATTGTATTTTAGTGTTTTGTTGGAAGCCACCCAGAGTGGCTGGGGAAACCCAGCCAGATGGGCGGGGTATAAATAATAAATTATTATTATTATTATTATTATTATTATTATTATTATTATTATTATTTTGAAAAGTTGAGTGTGCATAAGCCCTATGCCTACCAGTTACTGGGGGTGACAAGTAAGTGAAGGGAGGGCTGTTGTGCTCAGGTCTTGTTTGTGGGCTTCCCATGAGCATTGGGCTGGCCACTGGGGGAAGAACGTGCTGGACTGATCTAGAAGAACATCAATGAATGCATCGTGATTTGGTTAGTGGTATCTGGTGATAATCAGAGGAGGGGCTATTCCTATTGTTGGAATATTCAAACTGAGTCTTGCATTCAATTGCAGAAACTGGTAAACGCTGTTCGGTCGGGAATAGATCCAGTAGGAACCCATCCTCATGAAAAACACAGCAGCTGGGATTTCACTCATTCTTTCTTCTTCGTGGGCACTATGCTATCCACAATTGGTAATTTGGTTCTTTCTTTCTTTAAATAATATTTATTAAATTTCCATTTTAACAATCCAATCAAACCATATTATATATTCCAAATTATACAAATTATCCAGTAATCGAACAGTTCCAATATTATGCCTAATTATAAATTTTGAGCTGACTTCCCATGCGTCGAGATCTGAGGGAATCCTAATCACCTCATAGTTCTGCTGCTTTTCATAATCATTACAATAATTCCCATAATTCATTCTGATGTTAATCATTATTTTCAACAGCCTCTGCGTTCATTCTGCAAGTGAGTTAAGTGAAGACAATATATTTCTGTGTGGGTTTTATGTCCCCCCCCCCTTCTTCTTCTTTATGCTCCCAATCTGTAATCCAAGCTTCCCCTCTGTAAATTCACATCCTCTCTTCTCAAGATGGTGTTTCTGCCAAATCAGCCCAGGAGACTTCCACTGTAGGCGGCTGCCATATTGACACGCAGTCCAAATAGAATCAAATCATGGCGTCTTCCCTATGTTGTTCCTTAAACAACTGCTATTCAAACATTAGGACGCGGGTGGCGCTGTGGGTTAAACCACAGAGCTTAGGACTTGCCGATCAGAAGGTTGGTGGTTCGAATCCCTGCGACGGGGTGAGCTCCCGTTGCTCGGTCCCTGCTCCTGCCAACCTAGCAGTTCGAAAGCACGTCAAAGCGCAAGTAGATAAATAGGTCCTGCTCTGGCGGGAAGGTAAACTGTGTTTCCGTGCGCTGCTCTGGTTTGCCAGAAGTGGCTTAGCCATGCTGGCCACATGACCCGGAAGCTGTACGCCGGCTCCCTCGGTCAGTAAAGCGAGATGAGCGCCACAACCCCAGAGTCGGTCACAACTGGACCTAATGGTCAGGGGTCCCTTTACCTTTACCTTTATTCAAACATTAGCTTTTCCCGGAGGGACTTTACCAAGTAAATCTGGAAATACAAGTATCGAAGAGTAAAATATTAGATGTTTACAGCTTCCAGATTAATGCTGCGTCACAAACCTCCCAGGCAAATATCCAGAACTCTTTGGCATCTCTCCAGTTGTTAATGAGAAGTCGCTTCTACTCCAATATAATAAATCAGGGAGTCTTTTGATCTTCTTCCAGGAAAACAAGAGTTGAAAACCTTGATTTTCCTCCCCCCCCAGTCATTTCCATACAGTTAGTAATTATTAGAGTTGTTAAAACCTTATATATAATGATTTTATTGCATTAGCCATGCGGCCATAGCATAATATACATAGAAATAACAACATAAAATGGGGGTGGGGAGATAAAAGTGTATGCCGTTCTGGGCGAATACTTTGAGAAAATGGGGATAACAAAGGTAACGGGAGATTTAAAACATTGAGTGACAGAGAATACAAAAAACAGGTTCGATTGTGCGGCGTATCGACTACATCTGTGGTATTGAGGAAGGAGTTGGTGCCGCTTTCCTCTTCATCACACTAAGCAGGAAATTAGCTGTCATCTCGGTAATCCAACGGTCAGAATCCTGCAGAAGAAGGGACACTATCCAAGGCTGGATTGGGAGATGAAGCTTGTTCACGAGAGGAGTTAGGAACCGAGATCTTTCATCTGTCCAGTTGGGACAGAAGAGCATTACATGTTCCATAGTCTCCAGAACCGTGTCATTGCAGGAGCATGTTCTATTTGCGCTGGGAACTCTGGAGTAACGACCCGACAGAACTGCTGTAGGAAAACAGTTGAGACGGGCACAGGTAAAGGCCCTTCGTTTAGCCTCCGAAGGAATTGTAAAGCAGTATAGAGGGATCCCTTCAGGGGGCGGAATAGCTAGGGCTAAGCCTGAACACGGCCCTCTTGCATGGGAAGCTGTGTTAGAGAAGTCAAGTTGCTGCAGCTTCTTTTTGATTAGAGGTAGGGCTGCCGGGCTTATACACTCTAAATTAAAAACAGTTTTGCGGTTCAAATTGAGAAGAGAGCGGAATTTGAGATTAATTGTAGTTTTCCAAGGAGAATTATGAATATCTCTTAGGATCAGATTGGAGAAACCACCTCTAATTCGAGCATCCGATGGTAGTAGGTGGGAGCTGTAGGAAATGGCTCGACTCCATGCTCGTTTTACAATTGAGGGCTGGGAGAACTCAAGACGTAAGGCTGCACCTGAGACACATCTTGGGACGCCGGAAAGAGATCTCAGAAACATGTGAAGTGGGCGATCCAAGTTACCTGATATTGCTGTAGTCCATACTTCGCAGCCATATAATAGTTTAGGGACAACTTTGGCATTAAACATTTGAATTGCTGCTGGAAGGTGTTTGCCGCCCTTCTGGTGATAAAATCGGACAATGGCATTAGAGGTTGTAGTTGCAGCAAGAGAGGCAGATTGTAGATGGGTGGTCCAGGAGAGATTATAAGTAAATATTAAGCCTAGATATTTAAAGGCTTTGACCTTTTCTAAGTAGCCACCTGTGATCTTAAGCGGCTCCAGCTTGAGTTTGCGGGATCGAGTGAAGTGGAGAACTTTCGATTTTTTATAATTAATACTAAGAGCTTCCGCCTTACAATAGGCGATAAATGCATTAACTGCATTTGCTAGGTCCGCAGCTGTTCTGGATAAGATGACGGCATCATCCGCATAGAAAAGGGAAGCAACGGGGTGGCCTGCTAAGTGAGGAGGGTACTTAGTTGCTAGCTTCAAAGGGG
Source organism: Podarcis liolepis (assembly GCF_965112155.1). Lineage (NCBI taxonomy): Eukaryota > Metazoa > Chordata > Lepidosauria > Squamata > Lacertidae > Podarcis > Podarcis liolepis. Next base: position 8,204,953 of record NC_139554.1, on the reverse strand, counting down.
AAAGGGCGTCATGAAGATAAAGATTAAACAGTAAAGGGGCCAAGAGACAACCTTGTCGGACGCCCCTGGCCGTTGGGAATGGGGTGGTAAGGTAGCCGTTGGGACCAATTCGAACGTGAGCTGTGGTGTTTGAATAAAGGGAAATAATTAGGGAAAGGAGGTGTGGATCAATTCCCAAATGGGCAAGTTTGGACCATAATCTCTGTCTAGGAATGGAATCAAAGGCGGCCTCCAGGTCCATGAAAGCGGCAAACAGGTGGCCTTGCCTTGGTGCAGTGTATTTACTGGCAAGGTGATAAAGAGTTAGACAGTGGTCCATGGTTGATGCTGACTTCTGGAAGCCAATCTGTTCTGGCGGTAGAATGTTTCTCTCATGGACCCATGAAAGAAGTTCTTCCAGTAAGACAGCGGCAAATATTTTCCCCGGAATAGATAGTAAGCTGATGGGGCGATAGTTCCTAGGGATGTTTGGCTGGCCGCCTTTGAAAATCGGGACTATTGTAGCTTCTCTCCAGGAGTCGGGGATGTCTAAGGCGGAGGAGATAGCGGTGAATACAGAAGTCAGCTGTTCACTCCACCAGAGAGGATCAGTCAGGAAAAGGTCCAACGGGACCATGTCTGGGCCGGGGGCCTTATTCCTACGCATGGACATTATGATGTTGAAGATGCGGGTTGAGGTAAAATTTACTGAGGAGGTGGAGCTAGGAGAACGGGAACAGAGGTCCGACGGGGATTGAAGGTGATCTGTAAGATTATTTGGAGAAGCGAAACTGGCCGAATAATAAGCGATCCATTCGTCAGCGGAAATCAGGATAGCTGAATTGGGTGGTGCCGAAGGCCTAACTAAGCGCCAAAAGGAGCGGGAGTCATGCCTCTCTACAGCTGAACGAAGAGTGGACCAAACCTCAAGGATGTGTTGCTGTTTCTTGCAATGAATCATGTTTCTGTATGTCCTTTTAGTAACTAGAAGCTCTGCACGGGTTTGGGGGTCGTTGGAAAATTTGATGATTCTGACCATTTTCCTAATTCGCCTTCTTAGGACTTTACATTCCTTGTCAAACCAAGGCGATTCAGAGAAGAGGCGTTGGTGGGTAGGCGAGGTGGTGGTTATGTAAGTTGTTGAAAAAGCATCAATTAATTTCCGGTATTGGTCAGCGGGCGGAATTGAGTCAGAAAGAACTGTAGGCATATCAAGTGATTTTTGTATGTCCAGGGCAAGAGAGGAGCTGAGGCTTGTCCATTTCTTTGTTTTATATACAGGGTAGCTTTGTACGGTGGAACTATAGTTCGAGGGGACTGAGAATGGCTCTATTAGGCTTAACATTAAAGTCAATGGAAGGTGGTCACCACCAAAATATTCAGCCACTTCCATTTTTGTAGAAATTGAGAATAGCTCCGGCGTCAATAGAATGTAGTCGACAACACTGGTCCCCCGGGAAGAGATGCACGTTAACTGCTGCGAGGACAAGGGAGTAACGTTGCCATTTGCGATGCAAAGATCGTTTTCGATGGCCAATTGGGCCATCAGCCTCCCCGACGCATTTGTTATGGGATCAAGAGAGCATCTATTTCCCCAGGGGTGCTGCAGGGGATTGTCCAGAAGTGCTGCAGAAGATAATATGGCATCGTCGTTGGGACCTATTCTTGCATTAAAGTCACCTAAGAGGATTTGAGGAAGTCCTGGGTTAGTTGTTTGAAGGTCATGAAGCCAAGACGAAAGTTCAGACCACCTTTCATTACAGTCGGAATCATTAATTGCTGGAGGCAGATATACTGTAGTTATCAACCATGGGCTTTTGGTCTTTGGAAGTTGGATCTTTATAGTGAGAAAGTAAGGGGAAGATTTAAGTTCCTCGCAGATAGTGAGGGATAGGCTGGTTGAGATAAGACAGGCGAGGCCAACTTGAGGGCGACCCCTGTTAGCTAGTTTGCGAGCACAGGAGCTAAAGGAACAATAATATGGGAGAGTGATACTTTGTTGGGGCCAGGTCTCTTGGAGGCACACAATGTCAAAAGAAGAGATAAAGTTTATTGCCTCAGGATCCATTTGCTTTGTCGCCCAGCCGTTAACATTCCAGGAGACAATTTTAAGGCTCTGGGGTGGGTTGGATGCGCCTTTCAGGGAAAGAACTACTTTTGCTTGGTTTGTAGGTAAGGATTGAGCCTGTTTGTTTCTAATGGTGTCGAATTTCCGCGGAGATAGGGAGCCGGCTGGCGTTTGCCTCTGGTCTGATCTTTGTCAATTATTTCCCAAGGAACTTTTAGGGATTACTCTTTTATGAGCCGGCCCATTGTTTTCCGGGCATGGCAAACTGGCCAAATGTTCTATAGCTTCGGCTGGTAAGTGTTGAATACTGACATTAGTGGTCACCGGGCCTTTGAAGTATGTTATCTCTTTCTGTAGGTGTTTTTCCGGGACTTGATTGTGGCCTAACTCTGCCTCATCTAGGTACCTCAGTTTGTCCCAAGAGCCTGGTGAGTTCACCTTGGGGATGGTTCTCCCTATTGGAGGTGATGTAGTGTACTCTTCGGTGTACTGGGCCTCCTTGATTGGGAGTAGATTAATTTCAGCCATTGTCTGAAGGTAACGTGGCCGACAGGCCGCCGGGTTTTGTTCTTGTATAGAGTTCAAATTAAAGAGAGTCTGGTCCTTTTTGTGGGCGGCCACATTGATTTCCTTATTTATATCTCTCCCAGCCAGCTTAATTCTTAGCAAGTCTAATCTTTCTAATATTTCAGTTTGTATTGAAGATGGAAATTGGCAAAATTGCCTGATTAAGGTATTTTCTTCCACAGAGAAGGGGTCCTCATCTTCGTTCGCTTGGAATTGCGGGTCTTGCAGGTGAACGTCTTTCCTTTTTAGGTTTAGAGGCACTTGTTTCTGGGGACCAGGCTGGGTTTTGGGAGGTTGTTTCTCCTTACTAAGGTTTGCGTGCTTAGCTTCCAGAAGGGGATTCAGTGGTGCCTTATTTTCAAAAAATCTGAGAATTTGTATCTGGGCCTTTAAGAATATATATCTTGATCTGTAAATAAACTTGGCCAGGTTCAGGTCTCTAAATGTGATCATTATTATATCAACAAATGCAAAATTTTTAATCTCACTTGCTTTCATAAAAAAAATCCGCTAGCTGTTCCTTCCAGAGGGGATTTGCCAAATGTTATCACGCAGGCAAATATCGAAGTAAAGTAAATAAAGGCTCACCCCCACTTTCTGTCCCGTCAGACTGGCACCTCAGATGATAATCCCTTTTCCATTCAAGTCTTCTAAGTCTTCAGAGGCTGAATTAATTGTTTAAATCCAATTTTTCATCTTAAGAAATGGAGACTTGTTGCTCGTCGAGACAGCTTCAGAGAGTGACAGAATCGTGTGGGGGCTTTCCATCCAGCACCCCCAGCCCCTTATTCCTTCCGGATTTGGGGCCAGGTGTTGGGCGACCGCAGATGAGACTGCTCCCTCCGGCCCTGGAGGGGTTTAGGAGGCTGATTACTCCCATCTCAGCCTCTGATTACCCGTGTGAAATGGAGACGATGGAATTTTCAGCCATCTTCCGTAGCAACTAGCCGGAAGTGACAATTTGGTTCTGGCTGGCTTCTCCCCGAAAATAATATGCAGGGCATCCGACGGGTCTCGCTCAGATAAATTGTGTTAAGCTGCAGGCTTTGCTTTTGTTCTTTAATCATCCTTCAAATCTCATCTTTGCATAGGATTGCCACTTCTTTCCAGTAAGCTACAAAATACACAAAAAACCACACACCCTTTTTGTCTGGATGAATTCTTTCAATGCAGAAAACCATGCACTGAATGAGTGGGAGAACATACCCTGTTAGCACTGTCTAATCCAGAGCTTTCCAAACTTTTCAGGTTGGTGACACACTTTTTATACATTTTGTGACACAGTAATTCAGTTTTACTAGCAAACTCGTGGTTAAACTAATTCTTTTCCATCCTTCGCGCGACACATCTACAAACTGCAGCTGAAACACTAATGTGCTGTGACATACAGTTTGGAAAGCTCTGGTTAAGCTTTCTGGTGTGAAGCACAATTCTACTATTCTGCGATTCTATGAATTGCCAGATGCTTGGTGGTTTTCCCCTCTGAGTTCAATTCCACCTGTACACAAGATCCTTTCTCTCTCTATCTCTGCCATATGTTGATCAATATTTCCCCCCAAAGGTTCTATGAGTTTTAAAGAATTCTGGTCTTTCTCTGATACATTTTCATCCCCCATTCTGTGCATCTCATCTGTGAGCTCTTGCAATTGCTCATCCAATAATTGTGGAATGATACCAACAATCAATGTCTTTGCCATAATGAGTTCTGTTCATCTCTCCCTTAGCAGCCTCTGCTTTGAAAACTTGTGTCTGTCCCTTTAAGTAAACAGTGCATTCCATTCCAACGGTTTGAGGCTGAATCCAGACAAGACCGAAGTATTGTTTCTATGGGACAGGGGAAGCCACCCAGAGTGGCTGGGGCAACCCAGTCAGATGGGCGACACCTAAATAATAAATTAAAATTATATTATTACTATTCCCATGCTAGTGGATTCAATCTCACTTTTATAAGCAGCACCAGGATGGAGAGTTAAAAGTAATATAAGATTAAGATTTTGAGCTAACCAGATCATAGAATCATAGAATCATAGAATCATAGAGTTGGAAGAGACCACAAGGGCCATCGAGTCCAACCCCCTGCCAAGCAGGAAACACCATCAGAGCACTCCTGACATATGGTTGTCAAGCCTCTGCTTAAAGACCTCCGCTTAGCCGTTCCTCATAAGGCATCGTTTCCAGGCCTTTGACCATTTTCCCTTATCTGTTGACCATCATCCTTATCTGTTGGGAAACGTTATAGATCATCAATAATTTAAGATAAGCTTTTTGCTTTGTTTTTCAGCCTCTTAATTAATGACTCTTCTTCTTCTAGTATATAGATCAGTCAAGTCTTTATTGAGTCCAATCTCAAAAGAAGCTAAAATGGAGGTTTTGCTGAGCAGATGCTCTGAAGGCTTACTCTGAGGGCTATTATGGGTATCTGGGCACAATGGTGGTTCCTCTGTCTGATACGCTCCTTGCTTGCCCTATTTCATCACCAAAGACATATCATCAAATACATTTCTAAATTTATCCCAAAATAAATATTTTGGAATTCGTTTTTTAATCCAATAACTGTATCACAAATTTTGAGGAAGTGAAAAACCTGAAGGTTAAGGATGTTTCAATTCACAGGCCAGTCTGGGGCACACAGATCAGGTCAGGTCACACTGGAATTGAGAGAAATCAAGTTCCTAGAGCATTTACGAGTCTTTTGGGGCTTGGAAATTGTAACTAATTTTAGCCATTGCTATGTGCCGGCGAGGTTGCTCGAGAGCGAAGAGGCAAGACTCCCACTGGTCTTCTCCAGGCTTTATTATCGGTACAAAAACATTTACAGTGCAGAGCGTCTCAAGTCCATGTCTGCTCAGTCGCTAGCAGAATCTGGGAGTGGGCGGTCCTTAAACTTTCCCCAGCATAACAGTCTTTTGACCCCCATCCTTCTCCTCCCCTCTCTGCGCGTAAACCGACTGCGCAGAGAGGGCGTTGGCAAAGGAGGACTTGCCTCCCCCCCGCTTTGCTCAGGCTCGGTGTTGCGGCTCTCTCTAACATCTTCCGATCCCTGCATCCCCTCCCCACTGGAGGCGGGGCTTCCCTCCTTGCTGGAGGAAGAGCTGCTTTGCACGATCTTTGGAGGCTCCCTGTAACCCAACTGCCCTTCCACCTCTCGGCTCTGAGCACCCCATGATGGGGACAAATGGAGGAACTCCGCTCTCTCCTCACTGCAGATCAACCTACATTTGTTTTCATTGTCATGAAAATGCAGTGATCCCCAGATTTTCATGACAAATATATTATCAATCTTTTGGTGTGTTTTTTAAAGGGTTGCCATGATGAGTCTCCATTTCACCCAATGTTTCACAAGGTCTCCGAAGTCATACCTGCACACTTGGCCTCTTCCATTGCATCTCAGGTCAGTTCTTCCACAGTGGGCCTGTCCGGTCCAAGGAACAGGAGGGAGAGACTTGAAGCTCCCACATAATTATCCTAACACCAAGTGCATCGGCATAAAGGAGATCAGTGAGTGCAGTACATAAAATAAATACATTGGGCTGTATTCAAGGCTGCCATTTCGGTTGTGCACAGAACTCTGCTTGCACAATGAAACTTACCCCTCTTCTTCTCTCTGCACCCCTCTTAGCATCCTCAATGTCTGCTCCAGAGGGTATGGGGATCCTCTGGAGCAGATTTGGGGGTTGTACAGGAGAGAGGAAAGGAAGGAACAGTCAGTCTCAATGTACATGCTGCTCTCCACTGGAAACAACCCTTTGTAGGGACCCTGCTCTGTAACTTCTCTTGTTGTTGTTTAGTCGTGTCCGACTCTTCGTGACCCCATGGACCAGAGCATGCCAGGCACTCCTGTCTTCCACTGCCTCCCGCAGTTTAGTCAAATTCATGCTGGTAGCTTCGAGAACACTGTCCCACCATCTCGTCCTCTATCGTCCCCTTCTCCTTGTGCCCTCCATCTTTCCCAACATCAGGGTCTTTTCCAGGGAGTCTTCTCTTCTCATGAGGTGGCCAAAGTATTGGAGCCTCAGCTTCAGGATCTGTCCTTCCAGTGAGCACTCAGGGCTAATTTCCTTAAGAATGGATGCGTTTAATCTTCTTGCAGTCCATGGGACTCTCAAGAGTCTCCTCCAGCACCATAGGAGTGTGGTGGAGTCTCCTTCTTTGGAGGTCTTTAAGCAGAGGCTTGACAACCATATGTCAGGAGTGCTCTGATGGTGTTTCCTGCCTGGCAGGGGGTTGGGCTCAATGGCCCTTGTGGTCTATTCCAACTCTATGATTCTATGATTCATAATTCAAAAGCATCAATTCTTCGGCAATCAGCCTTCTTTATGGTCCAGCTCTCACTTCCATACTAACTTCTCTAGGTACGGTAATTGGCAGATCGACAGTTGTTGACGTCCTTTGCAACACATTTTTCATTTTTCAACAGGCTACGGAAACCTCTGTCCCCAAACGAAAGAAGGTCAGCTCTTTTGTGTTATTTTTGCTCTCTTTGGAATCCCCTTCAACCTTGTCTGCTTGAACTACATTGGCTCTTCAGTCTCAGGAATCTGCGAAAGCTGTGCAGAGAAACTGTCTGGGAAAGAAAACAAGGTAATTCAGCTACTTTATCTGGAGATGGTTTCTAATCTTACCAATCACAAGACTGGGGCCGACATAGACTGCTATAGACATAGACAGCACCCAGGTCCTGTTTGCAGGTTTCCTGTGGGCATCTAGTCAGCTTCGATGAGAACAGGATCCTCGACTAGACGGGCCCTTGCCTGATCCAGCAGGGCTCTTCTTCTATTATATTGCATATACATATGCATATCTGATTAGGAAGACAAGACTAAATTAGACATGTGCATTATGCCCTCTAATTAAGCGAGGAAGATTAACGCTTGCTCCGCCTTCAAATAGGAATAAGTGTAACTACCATAGAGCTCAACCACCAAAAATTGTGACATCAGCGGAAAACTGTGCTCCAGATGAAGTCTAACTAGGGTGGAATTATTATTATTATCTGTTAATGCAACCTAAAATCACAGTGCATGGCTGTAGGTTGAGAGAACTGAGCTCTGTTGCATGAGAACTGCCTTTTTTCTTTTCTTTTCTTTTCTTTTGCTTTATTTTTCAGAAATCAGCAAGATACGTTGTCGTGTTTGTGGGTGCGGGAATTCTAATGTTTCTTATTTTGCCATCGTTCTTCTTTCAATGGATGGAGGGCTGGAATTATAGTGAAGCTATCTATTTTACATTTATTACACTCAGCACCATTGGTTTTGGAGACTATCAAATAGGTAAGGCTTTCAAAATACTTTCATATTGTGGGCTCAACGGGTTCTACAAATAATACTAGGTCATTTGTGGCCTCAAGGTACTGGTGGCAACCATTCTGTTGTACTGAAAAATATGAAAGCTCAGATCAGGTTTCATCCAAAATGATGGCTTGCAATGATTATAATTTGGAACCCAAACCGTATTTTAAGTTTCTCAAGAACAGATGATCAAGGGTCTGGAAACCAAGCTTTATGATTAGTTGAAGGAGCTGGGTATGTTTAGCCTGGAGAAAAGGAGTCTGAGAGGCGATACGATTGCCATCATCAAATATCTCAAGGGCTGTCACATGGAAGAGGGAGTATGCTTGTTTTCTCCTGCTCTGGAGGGGAGGACTCAAACCAATCTCTTCAAGTTACAAGAAAAGGGATGCTGACTAAACATTTGGGGGGAAATTCTGACAGTAAGAGCTGTTCAGCAGTGGAACAAACTCCCATGAGATGTGGTGGACTCTCTTTCCTTGAAGGAGTTTAAGCAGAGGTTGGATGTCCATCTGTCCTGGATGCTTTCCTTAAGATTCCTGCGTTGCAGGGTGTTGGGCTAGTTGCAGCAAACATGAAAGAAATAAAATGCTTTCCTGGACGGTGATTTTGCACAATTCTCTTAGCTAGCAACTGCCACAACTGCTGCCTGTGATCAACAACTGGAGCAAACATAGAATCATAGAATCATAGAGTTGGAAGAGACCACAAGGGCTATCGAGTCCAACCCCCTGCCAAGCAGGAAACATCATCAGAGCACTCCTGACATATGGTTGTCAAGCCTCTGCTTAAAGCCCTAAATGGCCTCAGCCCTGTATACCTGAAGGAGCGTCTCCACCCCCATCGTTCAGCCTGGACTCTGAGGTCCAGCTCTGAGAGCCTTCTGGCGGTTCCCCCCCTGTGGGAAGTGAGATTACAGGGAACCAGGCAGAGGGCCTTCTCAGTGGTGGCACCCTCCCTGTTGAACACCCTCCCTTCAGATGTCAAGGAGATAAAGAATTACTCAACCTTTAGAAGACATCTGAAGGCAGTCCTGTATAGGGAAGTTCTTAATGTTGTATGTTTTATAATGTTTTGATATATGCTGGAAGCCTCCCAGAGTGGCTGGGGAAACCCAGTGAGATGGGTGGGGTAAAAATAATAAATTATTTTTATTGCACAGAATTTTGCTTAATGGTTGCCACCAATTTGATTTTAATTAATTTTTATAATGAAATGTTTTTAGAATGTTGGATTATTTGACTGTTGTTAGCCGCCCTGAGCCCGGCTTCAGCTGGGGAGGGTGGGATATAAATAAAATTTATTATTATTATTATTATTATTATTATTATTATTATTATTATTAAGCAGGAAGTTATAGGATGTGCACCGATTGGAAATGTGGTAGCACAACCAGGCTCAAACAGCATCATGAGCCCAAACCACCATGAATAGGCAATAATAAGGACATTGGCAGTTTCCTGTGTTCGTCTTCCCACAATTCAGTGGTAGAAATGTGTTTTTAAATGTATGGTTTGAAAATGACCTAATGAGATTTGGATAAACTGAGTTGGTGGGTCCTTTAAATCACCATCACCTCCTCACACATTATTGTTGCTTTTCTCTGTGTCTCCAGGGATGAAGCATGACAGAACCTATTTTCCGGGCTACCAGATGCTCGCAGCCGTTTGGATCGTCGTTGGTCTGGCCTGGTTAGCTGTGCTGTTTGAACTGGTATCTTCATTCCTGGCACCTGTGGATCCAAAACCAAGCTCACAAAAAGACAGCAGAGGGTAAAAATAACACCGCCCCAAAGGAGTCAGTCTGCTACATGTCCACTGGAGAAGAATTTATCATTTCATTCAGGTGGAGACTGACATAAAAATGACTTGCACTCAAGAATTTCAACTGAGCTTTTTATAATTTTATGCCATTGTGTAATTCTGCTGATTCCTTAAAAACTCACTACAGTGGTGCCTCGCAAGACGAAAACAGTGGTGCCTCGTCTTGCGAAGCAAGCCCATTGACGGATTAGCGGATTAGCGCTATTAGCTATTCTCCAGTGAAAATAGGGACATCCTAAGGATCATATCAAAAACAGGGATGGAAACTTGGAGAGTCTGCATTCCTTAACAAATGCACTCCATTTAGAATGCTTAGGAACTGTTGGGATACTGCCAGGGAGACAAAGTCCATCATGGCCCCCAAGCCGGCTGCCGGACGATCCATCGATCTCCCGTAGATACAGTATCAGCAATTAGCGACACGAACTTCCAGAAATAGCTTGCCACATTCCAGAGCTCATGCACACTCTATCAGCAGATAATGCACAGCAAAAGTCGCACTCAGGAGAGCATTATTTACAAGTTTTATTCAGCGTTGATCAGAACAAAAAAAACATGACTGCCTGCTTCAGTGTCTCCAGACACAGAGAGCGAAAACAAAAGACACAACAGAAACATCCTGTGAAACAGGAAATACGCAGACTCTGACTCACAAAGCCTGCTCCCTTTTAAGGTGGGACGGAAATATCCTAACATCCTCCCCCTTTCCGTGTAACCTGTAGTACCTGTGGTTCAGCCCAATTGGAACCTCTGTACATAAACCTTAAGTTGTTCTCTGTTAACAACCTTAGACAACAGATCAGCAGGAATTTCATTTCCTGCCATGTAGGACACCTGAATGAGTCCTTTCTGAATACACTCTCTTGCACGATGTAGCTTAATCTGCAAGTAATTGGTTCTTTGCTTGCAACTCTCCGAGTTTAGCAAAGCCAAACGGGATCTATTGTCTTGATACACTTGTATAGGACATTTCACAGAAACTCTGATGGCCTTAAACAATTGCATCAACCATTCACAATCCATGAGTGAAAATGACAAAGCATTGAGTTCTGCTTCACAGGAACTTAGGCTCACTGTCGTCTGCTTCTTGCACAGCCAGTCAAACAGACAGTTGTTGTACATGTAGCACACTCCAGAAGTGCTTGTACCATCCGTGGTGTCACTTCCAAAACTTGCATCTGCAAAGATTTTAAGACCTCCAGTCTTCTGACTGGTGAATCTCAGCCTGTAGTGCAAAGTCCCTTTCAAATAGCAGGCTATGCGCTTCAGAGCTTTCCAATCCTGAACAGTAGGATTATTCGCATGTCTGCTAAGCAGGTTAGTGCTTACAGCTATGTCAGGCCTTAAGCATCTAGCAATGAAATTCAACTTGCCTAGAATGCATCTGTACAGCGTAGTGTCAGAAAACGCTTCAGCAGTACTGTCTACCTGGTAACCTGTCACCATCGGTGTGTCTGCTGGGTTTGCATCAACCAAATTCAACCTGGTTAATACATCAGCAATTTTCTGTGTTTGGTGTACCAGAAAATTACCTGCTTGGTCCCTCTCCACCTGCAGAGAAAGATAGTTGGATACCTCACCAAGATCCTTCATATCAAAGCGCTCCTTCAGCTGAGCTAGGGTGCTTTGGTACAAAGCCTGATTCTTCCAAAACATCAGAAGATCATCAACAAAACACAAACAATACAGTTTCTTTTGCCCCTCCTCCTTGACAAACACACATGGATCAGCTTTGCCCTGGTGAAAACCTAGAGAAAGCAATGTCTCAGTGAGTTTTGTGTTCCAACACCTGACACTCTGCTTGAGACCATATAAGGATTTCTGGAGTTTACAGACCATTCCCTTCTGTATCTGCATTCCATCAGGTGGAAGCATAAACAGCTCCTCCCCCAAAATCCCGTACAAAAAAGCTGTATTAATGTCATGATGGGAAACATGCAGTTTCTCCTCTGCAGCTATCTTGAGCATCAGCCAAATGCTCTCATACTTGACGGTGGGTGAGTAGGTCTCGTGGTAATCCTGTCCTGGTACCTGTGAAAAACCTCTGGCAACCAATCTGGCTTTGTGTCTGACAACCTTGCCATTCTGGTCTGTCTTGGCCTTGAAGACTCATTTGCTGCCAACCAGTCTCATTCCTGGGACTACCGGTACCAGCTCCCAAGTTTGGTTCCTGTTCAAGGAATCAACTTCAGCCTTCATGGCATTAAGCCAAGGCTCAGCATCTTTAGAGGTTAACTCCTAAACCTCTTTGAAGCTTGAAGGTTCCCATACCTTCTCTGAGCTACTAAAAACAGCAGTTGCTGTCTTAGCAAACTCATCAGCAAATCTCTTTGGAGGTTTGCCCTTCGTCGCCCTTTCAGACCTGCGTACTAGACGCAAGTCTTCTGGACTCATCTCCTCCTTCTTAGGAGAAAAGTGACCAATGGTGAACAGTCGTTCTTCCAGTTCATTGTCAGACGCATCAGATGGTCTGACTGAGGCCTTTGCGCTCTTGTAGTCTGCTGTGTCATCACTGTCGCTGACACCAGCAGCAGCACCACCCACTGGGCTGGAATCCGAACTCTGTGTTACGGAAAAGGAGCAATGCGGCAGCGAGCTGCAGCTGGCTGGAAAGCAAAACATGATAGGAATGTTTGGGACTGTACCGTGAGAACAAAGGGGCAGTCTATTCACTGTGCTGAGCACCGGATGTTAGCTCAGAGTGTCATTTGACCTGTACAGGAAGTACAGGAGGTGGAGTTTGTCTCTCTGCTGTTGGTGTCTGAAGAGAGCAGACGCGTTTCTCTGTAATGTTGCAAAGACAGAAATAAAGGCATGTAAATACATTTCTGTCTATCTCTTTCCCCTCCCTGGGGGGAAGCAGGGAGCAGGGAAGAGTGGTGTGTTCTTCTCACGCTTGAGGATCGCCGATCGTGTCAGGAAAAAGCAGCAATGCGAAAGCCAGCTGCAGGTGTCTGGAATGCAAAACAGGATGTTGGTGTCTGGGACTGTACTATTGGAACAAAGGGGCAGTCTATTCACTGTACTGAGCACCGGATGTTAGCTCAGAGTGTCATCTGACCTGTACTGGAAGTACAGGGGTGGAGTTTCTCTCTTCTACTGTTGGAGACTGGAGAGTGCAGACACGTTTCTCTGTACTGCTGGAAAGACAGAAATAAAGCAATGTAAATAGATTTCTGTCTGTCTCTTTTCCCCTCCCTGAGGGAAGCAGGGAAGAGGGAGGAGTTGGTGTGTCCCTCTCACGCTGAGTGGGATCGCCGGAAAGACCTTGCCTGTATCCTGCCAGGAGACGCAGACGGGGAGGTCAGCCAGGATCTCAGCCGAATGCCTGGAGAAAGGCCAGTAACCTCTGACCAAGGCCGAGAATCCTACATCTGGTAGCACTGCTGGTGGTTATGATCCATCGTAAATCTGCATGAGAGGTTGATGGATTGTTCGTCATCCTCTGCACCAAGGGAGGAGATAACTCTGTGTGCAGCTGGAAGATGGAAGCCACACAAACGGCTGGGCATCGAGACGCAGTGAAAGCCAAGCAACGGAGCCCCAAGGTATGGAAAATTTATGGCTGTAAAGTGAACGCGTTAAGAGGCAGTCTTCGGTTCACAAAAAGTGTCTGCGTTTTAGAGAAACCAGCACTGAAGGAGAAACAGCCGACATACCTTGCATACCTTAGATAACGATGGTATGCACAGTTGCTAAGCAACGAGAAGTCAGTGAAATGAAGTTCAGTGGAAACTTACTGGCTAAAAAGGGGCTGGGAACACAGAGAGTGTTTTGACTATCTCCCTGCTCTGTGCAAGGACATTTTATGCAGCTTGCGGTTTATCTGCCAAGTGAAGAGAAGGCAGAAAACAACTGTTGGATTTTACAGGCAAGAGAGTGAAAGCTGCAGCTTGGAGTCAAAATGGATGCCAGGAAGGGGGGAGGCTTACCTTACCCACCTCCCCTGACTAATGACAATTACTCATCTTGGTCTATAAAGATGAAAGCCCTGCTGCAGAATCAGAGGCTTTTTGGGGTGATTGAGAACCCCATTCCACAAGCACCAACGCCAGGTTGGAATTCACAGAATGTGAAAGCCAGGACGGCTATAATTCTGTGTGTCTCAGATGAGCAACTTGTGCATATCCGGGATTTATTGAACGCACGAGAGATTTGGGAAACGCTACGTAGAACACATCAGAGGGATGCTGGTTCTTCAGCGTTGCTGTATTTTGAAAAGCTGACCAATCTGAGGCTTGCGCCTGATGGAGATGTCCAAGCGCATTTGACTGAGATGAAGTTCCTGCATCAGCAGATGGAGGAGTGCAATTTCCGTCTACAAGAGGAGGTCTTTTGCTTCATGATTATCAACAGCCTTAATCGGACTTACAAAACTGTTGCCAGTCAGCTTGGTTCCCTACCGGCCGCCGACCTGACCGCGGAGAGAGTGTGTGCGGTGGTCCTTAATGAACACGACCGCCTTGCTGCACTGGATGTGAAGGACAGGGGGAGAGTAGCAGAGGGTTCTGACTCCCCCACTGCTGAAGCTACTGAGGAGCGTGCTGTAGCTTTGAGCGCTGTCCGATGTTACAATTGTGGACAGACTGGGCATCTTCAGTGGAACTGTAAGAAGCCACATCAGCAGAAAGGAGCCAAGGGGAGCTCTGCGAAGCCTGAGGCGTCAGGCAAAAGTCGTACCAAGCCCCAGGTAAAACCTGCAAAGGCTTTGATGTCGAAAGGAACCACGCCAGAGGTGGAGAACACGTTTGTCATTGACACGGGTTGTACTAAACACATGACCCCACACAGAGGTCTGTTTTCGATGTTTAAGAAGCAAAACTTCACTGTGAAGCAGGCCAACGGTCAGGAGCTGAAAGCGACCGGGGTTGGAACTGTGTATCTTGAGAGTCTGAACTTGACTATTAACAATGTGTACCTGGTTCCTGAATTGAAGTTCAATCTGCTGAGTGTGTCGCAGATTGCAAAGAAAGGACTAAGGCTGTCCCATGATGATAAGAGCTGCAAGATCTTCAAAGATGGAGAGCTGTATCTTTCTGCCAGAGAGAAAGATGGACTGTATTTGTTGACTTTTGATCAAAGTGATTACATGAAATGTAATGCATTTGATACTAACGAAATATCTCTTGCAGGTGTGACCAAGAGCGCCTGGAAGGTGGCCAGGGTCGACAGAGCATTTCAGCGGGTGTATGCTGATGTGATTGGTCCTCTAGCACCATCTAGAGGCAATGCAAGATATTATCTTGTGTGTGTGGATTGTTTCTCTCATTATGTGTGGGTATATACATTAGAGAGACCTAAACAAGCCTTAGAAAGAATAAAAAAATTCCTTCCAGTAGCACCTTAAAGACCAACTAAGTTAGTTCTTGGTATGAGCTTTCGTGTGCATGCACACTTCTTCAGATACTTCTTGATATCTGAAGAAGTGTGCATGCACACGAAAGCTCATACCAAGAACTAACTTAGTTGGTCTTTAAGGTGCTACTGGAAGGATTTTTTTTATTTTGACTATGGTAGACCAACACGGCTACCTATCTGTAACTGAAGCCTTAGAAAGGTTTAAGGAGTTTTGTGACAAGGTTAAGAATGTGCATGATGCTAACATTGATTGTCTCTTCACAGACGAGAAGCCAATTTTTCTGTTACAGGATTTTCAGAAGTTCCTGGATGAAAAAGGGATAAACCACCAGGTTGCTGTTTCAGCGGAAGCATGGAACAGAGGTGTCTGTGTACGGGTGAACAAATAATTGCAAAAGGGGATGAATGCGCAATTGCTTAGTTCACATTTGCCACATGAATATTGGGCGGAGTCGTTAATGTCTTATGTTCACACGTGGTTAAGAAAGGTCTCAAAAGAGTTGGGAAGTTCTCCTTTTGAGAAGCTGTTCCATAGAAAACCTTCTGTTGCCTATTTTAAGGTTTTTGGGTCTCAAGTGAGAACAGAAGCTCCAGGTGGAGTAAAGAATGCCAGAGGCATTTTTGTGGGATATGAAAAGGGTCTCTACAGAGTAATTTTGTCTGAATCTGGTCAGGTGATTCTCACAAAGTTTCTAGAGAGTGAGAGAGAGTAATTGTTCACACATTTCCCACTGAGGGCAATTCAGATGATGATGATTTTACTGATTACAGTGGTGGTGATGACAGTGATAGCTCACAGAGCTCAGTTGACACAGTCATTGAGAGGAAGTCTTACACAATGGATAGACCTTAACAGATGAAGGAAGAACCACTGTTTACAATTGGATCTGGTTCTCCTAAGAGTCAAGAGGCTGAACCAGTGAGCAGAGAGGATCAGCACCTCATACGCAGGTCTGAGAGAAGTACAAAGGGTGTACCACCCAAGAGGTATTCCAAAGAGTTTGCTAACTTAGCTGTTGCATGTGTTGCTAATGTTAACAACTCAAAACAGGTTGAAGCTGTGTCTAAGTCAGAGACAAAGACACAACAGAGAGTAGGAAGCCAAAGTAATGCAGATGCACTCATTCCTTGGAAGCCAGACAACCAGAGAGGTACACTGGGGAAACCAGTGGCGGGGAGTTCCAAGGGTGGAATTGAAACAACAGGGGACTGTTATATGTATAACAACTGTTTGTTTTCTTCTCTGGATTGTGTTTTGCTCGCAACGCCCATTGATGCTTTTGGGGGAGGATGTCAGGAAAAAGCAGCAATGCGAAAGCCAGCTGCAGGTGGCTGGAATGCAAAACAGGATGTTGATGTCTGGGACTGTACTATTGGAACAAAGGGGCAGTCTATTCACTGTACTGAGCACCGGATGTTAGCTCAGAGTGTCATCTGACCTGTACTGGAAGTACAGGGGTGGAGTTTCTCTCTTCTACTGTTGGAGACTGGAGAGTGCAGACACATTTCTCTGTACTGCTGGAAAGACAGAAATAAAGCAATGTAAATAGATTTCTGTCTGTCTCTTTTCCCCTCCCTGAGGGAAGCAGGGAAGAGGGAGAAGTTGGTGTGTCCCTCTCACGCTGAGTGGGATCGCCGGAAAGACCTTGCCTGTATCTTGACGGAAAACGCAGACAGGGAGGTCAACAAGGAGATCAAGCCTGGTGCCTGGAGAGTGGCGAGTTTCTATGATAAGGCTTGAAATCCAACACTCTGATCATCATCCTCAGCTTCCTCTTCTGCCTCAACATTATCTGCTTTCTTCACATCACCTTTATCCTCCTCTGGGTAACTCTGGAAAATTCCCACATTCCCCCCCCCCCACTTAGGATTGTACTCAACACTCTTTGTGAACTTAATGGACTTAGAGTCAGTCATCCATACCCTGTATGCACCTTTTTCATACCCCATGAACAAACCATGAGCCCCACGCTTCCCAAGCTTGTTGCTTTGTGGTGTGTGTACCCACATGTCAGAACCAAAGATTCTCATGTGCTTGACGTTAGGTTTCTTACCAAACATCTTCTCGTAGGGAGTACAACCAATAGGTGATGACAATCTGTGATTATAAGTGTAAACAAAGGTTGACAGAGCCTTCCCCCCAATACTTATCAAGGAGATTGGCATCATGCAACAATGTTTTCAGTCCTTGCAGCAATGTTTGTGTTGCTCGCTCCGCAAGTCCATTCATCCATGGCGATCTAGGCATTGACAAGTCATGCTGGATTCCGTTCTCAGTCAGAAAAGCTTCAAACTGCTGAGAAGTGAATTCCCCGCCTCGATCAGTAAAGAGACAGCTGATACGTTTACTGTGAACATTCTCCAACCAAGCACAGAATGCCTTGAACTTCGGAAACGCTTGCGATTTCTGCTCGAGCATAAACACATGAATGTACCTGGAAAAAGAATCAATTAGAACCATGACGTACCTTGCTCCACCCAAAGAGGGCGCAAGTGGACCAACCAGGTCTGTGTGGACTAGCTGGTAGGGTTTGGAAGCCTGCCTGCTAGACTCCTTGCCTTTTGGAGCAACCTTCACCTTGTTCTCTGCACAAGATACACATTTCATGTGAAACTTACAGGGTTTGATGTTCAAACTTAGGCATCTTGGCCAGCGCCTGCCAAGACATGTGACAAAATCTTCTGTGTGCATCATGAATACATCCTGCATGAAGAACTTCGTTAGTTTGTGCAACACAACAAGAATCAGCATTAGACACAGCAACAGCACCATTGTCATCATAAGTTATACAGAACAAACCATCTATAAACTTTGCATGCAAAATGTGCTCTTTGCCTTTCCTGATGACACAGACGCTCCTCTTGAAGGAAATCTCAAAGCCACGCCCAATAAGCTGTGGGACACTGAGCAAGTTGTCTGCAGCACCTGGAACAAAAAGCACACCTTTGATGGTTGTGTGCAGACTTGCCAGTCTCACAGTCCCTTCTCCTGCGATTCGCAACGTCTTTCCGTCAGCCAGGTGGATCTCACCTTCTTGAGGTTTGAAGGAGATAAAGAGATGCCGGTCTTTTGTCACATGCCGGGTGCATCCCGAATCAATAATAAACCTGGCTTTGGCCCTTGGAGCAGCTTTTGCAGCGAGCAAAACCTTGTTTTCCACCGGCGTGGGCTTTTGCTGCTTGCCCCCCTGCTCCTGGCCATCAAACTTGCCTTTAGCCTTTGGTGAAGCTGTGCCAGCAAACAAAGCCTTGTTTTTCCCTGGCGTGGGCTCTTCACCCCCCCTTCTGCCTCGGGCCATCTGCAGGCATCTGCCTCTGTTTACCTCTGGCCTTCCGGCCTCTGCAAAGGCAATGACCTTGGTTCTCACGAGAAACAGAGTTCTCAGCTGCCGACTCCTTGGCTCCCCCTGGAGGCTGGAATGCTGCCTGGGATGACATCACAGTCAGCTCCCCCTGCAGCTTGCAAACGGTGCCCTCGGCATCCCTGCATTCACTCTCATTCTGGAAAACAGCCAGGACCTCCGATGCAGTCAAACTCTGGGCTGGGATGACTGGCAGATGGGCTATCTTCAAAGCATTCCACATCTGACGTGGAGTCGTGTTGCCAGCTAGCATGGCAATTTCCTCCAGAGAGACGGACAAGACTATTACGTCCATGGCCTTCTGATTCTGGGCCAGACATCTATCTGTCAGAGGAACTGGAGGGGCTTCAGATACAGTATGCCACACTCCAAACTGACGCAGCAAACTTTCTTTCTTTTTTTATAAAATTTTTATTGATTTTACAAAGTTTTTATAAACAATACAAACAGATAAAAAGACAAAACAAACATGTATAATTTCTTCTCCTTTTTTTCATAAACCTCACTTCTCGGACTCCCCCAAACCTCCCCTTTCTACATCCCAATTTCCTTAATCGTTTCAGCAAATCCTAAACTTAATTTTGTCAAATTTGTCCCTTATTTGTTCTTTTCATTTACTTAATCTTTTGTCGCTGTAATCTCCTTTTCTTACTAAGAACCTCAACATTTTAACATTCATTAATTTTATAATATTTCTTAAGGTAAATTTTAAATTTCTTCCAATCTTCATCCGCCGTCTCTTTCCCCTGTTCACGAATTCTGTCAGTCATTTCGGCCAGTGTTATATAGTCTATCACCTTCATCTGCCATTCTTCCAGAGTGGGTAGATCTTGAGTCTTCCAATGCTTTGCGATAAGTATCCTTGCTGCTGTAGTAGCGTACATAAAAAAAATCTGTCTTTCTTCGACACCAATTGGTTAGCGATGCCCAAGAGGAAGGCCTCTGGTTTCTTAGGGAAAGTACATTTTAGTACCTTTTTCATTTCATTATATATCATTTCCCAGAAAGCCTTAATCTTCGGGCACGTCCACCAAAGGTGGTAGAAAGTACCTTCAGTTTCTTTACACTTCCAACACTTATTATCAGGCAAATGATAGATTTTTGCAAGCTTGACTGGGGTCATGTACCACCTATAGATCATTTTCATAATATTTTCCTTTAAGGCATTGCATGCCGTAAATTTTATACTGGTGTTCCACAACCATTCCCAGTCAGCAAACATAATGTTATGACCAATGTCCTGTGCCCACTTAATCATAGCTGATTTAACCGTTTCGTCTTGTGTATTCCACTTCAGCAACAAATTATACATTCTTGACAAATTCTTAACATTGGGTTCTAACAATTCTGTTTCTAATTTTGTCAAACTGACGCAGCAAACTTTCACACCATTTTGCCCAGGTCTCATAATTGTGCCGATTTAACTTTGGGCACTCTCTAGCTTCAGAAGCTTGGAAAAACTCCATTTCAGCTATTCACTTGAGCTGTGAGTCTTTTTCACTTCAGAGACTCCTTATCTCGGCAGCCATAAATCACGAAGCTTGCTTGGTGCAGCTCCCAGACCAATTAGGCCAGCCGGACATCAAAGAGACTCTGCCGCGGCAACGAAAAGCCTCACTTTCGCTTTCCCTCCACATACCTCTCAGCAGTCCGTCGCAATCTTACTCTCCTGTAAGTGCCGTGAATCTGGGCCCATAACCTGTTGTTGGGATACTGCCAGGGAGACAAAGTCCATCATGGCCCCCAAGCCGGCTGCCGGACGATCCATCGATCTCCCGTAGATACAGTATCAGCAATTAGCGACATGAGCTTCCAGAAATAGCTTGCCACATTCCAGAGCTCATGCACACTCTATCAGCAGATAATGCACAGCAAAAGTCGCACTCAGGAGAGCATTATTTACAAGTTTTATTCAGCGTTGATCAGAACAAAAAAAACATGACTGCCTGCTTCAGTGTCTCCAGACACAGAGAGCGAAAACAAAAGACACAACAGAAACATCCTGTGAAACAGGAAATACGCAGACTCTGACTCACAAAGCCTGCTCCCTTTTAAGGTGGAACGGAAATATCCTAATAGGAACATGGGCAGCTGCCTTACACAGAGTCAGACCATTGGGACATTTGGCACATACATACATCACAGAAGGGGTGTAACTCCTCTGGTCTCACACCGCCATAGTGCTACAATATTGTGATAGGAATTTTATGGTCTTAGATATACGGTAATGTTCATAAACGTACCAACCAAGCCCGTACATAGATCAGCACAGGAAGACCGACCTGGAACCATTTTGATTCCTAAAGTGAGCAAATGTTTTCTCTGCAAGGTCAAAGTGGGAAGCCTCCCATTGTCTCTTTCCTCACAAATCCTGTCTTAAGGGCACATTTAATATATGAATAGGGTGTGAGCCTGTGACTTGGCCCAGGAACTAAGTATTTATCATTACAAAAGAATGGCCAGGCTCCCCAGGAAATCCAATCAAGTAACCTGGCAGACAGGAGATAAACAACGACAGGAGAAAAACAACATTCAAATTTCGACCGCCTTTTCTTTGATGTAGGTATGAGGTATCTGAGGGGTGGTCTTAGGTTACACCCCTTCTGTGATGTATGTATGATGTTTCTGGGGGTGGTCTTGATCTACAGGGTGGCAATTTCAAAAGTCTTTATAAGGCCTTGCACACCATTTTTTGGGGTCCCTCCTCTCTCCTGCGGGTGAGGGGAGTACCCTGTTTCAACAGATCAATAATGATCAAGCTTACTTGTTGCTTTGCTTCTCAATATTCTCTGGTTGGCCTCTGTTATTCTCTCCTACCAATAGGGAACCTATGTAAGGACTCTATATGGGCTCTTGGATACCCCATAAGGGAAAAGGGCAAATTTTGTTTACAACACCTTCCATTGTTAATGGCCCCTATTGTACTCTTGATAGCCTATGTCAGCCAGGTTGATTTCAATAAGCAGGCCCAGGAATTCCCTGTCTGGAACAGCTCTGCAGTTTATGTTTTAATCCATATCCCAATTAATCAAAATCCTAGCATTTATTCATTCCGAGGGCTTAACAATAGCATTAGCTTTGCTGATGCATCACACAATTGACTCATGTTTCGCGTGTGGTCCACCAAAACTCCTAGTTCCTTTTCGCATGTACTGCTAGTAAACCAGGTGTCCCCCATATTTGTGTATCTTGTTCTTCCTTCCTAAGTTCAGAACCAAAAATTTGTCCCTATTGAAATTCATTTTGTTAGCTGGGGCTCAATGTAGGGTTGCAAAAAAGAGGACACATTTGCCAACTTATGCTTTTAACTATGGATCGCTATGATGACATTGCTCATGAAATAGAGGTCGTGTCCTGGAAAAAGAGGACAAATGGCACCCCCAATCCTGATTCTTTCTTCTGCAGCATTAGCTACCCCTCCCAGTTTCGTGCCATCTGCCAATCTGATGAGCATTCCCATTGCTGGACGTAAAAATAGATCAAGCTTGCTCCCTGTACATTTCTAAAATATTGTGGTCTGATCTTCCTACCAGCCTCTCAGGTTGGAGGCTTTCAGCAGCACAGCAGGTACAGAGGGGGTGACCTCACAGAGGACCAGGTAAGCCAGTCCACAAAAGAGAGTAATATACACATGACCTCATAGAGTCCACGGTGTGTGTGTGTTAACTGCTCCTAACAAATAGCTACCCAGTGAAAGGGAAGCACTGAGACTCTCCCATCAGATATTGGAAGGTGAAGTGGATCATTTAAGAAGAATTGGACTCGAATGACTCTGTCAGGGTGAGTGAGGAGCCAAGCAAAGACCTCTCCCCTCCTTTCAATTCCCTCCTCCAAATGACCCCTGGGCTGGATATGGATGTGGGAAAACACATTAGCTCCACCATGACAAAACCTCCTGGTTTTCTCCCTCCATGTTTCCCAATGAACTGTATTTCTTAAAAAACCCCAAACCAAACCCAGAAAGAGAAAATGCATTTTGACATGCAGTGTCCTAACACTCCAAACGACTTTCCCGAGAAGTCATTGAAGCAGTGTTGTTTTTTCACAGTCAGTATAATCTTTTATTTCAGACACCTATACAACACATTTTTCAAAATACTCCTTTTTTCTAGTTTTTCAAGCATCATATTCACATATGGTTTTGTCATCTGAGACCTTCCTTGAAATCATTTTCTAGAGACAATTTTTTTTAACCATGTAGAAGGCAAAGTCATATTGTCCTTTTGTAAGGTTCCATGTGCTGGGTATACAATTCAAAAGGACATTTTGCACTGTAAATGTCAGATTATTCCGTACAGTTCTGTTGATAGTTTCTGTTACCATCTGCCTAAAATCTTTCAATATAGGACAATGAAAAACACATAGGTTTTGGGAAAACATTGTACTGATTGCACCTCCAACAGTTAGATACCTTGGATAGCCCTTTTTTAAACAAACGTAAAAGGGTCCAGTATATTCAAAATATTATTTTTTGTTGTATGAACCTCAATTTAAGGTCCAGAGATCCCCTGTTAAAGCAATTAAAAGAGTTTCCCACTGTGAGCTCGAAACTGAGGTTCCTAATTCTTTATTCCATCCCTCCCTCAATACCTGTATATCAAATGGTTTGCTAGTAACAGAGATTTATATTTGTTGATGGCCCTTTTTTGTTGCAATGAGAATTAATCAATCTGGAGATATTGCCATTGAGCATTTGTAGGTAATCTGTATCTGTCTCCTAAAACAGAATATATATAAAATACAGCCTCTTTGTTTATCATCTGGTCTAACATTAATATACCAAAATTCATCCACCTCTTCCTTACAACCATTTCTTGGTATGTGAGTTGGAATTCCTCTTAAGATATAAACTAGTCTAGCTATTATGTTCATTTTAAGAGCACTGACTTTCCCCCACAGAGTCAGGTTCAATGACTGCCATTTGTCGGTATCCACTGATACCTCATGATATATTTTGTTGATGTTTAATGAGGCTAATTTAGATAAATCTCATGGTATTAATATCACACTGTTGACTCATATTCAGCTTGTGGTCCACCAAGACCCCTGCATCCTGTTCACATGTACTGCTATTTAGCCATGTGTCCCCCATCTTCTATTTGTGCATCTGGTTCTTCCTGCCTAAGTACAGAACCTTCCCTGTTGATATTCATTTGGTTAGCTTGGGCCCAGCTATGGAGAGTGCCCAGCTATGGGGCTGTACGCTTGAGTCTGGGTCAAGAAAAATATGGACTTGCTGACTAAACTATAGTTGTTCTTGTGTCTGCTTCTTCTGTGGCACTCATTCTCACACAGAACAACATGCGTGTGAATAGGGTTCAGGGCACCCTACTGCTGGCTGGCTTCATGACGTACGTGGTGATGGGTTCCTTCGTCTTCGAGATTCTGGAGAATGATCACCACAAATTTGTAAAAGAGGAAATTTTTCGCCTGAAAGAGGAATTTTTTTCGAACTACCCCAATCTCAGCCCAGAAGAGGTGGATTATTTCATACAGGTAAGGCATTGCTTCAGCAAGACTGAAAGGGATGACCGTGGCATGACTCCAGAGGTTAGGAGGTCAGAAAATATATAAGGGGTGAATACAGTTTAGGAGGTGAGAACTGAGGTGGGGACAGAATCAGTGGCCAGCATAGAGCCATAAGGACTCACCCTTCCTTCTGCATGTGGAAATTTATCCCCATGGAGGATTAGGCAGATTGTTGGAGGATAAGACAAGGAATGACTACTAGACATTATGGCTGTGTTCTGCCAACACTGTTGGAGGCAGCATGGGCTTCTCCACACTGAGCTTTCCTCCACTCTTTCCAGGCATGGCCATGATTTAAAGCTCCGTGTCTGAGCACCATTTCGTTGCTCTGGGGCTTTCCTCGTGAAAACCAGCTTGTTAACGGCAATCCATTGTAAACCCAAATTGACGTTTACTCTGATTCAGCTATAAAGAGCAGGTTTTTGTTAGTATTTGTACTGTATTCGATGGGAAACATATTTTGCAAAGAATAATTTGTTGTTGTTTAGTCGTTTAATCGTGACCCCCTGGACCAGAGCACGCCAGGCACTCCTGTCTTCCACTGCATCCCGCAGTTTGGTCAGACTCATGTTTGTAGCTTCGAGAACACTGTCCAACCATCTCGTCCTCTGTCATCCCCTTCTCCTTGTGCCCTCCATCTTTCCCATCATCAGGGTCTTTTCCAGGGAGTCTTCTCTTCTCATGAGATGGCCAAAGTATTGGAGCCTCAGCTTCACGATTTGTCCTTCCAGTGAGCACTCAGGGCTGATTTCCTTAAGAATGGATATGTTTGATCTTCTTGCAGTCCATGGGACTCTCAAGAGTCTCCTCTAGCACCATAACTCAAAAGCATCAATTCTTCGGCGATCAGCCTTCTTTAAGAATAATTTAACATACGTCATATAGCAGCTGCAAAACAGGTGACTCTGTTCAAGGTCACAGGAAAGCTGAATCATTGTCTGTTTAACTGCCTTGAAAAGTGTGTTTGTGCCTTAGAACAGAGGGTGGGAGATGATGTCGTCTCACCGTTGTTTGGTTGACTGAGAATATGGAAGAGCCAATACTCCAAGTAGACTCTGTCCAGAAGAATTCATGAAGACAGCCAAGCCAAGGGGTAATAATATATGCATTGCTACAAAAGTGTGTTTTTGGAGCAAGAAGACCAAACCCTCTCTTGGACTCAAGGGAGAGAAACACTTAGTATTGAACTTGTGATATAAACAATACAGCTTGTTATACAGTTGTCATCAGGCTACTTTTCTAGGAAAAGAGGTATCGGAAGTTCCCGGAACTCACCATGAACACCTCCCTCCTTCTCCTATAATGGCAAAGGCGCCTACTTGAGAGGTGCCAGAACTGAGTTTCAGAGAGTTCCTGCTGAAAAAAAAGCCCTTGTTGCCATCCTGACAAGTCAAGACTCATCTTCAAGTCTTGTGTAAGGAGTTTACTTTATCACTAAGCTTTGAAGGTGAAACTGCTGCATCCCTCTCAACAACCCAAACACTCTCAACTAGGAAAGCTTGGTGCAAACCACAACAAGCACCCCTTGGAGTGTGGGCCTTTGCCTGGAAAGAGTGGAGGAAAAGTTGAGTGTGCATAAGCCCTATGCCTACCAGTTACTGGGGGTGACAAGTGAGGGGAGGGCTGTTGTGCTCAGGTCCTGTTTGTGGGCTTCCCATGAGCATTGGGCTGGCCCCTAGGGGAAGAACGTGCTGGACTGATCCACAAGAACGTCCCTTGTGAATGCATAGAGATTTGGTTAGCAGTATCTGGTGATAATCAGAGGAGGGGCTATTCTTATTGTTGGAATATTCAAACTGAGCCTTGCCTTTAATTGCAGAAACTGATAACAGCTATTCAGATGGGAATAGATCCAGTAGGAACCAAACCTCATGATAAACAAGGCAGCTGGAATTTCGCTAATTCTTTCTTCTTCGTGGGCACTATGTTATGCACAGTAGGTACTGTCATTTGGTTCTGGCTTCTTCACGAATATAGTATGCAGGGCATTCAACTGCTCTCAGATAAATTGTGTAAAGCTGCAGGCTTTGCTTTTGCTCCTTCATCATCCTTCACATCTCATTTTTGTCTTGCCCTTTCTGGCCAAATAAATAGTTCATTTATTGTATGCCCAACAAGACCATTCCCTCATTAGTTATTTATTCCCCACCCTTCTGGGGTCAACCTATTATTAAAACCACCCTGTGAAAAGTGGTTGGGCTAGGAAACGAGTTCAAATCCCACCTAGTGCAACTGACCCAATGCCAGTCTCCCAATGCAAATCCGTCTTTCTCAGCACAACCCTATGCATTCAGTGGAACTTGCTCCCCAATATATTTGCATAGGATTGCAACTTCTTTCCAGTAATCTACACAATACACAAGAAACCACACACCCTTTTTGTCTGGATGAATGCCTTCAATGCAGAAAACCATGCACTGAATGAGTGGGAGAACATACTCTGTTAGCACTGTTTAATCCAGAGCTTTCAAAACTTTTCATGTTGGTGACACACTTTTTATACATGCTTCAAATTGTGACACAGTAATTCACTTTTGCTAGTGAACTGGTGGTTAAACTAACCCCTCTCTAGCATTCACATGACACACTTGAACACTGCAGCCCACACACTAATGTGTCACGACACACAGTTTGGAAAGCTCTAGTGAAGCTTTCTGGTGTGAAGCACAAACAGTTGATTCAACTGTGCTAGGGATAAACTAATCTGTACTTTGAGTTCAGGCCATAAAGCTGCAGCTTCTGAGACCCAAGAAAAGGGCTTATCTGTTTCTCAGCTTTTGAACTTGAGGTATCCCAGGAGGCTTCATTTCTTGGCTCTGTCCACTTGTGAATTTGGATCAGTAGATATTATTAGTTTTCTAATTGGTTCTCTAATTATTACTGGTGCTTGGCAAAATCTTCATAGGATCTCAGCTGAAAACAACTCAGTCTGCTCCTTACAGATACATGGAGCCTGTTGCTTATTTATTGAAACTTTTCAACATACAATGCAATAAAAAACAAACCAATATAAAGAAAAAGTAAACAGGAAACAGAGAGAGAGAGAGAGAGAGAGAGAGAGAGAGAGAGAGAAATCATATTCTTAGAGCATTCTTGAAAGTCTTTAGGGACTTGGGAATTGCAACTGATTCTAGCCATGATGGTAACGAATGGAGGAACTCTGTTCTTTCCTCACTGCAGATGCCCTGGTGACTTACCTTTAGGGCTATTATGGGGTATCTGGGCACGATTGGGGTTCTTCTATCTAAGATACTCCTTCCTTGCCCTATTTCATCACCAAAGACATTTCATAATTTATCCCAAAAGAAATAAGTATTTTGTAATTCATTTTTTAATCCAATAACTGTATCACAAATTTTGAAAAATTGAAAAATCTGAAGGTAATTGGCAAATTGACAGGTGCTGATGTCCTTTTCAACTCTTTCTTAATCTTTCAACAGGCTATGGATACCTCTGTCCCCGAACGAAAGAAGGTCAGATCTTTTGTGTTATTTTTGCTCTCTTTGGAATCCCCTTCTACCTCATCTGCTTGAGCTATATTGGCTTTTTAGTCTCAGGGATCTTTGAATGGTGTACAGAGCAAGTGTATGGGAAAAAAAACAAGGTAATTCAGTTACTTTATCTAGAGATGGTTTCTAATCTAGCAGTCACAAGACTGAGGCCAACATAGACTGCTGCTGCACTCAGATCCTGTATGCAGGTTTCCTGTGGGCATCTGGTCAGCTTCGACGAGAACAAGATCCTCAACTCGATGGGCCCTTGCCTGTTCCAGCAGGGCTCTTCTCTTATCTATTATATTTCACAGCAGGAGGCCTCATTAGCTAAAGTGGTACCTCAGGTTAAGAATGGTTTTGGGTTAAGAACGGATCTCCGGAACGAATTAAGTTCGTAACCCAAGGTACCACTGTATAATTAGCTGCTTTTATATTAGGAGGAAGACAAGAATAAATTAGACATGTGCATGATGCGATCTAAATAATTGAGGAAGACAAATTTGAGCTCTGCCTTCAAACAGAAATGAGAGAAACTCATGGGTTCGTGGGTGTGAGGGTATATGCAACAACGTACAACTGAACAAAAATTGAATCGTCACCATTTTTTTCAAGGTTTAGAAAATCAAGTTTGCCATGTTAACACAGGATTACGACAGACCACGGCTTTTAGATACTTGCCTCTTTCTAAAACGAAGGTTTCTGTTTTGTTTACAGCTTGTGGTTTGTCTGGAGGAGGCACAAACAATGAGCCTGAGTTTGGACAACATGCTAAGCCAAACCATGCCTTCGTTTGTGGCCAAACCAGCCACCATCTCCTCTCCTGGAGCCTGTCTTGGAGAAATTTAAAAGGAGCTTCCTAGATTGGAAGTTACCCACACAGCAAACCAAGAGAAAAGAATGCAGGCTCCAAGTGAGAAGATGTGAGCCAAGCAATTGCATGTGAACAGAGAACTGGGTATTGTGCTCCAAATGAAGTCGAAATCCCTATGCATGGCTGAAGGTCGAGAGAACTGAGCTCTGTTGCATCAAAGCTGCTCTTTTCTTTTCTTTTTTTGCTTTATCTTTCAGAAATCAGCAAAATACATTTTCGTCTTCGTGGTTCTGGGACTTCTAATGTTTCTTATTTTGCCATCATTCTTCTTTCAATGGATGGAGGGCTGGGCTTATTATGAAGCTGTCTATTATACATTTATTACACTCAGCACCATTGGTTTTGGAGACTATCTAATAGGTAAGGCTTTCAAAATACTTTCATATTGTGAGCTTAACTGGTTTTAGAGATAAAGCTAGGTCATCTGTGGCCTCAAGGTATTAGTGGGAACCAATCTGTTCTACTGAAAAATATGAAAGCTCAGTTCAGTGACAAGTAGGGTGCCACTGGGTTCTGTTCTGGGCCTGTTGTTGTTCAACGTCTTTATAAATGCTTGGTTGAATGAATTGAGAGGATGCTTCTCAAATGTACAGCTGACACTGAACTCGGAGGGGTAGTGTCAGGGAACTGTCATCAGTGTCCGAGGGAGAGAGCAAGCTCCAAAGGGATCCCAGAGAGCGTCCCGGGAGTGGGAGAGGCAGCCCGTCTTCTGGGGAAGAGAATCAGCATAGCTCCAGTGGAGAAGGGGGGCAGATGGGGGAATCGGCGAGGCGGTCCCATGACTCCTTGCCGGGGACCAGCGGGGAGAGGAAGGGTCCTCCGCTGCCTACGCCCTCCTTGCACAGAAGGCTTCTGCGCAGGGAGAGTAGGAGGAGACTTGGCATCAAAGAGCTTCTTTGCTGGAAGAAGTTTAAGAAACGCCCACTGACGGATTCTGCCAGCGACTGAGACAGTCACGGGCGAGTGGCTGCCTGGACAGGAAAGGTTCACTCAGGCAACCCAGCCAGAGGTTGGGACAAGCTTACGCACGAGCAGCCCCTAGAATCATTACAGGTAGCTAATGCCACAGAAGACAGAATCAATTCAAAATGACCTTAACAGATTGGAGAACTGGGCACAAGCTAACAAATGCATTTCATCAGGGACAAATGTAAGGTTCTGCGCTCAGTCAAGGAGAACCAGCAGCACAAATACAGGATGGGGGACACCTGGTTTACTAGCAGTACATGTGAAAAGGATCCTAGGGGTCTTGGTGGACCACAAGCTTAAAATGAGTCAAGCGTGTGATGCAGTAGCAAAAAAAGGCTAACAGTATTCTAGGCTGCATCAACAGAAGTACAGTGTCCAGATCAAGAGAATAGTACTTCTCTATCCTGCCTTGGTCAAACCACACCTAGAATACTGTGTCCAGTTCTGGGCACCACAGTTTAAGAAAGCTGTTGACAAGTTGGAACATGTGCAGAGAAGGTCAGCCAAGATGATCAAGGGCCTTTCAGACAGAAAGAGCGGTTCGGCTGTGCAATAGACTCCCATGAGAGGTCGTGGACCCTTTCCCTGGGGGATTTTAAGCAGAGGTTGGATGGCCATCTGCCATGGATGCTTTAGCTGAGATTCCTGCATTGCAGGGGGTTGGGCTGGATGCATCAAACATGAAAGAAAGGAAAATGCTCAATATGTTTTACTGGACAGTGATTTTGCACCTTTTTCTTGGTTGAAACTGCAACTCCACCCCCATGGTTCAGCCCAGACACTGAGGTCCATCTGTGGTGGGTCCCTCACTGCAAGAAGTGAGGTTACAAGGAACCAGGAAGATGTCAAGAAGATAAAGAACGCCACAACCTTTAGAAGACATCTGAAGGCAGCCCTGTATAGGGAAGTTTGTAATGTTGTAGTTTTATAATGTTTTGATATATGCTCCGGGAGTGGCTGGGGAAACCCAGTCAGATGGGTGGGGTACAAATAAAATTATTATTATTGTTATTACTATTATTAAGCAGGAAGTTACAGGATGTGCACTGATTGGAAATTTGGTAGTGCAACCACACCAAAGCCTTTACAGGCTCAAACATCATCATGAGCCCAAACCGCCACGAATAGGCAATTATAAAGACATTGGCAGTTTCCTGTGTTCATCTTCCCACAATTCAGTGGTAGAAATGTCTTTTAAATGTATGGTGTGAATGTGAGCTAACAAAGTTTAGATAAACTGAATTGGTGAGTCCTTAAATCACCTCCCCACACATTATTGTTGCTTTTCTCTGTGTTTTCAGGGAGGAAGCATGACAGGACGTATATTCCGGGCTACCGGACGATCGCATCCTTTTGGATCGTCATGGGTCTGGCCTGGATAACTGTGTTGTTTGAACTGGTATCATCATTACTGGCACCTGTGGATCCAAAAGCAAGCTCACAAAAAGACAGTAGCGGGCAAAAATAACACTGCCCAAAAGGCGTCAGTTTGCTACATTTCCACTGGAGGAGAATTTATCTTTGCATTCTGGTGGAGACGGACATAAAAATCAGCTATACTCAAGAACCTCCCCTGAGCTCTTTATAGTTATATGGCATTGTGACATTCAACTGATTCCTTAAAAACTGGCTAGCTGGTCTATAAGTTAAAGCAATTCCTAATAAACTGTGAAATAGCTGGGTTTTCTGCATTGGATTATAATGCCTCTTCATTACAAAATATATATTGTGCTTTGATAATTATTTTAGCAACAAGGAGAGAAAGGGGGGGTCTTAACTGGATTCTCAAAACTGGAATGTGTGCAGAGGAGAAGAACCAAGATGAGCAAGGGTCTGGAAACCAAGCCTTATGAGGAGTGGTTGAAGGAGTTGGGCATTTTTATTCTGGAAAAGAGGGAACTGGGAGAGATATGAGAGCTGTCTTCAACTATCTCAAGGGCTGTCACATGGAAGAGGGAGCATGCTTGCTTTCGCCTGATCTGGAGGGAAGGACTCAAACCAATGAAAGGAGATGAAACACACCATAAGGAAGATAATCATATTTTTCTGGCTAAGGTCTCTATCACCAAAATAAATAATAATGGTGACAGGGGGCACCCTTGCCTTGTCCTTTTCATTATTTTACATTTTTCCGTAATCTTATTATTCACAATCAGCATAGTTTGTTGGTCTGAGTAAATTGTCTCCATACCTCTACCAAAAGCCTCCCTGAAGTTCATCATTTCTATCTTCTTCTTCATAAAAGCCAATTAAATATTATCAAAGGCCTTTTCTGCATCTATGAATGTTAAAGCTGCTTGTTTCTCATTCCTGACCTCTAGATAGTCTATGATATCAATGATATTTCTTATATTATCTTTCATCTGGTGGCCTGGCAAGAAATCTGCTTGATCTTGATGAATTAAGTCCACTAAAACCCTCTTCATTTGGTTAGCATGTTGGCAGATAATTTATAATTATTATTTAAAAAAGAAATTGGCCTATAATTTTTAACTAAAAGTGAGCCAGCATTTTTCTACAGAATCAATGTGATATAGGCCTCTTTTCAGAACTCTGGTGTTTCCCCAGTCACTGGTATCTCATTCATTAACTATTTAAGTGGCTGTACCAGTAGGTCCTGCAATTTTTTAATAGTACTTTGCTGACAGTCCATCTAGCCCTGGCGTTTTAACTATTTTAGCTTCTGTAATTGCCTCTTGTACCTCCTATCTCAATAATGGTGCATTTAGAAAATCTATTTTTTCTTTTGGATTTTTTTTGTTTTAAATATTCTTTAATTTTCTCTTTATTTTCAGAACTCGCTCGGTACAGTTCTGTATAATATCTTACAAATTGCCTTTGTGCATCTTTCGGATTACACTGGGCAACAATTTTTTACTTTTTGAATGTTGTCTAGATTTCTACAACTGATTTAGGGTATTTTTGCACTGCTGAATCAGGAAATGGCATCCGTTTCTCTCCATCAGGTCAGGTTTTCTGTAAACTGAATGGTGGGCATTGATAAAGGTAAGTACACGTAAATTGCATGTTGCTTCACCATTTTTCAAACTTCAGGGCTTGAACTTCTGTTTCTTGGAACTCCTGGAATGCTCAGCAGCATGGAGGTCTCTCTTCAGAGTCCAACAGTAGTTAGCCATCATGACTGTGTCCCAGCGACCCTGATACCTGGTCTCCATCTCTTTCATGTCCTGATGGAATCTCTCCCCCTGCTCGTCACTCATTGAACCCAGGTTCTCAGGAAACCGGTCCATATGTGAAAATAGGTAGTGCATCTTGACGCTCATGTTGCAGCCCAGGTTTCTGAAAGCAGTCAGCATGTTGTTGACAAGTTCTGCATAGTTTCTGGCCTTATTGTTGCCAAGAAAGTTCTTCACTACCAGAACAAATGCCTTCCACGCTTCCAGTTCCACTTCGTTCATTGAATTTCCGAACTCTGGATCTCTGATGAGCTGACGGATCTGAGGACCGTCAAAGATGCCAGCTTTCAACTTCTCCATGGTCAATCCTGGAAAAGCCTGGCACAAGTAAATGAAGCAGTCACCATCCTTGTCCAGAGCCTTGGTGAACTGCTTGATTAAGCCGAGCTTGATGTGCAGCGGTGGGAAGAGTATTCTGTCTCTGTCCACCAGAGGGTCATTGATGACGTTCCTTTCTTTGCAAGGCACCAATTCCTCCCGCACAGGCCAGTCCTTCTTCGTGTAATGCTGAACACGGTCCCTACTATCCCACATGCACAGAAAACATGGGTACTTGGTGAAGCCAGACTGTTGTCCCAACAAAAAGTTCACCATCTTCAGGTCAACACAAATAAACCACTTATGCTGATCATAACCAATTTTCTCCAGCACATACTTCACCGCTTCATAGTTCTCCTTCAGTGTACTCGAGTGAGCCAGGGGTATAGAGGCAAACTGGTTGCCGTTGTGTAGCAGAACACATTTCAGTGATCGCTTGCTGCTGTCAATGAACAGTCTCCAATCTTTGGGTTCGTACTGTGGCACTCCAAGCTTGAGCAGAAGCTGCGCAATATCTGCACAGTACACCAAGTCCTTCTCTTCCGAGAAAAAACGGAGGTACTCTTGATGCCTGTTGCTCAAGAAGCTGATGTGAGCACTGTCAGAGAGGAGGTTTTTTCCCTTCAATCTGGATGCCAACAGTTCGGCAGAGTCCTTTGACAAGCTGAGGTCGCGAACTAGATCATTCAACTCCTTTTGGGAAAATGGATGTGGAGCATCATCTTCAAGAACCACTTCTTCTTCATGTCCTTCAACACTGTAGGCATCTTCGTCACTAATGTCAGGAAGTTCTCCGAAGATAGGCACTGGAATTTCATCACAATGAGCTACAGGACGACGTGCTGATTGAAGATCAGGATACTTCGTGGGGTGGCTGCCCCATTAACTTAGTTTTGATCCCCCAACTTTATGCTTTGCTGGACCAATTTATGGGAGATTTCGAGGTTTTATGACTTCAAACTGATCCCTTTTCGACGTAATCACCCAGAACTATCGGACCTGAATACTTCTTGTCATTAAAATAATCATTTCCAATCAAAACAATTATTTGACAAGGCATTTTACCCCTACCAACTTCTTCTAAAATGCTCCACACAAGCGTACATGTGAACAAAAACGTAAAAAAAGACATGTGGCCATAGCTCAAAAACTTGACCTGATTGAGCAAAACCAATGTGATTTTTGGATTCAGTGCATCAGATTCATCCTAAATCAGCTGAAAAAACGCAGACAACAACTTTGTTGTTGACCAGTGTTATCTTTTACTTTCCCCACTACATTTAATTTATTAATTAAATTTATGCTGTTTTCTCCTTAACTGCCATGCCAGTAATTTACCTGGCTTATTAGCATATTAAAAAAAAATCTGTTTCATCCTTTTTATTTTCTATTCTATTCCTTGAATTATTATAACTGAATATTGTGTTTGTAACATATTTACTGTTTGTTTGTTTGTTTTATTTAATTTTGATGTTACAGAAAGAAAAAAAAGAAAATGAAAGAAAATGAAATACATAGATAGGCAAAAATAAATGAGTCTTTACACGAACAAAAGTCATTCCCACCCCTGTGACTACCCATCACCACGCCCCACCACTTCCCTCCATCACACCTCAACTACCACATATTTCGAGTTTGGTATAAAACATTGCAATCTTTTAAGTTTTATATTTTGATCTCTGGAAGGTGTTGCCATAATAAAGCCTGACAGAGGCTCATTGCAAAGCAGAACAGAACAAAGTGCTAAGACTAGTGTCTGTCATATTTCTGCACAGAACACTTTTCTGCAACTGGGAGTCTTCATGGTTAAATGCTACAACCTGCTGTTGAGCTCAGGTACTGCACATTCTCTGCCCCATCTCCCTGTTGTTTAGTCATGTCCGACTCTTCGTGACCCCATGGACCAGAGCATTCCAGGCACCTCTGTCTTCCACTGCCTCCCGCAGTTTGGTCAGACTCATGTTCGTAGCTTCGAGAACACTATCCAACCATCTCGTCCTCTGTCAACCCCTTCTTATTGTGCCCTCAATCTTTCCCAACATCAGGGTCTTTTCTAGGGAGTCTTCTCTTCTCATGAGGTGGCCAAAGTATTGGAGCCTCAGCTTCACGATCCGTTCTTCCAGTGAGCACTCAGGGCTGATTTCCTTCAGAATGGAGAGGTTTGATCTTCTTGCAGCCCATGGGACTCTCAAGAGTCTCCTCCAGCACCATAATTCAAAAGCATCAATTCTTCAGTGATCAGCCTTCTTTATGGTCCAGCTTTCACTTCCATACATCACTACTGGGAAAACCATAGCTTTTACTATACAGACCTTTGTTGGCAAGGTGATGTCTTTGTTTTTTAAGATGCTGTCTAGGTTTGTCATGGCTTTTCTCCCAAGAAGCAGGCGTCTTTTAATTTCATGGCTGCTGTCACCATCTGCAGTGATCATGGAGCCCAAGAAAGTAAAATCTCTCACTGCCTCCATTTCTTCCCCTTCTATTTGCCAGGAGGTGATGGGACCAGTTGCCATGATCTTCGTTTTTTTGATGTTGAGCTTCAGACCATATTTTGCACTCTCCTCTTTTTAAAGGAGCTTTTACTTCACCAAAGTAGCTAACTTTCTCCACAGTATTTGTCATACGATCCTGAACACAATTTCAGGTGTTCTTCAACTACAACTCCCACCATCGTTGACCTTTGACTGGTTATTTGATTATTAATGTGAACCTCCAAAATGAATTTTGTATAGTTACGTTTTTACTTCTAGCTTCAGTACTTTTTATCTTATTTTAATTTATTGCTATGGCTAGTGGTTGACGCAAATAAAGATTCTTCTGATCTGGGGCAGATGAGAGTCAGAGCCCAAGGAAGTTTGGAGGGCCACAGACACCCAATCTTCATTCTAGGTATTTAGTGGGAGTCACTTCTGAGTAAAACGGCGCAGCCTTAAGGCTGCCAAGCAATCCAATGCACATTTACTTTGGGCGAAAACAAAGAGTGCTTCCTTCTGAGTAAATATTAATAGGATTGTACTATGAAATTCTGTTTTTCAGATCTGCTTGCTGGGCTTCTGGAAGGTGTACACCAAAACTGTAGCTCTGCCAGAGGCAGACTACAGTTCCCAGGACCCCTTGAGGGAAGCAGTGTGCTTTAAATGTATGACATGGATGCAGCCTCACAACCAGGGACCCAGCAGCTGGAGTGGGGAACCCTGAGATCAATCAGACCACCACCACACCTTGTTTCATGCTGTTAAGGCGCTGCGAGGTTCCTTGTTGCCTTCCCTGGAAACAGAATGGGGAAGCAAGCCATCTTGGGGTGTCGATGATGTTCTTAAGAGTACAGCACAGCACTATTTTCATTAGTGGGAATGGACAGCTGAAAATAATATGCCAATATATTTCACATGTGGCAACCCTTGGGTTTCAGATTGTTACATGGGTAGACAAGTCTTAAAAGGCCAGGACACAAATTTTCACAGCCTTCTAGTGGCTAGGGTGGCTCATTTGCCAGGAGCAATGTATTTAGCATCAACTCTGGAGGTGTATATTCAATTCTGACCAAACGAAGCCTCCTGATGTATATTATGCTCTAGGAGCAAAGCTATAACCAAAGGGGCACATTTGTTGCCAGATGTGATTCCCCCCCCCAGCTCTCCTACTACACTCCATTTTTTGTGATTTCTTGCTGTTTCCGCAAGGGTTGAGGCACAGAGCCTGATGATCATAAGGTAGAGGCAATGGCAAAACTGAAGCAAAGCTGTGTCCTTCACACAGGGTTTTAGCAAACCCCTTTGGGTGGGCATTTCTCTGTTGAATCCCTCCTCTCAATCATGAGGAGGAAGGAAAGCAACGGCGACACATCCCAAAGAACAGAGCTCAGCTTCTTGCAGTTAGGGTCGCTTACATCCTGCTTTACTCAAGAGATGAGGAAGGGTCGCAGTTCAGTGGCAGGAAATATGCTTTAAATGCTAAATGTTCCAGACTAAAAAAACCTGGAGAACTTCTGCCAGCCAGTGTAGGTGATGCTCAGTTAGATGAGCCAATGATCTGACTTGATTTAGGTCAGCTGTTTTCTATGGTCTGTCAGCTGACGGGATTTAGGACAGACGTCCCAACTTCTAGGGGCAGAAGGGTCTTCAGCCCCCTCCATATTTGCTGGCAGACGGCTGGGTATCCTCTCTGTTGAGCATAGTTAAATGGCTGGCTCCTCCTGAATGTGAAGATGGCTCTCATATCTCCTCCTGTTCAGAATAAACACACCCAGCTCCTTCAACCGTTCCTCATCAGGCTTGGCTTCTAGATTCTTGATCTCTTGATACATTTATTACTTCCCATGATCTGGGCACTATGCTTCAAGAGTCGCTTTAGAGAACCGAAGACACGGAGGAAACTGTTGTACTTTAAGAAATAGAGTTTATGGAGCTATTTATATCTTCAGTCTGCATGGAAGGAGTCCAGATCTTACGGCATGGTCAGTTCAAGAGGCAGCAGTGCAGGCATCCTTCTGCCTCTCTCTCCAAGATGGATCTCTCCTTCCCCCTCCACCTTCTTTCTCCCAGAAACCCCTTGCCCTCTCCCAGAGCAGGCTCCCTGGCAACCTCCCAAATCCCCAGAGTTTGTTCACGCCTAGGGGCGTGGTTCGAAACCCTGTGACGGGGTGAGCTCCCATTGCTCGGTCCCAGCTCCTGCCAACCTAGCAGTTCGAAAGCACGTCAAAGTGCAAGTAGATAAATAGGTACCCCTCTGGCAGGAAGGTAAATGGCATTTCCGTGCACTGCTCTGGTTTCACCAGCAGCGGCTTAGTCATGCTGGCCGCATGACCTGGAAAAACTGTCTGCGGACAAATGTCACCTCCCTCGGCCAGTAAAGCGAGATGAGTGCCGCATCCCCAGAGTCATCCGCAACTGGACATAACTGCCAGGGTTCCTTTACCTTTAGGGGCAAAAGGGAAGTTCCCTTGCATTGTTAATGGCTCCTATTGTACTCTTGATAGCTGTAGGTCAGCGAGGTTTATTTCCATAAGCAGGCCCAGGAATTCTCTGTCTGGAACAGCTCTGCTGTTTGTATTTTAATCCATATCCCAATCAATCAAAATCCTAGCATTTATTCATTCTGAGGGTTAAACAATAGCATTAGCTTTGCTGCTGCATCACACTATTGACTCATGTTCAGTGTGTGGTCCACCAAAACCCCTAGATCCTTTTCACATGTACTGCCAATAAACTAGGTGCCCCCCATCCTATATTTGTGTATCTTGTTCTTTCTTCCTAAGTGCAGAACCTGACATTTGCCCCCGTTGAAATTCATTTTGTTAGCTGGGGCTCAATGTTGGGTTGCAAAAAAGAGGACACATTTGTTGACTTCTGCTTTTAACTATGGATCGCTATGATGACTCTGCCCATGAAAAAGAGGACGTGTCCTGGAAAAAGAGGACAAATGGCAACCCTAAATTCTGATTCTTTTTGCTGTGGCATTAGCTACCCTCCCAGTTTGGTGCCATCTGCAAATCTGATGAGCATTCCCATTGCTCATCAGAACTTGCTCCCTATACATTTCTAAAATACTGTGGGCTGATCTTCCCACCAGCCTCTCAGACCTAGAGAGGCTATCAGCAGCCCAGCAGGTACAGAGGGGGTGACCTCACAGAAGGTAAGTAAAAGAGGGTAATGTACTCATGACCTCATAGAGCCCATGGGGGAGGGGGTTAAGCTGCTCCTCCCAAATAGCTACCCAGTAAAAGGAAGCCACTGAGACTCTCCCATCAAATACTGGGAGTTGATGAAGTGGATAATTTAAGAATTGGACTCGAATGACTCTGTCAGGGTGAGTGAGGAGCCAAGCAAAGACCTCTCCCCTCTTTTCAATTCCCTCCTCCAAATGACCCCTGGGCTGGTTATGGATGTGGGAAAACACACTAGCTCCACCTTGGCAAAGCCTCCTGGTTTTCTCCCTCCATGTTTCCCAATGAACTGTATTTCTTAAAAAACACCCCAAACCAAACCCGGAAAGGGAAAATGTGTTGGACATGCAATGTTCCTAAAACTGCATGTCCAAAACATTCTTCAGATGTGTGACACACATTCTTCAGATGTCTATCTGGTGTATCTGAAGAAGTGTGCATGCACACAAAAGCTTATACCTAGAACAAGCTTAGTTGGTCTCTAAGGTGCTACTGGACTATTTTTTAATTTTAACCTATTATGGTATTTGTAAGAATGGATTCAAAATATCCTTGAATTTATCCATGGCGAGTTTGCATTTATATACAAGTTGTTCATATTATGCAAGTTTGTCTTCAATGCAAGGTAGAAGGAAGCCTCATTTTTTATTTTTACAATTCATCAGTATCCGTCTTTTTGCCATTGGTAAGGGCACGGAAACTCCACTCATATTTTCCTTTTGTAAGGTTCCATGTGCTGGGTATATAATTCAAAAGGATATTTTGCACTGTAAATGTAAGATTATTCCGTACAGTTCTGTTGATTATTCCGTACAGTTCTGTTGATAGTTTCTGTTACCATCTGCCTAAAATCTTTCTTTATAGGACAATGAAAAACACATAGGTTTTGGGGAAGCATTGTACTGATTGCACCTCCAACAGTTAGATACCTTAGATAGCCCTTTTTTAAACAAACGTAATGGGGTCCAGTATATTTGAAATATTATTTTTTGTTGTATGAACCTCAATTTAAGGTCCAGAGAACCCCTGTTAAAGCACTTAAAAAGAGTTTCCCACTGTGACCTCGAAACTGAGGTCCCTAATTCTTTATTCCATCCCTCCCTCAATACCTGTATATCAAATGGTTTGCTAGTAACAAAGAATTATATTTGTTGATGGCCCTTTTTTGTTGCAATGAGAATTAATCAATCTGGAGATATTGCCATTGAGCATTTGTAGGTAATCTGTATTTGTCTCCTAAAACAGAATATATATAAAATACAGCCTCTTTATTTATCAGCTGGTCTAACATTAATATACCCAAATAATAATAATAATAATAATAATAATAATAATAATAATAATAATAATAATAATAATTTATTATTTATACCCCGCCCATCTGGCTGAGTTTCCCCAGCCACTCTGGGCGGCTCCCAATCAATGTTAAAAACAGTACAGCGTTACATATTAAAAACTTCCCTGAACAGGGCTGCCTTAAGATGTCTTCTGAATGTCAGGTAATTATTTATCTCTTTGACATCTGATGGGAGGGCGTTCCACAGGGCGGGCGCCACTACCGAGAAGGCCCTCTGTCTGGTTCCCTGTAGCCTCACTTCTCGCAATGAGGGAACCGCCAGAAGGCCCTCGGCGCTGGACCTCAGTGTCCGGGCTGAACGATGGGGGTGGAGACGCTCCTTCAGGTATACAGGACCGAGGCTGTTTAGGGCTTTAAAGGTCAGCACCAACACTTTGAATCGTGCTTGGAAACGTACTGGGAGCCAATGCAGATCTCTCAGAACCGGTGTTATGTGGTCCCGGCGGCCACTCCCAGTCACCAGTCTAGCTGCCGGATTCTGGATTAATTGCAGTTTCCGGGTCACCTTCAAAGGTAGCCCCACGTAGAGCGCGTTGCAGTAGTCCAAGCGTGAGATAACTAGAGCATGCACCACTCTGGCGAGACAGTTCGCGGGCAGGTAGGGTCTTAGCCTGCGTACCAGGTGGAGCTGGTAGACAGCTGCCCTGGACACAGAGTTAACCTGCGCCTCCATGGACAGCTGTGAGTCCAAAATGACTCCCAGGCTGCGCACCTGGTCCTTCAGGGGCACAGTTACCCCATTCAAGACCAGGGAATCCCCCACACCAACCCGCTCCCTGTCCCCCCAAAACAGTACTTCTGTCTTGTCAGGATTCAACCTCAATCTGTTAGCCGCCATCCATCCTCCAACTGCCTCCAGGCACTCACACAGGACCTTCACCGCCTTCACTGGTTCTGCTTTAAAGGAGAGGTAGAGCTGGGTGTCATCTGCATACTGATGAACACCCAGTCCAAACCCCCTGATGATCTCTCCCAGTGGCTTCATATAGATATTAAAAAGCATGGGGGAGAGGACAGAACCCTGAGGCACCCCACAAGTGAGAGCCCAGGGGTCTGAACACTCATCCCCCACCACCACTTTCTGGACACGGCCCAG
The DNA here is from genome assembly GCF_965112155.1 of Podarcis liolepis. Lineage (NCBI taxonomy): Eukaryota > Metazoa > Chordata > Lepidosauria > Squamata > Lacertidae > Podarcis > Podarcis liolepis. The sequence goes on along the minus strand of NC_139554.1, from coordinate 8,164,012 downwards.
GAGGAAGGAGCGGAACCACTGTATGACAGTGCCCCCAGCTCCCAGCCCCTCTAGATGGTCCAGAAGGATGTTAGTCGATGGTGTCAAAGGCCGCTGAGAGATCCAGCAGAACTAGGAAACAGCTCTCACCTTTGTCCCTAGCCCGCCGGAGATCATCAACCAGCGCGACCAAGGCAGTTTCAGTCCCATGATGAGGCCTGAATCCCGATTGGAAGGGATCCAAATGGTCCGTTTCCTCCAGGCGTGCTTGGAGTTGCTCAGCAACCACCCGCTCAATCACCTTACCCAAGAATGGCAGATTTGAGACTGGGTGATAGTTGGCCAAATTGGCTGGGTCTAAAGATGTTTTTTTAAGAAGCGGTTTAATGACCGCCTCTTTCAGTGGGTCTGGGAAGGCTCCCTCACAGAGGGAAGCATTCACCACCCCGCAGAGCCCATCGCCCAGCCCTTCCCGGCTCGCTTTTATCAGCCAGGATGGGCAAGGATCAAGGAGACAGGTGGTCGGTTTCACTTGTCCAAGCAGCCTGTCCACATCCTCGGAGGTAACAGATTGGAATTGATCCCATGTAACAGGACCAGACAGAACTCTAGCACTCTCCTGCCCTGGCCCTGCTCCCACGGTGGAGTCTACCTCCTTCTGAATCTGAGCGATTTTATCTGCAAAAAACTTTGCAAAAGCATTGCAGGAGATCTTGGGGTCCCTACCAGGCCCCGGTGGTACAGGTGGTTCCGATAGATTGCGAACCACCTGAAAAAGTCTCCTACTGCTGTTTTCTGCAGATGCAATGGAGGCGGCGAAGAAGGCCCTCTTCGCTGTCGCCATTGCCACTTGGTAGGCTCGACGTTGAGCTCTAACCCGTGTCTGGTCTGATTCAGAATGAGTTTTCCACCACTGGCGCTCTAGGCGTCTCAACGATTGTTTCATCACCCTCAGCTCCGGGGAAAACCATGGGGCTGTCCGGGCTCCATGCAATCGGAGAGGGCGCTTCGGAGCCAGACAGTCAATAGCCCTGGTTAACTCCACATTCCAGCGTGCCACCAGGGAATCAGCTGAAAGGCCATCAACTTGGGATAAAGCATCCCCTACCACTCTCTGGAAGCCAATTGGATCCATTAAGTGGTGGGGGCGGACCATCCGAATCGGTCCCACCTCCCTGCAGAGGGGAAGGGTTGCGGAGAAGTCCAGTTGCACCAGGAAGTGATCTGACCATGGCACTTCTTTTGTTTCGCTTTTAGTTAGTGTCAGATCACCAACATCCATAGAGGTGAACACCAAGTCTAAGGCATGTCCACGGCTATGAGTTGGGCCAAACTTATTCAGGGACAGCCCCATGGAGGCCATGCTTTCCACGAAGTCCCGAGCGGCCCCTTGTAAGGTCATGTCGGCATGAATGTTAAAATCCCCTCTTCATCCACCTATTCCATACAACCATTTCTTGGTATATGAATTGGAATTCCTCTTAAGATATAAACTAGTCTAGCTATTATGTTCATTTTAAGAGCACTGACTTTTCCCCACAGAGTCAGGTTCAATGACTGCCATTTGTTGATATCCACTGATACCTCATGATATATTTTGTTGATGTTTAATGAGGCGAATTTAGATAAATCTCATGGTATTAATATCACACTGTTGACTCATGTTCAGCTTGTGGTCCACCAAGACCCCTGGATCCTTTTCACATGTACTGCTAGTAAGTCATCTTGTTCTTCCTGCCTAAGTGCAGAACCGTACATTTGTCCCTACTGAAATTCATTTGGTTAGCTTGGGCCCAGCTATGAAGAGTGCCCAGCTATGGGGCTGTATGCTTGAGTCTGGGTCAAGAAAAATATGGACTTGCTGACTAAACTATAGTCGTTCTTGTGTCTACTTCTTTCTTGGATCTCATTCCCACACAGAACAACATGTTTGTGAGCAGGGCACAGGGCGTCCTACTGCTGGCTGGCTACATGACATACATGGTGATGGGTGCCTTCGTCTTCGAGCTTCTGGAGAACGATCACCACAAAAGAGTAGAAGAAGCAATTTTTCACATGAAAGAGGAATTTTTTACGAACTACACCGCTCTCAGCCCAGAAGAGGTGGAGGTATTCATACAGGTAAGGCATTACTTTAGCAAGACTGAAAGAGATGACCGTGGCATGACACCAGAGGTTAAGAGGTCAGAAAGTATATATGGGGTGAATACAGTTTAGGAGGTGAGAATTGAGGTGGGGACAGAATCAGTGGCCAGCATAGAGCCATAAGGACTCACCCTTCCTTCTGCATGTGAAAATTTATCCCCATGGAGGATTAGGCAGATTGTTGGAGGATAAGACAAGGAATGACTACTAGACATTATGGCTGTGTTCTGCCAACACTGTTGGAGGCAGCATGGGCTTCTCCACACTGAGCTTTCCTCCACTCTTTCCAGGCATGGCCATGATTTAAAGCTCCGTGTCTGAGACTATTTCGTAGCTCTGGGGCTTTCCTTGTGAAAACCAGCTTGTTAAAGGCAATCCATTGTAAACCCAAATTGACGTTTTGCTCTGATTCAGTTATAAGGAGTAGGTTTTTGTTAGTATTTGTACCTTATGAAGCGGTTGGTCCCTTACCTTTCCCGCTCCAACCTGGCCACAGTGATCCATGCGACAGTCACCTGCATGCTTGACTACTGTAACTCTATGCGGGGATGTACTTGAAACTGTCCCAGAAACTCCAGTGGGTGCAGAATGCTGCAGCGAGGCTCCTCATGGGGTCCTTGCCATGGGAGTATATTCACTCAGTGCTCTACCAGCTGCACTGGCTCCTGTTGGAGTATAGGATCAGATTTAAGGTGCTTTTTTTTACCTTTAAAGCCCTATGCAGCCTTGGACCCTCGTACTTACCCACAGAGGACCCTAAGGTCCATGAATAATAATAGCTTAAAGGTCCCGGGTCCTAAGAAAGCCACACTATCCTCCACCAGGGCCAGGGCTTTTTCAGTGAGGGCTCCGACATGCTGGAATGCTCTGTCCCTTGAGACTAGGGCCCTGCAGGACTTAATCTCCTTCTGCAGGGCCTGTAAAACAGAGTTATTCCACTTGGCCTTCAATCTGAATTAGCCTGATCCTCTATTCTCTTTTCCCTTTATTCTTCTGTGAAGAAACCCTTTGTGGGACCCCCACATTTAAATTCTTCCTTGGTCTCCTTGCTGGCCCTAGTAGGACCAACTTGGCCAGTTAGCCCTGGTGATCAATCAATGTCTACTGACTGGGTTTTTTTTTCTTTTTCCAAAAATGACCCCTGGATTTTTGAATTTTATTGATGCTGCATTTTATGTTGCATTCTACGCTGTTTTATGCTCTTAATAAGTCACATTTTAATCAAGGTTTTATATTGTTTTTAGCTGCCCTGAGCCCAGTTTTTAAACCGGGATGGGCAGGGTACTACTACTACTACTATTACTACCACTAATAATAATAATAATAATAATAATAATAATAATATTTGTGGTTGTATTGTACTGTATTTTGCAAAGAATAATTTAGGGAAAGGAGAACATACGTCACGTAGTAGCTGCAAAAGAGGTGATTCCAATCAAGGTCACAGAAAAGCTGAATCATTGCCACAGAAAACCCAAATTTACCGTATTTTTCGCCCTATAAGACGCACCGTCCCATAAGGCGCACCTAGTTTTTTTGGGGGGGAAATAAAGGGGAAAAATATATTCCCCCCCCCCGGCACGAGGTGGGGCGGCCCAAGCTTCCCCCGACCCCAGCCCACAAACAGGCAGCTCTCTGCAAGCCGTGGGAGCCCAGCGCTGGCTCCCGCTGCTTGCGGAGAGGTCAGCGAAGCCTGGACGCGCTGATCTCAACGCGCGCAGGCTTCGGGATGCCGGCAACTCTCCCCAAGCAGCGGGAGCGCTCCCGCTGCTTGCGGAGAGGTCCGCGAAGCCTGGACGCGCTGATCTCAGCGCGCACAGGCTTCGGCATGCTGGCAACTCTCCTCAAGCAGCGGAGCAATACTTAGTATTGAACTTGATATATAAACAATACAGTTTGTTATACAGTTGTCATCAGGCTATTTTTTTGTAGGAAAAGAGGTATCGGAAGTTCCCGGAACTCACCATGAACACCTCCCTCCTTCTCCTATAATGGCAAAGGCGCCTACTTGAGAGGTGCCAGAACTGAGTTCCAGAGAGTTCCTGCTGAAAAAAAGCCCAAGTTGCCATCCTGACCAGTCAAGACTTGTTTTCAAGTCTTGTGTAAGGAGTCTACTTTATCACTAAGCTTTGAGGGTGAAACCACTGCATCACTCTCAACAACTCAAACATAGATCACAGTTTTCACTGGGAAAGCTTGGTGCAAACCACAACAAGCACCCCTTGGAGTGTGGGCTTTTGCCTGGAAAGAGTAGAGAAAACGTTAAGTATGCAAAAGCCCTATGCCTACCAGTTACTGGGGGTGACAAGTGAGGGGAGGGCTGTTGTGCTCAGGTCCTGTTTGTGGGCTTCCCATGAGCATTGGGCTAGCCACCGGGGGAAGAACGTGCTAAACTGATCCACAAGAACTTCCCTTCTGAATGCATAGCAATTTGGTTAGCAGTATCTGGTGATAATCAGAGGAGGGGCTATTCTTATTGTTGGAATATTCAAACTGAGTCTTGCCTTCAATTGCAGAGACTGGTAAGAGCTGTTCACATGGGAATAGATCCAGTAGGAACCAATCCTCATGAAAAACAGAGCAGCAGCTGGGATTTCGCTAATTCTTTCTTCTTCGTGGGCACTATGTTAGCCACAATAGGTACTGTCATTTGGTTCTGGCTTCTCCCCAAATATAATATGCAGGGCATTCAACTGCTCTCGCTTTTGCTCCTTCATCATCCTTCACATCTCATCTTCGCCTTGCCCTTTCTGGCCAAATAAATAGTTCATTTATTGTATGCCCAACAAGACCATTCCCTCATTAGTTATTTATTCCCCACCCTTCTGGGGTCAACCTAATGCAAATCCGTCTCCCTCAGCACAACCCTATGCATTCAGTGGGACTTGCTCCCCAATAAATTTGCATAGGATTGCAACTTCTTTCAAGTAAGCTACACAATGTACAAGAAACCACACACCCTTTTTGTCTGATTTGCTCGCTCCGCAAGTCCGCAAGCAATTGAAAGAAATCATATTCTTAGAGCATTCTTGAAAAAATTTAGGGACTTGGGAATTGCAACTGATTCTAGCCAACTGATGGTGACGAATGGAGGAACTCTTTTCTCTCCTCACTGCAGATGCCCTGAAGACTTACCTTCAGGGCTATTATGGGGTATCTGGGCACAATGGTGGTTCCTCTATCTAAGACGCTCCTTGCATGCCCAATTTCATCACCAAAGACATATCATCAAATACATTTCTAAATTTATCCCAAAAGAAATAAGTATATTGTAATTCATTTTTAATCCAGTAACTATCACAAATTTTGAAGAACTGAAAAATCTGAAGGTAATTGGCAAATCGATAGTTGCTGACGTCCTTTGCAACCCTTTCTTAATCTTTCAACAGGCTATGGAAACCTCTGTCCCCAAACAAAAGAAGGTCAGATCTTTTGTGTCATTTTTGCTCTCTTTGGAATCCCCTTCTGCCTCCTCTGCTTGAACTATATTGGCTTTTTAGTCTCAGGAGTCTTCGAAAGCTGTGCAGAGAAAGTGCATGGGAAAGAAAACAAGGTAATTCAGTTACTTTATCTAGAGATGGTTTCTAATCTAGCAGTCACAAGACTGAGGCCAACGTAGACTGCTGCTGCACTCGGGTCCTGTATGCAGGTTTCCTGTGGGCATCTGGTCAGCTTTGATGAGAACAGAATCCTCAACTAGAAGGGCCCTTGCCTGTTCCAGCAGGGCTCTTCTTATATCTATTATATTTCATATACATATACATATATAATTAGCTGCTTCTATAATAGTAGGAAGACAAGAAAAAATTAGACATGTGCATTATGCCTTCTAATTACCGTATTTTTCGCCCTATAGGACACACTTTTTCCCCTCCAAAAATGAAGGGGAAATGTGTGTGCGTCCTATGGGGCGAATGCAGGTTTTCGCTGAAGCCTGGAGAGCGAGAGGGGTTGGTGCGCACCGACCCCTCTCGCTCTCCAGGCTTCAGGAAGCTCTGCGCAACCCTCGGGAGACCGGCTCCGAGGGTTGCACAGAGCTGCCTGCAGTCCCGGGATCAGCGCAGCTCTGCGCGGCCATTGGGAGCGGGGCGCGAAGTCCCGCCCCACTCCGGATGGCGGCGCAGAGCTGCCTGCTGTCCTGGGATCAGCGCAGCTCTGAGCGGCCACCAGGAGCCGGGGGCGAAGCCCCGCCCCTCTCCCGATGGCCGCGCAGAGCTGCCTACAGTCCTGGGATCATCGCAGCTCTGCGCGGCCATCGGGAGCGGGGCGCGAAGTCCCGCCCCGCTCCGGATGGCAGCGCAGAGCTGCTTGCAGTCCCGGGATCAGCGCAGCTCTGCGCGGCCATCGGGAGTGGGGCGCTAAGTCCTGCCCCGCTCCGGATGGCGGCGCAGAGCTGCCTGCAGTCCCAGGATCAGCGCACTTCTCCCCATCGCCAGCCCCACAAGCTCGGGGGACAGCGGGGAGGCAGAGCGCGCCTTCCCGCTGTTCCCCGACCTGGTTCTTCCAGCCCCGCACCTGGGGGGGGGGGAAATAAAATTTTTTTTCTTTATTCCCCCCCCAAAAAAACTAGGTGCGTCCTATGGGCCGGAGCGTCCTATGGGGCGCAAAATATGGTAAATGAGGAAGATAAACTCGAGCTCTGCCTTCAAATAGGAATGAGAGAAACTTCCCAAATTATTTGTTTCAAGAAGCACAGGTTTTTGGAACACAGCTGTTTGCATTTAGTGAAAATGGCTCTGGGATAAATTTGCAAAATATATCTTCTCAAATTGGAATTTATTGTTCTTAACTCTCCAAAATGCTCATGGGTGCAAGGGTGTATGCAACAACGTACAAGTGAACAAAAATTGCATCATCACCATTTTTTTCAAGGTTTAGAAAATCAAATTGGCCATGTTAACACGGGATTATGACAGACCAAGGCTTTTAGATACTTGCCTCTTTCTAAAACAAAGGTTTCTGTTTTGTTTACAGCTTGTGGTTTGTCTGCAGGCACAAAAAATGAGCCTGGGTTTGGACAAAATGCTAAGCCAAACCATGCCTTAGTTTGTGGCCAAAGCAGCCACCATCTCCTCTCCTGGAGCCTGTCTTGGAGAAATTTAAAAGGAGGTTCTTAGACTGTAGCTTACCTACACAGCAATCCAAAAGAAAAGGATGTAGGTTCCCAGTGAATAGATGTGAACCAAGCACTTGCATGTGAATGTAGAACTGGGTATTGTGCTCCAGATGAAGTCTAACTAGGATGGAATTATTGTTATTTATCTGTTAATGCAGCCTAAAATCCCTGTGCATGGCTGGAAGCCAAGAAAACTGAGCTCTGTTGCATCAAACCTACCTTATTTATTTTCCTTTTTTTCCTTATCTTTTAGAATTCAGCAAGATATTTTATCTTGTTCGTGGCTATGGGAATTATAGTGTTTCTTATTTTGCCATCATTCCTCTTTCAACGGGTGGAGGATTGGAGTTATTATGAAGCTATCTATTTTACATTTATTACACTCAGCACCATTGGTTTCGGAGACTATCTAATTGGTAAGGCTTTCGAAATACTTTCATATTGTGAGCTCAACTGGTTTTAGAGATAAAGCTAGGTCATCTGTGGCCTCAAGGTACTAGTGGGAACCAATCTGCTCGACTGAAGAATATGAAAGCTCAGTTCGGGTTTCATACAAAAGATGACTTGCAATGATTATAATCTGGAACCCAAACCATATTTTAAGTTTCTCAAGTACAGACCCTCCAAGTATCCCTATTTCCCAGGAACAGCTCCAGATTTACAGGAGCTATCCCAAAGAGTAATTAATGGTTCCTTGACATCCTGGAAAAAAGTGACAAGTAGGGTGCCACCGGGTTCTGTTCTGGACCTGTTGTTGTTCAACATCTTTATAAAATGCTTGGTTGAATGAACTGAGAGGATGCTTCTCAAATGTACAGATGACACTGAACTCGGAGGAGTAGCTAATGCCACAGAAGACAGAATCACAATTCAAAATGACCTTAACAGATTGGAGAACTGGGCACAAGCTAACAAAATGCATTTCAATAGGGATAAATGTAAGGTTCTGCACTTAGTCAGGAAGAAGCAGCTGCACAAATACAGGATGGGGGACACCTGGCTTACTAACAGTACATGTGAAAAGGATCTAGGGGTCTTGGTGGACCACAAGCTTAACATGAGTCAACCGTGTGATGCAGTAGAAAAAAAAGCTAACGGTATTCTAGGCTGCATCAACAGAAGTACAGTGTCCAGATCAAGAGAAGGAATAGTACCACTCTATTCTGCTTGGTCAGAACAATCTGACAATCTGGAATACTGGGTCCAGTTCTGGGCTGTTGACAAATTGGAACATGTGCAGAGAAGGGCAGCCAAGATGATCAAGAGTCTGGAAACCAAGCCTTATGAGGAATGGTTGAAGGAGCTGGCTATGTTTAGCCTGGAAAAGAAGAGACTGAGAGGAGATATGATAGCCATCTTCAAATATATTAAGGGCCGTCACATGGAAGAGGGAGCATGCTTCTTATCTCCTGCTCTTGAAGGTAGGACTCAAACCAATGGCTTCAGGTTACAAGAAACGAGATTCTGACTGAACATTCATTAAAAATTTCTGACAGTAAGACTGGTTCGGCCGTGCAATAGACTCCCTTGAGAGGTGGTGGACTCTCTTTTCCTGGATAGCCATCTGTCATGGATGCTTTAGCTGAGATTCCTGCATTGCAGGGGGTTGGGCTGGATGCATCAAACATGAAAGGAAAATGCTCAATATATTTTACTGGACAGTGATTTTGCACCTTTCTCTTGGTTGGAACTGCAACTCCACCCCCATTGTTCAGCCCGGACACTGAGGTCCATCTCCGCGGGCCTTCTGGTGGGTCCCTCACTGCAAGAAGTGAGGTTACAGGGAACCAGGAAGATGTCAAGGAGATAAAGAACTACACAACCTTTAGAAGACATCTTAAGGCACCCCTGTATAGGGAGATTCTTAACACTTTATGTTTTATAATGTTTTTATATATGCTGGAAGCCTCCCTGAGTGGAGGTGGGATACAAATAAAACAACAACATTATATTATTATTATTATTATTATTATTATTATTATTATTATTATATATATATGGGACGCAGGTGGCGCTGTGGGTTAAACCACAGAATCTAGGACTTGCCGATCAGAAGGTCGGCGGTTCAAATCCCTGTGACGGGGTGAGCTCCCGTTGCTCAGGCCCCGCTCCTGCCAACCTAGCAGTTCGAAAGCACGTCAAAGTGCAAGTAGATAAATAGGTACCGCTCCGGCGGGAAGGTAAACAGCATTTCCGTGTGCTGCTCTGGTTCACCAGAAGTGGCTTAGTCATGTTGGCCACATGAGCGCCGCAACCCCAGAGTCGGTCACGACTGGACCTAATGGTCAGGGGTCGCTTTACATATATATATATATATATATATATATATATATATATATATATATGCAGGAATTTACAGGATGTGCACTGATTGGGAATGTGGTAGCGCAACCACACCAAAGCTTTTATAGGCTCAAACAGCATCATGTGCCCAAACCATCATGAATAGGCAATAATAAGGACATTGGCAGTTTCCTGTGTTCATCTTACCCCAATTCAGTGGTAGAAATGTCTTTTAAATGTATGGTGTGAACATGACCTAATGAGGTCTGGATAAACTGAGTTGGTGGGTCCTTTAAATCACCTCCTCACACATTATTGTTGCTTTTCTCTGTGTCTCCAGGGAAGAAGCAGGACAGAGACTATTTTCCGGGCTACCGGCTGATCTCAGCCATTTGGATCATCGTTGGTCTGGCCTGGATAGCTGTGCTGTTTGAACTGGTATCTTCATTCCTGGCACCTGTGGATCCAAAACCAAGCTCACAAAAAGACAGTAGAGGGTAAAAATAACACCGCCTCAAAGGAATCAGTCTGCTACATGTCCACTGAGAAGAATTTTTCATTTCATTCAGGTGGAGACTGACATAAAAATCAGTTGCACTCAAGGACTTCGGTTGAGCTTTTTATAATTTTATGCCATTGTGACAGCCTGCTGATTCCTTAAAAACTCACTAGTTGCTCTTTAGGTTATGCAGTTCCTAATAAACTGTGAAATAGCCAGGTATTCTGCAACCAAGAGAGGGTGGGTGGGTATTACTTGGATTCTCAAAACTGGAATGTGTCTAGTGGAGAGCAACCAAGATGATCAAGAGTCTGGAAACCAAGCCTTATGGGGAGTGGTTGAAGGAGCTGGGTATTTTTAATCTGAAAAAGAGGGGACTGGGGGAGATATGAGAGCCGTCTTCAAATATCTCAAGGGCTGTCACATGGAAGAGGGAGCATGCTTGCTTTCACCTGCTCTGGAGGGGAGGACGCAAACCAATGGCTTCAAGTCACAAAAAAGGAGATTTGAACTAAACATCAGGAAGAACTTTCTGACAGTAAGAGCTGTTCAGCAGTGGAACAGGCTCCCTCGGAAGGTGGTGGACTTTCCTTCCTTGAAGGTTTTTCAGCAGAGGTTGGATCGCCATCTGTCCTGGATGCTTTAGTTGAGATTCCTGCATTGCAGGGGGTTGGACTAGATGACCCTTGGAACCCCTTCCAACTCTGCAGCTCTATGATTCCATGATTCTAAGGGGCATTTTCGTCCAACATCAGGACAGACAAAGGGTCCCCATGTAAAGTGGGAGGGGGGTGGTGGAATTTTCTGGCTTGAGGACCACACTGGCATCTCCCTTCCAGTGGGCACTGCACACCCTCACATGTGTGAACGCCTACGTGTGCACACACACAGGCAGACATGCACAGAGACACAACCCCCCCCCCATGAGAGCAGTGGAGACCAGCTTAGGTGGAGGTGGTAACTGCATGGGCATTCAAACTCCCCCCTCCCAGGACACCCCATCAGGGCGCTGAGCCTCACTCACTATTTAAATATATGTGGCATCGCCAAAAACAGTAGAGGGTTCTGAAGGGCCAGAAAAAAATTGTCTCGGGGCCAGATCAAGCTCCCAAACTGGGAGTTGGCCACCACTGAAGTATAACCGCCCCTGAAATATGGAATTGCAGGAGAAAGCTCTTGGAACATTTTGAGAGGAAAGAATCTCCTGAGGTACTGCCAAGTGAAGTGTGTGTGAATGCATCTCTGGGGAGAAGGGATCTGTGCTTTTGCTTGGGTCACTTTTCCCGTTCCACGGTATTGACTGTCCAGGCACCACCAGAAGGAAAAACCCCTTCTGCGTATGCCTACCTTTTCCATCCCACTCTTTTTCATCCCTGAATTTGCAGCCTTTTTAGGGTCATAGTATAATCGGAGTGAAGTTGAAAATGAGGACAGCCAAGATCTCTTGGCACTTGTTTGGACAAAGAGGGGGGAATTCTGAATGCTTAAGACCTCAGGCCTCCACTGGAAGACAAAGAAAAAAGCACACCATAAAGAAGATAGTCTAAATATAGCTTTGCTAGGGAGATATGCGCATATATGTGCACAGGTGGCAGCAAAACACGCTTCGTGCAGTAACAGAAGATGCCCCAAATAAAGGCAATTTAATAACGTGCGGACAATCTCACAACCCCCTTGTGATGTGCCTAGCATGGCCAGGAGATAAAGGCTTGTCAAAGTTGGACTTTGATTTGAAAGTGGCGCCAAATGTAATTTCTATACAGTGGTACCTCTGGTTGTGAACGGGATCCGTTCCGGAGTCCCGTTCACAACATAAGCAGAACGCAACCCACGTGCGCGGTTCGCGATTCGCTGCCTCTGCGCATGCACATGATATCATTTTGTGTGTCTGCACATGTGTGAGTGCCAAAACCCGGAAGTAACCCTTTCCAATACTTCCGGGTCACCACGGGACGCAACCTGAAAATGCTCAACCTGAAGCAAATGCAACACGAGGTATGACTGTAATACCCAGAGAAACACACAACAAAAACATTCTATATGCATAGATAAAACATACTTTGCAGATGGAAGCCATTGTGGATGCTGTGCTAAATTGTTTCTTCTTTTTTCCCTTGGGGAAAAAAATGTGTGTGTGGGGGGGGAAGAGTTCTAATTTATTTATCCGGGTAAGGAGAGATTTAACCTCAACCAATGCAGAATTTGAACCATGTTCTGTTTCAACCATATTCAAAGAACACTGGTCCACAATATTGAGGGAAGCTGGGCAAGTTACATCCCACATTATTCCCAGCTTCTTGGTAGCCTCCTGGTTCTTAGTGAGATGGAGTCATTCCCATACTCCCCAGCTTTTCTCCAGTGAAAATAGGGACATCCTAAGGATCATATCAAAAACAGGGATGGAAACTTGGAGAGTCTGCATTCCTTAACAAATGCACTCCATTTATAATGATTAGGAACACTGGGAGCTGCCTAACACAGAGTCAGACCAGTGGGTCATTTGGCACAATACGGTCTAGACTGACCGCAAGCGGCAATTCAGAATTTCAAACAGGAATTTGGAAATGCTGGAGTTTAAACTCAGGACTCGCTGCCTGCTAAGCAGATGTTCTACCACTCAGTTTGGGAAAGGAGATTCTTCCATCTCAATGCTGATGCTTGGATGTTCAGCTCCCATACAGCTGGAGGCTCTCCCACAACGACGACAAGGGGCTGTAGCCAACAATTTTTTTTTCATTCTTTATTAAATTTATACACCACCTTTCATTTGAAGGTCTCAAGGAGGTTCACAAGAAAAAAAATACAGGGTAAAAGGACAAAACAAATAGTTAAAACAAAGCCCAAAACAAAATAATGCCCTCCACTCCCACAAACACATTTAAAAGGCCATAAGAACAGGCATACTAAAAATTAATAGATCTGAGTTCGTCATGCCCCTTAATGCAAATATTGCCAATGTATTTCACATCTGGCAACCAGTGTGCTCCTCGGGTTTCAGATACAACACGGGCAGACAAGAAACAGTCTGGGACACAAATTTTCATGGCCCTCTAGCGGCTAAGGTGGCTCATTTACCAGAAGTAATGTAGTTTGTAGTTTGATCAGCATCGAGTTGTATATAGTGGTGCCTCGCAAGACGAAAAGAATCCGTTCTGTGATTCTCTTCATCTAGCGGTTTTTTCGTCTTGCGAAGCAAGCCCATTGAAGGATTAGCGGATTAGCGCTATTAGCGGCTTTTAGCGGCTTATCTGCTGATCGGATCAGCTGATAAGCGGCTTAGCGGCTTAGAAAAAGCGGGGGGGGGGGGAAACCCCGCAGGAACTCGCAAGGCATTGTCGTCTTGCGAAGCAAGCCCATAGGAGATTTGTTTTGCGAAGCACCTCCAAAACGGAAAACTCTTTCGTCTAGCGAGTTTTCCGTCTTGCGAGGCATTCGTCTTGCGGCGCACCACTGTACTCGATGCTGATTAAACTAAGCTTCTGAAAGAAGGCATGTTGTGATGGAAAATACTGACTGTCACTCGTGATTCATTCTCCATTGGGGATTTCACCTGAGGGAAAGGGAAACAGAGGGCTGGCGCAGCGGCGCCAGGGAGAGAGAGAGCCATTTCGCCGTTGCATATTAAGAAGTGGCAGCGCCGTGATACGAAGTTAAAACCCCCACAGAAACGTGCCCACAGATACAGAACATCCAGTTTAATAAAGTACTGAGGTTATTTTATTGAAAGAAGAATTTTTTTCTGTCAGAAAATGGCCAGCAAGCACCAGGCAAAAGAGACTCGGGAAGACCCAGTACAGGGAGCTGTTGCATCTGAGGAGAATCCTAATACTGAATTAGAAATGCTGAGGCTAGTATTAGAATTGGCTAAAGTTGAAGCAAAGAAAGAAAGAAAGACATAAAGTTGAAACAGAGAAAGAAAGACATAAGTTGAAGCAGAGAAAGAAAAGGAGAAAGCAAAAATAGCAGCTGAACAGGCCGGAATTGCAGCTGACATTCAGTTAGCACAGATAACAGGCTGAGAGAGATATGGCAGAGCGAGAGAGCAGATTAGCTCATGAGGGAAAAGAAAAAGAAAGAAATGCCAGGTTAGCCCAAGAAGAAAGAGAAAGGGAGGCCAAGATGGCCTATGAAAAAGACATGTTTCTTTTAAAAATGGAGGAAATTAAGCTGAGAGCAGAACTGCCACATCCATTGGTAGGGGTGGAGACTTTACCTCAGCTAAAGTGAAGAGATTTCCCTAAGTGTGTCAAAGGCATTCCTGCTAAGTTTTGAACAGACCTGTAAGGACTTAAATATTCCTGAGGAAAACTGGATGCTGTATTTACATCCACAGATATGTGGAACTTTGAGTGAAATATACTTAGATTTAAGAGAAGATGAAACCTCTGATTATCTCACATTCAAAGAAAGAATGAAAGGGCGGTTTGGTTTAACTGCAGAGAAAAGCAGAAAAGCCTTTTGTGACATTAAAAGAAACTTATGCGCAACTGAGTAGCCGTATTGATAAAGCTCTGGACAGATGGGTGGAAAGAAGTAAAATCAAAACCATTGATGAGCTTAAACAGTTGATCAGTTTAGAGCAATTTTATAGACAGGTTCCTGCACACCTAGGCTGGTTCCTTAAAGATAAGAAACTGGAAACAGTAACTGAAGTCTCTACCGTGTTAGTTGAAATCGAAGGAGACTTAGGGGGAGCATTAGTACCCAGTCCCTTCAAGAAAAATAATGCCTGGAAACTCAGAACGACAACCCTGTAAGGCGGACCTCTCCTACACAATACAAACCTAAAGGAGTAATTTGTGATGAGGAGGGTCACAAATTTTCACAGCCTTCTAGTGGCTAGGGTGGCTCATATAATAAGTCAATCCTTTATTAGGCATAGCAAACCACACATTATCAAACAAACACCGTATACAAATTGTGCAAAATATGAGCTCAGCATAACAAGGTTTGTCCCAGTCAGATCTTTAACGCCAGAGAAAATCAATTTGCATAAATAATACAATATAACACTACCACATCGCCAATCAATTAAGAACCACTAAATCTCTTTATAATGGCCTAGCCTTTCTACATGGACAGCACTCAAAAATTCAGCCACTAGTACAGTAATTTGATCATTCCTGTCCGAGAGCAGGTCTTGAACCGTTGGTGGCATAGAATTGAGCCTGTTGAGTTGTAAGGCCTCTAATAATTGTCTTCTGGCATAAATGCCAAAATCACAAGAAAAGAAAATATGCTCCAAAGTATCAGGTTCCTGTTTACTACATTTGCAGAGACGCTCTGCTTCTGGGAGAGCTAAATATCTTCCTTTTACCTTGTTTCATGCTGTTAAGGTACTGCAAGGTTCCTTGTTGTCTTCCCTGGCCTAGAAACAGAAAGGGGAATCAAGCCATTTTGGGGTGTCG
The DNA here is from genome assembly GCF_965112155.1 of Podarcis liolepis. Lineage (NCBI taxonomy): Eukaryota > Metazoa > Chordata > Lepidosauria > Squamata > Lacertidae > Podarcis > Podarcis liolepis. The sequence goes on along the minus strand of NC_139554.1, from coordinate 8,148,582 downwards.
ATGATGTTCTTAAGAGTACAGCACAGCACTATTTTCATTAGTGGGGTAGGATAGCTGAAAATAATTGTCAGGGACGTGGCTGAATCGAACGCCTGGGAAGAGTCAAACTCTGAAGATCAAGGAATGCCAGTCCAGAGAGAGCCAGAGTCTGACTCTGGAGACGAAAGAATGCAGTCAGAGCAGGAGTGGGTTAGCTTGGCTCCCCCCTTCACCAAGAGTTCCCAGACTCAGATAGAGCAGCAGACTCAGAGAGCTCGCAGGCAGGAGGAGGGGGAGAGATAAATGGCATTGAGGGGGTTGCTATGCAACCAGCAGAGAAACAGTGTTCAGAGGGCTCTTCTGAGAGTGGGAGGGAATCCACCCACCTTCTCCCCAAATCAGAAGGGCTGAAAGGGTAAAAGTGCAATAGAAGTGCAAAAGAGACTCAAAGTGACCAACTTGTAGCAAAGAGCGGCAGGCTCAGAGCCATGCTCTGGGTATAATTTGTAAATAAACGTACCATAAACCTGCCAAGAGAGTCATAAATTTTTATTGGGACTTGCTTACCTGCCTGAGATCATTATAATAATATGCAGATATATTTCACATTTGGTAAACCTTGGGTTTCAGATGGGGGGGGGGGAATTATAAGTTATTTAGGAGACCACTGTAAGCAGATGGAAACATTAGCAGGATTTTGCTTTCACTTGTAGTGTAACAATTACCATGGATAATATGGTTTGATATAAAAATTGGAGTATGGAAGACTATGTAGAAATAAATGTTTAAAATGGGACTCCATGGAGGGGGTGCGGGGAGTCCTGAAATTTGGGAGCCAGAACGTTCGAGTTTCAAGGCGTTCGGCTTCCAAGGTTCCACTGTACTTCACTGGCCCCATGAGACCTGTCAATCCTAGTTATTAGGGAAGAGGATGGCATTGCTGTTGTTCCTTGCCTTTTCAGGGGCATTTGTTTTTAAACAGCTACCCAAATGCTCCTCTCTTCCCAGCCCTCAGATATAGAAAGGTTTTAAATGAGAGTCGTAACACGGCGCAGGAAAAAGGGAGGACTGTTGTTTATCAAAGGGATAGTGCTGCCAGGCCACAAAGCACTTCATTAGTGCAAAGCAAGTTCATGCTGGGTGTATTTCACAGAGATCAAATGCTGTGGGTCATATCTGGGGAAATGCAATTGACTAGCAACAAGAGATGCTATCTGGAAGAAAGATGGCTGTACCTCCCCTTGCAATTTAGAAACACAATATTCCTTCTAGGAGAAACCGATTGCCTGGAAAGGCTCTGAAGGCATAATCCGATATTCAAGAGATGAGGAAGGGTCACAGTTTAGTGGCAGAGAACATGCTTTAAATGCTAAATGTTCAAGACTCTATCTGTAGCCCCTCCAGGTAGGGCTGGGGAAGACTAAAAACCCGGGAGAGCTTCTGCTGGCCAGTGTAGCTGATGCTCATAAAGACGAACAAATTATCTGACTTGATTTAAGGCTATTTCCTATGGTCTGCCAGCTGATGAGATTTAGGACAGGCGCCCCAACTTCTAGGGGTGGAAAGGTCTTCAGCCCCCTCAATATTTGCTGGCAGGGGGCTGGACACCCACTATGGTGAGCGTGGTTCAATGGTTGGGTCCTGCTGAACGCGAAGATGGTTCTCATGTCTCCTCTTGTTCAGCATAAACACACCCAGATCCTTCAACCATTCCTCATCAGGCTTGGCTTCTGGATTCTTGATACCTTTATTACTTCCTGTGATGTGGACACTATTTCTGTTGATGTAGCTGAGAGTCACTTTGGAGAATAGAAGACAAGGCGGAAACTGTCATACTTTAAGAAATAGGGTTTATTCAGCTATTTACAACTTCAGTCTGCATGGAGGGAGTCTAGATCTTACAGCATGGTCAGCTCAAGAGGCAGCAGTATAAGCATCCTTCAGCCTTTCTCTCCAAGATGGAGCTCTCCTTCCCCCCTCTTTCTTCCCCCCAGAAACCCCTTGCCTTCCCCCAGAGCAGGTACCCTGGCAACCTCCCAAATCCCCAGTCTTTGTTCACACCTAGGGTCAAGAGGGAAGTTCCCTTGCATTGTTAATGACCCCTATAGTACTCTTGATAGCCTTGGGTCAGCCAGGTTGATTTGCATAAGCCAGCCCAGGAATTATCTGTCTGGAACAGCTCTGCACCTTATGTTCTAATCCATATCCCAATTAACCAAATTCCTAGCATTTATTCATCACACTATTGACTCATGTTCAGCCTGTGGTCCACCAAAACCCCTAGATCCTTTACACATGTACTGCTAGTAAGCCAGATTGCTCCCCCCCCCCACATTTGTGCATCTGGTTCTTCCCTCCTAAGTTCAGAACCTGACATTTGTCCCTAGTGAAATTCATTTTGTTGTTGTTGTTTAGTCGTTTAGTCGTGTCCGACTCTTCGTGACCCCATGGACCAGAGCACGCCAGGCACTCCTGTCTTCCACTGCCTCCCGCAGTTTGGTCAAACTCATGCAGGTAGCTTCGAGAACACTATCCAACCATCTCATTTTGTTAGCTGGAGCTCAATGTAGGGTTGCAAAAAAGAGGACACATTTGTTGACTTCTGCTTTTAACTATGGATCGCTATGATGACTCTGCCCATGAGGACAAAGAGGACAAATGGCAACCCCCAATCCTGATTCTTTCTTCTGCGGCATTAGCTACCCCTCCCAGTTTGATGCTATCTGCAAATCTGATGAGAATTCCCATTGCTCGAAGTAGCAATAGATCAAGCTTGCTCCCTGTACGTTTCTAAAATATTGTGGTCTGATCTTCCTACCAGCCTCTCAGATCTGGAGGCTTTTAGCAGCCCATCAGGCACAGAGGGGGTGACCTCACAGAGGACCAGGTAAGCCAGTCCACAAAAGAGAGTAATATACCCATGACCTCATAGAGCCCATGAAGGTGTGGTCAGGCTGCTCCTACCAAATAGCTACCTAGTGAAAGGGAAGCACTGAAACTCTCCCATCAGATATTGGAAGTCAAAGAAGTGGATCATTTAAGAGGATTTGGAATCGAATGTCCCTATCAGGGTGAGTGAGGAGCCAAGCAAAGACCTCTCCGCTCCTTTCAATTCCCTCCTCCAAATGACCCCTGGGCTGGTTATGGATGTGGGAAAACACATTAGCTCCAACATGACAAAACCTCCTGGTTTTCTTCCTCCATGTTTCCCAAATGAACTGTATTTCTTAAAAAAACCAAACCAAACCAAACCTGGAAAGAGAAAGTGTGTTTTGACATGCAGTATCCTAACACTCCAAACAACTTTCCCAAGAAGTAATTGAAGCAGTTGCTTTTTGCACAGTCAATATAATGTTTTATTTTAGACACCTATACGACATGAAGATTTTTTTTTCGAGTTTTTCTAGCAACATATTCACATATGGTATTGTCATCTGAGAGCTTCCTTGCAATCATTTTCTAGAGACAATTTTTTTCAAACCATGTAGAAGGCAAAGTAAAGAGGGGAGAGAGGAAAAACCAAACTGTATCCTTTACAGAGTTGTTATTCTAATTCACCAGATCTTAACCTACTACGTACAGTATTTGTAAGAATGGATTCAACATATCATTGAATTTGTCCACAGCAAGTCTGCTTTAAACACACGTTGCTCATATGTTGCAAGTTTGTATGTCTTAAATCCAATCATGGAAGGGAGCCTCACTTTTATTTTTCCATTTCATCAGTCTCAGTCTTTTTTAGTGATACAGTCCTAAATCTGGGATCCCAAATCCTCCTTCCTTTATCAATATTTGAATTTTTTGAATCGATATTCTTGGAACTGAAGAGTCCCAAAGGCATTTTCTAAACAAATATTTAATTTTGTGAATTGGAATTCCTCTTAAGATATAAACTAGTCTAGGTATTATGTTCAGTTTAAGAGCATTGACTTTCCCCCACAGGGTCAGGTTCAATGACTGCCATTTCTTGATATCCATTGATACCTAATAATAATAATAATAATAATAATAATAATAATAATAATAATAATTTATTTATATCCCGCCCTCCCCAGCCAAAGCCGAGCTCAGAGCGGCTAACAACAGTAAAATAATACAGCATTCTAAAATCAATTCATTATAAAATCAGTTTAAATCAAATTAATGGCAACAATTGGGCTAGAGTTCTGTGAGGATTACCAAAGCGAGAGCCTTGGCCACAAGACTGGTGAAACAGCTCTGTCTTGCAGGCCCTGTGGAAAGATGTCAAATCCCGCAGGGCCCTAGTCTCTTGTGACAGAGCGTTCCACCAGATTGGAGCCACAGCTGAAAAAGCCCTGGCTCTGGTTGAGGCAAGCCTAACCTCCCTGTGGCCTGGGACCTCCAGGATGTTTTTGTTTGAAGACCATAAGGTCCTTCGTGGGACATACCAGGAGAGGCGGTTCCGTAGGTATGAGGGTACTAGGCCGTATAGGGCTTTAAAGGTTAAAACCAGCACCTTAAACCTGACCCTGTATTCCACCAGGAGCCAGTGCAGCTGGTATAGCACTGGGTGAATGTGATCCCGCAGCGAGGACCCCGTAATGAGTCTCGCCGCGGCATTCTGCACCTGCTGGAGTTTCTGGGTCAGTCTCAAGGGCAGCCCCACATAGAGTGAGTTACAATAATCCAGACTGGAGGTGACCGTCGTGTGGATCACAGTGGCTAGGTCAGGGTGAGAGAGGTAAGGAGCCAACTGCTTAGCTTGGCGGAGATGAAAAAATACCACCTTTGTTATAGCCTGCAATCTACGCCTCCATGGAAAGGGAGGTGTCGAAGATTACACCCAAACTCTTAACGGACAGTGCTGGCACTAATTGCGCCCCCGCAAGAGATGGGAGTTGCCCCCCCATCCCATATCGTCCTGACCCAGCCAAAGTACCTCTGTCTTCGAAGAATAATAATAATTATTATTTATTATTTATACCCTGCGCATCTGGCTGGGTTTCCCCAGCGACTCTGGGCGGCTTCCAACAAAACACTAAAATACAATAACCTATTAAACATTAAAAACTTCCCTAAACAGGGCTGCCTTCAGATGTCTTCTAAAAGTTTGGTAGTTATTTTTCTCTTTGACATCTGAGGGGAGGGCGTTCCACAGGGCGGGTGCCACTACTGAGAAGACCCTCTGCCTGGTTCCCTGTAACTTGGCTTCTCACAGCGAGGGAACCGCCAGAAGGCCCTCAGTGCTGGACCTCAGTGTCCGGGCAGAATGATGGAGGTGGAGACTCTCCTTCAGGTATACTGGACCAAGGCCATTTAGGGCTTTAAAGGTCAGCACCAACACTTTGAATTGTGCTTGGAAACGTACTGGGAGCCAGTGTAGGTCTTTCAAGACCAGTGTTATATGATCTCGGGGGCCGCTCCCAGTCACCAGTCTAGCTGCCGCATTCTAGATTAGTTGTAGTTTCTGGGTCACCTTCAAAGGTAGCCCCACATAGAGCGCATTGCAGTAGTTCAAGCGAGAGGTAACTAGAGCATGCACCACTATGGCGAGACAGTCTGTGGGCAGCTAGGGTCTCAGCCTGCATACCAGATGGAGCTGATAAACAGCTGCCCTGGATACAGAATTGGCCTGTGCCTCCATGGAGTCCAGAATGACTCCAAGGCTGTGCACCTGGTCCTTCATGGCACAGTTACCCCATTCAGGACCAGGGAGTCCTCCACACCCACCCGTCTCCTGTCCCCCCAAAACAGTACTTCTGTCTTGTCAGGATTCAACATCAATTTGTTAGCCGCCATCCATCCTTCGAAGAATTTAACTTCAACCGGCTCCCACGTAACCATCCAGCCACAGCTTCCAAATATCTGATCAGTGTGTCTGGGGCCGAGTCAGGATGGCCATCCATCAACAGATAGAGTTGTGTGTCATCAGCGTACTGATCGCAGCCCAACTCAAAACTCCGGACAAGCTGGACGAGGGGGCGAATAAAGATGTTGAAAAGCATTCGGGAGAGTATCATACCCTGAAGCACTCCACACACCAAGGAGTGGTGCGATGACAATTCCCTCCCAAGCGCCACCCTCTGTCCCTGACCAGAGAGAAACGAGCGCAGCCATTGAAGGACTGTGCCCTGGATCCCCACGTTGAAGAGGCGGTGGTCCAGGAGTTCGTGATCAACCATGTCGAAGGCTGCTGACAGGTCTAAAAGAATCAGCAGCCCCAACCTGCCTTGATCCAGCTGCCTACGTAGATCATCTGTTAGGGAGACCAGAGCCATCTCGGTCCCATGACCAGCGCAGAAGCCGGATTGGAATGGATCCAGAGCTGAGGTTTCATCCAGAAACCCACCAAGCTGTTCAGCAACCGCTCTCTCAATCACCTTACCCAGGGACGGAAGATTTGAAACTGGGCGGTAATTGGATAGATCTAAAGGATCTAATGATGTTTTCTTTAAGAGTGGGTGCACCACTGCCTCCTTCAATTCCTCTGGGAATGTCATTTACATTTTGTTGATGTTTAACGATACTAATTTAGATAAAACTTGTGGTATTAATAACACACGGTTGACTCATGTTCAGCTTGTGGTCCACCAAGACCCCTGTATCCTGTTCACATGTACTGCTACTTAGCCATGTGTCCCCCATCTTCTATTTGTGCATCTGGTTCTTCCTGCCTAAGTGCAGAACCTTAGATTTGTTCCTGCTGAAATTCATTTCATTAGCTTGGGCCCAGCTATGGAGAGTGCTCAGCTGTACTGTTGAGTCTATAGTTGCTCTTGTGTCTGCTTCTTCCTTGGCTCTCATTCCCACACAGGACAAGATGCGTATCAGCAGGAAGCAGGGCATCCTACTGCTGGCTGGCTACATGACTTACATAGTGATGGGTGCCCTTGTCATTGAGCTTCTGGAGAACGATCACCACGAAAGACTAGAAGAAGCAACGTTTCGCATGAAAGCACAATTCTTTTCGAACTACACCGTTCTCAGCCCAGAAGAGGTGGAGGTATTCATACAGGTAAGGCATTACTTTAGCAAGACTGAAAGGATAGACCGTGGCAGGACACCAGAGGTTGAGAGGTCAGAAAGTATATATGGGGGGAATACAGTTTAGAGGTGGAAACTGAGGTGGGGACAGAATCAGTGGCCAGCATAGAGCCATAAGGACTCACTCTTCCTTCTGCATGTGAAAATTTATCCCCATGGAGGATTAGGCAGATTGTTGGAGGATAAGACAAGGAATGGCTACTAGACATTATGGCTCTGTTCTGCCAACACTGTTGGGGGCAGCATGGGCTTCTCCACACTGAGCTTTCCTCCACTCTCTCCAGGCCTGTCCATGATTTAAAGCTCCGTGTCTGAGCACCATTTCGTTACTCTGGGGCTTTCCTCGTGAAAACCAGCTTGTGAACAGCAATCATTGAAAACCCAAATTGACGTTTTCTCCGATTCAGTTATAAGGAGCAGGTTTTTGTTAGCATTTGTACTGCATTTGTTGGGAAACATATATTGCAAAGAATATACAGTGGTACCTCAGGTTACATATGCTTCAGGTTACATACGCCTCAGGTTACAGACTCCGCTAACCCAGAAATATTACCTCGGGTTAAGAACTTTGCTTCAGGATAAGAACAGAAATCGTGCAGCAGCGGCAGCAGGAGGCCCCATTAGCTAAAGTGGTGCTTCAGGTTAAGAACAGTTTCAGGTTAAGAACAGACCTCCAGAACGAATTAAGTTCTTAACCCGAGGTACCACTATATCGGGGAAAGGAGAACATACGTCATATAGCAGTTGCAAAACAGGTGACTCTGTTCAAGGTCACAGAAAAGCTGAATCATTGTCTGGTTAACTGCCTTGAAAAGTGTCTTTGTGCCTTAGAACAGAGGGTGGGAGATGGGGTAGTCTCACCATTGTTTTGTTGACTGAAAATATGGGAGAGCCAATACTCCAAGCAGACTCTGTCCAAAAGAATTTATGAAGACAGGCAAGCCAAGCCATTTATGCATTGCTACAAAACCCTCTCTTGGGTTCAAGGGAGAGAAACCTCCCTCATTCCCCTCTAACGGCAAAGGCTCCTACTTGAGAGGTGCCAGAAATGAGTTCCAGAAAGTTCTGGCTGAAAGAAATGCCATGGTTGACCGACGGATCCAGAAGAACTTCCCTTCTGAGTGCATAGCAATTTGATTAGCAGTATCTAGTGATAATCAGGGGAGGGGCTATTCTTATTGTTGGAATATTCAAACTGAGTCTTGCCTTCAATTGCAGAAACTGGTAAAAGCTGTTCGGTTGGGAATAGATCCAATAGGAACCAAACCTCATGAGAGACACAGCAGCTGGGATTTCGCTAATTCTTTCTTCTTCGTGGGAACTATGTTAGCCACAATAGGTACTGTCATTTGTTTCTGGCTTCTCCCCGAATATAGTATGCAGGGCATTCAAATGCTCTCGCTTAGATAAATTGTGTTAAGGTCCAGGCTTTGCTTTTGCTCTTTCATCATCCTTCACATCTCATCTTTGTCTTGCCCTTTCTGGCCAAATAAATAGTTCATTTATTATATGCCCAATGAGCCCATTCCCTGATTAGTTATTTGTTCCCCACCCTTCTGGGGTCAACCTATTATTAAAACCACCCTGTGGAAAGTAGTTGGGCTAGGGAAACAAGTTCAAATCCCACCAGGTGCAACTGACCCCATGACAGTCTTTCAAGTAAGCTACAAAATACACTCAAGAAACCACACACCCTTTATGTCTAGATGAATGCCTTCAATGCAGAAAACCATGCACTGAATGAGTGGGCGAACCTACCCTTTTAGCACTGTTTAATCCTGAGCTTTCAAAACTTTTCAGGTTGGTGACACGGTTTTTATACATGCATCAATTTGTGACACAGTAATTGAGTTTTACTAGCAAACCGGTAGAGGGACGCGGGTGGCGCTGTGGGTTAAACCACAGAGCCTAGGGCTTGCCGATCAGAAGGTCAGTGGTTCAAATCCCCGTGACGGGGTGAGCTCCCGTTGCTCGGTCCCTGCTCCTTCCAACCTAGCAGTTCGAAAGCACGTCAAAGTGCAAGTAGATAAATAGGTACCGCTCCAGCGGGATGGTAAATGAGATGAGCGCCACAACCCCAGAGTCGGTCATGAATGGACCTAATGGTCAGGGGTCTCTTTACCTTTAGCAAACCGGTGGTTAAACTAACCCCTCTCCAGCATTCATACGACACACTTACACACTGCAGCCAACACACTAACTTGTCGCGACACACAGTTTGGAAAGCTCTAGTGAAGCTTTCTGGTGAGAAGCACAAACAGTTGATTCAAGTGTGCTAGGGATAAACTAATCTGTACTTTGAGTTCAGGCCATAAAGCTGCGGCTTCTGAGACCCAAGAGAAGGGCTTATCTGTTTCTCAGCCTTTGGACTTGAGCTATCCCAGGAGTCTTCATTTCTTGACTCTTTCCACTTGCAAATTTCAATCAGTAGATACTATTAGTCTTCTAATTGGGTCTCTGATTATTCCAAGGTGCTTGGCAAAATCTTCATGGGATCTCAGCTGAAAACAACTCAAGTCTGGTCCTTACAAATGCATGCAGCATGTTGGTTATATATTTAAACTTTTCAACATACAATAAAAACCAAACTCTTGCAATAACTGTGGGATGATACTAACAATCAATTGTGTGTTCAGCCATGTCTTTGCCATATTGAGTTCTGTTCATCTCTCCCTTAGCAGCCTCTGCTTTGAAAACTTGTGTCTGTCCCTTTAAGTAAACAGTGCATTCCATTCCAACAGTTTGAGGCTGAATCCAGACAAGACTGAAGTATTGTTTCTATGGGACAGGGGAAGCCACCCAGAGTGGCTGGGGCAACCCAGTCAGATGGGCGACACATAAATAATAAATTACAATTATATTATTATTCCCATGCTAATGGATTTAATCTCACTGAAGGAATGGAGAGTTAAAAGTAATATAAGATGAAGATTTTAAACTAAGCAGATCATCCTTATCCATTGGTAAACGTTATTGAGCATCGATAATTTAAGATAAGCTTTTTGCTTTGTTTTTCAGCCTCTTAATTAATGCCTCTTCTTACACCAGCAGCCAAATTGAATTCTGTTTTTTTAAGATATAATTTTTATTAATTTTCATTAATAACACTCCAATATGGGCCACATTATTATGATATTATTATGATATGGGCCACATTATTATGATATCAAATCATTGTTGTTTAGTCGTTTAGTCGTGTCCGACTCTTCGTGACCCCAAGGACCAGAGCATGCCAGGCACTCCTGTCTTCCACTGCCTCCCACAGTTTGGTCAGACTCATGTTTGTGGCTTCGAGAATACTGTCCAACCATCGTCCCCTTCTCCTTGTGCCCTCAATCTTTCCCAACATCAGGGTCTTTTCCAGGGAGTCTTCTCTTCTCATGAAGTGGCCAAAGTATTGGAGCCTCAGCTTCAGGATCTGTCCTTCCAGTGAGCACTCAGGGCTGATTTCCTTAAAAATGGATGCGTTTGATCTTCTTGCAGTCCATGGGACTCTCAAGAGTCTCCTCCAGCACCGTAATTCAAAAGCATCAATTCTTCGGCGATCAGCCTTCTTTATGGTCCAGCTCTCACTTCCATACATCACTACTGGGAAAACCATGGCTTTAACTATACGGACCTTTGTTGGCAAGGTGATGTCTCTGCTTTTTAAGATGCTGTCTAGATTTGCCATCGCCTTTCTCCCAAGGAGCAGGCGTCTTTTAATTTCGTGACTGCTGTCACCATCTGCAGTGATCATGGAGCCCAAGAAAGTAAAATCTCTCACTGCCTCCATTTCTTCCCCTTCTATTTGCCAGGAGGTGATGGGACCAGTGGTCATGAGCTTTGTTTTTTTGATGTTTAGCTTCAGACCATATTTTGCGCTCTCCTCTTTCACCCTCATTAAAAGGTTATTTAATTCCTCTTCACTTTCTGCCATCAAGGTTGTGTCATCTGCATATCTGAGGTTGTTGATATTTCTTCCGGCGATCTTAGTTCTGGCTTGGGATTCATCCAGCCCAGCCTTTCGCATGATGAATTCTGCATATAAGTTAAATAAGCAGGGAGACAATATACAGCCTTGCCGTACTCCTTTCCCAATTTTGAACCAATCAGTTGTTCCATATCCAGTTCTAACTGTAGCTTCTTGTCCCACATAGAGATTTCTCAGGAGACAGATGAGGTGATCAGGCACTCCCATTTCTTTAAGAACTTGCCATAGTTTGCTGTGGTCGACACAGTCAAAGGCTTTTGCATAGTCAATGAAGCAGAAGTAGATGTCTTTCTGGAACTCTCTAGCTTTCTCCATAATCCAGTGCATGTTTGCAATTTGCTCTCTGGTTCCTCTGCCCCTTCGAAATCCAGCTTGCACTTCTGGGAGTTCTCGGTCCACATACTGCTTAAGCCTGCCTTGTAGAATTTTAAGCATAACCTTGCTAGCGTGTGAAATGAGTGCAATTGTGCAGTAGTTGGAGCATTCTTTGACACTGCCCTTCTTGGGGATTGGGATGTAGACTGATCTTCTCCAATCCTCTGGCCACTGCTGAGTTTTCCAAATTTGCTGGCATATTGAGTGTAGCACCTTAACAGCATCATCTTTTAAAATTTTAAATAGTTCAGCTGGAATATCATCACTTCCACTGGCCTTGTTATTAGCAGTGCTTTCTAAGGCCCATTTGACTTCACTCTCCAGGATGTCTGGCTCAAGGTCAGCAACCACACTACCTGGGGTATACGAGACATCCATTTCTTTCTGGTATAGTTCCTCTGTGTATTCTTGCCACCTCAACTTGATGTCTTCTGCTTCTGTTAGGTCCTTTCCACTTTTGTCTTTTATTATGGTAATCTTTGTCCATGGAGTTTTCTTGGCAGGGATACTGGAGTAGCTTGCCGGTTCCTGCTCCAGGTGGATCACGTTTGGTCAAAACTCTCCACTATGACCTGTCCATCTTGGGTGGCTCTGCACGGCATAGCTCATAGCTTCTCTGAGTTATTCAAGCCCCTTCGCCACGGCAAGGCAGTGATCCATGAAGGGGGATATCAAATCATACCAAATCATAATACAATTTATAAAGCCCATTATACATTCCAAATTAAACACATTAGATGGCTTCCTGTGTTTTGATCTTTTGGAGATAATTTATTCCAAAGTCCCACACATAGTCTCATATGTAATCCAAAAATAACAATTCCTATCTCGATCCCTTCTTCTGCTGTTGTTCTTTTGCAGCCGCCAGTGTAACAACGTCACTCGTATTTTAAAAAATCCATATCCATTAACTTGCAAGAGGCATTTAAAGCTTATAATTTTCTGTGTTAAATACTTTTCTTTTGTACTTCTTTTCATGTTATAATGCATCATCCTTTTTCCGCGCTGTCTCCCTTCGAGAGTGATTTTTCAAAGTGCGTCAGAGCCAGCACTGTCACCATCTTGTTTATCTGAACCAAAAGCATACTGGCATCATGCCATGCGCCGGGTTGACATCTAGCTCTTTGTTCTTAATCTTCCCAACTTTTTTAACAAGCTGATGTCTCACCAAAGCAGTTGTAGATCCAAATTAACACTCTCCATAGGAGACAGCGGGGACGCAGGTGGCGCTGTGGGTAAAAGCCTCAGCGCCTAGGGCTTGCCGATCGAAAGGTCGGCGGTTCGAATCCCTGCGGCGGGGCGCGCTCCCGTCGTTCGGTCCCAGCGCCTGCCAACCTAGCAGTTCGAAAGCACCTCCGGGTGCAAGTAGATAAATAGGGACCGCTTACCAGCGGGAAGGTAAACGGCGTCTCCGTGTGCGGCTCTGGTTCGCCAGAGCAGCGATGTCACGCTGGCCACGTGACCCGGAAGTGTCTTCGGACAGCGCTGGCCCACGGCCTCTTGAGTGAGATGGGCGCACAACCCTAGAGTCTGGCAAGACTGGCCCGTACGGGCAGGGGTACCTTTACCTTTACCCTTATAGGAGACAGCAGGGACGTGGGTGGCGCTGTGGGTTAAACCACAGAGCCTAGAACTTGCCGATCAGAAGGTCGGCGGTTCGAATCCCTGTGATGGGGTGAGCTCCCATTGCTCGGTCCCTGCTCCTGCCAACCTAGCAGTTCGAAAGCACGTCAAAGTGCAAGTAGATAAATAGGTGCCGCTCCGGCGGGAAGGTAAACAGCGTTTCCGTGCGCTGCTCTGGTTCACCAGAAGCGGCTTAGTCATGCTGGCCACATGACCCGGAAGCTGTACGCCGGCTCCCTCGGCCAATAAAGCGAGATGAGTGCCGCAACCCCAGAGTCGGTCACGACTGGACCTAATGGTCAGGGGTCCATTTACCTTTACCTATAGGAGACAGTGCCACAAAGCATCACAGTATTTCACAGTCTTTCATTTGAAGAACTCTGTAGGCAGATTCTAAAGTCTTTTTTTTTAAAGTCCCTGTTGCATTCCCTTTATAGTTGTACAATAATAAACTCAGTCCACTAATAATTTCTTAATATGTCTTTAGTGAAGGTTTGCTGGATCATAGATCATCAAATATAATATAAATATAAAAAGAGAACAAAAGGCTCTCCTTCACTTACATAATAATCCTGTTACGGTGAAGTCCTCTCCAGATCAAAACCTTGGCACACAATGGCTGATTTCATTTAGCAGGTTCCCATGTCTTCTGGTTCCAAAACATGCCTGTTCTTTAAGTGCCCCTGCCCTCGTATTCCGTCGGAACGAGATACAGTTAATGGACAACCCACAAGTGAAGGCTCGCCCCTCCGATTGGGGTGTGTGTGTGTGTTTCCAGAAGGATAATTACTCTCATTTTTATCCTTGATTAAGTGCAGAATTGGGATCCGCTATTATGGGACCGCTGCACGCCATGGCATTCCGTGCCGGAAGTCCCAATTTACATTCTGGATAAGAATTATTTAATAATAATGAATTGGCAGATAGATCAGCCAAGTCATAATTGAGTCCATTCTCAAAATAACCTAAAAGGGAGGTTTGTCTGAGCAAATGCCCTGAAGGCTTACACTGAGGGCTGTTATGGGCTGTTATCTGGGCACGATGGTGGTTCCTCTATCTAAGACACTCCTTGCATACCCAATTTCATCACCAAAGACATATCATCAAATACATTTCTAAATTTATCCCAAAAGAAATAAGAATTTTGTAATTCATTTTTTAATCCAATAACTGTGTCACAAATTTTGAAGAACTGAAAAATCTGAAGGTAATTGGCAAATCGACAGTTGCTGACGTCCTTTGCAACCCTTTCTTAATCTTTTAACAGGCTATGGAAACCTCTGTCCCCAAACAGCAGATGGTCAGATCTTTTGTGTTATTTTTGCTCTCTTTGGAATCCCCTTCAACCTCATCTGCTTGAACTATATTGGCTTTTTTGTCTCAAGAATCTGTGAAACCTGTGCAGAGAAAGTGTATTGGAAAGAAAACAAGGTAATTCATCTGGAGATAATTTCTAATCTTACCAGTCACAAGACTGAGGGTGACATAGACTGCTGCTGCACTCAAGTCCTGTATACAGGGTTCCTGTGGGTATCTGGTCAGCTTCGATGAGAACAGGATCCTCGACTAGACGGGCCCTTGCCTGATCCAGCAGGGCTCTTCTTCTATTATATGGCATATACATATGCATATATAATTAGCTGCCTCTATAATAGGAGGAAGACAAGAATAAATTAGACATGTGAATTATGCCCTCTAATTAAGTAAGGAAGATAAACTCTCGCTTTGCCTTCAAATAGGAATGAGAGAAACTTTCCAAATTATTTGTTTTAGCAGTACATATTTTTGGAACACAGCTGTTTGCCTTTAGTGAAAATGGCTCCAGTATAAATTTGCAAAATATATCTTCTCAAATTCATGGAATTTAATGCTTCTTAATTCTCCAAAATGTTAGTGGGTGTGAGGGTGGGTGCAAAAATTGCTGAACAAAAATTGAATTGTCACCTTTTGAAGCGTAAACGTTAACAAAATGTACAACACAGTTTGGATATTACAAACTCGGAGATTACTTTCCCCTATAGTTCCATTTTTTTCAAGGCTTTTAGACCAAGGCTTTTAGATACTTGCTTGTTTCTAAAATGAAGGTTTCTTATTTGCTTACAGCTTGTGGTTTGTCTGCAGGCACAAACAATGAGCCTGAGTTTGGACAAACATGCTAAGCCAAACCATGCCTTAGTTTGTGGCCAAAGCAGCCACCATCTCCTCTCCTGGAGCCTGTCTTGGAGAAATTGAAAAGGAGGTTCCTCGACTGTAGCTTCCCCACAGAGCAACCCAAAAGAAAAGGATGCAACCTCCAAGTGAAATGATAGGCCTTTCCTGAAAAAGAAATGTGCATAGGGACAGCCTCACACATAAGAAGAAGGCTGCAAAGAACCACATCCAAAGCCATGTTCTTTATACATTTCTAGATTACACACGTCATTTTTATTCACCAATCCAAGGATCACAGGAATCTTAACAGGTGCAACCCCATGTCGTCATCCTGAACCAATTCAAATCATTTGGTTCTTCAGATCAGCCCTCATCATAATGCCGTGTGATTACATACAACCATTTTTTCTTTTTTTTTAAAAAAATAATTTTTATTAACAGGCCAATCAAATCACATTAATTCCAAATCACATTAGTTCCAAATTATACAGCCAATTTTTTTAAAAAAATTGTTGGGGGTACCCATACTTCGAGCTCCAAAAGGGATCCAAACATCACTCTTGCTGCTGCTTTAATTTCACAGTTCTGTCCAGATAGTCTCTTTATTATTTTCCTCATCTTCTTGTTGTTATCATATATTTCTTTCTTTGTGATCTCTGATAATCTTCACAAGCGGGTTGAAAATCCTGTGTGGATTTTAAACTCTCCAAGAGCCATATCACATAAAGGACAGACGCCATTTCCACACCTCCGTAGAGAACATTCCCACAGTCTGTCCGTTGATTTCCACAGGCCTGCCAATATGTATCTCAGGGGACCCTGCCAGGTCAAATTCACATTCCGATAACCATACATTCACATTCCGATGACCATGGTCCTCCTCCCCCTCGTCCTCCTGTGGGCAGGCCTGTCTTGACGAATCTCCATTTGTAACTGCGTCACAAAGCTTGCTTTCCATTCCCGATGTTCCCACCAGTCCTCTCTTTGATCAGTAATTAATCATAGTTCTTAATCATAGAATCATAGAATCATAGAATCATAGAGTTGGAAGAGACCACAAGGGCCATCGAGTCCAACCCCCTGCCAAGCAGGAAACACCATCAGAGCACTCCTGACATATGGTTGTCAAGCCTCTGCTTAAAGACCTCCAAAGTAGGAGACTCCACCACACTCCTTGGCAGCAAATTCCACTGTCAAACAGCTCTTACTGTCAGGAAGTTCTTCCGAATGTTTAGGTGGAATCTTCTTTCTTGTAGTTTGGATCCATTGCTCCGTGTCCGCATCTCTGGAGAAGCAGAAAACAACCTTTCTCCCTCCTCTATGTGACATCCTTTTATATATTTGAACATGGCTATCATATCACCCCTTAACCTCCTCTTCTCCAGGCTAAACATGCCCAGCTCCCTTAGCCGTTCCTCATAAGGCATCGTTTCCAGGCCTTTGACCATTTTGGTTGCCCTCCTCTGGACACGTTCCAGTTTGTCAGTGTCCTTCTTGAACTGTGGTGCCCAGAACTGGACACAGTACTCCAGGTGAGGTCTGACCAGAGCAGAATACAGTGGCACTATTACTTCCCTTGATCTAGATGCTATACTCCTATTGATGCAGCCCAGAATTGCATTGGCTTTTTTAGCTGCCGCGTCACACTGTTGGCTCATGTCAAGTTTGTGGTCAACCAAGACTCCTAGATCCTTTTCACATGTAAATCTCCTGCTTGTGATTAGTAATTTGCAACGATTCTTTCTCTCTGGGGGGGAGGGTTATTGGGTACTCACATAAGACAAAAAAAAAGTTTTTTCCTCCCCCCTTTCCATTTCACTCCGACATATCGATCTTTTAATGATGAGTCTTCACTTGATTTCTTGTCCAGCCCGTCACTCCGCATCACAGAGATCCCATTAATCAGCAGTCTTTACTCCTGATCTTCACTTGAAGTATGTGCATTTGTTTCTTTTCCAATTATATATTTCGAGCTGATGCAAACCAGTGCACGATCAGAGACAGCGTCCAGGAGAGCCGACCTCACCCAAGGGCTTTGTGCCTAGTGCCCTCACCCCCTTCTTTCGAATCCGGGGGTGAACTATGGACACAGCAGGCAAGGCAGTGCCCCCCATTCCCTTGGGGGGCAAGGGAGGCTGCATACTCCCATATCAGCCTCTTAATTACCTTGTGTGGGTCGGAGAGATGTTATTGTCGGCCATCTTCCAATGCGCCCCCTGGTGGCCCCCCACATACAACCATTTTTCAGTGTCTTTCTTTCTTAAGACTTTGACTAATTTTCCTGTTCATTACAAGTTTTCCAATGTCTTCCTCTTTCATTTTTTTTTTTTTACAAAACAATTCAAGACTGATCACAATTGCCATGCCTAGCTGATTCTTGTTTTAGGCATACAGTGGAACCCATAGATTCTAACAGTGTTTGCGAATGGACATTCACTATGCACAGTACCTCAAAGCAGGTAGTTCTGTATTGTAAAAGTTCTGTACTGTACTAAAAAAGCCAGTACAGGCCTTTTTAGTTCAGCCAGGCCATAGACTCAAAAGAACACGGAATGATCAAAATACAGTTTTATTAAATTATTATTTTCTCCAACACTTGCACCCTTGCACTGCCACATTAAACCGTGGCTTGGCTTATGTGTCATATGGAGAACTGGGTATTGTGCTCCAGATGAAGTCTAACTAGGGTAGAATTATTATTATTTATTTGTTAATGCAGCCTAAAATCCCTGTGCATGGCTGGAGGCCAAGAACACTGAGCTCTGTTGCATCAAACCTACCTTTTTAATTTTCTTTTTTGCTTTATCTTTCAGAAAACAGCAAAATATCTTTTCTTCTATGTGGTTTTGGGGATTCAAATGTTTCTTATTTTGCCTTCGTTTCTCTTTCAATGGATGGAGGGCTGGAATTATAGTGAAGCTGTCTATTTTACATTTATTACCCTCAGCACCATTGGTTTCGGAGACTATCTAATAGGTAAGGCTTTCAGAATACTTTCATACTGTGGGCTTCACTGTTGTGCTGAAGAATATGAAAGCTCAGATCAGGTGTCATACAAAATGATGGTTGGCAATGATTATAATTTGGAACCCAAACCGTATTTTAAGTTTCTCAAGTACAGACCCTCCAAGTATACCTATTTTCCAGGAACAGTTCTGGATTTACAGAAGCCACCCCAGTTTCTGATTTGATCCTGGAATGTCCTGCTTTTCCTTAAGACGTCCCTATTTTCATTGGAGAAATATTGAAGGGTATGGAGCTTTATGACCCACGAGCCAAGGAGATAAGTAAACTTTAATAATATTAATAATAATAATAATAATAATAATAATAATAATAATAATTTTTATTTATACCCCGCCCTCCCCAGCCAAGGCCGGGCTCAGAGCAGCTTACAAGCAATAATAAAAACAAGATGAATGATTACAACTTAAAAACAAAAATAAAATACAACATTAAAATAATGGAACATTAAAATATTAAAATGTAGCCTCATCGCAGGAGGAGAAGGAAAAGAAAAAAGAAAGAGAGGGAGGGAGGGAATCAAATTGGCTCCAAGCCAGAGGCCAGGCGGAACAACTCTGTCTTACAGGCCCTGCGGAAAGAAATCAGATCCTGCAGGGCCCTGGTCTCATGAGGCAGAGCGTTCCACCACGCCGGAGCCAGAGTTGAAAAGGCCCTGGCTCTGGTTGAAGCCAATCTAACTTCCTTAGGGCCTGGGACCACTAGGGTGTTGCTATTTATGGACCTTGAGGCTCTCTGTGGGGCATACCAGGAGAGGCGGTCCCGTAGGTACGAGGGTCCTAGGCTGTGAAGGGCTTTAAAGGTCAAAAGCAGCACCTTAAATCTGACCCTGTACTCCACCGGGAGACAGTTCATCTTGAAAAGCACTGGGTGAATATGCTCCCATGGCAGAGACCCCATGAGGAGCCTGGCTGCAGCATTCTGTACCCGCTGGAGTTTCTGGGACAGCTTCAAGGGCAGCCCCGGGTAGAGCGAATTACAGTAGTCAAGTCTGGAGATGACCGTCGCATGGATCACTGTGGCCAGGTCGGGGCGGGAAAGGTAAGGGACCAACTGCTTGATGCGGCGAAGGTGGAAAAATGTCGCCTTGGCTGTTGCTGTAACTTGCGTCTCCATGGAAAGGGAGGCGTCAAGGATTACACCCAAACTCTTAACGGAAGGCAATGGCACTAATTGGGCCCCCGCAAGAGAAGCGAGTTGGTCCCTCATCCCCATGCCATCCCGACCTAGCCATAGGACCTCTGTCTTCGAAAGATTTAGTTTCAATCGGCTCCCACGAAACCATCCAGCCACAGCTTCCAAGCATCTGGTCGAGTTGGTGTGGCCATCCATCAGCAGATAGAGCTGAGTGTAATAATAATAATAATAATAATAATAATAATAATAATAATAATAATAATAATTTATTATTTATACCCCGCCCATCTGGCTGGGTTTCCCCAGCCACTCTGGGCGGCTTCCAAAAGAATATTAAAATACTGTGACACATCAAACATTAAAAGCTTCCCTAAACAGGGCTGCCTTCAGATGTCTTCTAAAAGTCTGGTAGTTGTTGTTCTCTTTGACATCTGGTGGGAGGGCATTCCACAGGGCGGGTGCCACTACCGAGAAGGCCCTCTGCCTGGTTCCCTGTAACTTGGCTTCTCGCAGTGAGGGAACCGCCAGAAGGCCCTCGGTGCTGGACCTCAGTGTCCGGGTAAAACGATGGAGGTGGAGACGCTCCTTCAGGTATACTGGACCGAGGCCGTTTAGGGCTTTAAAGGTCATCACCAACACTTTGAATTGTGCTCGGAAACGTACTGGGAGCCAATGTAGGTCTTTCAAGACCGGTGTTATATGGTCTCGGCAGCTGCTTCCAGTCACCAGTCTGGCTGCTGCATTCTGGATTAGTTGTAGTTTCCGGGTCACCTTCAAAGGTAGCCCCACGTAGAGCGCATTGCAGTAGTCCAAGCAGGAGATAACCAGAGCATGCACCACTCTGGCGAGGCAGTCCGCGGGCAGATAGGGTCTCAGCCTACGTACCAGATGGAGCTGGTACACAGCTGCCCTGGACACGGATTTAACCTGTGCCTCCATGGACAGCTGTGAGTCCAAAATGACTCCCAGGCTGCGCACCTGGTCCTTCAGGGGCACAGTTACCCCATTCAGGACCAGAGAATCCTCCACACCTGCCCGCCTCCTGTCCCCCAGAAACAGTACTTCTGTCTTGTCAGGATTCAATCTCAATCTGTTAGCCGCCATCCATCCTCCAACCGCCTCCAGACACTCACACAGGATCGTCACCGCCTTCACTGGTTCTGATTTGAAAGAGAGGTAGAGCTGGGTATCATCCGCATACTGATGAACACTCAGCCCAAACCCCCTGATGATCTCTCCCAGTGGCTGCATGTAGATGTTGAAAAGCATGGGGGAGAGGACAGAACCCTGAGGCACCCCACAAGTGAGAGCCCAGGGGTCTGAACACTCATCCCCCACCACCACCTTCTGAACACGGCCCAGGAGGAAGGAGTGGAACCACTGTATGACAGTACCCCCAGCTCCCAGTCCCTCAAGACGGTCCAGAAGGATGTTATGGTTGATGGTATCAAACGCCGCTGAGAGATCCAGCAGAACTAGGAAACAGCTCTCACCTTTGTCCCTAGCCCGCCGGAGATCACCAACCAGTGCGACCAAGGCAGTTTCAGTCCCGTGATGAGGCCTGAATCCCGACTGGAAGGGATCCAAATGGTCCGCTTCTTCCAGGCATGCCTGGAGTTGTTCAGCAACCACTCGCTCAATCACCTTGCCCAAGAATGGAAGATTTGAGACTGGGCGATAGTTGGCCATCGTGGCCGCATCTAAAGATGGTTTTTTAAGAAGCGGTTTAATAACCGCCTCTTTCAGCGGGTCTGGGAAGGCTCCCTCACGGAGGGAAGCATTCACCACCCCACGAAGCCCATCGCCCAGCCCTTCCCGGCTAGCTTTTATAAGCCAGGATGGGCAAGGATCAAGGACACAGGTGGTTGGTTTCACTCGTCCAAGCAGCCTGTCCACATCCTCAGAGGTAACAGAATGGAATTGATCCCACGCAATTTGACTAGACAGGACTCTAGCACTCTCCCGCCTCGGCCCTGCTCCCACGGTGGCGTCTACCTCTTTCCGAATCTGAGCGACTTTATCTGCAAAAAACTTTGCAAAATCATTGCAGGAGATCATGTGGCCCGTACTGGGCCCCGATGTAGCAGGTGGTTCCGCTAAATTGCGGACCACCTGAAAAAGTCTCCTGCTGCTGTTTTCTGCAGATGCAATAGAGGCGGCGAAGAAAGCCGCCTTCGCCGTCGCTACCCCATATTGGTCATCAGCATATTGGTGACAGCCCAGCCCAAAGCTCTGGATAATCTGGGCAAGGGGGCGCATAAAGATGTTAAAAAGCATCGGGGAGAGAATTGCGCCCTGCGGCACTCCACACACCAAGGAGTGGCGTGATGACATTTCCCTCCCTAGTGCCACCCTCTGTCCCCGACCAGAGATAAAAGAGCACAACCAGTTACGGGCTATGCCCTGTATCCCCACGTCTTCTAAACTTTAGAAGACAACTGAAGGCAGCCCTGTATAGGGAAGTGTTTTAAAGTTTACTTTTTTATTATGCTTTTTCTATATGTTGGAAGCCGCACAGAGTGGCTGGAGCAACACAGTCAGATGGGTTGGGTATAAACAATAAACTTATTGTTACTATTATTATTATTATTATTATTATTATTATTATTATTGACATCCCTATCCTAGAACAGATAATTCAACATTTGGTCTGTGAGCATTTAGAAAAGGATGCTGTGATTACTAAGACCCAGCATGGGTTCCTCAAAAATAAGTCATGCCAGAAGAATCTCATTTCTTTTTTTGATCAAATTACAAACTTGATGGGTCAGGGAAATGCTGTGGACATATTATACCTTGATTTTGGTAAGGCTTTTGACAAAGTACTGCATGATTTTCTCCAGAGGAAGCAGGTAACATGTGGGTTGAAGAAGGTAAGCGTTAGGTGGATTTGTAGCAGGCTGACTGACCGAACCGAACCAAAAGAGTACTCATTAATGGTTCGTTGACATCCTGCAAAAAAGGGACAAGTGGGGTGCCACAGGGTTTTGTCTTTATAAATGACTTGGATGAATGAATTGAGAGGATGTTTATCAAATGCACAGACGACACCAAACTGGGAGGGATAGCTAATGCCGCAGAAGACAGAACCAGAATTCAGAATGACCTGGAGAATTGGGCACAATCTAACAAAATGAATAGATTTTGCACCATTCTAGCAACTGCAACCACTGCTGCCTGAGGCCAATAACTGGAACAAACTGTTGCCAACAAATGTTGGATGAAAATAAATGTTTCTACATTTCTATTATTATTATTATTATTATTATTATTATTATTATTATTATTATTATTATTATCATCATCATCATTATCATTATGTTTTATAAACAAGAATAATGTTATACAAATAAGTATACCAAGTTTTCTCATGTCATTTGTATATCACAAAAATAGCATAATATATGTGGAGTAATATCTACAACGCATGGTTCATTATTAGCGAACCAATTTCTTGGTTCATGGTTTAAACTATTAGGAAGAAAAGAGGGGGAAAGAGGTGGAGGGAGGAATGGTAAGTGGGGTTGGGTGGGGTGGTTATACTTCTATTCAAGTATGTTTCTGAGCACAAAAGTGTTGGTGCTGACCTGTAAAGCACTAAATGGCCTCAGCCCAGTATACCTGAAGGAGCGTCTCCACCCCCATTATTCAGCCCAGACACTGAGGTCCACCTCTGAGGGCCTGGTGCCAGTCCCTCACTGCAAGAGGTGAGGATACAGGGAACCAGGAAGAAGTGGTGGCACCTTCCCATCAGGTGTCAAGGCGATAAAGAACCACAAGACCTTTAGAAGACATCTGAAGGCACCCCTGTATAGTCAGATGGTTGGGGTACAAATAATAAAATTATTATTACAGTGGTGCCCCGCAAGACGAATGCCTCGCAAGACGAAAAACCCGCTAGACGAAAGGGTTTTCCGTTTTTCGATGCGCTTCGCAAGACGAATATACCTATGGGCTTGCTTCGCAAAACGAAAAAGTCTTGTGAGTCTTGCGATTTTTTTCGCTCCCCCCCTTTTTCTAAGCCGCTAAGCCGCTAATAGCCTTTTAGCCGCTAAGCCGCTAAGCCTTTAATAGCCGCTAAACCGCTAATAGCGCTAATCCGCTAATAGGGTTGCTTCGCAAGACAAAAAAACCGCTAGACGAAGAGACTCACGGAACGGATTAATTTCGTCTTGCGAGGCACCACTGTATTAATATCATCATCATCATCATTGAGCAGGAAGTTACAGGATGTGCACTGATTGGAAATTTGGTAGTGCAACCACACCAAAGCCTTTACAGGCTCAAACATCATCATGAGCCTAAACCATCACAAATAGGACATTGGTAGTTTCCTATGTGTAGTGGTAGAAATGTGTTTTAAATGTATGGTGTGAACATGACCTAACGAAGTTTAGATAAACTGAGTTGGCGAGTCCTTTCTTTTTTTTTTGTAAATAATTTTTATTCATTCTCCAATTAAAAAACATTATTAATAACAAATCAAACCATATATTTCCACATTCAAAAACAAAATAGGAATTATATAATCCGAATTAATTAATTTCACTAGGACTTCCCGTGTTCTGGATTCAAGAGCTAAATGTCCATCCTTTATCTTTCTGCTGTCTTCTTTGTTACTTCACAATTTTCCAGTCCTGATATTGACAATTTCCTCTCTCGATCAGTCAGTCGCTGGTATAACTATCTTGTTTTATTTGACCATTCCTTATTTCTAATATCATGCAGAGGGCTTTTTCCACATTGTTCTCAGTCTTAATATTTTGAAGCACAGTGCTCCTTCGATGACCCCTCCTTTTTCTGCTGATTGTTGTTCTAATAGGCTCTGGACTTCCATCCAAGGTTGAAGTTCATTAGCGACTTCGCACTGTCTTTTGATCTTTAATGTTTCAAATGTATTGTAGGAGTGTACTTGTCAATCAGTAAGTCACACAAAGGTTGTTCTGGTTTTCCCATAAAAACCCACGCCAGCTCTCCGGGGCCCTCGGACAGCTGGCAGAGTTCACCGCCACTCTCTTCTCAAACTGTAATACTGTGGTTACAGATGCTTCAGGTTACAAACTCCGCTAACCCAGAAATAGTACCTCAGGTTAAGAACTTTGCTTCAGGGTGAGAACAGAAATCGTGCTCTGGCAGCGCAGCGGCAGCAGGAGGCCCCATTAGCTAAAGTAGTGCTTCAGGTTAAGAACAGTTTCAGGTTAAGAATGGAGCTCCGGAACGAATTAAGTTCTTAACACGAGGTACCACTGAATTCCATGCAAGTAAATGCATCCTTTGTAAAGAACACCCCTTTTGTAATTCCAATAAAAATATATCTCCAATCTCCTCCCATTGAAGGAGACTTTTTCTGATCATATCCTTTTTCTTACTGTGTCAGAGCTTCTACTGTCACCATATTTCCTCCTCATCCCGAGCTGATCTGGTCATATCTGATCTTGCTCTGCCAATTCTGATCAGGGCTCTTCGTTGAGGACTGCGATAACGCCAATAAGTCCAATTATTTTACGCCTCCTGCGTTTCCTTTGGGTAATTAATTCTTTCTTGGTGGGGTTCGCCAAGTCATGAAATACCAAATTTAACAAAGTACGGCAGCCGCTCACCTCATTCATCAAAGCGACAAGAAAGGAGTCTTTTTGAAGTCCGAAACTTGGCCTCCAGCGACTGTGTAGTTTAGCAGATTTTTCTTTTAACTCCTTCCGTCCATAACACGCCTGGATTTTTTTGCCAAACCTTTTAATTTTTAGGAAGCAGGAACTCCCGGCTGATGGGACTGACGTTGGAGAGTTGCTAAATTCGTGCCTTGGACGCAGATAACCTACGGTCTGCGGGTGGTGCGGCGCAGCTCCCCCCTCCCCGGGATGTGTGTGTCAGGGTTAATTATTTAACCCTGAATTACTGGCACAGCTGTTTGTCTGATCTCTTGGGAGGCTGCCATATCTCATCGTCGGAAGCCGGAAGTCTGAGTTGGCGGGTCCTTTAAATCACCTCCTCACACTTTACTGTTGCTTTTCTCTGTGTCTCCAGGGAGGAAGCATGACAGGTCATATTTTATGGGCTACCGGCTACTCGCAGCCACTTGGATCGTCATTGGTCTGGCCTGGATAGCTGTGCTGTTTGACCTTGTATCCTCATTACTTGAACCTCCAGCTCCAGTAAGAAGAAGAAGCAGCGCACGAAGACAGAGTAGTGGGGACAACATAACACTGTCCCAAAGGGGTCAGTCTGTTAGATTTTCAGTGACGGAGAGTACAAGTGCATCATTGCAGTCTCGTTTAGATTGACATAAAAATCAGTTGTACTCAAGAACTTCCATTGAGCTTTTTATAATTATATGCTATTGTGACATTCTGCGTATTCCTTAAAAACTCACTAGTTGCTCTTTAAGTTATGCAGTTCCTAATAAACTGTGAAATAGCCAGGTTTCGGCAACCAAGAGAGGGAGGGTGGCTATTACATAAAAATCAGTTTTATATACTGTTGTTTTTATGTTTATTTTTGATGTCATCTTTTTGGAAAATAAATTGTTATTAAAAAAAATTACATAAAAATCAGCTACACACAAGAACTTCCGCTGAGCTTTTTATAATTATATGGCATTGTGACATTCAACTGATTCCTTAAAAACTGGCTAGCTGGTCTATGTTAGTACCATATTTTTCGCTCTATAAGATGCACCAGACCATAAGACGCACCTAGTTTTTGGAGGAGGAAAACAAGAAAAAAAATATTCTGAATCTCAGAAGCCAGAACAGCAAGAGGGATCGCTGTGCAGTGAAAGCAGCAATCCCTCTTGCTGTTGTGGCTTGTGGGATAGCTGCGCAGCCTGCATTCGCTCCATAAGACGCACACACATTTCTCCTTACTTTTTAGGAGGGAAAAAGTGAGTCTCATAGAGCAAAAAATATGGTAATTCCTAATAAACTGTGAAATAGATGGGTTTTCTGCATCAGATTATAATGCCTCTTCATTACAGGATATGTATTGTGTTTTAGCAATAAGGAGAGAAAGGAAGGGTCTTACTTGGATTCTCAAAACTGGAATGTGTGCAGTGGAGAACAACCAAGATGATCAAGGGTCTGGAAACCAAACCTTATGAGGAGTGGTTGAAGGAGCTGGGTATTTTTATTCTGGAAAAGAGGGGACTGGGGGAGATATGAGAGCCGTCTTCAAATATCTCAAGGGCTGTCACATGGAAGAGGGAGCATGCTTGCTTTCACCTGCTCTGGAAGGGAGGACTCAAACCAATGGCTTCAAGTCACAAGAAAGGAGATTTGAACTAAACATCAGGAAGAACTTTCTGACAGTAAGAGCTGTTCAGCAGTGGAACAGGCTCCCTCGGAAGATGGTGGACTTTCCTTCCTTGGAGTTTTTTCAGCAGAGGTTGGATGGCCATCTGTCCTGGATGCTTTAGTTGAGATTCCTGCATTGCAGGGGGTTGGACTAGATGACCCTTGGAACCCCTTCCAACTCTGCAGCTCTATGATTCCATGATTCTAAGGGGCATTTTAGTCCAACATCAGGACAGACAAAGGGTCCCCATGTAAAGTGGGAGGGTGGTGGTGGAATTTTCTGGCTTGAGGACCACACTGGCCTTTGCCTTCCAGTGAGCACTGCACACCCTCACGTGTCCATGCCTGCTTGTGAACACACACAGAGACACAGAGTCCCCCCTCTCACCAAAGCAGTGAAGACTAGCTGAGGTGGAGGTGACAGCTGCACCCCCATTCATCAAAAGATAGATGGGCGTTCAAACTCCCCCCTCCCAGGACACCCCATCAGGGCGCTGAGCCTCACTCACTATTTAAATATATGTGCCATCGCCAAAAATAGTGGGGGGTCCTGAAGGGTCAGAAAAAAATTGCCTGGTGGCTAGATTAAGCTCCCAAACTGGGAGTTGCCCACCCCCTGAAGTATAGCCTCCCCTGAAATATAGGATCGCATGACCAATGTTTTCTTTTAAAGCCCTATACAGTGGTACCTCGGGTTACATACGCTTCAGGTTACATACGCTTCAGGTTACAGACTCCACTAACCAAGAAATATTACCTTGGGTTAAGAACTTTGCTTCAGGATGAGAACAGAAATAGTGCGGTGGCGATGTGGCGGCAGCGGGAGGCCCCATTAGCTAAAGTGGTGCTTCAGATTAAGAACAGTTTCAAGTTAAGTACGGACCTCTGGAACGAATTAAGTACTTAACCCGAGGTACCACTGTACGGCCTAGGACCCTTGTACCTACGTGTAATGGTTCCAGGGGTTGCTCGTGCGTAAGCCGGTGCAAACACCTGGCTGAATTGCCTGAGTGAACCTTTTCTGTCCCGTGGCTGACTCAATCGCTGGCAGAATCCGTCAGTGGGTGTTTCTTAAACTTCTTCCAGCAAAGAAGCTCTTTGACGCCTAGTCTCCTCCTACTCTCTCTGCGCGAAAGCCTTCTGCGCAAGGAGGGTGTAGGCAGCAGAGGACCCCTACTCTCCTCGCTGGTCCCTGGCTAGGAGTCATGGGACCGCCTCGCCGCTTCCCCCATCTGCCCCCCTTCTCCACTGGTGCTACGCTGATTCTCTTCCCCAGAAGATGGGCTGCCTCTCCCAATCCCGGGACGCTCTCCGGAATCCCTCTGGATTTTGCTCTCTCCCTCCGGCACTGATGGCAGTTCCCTGACACTACGGGACTACCTCTCCTGGTATGCCCCATGGAGGACCTTACAGTCTGCAAATAATAACACCTTGGAGATCCCGAGCCTCAGAGAGATTAGGCTGGCCTCGACCAGGGCCAGGGCCTTTTCGGCCTTGGCCCCAGCCTGGTGGAACGCTCTGCCACAAGAGATCAGGGCCCTGCAGGATTTGACATCTTTCCGCAGGGCCTGCAAGACGGAGTTGTTCCGCCAGGCCTTTGGTCAGGGTTTGACTCCCCTTCTCTTTTTGTATAAGAACTCAAATAAAAGAGGCCTCCCAGCTTTCTCATAGGCCCATCCATATAAGATCAGCGTAAATAGTTGGGCCATTTACTGTTCCCAACCCATACCCTGTGGAAAGCCATCTAATTAGACTTTAATTTGATCTGTTTTTAGGAGATAATTTAATTATTGTTTGATTTTATAAATAAAAGTTGTATTATTATTATTATTATTATTATTATTATTATTATTATTATTATTATATATTGTTGCATGCCACCCCAATCTCCAAGTGCTGCAAGCTTGCAGGGTTTCCTTACCTAGAGTTTGATGTGCAGCAGAGTCTTTGGTGTCTTCAGGATATATGGCTTATTTACACATTCTTCTGCTTCGATCACTCCTAGCAGACTAAGATTGTCTTCCATAAACACGGTTTTAACAATGAGTCCGTAAGTGACTATGGAGGCCAGTTCAGGATCCACACATCCTTCTCTTCACTTCCACAGTGGGGACATTGGTTTCCGGGCAGGCGTTGATCATGGTGTGGATTTGCCAAGCGTGCCTTCCTCCTAGCACGTTTCTCCCTTGCGTCCTGAGTTTGAGTGTCTTCAAAGCCCATGACACCTTTGGTCAAGGCTGTTCTCCAACTGGAGTGCTCGCAGGCAGGTATATAACCTGAGGCTAAGATGGAGGGGCTCACAGCATCAACGCCCCAGAAGGTCCTGTTTCTCCCAGTCAAAGACCAGAAATCAGACAGGGCTCTGTCTCTCACAACTCTACTGCCCCAAATTTTGTCTTACTCACTACCAGCCAGGGAGGGAGGGAGGGGATCCATTTGTTCCCCCTCACAAAGCCACATCCTTTGTCATACTAATGTTCATACTCAGGCCCATCAACTCACCAAGATGCTGGCCTGGCTAGTCTACACTGGAGTCCTCCCTTAGATTTTAACCGGGGGGGGGGGGGGGGCTGGACTAGACGACCCCTTCAGAGTCTCTTCAATCTCTACATTTCTAACTCTTGCTGGAACCACGACCCAAAGAATTAGATGCGGGTATATAAATCTGGCAAGACTCACAGCATTCATAAGTGAACGATCGGACCAGAAATTATTAAAAGAATGGGGATGTGCTAAAGAGTATATGAAAAAAACATTGTTCTGGAGTAAGCATATCGGTATGTAATGAATGATGCTTTGCAGGGTTAAAGAAAGAGAAAAACGGTGTAAAAAGTATAAAGATAGAAGTAATCCACATTAGACACAACAATTTAGAAAGAGTAAAAATTTCGAGGTCTGAGAACAAAGGAAGGAAGTCAATATGTGTATATGTATGTAATGACTAGATTAGAATGAAGATATGGTTTTATTTGTAGATGTGTGCTTTTTCTTTTGTTTTTGTTTTCTGTTTTTCTTTCTTGTTTGTATAGTATTATTTTGGATACAATGTTTGTAATTTTTGTTGTAATTTTGCATTGAAAATAAAATTTATTTATATGTACAGTGGTGCCTCGCAAGACGAAATTAATCCGTTCTGTGAGTCTCTTCGTCTTGCGGTTTTTTCGTCTTGCAAAGCACGGCTATTAACAGCTTAGCGGCTATTAACGGCTTAGCGGCTTAGCGGCTTTAAGAAAAAGGAAACAAACTCGCAAGAACTCGCAGGACGTTTTGTCTTGCGAAGCAAGCCCATAGGGAAATTCGTCTTGCGGAACGACTCAAAAAACGGAAAACCCTTTCGTCTGGCGAGTTTTTCGTCTTGCGAGGCATTCGTCTTGCGGGGCACCACTGTATATTTTAAAGGAATTAGATGCGACTTGGGCATCATACAGACTAACCTGCTAAACTCAATGTATTCATGTGATTTGCTTGCTCAGGACTACGTGCTGCATATAACCCTTGCATTTTGAAAAAGCTCCAGCAAGTCTTTGCCATTATAGTTGAATGGTTACGAGCCATTATGCATAACAAGGGTCTAAACCTAAGGCCCGGGGGCCGGATGCGGCCCAATCGCCTTCTCAATTGGGCCTGCGGATGGTTCGGAAATCAGGGTGTTTTTACATGAGTAGAATGTGTCGTTTTATTTAAAATGCATCTCTGGGTTATTTGTGGGGCCTGCCTGGTGTTTTTACAGGAATAGAATGTGTCCTTTTATTGAAAATGCATCTCTGGGTTATTTGTGGGGCATAGGAATTCGTTCATTTCCCCCCCAAAATATAGTCCGGCCCCCCACAAGGTCTAAGGGACGGTGGACTGCCCCATGGCTGAAAAAGGTTGCTGACCCCTGTTCTAACCCAATGCCTAATTTCTGACTTGTCACATGGGGGTTACTGTATTGGCCCGAATATAAGCCACACTCCCCCCCCAAAAAAAATCTGACCACAAAAAATTAAAGTGTGGCTTATATTCATGACCTTACGGTATGCAGCCAGGAAAGCGGAGCAAACAGGGCCAGGAGTGCGGTGAAGCAGTGCTGCCCCACACGTTATTCCCCCTTCCTCTTCCCCAAGGCCAGAAAGGGAAAGAGTGAGGGAGGGGAAAGGCAACACAGTACGCCCCCCCCCCCAGTATGCAGCCAGGAAGGGGGTGGCTTATACTCAGGTATTTTTTCTTTCCCCCCCCCCTTCCAATTTTAAAGCTGCAGCCAATACGGTATTCTCAAAATTCTGCTGACTCCTAGATAGTATATCACTACTATAGTGAGTTCTTGCACAGACCCCCCCCATCCCTGAAAATAGTCAGGTTTCATTTAAGATGCAGCTCCCCCCGCCACTTACCTGGGAGTAAGCCCCATTAAATCCAGTGGGGCTTACTTCTGAGCAACTACCGTATTTTTCGCTCTATAAGACGCACCAGACCATTATGTTAATTTGGAATGTGCAGTGTATATATATATATATATATATATATAAACAAATTCAGGGAACCGCAGAAAGAGAGGGAAGGAAGTCAAGTTTTGAAATGTTAAAATGATTGTAAAACTATTGAAATGTATAAAACTGAAATAAAATCATTAAAAAAGAAAAAAAACTCTTTTTTGTGTGAATTGTCCCCAAAACATAGCTCAAAAGCTTCATATTTTTTCATAGCTTTTGCAAAAAAAGCTCAACAAGTGTCCGGATTTTCACTTTTTTAAACCCTATTTTATATAATAATAATATATTTTACATCCTCCTCTCTTACCAATTTCCCAGCTGAAATCTCTCTCTTGTACCAATGCACACCTGAAACTAATAACCTGTTATTAGCTCTGCTGGGAAAAATAAGAGGTATAATATGGGGCTTTCCCTTTTCTGCCTCCGTGGGGCTATCAGCAGCTTAATGAGATAAGGAACAGATTCCCTTCCAGAAAGCAGCTTGGGCGAGCCAAGGGTTAACCACCTCCCTCTGCCAATTTGGTCCTCCCCTGCAGGTGATGTGAAGCTTCATTGCTATTTAAAGGCTGACTTCTCAAACTGCTGGCCTTCCGTGAGATGAGCAAAGGCTTGGGCTGGGGGGGGGGGATGTTGCGGATGGAGGGTCCCTCGATGCAGAAATCTAGATAACATTTATAAACGCACATAATGCTACTGGTGGTTCCTAAAAGGAAAGGGCTTTTGACAGAGCAGTGCTGCTTTGCTGCCTATGAAATTTTTGCTTTTTTAAAAATATACCATTTTAATTCTACTAGACCTCGCTTGCTTTTGAGCTTCTCTTTCATGTTCTTAGTTTTTTTGGGTCGGTTTCTTTTTTTGCAACTTTATCTGTTTTAATTTGAGCCTCCAGTCTGAGGTTGGGATATCAATATCAGCAACAATTGTAATAGATGTGAAGATGAGGGAAGCTTTAGGTTTATTGTGGGGAAACATCTGTTTTGAATGCAGAAGGTTGCAGGTTCAATCCCTGGCATCTCCCAGTGAGGTTAGGGAGCTCCCTTGTCTGAAATTCTGCTGTTCCTTCCAGTCAGTGCAGAAAATGCTGTTTTGGGTGCATCTGATTATTATTATTAGTTGAATTTATATACCTCCCTATACCCAGGGGGTTCTCAGTGCTTCTGAGAGCACAGGAAAATGACTTATTATACAGAGTTTGCTGGTCTGGCTTCTCTTCAGTTATAGGGATTTTATTTTATTTTTTAAAGAGAAACCGTTATTCACGTGAGCGCTCCAATTTAGGTCTGCAGGAAAGCCCCAAAGTGAGGCAAGATTTGCTGCAATGTTAATGTTCTGAGCTTGTCCATCCTCTGTTCAGGATGTATATTAAATAAAACCATATGAAGACCAAAATAATAATAATCTAGCATGCAAAAGAGCGTGACCGCACCAAGTCTCATCTTACGTTTCTGAGCCTCGAGTTTGAAGTTGAATTCCAGAATACAAACCGACCTCGCTAGTTTTAGCTAACAAAGAGGGAGGGCAGGGCCCGGAGGGGGGAAAACCACCACCCTTCAGTGATATAATTGCATTTATTCATGTCTGTGCAGAAGCAAGTCCCCATGAGTTCCATAGGACTTACTTGCAAGCAACACAAGTGCAGCCTCTTTTATGTGATGAAACACAGTATTCCTGTGGTTTCAGATTAACCCAGGAAGTTTGAAGAAACAGCCTCCTGGCAAACAAATTTTTCTGCAGCAGATGTGTTCTTGCACTATCCTGTTTGCAGAGGATTACGGTATTTTGCAGATAAAATGCAGTCTGGGCTGCAGCCTTGAAAAACACAAGGTGGGTGTGGAAATGGCAAAGGAAGGAAAATAATAAAAATTCTGAGGAGGAAAGTTTAAGAACAGTCTGGCTAGCTCGAGCAAGATCCTGTATTTTCCAATTAAACTTCAGGAATTTATTCAAGTGAATCTGGATGAAGAGGAAGGGACTGAGGGCCGTTTTCATCAGTTTTCACCTTGCTAAATGCAAGGTTTTGCAACTAAGGCTTTTGGGTGGAGGAATTTTTAGCATTAAATCTCATTTTGGAAGTTATTGGCTGCAGCTGCTTATTGCAAACAAAACACAAAAAACACACCAGCCGAGGCATTTGTAGAGGGCGGAGAGCACAAAAAAGAATTTAGTTTGGGAGGATCTCTGAGTTGTGTCACTTCCCAGGCAAATGCAGAGTGGAATTTGAAGTTTGCTACAAGAATATTGGGTAGTGTTACAAGAAATTAAGCAATAATTGCTCCTGTTCTTTGTGCTATAAAAACTCAACCATGTGATACTGTTAGCCACTCAGGATGGCTACGTTAGTTTGTGGGGATCAGCTTTTTGAATGGTTTAACTGGTCTTTGAAGGGCGGGGCTGGTGGGGATACTAGTTTAGCACAGATTTATTTGCTGTGTCCTCTCACCCTGAGATTGTAAACCATTCCCTGGCTTGGAGTCTTTGGAAGGAAGCTGAAAACTTCGTAGACTTTTAAAACCTTGCAACCCTAGATTATTTTCAGAGTTGAGATTTTCCTTTTATCTTGTTTTTATTAAATCTCCAAATTCCCCTCCTCAACAAAATTTTGACTTACCACCCTTCTTTTCTGATGTTTGCTTTTTACTTCGTTTTGTTAGCTGTTTTACAATACATATGTTTTTATTACCTGAACTTCACTATAATTCAATCTTTCAGTAATCATTGGGAGATCTCCCCATAAAATTTAAAACTGTTTTTAAGTCATTTTGCGTTTCTTAGGCTCTAACCTACTTAAGGGGGCTGTGTACCTCTCACCTGTGTCCAAGGGACAGGTAATTTAATGCTGTAAATCGATCTTGTATTAAATAATTGCAATTTGAGAGTTGAGTTTCCTGAATTATAGCAAGAAGGTAGTGACCGTTGTTGTAAACAAAAATTGCTCTTTTCCCTTATGGGGTATCCAAGAGCCCATATAAAGTCCTTACATAGGTTCCCTATTGGTAGGAGAGAATAACAGAGGCCAACCAGAGAATATTGAGAAGCAGAGCAGCTAGTGAACTTGATCTTAACAGGGTGCTCCCCTCACCCGCAGGAGAGAGGAGGAACCCAGAAAAATGGTGCGCAAGGCCTTATAAAGACTTTTGAAATTCCCATCCTGTAGATCAAGCCCACCCCCAGAAACATCATACATACATCACAGAAGGGGTGTAACCTAAGACCACCCCTCAGATACATCACACCTACATCACAGAAAAGGCGGTCTAAAACAGAAATTTGAATATTGTTTTTCTCCTGTTGTTGTTTATCTCCTGTCTGGCAGGTTGCTTGATTGGATTTCCTGGGGAGCCTGGCCAGTCTTTTGTAGTGATAAATACTTAGTTCCTGGGCCAGGTCACAGGCTCACACCCTATTCATATCTTAAGTGTACCCTTAAGACAGGATTTGTGAGAAAAGAGACAATGGGGAGGTTTCCCACTTTGGCCTTGCAGAGAAAACATTTGGTCAGTTTAGGAATCATAATGGTTCCAGGTTGGCCTTCCTGTGCTGATCTATGTATGTGCTTGGTTGGTACACTTATAAACATTACCATATATCTAAGACCATAAAATTCCTATCAGTTTCTTAGGCTCTAACCTACTTTAGGGGGCTGTGTACCTCTTACCTGTGTCCAAGGGACAGGTAATTTAATGCTGTAGATCGATCTTGTGTTAAATAATTGCAACTTGAGTGTTGAGTTTCCTAAATTATAGCAAGAAGGTAGTGACTCTGTTAAAATCCAGTGAGGCTAAAATCTTTTTATTTATTTATTTTTATTTATTTTTTATTTTTTATAATAACTTTTATTTCCAATATTCACTCTTTTAAAATCACAATAAGAAAGTAAAAAAAAAGACATTGCAAAATAAACAGATGTAGACAATAAAATATCAAGACGTAAATACATTTCTCCAAAAGTATTAATTATCATAACATCATTCTGACTTTCCTCCACCACGATTTAAGCTATATCCCATTGATACCCTTCTTGCAGTTCCTTCTTTCTACCTTTATCTTTACTTCGCAGATTCTATAATTCACCTACTGTTATTTTAATGTTACCTAAGTTTTTCTCCATATATGATATAAATTTATTCCAATCATTAATAAAGATTTTATTACTCTGATGCCTGATCTTCTGTGTCATTTTTGCTAGCTCAGAGTACTCAAATAGCTTGTTTTGCCATTCACTAATAGTTGGGATTTTAGATGATTTCCAGTTCTGTGCCAACAGTAGTCTAGCTTCTGTCGTTGCATACTGGAACATGGTTTGATCTTCTTTTCTAATCTCCTCACCGACCATTCCCAGAAGAAATGCCTCTGGTTTTTTAGGAAATGTGTATTTCAGTATCTTTTTCAATTCATCATAGATAGAACCCCAGAACCTCTTCACTTCTTTACATGACCACCACATATGATGGAAGTCGCCCTCTTTTTTTTTACATTTCCAACATCTTTTGTCTCCAGTCTTGTACATTTTTCCAAGCTTAACAGGAGTAATATGCCAACGATACATCATTTTTTCCATATTTTCACGGAGGCTAACGCATGCTGTAAATTTCATGTCCTTAGTCCAAAGTTTCACCCATCTCTCATATTCTAAACTATATCCCAAATCTATGGCCCACTTTATCATAACCTCCTTCACCTCCTCGTCTTTTGTATCCCATTCCAGTAATTGATTGTACATTTTGGATAGAAGCTTACTCTTTCCTTCTAATATTTCCACTTGGAATTTTGATTTTTTCTCATTCATCCCTATTTTTTTGTGTTCATTCCATAGGGCATTAATTTGGTGAACCTGTAACCACCCTATTGACTTATCTTTTAGTTCTTCAAATGGTTTAATTCTCCACCCCTTATCCGATTTGGTCAGGAGATCTTCGTAGGTCCATCTTTGGCTTCTCGTGTTTAAATTTTTAAGGGATGAGATATTAACTGGAGATAGCCACCAAGGTATGCCCTTTTCCAACAGTCTTTTAGTTCTATTCCAAACCTCTAACAACGCTCCTCTAACAATATGGTGGGAGAAACCCTTATGCACCCTTTCTTTATCTTGCCATAAATAGGCGTGCCAGCCAAATCTAGCATCAAATCCTTCCAGGTCTAACACATCTAAGTTTTCCAGAACTATCCAGTCCTTAACCCAACAGGACTATCCAGTCCTTAACCCAACCCCCTCTTTCTCTCCTGTCTGTGAGCAGTTTAAACTTAATTCTTGCTCTCTTCCCCTGCCAGATAAACCTGGACAGGGTCCTCTGCCATTCCTTAAACATTGTTGTTCCTCTAATTACTGGAATATTCTGAAATAAAAATAATATTTTTGGAAGGATGTTCATTTTTATGGCTGCCATTCGTCCCTCCCAGGAGAGTGTTAATCTACTCCAGATGTCTAAATCTTTTTTAATCTCACTCCAGGTTTTTTTGTAATTATTTTCCACTAAATTTATATTTTTTGTAGTTACCCAAATACCCAAATACTTCACCTTTTTCACTACCTTAATTCCTGTTTGTTGTTCTAATTGATTTCGTAAGTCTTCTGCCAAGTTCTTAGTCAGTATTTTTGTCTTATTTTTATTTAACTTAAACCCGGATAACTTCCCAAACTCCTCAAGCACTTCCAAGACTTTTTCCATGCTTTTTAATGGCTCTTCTAATGATATCACTAAATCGTCGGCGTATGCCTTTAATTTATATTCTTTCACTCCAAGTTTAATTCCTCTTATTTCCGGTGTTTCCCTTATTTTATTTGCAATTATCTCCAGTACCATAATAAACAGGAGGGGGGGACAGAGGGCACCCCTGTCTTGTACCTTTTGATATCATAAATGAATCTGTTAAGTTATTATTAATATTTAATTTCGCTCTTTGGCTCGAATAAATTGCTTTGATACCCTCCAAGAAGGGCCCCTCTATCCCTACCCTTTCCATACACTTTACAAGGAAACACCAGGATACATTGTCGAAAGCTTTTTCGGCGTCGACGAATACCAGAGCTGCAGGAATTTCGTTTTTAAACTCTAAATATTCAATGATGTTTATTATATTTCTTATGTTGTCCTTCAGCTGTCTGCCTGGCAAAAAACCGGCTTGGTCTTTATGAATTGATTTTGTCAAATATTTTTTCAGTCTTTTTGCCATTATCTCAGCAAATATTTTATAATCGTTATTGAGTAGTGATATCTGCCTATAGTTTTTTACGTCAAGTTTATCCGCCTCCGGTTTTGGTATTAGGGTAATATGGGCCTCTCTCCACGAGTCCGGTATCCTCCCTCCCTGTAAGATGTTATTAAATACGTCACATAAGACAGGTGTTACATATTCCTCCAGGACTTTATAATATTTTTGTGACAGACCATCTAGACCTGGAGCTTTCCCTGATTTCATTTTTTTTAATAGCCTCCTTAACCTCATCCGTCGTTATTGGTTTATTTAGATGGGATTTTTCATCGTCTGTCAGCCGCTCACCCCCATTTTTCTCCAAATATCTTTCTATTTCTATTGTATCTTCATCCTCCTTTCTTTTGTACAAGGTTTCATAGAACTGAAGAAACTTTTCCTTTATTTCATTTGGGTCTTCTATTATATGTTCCTCTATTTTAATCTTATTAATCACCATTTGTTTTTTCCTTTTCCTTAGTTGCCATGCTAACAATCTCCCCGTCTTGTTTGCAGACTCAAAGTATTTTTGTTTCATTGATTTTATCCTCCATTCTACCTCTTGCCCTAATAATGTTGAGTATTGAGTTTGCAGCACTTTAGATATTTGTTTCATCTTTTCATCCTCTGGGTTTATTATTAATTTTTCCTCACATTCTTTCAGTTGTTTCACTATTTCTTCCTTTTTTAATTCTCTTAACTTCCTTCTATAACTATTCTGCTGAATCAAGAATCCCCTGAGGACCGCTTTACTTGCTTCCCAGACTATGTCAATTTTGGTTCCTTTGTTTAAATTCCATTCAAAATACTCTTTCAGGGTGTTTTTTGCTTTCTCAATAATCTCTTCGTTTTCTAATAGGTATTCGTTCATTCTCCACCTGTACTGTCCCAATGATCTACCTTTTATTTCCAAAATAATTGGGTTGTGATCGGAGAGTGTTCTAGGTTCTATCTCACATTTCCTTGTTCTTAATAATAACTCTCTTGAAGTCCAAATCTGATCGATTCTGTCCCAACTCTGATGTGCATCTGAAAAGTGTGTAAATTGTTTTATTGTTGGGTTTTTGTACCTCCAAATATCAATCAGATCTAAATTTTCAATCAGATCTAAATATCAATCAGATCTAAATATCAATCAATCAGATCAATCAGATCTAAATATCAATCAGATCTAAAAGATTTTGGGAGTTTCCCTTGGTTCGTCTTTCTCTTTTTTTCACTCCTATCCATTTCAGGGTCGGGGACTCCATTTAGGTCTCCTAAAAGAATTAATTTGTGGCTCTCTAATTCTAATAACATTTGTTCCAGGAATCTCAGCGCAAGCATCCATGACAGTTGGCCATCTGACTTCTGCTTGAAAACGTTCATTGAAGGAGAGTCCACCACCTTACAAGGGAGTCCATTCCACTGTCAAACAGCTCTTACCATCAGAAAAATTGTTTTTTTTGTATTGGGGGCATAGACCGTTATTACATTAAATTTTTCTCCTTGATGATTAATTTGAACTCCCAGAATTCTTCCCTCTTCATCCTTACATATTAGTGTCGGTTCCCATTTCTCTTTAACATAAACCACCAGTCCTCTTTTTTTACTGACATCAGAATTAATAAATTCCACCCCCAACTTTTTATTAATCAATACATGTTTATATTTTTTAGCTATATGAGTCTCTTGGTAGCATATCACATCATAATTTTTGTTCCTCAAAACTTTCATTATTTTATTCCTTTTGGATTTTTCATTTACGCCATTTACATTCCAGGACAAAAACTTCAAAGACATTACTAAAACTAAGTTCTGGTTGCTCCTCTTTCTCTTCCTAACCTTCTTCCTCCGCTTCCTCCGCTTCTTCGCCGCTCTCTAGTCCCTCTTCGTTCCCCTCCCCCCGCCCTCTCCCTCCTTCCCCCCTCCCCCCTCCCACCCCCACCTCCTTCTCTGTCTCTGGTATTGTCTTCTGCCTTGCCAAGTTCTTTCTCATATCTCCTCATAAATTTTTCCACTTCCTGTTGGTCTGTCAACTTGAATTTCTTATCCTTAAAGAAGAAAGCAATTCCTTCAGGAAATTCCCATCTGTATCGTATCCTGTTTCTTGTCAGGACTGCCACTATTTGTCTATATCCCTCCCTTTTGCGTAAAATTCTAACTGGGATTTCCTTCAGAACAATTATTGGCCTGCCACCAATTATTAGCTTTTTATGATAACTTGTTTTTAATATTAAATTCTTCATCTCAATTGAGTTAAATATTACTAAACAGTCTCCAAGAGGTCTTTTTGTCCTATTTTGGGCTATTCTCATTTTTATT
This sequence comes from Podarcis liolepis, assembly GCF_965112155.1. Lineage (NCBI taxonomy): Eukaryota > Metazoa > Chordata > Lepidosauria > Squamata > Lacertidae > Podarcis > Podarcis liolepis. Next base: position 8,109,061 of record NC_139554.1, on the reverse strand, counting down.
CTGAAAGAGTTTTCAATTGTGTATGCAACATCTTCCTCTTTCAGATCTAACCATTTTGCTAACTCTTTGGTCATCTTTTGCTTTATGTTCTCATTTGTCTCTTCCTCTACTCCTCTAAATTTTAGGTGTAATTGTTTCTGTCGCATTTCTGTCATAGCAATATTATCCCAGATTTGTTCTTGTGTTTTATTCACCTCTCTCATCTCTTCCTTTATTTTTTCAGTCTCTTTTTTCTGTTCTCTCATGTCTTTTTGCAGTTTTTTATTGGTTTCCTCAAATGCTTTGGATTTGACAGATAGTTCTTGAATTTTTATGGAGAGTTCTCCTACTGCTCCTTCTATCCTCCTATCTATCATCTCCTGCATTTCTTCTAGTTTACTTTCTAGATGGCTTTCATTTTGTTTAAACTCCTCTTAGATTTTAAGCCATAGAATATCAAGGTCTTTAATTTCCTCTTGTCTAGATGTCTTTCTATCCGTTGGGGTTCCTCCCCCCTTTTTCCCATTTTTCCCCAACATCTTAAACCTTATTTCCACTATATGTGTTGTCACTAGGTCTCTCCCCTTTAGGGGCTCACAATCTCCTTCTCTTCAGATAATCAAACTAAGCCTTCTTTAACATATATGTGGGTTTTTAACACTTAGGGTGTTAAGGTGTCTTCTCAAGTTTATCTATGCTTTTTATCTCCTTCTGATCGATCCGATTTGATTTCTCCAAGCTTCAGCCACTTGCTGGCCTAATCCGTGTAAAGGAAGGTGTTGTAAATCTTAGTGATAACTCTCAAACCGGAGTACTTTGTCCCTTATTAGAGTAGTCCACTTAAACCAATAATAAACAAATGAGACTATTAAGCTTACTATATTAGGTGAAAGCTCCCCAGAGTCAATTAAGGTGAGAGCCAATAAAGCTATTAAGCTATGAGACCGTTTTAGATTAGCTGTTTAGCCAATGTTGTCACGCTAAAAGTCTATTTTCCTTCCAGTCTAAAAGGCAAAGCCACTTTTAGGTTTTATAATCCATTTCTCTTTCCTCAGCAAATAAAGAAAGGTCCACCAATCTGTCCATTGCCTTAGTTAAATGTAGGAAGAGGAGTATAGAAGTGAGGGGCAAGGGGGACAAAGCAGAGGAGGAGAAAGGTCCAGCAGGGTGGGCGAGGACGTCGGGTAGCAGCAAACAATAAATCCAACTAGGGAGGAAATGGGCGAGGGAAGCAGAACCCACGTGGGGGAGTCCCCTTAGCGTTTAGTACTCTTCGCTTTATTTAATTCCTCCACGGTTTCTCCCCCGGAGCTCCTATTAAAGTATCCTTATTTGTCCCTTTATCTCTATGCCGCCTTCGGTCCCCTTCTCCTAACTTTTAAGTCCAAAATTTCTCTGCGGCTTTGTCTTCCGTAAAAAGAAACAGTGTATTTATAAAACATTAAAAAGGAAAAACCCATCCGACAAGCTTCTCATCCAACTGGCACCCTCTTTTGTCACTTTATATCTTCTTTTTAGGCCAACTTTATGGCCAATAATTATTTCAAATTGTCAAGAATAGCTGCAACATTCACTACTCACTCAGTCCGGCCGTTTGTAGATATTGCCTTTTTAAACTGTCTGCGATATAATTGTCTGCGCCATTTTCTGCTCACCAACGGGTGTATTCCTTTTGTAAATCCTTAATCATCCCGGGCTCTCTCAGTTTAGTTTCCAAATTCTCTAAATACCTCAGCACACCACACACTGGAGAGTCCTTTCTTATCTGACGAAGATTTATCGCCCTTCTCGGCAGAAGCTGGAGGCATTGCAGCACGGAGTCGGTGCTCTCCCGTTCTTGCGCTCGCGGCTCCACCCTGGGCGTCTTTCCACTGTTGCGAAAAAACTCCAAGCTGTGCAAAAGCCGCTCCCACGCTGCCGGGAAGCCTATCCCCCAGGGTTTCCCCCCTGGGATTTATGGGGGGTGCAGTGCCCTTGCAACTCCCCCAAGCCTCTGAACTGCTCAGAAAGCCCTTTACAAGGCTCTCTGCGCTTCCTCGCCGTCCGCGATCCAAACCGGAAGCCTAGCCCAATCCTATCTTTTTATTTATTTATTATTAATACGGTCACCGACCAGCGTCAACACACACAATATCACAGATCATACAAAAAAAGAAGAAGAAAAAAATATCAGAAGTACATAGGACAATATGAGTATAACAAGGATTTAAATATAAAAATTAAAATTAATTAGCGTGCTCCCTGTAGTTAACATTTAGGAATTTGGTCATTATGGGATACCACTTGCTTCCTGCGATTGATTGCAGACACACAGAATTTAGCTACATTTAATGTAGTCTTGGGATTCTTGTCCTCTAGCAGTAGTTTTAAACTATGGTGTTCCGATTCTTTCCTGGACTTTTGCAAAACAGGTGTAATAAAAGTCAAACGTATATCCTCATAAAGACGGCAACGTAATAGTACGTGTGGGGCAGTTTCAACTTCCAACGAGCCACAAGGGCAAACCCGCCCAAAATCCTGGATTACTTCTAACCCTCTTAGTACTAGATATTGGCTCTTGTAGTGTCAGAACAAGGTCATCTGCAAAAGCTTTAAGTTTATATTGTTTAACTCCGACCTGAATACCTTGAATTAAATGGTCCCTTCTTATCATATTTAGCAAAACTTCCAGAACTGAAATAAAAAGCAATGGGGAAATTGGGCAGCCTTGTCGTGTCCCTTTCTCTATTTTAAATTCTTCTGTCACCACGTTATTAACTATCAATTTGCCCTTTTGTTCAGAATAAATCGCACCTATGCCGTTTTCAAAGTTTTGTCCAACCCCCATCCCCTGGAGATTTTTCTTCATGAAACTCCAGGAAATGTTGTCAAAGGCTTTCTCCGCATCTACAAATATCAAAACTGCTTTTGTATTAATGTTCACTTGCAGCTTTTCCTTTTTATTGCATTTAAGTTTAAGGTCTGGCAGGGCCCAAGAACTTGCTCCGACCATAATCCTGTGAAAATGGAAATGAAGCCAACATTGACTGGTTCCTTCAGATGGAGGATGAACAACGCCTTGTTTAGAGATCTAGAAATTACTAAGAAGGCCCCAAAAAGTATAAAAGATTATTTTGAGATAAATTTGAAGACTACTGTGGAAAAAAGAACAATTTGGGATGCAAGCAAAGCTGTAATGAGAGGTTTCTTGATACAGCAAAATGCAATAAAAAGGAAAACTCAATTTGGGGCAAATTTCCACTTTTCGAATCTTGGGAGCCATTCCTCTGGTTATCCAGATTTGGTCAATTCTTGTCCAGGTCTTTTGGGCTTCAGAAAAGAAAGTCCCCTCTCTACCTAGGGGGTTCTTAGTTCTCCAAGTATCGATTAAGTCCATATTGTCTGTCATTTCAAAAAAAGTTTTCAGTAGTCTTCCATCTTTTGTCACCACTTGTCTTTCTGACTTGTCCATATTTGTCGATACCACTCCATTCATATCTCCAAGCATAATAATATTATAGTCCATAAAGTCCAACAACGTCTCATGCAGTTTCTTCAAAAATTCTGATTTCCCCTCATTTGGTGCATATGCCCCTACTATCAAGAGTCTCTCTCCTTGAAATTGTATTTCAATTGCCACAAATCTTCCTTGTTCATCTTTAAAGATGAATTTTGGTGATAAATTTTCTTTTGCACAAATCACCACTCCTCTCTTTTTGACCTTATCTGATGAAATAAATTCCTGGCCCAATCTTTTATTAGTTAATACTTTCCTATGTATTCTAGTCACATGGATTTCTTGCAAGTCCAATTTTTCCTTTTTTAATAAATGAAAGATTCTTTTCCTCTTCTCAGGGGAGTTCAGACCTCGAATGTTCCAGCTTAATACCTGCAGAGACATTATATAGTTATTCTGTTTCCCCTCCAACTGCTCCTAATTGTTGTTCTTGGTCTGTGTTTCACTCTCTCTGGTTTATCCAATCCCAGTGGTGGCTTTGCTGTGTCCAAAACTCCTGGTTTTGGTATCTTTGGTTCTTTCCCCTCTGCCTCTTTTTGTAGATCTTCCTCGTGATCCTTCAGGAATCTCGCTTTGTCTTCTTCTGATCTCATCTTCACCTTTTTCCCTTTGTAAGTGAAAGACACTTTCTGGGTTAATGAAATTGTCAGTGAGGAATTTCCCAGACCTTAGATTCTTTGCAGAGTTTGAGTTCCAACAGTTATATCCAGGAAGTTGAAGTCATGATATCCATGACTATCTCCTTTTTGAATGTTCGGTATTCTGCTCTAGGAAGAAATCACCTAAGTGGCTTGGCGGGGTCTATAACAGACCCCCACAAGAAGATCACTCTTGTTTCTCTCTCCTGCTGTTTTTACCCATAAACACCCAGTCTGCTTTCCAAGCCTCAAGTCATGGACTGCACACATAATTTACATATAATGCTACTCCTTCTTCCTGTTTAGTCTATTCCTTTTTAACAGGTGGTGGTTGTTGTTTAGTCGTTTAGTTGTGTCCGCCTCTTCATGACGCCCTGGACCAGAGCACGCCAGGCACTCCTGTCTTCCACTGCCTCCCGCAGTTTGGTCAAACTCATGCTGGTATAATGATAATAATTTATTATTTGTACCCCGCCCATCTGGCTGGGTTTCCCCAGCCGCCCTGGGCGGCTTCCACAGAGACCAAAAATACACTAAAATGTCACACATTAAAAACTTCCCTGAACAGGGCTGCCTTAAGATGTCTTCTGAATGTCAGGTAGTTGATTATCGCTTTGACATCTGATGGGAGGGTGTTCCACAGGGTGGGCGCCACTACCGAGAAGGCCCTCTGCCTGGTTCCCTGTAGCTTCAAGAACACTTTCCAACAATCTCGTCCTCTGTCGTCCCCTTCTCCTTGTGCCCTCCATCTTTCTCAGCATCAGGGTCTTTTCCAGGAAGTCTTCTCTTCTCATGAGGTGGCCAAAGTATTGGAGCGGGGGGAGGGGTGGAAGTCCTTTATTTTTCAGTTTTACAGTTGCATATTCTTTTCCATGCTATAATGGAATAATCCGGCATTTCATGACAGTTCTTTATACTTCTTATTTGGCTGCATATACATTCATTCCTTCACCCAATTTTCCACTCTTTATCTTTCATAATGTCAGCTGTTGGGTCACAAAGTACCCCTTACCTGGAATGTATATTTAAGGTCCATTTTTTTAAAATATTCCCCTAGGTACTCCCACTCACTGCTTGTCAATTTGTTTATTTTATTGTCATACTGGCAAGCTCTGCATATTTAATTAGTTTGTATAGTAATTATTCTTTCCCTGGGATATCTCTTAATTTCCAATACCTTGCATATACTATCCTTGCTGTTGCTGTTGTGTATAAAAATAGGTTGTGGCCTTCCTTAGGTATTCATTCCCAATTACAACTAGAAGAAGTGCTTCCGCTTTCTTGGGAAGTTTAAAAGTTTTCAACTCATTGTACACCATCTTCCAAAATTATTTTGCCCTTTTACATTTCCACCATGGATGAATAAAGGAACCCTCTACTTCCAGACATTTCCAGCACATTGTTGATTTTTTGGGGGTACATTTTAGCCAGTTTTATTGGTGTCAAATACCATCTATGCTGTATTTTATACATATTTTCTCTAATTTGGTAACATGCCGAAAAGTTCATTGTTGAATCCCATAATTTTCCCCACTGATCCATTCATTTCAATATTATGCCGAATATTAATTGCCCATTTGGTCATTGTTTAAATTTCTCAGGTTCTCTTTTAGGTCTATCATAATTCTAGAAAAAACCAAGAATTAAACATAAAGTTAAGAATCCTGCCGCTGCAGGTTTTCAGATTTCTTTTTCTCCATGGAAAAAGCTCCCCTTGCTTTAGTTAGGTTAGACTCCATTTGTAAAGGCTGGTCCAAAGTCCATATAGTCCAGAATCTTTGTCAATTCCTACATTCCAGTCATGAGCCTCCTAGGTCATATTTGCCATCCTGTTTTAAAAGCTCAAATTCGTCTTGCGTAGATAGATAGATAGTTTATTACGGCCATAGGTCCATATTCAATACATCATACAGCAACACAGGTATAACAAGATAAAATTAATAAATTAAATTACGTTTAAATCAAGTAAATCTCAGACCGTAAGTTTCTAAATTCCATTAAAATAAGAACAGTATAGCACTTAAATTATCAAATTATCAGTATAAATCAATATTATAGAGTAATCATAGAGTAATCCATTTTTCCTTTTATAGGCTAATACTGTTATCAGAAATCTGGCAACAGAAAGGGACCTACTCGGATCAGAATCTTGCAATAAATGAATTAGCTGTGTTTCCAAGGAGTCACCTGAGATTTCCAATAATAAAGGGGACAAAAATCTGATCCGAGAAACTGAATGTAGTGAACAACAGAATAGTATATGTTGTAAAGATTCTATAGATCTATTATCGCATACACACACCGCTGAGATCCGACCATTGTAAAATCTATTATTCAAGACATCGGAAGGAAAGGCATTAAATCTTGCCTTAATAAAGGCATATCTGTGGGCTGCTACAGACAAAGAGGTCAAATAAGATGGTATCTGCTGTGAGGGCACTATGCCAAGATTTAATGGTGAGCAAGTGCCACTACCCGAAATGGTGTTTTGTTGTAGGTCAATCTCCTCAAGTTTTTGAGTGAGGGTTTTTTTTGCTGTGGCTAGGTCCAATTCCAATAATTCTGATGGAGACAATCCATAGGTCACTACTTTAGAATGGATCTCTTTTGCCCCTAGGATGGGAAAATTATCTCTCCAAAGGCATTGGATCAAATTCGGGAGCCTATGCCTTAAGGACAACCAGTAACAAAGGCTACGCCTCCAAAGAGTATTTTCTAAAGTTGTCGTTTTTAATTCTAAGCGAATAGCTGCATTACTAACGCACTGAGGAAGTTTTAGCAGTTGTCTTAGAAATTGATTTTGAATTACCTCCAAGGGCATCAAGTTTACTGCGGTCCCCCATAAAGGAACAGCATATGCCAATGTTGCAATTACTTTAGCTTTGAATACTTTCAGGGTAGATGGAACATGAAGAGCCCCGTCCGAAAAGAAAAAGTGCAAAAGCGCAAAGGACAGGGCCTTGGCCTTGTTTAAAATATGTGCAATATGGGCCTTCCAACCCAGATTATATTGGAGAAAGACTTCCAGGTATTGAAATTTATAGACCTGTTCAATAGGTTTTCCATCTAATTGCCACTTATAGGATTTCCGACTTTTTGAGAAGATTAGTACTTTTGATTTAGATTGATTTATAGTGAGGGAATTTGTTTTACAATATGAAACAAAGAATTTTAATGCTCTCCTGAGGCCAATTCTTGAAGGATAAAATCACAGCATCATCAGCATAGAGTAATAGTGGGCAACGATAGTTTGCGAGGCGGGGGGCATGGGTGATTTCCTGAGATTCAGTCAATGGTATCCTCATGTCACTAATGAATAAATTTAAAAGAAAAGGAGCTAGGATACATCCTTGCCGGACTCCTCTGTTGATGGGCACAGAGTTTGTGAGATCGCCGGCTGGGGTTATTCTCACCCTAGCAGCTGACCCCTCATGCAGCTGGATTATTAACCATAAAAGTCTTCTATCAATTCCCCATCGGGTCAACTTTTCCCAGAGCAACCTTCTGGGGACGCTGTCAAATGCAGCCTTAAGGTCGATAAATCCGCACAAAGTTGGCCCCGGTTTGAAGAGGAGTATTTTCGGGCTAGATGGTGCAAGACTAAAACATGGTCCGTAGTTGACTGGTTCGGTCTGAATCCTGCTTGCTCGGGGCCTATCAGTTCCTTTTCTTCAGCCCATTGGGTAAGTCTATTCAGCAGAAAACGTGCGTATATCTTTCCAACTATTGACAATAAACTAATATTCCTATAATTCTCTGGATCGTCTGGGGAGCCTTTTTTATATATTGGAATTATAATAGCGTCCTTCCATATTTTTGGCACCCTTCCAGTTGTATTAATAGCATCGAACGTAACAGCCAGGATTTTTGCCCACCAGTCGGAATGTAGTTTTATGGCTTCCGCCGGAACCAAATCTGGCCCAGGGGCTTTGCCGGTTTTAAGTTTAGAGATTAAATTCAAGATTTCGTCGGGGTCAGTAGGAGGCCAGATGGGGAGATGGTCAAATACATCATCAAGAGCGTTGGTATTGGAATCTGGCGACGCAAAATATTTCCTTAAAAAGGATTCCCAGACCGGGGCAGGAATTTTTGTTAAGGGATATCTCCTTGATCTTCTATTAACCAGTTGCCAAAATTGCCGTGAGCTACATGAACTAGAGGCGACTATTAGCGCCTGCCAGCGATTATGTTGCCACTCTTGCTTAGCCATTCTCTGGGCTTGCTTATATGCTGTTTTTGCTTGCTGGTAATTCCTAGGTAATACTAAGGCACCAGAAGATTTATATTCATTGTAAATGGCACAGAGATGTCGTCTAGCTTGTTTGCATTTTAAATTAAACCAGGGGGCACCGGTCTTAAAATGGGCCCGATTTACTTGGATGGCTGGTACTGCAAAAAAGGACATAAGATCTTCTATAAGCAAAGAAAATGAATTAATAATTCGTTCATGCCCATACAGATCTAAATCTAAAACAACATGAGTTTGAATTTTCTCTTGTTGGAAGAATTCCATATATTTTTGGGCTTGAGTTACTGACCATTTTATTCCTCTCACTTGTTCTGCAGTATTTATTCCCATATTTATGGGGTGTCTAAGCTTGATAGACTGCCAGTCTAGGGAAAGCTTGGCACTCAAGGGGAGATGGTCACTCATTTGGACGTTTTCTATTTTAAAATAAGAAAAATTTGGGAATAAATCTCTGGAAACAATAAAATAATCAAGAACACTACTTGTAAGTGTGCTCAAATGAGTAAACTCACCCGGAATATCTGGGGGACAATTTCCGTTTAAAATTATCAAATTCAAACGTAAAATCAGCTGATAAAGAAGGGTTCCCGCTTCGTTAACCCTATTATCTTTCGATTTTCTCTGTATATGGGGGGAGAAATCCAAGTTCTGGTGATCAGGTATGACCCACCATTTGGCCTTGCCTAGCGCTTCCCAGTTTGCAGCTGTACGAGCATTAAAATCACCTCCCATGACTGCTGAGATATTTGGGAACTTAGTATAACAGAAAACTAGGTGTTCTTCAAGTGTTTCCCATTTGGAATGGAGGTCCACTACCTGCCCCCCGGGGGGGGGAATAAACATTTGTTACCAGTAATTCAAATTTCCCTCCTGAAATCAGTCCTGTAATCGCGTAAGGAGAGGAAGATTTAACAAGTGTAAGTTTGCTTGCAATTTGAGGGAAATGGCTATTACCAAACCTCCCCTAGGGCGTCCACCTTTAAGAGAGGGGCTAGCTGGGAGCAAAATGGTATCGTATCCATTTATGTCAATCGCCTCCTCTTCCCAAGTTTCTTGTAGGAGAATTACTTGAAATAAATTAACAAATTTTAAGAAGTCTGGATCAGATTTCTTCCCCCTCCATCCCGCAATATTCCAGCATAAAAATGACATCGAGTGGTTGGGTTGGTCGTTAGGTAGTCAAATCATGTGGGAATGGGATTCTAACTTTGGGGGAATTTCAGCTTCAAAAAAATCAGTAATTTTCCTTTGAGAAGGTGGCAATCGTGCTATACATCCCAACTGTTTGAATTTATTGGGGTGGTTTGGCTGTAAAGTCGTGCCACTCGTCTTGCTAAAGGCAGATGTTTGGCCTAAGATAGTCGACTTTTCAGAGCCAGATGGTAGAATTAGGGGGGTATTACTTAGAGAGCGCGAAATTAAGTCAGCAGGTATCGTGCCACTAGTTGAGTGATCATTAGTTGTTTGAATAATTTTGTTAATACGACCTGTCGGGTCTTCAACCAGATCATTCTTCGGGGCTAAAAATAAAATGGAGTCGTCTCTCATTTGTTGGTCTGGTTCAGCTGGTTCTGTTACCAGTTCGATGGTATCTATAGATTTATTCAACTTGCACATGTTAGAGGAGAGTGGGTTAATAAAATTACAAGTGAGTGGACCCATATGGGACACTTTACATGGAGAACCTAATTCAGATTCGTTAAGTTCCCTCATTTTGTCCCAGGCAGATGTTGTAGTCATATTTGCCTTAGAGATGGGGTGCATAATAGATGGGTCTGGTGATCGGGTTTCCGCCTCCAGAGTATGGATGAGTGGATTCATCTCCGCAACAACCAGTTGACTGGTAGGGGTGGGTGCCTTCCCAACCCACAGGTCCAGTTCTTGGTGGTATAAGCGTGGGACAGAATCTGAACCACAATCTCTATCAAGCATATTTTGTTTAGGTAATCTCAGCTGTTTCTCCGTCACTTTTGTCAGGCAGAAATAAAGGGAATCAATTTTATGGAGTATTTCTTTCTGAACTTCTTGCGGGAGAACGCTATAAGAGTGGAGTAAGTTATTATCAAAGCTATCGAGGTCGATTCCCTGATTCTCTGCATACCTGGGCCCAAGGAAGTCCAACCTTTGAGAGTCCTTGGTAACCAGGCCAGTAGGATGTTTGGGAATATCCTCCGCAGAGTTTATATCAATTAGAACATGTTGGTCAATCTCATGTTGAGTTTTTGGCAAACTTACAATATGGGGCATAAGTGGAATTGGAGCTGCTTCATTCTTAAAGTACCTTGAGATTCTTATACCACTTGTCTCCAAGTGTTGTCTACATTTGTACACTAGTTTTGCCAGTCTCCCCTCGTAGAATGAGACCACCGCTCTGGCAAGGAATCTGTTGAAGTATAGATATTCCACTTGGGCCAAATCAGTAGGGTTATTAAGTATACCCGGCATATAGATCTTTAAAAGGTTCAATAGATGGGCTTTACGCTCTTCTTGTGACAGGAGTCCTGGGGGTTTAGGATAATTTGATAAAACGAGTTTGCCGCTGCAGGTTTTCAGATTTCTTTTTCTCCATGGAAAAAGCTCCCCTTGCTTTAGTTAGGTTAGACTCCATTTGTAAAGGCTGGTCCAAAGTCCATATAGTCCAGAATCTTTGTCAATTCCTACATTCCAGTCATGAGCCTCCTAGGTCATATTTGCCATCCTGTTTTAAAAGCTCAAATTCGTCTTGCGTGTTTCCCACACATTGTGCATTTGACCACCCAGAAGCATTAATCCTCTACCTTTCACCTGGAGGATTGGGGCACAGAAGAGTAAGCTAAGTCCCAGTGCGACACTTGTCGGAAGTAATGTTAAATCCTTTGCTACTCTCCTCCCCCTGGCTCTCACTTAAGAGAAACCTAGATTTTGCCCTGGTTTGAGGGTAACATGCCTCTTGCGCGGTGCCTGGCCTACACTTGTGTAGACTGACTGACAATGTGGGGGCTCCCCTGCCCCAATGTCTCCCTGAAGGGGTGACCGAAAGGGGTTGACCCCGTAAGGCGGGCTGTTTCCTCAGCCAACACTCAAACGCTACCCTCCAACCTTCAAACAATTCCACAAAGAAAAAAGTTTGAATTGCGAGCCCACGTGCTAAACTCTGTCCCGGAGCCTATCCCCAGAAATGAGACATGACAACAATGTATGGGTTTAAATTAGGCCACAACAATAGGATCTTAGTTTATGTAGTCTGCCACCTGGCCCAGCCTGGAGGAAGGGCTAGGTTTGGTTGATTTGGCATCAATGAGGTCCTTCCTGTGTGTATGTGACCTCCCGCTCGAAGGATTATGGAGGGCACTGGGTGGTTTCAAAGTCCTAAGGAAATGGAGCAGATTGGCATTGGAAGCAAGAGAATCGATGGTTCAGGCGATTTTCTGTGAATTTTTATGTATTATAGCCCTTTAAAACAGTGGCAGTCCATTTCGGAAACAACTGGCTACATTGTATCACTTTTGATTGGATTAGCAAGTTTACGAGGTGTCAGTCCATTATTCTCACAGCAGGGAGCTGTCAACAGCTTGTCAGAAGGTAAACGAGGCATGCAAGAGCTCGAGCTGAGCTGGCTCTGGAGGCGAAATGCATTGCATTGATTGGCTGGAGCCTCCGTTCGGTGCAGGCTGATCAGTTGGGACGTTCCCATACGCAAATAGTCTTTTCATTCATAAAATACGCTGTTTGCTTCCCCCGGTCTACCCATGAAAATGGACGGGCGCAGAGAGGGGGGGAAAGGCACTTTTATTTCGGGGCTTGGGTTTCATGTGGTGCTTGGTGTGATACAATGGAGGGGCTGGAGGGTCTCAGTAGGGCAGGGTGCCCTCGAGGTCATCGCCTGGAACCCTCTGCAGGCATCCTGGGAATGTAAGAAATATGACCCCCCTCCACTTTGTAACAGGGACTGTAAAGTGTGAACTTACACAGCGTGCCCTTCCACTTCACCAAAGCCTTCGCTCTAGGGCCAGTGTCTCTTGCAATCGGCCCTTTAACTGGCCCTGCAAATGCCACCGCTGGGGTGTCAGCATCGCCCTTGAGCCAGTGCCACCAACTGGACTCATCCACTTCAGCCCCGACAGGGCTAGGCGAGCTGGGTAGCACTTCCAGAGACCACCTTCTGCACAGGAACAGGTCAAAGTGCTGTGGACTCACAGCTTAGAGTTGTGAGCACCGGATTCACTTCCACAAGAAGACAGTCATCGCACAGCAGAGTATAGCAGAGTATATAAACAACTCGGAGAGCAGCTCTGTAGAATATCTTCTTTATTCTATCTACAACTATACAAACGATATACAGAGCTTAATGAGGTCTAAGCAAAAATGAATGCTGCACTGCACTGAGTGCCTACAGCTGCTCTTAGCAGCAACCTTATCTCTACACACGATCTCTAACACCCAGTCTCTCTCTCTCCGACACACTGACTGACTGATTAGGTGCTGGAGCAGAATAAGTAGAGAGCAGAACACGCCGCCTCCTCTCTGGAGAATCAGCAGACTCCTCAGGAGATTCTTGGATATGGGAGGGGTGAAATCTCCTCATCCTTTAACTGGCCCTGCAAATGCCACCGTTGGGGGGTGCATGAAGATGTTACCCCCCCATCTCAAAGGTAGACGAGGATACTGACCAAGACCTAAAACCACCACCCGAGACCCTGAGAAGGGGTCTCGCCGCCAAGAAACCTACAGCTGAAAGCTCCTCCCTCTTAAGAAGTGTCACACCCTGCCGTCCACTCAGTCCTTGAGGCCTTGGTGCACATCGCACAACCAGAGGTCGTTTTCTGAGAGGATCAAATGCACTCCCTCCGTCCTGAACAGCCCAGAAATGTCCACACTGATGTTTGGGTGGCAGATAGAGAGGCCGCCAATTTGCTTCTAAGGGAACACTCTGCAAAACATTAGACAAACTATCATGGTCATTACCCACTTTCTGACAAACAACACAGGAACGTACGTAAGTTTTGGTGGTTTGATACACATCAGGCCAATAAAAATAACGACTGAGTTTCTCTAAAGTTTTTTGCAAACCCATGTGTCCTGCCAAACTGTCCTCATGGGCCAGGCTCAGGACCGTTGATCTTTTCTTCTCCGGAACCACCAACTGCAAAACAAAATCCTTGTCCTTAACTTTCTTTGGAGCGAACTGGCGATATAAGAGTCCCTTTTGATACACAAATTGGACCCTCTTTTCTCCTTGGAGCGGAGCTCCAACCCCCTCCCGACAATCCTGTAGGGAAGGATCCGATCTTTGCTCTGCTGCAAACTCTCCCATGTCTCCCAACCCAGCAGAGGCATCAAATTCCTCAACTGACTCCGGATTGAGTGTCGAGGGCTTTCCCTCCCCTCCAGATTTTCCATTCAACCCCGTGCTTTGTTATTTCCCAGTATTCCCGAAAATAACAAATCCCTATTAACTTCTATGTTTATTTGAAATAATACAGAAATTACCTTTATAATTTTTGCCAATATTCCTTAACCAGATTACATTCCCACCACATGTGTGAATATAGTCCTTTTTCCTGACCACAATGCCAGCATTTGGGACTAAACCCTTTCACTATATATACCATTTGTGCCGGAGTAATAAGCAAGAGTTGTACAAGATTATGATTCTAGCTGGAATGGCAGTTATTGCTTTGGGATGGAAAGAAAAGGCCAAATGGAATGATTGTTTTTGAATACGTACAGTCAGAAATATTCGCACAGATAGTGGCAGAGGATAGATGGGAAAATAAATGCCAAAGAATCACAAATAAATGGGCATTTTACAGGAACTTGATAGAAAGAGGGGAAGCCAACCCTAACATACAAGCTCGAATGAACAGACTGTGTACATGGATAAAGATATGAAGAAGGAAGGCCTGACCGGGGGCGGGGAGGGCTGGAGTGGGGAGGGAGGGGGGGAAGTAAACCGGATGGTATTTTGAATTGATTTTGTTATGTAAGCCTTTTTTCCAGAAACCATATATATTAATGTTATGTAGTTAGGCATTGTAGTATGAATGAATTTTGTTATGCATTCTTTGTTTTATAGAATATATAAAATAATGTTATGTTACTAAGCAAATTTAATAAAAAAACAAAAACAAAAAAACCCTGTGCCCATCTGGGATGAGATGGAGGGGGTTTCTACGGCTACAGAGTTTACTGTTAACTGCTGCTGCAAGTAAACCTGAAACCCCAAATCATTTCCCACCAAAACAGGGCTTTTACACACCTCAGGGTCATGTACTAAAGCAAGAGGAGGAAAAGCTGATCCTCTCCTCGGAAATAGTCCGGTGGCGCCTGGAGGTGAGCAGTCCAACGACGTGGTCGCCCCACCCAACTGGGCAAGGCTTTTGGGTAAAAAGGTACCCTACTGGCCTGTCATCCGAGTCACGGCACCAATTTGTTGCAAATATTTTTAAAATGGTGCCCACTTAGTGGAGACAAAGGATTGACAGACACAGCAAATTGGAGAAAAAGAAGGTGAGGTTTATTGCTGAGCAATAATGGGCCCAGTTGGAATCCTTTCCAAAAGACTGGGACCCCAAAGGATTCAAGTTCAGGAGTTATATACCTGAGTGCAGCATCACAGATCATGAGACAATCATGAGACAATCACGAACACCAGTGAAAAATAACCAATAAGCGCGCTTCTGCCATGCTCTTGTCTATGCGCAGAGTACAACTCCCAAGTTCTGCTTTCTTGTCTGTACAGTCTGACCTTTTCCCTAGTTGATGGAACAGGGAATTGAAACTTCAGCAAGGAGGGGATCTCCTGGCACTAACACCCCCGTGCATCTGTTCATGTAAGGGGTATTGTGGTCAGCCCTTCCTGTTTCGTGTCCAGAATTAGTTTAGAGTTGAGGGGGAGAGATGTACCAGCATCTTCTGATTTATAGCTTCCCCTTTCTCTAGGGTGCAAGAAAGCACTGGGGGAAAGGTCCATCCCTGAACTTGCAGTTTCAAGCAGTTTTCTGTTAGACTAGGCAAAAGCTTTTTATGATTCAAATGGATTATAAAAATCACTGTAAGGCTCTGGTTATGTGTGAGCATGTGTGAATATATTGATAACTGCTAACTGATTATATGAATAGCATAGGGGCAACCCTCCTCCTCTTGCTTTAGTACTATAACAAGTTGGTTTCCAGTATAACCTTTATAGGAAACAGGGACGATGGAGGTAGGCTGGAAAATCTCATTTACGCCATACGGGCTGATCTTCAAGGGCTTAGGCTGCATCTGTATGGGCAAAACCAAATCTCTGGATATGCTGGTGATATCAGACCCTGTATCTTGATAAGAGTTCACAACAACTTTATTTATTTCAATGGGTGCTGAAAATTCCAGATTAGCCCAATTAACATGTGGCACCCTTGGTTCTGCTCCTGTACTCACAGGCCCCACTGTAACGGCGTTTGCAGTCTTAGGAACTAAAGCGTCAGGCGCTGCCCCACCCTTTCCATCTGGATCTGGGTTTTTTCCAGCTGCTGAACTTTGCTGCTCCGCCTCCCAATCCTCCACTGGTCGCTGGATCATGCACACCGCAGGGGTTAATGTCAGAGCTGGAGGCTTTTTATCACTCAATTGAGGGCAAGCTGCCTTCACATGGCCCGGTTTTTTTACAATAGAAACAGTCCCGAACTAGGAGCAAGTTTAGAGCGATCCCCTCCCGCTACAAAGGAGTCTTTTGCAGGTATGGGAGTGACTTTACTTTGGTCTTTGGCCGGGAGGATCAAATCTCCTGGCTGGAGCTGACGCCGCCGCTCTATTCCCTCCCAACGGTCTTCTATTCGCCAAATGGGACCACTTCCGTTTAAATGACTCTGCGAATTCGGTCGCTTGGTCCAAAGTAGTGGGGTGTTGATCAGCGACCAGGTTCGCAATCTCAGGAGGCAATTGGCGCATAAACTGTTATTTTAACATCAATTGCCTTAGTCCTTCAAAAGTATCAACGCCTTCAGCTGAAACCCACAAGTCAAAATTTTGAGCCATTTTCGTGGAAGACACAGAAAGACTGTCTAAGGGGTTGGACTTATCCCCCTTCCGGAAGGCCCACCTATAATTTTCAGCATGAAGCCCATGCCTTTGTTTTTGTTTTTTTAAAATGCTTTTTATCGACATTTTTCAATAAACAAAAACCAAAACCAAAACCAAAATAAAACAATCTTTACAATCAATCTTAATATCGTCTTATTTACATTGCGCTGAGTCACGCCTCAACTTCCTTCCTTCCCAGTTGCGGTTTTCTTGAAGTACCTCTTCTCTTACAGTTTCTTTTACGTTTCTGTACACGTCGCAAGATTTATATTAGTCCTGCTGTAGTTCTTAAACTTCTACAATTACATTCTATATATGTTACAAATTTACTCCAATCGTCTATAAACTTTGCCCCTTTTTGGTGTCGGGTTTTATATGTCATTTTCGCTAATTCCGTATATTCAAATAATTTTTCCTGCCATTCCATAACTGTAGGGATCTCTGATGACTTCCATTTTTGTTGAAACTGCACTGAAAAGGATATATCAAGAACTCTGGCCAAAAGTTTCAATATAAGGAATAATTCCTACTCAAGAGTTGAAATGAAAAACGTGTATATTCTGCTAAGAATAACAGTTTGAAGCTAGTAGTAAATTTAAACACAACGTGTAAGTACGATAGTTTTAAAGTAATGGTGAGTTTGGATACAACGTTTAAGTACAGAAATAATGTAGTTTCAAATATACAGTGATATAGTACAAAGGTACATGAAATACCAGTGCACAACAATTGTTTTATACAAGTCTCAATAGCAGTCAAAAAGAGTCCATATTATTTAAAATAGGATAAAGAATAAAGAATAAAGAATAAAGAATCAAATAGGGCCAAAAAGGAGTATCCGGAGTGTGAATCAGATGTACGACTCAGTAGTGGTGACCAGGACAGGGCCCTGTTTTGGAGTACACGCCTTCTTCAGCTGGTAATATCAAAAAATATGTCAAGATAGATCAAGGTGCTTCAATCCATAGATCATAAATATAATAAATTATATACATTCTAAAGTATGTTAACACATATCATGATATTTGGTTCCATACCTTGGTTTTTTGAGGACTATAAATCTGTTGGAAGTCTGTATCATTTAATTCTTTTATGTTTCTTTTTCGACATGCGTCTAGAAATAAGGATTTCCAAGAGTTATTATTTCCAGTCAAATTATTTGTGAAAAACGGACATCAGTTCAGTGTTTTCTCACCTTAGATAATTGAATCCAAGTTTTCTTGCGTTTCTCTGTGCGTTTTCTATTAGGGAGTGAAATCATTGTCTTATATGTGTGTCTGTGGGGGAGGAGGATAGGCTCTCCCTTCTTAAAGGTGTAAGCAGAGAAGGGATTTAAAGTCCAAGGACATCTATGGTGGTTTATTAGAGAAAGGAATTGTAGTCTTGATGTTCATTCAAGCCCTTGGGGGACATCGTTTCAAACAAATGAATATATCGTGCTTCCTGTTGTAACAATAGTCTATCAATATTTCTCCTGGTATATAAATCTACTTTTGGTTTCCAAATAATAAAGAAGACAAAATCCTCTTCCGTGTGTTTTTGTTGTATATAATGTTCCACCATTGGGGCTTCTCGTATTCTATTGCGGATCCGTGATCGATGTTCATTTATGCGTAGTTTAATTGGTCTGGTGCTTTTGCCTATATATATCTTGTGGCATGGGCACATCCATGCATACACGCTATTCTTCGTGTTACAGTTACTAAAATGTTCAATCTGAAACTTGAAGCCAGTCCGTATGTTGGTGAACTCCTTTACTTGTAGTGCGTATTTGCATACACTGCAGCTACCACATTTGTAATGGCCTTTAGTTGATGCTTCCGGGTATGTAAGTTGGTCCGATTTCACCAAATAATTCCTCAGTGATTTAGTTTTTTTTAGGCCAATTATAGGTGGTTTTTGACATCCTGGGATGTTGGATAACAAATGCCAATGTTTATATATGAGTTTCTTAATGCTAGAAGTATGTGGTGTAAATTGCAGTGATGTGCAAATACGATCTTCTCTGGGTTTATCCGAGGTTTTTATAGCAAGAAGATCTTTCCTGTTTTTCATTTCCGCTCTATCTTGAGCCGCAGCAAGAGTCCGTGATGTGTATCCTCGTTGTAATAAGGACTGTGTGAGTTGGTAGGCCGCTATTTTGTAGTCATGTTGGAACGATGCATTTCTTTTTAGTCTTAAGTACTGTCCATATGGTAGATTATTCAATAAATGTGGAGCGTGAAAGGATGAAGCGTGTAGTAATGAATTTCGATCGGTCGGTTTATGGTATGGGCGGATCTTAAGTTGTTGGGAATGATCTTTAAAGACTGTAACATCCAGAAAATTAACTGATAAATCATGAATGGTACCAGACAATCGTATATTTGGATCTTGGTCGTTGATCCATTGGAGGAATTGCTGTGTCTTGATCCTGTATAACGAAGAACAAATCATCTATAAACCGATAATATTTGATTATTTTAGATCTGAAAGGATTGTTGTCATGAAGGATGAAAGTTTTTTCAAAGTGTATCATGAAAATATTCGCAATAGAAGGGGCACAGGAAGAGCCCATCGCTACGCCTTTGATTTGCAGATAGAACTGTTTTAAGTAATGAAAAAAGTTATAATCCAAAATGATGTCCAGAATATCGAGCAAAAAATGTGTTGGAGGTTCTCTCGTGAGTCTGGAATCCAAAAGAGTTTCTGTAATCGACCTGACTTCAGGTAACGGGACATTTGTATACAGCGACTCGACATCCAGTGTGACAAGGGAGGCCTCCTTTGGTATGGTAGTGTTCTCAACGTGTCCAATAAATGTTTTCGTGTCCAGAATATAAGACGGAGTGTCGAATGGATGCAAATAATATTCCATATACTGGCAAAGGGGTTCCAAGAGAGAGTCATTACCTGACACAATCGGTCTGCCTGGTGGAGCATTAAGTGATTTGTGAATCAGGGCTGTAAGACGTCACCTTCATTTTCACACAGGCTTGCAAGCTGTCATCTGTGAGGCGTGATCGATGTTAGTTTTTAATATAGTTCATGTTGGAGAAGACCTGCTCACATACATATGTGGAACCAAAGATCGACAGGACTCCAAATGCATACTTTTTCATGTTTATATAAGTGTTGGGGATGGCATTCCATGTTTCGAATACAAGTTTGTCCTGTTTGGGAAGGTTTTCAATATCACTCCATTTATGATTCTGAGCCAGAATGGCCTTCTGACAGGCAACATCCTCAAGAGTAGCGGTCAAGCATTTGAACTTGGACACCCATATATCTTTGTCGGCTATATCGGCCAGTTCCAGCTCAAGAAAGTTGTCTGTGAGCCTCCTGAATGTAGTCAGTTTTGTTCATGATGACGACAGCTCCACCTTTGTCTGCTTCTTTAATTATAATGTCTGGGTTGTTTCTCAGATTATCTATGGCTCTCCTTTCAGCATGGTTTAAATTTTGTTGTAAGCGATGGTGTTTTCTGGTCACATCTGTTTGGATTCTGTGGCGGAAGCAGTCAATGTACAAGTCCAGTGTGGTATTGCGTCCATCAGGAGGGGTCCATGTGGAGTCCCTTTTTGTGTAACACTTTTTCGGTGGTAGTTGGTGGTCAGTGTTCTGTTGGGAGGGTGGTGGTTGTTCTCCAGTGGGTTGAGAGGTGTTGTGTTGTGAAGTTGTTGTTTGTTCTGATTTGTCTTGTTGTTGTGTGTGTTGAAAATACTCCTTCAGGCGTAAACGGCGGAAAAATGCTTCCAAGTCCCCGTAGAACTGAATCATGTGTGGGGATTTGGCAGGGCAGAATGACAGTCCACGTGAAAGGACTGATTCCTCGGCTGGGCTGAGTGCTTGCTGTGAGAGATTGACAATATTGTTGATCTTGTTTTGATTAGTAGCCTGTAGGTTGGAAAGGTTAGAGAGTTTCTTGTTTTTCTGTTTTTTCAGTAGCTCCAGTTGAGAGTGGTAAATGTTTTGTTTTTCCTTTTGGAACTCTTGCCAAGCTTGGTGGTTCCTGATAGAGTTGTCTAATACAAGGAGTTCCTCCTTTATTAGCTTCTGTTTAGAGTAGAGAACGCTGATCAGATGTTTGAGCAGCTTCTTAGAGAAAGTGTTGCATAGTTTTCTTGCATATTCAGTGGGATACGTGGATTGTAGAGGGTTCTTAATTCTAAGACCCTTGGGTATAATGTCCAGGTTCTTGCATTTAGTAAGAAAGAATATATCAGTCTGTACCTGTGCAAGTTTCTTGGTGAGGTTGATGGACTTCCATTTCATGCGGCTCAATGTGGTGCCTTCCATGGTTCCAGTTACAGTTTATATATTCAAATCAGCCTTAATTGTAACAGAGTTCAAATTTGGGTGGTTTTGTCACTTAGGTCCTCTTCCTCTTCTTCCCTCTCTTCTCCCTCTTCTGCCTCCTCTTCTTCTCCTTCTTCCCTTTCCCATGCCTTTGCATCACCAATTTTTTAAAACGCTCATAGTCATTTGCCTGGGACAAAGGGAGATGGCCCATCAGCTTGGCTAGCTCCCCACAAATTAAGGAGTGCAAAATAGGCATGTACATTTTTAAGGGCACCCCCATATCCCTGTCGCGAATTCCTCGTGGCGCTTTAGCAGAATGCTCAGAGTCCCGGGTTCTTTAGTGCAGTATTTATTATTGTGAGCTAAATATATATACAGATATCTACAGAAGCAGTTCATATAATCAGACAGAGTACCTGGCTGCACCTTGAGGCAAAAGAAGACTCCACACTCATCTACACCACCACAATTACTATTGGACAGGCTTTACTTTTAAACCGGTGACAGCCAATCACATTACTGCTGAGTCATCCAGCACTTCCACAGAGAGTATTGCATCAGCCTGTTGCAAACTGAAGCCTGCAGACTTACTTACACAGATCCTGTGAATCCCAACAATCCCGGCAAGTCGTTTCAAAGAGAGTTAAGTAACTCAAAACATCGGTGGGGGATTGGTACTTAGGAAACGCCCGCCAGTTAAGGTTGCTCAAAGCAAATCCCGGAGGAGCCTGTCTGGAAATTGCTCCTCGTGGCTCTGGGCTGTAATCATACCTCGAAGCATAACGATAACGAGGCGTCTGTCCATCCGGATGCTGAAGTTCCTCCTCTGTGTATCCATGCAAGGGTTTGGGGTGAGGTTTGACCTCCTGTTCCGTCGCACCGCCCCACGGGTTTCCCAAGCTCTTACTGGCGAGTAAACCCGGACTGGGCTAGGTGAACGATGTCTCACCGATCTGCGACTGTCACGGGATGGACGCTCCAAGTTGCCGTCCTCCTCAGATGGTTCCCGCATTTGTTGTGGCAAGTCTCGATACTCATAAGCCATCCGGTTGGTTCTTGGGGCCATAATGATGGACTGGCCCATTCTGGGAAATTTCTCCTTTGTGCTGGGCACACCTGTAAGAAAATTAAAAGGCAACAGTAAGTAAAAGCGTGCAGGGACAAATGTAGCCCGTTAGCCATGGAACACTAACGACCCCGTTCCTTGATATGGGCGGGGTCCCAGCCCTGGGTTGCCACTGAAGTGGCAGCGTCAATGCGCAAGGAGTGGCCAGAGAATTCCTGGGGGTTGCCACCACAGGCCGCCATGACCTTATGTAGGACTGCCATGAACTGGCATCCTGTCAAAGGGCACGTGTCTGCGTGGATGAGGAAGGGGACCTTGTGGTTGGTGCACACTCTGAGGAACCGGCGGGTGTCTCGCCACAGGCAGGGGCCCTCTCGCTCGGAGGGGGCCAGGGTTAATGTGACCCCCTTCCTTAACTGATCAGTTTTCAAAGACAGAAAATTTTTTGAGGGAAGTATCCCCTCTTTCCCTCCTGCTCCTCTTGAGGTTTTATCCAGCTTGGGGGGGGGGGGCAGTTACTCTATTTAAATCTCCCATTAGAATTTTCTCTTCAATGTAATCCATCATTTTTTCTTCTAGCAATTCATAGAATTCTGGTTTCTTATCATTGGGAGCATATATTCCTATAAGTATTACCGACTCCCCCGGGCTGTTATCTTCACTATTACTATCCTTCCCTCAGTGCCTTTGCATAACAATTTTGGTTCTAAATTTGGTTTGGCATACACAACCACTCCTCCTTTTTGGGTTATATCAGAGGGGATGAATTCTAGCACCCTCCTATGCTTCCTCTTTATATGTGTCTCCTGTAGGCATATTTTATCTAATTTTTGTTTTGTCAAAATGTGTTCTACCTTACATTCCAGGTTAATGTCTTTAAACTCATCCTTTAATATTTAACAATTTCAGTATAGAATTCCTAAAAAGAAAAGGCACTTTCACGCACGACCCTACGGGTAAGAAAACCTGTGGGAAATTGTTTTTGAATAATGATATTGGAAAACTGCTACATTTAGTTACAAGGAAATTCAGATGGGAGGGACTGGAGGAAGTCAAGTAATATGTTTATAAGGTTGGAAGTTTAATTAATTATTAATTTGTATTGTATTTGTGTATTTGTTCAACGCTGCGCCAGGCCTCTGCATTCCAAAGTCCGCATTCCGATGCTCTGAGCAAAATAGCAGAGTTTAGCAGTGTCCAGAGAAATCAGTCTTCTGTGCTTCTGTGTGCATAAACCAGAGTCTCACACAGAGATACTAAGAAACTAAAAGCAGTTTATTTATAGCAAAGCGGTCCATTGTCTAACACAGCACGCAGCATCGTGAGACACGTCTGCTTCACGTAAAAGCGAAAGCAGAATAGAACAAAGGACTTGAGACTCTCAGAAGTGACGCAGAGTCTCCCCACCCCACAGTAGGCAGCACGTACACTCTGAGCTGTTTAACCCTGTAAGCTCAGGTTCTCCTCACAGTTATATCTTTTGTTATTTGTTTTATTTGTTTTATTTCTCTTTCTGTTTTTTTTTTGGGGGGTGTTTTTTTTTAGTTTGTGTTATATTTGTAAGAAACTTAATAAACATTATTGGGGGGGGGGGAGAAAAACTGTGGGAAGCCAAAGGGCTCAGAGTTAATTATTTAAATTTACCATTATTCCTTAATCAGTTGACTGCTTATTAACTTTTGCTTTCTAAGTCTTCCGCTGAGGCTACTGACTTTGTATTTGGTTCACCATTCCCAGGTTGTTCCCCCCCACCTAATTCTTTCCAGTATTTCCTCCAAAATATATTCGCGTCTTTAACAGTTTCGAACCTCCGTCTTTTACCTTTAAAATGAAAGGCGATACCCTCCGGAAAAACTCACATCTAAGTATTACCGTTATGGGTTTTTTAATGCCGTTGCGAGAAATTGATATTTTTCTTACTCTTTTAATAAACGAGGTGGGATTTCCTTTAATACCATAATTTCATTTTCCTATATTCTAAGTTTCCGTTTTCCAGTTCTTTTCAAGATTTTGTCCCTTACTCGGTTTGAAGTAAATGTTACTAAACAATCCCCTGGCCACTTGTTTGCTTTGGCTTTTTTCCCAGATTTCACTCTAAATATTTTCTCTGTCGCTGTACCATTAGTGTGCACTCCCCCACCTCCCCTACCTGCCCTCCAAGTCTGGCAAGGCCCGGCTGAGAGAGAGGGGGTGCGCAGAAACTTTGTTTTGTGTTCTTGGTAGGCTTGACATTGAGCTCTAACCCGTGTCCGGTCAGCTTCAGAATGAGTTATCCGCCACCCGTGCTCTAGCTGTCTCAGTGATTGTTTCATTGCCCTCAGATCCATGGAAAACCATGGGGCTGTCTGGGCTCCATGCAATCAGAAAGGGCGTTTTGGAGCCAAACAGTCAATAGCCCTGGTTAACTCCACATTCCAGCGGGCCACCAGGGAATCAGCTGAAAGGCCATCAACATGGGATAAAGTATCCCCTACCTCTCTCTGGGAACCATTTGGATCCATTAAGTGGCGGGGGCAGACCATCTGAATCGGTCCCACCTCCCTGCAGAGGGGAAGGGTCACGGAGAAGTCCAGTTGCACCAGGAAGTGATCTGACCATGGCACTTCTTTCGTTTCGCTTTTACTTAGTGTCAGATCATCAACCTCCATAGAGGTAAACACCAGGTCCAAGGCATGTCCGCAGCTATGGGTTGGGCCAGACTTATTCAGGGACAGCCCCAAGGAGGCCATGATTTCCATGAAGTCGCGAGCGGCTCCTTGTAAGGTCGTGTCGGCATGGATGTTAAAATCCCCTAGGACAACCAAACTAGGTGTCTCCAGGAGAACATCCGTCACGACCTGAAGCAGCTCGGGCAGGGATTCCTTGGTGCAGCAGGGAGGTCAGTCTCCAAAAGGAATCCTGTACTGCCCCTATTGACCAACTTCCAGAACATGCACTCAGAGAACTGGGTCTTCCCAATAGGACGTCTGGTGCAAACTAATGACTTCCTAAAAATCACTGCAACCCCCCTCCCCGCCCACAATGCCTAGGTTAATTTGCGTAAGAGAAACCTGGTGGACAAGCAGCAGCAAGGACAGGCCCATCTGCTTCATCCAACCAAGTCTCTGTTACACATGCCAGGTCAAGTCCTCCATCCATGATCAAGTCATGGATGGCAGTGGTCTTATGAATCATTGACCTGGCATTGCACAGCAGCACCTTCAGGTTATGTGGGTATCCCTTGCTGATTCTAGTATCCGTCCGGTCAGGACCAGATCCGGAGGCAGGGATAATCCTCAGACAATGACTAAACCTGCCTCCTCTGTAATGACGTGGTCTGGTCTTAGCCTAACTCCTCCTCCTACCCATGATCACTGAGATCGGTTGTCCCAGTGCATCCCCTCCGTGGAACATGCCTCAGCCATTTTGTTGGCTGGGACCCACTCCCTGGCAGCCCTGACCCCTCCCCTTAAGAACAAAATAAAACCTTAAAAAAAAAACCACAATAAAACAGTACAAACAAAAAAACTGTAAAAATTACAAATACATCAAAATCAAACAAATTCCCAAGCCCAACCAAACATCCTCCCCCCCCATATACAAAAAAATCAAAAGGGAAAAAGAAAATTTTAAAACATTTTAAAAAGAACTCTGTGCCCCTCCGAGTCCTCCTGGACAGCAGCAGCAGTAGCAGCAACCATCCTTATGAGGCCTGTCAGGCCCCACCCTGGGCCAGGTGGTGAGTGACAGGAGCGGGGCCCTTAGGCACTCACGCAGGGGAATCCTCCTGGATAGCAGCAGCAGTCCTTATGATATGAAGATAACTTACTCACACTCTTAAAGACAGAAAGTCTGCAATTAAAGAAACAGATACACTTTCCCAGGAGTCTTGCAGCATTTGGCTCTCCCAGAATGCTCTTCTTTAACATGAGCCAAAGTTTTTTTGTTTTTTTTATCCATAATGCTTTTTATTAACGTTTTCCCCCCCAAAAAAAGCAAAATAAAACCATTACAATTATTCTTAGTATCATCTTATTAACATTGTGTTAAATCACGCCTCGACTTCCTTCCCAGTTGCGGTTTTCTTAATATACATCTTCTCTTACAGTTTCTTTTACTTTTCTGTATACGTCACAGGATTTATGTTCATCCTGCTGTAGTTCTTAAACTTCTGCAATTACATTCTATATATGTTACAAATTTGCCCCATTCTTCTATAAACTTTGCCCCTTTTTGATGTCGAATTTTATTTGTCATTTTCGCTAATTCTGTGTATTCAAAAATTTTTGCCTGCCATTCCGTGACTGTTGGGATCTCTGATGACTTCCATTTTGGGGCTACAAGAACCCTAGCTGCCACCATAGCGTATTTGAAATAACTTCTGATCCTCCTCTTTTATTTTGTCTCCTATTATCCCTAATAAGAATGCCTCCGGTTTTTTGGGGAAGGTATATCTAAAATGTTTCTTTAATTCGTTATATATAAGCTCCCAAAATCTTTTCATTTCATCACATACCCACCACAGATGATAGAGATCCCCGTCCTTACGTTTACATTTCCAACAGGCTTTGTTTCCCATTTTGTACATTTTCACCAATTTGACCGGGGTGATATACCACCGGTACATCATTTTTTCAAGGTTTTCCCTTAAAGTGGAGCATGCCGTAAACTTCATCCCTTTGTTCCACAACTTTACCCATTTATCATATTCTATGTTGTAACCGAAATCACTTCTTTTATTAGCTCATCTTTAGTAACCCACTCTAATGACAAATTGTACATTTTAGATAAATTTTGTTCTTCCTTCCAAAATTTCTATTTGATATTTAGATTTTTTCTCTCTAATTCCTAGTTTTTTATCCTCATTCCATAAACCGTTTACCTGGTGGTATTGTAACCATCCTGTCAACCCATCTTTTAATTCTTCATATGTTTTAATTGTTTACTGTACGCTGTTGTTGGTAAACCTGATATCCCAAATTCTTTCCTACCAGGACAGGACTTTTACACACCTTTGGGTCATGTACTATAACTAACAGGTTTCCATGGAACCCCTTATAGGCTATTGATACAATAGCAGTGGGCTGATAAATGTCATTCACACCATAGGGGCTAATCTTTAAGGGTTTAGCCTGCATTTGTATAGGCATAACCAGATCATGGGACACACTGGTAATATCAGACCCAGTGTCTCTGAAACAGTTCACAGCAATTCCGTTGATTTCAATGGGTGCTGTAAACTTTGAATTAGCCCACTTCACATGAGGCTCACTTAGATTAGCACCGGTACCTACAGGTCCCACTGTAGCAGCATTTACAGGGGTTGCAGCTGTTTCAGAAGCCATAGCGTCTGGAGTTGCCCCACCCTTCCCATCCAGGATTGGGCTTTCCCCAACTCCGGGTTTTCGTGGTTCCTCTTCTAAGTCCTCCTCCGCTGAATCAGGCACACAGCAGGAGTTGAAGTCAGAACAGGGGGCTTCTTGTCACTCAATTGGGGGCAAGCCGCTTTCACATGCCCAGGCTTTTTGCAGTAAAAACACAATCCTGAATTTGGAGACAATTTAGCACGTTCCCCACCTGCTGCAGTAGAGTCCTTCGCAGGCATTGGGAAGCCTTTACTTTGATCTTTACTGGGGGGGGGGGCAGGCTTTCCAGTTGGAGCTTGCCCGTCTGTACCCACCACCCGGTCCCCTGTTGGTTAGATGAGAACGATTTAGCCGAAAAGATTCTGCAAGCTCTGTAGCTTCGGATAAAGTTCGTGGGGACTGGTCAGCAACCAAACTTGCAGTTTCTGGGGGTAAATACTGCATAAGTTGCTCAATTAACACCAGCTGTTTAAGCTCTCCAAAATCACACACCCCCTCGGCTGCAACCCAAAGTTCAAAGTTCTGTGCCATTTTCGCCGAGTACACAGCAGTATTGTCTGTGGGACCAGCTTTCTCCCCTTTTCGGAAAGCCCTCCGATAGTTCTCAGGATGCAGTCCATACCTCTGCATGACCAGCTTTTTAAAGCTCTCATAGTCATTGATTTGGGATGAGGGGAGGTGACCCATCAGTTCAGTTAAGTCCCCACACACTAGGGAACGCAAGATTGGCATGTACATTTTTGGAGCGACCCCCTTATCTTGGCAAGTTACTTCGAAAAGAGTCAGGTAACTCAAAACGTCAGTAGAGGGCTGATATTTCGGAAATGCCCTCCAATTAAGGTTGCTCAGGGTTAGCCCCGGAGGAGACTGTCTACAATAGTCTCTTCCCCTCTCGAGACTATAGTCATACCTTGAAACAAAATGTCGAGGCGCTCGTCCCTCCGGACACAGATGTTCTGCCGCTGTCGCGTATCCACGCGAAGGTCTCTGGAGAAATTCCTCCTCCTCCTCTGCCACATACCGTTGCACCAGCACACGCACCTCCCGAGCTCTTACCGGCGAGTAGACTCAACCTGGGCTGGGTGAATGCTGTCTCACCATTCGGTGACTGTCGTGTGCTGGAAGTCCTCAATGGCCGTCTCCCACAGTTGCATCTTGCAGCTGGCGTGGCAGGTCTTGGTATTCATAAGCCATCCGGCTAGCTCTTGGCCTCATCAGAATGGACTCGCCCGTTTTAGGATATTTATCCCTGCACCAGAATTCTTGGCTCTCCCCCATCCACTCTGAAATTGTTTTTGCAACGTATGTTTCTAAAAACTGTTCTTCCTCTAAAATTGGTAATCCTTTTAATCTCACTGTTCCCCCCTCTCTTTTATCTGCAAAAGGAGGATCTGGTCTTCTAAATCATTTTGTCTTTCTTGAAGGCCTCCCAGTCCCCATAACAATTTTCTGTTCCTCTTTCAGATGGCCCAGTTCCTCAGTGTTTTTTTTCCAATTTGTCAACCTTAATTTCTAAATTGTTAACCTTCTCACCCATCTTCCCAAACTGTTCCGTCAATAAGTTGGTAGATTTTTCCAAGTCTGAGTGCACTTGTTGCGCCAAACACTTCATTGTCTGGGCCATCTCCTTCCTAAAATCAATAAATTGCTTCGTAAGAAAGTCAGTGTAATCTGCCTTCCCTGTTTTTTCTGTTGTTGTCTCTTCCGGCACACTTGCATGTTACTTCTCAATGGAGGCCCTCCTAGTAACAGCTCCCATATTTTGTTTCCCCCTTTCCAAGTCTTCACTAGAAGATTTTCCTACAGGTGTGACCTTGAATTGACCAAATAAAGATTCTAAGTTCTGCCCAGAAGTGAAAACATTTTTCCACTCCCGAGCTGAACCATAAAATCTTCCCCTTTACACTTTTGGACCCTTCTCCCAACCTTGCAAATCCTTACAAGAAATAGAAAATAAAAAAGAAGGGGGAAAGTAAAAAAGAATTAAAAAGCAAAAGTAAAAATATCACTGTTACCGTACCCCTTTCACACAAAGGTTAATCAATAAATTCAGCCAAATCTTACTTGCCATATATCAAACAGGCGAGTTCCCGCCCCCCACCAAGGAGAAATAAAGACACTGGACACCAAGTATTAAGGTTAATGGGCGAATTAGGCCACAACTTTATTGATTTAATGAATGAGAGGTATTGGCTTAGGCATTGGTCCTATCGCTAGCTGGTTCCAGCCCGATTGCATGAAGACCGGCATGGGTTAACACCATAAGGGGGAGTCCTGCTGAGGCACGTCAACTAGGAGCTCCCCCAGGTCACCGCTCAGGGGCGTGCCTTAGGCCCACACCTCCATAGGCTTCGGACAGGGCCACACCCCCGGGAATCCTTTAATGGACTACCCTTAGCTTTTGGGGGGAGGTGATGGTGTTTCCTCCCTCCCCCCACATCCTCTTAACACCTTCTTACCAATGCCTAACCACCACTCGAGCAACCGCTCGCCACCAGTACCCTCATGCCTGCAACCAATCTCTAATCCCCTTTGCTATGTCAGTCAGCCATATGTCATTTCCCGCATCTGAAAGATGCACACCATCAAACCGGTAGAGTGCCTTGTTGTTGAAACATATGCCTGGGTGGTCAATGACCCGCCCACCCAGGGCTGCCACTCTACGCACCACTGCCCGATCCAAGGCTTTCCTAGCCCTGTTTATGGCTATCGGGCACTGGCTATCTCTCCAGACCCACCTCTCCATCAATGATGTCCAGAGAATGATGATGTCTGGGTAAGAGGCCTTCAACTCCTCAAAGTCCCCGAAAATATGCCACATCAGATCGACTGCCTTTCGGTACGCTAAGTTATTTTCGCCTAATTGAATTACTAAAGCATCTGGGGGGCCTTCCACTGCTGCTCTGGCCTTAACTGCAGGTAACATTTCAGCCCAGCGCATTCCCCTCTGGGAAATCCAGGATATATTGATGTTTGAAGGTAAGTTGATGTGCGGCCCTAGACCGGTATCGATGGCACGGGCCCTGGCCCAATGCATAATGCTGTGCCCAATTATCCAGATGCGTACCCTCATATTTCCTGTAAGAAAATTGAAAGAACAGGCCAAGGTCAGGTAGCCCAAGGCAAGCAGTCATAAATTTTTCCTAACATAACTTTTATAAGCATCTGATTTCCAGCGGTCTAGATCTTTTATCCTCTCGGCAGACAGGCCCATGTGCATTGCTGTAGTGGCTGCCCCTATACGAAATGAGGGCACCGCGAAATCCGCAGGGGGTAGTCTGCATGCTGCAATTGTTAAGCGCATGACGCGGGTGAACTGGTGCCATGTCAGGAGTGAGCCATCGGCATGGATTAAGAGAGGCCCTGTGATATTAGGTCTCGTAAACAAGAAGCACCTTGTGTCCTTAACCGGGCATGGGCCCAATTTTTTGGTTGCTAATAGCCGAATTAAAGGCCCCCTCCTGTACTGGTCTGTTTTGGAACTGCGAATCCGCAAAACTAAGTCCTCCCGTGATAACGTGACATCACTCAACCACAAACCCCGGGAAGAGGAGCGTGGGTCACCTTCGAGTACCACCTCCCCAATGCAAAGTGCACTGAAAAAGGCGATGGAATAGGCCGCTGAGAATAAGCGGGCCTCGTACTTTGACCAGCAAACCGATCTCAACTTTTTATGGATCTGGTAAAGGATGTCAAACGATATGGGTTTTTTCTTATCACAACTGGGAGGCTGCAGCCTGCGCCAGCCCTCCAGAGCCTTTCTCACCACAAAGTCCGCACATGGGTCAGAATAATAAGCTGCTTTGCAGAAGAATATCGCTGCCGCCTGCATGTTAAGAGTTTTAGCGGCCCAGCCCAGACGTCTCAGGTGCACTAAGTAAGAAAGAACCTCGGACTTGGCGGGGGGGGCATTGATTCTAGCTGCATTAGAGTTATTATGAGGCAGATTCTGCTTCTTCCCCCAGCTTATCTTTTGTCCTTAGCAGCTAAAGGATTGCTGAGCTATAGTTGCCTCTTGTATTGTAAAGTGAAGCATAGCAGCTGTTGGGAGCCACCTTATTGTATCCTGGTTTCTTTATGGAAGTTTAAGCTCCTGTTTCCCTGAAGTTTACTTTTATAGTGGGAGCGGCTTCACTTTTATAGGAAAGCGGCTTCTCTTGTTTAGCTGTTGCTCACTTTACTTCATGGTTTAGCTTCTGACCAGTTTATTTAATTGTGGTGCTGCTGGGGCACCATAGCTCCTGGGTAACTGAAACTGGAAACATTGCTACTGATACTGGGATAGCTCCTGATATTGGGATACCTTTATTAAGGATTGTTCAACATCTGATTATCTTATAAAGGCGGTATATATGTGATTTAACTGCACAGTGATAATACAGTTATCTTAATATCACAGTGCTTGAAAGCAGAGTGTATTGGTAGCACATATTAAGCAGCAACAGCTGTATTCAATAGTATTAGCACCACTGATTATTTGCTAATTTTGGCACAAAATATCAACAGTAATAGTTAATTGTTTCACAGTAACAGCAATCAGTTCCAATTGTACTCAGGTTAGTTTGAATTTATTTGATTTCATTGTAAGCAATACAGACAAATTAGTCATATAATATTTATTCGATTAATAATAATAGTAACAAATTTTAAATTAAATTAGGAATATATATATATTCTTAACAGCATCAATTAATTGGATCATCAATAAAACCTGTTTATTATATTCAAATTAATTTTAAGCATTTTAGCAATTTTATTGTGAACTATTGTGACAAATAATAATACTGATACTTACTAATTAATCAATTAAGAATAATAAAAATAAATATAATAATAATAAATTAGGATAATAATAAATAATAAATTTAACAATAAATAAATAAAATTCAATAAAAATAAATAATAATAATAATAATAATAATAATAATAATAATAATAATAATAATTAGTTAGATTCTACGTTTCATTTTATGAAGCACACCTCATGGCACCCAAGAGAAAGCGCGCGTCTCAGGCAGCACGTAATGCAGCTGCGAACACATCCCAGGGGCAACAGGGTAGGAATAATAATCAAAAGCCCATTTCACATTTCCTCAATGCATTTAGGTCATTTATAGATGATTATGAGCAACGCTTTCCCGATGAGAACAGCCCTCCCCCATCTCCGGATGTTATTCCTGATACGCAGGTTGTTCTGGAAAGTCTGAGATCTTCCCAATGGGATGAACTACCGGGCACCTCGGCTGCCCTCTTCAGTGATGCTCAATTGACTAGGGTGGGTTTGAATCTTAGGTCAGAACCGGTTCGGACCAGGTCCCAGTCTACGGCATCTGCCTCTAGTGGGCGGGGGGGGGGAGGCGACAACCAAGTCTGCCCGCACTAATAATGTTGTTGCTCCTAGTTCTGCCAATCATTCACAGGATAAGCGGCCCAGGGTGCAGGTGCCGGAATCAGCTTCGTCATCTGCTGCAGAGGACGAGCAGCAGGAGTTGGAGGAGGGCCCCAGTGCAGCGTCAGAGGAAAAGCCTTCGGGGAAGAGGCGTGAGAAGAAGAAACACATTTGCAGGAGAAGCAGGTCGAGGAAGAATGACACGGACGACGAG
The DNA here is from genome assembly GCF_965112155.1 of Podarcis liolepis. Lineage (NCBI taxonomy): Eukaryota > Metazoa > Chordata > Lepidosauria > Squamata > Lacertidae > Podarcis > Podarcis liolepis. The sequence continues at coordinate 8,076,361 of NC_139554.1, read as the reverse complement.
ACAGGTACTTCTTCCGAGTATGACAGCGATGCGTCCCTGGGTTCCTACTGGGGAAAAGGAGAGGAAGTGTCTGGTCTTCCGGACTGGGCGCTCTCAAGGAGGGGCAATTGCCACCGGAAAAAGTTCGGGGGAACCCAGGAGTGGAAGGATGGGGCTCTGGTAAAGGATGCCACCACTTCCACCTATTCAACTTCAGATGTTATCCCAGGTGATCATCTATCCCCTAAATTACGTGTGAAAATTTTAAATGGTGAGTTTGTTGATATGTTCAAGTTAGTTCCTCCTGCAGAGGAATTAGGTAGGGGCAAAAAGAGGCCTTCCCATGGGAAGAGAAAGATCAAGTACCCTTCGGTGCCTAGGACATTTGAAAACTGGCTCGATGGTTTTCAGGCCTTTATGGGGACGATTGTAGCGGCTTATCCAAAGCGAGCGGTTCACCTTGTTGCTTACCTTTCGCATATCCGTACGGCTTGCGCCCTCTCAGGGGAAGCCGCCGCCATAAGCTATGACAAGAAGTTTTGAAGGAAGGCTTCTAGGATCCCGTTAGCACGCTGGGATCAGATCGAGAACGGCATCTGGTCAGTAGCAGTTGGTCCATATGTAAAGAAGAAACCGGTTGACCCATATCGATCGGCCAGGACTGAGCAAAGAAGGGATTTCAAGCGCAGGGTATGCTGGGAGTACAATAAAGGGTTATGCCAAAGGTCATCTTGTAAATACCTGCATGAATGCGACAGATGCTCTGGGGCTCACCCTATAACATCTTGCTTTAAGGGGCGGAAGCAGCCCTTTTGTGGAGGCCGGGGGTTCCATCATTCCAGTTCCAGGGGAGCCCCCGCGGCAGGGAACAGAAGATAAGGTAGTTCTGGAATTGGTGTTTCCCCCATCAAGCTCGCCCCCCTTTGCAACCTTCTGTCTTTTTAGCCGGATAAAAATGCAGCTTCCTATCTCCGGGAAGGATTTTCCAGTGGGTTTAGAATCCCTATTGCAGGTTCTTTGATAGCAAAAGATCCCCCCAATCAAAAGTCAGTTAGGGAGAGACCGGAAGTCGCCGAGAGAAAGATAGCCAAGGAAGTGAGCACAGGCAGGGTAGCAGGCCCATTTGACAGACCCCCCATCCCAAATTTACACGTATCGCCATTAGGAATCATCCCCAAGAAGACCCCTGGGGAATTTAGGCTCATTCACAATCTTTCTTATCTGAAAGGCGACTTGGTTAACTATGCCATCCCGCAAGAGTTATGCACGGTAAAATACGCCTCCTTTGACCAGGCAGTTAAATTAATACGGAGTTTTGGTCGCGGGGCACTTTAGTGCGATATTGAATCGGCCTTCCGCCTTTTGCCAGTGCACCCTAGTGATTTTTGGTTGCTGGGCTTCAAATTTCAAGGAAAATACTACGTTGACAGGGCCATGCCAATGGGTTGCGCAGTAGCCTGTTTGGCATTTGAAACTTTCAGCACATTCTTGGACTGGGCCTTGCGTTTCAGGACCAATTCCACTGGGGTCACGCACTAACTGGATGATTTTCGTTTCGTGGGGAAGTCCAACACGGGGGAATGCACCTCCTTGCTAGGGGCCTTCTCAGCTCTGGTCCAGGACCTGGGTGTTCCCCTTGCAGCCGAAAAAACCGAGGGACTGGCCACGCGCCTCACGTACCTGGGCATCGAGTTGGATACAATGGCCCAGTCATCCCGCCTGCCTGAGGAAAAAATTGACGCCCTTAAGGAAATAATCCGAGACACCCTTACGCTAAGGAAGATCACCTTTAGACAAATTCAATCCCTATTAGGTCACTTTAACTTCGCTTGCAGGGTAGTTTCCCCCAGACGCCCCTTCTGTGCCCGCTTAGCCAGGCTGTCAGTTGGTCTCAGACACCCACACCACAGGGTCCGCCTTTCCAAGTCAGTTAAGGCTGACCTGGAGGTGTGGACGTCATTTTTTGAAAACTACAATGGGGTATCTCTATGGCAGGATGTTTTAAATTTGTCACCAGACTTCCAGGTCCAATCAGACGCGGCTGGGTCTCTAGGCTTTGGCTTGTACTTCAGGGGATGTTGGTGTGCGCAACGATGGCCAATGGCATGGCAGGGTCGGGCCATCACACGGGATCTCACCTTTCTTGAGTTTTTTTCCAATAGTGGTGGCCGTTCACATCTGGACGGAGGACTTCCGAAATCGCCGCATATGCTTCAGGACCGACAACCTGGCAGTGGTGAACATACTAGCCAGGTAGTCATTGCGGTCTGAGAGGGTCTCCTCCCTTCTGCGGGTGTTCGTTCTCCGGTGCCTTGAGTACAACATAATTTTTTCTGCCAAATTCATACCAGGAGTCAATAATGATATAGCCGATGCCTTGTCTCGCTTTCAGATATCTCGCTTCCGGTCGCTAGCACCTGAAGCACAACTGTTGCCCGAACCCTTTCCGGAGCACCTGTGGAACGTTGGAGACGCAAAGTGATACAGGGAGTATTAGCGTCCGTCGCACCCTCCACTCTCAGGTCTTACAAGAAGGCCTGGTGCAATTTCCTGGGTTTCAGGTCTGGGTTATCTGGGCTGTCGCATAACATGCCACCCACCACTGATGATGTCCTGCAGTATCTTTCCCATCTTGATGATTTGGGACGTGCTCCCAAGACCTTAAAGATACATGTAGCCGCCATCAGCTTCTTTTCAAAAGCCACATTTTCCTATGACCCGTGTAGCGACTTCCTGATCCGTAGAGCTATTGAGGGTTGGGGCAGGTTACAACCTCCCCGGGCCGAGGGCCGTAAGCCAATTTCTTATGGGTTGCTATCTCAGATACGCATAAAACTCAGGTCAATTTGCTGGACCAAGTTTGAGGCCCGTCTCTTTTCCGCAGCGTACGCTATCGCCTTCTTTGGCGCGCTGAGAGTTGGCGAAGTGGTGGTTGAAGTTAGGGCACACGGTTCAACACGCGGCCTCCTCAGGGAGGACGTGCAGTTGTCTGGAACTTCTGTGACAGTGCGGATACGTCTGTCCAAAACTGATCAGGCCGGTAGGGGTGTCCTAGTTTAGCTTGCAGCGTCGGCACAGCAGGGCCCATGCCCGGTAAAGGACACTACCTCTACCTCAGACCACCCGGCCCAGGTCTGCTTCTGGTTCATGAAGATGGGTCACCCTTATTGAGACACCAATTCACCAGGGTACTCCGCAAGGCTATCAAAGCTTGTGGTTTGTCCTTCCAGGAGTATGCTGCACATTCATTTAGGATTGGCGCCACAACAACAGCCGCCCACTTGGGGCTGCCTGCGGATAGGATTAAAGAAATGGGCCGGTGGAAATCCAACGCTTATAAGAGTTATATTCACTAGAACGCACTCTGCTACATCACCCTACTTACCTGCTCTTTCTGTCCTTTTATCCTCAGCTGTGCTCAGAAGTGTGTGGATTTGCGGCCACAGTATAGTCCATTGGGCCCGCGTACGGGCGGTCAGCCGCGGCCTCGCGCCTAATCTTGGTTTTCCACCCGGAGTTCGAGTTTCCTGGTTTTTGAGAAGAGGCATGCATTGGGAAGAGCTTATGCCATTGCTGTGGGAGAAAGTAGCCACGTTTGGCCCTCCCGACGTCCTTGTCATTCAATTGGGGGAGAACGACCTTGCTAATAGAAGGAGTGTGGACTTGTTGTCAAACATAAAAAGAGACTTGAATGCGTTTGCTGCCTTATGTTCCAGAACGACGGTGTTCTGGTCCTCCCTCCTGAAGAGGTGCGCAGAGCTGTATGGCGCAGAGCTGTATGGCCATTGGAAAAACCAGAAAACTCGTAAATCGGGCAGTGACCCGTTGGTTGCGCTTCATGTATGGCCGTGTCATTTATCATGACCGTATCCGGATCAGCGACCAAGCCTTATACTGGAATGACGGGGTGCATCTATCAGATCTGGGGAACAATATTTGGTTAGATAGTGTCAGCAATAGCATCTGGGATTGGTTGTAGCCATGAGGGTATTGGCGGCGAGCCTTTTGGCTCGGGTGGCGGTTAGGCATTGGAATAATGTGGTGTGGTGTGTCGAAGGGCTAGGTGTGGCCATCGCCTATGCCTTCAATTTTTGGGTATTTCGTTAAAGGAATCTGGTGGTCGTGTGTTCTGTCCGATGCCTGCTTGGCCGGGAGGCCATGGCACAACCCTCGGTGACATCAGGGGGGAGCCTATAGTTGGATTAGCATCAACAGGCTCCACCTACTGGTGAATAAACCCACTTGTTTTAGAGATCCAATGCCTAAGCCAATACCTTTTCACTGCTGTAATCAATAAAGTTGTGGCCTTTCCATGCCCATTAACTTTATATCACGTGTCCTTGTGTATTCATTTCACATCGCGGGGGTCGGGTCCTCGAACCACAAACCCAGCAAAACCTTGTAGCATCAATTATTGCAGTTATTGAAAGCACATATCGGGAATTACCCCTTCTAGGTTTAAAAGGACCACATACATCAGCATGGACTAGCTGAAAAGGTTTCTTGCTTACTCTCTGACTGTGAGGATAAGACCCTCTGTGTATCATGGCGATCAAAGTCCAGGCAGGACTTTGAGTTTCCTCTGAGTTTACTAGTCAGTTGAGCCGTCTCCACCAATTCCTGTAATTTGATTTGCCAATCTGTTATTTTTGGAGCCTCGTGATCTTTCCATCCCTTGGCCACAAGTATACGAGTTGCTGCGGTTGCATACAAAAATATCTCTCGTAGATTTTTTGGGATCTCTTTATCTAAAATACTTAATAGAAATGCCTCCGGTTTTTTAGTAAAAGTTATCCCCATCATCTTTTTTAATTCATCGAATATTTCCCCCCCCCCCAAAAAAATTGTAATTTTTCCACACGTCCACCACATGTGGATCATGTCACCGTTATTTCTTCCACATCTCCAACAAGCATTCGCCAAATTTTTATACATTCTTGGTAATCTGGAAGGAGTGAGGTGCCACCTATGAGCCATTTTTATCATGTTCTCTCTTATATTATAGCTGGCTGTAAATTTCACATTTACCTTCCATAAGTTTTCCCAATCTTTTAGCATAATTGGAATGCCCACATCCTGGGCCCACTTTATCATTGAAGCCTTAACCTCCTCATCCATTACTTCGTAGTCTAAAAGAAGTCTATACATTTTTGCGATTATTTTAGTTTTGCAATTCAGTAATTCTATTTCAAATCTTGAAGGCTCCTTTTCAAAACCTATCTGCTTATCCTGTCTGAACATTTCATTCACCTGGAAGTAATCTAGCCAACTAGAAAAGTGATATTTTATTTTCTCATAACTTATTAATATTAGTTGACCCTCCTCCTCCCTTAATATTGTGTTATATGTTATCCAGTTCTCTTTCATGTTGTTGTTTTTTTAACAGTGATTGCTTCTAATGGAGAGTTCCATCTTGGGGTTTTCTGTCCCAAATATCTTTTGTATTTTTCCCACACCTTATATATAGCATTTCTTATTATATGATTTGAAAAACACCGGTGCGCCTTTATTTTCCCATAATTAAGATAGCCATGCCATCCAAAACGGGTGTCATGACCTTCTAGATCTAAAATATCCCAATTTTTTAATAAACACCAATCTTTCAACCAAAGAAGACATGAGGCTTCGTAATATAGCTTCAAATCCGGTAACCCGAAGCCACCTCTTTCTACAGTATCTATTAATATCTTATGCTTTATTCTTGGTCTTTTACCCTTCCACAAAAATTTAGAAATTTCTTTTTGCCACTTGTCAATACTGCTGGTCTTTCCTATAATTGGAATCGTTTGGAATAAAAAGAGTAGCTTCGGTAAGACTATCATTTTAATTACCGAAATACGGCCCAGGAATGATAAACTTAAGTTTGTCCATGTCTCCAACTGTCTTTTGATATCTTTCCAACAATTAATATCATTATCTTCATACAAGTTAATATTCTTTGGTGTTATCCATAATCCTAAATACTTGATTTTGGGGTAGATTTTATCTGGTGACAAATTTTTAACTAATAGTTTTGTCTTGTTTAAATTCAGTTTGAACCCCACAACTTTACCGTAGCCATATATTATTTCCAACGCCTTTGTTAAACTCTGTTTTGGCTGCTCCGTAGTTATAATTAGATCGTCAGCAAATGTCCTCATTTTGTAACTTCTATTTCCCAGCATAATCCCTTTTATTTCTTTTTCCTCCCTAATTCGTTTACATAAAACTTCCAATGTTAATATGAATCTTTAAGTAATCTAGAATCAAGAAAATCATACAATCACCTAGCCCTTTATACGTCTTAGATTTGTCAGTTCTTATTCTGAATATTTTGTCTATGTCTAAGAGCGGTTCCTCCTCTTCAACCCCCAACCAGTTTGCCAGTTCTTTTATTAATTTCTTTCCAATGTCTTTCTCTTGCATCTCCGGGACACCTCTGAGGCACAGAATTGGCACATTGCGACCATGCTCCAGGAGGCCTGATATGGTACACCAAAATAGGGAGCTGTCCTTGTCACGCAAGGCCTTTATTAAGCTGTGCCAAGTGTTTCTTTCTGCTTTTTGACTTTTCCATTCTATTGGAAGTTTATACTTCTGTCTGAGGGAGACATATTGTGCTGGTCCCGGGGGGTGGGGGGTTACCATGAGGCGAGGTCAGAGTCCGGTCCTGGGTCGAGGGTCTGGAGAATGTCCACCAAGGGCGAAGCGGGGTCCAAAGCAAGAAGCCGGGCATGGTCGGGAACTCCGGAAAAACAGGTCTGGGTGCTGGCAGAAACAGGTTTCCAACGACGTTGCTCCCGCAACCTGAGACTGGGCTGACTGGCCTTTATCTCCTCTGGGGCCTAGGGCAGTCCCGGCCCACAGGTGAGTTGCCTCTCCTGGCCTTAAGGCGAGCACTCCTCCTGGGAGAAACCAGTTCCCTCCGCCTCTACCCTGAGCCTCTGCAGCTCAGGAGAGGCTGGAGGGTTACTGGACCCAGAGGCAGCCTCACCTTCCCCTGACAGGGCTGGGAGAGGAGCACCTGCAGGCAATGGGTCCTCAATCACCTCCAGAGCCAGAGTGGATACATCTGGTGTCTGCTCCGGCACAGGTGAGGACCCTTCAGGCTCATGCCCCAGCCCTGGCTCAGCTGGTTCTGGAGGCGGGGACTCCTGTGCAGGCTGGGATTCCTCCGGTTCAGCCTCTGAATCAGATTCCCAGGCCACCACACATCTGCAGTGAATGGGGGGGGATTTAGAGTTCCTATATTTGCAGTAAACTCTCTTCAGGTGTCTTTTAGCCTGTTTGCACTCATTGTCAAACCAGCTGGTAGATTCCATTTGCCTTTTTGAATTTTATTTTGAGGCAATTGCTAATCACAGTCAATTTAGCTGGGCTTGCAACTGTCCCTGCTATTATTTAGCTCTCCACCAGGTGGCGCTGCTGCACCACAAACAGCAGATATACAAACCGGCCAAATTGCAAAGGTGAAAGGCAAAGGAATACAAAAATCAAAAACAACAGCAAAACCACTGTAATTGACTGGCAAAAAGAGGAACAAGAGCAGTCCCTTTTAATGAGGCTCCCCCCTTTAAATAAACTGCTCTAGACAATAGCAGTCACAGCAAATTACCACTAAAATGGCTGTTTGTGCCAAAATAAACTGCCCAAGATGCCACTCAAACTAGTGCAGTTTTAACAAGAATTAACTCCACAAATAGCGCTTGCAAAACCACCCCTTCAGTTTAGCGTTGTGCTACATTAACCTGCACAAAAACGCAACAGGTCAAATAATAAGACACCCAAGTTAGCAACGCTCCTCACAATAAAAAAAGCAAAGATTTCCTTGCAATACAAGAGCACACACTTCAAATGTCTGGTTAATGTACAGAAAAGGTAAAAGAATTAATTGACAGTTGACAAGAATTACAGCTACGGCCTTTGAACAATGCAGGTGACAGAAGTCTCAGCTCTGTTCGGCAGCGCGAAGCGAAGCCTAGCACACGCCGCGCTGCCGCTTTTATACTTTCCCCCACTATCACCCTTTGATATGATTGGGCAATAGCCCTGGGTGAATGTGGTGCCACTCCGGCGTGAGGGCGATAGCTCCACCCACGCCAGGGTGGGGGGAACCAGGTTGAGAGCCTTCCCGCAACCAGGACTGTTATGTACTGAAGTTCTCACCCTGGGCCAGCAGGGGGATACCATAGATAGTTTTCACTCAGGTCCACATATGCAAATAAGGGATCAAAAGTGACGTTCAGTGATTGGATAGTTACAGAAAGTTGTTACAGTTACGTTGTACTGGACCTCTATATAAGCAGGCTGGCTGAACCCTTCAGTTCAGTTCTGTTCTGACCTGTGAATAAACAAAAGCTGTTTGGAGAATCGCTGTGTCATCTGATAAGTTCACCCACAACTTAACAAGGACCATCTATTGAGATGATCCCATTCTTGAAAGTATTGCTGCATCGTCTGCACAGAGCAGAACAGAGATGTGTTTTGGGGAGTGAAAGTTTGTATTATGGAGGCGGCCCACCATGGAATTGATGTAGAAATTAAATAAAACCTCGGAGAGTCGCTGACAGTTGGCGTCAACAGTATTGAGCTAGATGGACCATTGGTCTCACTCAACAGATGACAGCTTCTTATTTTCCTATAGCATGAAGCCGCATAAGATACTTTGCTCAAAAATCCCTGTTCTCCCCTGTCCTCCTGCATCCTGGGCAGAAGGGTTGTTGCTTTCCTCACTTGGTTCTGACAACTCCTGGCTTCTGAGAGAGAGAAAGCGGGCTCAGGGAATTGGTCATTCTGGAAAACAGATTGGCCAAAAGTATCGGACACTTTAAAAAAAACGGACTCTTGGGAAGGTTTTGCAAACAACAGCTCAAATTCCAGGGCAAATAGAAAGTCCTCCAGCCTTGCTGGTGAAAGCTTCCTACCAGTATTATTCCCAGAGGCAGGATATACTTCGCATTTTGCCTCCTCTTAAATGCATTAGGGATGGTTTTAGGTTTCACTTGATGTATTCCTCCCAGTGCTTCTGTTTGCCCCATTATGAAATAAGGGATTTCCTTTCTCTTTGTTTCCATTCCCGTCCTTTGTACTGTTTCATAGCTGCTCCCCGTGCTTTTCTTTCACCTTTTAAAAAAGGAGGCTTGAAATGATGTTAATTTCCCCAGTGCTGATGGTGTTTAGGACAGCTAACCCCTTGCCACGAAGGCAGGGATGTTATATAAGTAAAACACCCATCCCTGATCCCTGTTCTGCCTGAAACCTTCCCAAGACAGAACAACAGTCAAGAATCTTGTGATACTTCCAAGACTTCCAGCAATATTGTGGCTGCTGTTGGTAATATGAAATACGGTTTATTCACATATTTACACCTTCTGTCTGCATGGAGGGAGTCCAGAACTTACAGCATGGTCATTTCAAGAAGGGCTTGTTCCCCACAGCAAGGCCTCTCTCCCAGCCAGCCTTCAGCCAGCCTGCCCAAGATGGATCTGTCCCTTTCCTCTCCTCCTTTTTCCCAGCACACCTTGCTCTAAAGACTCTTTTCCTGACACCACTTCACCATGGCAACCTCTGTCTGCCCAGGCCCAAGAACTCCTCTTAGATGGGCTATCAACAACTTTTGTCATGTTAATGCCTCTATTTTTTCAGGTGAGCCCTTGGCTTGAAAAGGAAGCTTAGCCTGTATTTTCCACTGGCCTGCAATTTCCTCTTCAATACTCCCAACCAATCAAAATCCTACCATTTATTAATGGGGTTTTTTGGGGGGGCTCCCCTAAGTCTAACAGTATAGAAGTCAGGGATGAAACCAGCAGGCAGGAATCTGTATCCCTACCCCCTCTTTTTTAATGTTAATATCAAATATCAATACTGAAAAGTTTTCAGTTATAAAGATGCAAAGGAAAAAACAAAAGGACACAAAAATGTGTAGAGGAAAAAATATACGTAAATAGATCTCCACCCCCTCTTCATTTTGCTTTGACAGACGTGAGCTGTGTGAATAGAGCTGTACTCGCCACGATGCTGCGATGTAGCCCTACAAGAGAGAGCAGCCCTAGCCAAACTCAGTATGCGTTGGGGAGTGGCTTCAAATCTGCTTTAATGGCGACTTGTGAATGACACGTCAGCACCGCTTCCTAAGATTCACCTCGCCGCTATTCAGAAATGAGATGCGTTCTGCTATATGGAAAAGGGGAACACAATTCAAAACTGCATTCGAAAGGACATGGTAAAATCCTTGCTTGTTTGAAGCCTTGTTTATTTGCAGGCGCGGGGTACGTTGCTTCACGACTTCCTCTTGCACCGCGACAAGTTCTCCCGGATTACAGCTTGTTTTGGACCTCTCCATTCTGAAGGAAATCAGCCCTGAGTGCTCACTGGAAGGACAGATCCTGAAGCTGAGGCTCCAAGACTTTGGCCACCTCATGAGAAGAGAAGACTCCCTGGAAAAGACCCTGACGTTGGGAAAGATGGAGGGCACAAGGAGAAGGGGACGACAGAGGACGAGATGGTTGGACAGTGTTCTCGAAGCTATGAACATGAGTTTGACCAAACTGCGGGAGGCAGTGTTGAATGGGTATGAGTTACTCGTGCGTAAACTGGTGCCTTTCTCGGTTAATTTGCCTTGTTAAACCTTTCTGACCGCACAGCCCCTTCTCATCGTGGCTGCCTCAGTCACTGGCAGAATCTGTCAGTGGGTGTTTCTTGAACCTCTTCCAACATAAAAGTTGTTTGACACCCAGTCTCCTTCTCCTCTCACTGCGCGGGAGTCTTCTGCGCAGGGAAGGCGTGGGTAGCGGAGGACCTGGGCTCTCCTCACTGATGTCCAGTGAAGAGTCCTGGAGCCCTCTCTCCACTTCCCCCATCTGCCTCCCTTTATCCCCGGTGTTGTGCTGATTGGCTTCCCCCTCTACTGAGCTGCTTCTCCCCCTGCTGCTGGGTCCTTCGCCAGCATCATCTGGGAGCCTCCCCTTCGCCTCTCGCTCCGATGTCAGTTCCCTGACACAGTGGAAGACAGGAGTGCCTGGCGTGCTCTGGTCCATGGGGTCACGAAGAGTCGGACACGAGTAAATGACTAAACAACAACAACAGCATATATACACACACACACACACACACACACACACACACACACATCAATTTCTATCTTATCTCATTGTGAGTTACATACCTTCTCCTTCGTGGAGGGTAAGGCTATCAATGGCTACTGGGCCTGATGTCTGTGTGCTGCCTCCATAGTTGGAGGCAGTAATGCCATTGAGTGCTAGAGAACATGACTGGGGAGAATGCTGTCGCCTGCCGGTTCTGCTTGGCCACTGTGAGAACAGAGCATTGGACTAGCCGGAGCCCTTGACCTGATCCAACAAGCTGTTCTCCTGCCTGGTGCAGAACACACACACCTTTTCATTTATTTATTTTAAAAGATGTTTGACAAGACGGTAAAGCACATACCGGGTCAACCAATAGCACAGAAAGCACATTGAAGTTAAAATGTGAATATAAATGTTCCATTTCTACAAGGCCAATAGAATCTTTGTACATGCATATCAAAAAGCACATTGTTATATTGGATTGGGCAAAGTGAATATTGTTTTCTTATTCAGTAGTACCTCGGGTTACATAGGCTTCAGGTTACAGATGCTTCAGGTTACAGACTCCACTAACCCACAAATAGTACCTCAGGTTAAGAACTTTGCTTCAGGATGAGAACAGAAATTGCGCAGCAGCGGGAGGCCCCATTAGCTAAAGTGGTGCTCCAGGTTAAGAACAGTTTCAGGTTAAGTACGGACCTCCGGAACGAATTAAGTACGTAACCAGAGGTAGCACTGTATAGCGGACAAATGAAGAACTGAGAGTACAGTACTTTACTTTCTGAATCTTATTTTTCTATCTTTCTCTTTTCTACTTTTTAAAAAATTCTTTAATAATAATAATAATACCTTTATTGTCACTGTACAACTTGTGTACAATGAAATTAAACGAGTCTCCCTCCCTCCCCCCCCAAACACTCAATCTCTTATCAAACAACACACCACCTTGCAAGTCAATTTCACTATGTTACTTTTCATTCAACAGCCCACGGATAGAAGCTATTTTTTAGCCTGTTGGTACGGCTGATTGTGCTTCTATATCTCCTGCCTGAGGGTTGAAGATTAAAGAGGCGATGGCCGGGGGTGTGAGTCATCCCTGAGAATTTTTCTCGCTCTCCTAAGGCAACGATCCCTTGCGATGTCATCTAGCAGACTCAAGGGATATCATTTATCTATTTCTCTCCCCCCCCCTTTGGTGTTTTTATTGTATCTAGATAAAAGTCTTGGTTAAAAAATGAGAGAAGATATTAAATTTTGTATTTTCCTCTATGAACCTTAAAAAAAATTTTTTTTTAGTGCATTATAGTCATTCAACACACCGTTTGAGAGGACTGTGGTCCATGTCTGTTTGGAAGGCAGTCAACTAGAGGGAGATGGTTTAAGCATCAGATCCCCCTCCAGCTCCCAGAAGAGTGGAATAATTGGCTGGGCTGCTAAAGAGGTTGCAAAGAGGATCTTCAACCAGCCATTTAAGTGGATTAAATAAGTGCATGGGGGAGGTTGAGGAAGTAATTGTGGATTTGGTTCGAAGCAACATGGAGATGGAGAACACTGTGGGTTCTCAGAGGATGCGTCTAGAAGACGACTGCGCTGTCCGGAAGACAGGATCCAGAAAGTCAATCTCCGTTCGGACATTTGACATCAGATCTTATCTTTCTACAATAAACAGATCAGAGGAGTCGCTGTCTCTCTTTCCTTTCCCAGGAAGGAATGTGGGCTCCCATTTGTCTCGCTCTGCCATCCCAAGTTTATTTTTAGCTTTCATGTGTTGGGTTGGTGAGGTCAGCAGCTGAAACATGTTTTGAGCATATGCTGCCCAAATCTGCCTGAGATCTGAATTGCCCTTGGCTTGGGGACAGCCTAAAGGAACATAACTGAAGGCGGAGGAGGAGAGTGTTTTGTTAAGAGTTCAAACAGCTAAATATTCTAATTTATTGCAACCATCATGTGTACATTGGATACCAAGAAAGTAGGGGGGCGGGCGAGGAGAAAAACAACAACACACGCTTCGAGTGTTTGGTCCAAAATAAACCAGAGAATTAAAAATCCAGGATGAAAGTGTCTTACTGGCTGGCCTGTTACTTGTTTCCATTAATTCTCCCATGCAGGATGTTATTTTTACAGTTCAAGGATTAATTCTTCATTTCCAGTTCTAGGAAATGGATTGGATTTCAAAGCCACCATCCAAAACACTGAGGCACTCGAGGGCTGAAATTTTTGAGGGCCAACTACCATTGCTGCCTTTTAGTTGCATCTGCGGGCGCAGGACTTAAAACAAGATGTTCAGTGGAGAGTTCAGGTCTGGGAATACTTTTGTTTAACCCTCACCCAGCTCAACTTCCCCTTGCCCTTTGCTTCCTTCCCAGAGTTCCTTTTGCCCGGCCTAAGATTCTGGATGCAGGATAGCTGCCGCTACAGGGAAGAATCATGTTTACCTCTTCTCCGAGGTGCTACTAATAGGGACTAGAGGTGTCAGATAACTCTGACAAAAGCAGGAGCGGTAATTGTTGACGCTCACTTATTTGTCCCATGTCTGGAATGGAAACCCACTCAGCAAATGCAATTGGTATTTGCTGCAGTTGTGGGACTTAAGTAACAAATGATAGGCAATTGATTTGCAAACAGAGACCATTTGTGTTGCGTTTCCTTTGCACCAAAATGAATGGAGATTGTGTTTGATGAATGTAAGAAGAGTCCTGCTGGATCAGACCAGGGTCCCCTCGAGTCCAGCATCCTGTTCTCACAGTGGCCAACCAGATGCCTTTGCTTGAAAAGCCCCAAGCAGGATGCGACCACAAGAGCCCTCTCTCCTCCTATGGTTTTGTGATAGGAATTTTATGGTCTTAGATATATGGTAATGTTCATAACTGCACATACATAGATCAACACAGGAAGACCATCCTGGAACCATTTTGATTCCTAAACTGACCAAATCATTTCTCTGCAAGGTTACCCCATTGTCTCTTTCCTCACAAATCCTGTCTCAAGGATATGTCTGTTTGAATAAGGTGTGAGCCTGTGACCTGGCCCAGGAAATAAGTATTTTACCACTACAAAAGAATGGCCAGGCTCCCCAGGCAATCCAATCAAGTAACCTGCTAGACAGGAGATAAACTGTGACAGGAGAAAAACAACATTTAAATTTCTGTGATGTAGGTGGGATGTATCTGAGGGGTGGTCTTAGGTTACACCCCTTCTGTGATGTATGCATAATGTTTCTGGTGGTGGTCTTGATCTAGAGAATGGGAATTTCAAAAGTCTTTATAAGGCCTTGCAGGCCATTGTTCTGGGTCCTCTTCCTCTCCTGCGTGTGAGGGGAGCACCCTGTTGCAACAGATCAATAAAGATCAAGCTTACTAGCTGCTCTGCTTCTCAATATTCTCTGGTTGGCCTCTGTTATTTTCTCCTACCAATAAGGAACCTATGTAAGGACTCTATATGGGCTCTTGGATACCCCATAAAGGAAAAGGGCATATTTTTATTTACAACAGTTTCCAGCAATTGGAAATAAGCATTGCTGCCTCCCGAGTAGTGAGTCAGCGTAGTTGTCACAGCTAGTAGCCATGGGCAGCCTTCACGAATTTGTGCTGCTTCTTGGGAGAAAAACAACGACAAACCTAGACAGCATCTTAAAAAGTAGAGACATCACCTTACCAACAAAGGTCCATATAGTTAAAGCTATGGTTTTCCCAGTAGTGATGTGTGGAAGTGAGAGCTGGACCATAAAGAAGGCTGATCGCCGAAGAATTGATGCTTTTGAATTCTGGTGCTGGAGGAGACTCTTGAGAGTCCCATGGACTGCAAGAAGATCAAACCTCTCCATTCTGAAGGAAATCAGCCCTGAGTGCTCACTGGAAGGACAGATCCTGAAGCTGAGGCTCCAAGACTTTGGCCACCTCATGAGAAGAGAAGACTCCCTGGAAAAGACCCTGATGTTGGGAAAGATGGAGGGCACAAGGAGAAGGGGATGACAGAGGACGAGATGGTTGGACAGTGTTCTCGAAGCTACCAGCATGAGTCTGACCAAACTGCGGGAAGCAGTGGAAGACAGGAGTACCTGGCGTGCTCTGGTCCATGGGGTCACGAAGAGTCGGACACGACTAAACGACTAAACAACAACAAAGTACAGTGGTACCTTGGGTTAACAACTTAATTCATTGCAGAGGTCTGTTCTTAACCTGAAGCACCACTTTAGCTATTGGGGCCTCCTGCTGCCGCCGCGCCGCTGGAGCACGATTTCTGTTCTCATCCTGAAGCAAAGTTCTTAACCCGAGGTACTATTTCTGAGTTAGTGGAGTATGTAACCTGAAGCTTATGTAACCCGAAGTACCACTGTAATAAGATACCACTTGTGTGACCAGAGCTAACCAATCACATGAGAGTTACTGGGGAACATTTCAGAATTAAAAACACTGTAATGCATTGAAGCATTCCCAGTTTCATTAAATTAAATCACTATACCTAACAACTTGGGACGCAGGTGGCGCTGTGGTCTAAACCTTGCTGATCAGAAGGTCAGCGGTTCGAATCCCAGGGACAGGGTGAGCTCCCGTTGCTCGGTCCCTGCTCCTGCCAAGCTAGCAGTTCAAAAGCACGTCAAAGTGCAAGTAGATAAATAGGTACCGCTCCGGCGGGAAGGCAAATGGTGTTTCCGTGTGCTGCTCTGGTTCACCAGAAGCGGCTTAGTCATGCTGGCCACATGACCCAGAAGTTGTACGCCGGCTCCCTTGGCCAGTAAAGTGAGATGAGCACCGCAACCCCAGAGTCGTTCGCGACTGGACCTAATGGTCAGGGGTCCCCTTACCTTTACCTTACAACTTGTTGGCAATCACGGCTTCCTGTTACCATTTTGGTTCAGGAGTCAAAGTGTAGATTATGATAGCCCTAAAAAAAATTCCCCAAAGAGCAGATCCCCACGCACCTACCCAACACCCTCGGGCAATTAGCCAGTTGTTTTTCCATGGTGAGCCATGGAACCAATTCTGCAAAAGGGGTAGGTGCCATAGGACCCTAAATAAGCAAGAAGCGAAGATTCTGCCCCAAGCAGTTTGCAGTCTAAATTCTAAGAGGGGGATGGGGAGACGGACATTAAGGGGAGGGTAAGGAGAAGTGTCAGATGCTGCCAAGCCTTCAAATCACATCCTTACATCTCTCAGGCATCAACGCAAGTGCTTAACTTTGGCTGGGCCATGCCAATGGATGGTGGGCAGGGTAACTTTGAACTATTGAATTACTTATTGCCACAACATCGGGGCTCAGAAGAAACCTTGTTCCATAGGGAGATGCTTTTGTTGTGGCTCTGTGTAACATTCTTGGTATTTTTGTAGGCAACCCATCACCTATAATTCTTTTTGTTAGTGTCGTTTGCAGGCAGTAAAGCACTGAAAACCATCTCACTGCCTGCCCAGCGGATCAGTGGGGTTTAGCGATACTGTTTTAAATGGTTGTAGTGAACCATAGTCCATAAATATGAAATGCTATAAAATCACAGAACTCTGGCTCTATTTACAAGTACTGTACTGCTTTAATCTCTCAATCTCTCTCTCTCTCTCTCGTGTGTCTGTCTGTCTGTCTTGCTTTTAGTTTGGATAGGACATAGGTTTTTACTTTTTTCAAGGCTTTCTGCTGCTTTTAGCTCTTTCCCCACCCAGTGACCCAAATTTATTTTTTACAGTAACGTTCAGACCCGCTTTACAGTCGGCAAGTAACCCTGAATGAATTTTAAAAGGCTACAAGCAAATCCGTAGATAAGAGCAGTCCAAGTACATCATATGACTGGCCTTCCAAAAATATTTAGAGAAAGTCCCTTTACTGGAAGCTCCTACATAAACTTCACAGGCGTGGAATAAAAGGGCAGGTATCTTACAAGCAGAAGTTGGCTAAGGAAGAAGGAGCAGAGAATGGGAGGGGGATAACACAGATCTCATGTTGCACCTCAGCAGTGGGGTCCCATAAAGATCAGATTCCCACAAAATTGCTCAGTTTACTCAGTGTTGCCCCATTCCATGTTTTCCCCAAGACATCTGTGTAAATTTCCATCTTGCTGAAATCCCTCTTCTTGCCCGTGTTCAGATTCTCGCTACCAGCTGTAGATCTTCCTCAACCACTAAATCTCTAAAGCTTAATAATAATAATAATAATAATAATAATAATAATAATAATAATAATAATAATAATATATTATTATTATTATTATTATTATTATTATTATTATTATTATTATTATTATTATTACCCCGCCCATCTGGCTGGGTTTCCCCAGCTACTCTGGGCGGCTTCCAACAAAACACTAAAATACAACAATCTATTAAACATTAAAAGCTGCCCTAAACAGGGCTGCCTTTAGATGTCTGCTAAAAGTCTGGTAGTTGTTGTTCTCTCTGACATCTGATGGGAGGGTGTTCCACAGGGCGGGTGCCACTACCGAGAAGACCCTCTGCCTGGTTCCCTGTAACTTGGCTTCTTGCAGCGAGGGAACCGCCAGAAGGCCCTCGGCGCTGGGCCTGAGTGTCCGGGCAGAATGATGGAGGTGGAGACGCTCCTTCAGGTATACTGGACACAGTACACCCCTTTAATCGCCTTTATTAAATCTGATATGCTAATCCAAACTGTTTGCTTAAAAATTGATTACCCCTCTGAAACAGCTGCCCAGGCTGGCCATCTTCTCTACCTTCCCCTTTGATAGGAGCATATTCCTTTTCGTTCGAGGCATCGTAGCAAGAGTTCCCAAAGGTCAGCAGATACATGACATTATTGCATGTTGCATAGGAACTGCATTGCTCTTTGCTTATTGATTTCTCTATATCTTATGGTCAAATTCCACTTTGAAAGCTGTAATTAAATCATCTTCTTTCTGGCACACAAGTCCCCTGAAATAGATGGGAGTTTTTTTAATTATAGCTTTCGAGAAGGAATTTGGTATATATTTAGAACCAATCAACGGGCTGTACACAGTTCCCACAGCTAAGCCACTTTGGTTGCTGACCTCCCTTTGCCTCTGCCACTCCCTTCGCCCCATTCTTTGTTCGCAATCTCTGTTCTGCAGTCTCCGCAGACCACAACACACGCTCTCTCCTTGGGTGCTAAGCTTGGTTTTGCAATCGGGAATCCTTCCCGAAGTTTACACAACTTTGAACGCAGAAAGCCGCAGAGTTGAAAGAGAAGCTTGTTGTCATGGAAAGCTCTCCAGCAGAGGTGGCTTGGAACTCTCATGTGTTCTTAATTCCAGATATAGGTAAAGGTAAAGGGACCCCTGACCATTAGGTCCAGTCGTGGCTGACTCTGGGGTTACGGCGCTCATCTCGCTTTATTAGCCGAGGGAGCCGGCATACAGCTTCCGGGTCATGTGGCCAGCATGACTAAGCTCCTTCTGGCGAACCAGAACAGCGCACGGAAACACTGTTTACCTTCCCGCCGGAGCGGTACCTATTTATCTACTTGCACTTTGACGTGCTTTCGAACTGCTAGGTTGGCAGGAGCAGGGACTGAGCAACAGGAGCTCACCCTGTCATGGGGATTCAAACCGCCGACCTTCTGATCGGCAAGTCCTAGGCTCTGTGGTTTAACCCACAGCGCCACCCACGTCCCTTACTAATTCCAGATATACTTTGGCTCAATTGTTGGCACCTTGGAGTATTTGCAAAGCACCAAATACATGATGTCAGGAGTCCCTCCAGCCCAGACCCTGGAGAAAATCTCTTCGAAGGAAGAGGCTGGGGGTCCCATGGGCAGTTTTGCTGCAGCAGAAGACCAGGAGGAACGTGCCGTTGTCCAAAGGCAACAACAAACCTAAGGTTACGTGAAACATCCTCAATAAACACACAAGAAGCAACCAGCTGTACTTTGAATAAATAAGGTATACTGTTTATTGTATCAAATTGTAGATTTCATAAAGTTCAATGAAAAAAGCAGAAGACCCAGTGGATCAGTTCATTCTCTAGTCAGTTCATGCATAAGGTCCATCCGTGTAATAGTGTCTATTCCACCTGTCTGTTCATAAGGTCCAAACAATCCACATGAAAGGTTGTTACAGTTCCACAGAATCCTTTCACAGAATCTAAGACAAGGATTTCCAGAATATTCGCCTTGTTTCGCCATCCTAGGCTCCATCAGTAGAACATGCGCTAGGTAATGCAAATAAATACAATATCGTAATCTCACACATTTTTACAGCAAGAATAATATAAAAAACCACAAACAACTGTGCATACCATATGTAATACGATACGATAATCTTTATTGTCATTGTCCCATACAGAACAACGAAGTTACAGTATTGTGGAATGAGAGAGGAAGGAAACCTTTTCTTAATCCGTGCCATAATTTTATAAATTTTGGTGGTATCTCTTCTTACTTGCCTTTTCTTTCAAGTAAAATGCCCCAAGCACTGAAAACTGGGGCAACCCAGTCAGATGGGTGGGATACAAATAATGAAATTATTATTATTATTTATTAAACTTCCTTCATAGCAGAGTCACTGTGTGTGTGTGTGTGTGTGTGTGTGTGTGTGTGTGTGAGAGAGAGAGAGAGAGAGAGAGAGAGAGAGAGAGAGATGGGGGTGAGGGAACACCGGATATCTTTTCCTCTCAGGGCCTTCAAAAACCTGAAGCCTAGCCAGTATATTTTCCTAACGTGCATTGGTAGAAGAATTGTATCCCCTTGTGACATTAACGAAAGTTAGCCTTCCTTCCTCCTTTTAACACACGAGAGCCAAGGGTATGACCAGTGACCCAGGAACATGTCCCTGAGGCCCATCAGTGGTCAGATCAGCAACTTCCTCTTTGTTTAAAACAACAGAAGAAGAAGCTCAGAAGTTGTTTCTGGGCACCAAGAAGAGACTTTGCGGCCGACATCCAAATTGTGGCAAAGGTTTTGTAACTGGCTGGTAACTGCTGTTGTATTGTTTTGTAGATCTTAATTGAACGAAGAAGAAATAACAGCCTTTTGCTATTGGGTGCGTCTAAAAGGAACAGCTTGCCTCCTTTCCTTCAACCTAGTTGGGTGTTTGCATCCAATTATGTTTTGCAATGCTTTCTTCTTGATGAAATCCAGATAGCCTGTTGGGAAAGAGTCTGGGAATATATTGGCAGGGGCAGGGGGAGCTAAGGTCAAGATGACAACAGAGGAGGCACCGAGCTTCTGTGGAGGGCAGCCCACTGCTGGGGTGCCACCACTAAAAGGCCCTTTACCCCGTCCAACGTCAACACATCATCCAGGTAACAGGTATGTTACCTGTTGCTTTACTTCTGGCTTCCTTTCCATTTATTCTTCCCTGACCTTATCTTTACCATAAGGTCCCCGTGCGGGTTTCAGCAATAAGATATTTGCAGGTATGTATCTTATATGCCACTGGTATCTCACCCCAGTAAGATAAAGTTGCATGAAAGTTTGTCTCCTTATACTCAAAGATAGTAAGCTCAGTTTTGCGGATCTACTTAAATATCTCTCCAGAATCAGTCACCGCACTGTTCCCAAATTTCGGGGAGGCCGGAGAGACATTACCCTGCTGTGTTAAAAATTCTTTTAAATGTTTTAAAGTAGTTTTTAATCTGTGGCGTTTTAAATGTTGGGGTTTTGTTTTGTTTTGTTTTGTTTTTGCTCTGTTGAGGGTAGGATAAACATTTAGTTGGGGCTAGGGATTAGTTATTTGTATTTTTTATTAGTTTCTACTGATTTATTGTATAGTTTCTATTCTGTTTTGAAGGGGAGAGGGTCAGGGTTGCCTGGGAATGGGCCCCGGCCAACAGAATGACTGCGGCAGGTTCCACGGGGATCCTTTTATTAGTAGGTGCCAGAATGACCGTGACACATCCTTGGAATTTTCTATAACTGGTACGATTGTGTCAGGGAACTGACATCGGAGCCAGAGGCGGAGGGAAGGCTCTCAAATGATGCGGGAGAAGGGCCCAGCAGGGAGAGAGGCAGCTCAACAGATGGGGAAGCAAATCAGCGCAACACCAGGGATAAAGAGGGGCTGATGGGGGAATCGGCGAGAGGGCTCCAGGACTCTTCACCGGACACCAGCGGGGAGAGCACGGGTCCTCCGCTACCCACGCCCACCCTGCGCAGAAGACTTCCGCGCAGAGAGAGGAGGAGGAGACTTGGCGTCAAACAGCTTTTATGTTGGAAAAGGTTTAAGAAACGCCCACTGACGGATTCTGCTAGCGACTGAGGCAGCCACGAAGTGAAGGGCTGTCCAGACAGAAAGGTTTAACCAGGCAACATAGCCAGGAGAGGTGGCAACTTACGCACGAGCAACCCATACTCATTACAGATTGCATTCGGAGATTAGTCTTAATAGGAAAACGAATGCACAGTGTCAGATTAGCAAAGGGTCAGGCTAAATCTGACGTGTTTACAAATGCATGGTTTTCTTATCAATTTATGCACATAAATGAGTCAAAATGGCTGCCGAATGCCTGAAGCAGGGTTTTGAGCTCTAAGGCCAACTCTAAGGCAAGTTTCTGCTCTATAACCACTTGTCTTTATCCTCTTTTCCATTTTACTTCTTAACTCCTCTTAGTGCTTCGTTTTGTTGTTTTAATTTATTGTTAGAATTTTTTTCATGCTGGAGAGGTCTGTGCACATCAAGTGGAACTGGTCCTGAAGACAGCCGTCTCTCTCCTCTCTTTGTGTACATTTGGAAGTAACCTGTTGACTTTGAAAGTTTTTTCCAAGCTCAGAAGGTAGCCTCTGGGTCGTTATAGCAGTTATATTTCTCAGCTAAGGCCAGTCTCTGATTCTTCAAGAGAAGCAATAGTACTCGTCTATTCTGCCTTGGTCAGACCCCACCTGCAGTACTGTACAGTATGTAGTTCTGGGCATCACAGTTTAAAGAGCTGGTCAAAGAACAGGGGAGTCCCTTATTCAAGTCCTTTCCCACCTCATAGGTCATGTTGAATTCCTGCTAAATCCCCTTTTTAAAGGGAGGCATCCTCCTATCACAAAAACCAAGAAAGGAGGATTTACCATGGCCGAGCGACTGGCTGGCTGCAGCGCATTCTCCCAGAAGTGTGTTAAGCCAGGATTTCCTCACTTTTTTCAAATATTAATTCCTCATCTCATTAGGAGACTTGGGGAATACACTCTAATCTTGTTCTCTTTGAGTTGTATGAGATTATGCAGCTCAGTACCTTGCAAAAATGGGGGGGGCATAGGAAGAGAACAAATCGTCTCTTAAGTGTTTGGGGATTTTTTTATGTAAAAAGATATCTGGGGGTAGTGGAAATATTGGCGATACATTAGAATTAGGGACAGACTGGAAGACACTGGAAATTGAAATTCCTGGCTTGTGGTAGCCCCTGAAAATCGGAAGTCGGTTCCCCAAGCGTTTGAATAGATTCCATGGTGAATCATCTCTCGGTGGTTGCAGTCAACAACCTCCCTGTTCCTCTCTCCCTAAATAAACTTGGAACAAAGACACTTAGCTCTGAGTGGTCGCCAAAGAAGAAGAAAGATAGCCAAGTGGGCATTCAAATACCAATCTCCCTGCTTCTAGTCCAACACACTAACCACTACACCATGCGGCCTCCCTAACGTTAGCCCTTTTCCAGCTATGTCAGAATTGCAATTCAGTAGATCAACAAATGCGGAGGATGCGGGTGGCGCTGTGGGTTAAACCACAAAGCCTAGGACTTGCCGATCGGAAGGTCGGCGGTTTGAATCCCTGTGATGGGGTGAGCTCCCGTTGCTTGGTCCCTGCTCCTGCCAACCTAGCAGTTTGAAAGCACGTCAAAGTGCAAGTAGATAAATAGGTACCACTCCTGCGGAAAGGTAAACGGCGTTTCCGTGCGCTGCTCTGGTTCTCCAGAAGCGGCTTAGTCATGCTGGCCACATGACCCGGAAGCTGTACGCCGGCTCCCTCGGCCAATAAAGCGAGATGAGCGCTGAAACCCCAGAGTCGGCCACGACTGGACCTAATGGTCAGGGGTCCCTTTACCTTAGATCAACAAACAGAAAGGCAAATAATGATTTCCAATGAGAGTTTTTATTTTTGTGAATTTTTCGCCCCCGACCCCAACTCCATTATATGTTTCTTTTATTATTACAAGGATGATTCTTATCTATTCCCCCCACCCAGCCACAATGTTCGTATTGCAGTTGGTTTTGTAAACCACTTTTGAAAGCAATACATATATCCATTCTGAAATGGATAAATAAATTGCCCTCCGAGCTGCAGGGTCCTTGAAGCAGCCTGACAGCAGTTATCACCTGGCCACAGCCTTCCTTTCTTCTTGCATAGAGTGAAAAAGATAGATGAATAGAAATAGCATCTAGCTATCGATCTAAGTTTGGGTACTTATTTCTAAATTCACACCTATACACCTATATTAAATGTGCATGTCTATGTCCTTTTTCGTGGTAATTCCTTGTGTGTGTGCAATGTGCAAATGGCTGCCACACCTCTTGGTGCAGCAAGTTCGGGGAACGGGTGGTGGCCTTGCAGCAGGGGCTGACAGCAGAAAAGACTCAGCCCCCCACATGATCTTGGTAGAAATTTATTTTAATTGGGCCCTTTCAAAATCAGCTGGGGTGTCACAGTCTGGTTCATGGGCGATCGAGGTCCCTGTTGGGGACGTCAGGACCGGGGGCAAGATGGCGGGGTGGGAGCAGGAACGGGAGTCCAGAAGTCAGGAGTCAGGAAGCCAAGAGTCCGAGGGTCAGAGAGCTGGGAGTCAAGAAGCCAAGGGTCAGGAAGCAAGAAGTCATGAAGTCAAGGGTCCAAGGATCAAGAAGCAAGGAGCCACAAAGTCAAGGGTCTGAGGATCAAGAAGCAAAGAGTCAAACGGAACAAGGCAGGGAACGTGTTGCTGTGGCAAAGAGCCAAAGGGAAATGCTAACCTTATATCCCTTCCTGGCTCTTGCCACCAGGTGCTGTGAGTTACCAATCGGCCTCACCTGTGTGGCCACACCTTGCCTCTCCAGAACAAACTTAGGAAGGCCCCAGTCTGCAAAGTCCTATTGGTCACAGGGCCTGGCTCCTGCACGCACACCTGACATGGGGTGGAGCAGTTCAAACGTGCCCCTTTGTGTGTGAGTGCGTGTGTGTTTTCCATTTGGCCTCTCCACACCCACCCAGGTCTGCTTTTTGCCGCCTCTCGCTTGACCCCTTCCCTCATCTCCAGCCCATTCCATGAAACACAAACTGTTACCACGGCAGGAACCAAAGTCTTTTACATTTTACGTCTTGGAGCTTCGTTTTATTCCCCAAGCATCTCTTATTCCTCCTCACGAAATCCTTTGGAAAACACTGTCCAGTGCGGAATAAGAACGGTCAAACCAATATGCATCTTCATCTCAGATTTCTGTGGTGTGTTTTTGGAGAATGGCAGAGCAAGGAAAGTGACATTTTTTCATATTGTTACGTTTTCAGCACAAAATATTTTCAGGCCAGCGTCAGAATAACATTTTAGAAAACTGAGCCGATACATGAACCATGTGTTTGGAATACCCTCCCTCTTTCACAAATCACTGCCAAACTTCTTTTATAGCAATGATTATGTCACCGTGACCTTGGAGATTGTTTCAACACTACTGATGGCTAGCAGTTAAGAGTTTTCTGGCCCATCTAGTTTTACATCCTGTCCTCCCATTGGCCAACCAGATGCGTCTAGGAAACTCGCAAGCAAATTATCCTTCTACCCTCCTATGGTTTCCAGCAACTGGTGTTCAGAAGCATTGCTTCCCACAATTTTGGAGGCAGCGCATGTCATGGTCCAGTTCATGGGCGATTAAAGTCCCGGCTGGGGACGTCAGAACCAGGGGCAAGATGGCGGGGTGGGAGCAGGAACGGGAGTCCGGAAGCCAGGAGTCAGGAAGCCAAGAGTCCGAGGGTCAGAGAGCCGGGAGTCAAGAAGCCAAGGGTCTGAGGGTCAGGAAGCAAGGAGTCGCGAAGTCAGGGGTCCGAGGATCAAGAAGCAAGGAGTCACGAAGTCAGGGGTCCGAGGATCAAGAAGCAAGGAGTCACGAAGTCAGGGGTCCGAGGATCAAGAAGCAAGGAGTCACGAAGTCAGGGGTCCGAGGATCAAGAAGCAAGGAGTCACGAAGTCAGGGGTCCGAGGATCAAGAAGCAAGGAGTCGCGAAGTCAGGGGTCCGAGGATCAAGAAGCAAGGAGTCACGAAGTCAGGGGTCCGAGGATCAAGAAGCAAGGAGTCACAAAGTCAGGGGTCTGAGGATCAAGAAGCAAGGAGTCACGAAGTCAGGGGTCCGAGGATCAAGAAGCAAGGAGTCACGAAGTCAGGGGTCCGAGGATCAAGAAGCAAGGAGTCACGAAGTCAGGGGTCCGAGGATCAAGAAGCAAGGAGTCATGAAGTCAGGGGTCCGAGGATCAAGAAGCAAGGAGTCAGTCAAGAAGTCAGGGGTCCGAGGATCAAGAAGCAAGGAGTCGCGAAGTCAGGGGTCCGAGGATCAAGAAGCAAGGAGTCACGAAGTCAGGGGTCTGAGGATCAAGAAGCAAGGAGTCACGAAGTCAGGGGTCCAAGGATCAAGAAGCAAGGAGTCACGAAGTCAGGGGTCTGAGGATCAAGAAGCAAGGAGTCACAAAGTCAGGGGTCTGAGGATCAAGAAGCAAGGAGTCACGAAGTCAGGGGTCCAAGGATCAAGAAGCAAGGAGTCACGAAGTCAGGGGTCCGAGGATCAAGAAGCAAGGAGTCACGAAGTCAGGGGTCCAAGGATCAAGAAGCAAGGAGTCACGAAGTCAAGGGTCCGAGGATCAAGAAGCAAGGAGTCACGAAGTCAGGGGTCCAAGGATCAAGAAGCAAGGAGTCACGAAGTCAGGGGTCCGAGGATCAAGAAGCAAGGAGTCAAACGCAGCAAGGCAGGGAACGTGTTGCTGTGGCAAAGAGCCAAAGGGAAAATGCTGACCCTTCCCAGCTCTTGCCACCAGGTGCTGTGAGTTACCAATCGGCCTCACCTGTGTTGCCTCTTCAGAACAAACTTAGGAAGGCCCCAGTCCTGCAGAGTCCTATTGGTGACAGGGCCTGGCTCCTTCACGCACACCTGACAGAGCATAGCTATCCTGCCTAGTAGTCATCGATAGCTCTCTCCTCCATGAATTTGTCTAACCCTAAGCCATCCATGCCAGTGGACATCACTGCCTCCTGCGCATAGCTGTCAACTTTTCCCTTTTCTTGCGAAGAATCCTATTCGGAATAAGGGAATTTCCCTTTAAAAAAGGGAAACGTTGACAGCTATGCTCCTGCGGGAGTGAGTTCAAAAGTTTTAACTGCGCGCTGCGTGAATAAGCACTTTCTTTTCTCTGTCCTGATAAATGATAATAATAAATGGGAGAAGCACACAGAGCAAAGAAATGCTATGGTGCATCTGTAACAGCAAAATTGGACGCCTTCATCTGCCATGGCTGATGGGAGTTGTAGTCGAAAACATCTGGAAGGCACCTCATCAAACTACTAAGAGAATAAAAACACACCATATTTTAAAGCTAACCATTACCCTCTTAGTCTTCTGGGCACATCCAATTTTTTGAAGAAATCGTCCCCGGTGTTGTAGGTTGTCCTTTTTTTGTTTTAAACGCACATGTCATTTCTGCTGCCTGTTCAAGATTCCAAAGACCATCAAGGTTTTCAGAAGGTTGTAATTACTCCCCAGCACAATAGATGGCAATTGCTTCCATCAAGGAAATATTACATAATTATTATAACTTAGGATAATAATTGTATTTGCTTTTTGGCAAGTCATACATAATAGATCACGGCGGGTGCCTTAAAGCTGTTAGCCTATTGTGTCAGCTCATACATATTAATTACTTTATTAGAGAATCACATGGCAAGCTTGAATCTGGAGCAACACACATTAAATCTGTTTTGGGGGGCTGAAAAACCGGGGGGGGGGGAGTGTGTCTTTTC
Source organism: Podarcis liolepis (assembly GCF_965112155.1). NCBI lineage: Eukaryota > Metazoa > Chordata > Lepidosauria > Squamata > Lacertidae > Podarcis > Podarcis liolepis. The sequence continues at coordinate 8,049,455 of NC_139554.1, read as the reverse complement.
TCAGGGTGTGGAGATGGAGAAGGAACATGAGTGTGTGTGTTCACCCATGATCACATTTAAGGTGATTAAATAGGCCTGCCAGGCCGCCTGAGGCTCAGAGTCTGGAATTCAGGGGTGCCGGTTGGAGTAAAGTGTGAGTTCTAGCGTAGGGTTGCAATACATCCGGAATATGGCAGATGAAAACAGGGTCTGCGTGGTAATTGCTGAAATGTCTGGGGAAGTCCGGATGTATGGCTAGGTAAAGGTAAAGGGACCCCTGACCATTAGGTCCAGTCGTGGCCGACTCTGGGGTTGCAGCGCTCATCTCGCTTTATTGACCATGGGAGCCAGCGTACAGCTTCTGGGTCATGTGGCCAGCATGACTAAGCCGCTTCTGGCGAACCAGAGCAGCGCATGGAAACGCCGTTTACCTTTCCGCCGGAGCGGTTCCTATTTATCTACTTGCACTTTCACGTGCTTTCGAACTGCTAGGTTGGCAGGAGCAGGGACCAAGCAATGGGAGCTCACCCTGTCGCGGGGATTCGAAGCGCAGACCTTCTGATCGGCGAGTCCTAGGCTCTGTCGGAAGGCTAGATTTTGGCAAATTTCCTTTAAAATTTCCTTTACAACTTCAAAAAAAATTGCCCCCCACCGAAAGCTCAACAACTCTGAATTTTCACTTTCTGAAATATGGCAACCCTACGCTGGCGACTGATCTCTCTTTTCCCACTGTTTTCTCAAAATACAGTGGTGCCTCGCAAGACGAAATTAATTCGTTCCGCAAGTTTTTTCTTCTTGCGAGTTTTTCGTCTTGCGAAGCACGGTTTCCCATAGGAATGCATTGAAAATCAATCAATGCGTTCCTATGGAAAGCTCCTTCAGACCAGGTCCGGGGACAGTCTGTCCCCCGACCTCTTCTGAAGCCTGGGGGGGGGGACAAGGGCTTTTCTTCCCACTGCCAGCCTTCAGAAGGCTGTTCTGAAGGCTGGCGGTGGGAAGAAAAGCCCTTCTCCCCACCTCCCGCCCCGCAAGCTCCGGGGACAGGAGCGCTTTGCTGCCGACCGCCAGCATTTTAAAAGCCCCCGCTGTCCCGGGGCGATTTTAAAATGCTGGCGGGCGGCAGCGAAGCCTCCGCAGTCCCGGGGCGATTTTAAAATGCTGGCGGGCGGCAGCGAAGGCTTCGCTGCCGCCCCCCCCCCCCCAGCATTTTAAGATCACCCAGGACAGCGGAGAAGTCTCCACTGTCCCGGGAAGGCAGGCGGGGGGGGGAGCAAAGACTTGCCCCCTGCCAGCCTTCAGAAGAGGTCCAGGACCTCTTCTGAAGGCCGGCAGTGGGCGAAAGTCTTTGCTCCCGACCGCCATCATTTTAAAAGAGGTCCCCGGAGTTTTCCCTATGGGCTTTCTTCTTGCGAAGCAAGCCCATAGGGAAATTCGTCTTGCGGAACGACTCAAAAACGGAAAACTCTTTCGTCTTGCGAGTTGTTTGTTTTGCGAGGTGTTCGTCTTGTGAGGCACCACTGTAGTTTTATCACGACCTGCGTTAGAAGCCGGTGCAGGACATGTGCCTATGATGGTGCACTGACACTCATGTGAGCGTCTACTCTCTGTGTGCTAAGGGTTTAAAAAATGCATTTTGGAAACCACTGGTGAGTATTCATTAAAAAATAAAAGTCAAGCAGCGTGTGAATTTTATGAAATGAATCAACAATTTTTCCAACAACTGGAAATTGAAATTTATAGTGCTTTGAAGCGACTGACTCCTTTGGAAACGAAGCATTGTCCAGGCCCATGGAAATATTATTCAAATTTTTACTGGCAGAACTATCTTTAAAACAGAAAGAAAACAATGTTTTATTTGATGCAAGACTTCAGTATTGTACACAGTATAAGGTTAGTGGAGAAGATAGTTGGGGTTTGCCATTGACATATTACTACGATGTTCCTTAAGATATTTTTTGTACATGTCCCATTCTTTCATAAATGTTTGATCAGTATGTCCTCTCAATTTCCCTGTCATTTTTGCCAGCTCAGCGTATTCTAACAGTTTGCTTTGCCACTCCAGTTTGGTCGGGATTGTGTCCCTTTTCCAGTTTCTAGTGATTAACGTTCTTGCAGCTACCGTGGCGTACAAGAATATTTTCCTCATCTTTTTAGGGATGTCTGAACCTAGTATACCCAAAAGGAAAGCTTCCAGCTTTTTAATAAAGTAGATCATAAATATGTTTTTGAGCTCATTAGAAATTACCTCCCAAAATTCCTTTATTTTCTTACAGTTCCACCACATATGTAGCATTGTACCTTCTGCTTCCCCACATCTCTAACATTTAACATTTACTTGAGGTATTCTTATACATTTTAGATAGTTTAATGGTGTTAAATACCAGCGGAATTGCATTTTCATAAAATTTTCTTTCAATACATAACACACGGTGAACTTCATATCTACCTTCCATAGTCGTTCCCAAGCATCCATTGGGATGTTATAACCAAGATCTTGAGCCCATTTAACTATTACTAGTTTTACCTCCTCCTCCTTGACTTCCCAGTCAAGGAGGAGTCTGTACATTTTAGAAAGAGTTTTTCCTTTGGAGTTAATCAATTCTTTTGGAGTTAATCAATTCTTTTTCAAATCTGGAAAGCTCTATTGCAAAACCATTTTGTTTACCAAGTTTAAATATCTCATGGAGTTGATGATATTGTAACCAATCTGGTCAGATTGACCACATGCCCTTAAAAAAGGCTCCTGTTGCTGGGTAGATTTTTCTGTTGCCTAGCAACCTATTCAAGACCAACTCTCAAGTTCTTTCTGGAATATTCCTACTGGAGGTAATCTGGCTTGTAATGACAAATAGTCATTAATAGCTTTATCCTTCATGAATTCGTCTAACCCCCTTTTGAAACAGTTCCAAGATGGTGACAGTCAGCATATCTTGTGGTAGCAAATTCTACAGTGTGAAGAAGCTATTTCTTTTGTCTGTCCTGAATCCCGCACTCTTCAAGCTTCTTTGGATGACCCCGGGTTCTAGCGTTACGAGAGAGAGCTTGTGTTTCTGGCATTTCCTCAACAACCTGTGGGAAAAGAGAGCCGACATGAACGAAATTCACCCAAGTATTCTCAAGATGTTGGTTTTAATGGGGACGTTTGCCAATGGAAACATATCATCCAGTTGAATTAAGCGAGCCAGTTGAGCTCAAATTCTTTCATGGCTGATAATGCTACGCGGCCAAGCTAAAGGCAACGCCGTGCATTTCATACGTAGCCAGGAGAAACAGGGTTGGCTGAAAAGAAAGAAATCCGTTTGAAATACAGTACCCTTACTAATGCAACATGGCTGGAGATTCAATCAGAGACTGGAATTTCCATCTTGGTTAACGGTCCCAGAGCACTCTTCAGAAGAGGGGCTGGGATATATATATATATATATATATATATTCTAAATCAATTTGTGACTGGATCCTGGAAGCAAGCCAATGAGACTTCAAAGGGGAATGCCACAAGGAACCGATGTTTGATGTGTGTGTTCTTTTATTGGGATCTGTATTCCTTGCCCTCATAACAGTGAAAGTAATATTCCATCGGCAAAAGTGCAGCAGATGTAATGCGTCGTGGATAATGGATGGAAGTAATTTAAGGCGAATGGTCTTTAATTTCATTGATCTCTTATTGTAGAAGAATTTCAGTTTAACAATTCGAGTTAATGCGTTTGCGTGTTGGGATTGTTATTTTCTTCAAGCCAAACCTCGCCGGCTCCAGATGGAAAAGAGAGGGTCTTTCTTTCAACTGTTTTGGAACAAAAAACAATGAGACATTGTAGAGGTTGTAAGCCTTATGGAGGGTTTTAACGTTTGCTCTGAAATTATGGTTTGAAGTGAATTTGCATTAAAAGGACGCTGTCAACTTTAGAAAGCAGCTTGGAGCGTGACAAGGTTTTGATCTGCGGCTGCTTTAAAGCAACGTTGGTTGTGGATCACACACACTCTTTGCTTATTGCTTCTTGTAGCATCGGGTGAGCTGGTTCCAAGAGGTTTTGTGAATCAGCCATGAAAGACGGTCAGGCACAGACTGTAAATGTCGTATAATTCAAGGTCGGCTCAAGCAAATGGATGCATTAGGCTGAGAGCTCCGGCATCAAGATCCAGTTCATACAATGGCCGTATGAGGCACCACATGTACCAAAGCTTCCATCCACCTGTTAAATTGGTCTCTAGTGACAGCTGCTACAAGCACCTATAACTGGAGAGACTTTTCCCTTGCCCTCTGCTCCATGAGATGGAGACGACTGCTCCTCATACACCATCCGGACAGTCAGAGAAGGGAGGTATTTGAACGCATGCTTCCAGTCCCTATTACTTCTTGTTAACTCTACATTTCTATGGTTCTATGATATTTGATAAGGGACGCGGGTGGCGCTGTGGGTTAAACCACAGAGCCTAGGACTTGCCGATCTGAAGGTCGGCGGTTCGAATCCCCACAACAGGGTGAGCTCCTGTTGCTCGGTCCCTGCTCCTGCCAACCTAGCAGTTCGAAAGCATGTCAAAGTGCAAGTAGATAAATAGGTACCGCTCCGGCGGGAAGGTAAATGGCGTTTCCGTGCGCTGCTCTGGTTCGCCAGAAGCAGCTTAGTCATGCTGGCCACATGACCCGGAAGCTGGACGCCAGCTCCCTCGGCCAATAAAGTGAGATGAGTGCCGCAACCCAGAGTTGGCCACGACTGGACCTAATGGTCAGGGGTCCCTTTACCTTTACCTATGATATTTGAAAGGTAGCAGTTTGAAGTAAATTGAAGACAGCACTTCCTGTGTCTGAAAAAGCAGGATCTGCTCCCCCATAGGACGCACCGGACAATAGGGCGCACTTTGTTTTAGAGGGGGGAGAACAAGAAAAAAAATTCTCCCCCTCTCTGCCCAGCGCCACTTCAGTGAAGCGGCAGGAGGCGCTGCACAGAGAGGGGGAGAACTTTCCCCCTCTTGTTTTCCCGCTCTAAAACAAGGTGCCGTTTAAGGTGTGTTCAGGCGGCTACCTTGGAAGCCTGGAGAGCGAGAGGGGTCGGTGTGCACTGACCCCTCTTGCTCTCCAGGCTTCAGGTTCCTTTCGACCTGCTCTTTGGGGCTGGCGGGGGGAAGTCCACCACCAGCCCCAAAGAGCAGGTCAGGGAGCAGCGGAAAGGCGCAGCGGAGAGGCTCCTGCCATAGCCGTGCTGGGACCGAGCGACAGGAGCTCACCCCATCGCGGGGATTCGAACCGCCGACCTTCTGATCGGCAAGCCCTAGGCTCTGTGGTTTAACCCACAGCGCCACCCGCGTCCCCCCCCCCGAAATCTTAGGACACAATAAAATTGTGAGTCTTTGGGATACCGCAGGACTCCTTATTGATTTTGCTGCAGCTGACTATCGCTGCTACCTCTCTGGAATCTGCATTGCAAGTGATTCATTTTGTCTGCCAAACAAACCCGGTAGTCATAGTAAGGTAAGGTAAAGGACCCCTGGATGGGCAAGTCCAGTCAAAGGCAACGATGGAGTGCTGCGCTCATCTCACTTGCCACAGCTGTTATTAGGCACATATTATAACTGGAACATCTGTGCCTTTTTTAAATGCTGAAAACGACCCACGCAGATAAGCCCTTCTTTGGGATTTTGGAGTTCTGGAGTGAACTTAGAAGCATTTGTAGACTTGCGATCAAGAGACTCAGCATAATATTGCAGGGCTATTAAACTTCCTAACTGGAGGTGGGGGAAATTCAGCTCACTGCAGCTATTGTACTGGGATCCTGGCGACTTTCTCGTTTTACGATCTCTCTGTATCTCCCCCACTCCTCACCTCAACCGCTGTGCCGATAATGGCACCCTTGTTTGAAACTGCCCTGGGAGTTCCTGGTTTAATTGATCCAGCCCGAAAAGTCGTTGGGCTGGCTGCGAATTTTTGCTTGTAGCTAAAACGGTTCTGCAGAAAGGAGGTGCATTCAGAAAGAAGCCAGCCAAGACCCTCTCTCTTACGGCCTGGAATCTCACGTGAAATATAACATAGCCTCAAGGCGGAAGCTTGGAAACCCTAGGATTTTTCGAAACGCACAGGCATCACAACTGAGCTTTTGTATACTTTTGTGCGAACAAAAGCCACATTGAATCCTGGCTGAAGGTGGTGCCTTCCTTAAAGCGCTCAAGACTCAACAGAAAGCAGATCTTGCGCTTTGGGGCGAAACCTTTGGGGCTGCACACGCAGGTGGTGAGGAAGGAGGAAGCCACCCCAAAAAGCTCTCAAGGGGGTGATAGAAAGAGAAGGAGCAAAAGGCACGCACACCGCCAGGAAACGCAGCTTTCTGCCTTGGAAAGCGCATTGGTGCAATACTTTATCCCTCCCCTCCGTTTAAATAATAAAAATAAAATAAGCATTGGCAGACTCAGGCTGTTTTCTGGCACATTCCGCCCGACATCTGATCGTTAAAGCGAGCGCAGCGTTTACCAGAGGCAACGCACCAAGATACACTGCAGATGTGTCTCCCAGAACCACATGTTCCCCTCTTAAGGAATTGGCTTTCCTAGGCAAACACATGCAACCAATCACCGAATAGAACAAGGCTGTTTATGCTTTTCATGCAGTATTATTACAGTAATCTCAAATCGGGCATGTCGGGCTGCAGCCGGAAATGGCACCAGAGATGTATTGCTATTCTGAGAGAAAGGATAGGGGGTGTCAGGACACAGAGGCCTGTGCGTTGCCTCACCAGAATTGTACATGCTCTGGTTATCTACTGCAATGTGCTCTGTGTGGGGCTGCCTTTGAAGGCGACTCGGAAACTGCAACTAATCCAGAATGTGGCAGCTAGACTGGTGACTGGGAGCGGCCGCCGAGACCACATAACACTGGTCTTGAAAGACCTACATTGGCTCCCAGTACGTTTCTGAGCACAGTTCAAAGTGTTGGTGCTGACCTTTGAAGCCCTAAACAGCCTTGGCCCAGTAGACCTGAAGGAGCGTCTCCACCCCCATCGTTCAGCCCAGACACAGAGATCCAGCTCCGAGGGCCTTCTGGCAGTTCTCTCCCTGCGAGAAGTGAGGTTGCAGGGAACCAGGCAGAGGGCCTTCTCGGTAGTGGCACCTGCCCTGTGGAACAGCTATGTGATTTGTAAAAGGCATCTGAAGGCAGCCCTGCTCAGAGAAGTTTTTAGTGTTTGATGCTGCATTGTGTTTTTACTATTTTTTGTTGGGAGATGCCCAGAGTGGCCGGAACAACCAAGTAGGTGGGCAGCATTTAAAATTATATTATTATTATTATTATTATTATTATTATTATTATTATTATTAAGAGAGGAACTGCAGGAGGATTAAAAAGCAGGACGGAGCCTCATGCCTCTGTGTATGTGTCTCTTTCTCCAAGACGGAGGAAGTTTGGCAACAGTTTTGCAGAGCAAATTCCTCATTTTGCCAAAGCCTGGCTCCGGTTTGGAGTGAATCGGACGATACTGAGATTGGGGTAATTAACCACGAACCCCGTTTTGATGCATCAATTACTCCGTTTGCAGGTCGCTGCAAAACGTTGCAGAACTTTGGCACCAGTATCGAGGGGATCCCAGATTTTGGGGTTCATAGTTGATGCAGTTCCTTTGGCATATGGTGACAAAGAGGGAGGCAGGACCTTGTTAACACTCAGCCAAGGACCTCTCAAGTCAGGCTGGAGCCGGTCACCTGACAGGACACGGAACATACCCTCCAAGTGTCCTGATATTCCAGGGACAGTCCTGGAATTACGAAAAGCTTTTGATTTGCATGGATAGCTGTTTGTCTCACTTTCCATGGTAATGAGGGTCCTTCAACAGCTGTTGTGTGCTTTACTGTATTTCCCCTCCCCCTAAAAAACAACCCTAATTTTCTTGTGAAGTGTTGTTTTCTTGTTGCCATGGTGTGAGCAGCAGCAATGATGTTTTGGATGAAAGAAAGCATGAAGCTTTGCCCCTAACCCCTGTGTCCTTTCCTGGGATTTTTGCCTGGGCTGTGACGCTTCCCAGCTGCTCCAGGGTCTGCGGAACCTGCCAATTCTAAAATGTGTGTGAGGAGTGGACCCCAAAGCCAGCTCCAAATAGACTGACCACGTCTTCCCCCAAAGAATTCTGGGAACTGTGGCTGGCTAAGGGTGCAGGGAATTGCAGCTCTGTGAGAGGTGAACTACTATGATGATGACTATTATTACAGTGGTGCCTCGCAAGACGAAAAGAATCTGTTCTGTGATTCTCTTCGTCTAGCGGTTTTTTCATCTTGCGAAGCAAGCCCATTGACGGATTAGCGGATTAGCGCTATTAGCGCTATTAGTGGCTTTTAGCGGCTTTTAGCCGCTTATCTGCTGATTGGATCAGCTGATAAGCGGCTTAGCGGCTTAGAAAAAGGGGGGAGGGGAAAAAACCAGCAGGAACTCGCAAGACATTGTCGTCTTGCGAAGCAAGCCCATAGGAAATTCGTTTTGCACCTCCAAAACGGAAAACTCTTTCGTCTAGCAAGTTTTCCGTCTTGCGAGGCATTCGTCTTACGGGGCACCACTGTAATCTCCCTACTTTTTATTTTCCCATTGTTGCTGTATGTGGTTGCATTGGAGTATCGCAGGAAAGACAGGGATGTTGGGGGAGGGCACTAGAAGACAGCAGAAGTTAAGGAATTGCTTGAGATTTGGGGGCGAGAGAGCCCCTTTGCATTCTAGCAATACTGTATTCCAAACTTAAAAATGGAAAGCGTAATGCTGGTGGTCAACAAAAGAGGTTCAAAGACTCACTCAAGGCAAATCTAAAAAAATGTATAAGCACTGACGATTGGAAAACACTGGCCTGCAAGCGCTCCAATTGGAGAACAGCCTTTACCAAAGGTGTTGTGGACTTTGAAGATGCTGGAACTCAGGACGAAAGGAAGAAACGTGCTAAGAGGAAGGCACGCTTGGCAAATTCACACTGTGATCAATTCCCGCCTGGAAACCCATGTCCCCGCTGTGGAAGGACGTGTGGATCCAGGTCGTTGATGTGTTACAAGAGCTCCACTCTGACTGAAACCCTTCCCACAAAAACATTTAAATGGTTTCTCCCTGGAGTGACTTTGTTGGTGCACAGTCAGTCTCCCACTACAAATGAAAATCTTTCCACACTCCATACACTTATATGGTTTCTGCCCTGTGTGAGTTCGTAGTATAGTAAGGTGTGAACAGTGTCTGAAGCTCTTTCCGCACTCTATACATCTAAATGGTTTCTCCCCTGTGTGAATCTGTGGATGTCGAGTGAGGCTTGCACTCTGACTGAAACTCTTCCTGCACTCCATGCATTTAAATGGTTTCGCCCCTGTGTGAGTTTGTTGATGTTTTGTAAGAGCTCCACTCTCACTGAAACCCTTCCCACAAACCATACAGTTAAATGGTTTCTCCCCTGTGTGAGTTCGTTGATGAACTCTAAGAGTTCCACTCTGAGTGAAACCCTTCCCACACTCCATACATTTAAATGGTTTCTCCCCTGTGTGAATTAGTTGATCCACGGTAAGTTTTTCATTTTCACTGCAGCTCTTTCCGCACTCCATACGTTTAAAGAGTTTCTCCCCTGTGTTAGTTTGTAGATGTGTGCTAAGGTGTTCACTCGCACTGGAGTACTTTACAAATGGCCCCTCAAAATTCTAATAGCCTTTGTCCAGGACATCTCTCAATTGGTCCAGGACAACATCCCTGTATTTTTCTGTTCCAAGTGAGGAGATGAGCTCAGACTTGAGTATCAGAGTCTCAAAAGAGGCCACCATCTCATAATTCTGCTCCATGACTTCCTTGTGCAGAGCTCTTTGGCCTGGATCCAGCAGAGTCCACTCCTCCTCTGTGAAAAATGCAAGACACCTCCTCAAAGGTCAAGAGGACCTGCTCCCGTTGCTCTTTCGCTACCTGAGGAAGCTGCCTGCCTCCTCTTTCCACTCCACCTTTAAGAAGACATCCTTAGGATGTCCCTATTTTCATTGGAGAAATGTTGGAGGGTGTGGAGTTATGTGATCCCCAAGCCAAGGAGCTAAGTAACTATGCAGCCTTTAAATGACATCTGAAGGCAGCCCTGTCTAGGGAAGTTTGTTGAATGTTTAAAGTTTTACAGTGGTGCCCCGCAAGACGAATGTCTCACAAGATGGAAAACCCGCTAGACGAAAGGGTTTTCCGTTTTGGAGGTGCTTCGCAAAACGAATTTCCTATGGGCTTGCTTTGCAAGACGAAAATGTCTTGCGAGTTCCTGCGGGGTTTTTTTCCCTCCCCCCTTTTTCCCAAGCCGCTTATCAGCTGATCCTAAGCCGCTAAGCTGCTTAACAGCTGACCCGTAAGCCGCTTATCAGCTGATCCGCTAAGCCGCTAATAGTGCTAATCCGCTAAGCCGCTAATGGGCTTGCTTCGCAAGACGAAAAAACCGCAAAACGAAGAGACTCGCGGAACGGATTCTTTTCGTCTTGCGAGGCACCACTGTATTATGTTTTTATGTATGTTGGAAGCCACCCAGAGTGGTTGGGGCAACCCAGTCACAAAGGTGGGGTATCAACAATAAAATTATTATTATTATTATTATTATTATTATTATTATTATTATTATTATTATTATTATTATTATTATTATTATCATCATTATCATTATTATTAATTATTATTAAAATTTTAATAATGATATAAAACTATAATTTAATAATTATTAAAATTATATTATCATTATTAACAATAAAACAATTATTATGGAATAGCACATCCCTATTTTCATCAGAGAAATGTTGAAGGGTATGCAACACATTCCAACAATATACCACCCTTTATCCAAAGGTCCAGGGCAGTGTATATATTTATAAATTGTGGCTCACATCATGCTCTCTTATTTCTCTCACTGCTTTGTACTCTACTTATATGTCGTGTTTCCATGTATATTGGCACTTTTGTATATCAGAATGATTCCCCCCCCCCTTAGATTTGGTTGCTGATTTAATTGTTCCGTTTTTACACTGTAATTTCTGGAAACTTAGTTGGAGTCTCTCCTTGTAAGTGTGAATTTTAATTTTCTCTGGTTTTGTTTTATTTTATTTTCATTTCTTTCTTTGACTTTTTTCATAATGGAAAAAAATCAATGAAGATTAGCTTCTTCTTCTTCTTTTTTAAAAAAGCATTTGCTACTCTGTTGAGCCAGGCAGTAGGAAAGAACAAAATACACTCGGCGCATGCAGGGATTTTAATGCGTGCACCTTGCGTTAATGCTCTCCCTGCTTGTGTGCTGCTGCTTTTAAAATGCCTTGTTACGGCCCAGGTTTTGCCATGCAAGATAACATTTCATGGAAATGGCAGCCCACATCGAAACGGGCCTTGAATTCAGTGCGTGCCCAGGGAACGGTGCCGCAATTGTGTGGCTAGTAAGAACACACGGTGCCCTTGTGAAAATAAGTGCTCTCGGAGTTTAAGCATCAGGATGGCCTTGCCTGTGATTTATTGGACAATGGCTGGAGAATTACAGTTCCTGCCGAGGCGGCTATGTTAAAAACAAACAAACAAAGACCCAACCACCAGCTCCATAAAAGAGCTTTTATACTCTTGGTAAAAGCCGCCACACCGGCTGCCAATTCTGCACAATTCCCAACATGAGAGCTGCCCCAATTGGGTTTAAGACGATCTCCAAACAATGACCAGCCAACTTGAAAGATTTCCAACGCAACATAATTGGACTGAATTCATGCGACTATATATAGAGCATCTCCATGGGGATGGGGAGCAATGGAATCATTCCAAGCGTGAACCTTGCTTCAGGAAATCCCAACAGGTAGAAATTAAACTCAAATTGCTACCGTGTTCCTGAATTATATGGTTAAGATAATAAGTTACCCCCTTCTGTATCAGTAAGCCTTGCGTGCTATATTGTGGTGTTCGGTTTTATTTGTAGCTAATATGCCCTAGCGTTGGGAAATGAATGCTGTCCAGACCACACTTGCCGACACTTCCCTTATTAAAAGAGGCACACAGCTAGATGCCACGCAGACCTACCCATAGGAACAGGGGGAAATTTGATTCTGTTCAACATTTTAGGCTGAACATACCTTATTTGCATTCCCCAAAACAATATTTCAGCCAAAGCACAGCCATTCTTTGAAATGCTTGCTTCTACAAGTTTTGGAGATCCTCTGTGAATTTGGATAGTGAATATCCTCCAAATGTGTGTGTGCTCAGCTGATACTTTGCACTCGGGATTAAGACATGACATTTCTCACCATTGCCAGGCAGTTGCGGTCAGTATTTACCAGTATGCGACCGCTTGTCCCGTGCTTTCTAGGCTTTCGGGGTCCGAGTAGTTTTGCAGTTCGCTAGCCAGAAAGTGTGCACAGAGATACGTAAACTGTACTGGAGAAAATAGTGTGTATGTAAGCATTTATAAGCCATAATAGCATGAATGAATGAATGAATGAATGAATGAATGAATGAATGAATGAATTTTATTATTACGGTCACAGACCAGTTCTGGCTCACTTACATTATCAAGAAAATCATAGAACACAACAAGAATACATTGAATTGCAGTTGAGTATAGCAGAGACAATTCAGATATGGCAGCAGTTAAAAATACGTATTAAATCTTGATCACTAAAATATAACCTAAAATTGTCATTTAAAACCTTAATCATTTTGGTAGTACAGCTTGCTCCCTAAGTTTTATGGCAGTCACACTGAATTTGGCCACCCTTAGCGTGATCTCTAGATCCTTGCCCTCTACCAGAAGTTTTAGACATTGAAGTTCGGACCTATTTGGAGATTTTTGTGTAACAGGAGTGATAAATACCGAGCATATATCCCCGTAGAAATGGAAGCATAACAAGGCATGAGAGACAGTTTCTACCTCCATCAAGCCGCAGGGGCAGACTCGTTCCATGTATGGGTTACCCTCGAATCTGCCCTGCAATAAGGCAGGTGGCAGCATGTTGAATCTAGCGAGGGTACCGTATTTTTCGCCCTATAGGACGCACCGGCCCATAGGACGCACCTAGTTTTTTTGGGGGGAAATCAAGGGAAAAAAATTTATTTCTCCCCCAGGTTTGTGCAGCCATCCCCAAGCTAGAAGAGAGAGACAGAGCGCTCCATCTCCCTCTTCTGCCTTCAGGGACAGCATCTCTAGCCTCCGTGGGGCAGCGGCTTGCCCCGCTGTCCCCCGAGCTTATGGGGCTGGCGATGGGGAGAAGCAAGCTTGCTTCTCCCCCCGCCAGCCTCCAGATCAGGTCCGGGAATAGCGGGGTGGCGGCGCTCCGCCTCCCCGCTATCCCCCGAGCTTGTGGGGCTGGTGGGGGGGGAAGCAAGCTTGCTCCCCCCCAAGCCTTCAGATCAGGTCAGGGAATAGCGGGGTGGCGGCGCTGCGCCTCCCTGCTATCCCCCGAGCTTATGGGCTGCAGGCTGCTGCCTGCAAGCCTTGCGACCCCGCAGGACCTCGCGCCGGGATCCGGGGGGTGGCACGGAGCTGCAGGAAGCCCTGGAGCGCAGGCAGCTCCGCGCCACCCTCTGCAGCTTCGCGCCGGGATCGGGAGGGTGGCGCGGAGCTGCAAGAAACCCTGGAGCGCAGGTAGCTCTGCGCCACCCTCCAGAGCCCCGCGCAGCTTCGCGCCGGGATCGGGAGGGTGGCGCGGAGCTGCAAGAAGCCCTGGAGCACAGGCAGCTCCGCGCCACCCTCCGAAGCCCCGCGCAGCTTCGTGCCGGGATCGGGAGGGTGGCGCGGAGGTGCCTGTGCTCCAGGGCTTCTTTCAGCTCCGCGCCTCCCTCCGGAGCCCCGCGCAGCTTCGCGCCGGGATCCGGAGGGTGGCGCGGAGCTGCAAGAAGCCCTGGAGCACAGGCAGCTCCGCGCCACCCTCCGGAGCTTCGCGCCGGGATCGGGAGGGTGGCGCGGAGCTGCAAGAAGCCCGGGAAAGCCTGCATTCGCCCCATAGGACGCACACACATTTCCCCTTCATTTTTGGAGGGGAAAAAGTGCGTCCTATAGGGCGAAAAATACGGTAAATGACCGTCTGTATTTGGGTATTTGTAATTTTGACAAATAATTTGCTGGGGTAACTTTTCTCCCATTGTCTTTTATTGCTGGGTGTGTATTCATCTCACTCACGTGGCATTGCAGTTCCACAGCCCAAATTCGTTGGCTGATTATTGCTCTAGCTTTCTCATAACCTACAGCTATCAGGGCCTGTGGGGGAAACCCCAAGCCTCTTAGCTTTCCATGCAACGTAGCTTTCCATTTGGATGGGTAGGAATCCAGAAGCCATAATAGCATGCAGAAACACGAGAACAGGCCAATGGTCCTTCTAGTCCAGCATCCGGTTCTCCCAGGGCCCAGCCAGATGCCTGGGGGAGCCTGCAAGCAGGGCATGGTTGCAAGATCACTCTCCCTGCATGCAGAAACACTGCTGCCTCCAGCAAGAAAGAGCTTAGTCATCATGGCAAGTAGCCGATGATAGCTTTGTCCTCCATGAGTTTCTCCAGTCTTCTTTTCAACCCATCCATGTGCATGGCCATCACTTCCTCCTGTGGGAGCAAACCCCACACTTCGCCTGTGTGTGCAGAAATAGCTTCTTTGTCCTGAATCTTCTAACATTCAGCTTTACTGGACGGCCCTAAGTTCTAGGGCTAGGAGAGAGAGAGAAAAAAAGTTCTTCCTCTCTTCTTTCTTCACACCAGGCATAGTTCATGTACGCAGTGCTTTTTCCCTAGAAAAATAGGTGCCAGTACCCACCATGAAGTTGTTACAGAAGTGCCACACTTTTTAACGACAAAAAAAAGAGGTGCAGGTACTGCGTACCTTTGAGTAAAAGGTAAAGGGACCCCTGACCATTAGGTCCAGTCGTGACCGACTCTGGGGTTGTGGCGCTCATCTCGCTTTATTGGCCGAGGGAGCCGGCGTACAGCTTCCAAGTCATGTGGCCAGCATGACTAAGCGGCTTCTGGCGAACCAGAGCAGCGCATGGAAACGCCGTTTACCTTCCCGCCAGAGCGGTACCTATTTATCTACTAGCACTTTGACGTGCTTTCAAACTGCTAGGTTGGCAGGAGCAGGGACAGAGCAATGGGAGCTCACCCCGTCGCGGGGATTCGAACCGCCGACCTTCTGATCGGCAAGTCTTAGGCTCTGTGGTTTAACCCACAGCGCCACCTGCGTCCCTTATACCTTCCCCTGGGGGGAAAAGCACTGCATGTATTTTTGTCATGTGCTCTTTTTACTCGCCTTCTCTCTGCCTGTTGCATGGGCGATGACATCCGAAGCAAGAGATTGACAGCAGTGGCTGTCACAGAGCAAGCTGGCAGTAAATCACACTGTTCAAAGTAGGAGTTCACTCTTTATTAGCAAAAACACCATCTCCACAGACCTGGCTGAGTGTCAGGCCTAATGAGGAGAGCAGCTTATTCCCGATGGTCTTTCTGTTAGGATATTTCCATTCCACCTTAAAAGGGAGCAGGCTTTGTGAGCCAGAGAGTCTGCCCATGTCCTGTTCACAGGATGTTTATGTTTTCTGTTGCTTTCGTTTTCTCTCTCTCTGTCGGAGACACTGACACAGGCAGTCATGTCTTTCTTTGTTCTAATCAACGCTGAATAAAGCTTGTAAATAATGCTCTCCTGAGTGCAACTTTTGGCTGTGCATTATCTGCTGATAAAGAGTATGCATCGGCTCTAGAATGTGCTGGAGCTCATGTCGCTACTGATACTGCTGATACTGCGTGTCTATGGGAGGTCGATGGATCGTCCGGCAGCCGGCTTGGGGGCCATGATGGACTTTATCTCCCTGGCAGTATCCCAACACTTTCTTCATGAAAAGCAGTTGCCAGACTGAAAGTCCCCACCTCCTCACAGCCGTCTTAAGTCCCCTCTTCTCCAGGGCTTTCCCCAAGCAATCGGAGATCACACCTACATGTAACCTATGCCCTTTTCATGCCTCTTCTGGTTCTGGGAGACAAGGGAGGAAGGGAGCTTGCTGCAGCAGGAGGGGGAGACATCCGTGACTCTTCACTAGCCAAACTCATCTCTGCCTCTTGGCTTCCCTCCTCTCCTGCTTCAGCTTCTGCCTCTGATTCTGGGCTTCTCTCTGCCACAGACTCTCCCCGCTCACTAAGCCCTGTTAACCTCTTCAGCTTCCAACACCTTCACCTCCTAGTCTTCTCCCTCTAACTACTCATCATTGTCCCATCACCATTCCTTGGGTTCTGAGCCTTGTTCCCTTGGTTGTTCCCCAGCCTCCCACCATTCCTCTGCATCCAACCAGCCCATGGCAGTGGCCAAGGAGGCAGTAAGATCTGTTGCCCACCTGTATACTGCCTGAGCCACATTGCTCAGCATGGCTCACATCAGGGCTATCCCTTCCTCCAGGTGATCTGCGCCATTTCTTTGCTCCAGTCCAGCCTCCTCCCTTTCAGTCGGAACAGCTGTCATTCGGGAGGCTGCTCCAGTGCCGCCCATGCATAGGCCTCATTTGGGCAGGATGCGACCTCAGTGCCTCCCATGCAGCCGTGCATATGGACAGCAAGCTGCTGTTAAAAAAATATATGGCTAATTGCATCTGGAGGTACAGTTCCTTGTGCAGCCTTTTCCTCGCAGGAAGGAGGAAGCTGTGATAATCCTGCAGTATTAATGAAATTAGAATGTGCCATATTCCGTTAGCAGTGGGAATCTACTCCCGGAAAAGGGGGGGGACCCTCCTTAGCCAAACCGTAGGACTTTGGGCCAGATGGCAATCAACATGTCACACGGGAGACAAAGTCCTCTCTGTCTGCAAAAATTATGTGGTCTTTACGACCTGTAATTACACTCCCTGCCCCGTTCTCCGAAGACTCTTTCCAGCTCAATAGCTGTGCATTTACAGTTGTCAGATATTGACAGTCACATTATTATTGTTTAAAGTAAACTTTTTTGGGGGGAAACTCCTTTTTTATTGCTTTCCAAACTTCATCCCAATGGAAAATCTGGATTTATTTCTTTTCTTCCGGCCTGCCCTTTGGCAAAATCACTCTGTCGGTGTGCATGTGCTTCATCGGCCGGTCTTTTGGCAGTCAATGGCAGTACCACATGTGGGCAGCAGTTGGTACTGCTTCCAGTATCCTTACCATCTCAGCTTTCATTTTCATTTTTGAAAATAATACAGCTCCCTTGAGGGAGCAGCCACCCAATTGCCACCTATATTATGTACCTCAAATTGCACCTTTTCCACGGTGCCTTTGGCACAACCTCCTAGTTCCCAGAACTACAACAGCTAAGTGTGTGACTTAGCCAAAATACATATACCTCCAATAATGGTGTGTTCTTTTCTCCCTTCCCCTTCCTCTGTTTCCTGTGCCAAATGTGAAAATGCAGGCTGCTTAAGGACCTGTCCTCTTGTAGCTCTGTAAAGCACCAGACTCATGGGTGGTGCTGTAGCTCAGTGGAAGACCATCTGCTTCGCATGCAGAAGGTTGCAGGTTTGGTCCCTGGCATCTGCAGGTGGAGCCAGGAGAGGCTCCTGCCTGAGACTCTGGGGGTGCCAGGCTCAGTTCCCATCTGCAGTGGCTGGCAAGATTCTGAGAAGGTCCTTCTCATCAGAGGGAAACCAGAGTGGCAATGCAGGCATTCTCCTGGCCACCTCATTCAGAAGGCCTAGCTCTGAAAGGAAAGATCTCCTGGGCCCTTTCTCAGAGCCAGGCAGTGGCATAGCGTGGGTTGTCAGCACCCGGGGCAAGGCAAGTAATTTGCGCCCCCTAACCCGTGGATTTTAGCAGGGGGCAGAGAGCTGCAAGTGCGAGCGCGCCCCCCCAGATGTTGCGCCCGGTGCGGCCGGCCCCCCCCTGCACCCCCCACGCTATGCCACTGGAGCCAGGCACCAAGGGGTTGGCATAGAAACCACCGGTAGTGATGCCTTCACGTATATACATATGTCAAAGAGTGAGCTGGCAGCAAATCGCGCTGTTCAAAGTTGAAGTTAACTCTTTATTACCAAAATCACAATCTTCACAGCCCAGAGATGGAAAGAAGAAATATGGTGAATATGGATAGATATAAAATATAAATTACGAAATAATACGCAGTTGAAAATGTTGACAGTAGGACCCATGGAGGGGATGGGGGGAAGTCCCGAGATTCAGAGTAATCTCTTTATATGGATGTGCATTTGGTATGGTTATAAATTTATATTTGTAAAACCAAATAAAAATGATTTCAAAAAAGCCCCAAAACACAATCTTCACAGACTTGTCTAAGTGTCAGGCCTAACGAACACAGCAGTTCATCTCCAGTCGCAGCAGGATGGGGAGACTCCCGTGACTCTTCACCAGCCAAACTCATCTCTGCCTCTTGGCTTCCCTCCTCTCCTGCTTCTGCCTCTGATTCTGATTCTGGACTTCTCTCTGCCACAGATTCTCCCCGCTCACTAAGCCCTGTTACCCCTTCGCCTCTTCTTCCCAATCTTCTCCCTCTCAAGGGAGCGTTTTCCTTGAATGTCCACGGTATGGAACAGAACATGAACTCTTTCTCTTGAAAGTGGCACACGTTGCATTTCAGTCTTGCTACATCCTTAGTTTTGCAGGGTACAGAAGAACTCTTCCATGTCCTTCCCATGCGCCATCTGCAGAGTGACCCCAGGAGCCCATCCTCAGTGGCTGACTCGTCTTCTTCCACTCTGATTGGCTCCAGTTGGGTGAGCTGAAAGACTCCCCTTTCATGCTGATTGGACGGCTCTAGGATGCTGGAGAACAGGACCCTACAGGCACGGTTCTTAATTCCTACCCCACCCTGACCCTGGACCAATACACCTCTGGTTACATTCAATAGACTTTTTAATTGAGTGCCGTGTGTGCATCTTGTGTTCAGCTACTCTAGCCAGAAATACAGACAAAGTGACTCTCCCTTGCACCCCACAAACCGCACCACACACTCCTCCCGACTCGTGCTAAATCAAATCAATGTTTGACTCCCAGAGATTAGCAAGCAGGAGTCTTCCCAGGCGCTCTAAGCAAGCCCATCCGTCTCCACACTGGCGATACATTGAGATGTTTTGCGCCTCCAGAATGTTTCTGGGAATCAAAGACACTTTTGATATGCAATATTAGACGCATTCCAGGAACGAGAACTTTCTCTCGCTGGGATTTAAGGCTGTCTGCAGACGGCTTAGACCACCCACTTCCATGGACTGTTTGAAATCTGCCATGATTCAGATCAGAGGGCTGGCTACTATCGGCATTCGTGCCGTAGATCTTGCCTAACGCCGGGGGAATCCGCCACGTAACTCGACGACGTAGATCAGCCTTCTCCAACCTGGTGCCCTGGAGATGTTTTTGGACATGATTGTTCTTCCTAAGGAGGTGCTTTTTCTTCCAGGCCAAATGACAGAAGGTCTTGTGTATTTTGCACTCTCAAAAAAAACTGTGACTCCCAGGATTCTTTCCGGGGAGCCTTAGATAAATGTGAAGTAGCTTTCATACCAACAGAATCGGGTGTCGCTTTTTCTAGGATAACCCAGCAATGAATTTGTCTTACTCATGTGGAAAACCAGATATAGATAGGCAGATAGGTAGATAGGTAGATAGGTTGATGGATAGATGGATACCTGGATGGATAGATAGATAGATAGATAGATAGATAGATAGATAGATTAGATAGAGATAGATAGATAGATAGATAGATAGATAGATAGATAGATAGATAGATGATAGATAGATAGATAGATAGATGATAGATCCGTGAGCATCAGTTTTTATGGTCTGATCTGATTTATTTATTTCTTACCTGCCCTTTGCCTACAAGGTCTCAAGGTGCACTGCAGCGATAAATGAAACAACTACAAAAACAGTTATAACCTGAAAAGAAAAGAGTAAAAGCAATAAAGAATGGTTCCGTACATAAAACAGTTACAATCAATTTGGCACATTTGAAAACAGGTCCACATCTCATAAATGGTTCCAGTATTATTGCATTATGAAAACAGTTCTAACATATATATATATATGGGTTTTTCGCCATGTAGGTCTCCAAGCACTTTGCCTCAATAAAACATACAATATATAAAGTTTAAAATATAAAATAAGCCTCCAAAATTTAAAAGCTGCCTCTGAAAATGAAGGCAGAAGATCACCATCAGGGTTAGCAGCCAATGGTAGCTTTCTCCTCCATGAATTTGTTCAATGCTTTTTTCAAAATAATTTTTATTTGATTTTAAAAATATGAATTTATATAACCATACCAAATACACATCCATATAAAGAGATTACTCTGAATCTCGGAACTCCCCCCCCCCATCCTCTCCATGGGTCTATTGTCAACATTTTCAACTGCATATTATTTCCTAATTATATTTTATGTCTATCCATATTGTCCATAGTATTGCTTACATTACAAGTGAGATTAAAATCCTGCTAATGTTTTCATTTGCTTACAGTGATCTCCTAAATAAATTATAAACTTTTCCCATTCTTCCTTGACTTTCTTGTCTTCTTGGTCCCTGAGTTTTCTGGTCAATTTTGCCATTTCAGCGTAGTCTAACAGCTTGGTTTGCCATTCCTTTCTGGGCTAGTAGCATCCGTGTTGCTGTTGCCACATACATAAAGAGTCTTTCCTTTTCCTTTGGAATGTCGGTACCTATAACTCCTAATAGAAAGGCTTCTGGGTTTTGTTTTGTTTTTTTATAAAAGTTATTTTAAACATTTTTTTCAGTTCATTATATATCATTTCCCAGAAATGTCCAATCCCTTTTTTCAAAGCCATACAAGTTGTTGAGCAACACTAAACTGTTGTGGAAATCTTTTTTTCTGCGGTACTGAATGAACTTCTGTCTGTTCCCTGGCATGCCACACTTTCACCTGTTTAGCCTGGGTATGTTAGAAGAAGAAGAAGAAGAGGAGGAGGAGGAGGAGTTTGGATTTGATCTCCCGTTTTATCACTACCCAAAGGAGTCTGAAAGCAGTCTCCTTTCCCTTCCCTTCCTCCCCCACAACAAACACTCTGTGAGGTGAGTGAGGCTGAGAGACTTCAGAGAAGTGTGACTAGCCCAAGGTCACCCAGCAGCTGCATGTGGAGGAGCGGAGACGCGAACCCGGTTCACCAGATTATGAGTCCACCGCTCTTAACCACTACACCACACTCAGTAGACTTAGAGGAGATACAACAAATATCTGAAGAGTTGTCACATGGATGATGGAGCAAGCCTGTTTTCTGCTGCTCCAGAGGTATAAGACCCGAACCAATGGCTTCAAATTGCAAGAAAGGAGATTTCGACTAGGCACCAGGAAGAACTTTCTGACAGTGAGGGCTGTTTGACGGTGGAATGGTCTCCCTCGAAAGGTGGTGGACTCTCCTTCCTTGGTGGTTTTTAAAGAGAGGTTGGCTAGCCGTCTCTTGTGTATCATCTGCATTGCAGGGGGTTGGACTAGATGACCCTCAGGGTCCCTTCCAACTCTACCGTTCTCTGAGAGCCAGGCCCTCTCTCTCATTAGCAAACTCTGTTGCTTTCACATCTCCCTGCCTTACAGTTCAGGCTGACTTTTCCTGGAGCTGCCGTGGCAAACAACTCGCCTTAGCAGCTTTTAGAGACTGTTCCTCTACAAACAGCTAGGTAATTTCAACGAAGTTTAGTGGGTGGGGGGAGGTATTCAGGATGCTAAATAACGTGACACATGCACAATGAAGCACGGAAGCCCCCGGGGGCTCAAATCTCACGCTTTTAGGTGAAGGAAGAATTTTCTACAGGAAGCCAGAGTGGAAACTGGAGACATTTGCAGGCAATCACAAGTGTGCTGTGTCTGGGAAAGACGGGGCGAAGCTGAAAGGAGCGACGGGAATAACTTGAATATTTGGAAGTGGCGGGGGGAATAATAATAATAATGGTGAGTTTGCAGACAAGCCCCACTGTGTATGGCCAAACCGAGGGGAAGAGGCTCCTGGGGAATAGTGCAAAGTATGGAATAAAGTAATTCCAGGGCTTTGGAGCACAGCCACGAGGGGAGATTGCATCCAGATTTCCATGGGTGTATGAGATAGGGAATAGGGTACATCAAACATGTCCCAGGCAAAGGCCACTGCCCTGCTGTGAATGCTGGAGATTTAATTTAAGAAGACATTGAGTGGGCCCCTCGCCAGGCTGTACAATCCAGTTCTTTCATGTCTGAAGAGGGCTGCCATATCTACCAACAGGTTGCATGCAAAAGCGGCATCAAACTGGATTATAACATTCCAAGGTTTGGGCCATTCACAGCCAGACACTGCAGTACCCTTTCCAGCAGCTAGGAGCCGCTGTGGAGAAAGGGGTTCCAGGCTGATTCTTGTCTAGGAAGGGCAAATCCAGTCTTGATGGTGCCTGGTCACCTTCCAGTATAATAATGTTGTCTATACTGTGCTCTGGCAGTCAGAAAATGTTATGTACTGAGTTGAATAGGATCCAAACTGCAGCAGTCTGATTGGTCCTAGAACAATAGGATCCAAAATGCAGCAGTCTGATTGGTCCTAGAACAATAGGATTCAGAATGCAGCAGTCTGATTGGTCCTAGAACAATGCAGCAGTATGATTGGTTGGCAGGACCCACCCAATCCGGCTCCAGATAGAAGTGAATCCACAACCTGATTGGCTTACAGTAGAATTCCGGAATTAGCCAATCATGTGCAGCCCATTGTGTAAATAATGTATATAAAGCAGATACTGTGAGGGGACATTCATTCATTCCTCCTCACCACTATGAGCTGAATAAAGAGCACGAAATCACTTTGCGACTCTGAGTATATTTCAGAAAACCAGGAATCCATTCCACAGCCCTTCATTCCAGAACAATAACATGGAATCACAGAACTGTAGGGTTGGTGGAGACCAACCCACTGCAGTGGACATGTTTCTTTCTATACAAGTGACAGGAGGGAGCCAGCAGTAAATCACCCTGAGCAAGCTGGAGTTAACTATGAGCAAGATAGAATCTGCACAGGAGTGATAGGCCTAATGAGCACAGTAACTCAGGTCTTGCCCCAGGAAGCAGTTGCCAAGACCAAATGTCCCTGTGGTCCCCACAGCCATAGACATCTCCTCCTCTCCAGGGTGTTTTCCAAGCAGTCGGAGACTGCACCTGCATGTCTGCCTTTGCTCCTCTTGCTTCATGCCTCTCCTGGTTCTGTGAGGCCAATTCAGAGGGCAGCTTGTTGCAGCAGGAGGGGGGAGATGCCCTGGCTTCTTAACCAGCCTGTCTTGTCTCTTGGCCTCCCTCCTCTCTTGATTCTGATTCTGGACCTCTCTCTGCCACAGACTCTCCCAGCTCACTAAGCCCTGTTGCCTCATCATCTCCCGACACCTCCTCCTCCCAGTCTTCTCCCTCTTCTCTCACTGATCGCTCATTGTTACCCCACCACCAATCCCCAGGCTCTGAAAATAAGGTTGTTGTGCCATGCCACATTGATATAGTTCCATCATCGCGGAGGCCGCACTAGAGAATAACATTTATATCAGATTTGTGCAGGCTTTGGAGTATTGCACATCTCTTAGGAAGCTGTCTTATTCCAGCAGGAAAGAGTATTTGCCTACCTTGGCAGCCACCAGGAGATTGGTTTGCTGGAGCTCTCCCATCTCCTACGCCACCTGGTTGGCAATCTGTGTGCGTTTGGCTTGTGAGATTGCAAGTTGTGTGGGCTTGTTGTGCCCTGGTTTAATTGTACTTAGTGGACCATCACTTTCCCCATTTTTTTGTTTTTATGAAAAAGGCTCTGCCTGCTGTCACATCCCTGCTGTACCTCAGGGGAGAGAGCAGCCAGCTTCAATGCGCCTCACAGTGATGAGTGAAGAAGAGTCTTTTTCATGAAGTGTGCTGCCGGATGCCAGGAGCACAGCTAAACCACTTTCGCTCAGCTTTCCGTGCTCTCAGTAGTGGCTCAACCACAGCCTTGCTTCGAACACAGACTTTCTGTTTTTAACAACCAGGGTGGGGTGGAAATATTTGCTTTCCACTGCAGACATCTTTCTTAACTCCCTGGAAAGAGAAGCTGGGGGAATTCTTTTTCAGTGAATTTTGATGGCCTGATCACAAACTCCTGGGCTGTTATCTCCTGTTTTGGGTTTTGCACTTCTCCAAATTTTGTAACTGTTTACAGCTCCCCCTAAAAAGACCAAAAATGTTTGGAAGTGTTTGCATTCGGATAACATTTTGTGATGAAATATTTGTTCATAAGTATTTAAATGTGAATCCTCGATGTTTGTGCAGATTTAATAAAACAGATTAATGAGGAAACAGGACAAAAAGGGGCTAACGAACCCAAGGTTCACACATGACATGGAATGAACTGATCAACCCGTCCCTACTGCACAATACCTCTCTTCCCCTCCAACTTTATACTGGATACAACATACACTGAAAGTAATTAATCTATAGAAAAGACTGTACATTGCGGGGTGGTGTATGTGAGAGAGAGACATTGCACATTTTCATGTAATCCAAGAATTTTTTTCATAAAAATTATTTCAAACAAAATAAAGAGAACATGTTAGCTGCCTTCCCTGGATGAGATGACAAGTCTGTCTAGTCCGTCCTCCCTCTCGTCTCACGAGTCAGATGTACTTCCAACTCTCGCAAGCCAGACCATGCAAACATCCAGATTGCTGGGGTGTCTTTGAGCCTTGTAGGTCGGGAAATATTGTCAGTTACCAGAGCTAGGTGGAAATCTGTGCTTCCTCCCCATACTGTGTTCATTTTTCTCTGAGCCTTGAAACCATGCTGATGCCCAGTCAGTTTTCCTCCCTCTTGCCTCGATTCAGCTGGTGATGTGCAGCCTTGAGTGGCATTTATCTTGCAGTGGCTGCAGCCTCCTCATCCTACAGGAAGAGATGTCAACGCTGATCAGTCACATCAATTTTTTACCCCCAGCAAAGGCCTTTCCCCATTCTCCTCTCCCCCCCCCTTTTGCTCAGGATTTGAAGAAGGCCATTGGACTGAACTTTTGCTGTATCCCTTCGCCACAAGCCCACCAGCCCCTCATTAGTATTCTCCGCATTACACACCGGCTAAATCTGCCCTTGCGTTTCGATCACTGCTGTTTGCAATTACATGCGCGCACCAGCGAATGTGAGCATGGCTTGTGTGCATTGCCTTTCTGCCTTTGATTGCGGAGAATTATATGTTGCACAGTTGTGTGTGAGGCCGAATAATTGTATATGGTTTTGCGCAGATGATTCCTGTGTAAACATATGTAGGTACATAGCCCACTGATGTTGATGTATAATTTTCATGTGTAATTGGAATGCGTGCAATCTAGGGAAAGCATGATGTATCAAATTAAGAGTCGTTACCGAAATTAGATGATGGGGGGCCACAGTGCAGAAGTAGGTGAAGGGAGGCAGAAAGTCTTGAGCTTAAACTCTGGCATCTTGAAAGGAAAGGACGTCAGCTAGCAAGGCTAGCAGAGACCCTTCAAGGAGACCTTGGACTAAGGAGGGTCTGTGCCAATACCAGAGTCAGCAATTCAGGGCTTGAGATACCAATCGCCTGACACTATAAGGGAGATTCATGGGTCTATTTCTGGATGAGAGTGCATTGTGTGGCAGCTCGTGCTGCTTCTGGAGAGCTGTATCCACTTCTGGGTGAAGCGTTGGTCAGCTGGGGTGGACTTAGAGGAGGGCAACGAGGAATGGCGAGAACTTTGCAGAAGTGGCCAGGGAGGCAGGTCAGGTCAAGCTCAGTTGTTCTCCTGGCTTTCCAACACAACACTGAAGGAGAGGAGATATTATTGTTATTTTATTCATACCCAGCCCATCTGGCTGGGTTTCCCCAGCTACTATTTGCGGCTCCCAACAGAATATTAAAAACACGATAAAACACCAAACATTAAAAGCTTCCCTAAACAGGGCTGCCTTCAGATGTCTTCTAAAAGTCAGATAGTTGTTTGTTTCCTTGACATCTGATGGGAGGGCGTTCCACAGGGAGGGTGCCACTACCGAGAAGGCCCTCTGCCTGGTTCCCTGTAACTTCACTTCTCGCAGTGAGGGAACCGCCAGAAGGCCCTCGGGGGGTGGAGACGCTCCTTCAAGTATACTGGGCTGAGGCCGTTTAGGGCTTTAAAGGTCAGCATCAACACTTTGAATTGTGCTCAGAAACGTACTGAGATAGAGAGAAGTCATGAAGGAGTGTGGTGGAGTCTCCTACTTTGGAGGTCTTTTAAGCAGAGGCTTGACAACCATATGTCAGGAGTGCTCTGATGGTGTTTCCTGCTTGGCAGGGGGTTGGACTCGATGGCCCTTGTGGTCTCTTCCAACTCTATGATTCTATGATTCTATTATTCCAGCTGGCCTTTGGAGAAACCTCCCAAGAGCATAGGCTAATCCACTCTTCCATTTGTCCTATTATTTCTAAACTTAGAGGTTTTTACTTTTTTCAGTTTACTGCTGAGTCGGAAGAAGCGTCAATCCACAGGCCTTTTTTTTCTGATTCAGCAGGAAACGTCCTGGGGAAAGCAGCGGGGTGAACGAAAACTGTCTTGGATCCATGGACAGTTTCCGAGATCCCTTCCAACTCTATAAAGTCTGGTTAGAATAATCCACAGATGTAACAGGTTGGGGCCAATGAGAGCTGTACTCCTACAATGTCCGGAAGAGCACCACGTTGACTATTTCTGGCGGAGCTTGTGTACTGTATTTGGTATAATGCAGCTCGCTGTGTTCCCAACCATCTGGAGTGAAATAAATGCGGCCTTTAACCTTCACATCTAACATCTGGCAGAATCAAATTTTATTATACAGTCGTACTTTGGTTTTTAAACAGAATGTATTCCGGAAGTCCATTTGACTTCGGAAACATTCAGAAACGAAGGCACGGCTTCCGATTGGCTGCAGGAGCCAATTGGAAGTCGCACCAGACATTCAGCTTCCAAGGCAGAGTTCACAAACCAGAACACCTACTTCCAGGTTTGTAACGTTCGAGTTCCGAGTTGATCATTGATACGGAAGCGGACCTAGTCCGATGAGCTGAGTGGCAGAGTAGCCCCACACCCAGATTTTACCGTAACACTCATGAACCAAGCTGTTCGAAAACCAAGGTACGACTGTACTCGGTCACAGCTACCTGTTAAACAGGAGATAAAACACTGCAGTTGTGCAATCGCTAATATAAAATGAGCTAATATGGGAGATACAAAATAATAATTAAAAAAGCAGAGCTGCACTTAAACAGAGAGAATCCCTTTGTGAATCTTTGCAATTGGTTGATAAGAGAAAATAAAATGGTAATCTGGTTATTCTTTTGACCATATCAGTCAGAAAGCCGGATCCCATACAAAAGTCCTTCCTGGGTGTTTTAGTAAGCCAGGAGTGAATTATCTATTTTTCTCTTTTCTGGAAATGTTTCCTATAGAAAGGGAAGGCATTAAATCTTCTCTTCCTCTGTCCCCGCAGAGACAAAACCATCCTTTATAGGAAATGCAGGAGGTGGAGAAACAGTGGAAGGAAAGCAATTAAATCTTGCTCCACAAAGATCAGTGGATATTTTGGAACAGTCAGGTTATCCGAATAATTGGCATGGCCTTTTAAAAAGTCAATAGACAACCCAGGATGAATTGGAGAGCAAGTTTTACAAGCCGCAGTCAGAGTGCTGTACATCAATATCCTTAATCCAAAGATTAAGCATGGATTTTTTCCTGACCATGACCCCACCTCCCATGGGCCAATTTTGACTGGTGGGTGGGACAACCTGACTGTCAATCAGAGAAAACCGAGGGGCGATAGCAGAGCCGTATTCAAACATCTGAAGGGCTGTCACATGGATGATGGAGCAAGCTTGTTTTCTGCTGCTCCAGAGGGTAGGACCTGAACCAAGGGATTGAAATTGCAAGAAAGGAGATATTCTGACTAAGCATTTGGGAGACATTTCTGACGGTAAGAGCTGTTCAACAGTGGAACAAGCTATTTCAGAAAATGGTAGCCTCTCCTTTGGAACTCTTTAAGTAGAGGTTAGATGTTGGTATAATTTAGAAATATGGGTGGAATTACTCCTAAATTCTTGGGCGATGTCTTGAGCAGCCCATCCCTCCCCAACTGGATTCTGTTCAGCAAAAAGACCCAACTGCACGGGTGTCAGGAATAAATCGCAGGGAGTGTTGGGATGCTGCCAGGAGATGGGGGCAATTGGCAGGCCCCCACCTGGCTCCAGCCACTGGCCGGCAGCCGGGCGAAACTCCGGATTTCGGAACAGCATCAAAACTGCGACTCAAGCCTCAGAAACCTTTAGAGACTGAGCACGCAATCCAGCAGAGATAAGAACTCTTTGCAGCAGACGTAGTGGACAGAGACATGTGTAAGCATATTTACAGCATTTATTCAGCAGCAGGACAAAGGAAAAACATGTCTGCTTCCCTTTGTGTTCAAGCAAAACAGCAACAAAGCAAAAGCAATATACAACGGAAGTTCCCAGCAGACTGTGCTGGAAGTAAACAGACACGTGTCATACAACAACTCTACATACCTGTTCTAAAGGTGGAACGGAACTGTATCCTAACAGGGAGTAGGTGAACTCTTTTTTTTTTTTTATAAAATTTTTATTGATTTTACAACATTTTTAAGAAAAACAAACAAACACTAAAAATGACAAACATACACGTATAGTTTCAAACATATTTTCATAAACCTCTTTTCTTGGACTTCCCCATACCCCCCCTCTCTGCATCCCAATGTCCATAATTCAACTAGCAACTCCCAATTGTTACTTTCCAATCTCTATCATCTTAGTCCTCTTTTATAGTCTAGCCTTGTATCCCTGTACCCTTTTGCTTCTGGAAACCACAACATTTTAGCATTCATTAAGTTTATAGTAGTCCTTAAGGTAGCTTTTAAATTTTTTCCACTCTTCTTCCACCGTCTCTTTTCGTTGGTCACGGATTCTGCCTGTCATCTCGGCCAGTGTCATGTAGTCCATCACTTTCATCTGCCATTCTTCCACAGTGGGTAAATCTTGTGTCTTCCAATACTTTGCGATGAGTATTCTTGCTGCTGTTGTGGCATACATGAAAAAAGTTCTATCTTTCTTTGTCACCAATTGGCCGACAATGCCCAAGAGAAAGGCCTCTGGTTTTTTAGGAAAGGTACATTTAAGTACCTTTTTCATTTCATTGTAGATCATTTCCCAGAAGGCCTTAATCTTCGGGCATGTCCAC
The DNA here is from genome assembly GCF_965112155.1 of Podarcis liolepis. Lineage (NCBI taxonomy): Eukaryota > Metazoa > Chordata > Lepidosauria > Squamata > Lacertidae > Podarcis > Podarcis liolepis. The sequence continues at coordinate 8,020,371 of NC_139554.1, read as the reverse complement.
CAAAGGTGATAGAAGGTACCTTCAGTCTCTTTACACTTCCAACATTTATTATCGGGCAAATGATAGATTTTTGCCAGCTTGACTGGGGTCATGTACCACCTGTATACCATTTTCATGATGTTTTCCTTTAAGGCATTACATGCCGTAAATTTAATACCGGTGTTCCATAACCATTCCCAGTCAGCTGACATAATGTTATGTCCAACATCCTGAGCCCACTTAATCATAGCCGATTTAACTGTTTCATCCTGTGTGTTCCATTTCAACAACAAGTTGTACATTCTAGATAAATTCTTAGTATTGGGTTCTAACAGTTCGGTTTCTAATTTTGATTTTTCCACCTGGAAACCGATTTTCCTGTCCTGTTTAAAAAATTCCATTATTTGACGATATTGGAACCAATTTTCTACTTTATGCTTCAATTTCTCCTGACTTTGTAGTTTGAACTTATCTCCATCCTGTTCTAAAATTTCCCAATACTTCGGCCATCCGACCTCCATATTGAGTTTCTTCACTGCTTTAGCCTCCACTGGTGACACCCATCTAGGGGTTTTATTTTCCAATAGATCTTTATATCTTATCCAAACATTAAACAATGCTTTTCTAACAATATGATTTTTAAAGGCACTGTTAACTTTATCATACCAAAGATATGCATGCCAACCAAAAGCATTATTGAAACCTTCCAGATCCAAGATGTCCGTGTTCTCGAGGAGCATCCATTCTTTCAGCCAGCAAAAAGCTGCTGCCTCATAGTACAATTTTAGGTCCGGCAGGGCAAAACCCCCTCTTTCTTTAGCATCTGTCAATATCTTAAATTTAATTCGGGGCTTTTTGCCCTGCCAGACAAATTTCAAAATGTCTTTGTGCCACCTCTTAAAACATTCCATCTTGTCAAGAATCTGCAAGGTCTGAAACAAAAATAACATTCTAGGCAATACATTCATTTTAATTACTGCAATTCGGCCTAACATTGACAATTTCAAATTTGACCATATTTCTAGATCTTTTTTAATTTCTGACCAACATTTTTCATAGTTGTCCTTATACAAATTCACATTCTTAGATGTTAAGTAAACCCCTAGGTATTTCACCTTCTTTACCACAATCAAACCTGTTTCCTCTTGAAATTTCTCCTTTTCCATATCTGTTAAGTTTTTCCCTAAAACTTTAGTTTTTTGCTTGTTCAACTTAAATCCAGCTACCTGGCCAAACTGTTGTATTATTTCTAAAACCTTTTTCGTACTAGTGTTTGGCTCTTGCAAAGTCAATACTAGGTCATCTGCAAACGCTCTTAACTTATAATGTTTAGCTCCGACCTGCACACCTTTGACCTGCTGGTCATTTCTTATCATGTTCAGCATCACCTCCAGAACTGAAATAAAAAGTAATGGGGAAATCGGGCACCCCTGTCGTGTTCCTTTTTCTATCTTAAGTTCCTCAGTCACAACATTGTTTACAATCAGTTTAGCTTTTTGTTCAGAATATATTGCAGCCATACCATTCTCAAAACCCTGGCCTACCCCCATCCCATGAAGATTCTTCCTCATAAAACTCCAAGAAATATTGTCAAAGGCTTTCTCCGCGTCCACAAAGATCAATACTGCTTTAGTGTTTATATTCACCTCTAGCTTTTCCAGAATGTCTATTACATTCCTTACATTATCTGCCAGGTGTCTTTTAGGGAGAAAGCCTGCTTGGTCCTTATGAATCTTCTCCATCAAGACTCTTTTAAATCTTTTTGCCAAAATGTCTGCAAAAATTTTGTAATCCACATTAAGGAGTGATATTGGGCGGTAGTTCTTGAGTTGGGTCTTTTCAGTCTCTGACTTTGGTATGAGTGAAATATATGCCTCTTTCCACGATTCAGGTGCCCTTTTTCCCTCAAGGATCTCATTACAAACTTCTCTTAGTGGTTGAGTCAGCCATTCCTTCAGCGATTTGTAGTATCTGGAAGTCAGTCCATCTGGTCCCGGAGATTTGCCCAGTTGCATATTCTGAATGGCAGCCTCTATCTCTTGTTCTGAGATTCTCTGGTTCAAGTCCATCTTACTTTGATGAGAGATGTTTTGTAATCCATATTTTCCAAGGAATTTGTCTATATCTTCTTCATTTTGCGGGCCTTGAGTGTAGAGTTTTTTGAAATAACTTAAAAAGCAATTTCTAATTTCATTAGGTTTAGATATATTCTTTCCATCCACCTCTAGGCTTGTAACTGTATTTAGTTTCTGCCTTTTCTTCAGTTGCCATGCCAAAAGTTTGCCACATTTATTTGCTGATTCAAAAGTCTTTTGCTTCATTTGCTTTATCTTCCATTCAATCTCTTGGTTCATCAATTCCATATATTGTGTTGAATATAACTTGATCTCTCTTAAAATGTCCTGAGATTTTGGTTTTGTTCTTAATTTTCTCTCTCCTTCCTTTATCATTTCCAAAATCTTCTCTTTTTTCTCATTTTGTTTTTTCCTCTTTATTGAATTTTGTTGAATCAAAAATCCTCTCATAACCGCTTTACTTGCGTCCCAGATCACTCTTTTCTCCACGTCGGTCCTCAAATTTATTTCAAAATAGTCTTTTAGAGTCTTTTGGGCCTTCGTGAGAATCTCCTTATCTCGAAAGAGGGTGTCATTCATTCTCCATCTAAATTGACCAGTTATTGTGAGTTTCATCTCCATCTTCACGGCGTTATGGTCGGAGCAAGTTTTTGGGCAGATTTCCACTTTCTTAATCTTTGGGGCCATTCCACTAGTAACCCAGATTTGATCGATTCTGGTCCAGGTCATCATTGCTTGGGAGAAGAAAGTTCCCTCTCTCTCCAGAGGGTTCCTTGTTCTCCATATGTCTATCAAGTCCATATTTTCTGTCATTTCGAAAAAAGTCTTAGGGAGTCTCCCTTCCTTGCTAACTGTTAGTCTTTGTGCCTTGTCCATATTGGTGGAGACCACGCCATTCATGTCTCCCATGATTATCATATTGTAATCCAGATAGTCAGTGAGGGTTTCATGGAGTCCCTTAAAGAAGTCAGATTTGCCTTCATTTGGTGCATAAATTCCAACCACTAGAAGTTTTTCTCCTTGTATTTGTATCTCCACTGCCAGATATCTCCCTTGTTCGTCCTTGAATATCATTTTTGGGGCCCATTTCTCTTTCACGTATATTACAACTCCTCTTTTCTTAACTTTATCTGATGAAATGAATTCTTGTCCTAGCCTTTTATTTATGAGTAGTCTTTTGTGGGCTCTGGTTATGTGTGTTTCTTGTAGACATATCAGGTCCAATTGTTCTCTGTTCAATATATGAAATACCTGTCTTCTCTTCAAAGGCCCATTGAGCCCATTACAATTCCAACTAAGAAATTGCAAGGCCATCTTGTTATTTTTCTAAACTCCTCCAACAGCTCCAAGTTGTTGCTCTTCTTCTGATGGTGGTGGTCTTTGTCCAATCGAGAGATTCAAAATCTCTAGTGCTCTCCTCTGTTCTTCAAGCGGATCCACAGTCCCCTTCTGGAGGTCCTCCTGATTTCTTGCCAAAAATTTGTCCTTGTCTTGAATTGTCTTTATTTTCACCTTCTTTGCCTTGTAGTCGAATGACAGTCCTTGTGGGAACTCCCACCTGAAGCGGATAGAATTTTTCTTTAGCAAAAGAGCCAAATCCTTGTAGAAGTTTCTTAAGTCCAGAATGTATTTTGGGATGTCTTTAAAGATCTGTACAGCTGAATTTCCGATTTGCAAGGCCTTTTCAAAGTGTAGTCCTAGTATTTTGTCTCTTTCCTCCTTGGATCTGAGTGTGATCAAGCAGTCTCTCGGGGTCTTTCTGTCTTGCTTTTTACCCAATCTAAAGGCAGTCGTAATTTTGAATTCGTCTTCCTCAAGGTCCCAGCAATCCGCAAACTCCCGTGTCAAATATTCCACAAGGTTGTCTCTTTCATTCTCCGGAATCAGTCTTAATTTTAAGTTTCTCTCTTTCCTCTGTAACTCCCACAAGGCCAAAGTTGCATCATGCTCATAGACCTTCTTGGCAATCGGCTCTAATTTCTCCTGTGTCTCTCCAGCAGTGGCTTTGGCATCTTCCGCAATTTGGCGCGTGGTGGCGTTTTCCTCCACCAATTTATTTATAGATTCTGTATTCTGGTTTAATCTTGCTGAAATTTCTGTTAATTTTAGTGTGTTCTCTGAAGTCTGTTTTGTCAAAGACTCCAGAGTTTGGTTTATCTTGAGCAGGGCATCTGTCACAGCTTCCATAGAGACGGCTGCTCCTTTGTCTTGTCCTGTTGTTCCTGCTGATCCGGCTGTTGCGCCTGAGATTGAGCCTCTTTTCTTTACCTGTTGCTGCTGCAGCTGTTGTTGTTGTTGTTGCTTGGTCTTGGCTCTTGTAACTATCTCTTCTTGTGAGCCACTCATGTCAAGGTCAATTCCCACGGGATTTATTCTCCCTTGGAAAATTCCACTGTCTTAGGCCGTGCCGGACTTTACTTTATCCTCTAGAGGGAGCAAATCAAAATGGCCATAGAGCAAAATTTCCAAATACGAAAACAAAGGAGACTGTCCAAGATGTGAAAAAGGAGATTAACACAGTCAAAGTCAATGTTACTAAAAACTTGTAACTTCAAATTGCCACAGTTGCCCAGTTTATGCTGTTTCTTCTTGTATTATACAGTGGCCAGGCACTGTGGAAACTTTGTATCAAAGTATCACTTCACAGGGAAAAGTCAGTTCAGTGTGCTAAGAAGGCAGACCGTTTCATGCTTTCAAATGGGTGAGACAGCAGAGGTTTTTTACTTCCAATAGATCATGCAGTTATTGATCAAATTCACCTCCCCTCTGCCCTGCTAGCTAGAGGGGAGATCAAAGGTCTAAATGTCCGGTTTAGCTGATCAAAGAGCGGGTTTAAACGGATGCAAGTTTAGAGTTCCGTTGCTTTCACTTTCATGCAGTCGGGGGGAGGCAGACTTCCTTTGTTTAAATCTCCCCGTTTTTAGCCCAATTTTTAAAATTTAAAGGGTCCCGATTATTTTCCAGCTCTTACTCACGGGAATTCAGTCCAAATTTTCTTTTCAGGAAGGAATCGGCGCTCTCCGCTTATGGCGACGCGGCTTCACTTCGCAGGCTGGGTAGCGACTCTCAGCACCGCGCTCTCTCCCGATGTCAATCCGTAGCCTTTAAAAAGGCTCTTTCACGGTACCGGGGGGCGCAAAGGTGCCCACCGAGTCTCCTTGTTCTCAGGCTTCAGCGCCTGAGATTTTAGGGTCCCCCGCTCGCCGTAGCGGGTAAGACCCGAACTTGCGAAGCAGTCCTTCTCCGGAGCTCGGAGGTAGGACCGCCATTAAGCGCTGGCACCGACCGGAAGTCGGGAGTAGGTGAACTCTTTGTTAGTAGAAACATGGTCAGCTCAGGAGCGCCAGGCTTCATGAGCATCTCAACTCTTCTCGGTAGGTCTTGCCCCTATGAGGCAGTTGTGGAGACTGAAGTTCCCTTCTTCTGCAGAGCCCTTCCCAAGCAGTCTGAGACTCTGTTGACATTCTTGTCTCTGCTCCTCCCCTCCTCATACCTCTTCTGTTCCTGAGAGACCAGTGGGGAGGGAAGCTGGTTGCAGCAGGAGGGGAAGACTCCCTGGCTTCTTCAGCAGCCTGACTCATCTCTGCTTCTTGGCCTCCCTCCTCTCTGGATTTGCGTAGGGTTTACTCCTTAGCCTATAGATTAATCCGGTCACGAGGGCCTAACATCTTGCCTAGACTGGCCCTTTGACATACAGAGGTGTGCTATTAGTTCCATTTTTCTCAATGTCACTTGTAGGGAAGATCAAGGGTGGTCAACAAGGTGACTTCAAAATGGACTACAACTCCCAGCAACTGCAGCCAACCTGGCCTGTAGTCAGGGATGATGGGATTTGTAGTCCTACAACATCTGGCACGTTGCATAGCCCAGTGCAGCTTTCAACCTTGCGCTGGGCAAGTTATAGGAATATCCCAGCAATAATGTTGGCTGCCGTTCTTCCATGAAAAGGAGACGGGGAGAATCTGGAAGAAATGCAAACCTTGCTGGTAAGAGGACGGTGCTTTTTTTTATGTTTTGAGAAACAGCTCTTTAAATGGCATTTTCATTTAGAGAAACTCAGGCATCGCAAGCAAAGTAGCTTCCAAATGAGGCGAGATGCTTCACTGAATGTCATTTCTCCGTGATAATTCCAATTGCTGTTTGGTACATGTCATTAGCTGTCAGTAATAAATTTACATAGCGGTGGGGGGGGGATGACAAATGACAACTGCCGATGCAGGTGGCACGCCAACAGGGGCAGAAATTAATACGTGTCTGTCTGTCTGTCTGTCTTTCTTCTGAATGCAGATATGACATCAAAGCAGAGTTGGAAATTAAACTGTAGGGCAGGTTTCTCTGTGTTTTTCCTGCCGCGCTGAAAAAGGCTTCTCCCCTTTCAAGCTACTTTCACCCTGCTTGAGAAAACATTTGCCTGCTTGCTTGCATTAACCTAAGATCTGGTTAACCTGCTAGATAGCTTGACAATCTGCCGGTTATTTGGTCTGATGCAGCAGATCACCGGGACCTCCCAGGCGGCCTGCAGGGACTGATGAGAGCCAGTGTGGTGTAGTGGTTAAGAGCGGTGGACTCGTAATCTGGGGAACCGGGTTCGCATCTCCGCTCCTCCACATGCAGCTGCTGGGTGACCTTGGGACAGTCACACTTCTTTGAAGTCTCTCAGCCCCACTCACCTCACAGAGTGTTTGTTGTGGGGGAGGAAGGGAAAGGAGAATGTTAGCCGCTTTGAGACTCCTGAGGGTAGTGATAAAGTAGGATATCAAATCCAAACTCTTCTTCTTCTTCTTCTTCCTTATAGGAAGCCTTCAGGCAGGAACCGAGTGCAACAAGCCCCTCCCAGCTTGGGATTCGCAGTGACTGGCACTCAGATGCATCCTGACTCCAGCAGTAGAAGTGGAACATAGCCATTGGGGCTAGCGGCCACTGGTGACTTTGCCTCCATGGATTCCTCCAAACCATGGGTAGGCAAACTAAGGCCCGGGGGCCGGATCTGCTCCAATCGCCTTCTAAATCCAGCCCACGGATGGTCCGGGAATCAGCGTGTTTTTACATGTGTAGAATGTGTCCTTTTATTTAAAATGCATCTCTGGGGGATTTGTGGGGCATAGGAATTCATTCATTGTTGTTGTTGTTTAGTCGTTTAGTCATGTCCGACTCTTCATGACCCAATGGACCAGAGCATGCCAGGCATTCCTGTCTTCCACTGCCGCCCGCAGTTTGGTCAAACTCATGTTCATAGCTTCGAGAACACTATCCAGCCATCTCATCCTCTGTGAAAGGCGGGATATCAAATCCAAACTCTTCCTCTTCTTCCTCTTCGTCTGTCTTCAAATCATCCCAACACTCAGCTTTGTTGGGCGGCCCCGAGTTCAAATGCTGCGAGAGACAGAGAAAAGCTTCCCTCAACCCACCCCATGCAAAATCATATCCCCCCCATTTAAATTGCTGCAATTATTTCTAAATCTGCAGTTTTATATATAAATTACCATATACAAATGTAATGCAGATGTGTGTCCCTTTTTGCCCTTTGTTCCGTGATGCATTTGCTCCTGCATTTCTGGGGGTTGGACTAGATGACCCTTGAGGTCCCTTCCAAATCTACAATTCTATGCTTCCATAGTATTTCTAACAGTGGGTAAGTGGGTGCTATCGACATTAGCAGACCATACATTCAAAACACATTCTGTAAGCCTCTCATATGCTGTAAGCTGCCCAGAGCGGCTGGGGAAACCCAGCCAGATGGGTGGGGGTATATCTAATAAAATAATAATAACAACAACAACAATTATTATTATTATTGTTGTTGTTGTTGTTGTTGTTGTTGTTGTTGTTATTATTATTATTAATTTTTTCCTCTTCCTTAACCCCCCCCCAAATCAGTTAACTGTAGTTTGTGAAGGGGTGCTGTGAACCATAGGTCTACAAAGGGCAAAACTACATCTCCCAAGATTCTTGAGGGGGTGGGTCCTTTTAAATGCATTATGTTTACACAGCCTTTGCGCCTGTTTTCAGTTACGATGGAACATTGCGCTGCATCAGATTCGAACGTAGCTGCTTGGGAGCTTAGTCCAAAAGGCAAGTCCGTCTTCTGCTCTGCGTTTTGCATTAAGCTTTTGAGGAAGCCTGGCTGCAGTCGGTTTCCTTTTTCCTTGTGGCTCCTTTCGATGCAGTTTCACAGCTTTCCCTGGGCCCACGACCCGCTGTTTATGCAGTCTTGGCGGCTGCATGTTCAGGCAGCTGCCGGTAACCTTGGAGACTTGTCAATGCAGCGGGAGAGGAAGCTGGCTCCCCTCTCTGAAGCCCAGACAAGGGGCAGACATTTGCCATTAAAGGAGACCTTCCCGCAATTTCTCTTAGTGTTCAGTAAATGTTCCTGCCCTGCCATTAGCAGAACACTCTCCATCTTCTAAGCGGCTCCGTATCTTCATCTCATTAATTCACGTGGCAACCCTCTGTTGTTAATCAGCTCCTATCCCCCTTTTCCGTAAGCCTCTAAACTCAAAGGGAAACACAACAAAACCAACCAAATGAAAGCATTCAGCGAGCGATTCATAGCACAAGCTGTGTACACACCGTACGTTTGAAGCACCCAAAAGAATTCTGGGAACTTACCCCTCGCAGGGCTACAGTTCCTGGGATTCTTTATGGGCAGTCGTGCATTTTAAATATGCTTTAAATGCATGGAAAGAGCGCAAGATCTTACCTCATTTGCACTTTCTGAAACGAGACCAAAGTCAAAACACAGCCACCTTTTTGAAATTTGCACTTTTTGAAATTTCGCGGTGCAGCTTCCCAGCATATAATATGCATATAATGGGGGGGGAGCATATACAAATGCATATATTAGTGGAAATAATATGAAGTAAGAATATAAGAAATATAAGAGGAGCCCTCCTGGATCAGGCCAGCGCGGGATGAGACCCCAAAGCGGGGGGTGGAGACTGAAAAACATTGCAGTGAGGACTGTGAACAGTCAGCCACTGCATAATGCTGCCTGTTTAACTGTCAGGGTGCAAATAGGAGACAGGAACTGGGCAGATGGAATGGAACAGAATGGCTATAATCCCAAGTATCTGCACTGCACGCTGCAACATTATGTTGCAGTTCTTCATATGCTTTAGTAGTGCCTGCTACAACAGCGGGGGTAGGCTCTGTTCCGTTTAAGGTACCGGGAGTCTCATCCTGGTGGCATCTCCGGGGAAAGGGGACTAGGAAAGCCTTCCTTCGGTACCTCGGACAAGGCAGTAGGATCACTGCAGTACAAGACAACTGTTTAAATATATCCTAACTTAAAACGCTCCCCGAGCGAAACGGGGCAAGGAACTTGCCAAAAGTAACCAGACTCCTCGAGGAGGTTTGGCCGCTGCCAAAGGAATATTATGCACACTTATTTTTAATAGGAAACCTGAGTCCAGAAAGGTTTGCTACAGATCAGCCAATCCCCTGGAGTGGACAGGGGCAGGCCTGTAACACCAATTAATGCCTCGGAAAGCTGGCATTAAGCCCGTGCCAATTAACACAGCCGCGCTTGTGTCCCTTGCTGAGCCTTCTGGAAAATCTGCCCTCAGAGAGGCGGTGCGGAAGGACTGTTCCCTTTGCTTTTCCGGCCAAAGTGGGTCTCAGAAAGAGAAGCAGTGTGGCCTAGGGGTTAGAGTGTTGTGGACAGCGAGGTGGGAGAGACCGGGGTTCAGATCAAAGCTCACTGGGTGACCATGGGCCGGTCACAGTCTCTCAGCCTAATCCATAGCAGAGCGCAGATTTCCACACAGACTGATTCCGAGCACAATTCAAAGTGTTGGTGCTGACCTTTAAAGCCCTAAACGGCCTCAGCCCAGTATATCTGAAGGAGCGTCTCCACCCCCATTGTTCTGCCCGGACACTGAAGTCCAGCACCGAAAGCCTTCTGGCAGTTCCCTCGCTGCGAGAAGCCAAGTTACAGGGAACCAGGCAGAGGGCCTTCTCGGTAGTGTAACCCGCCCTGTGGAATGCCCTCCCACCAGATGTCAAAGAGAACAACAACTACCAGACTTTTAGAAGGCATCTGAAGGCAGCCCTGTTGGAAGCTTTTGATGTTTGATGGAATACTGTTTTTTAATATTTTGTTGGAAGCTGCCCAGAGTGGCTGGGGAAGCCCAGCCAGTTGGGCGGGGTATAAATAATAAATTATTATTATTATTATTATTATTATTATTATTATTATTATTATTATTACTGGGAACCGTGGGAAGGGAGAGGGCTCTTCTGTTCAAATCCTGCTTGCAGGCTTCCCGCGGACATCTGGTTGGCCACTGTGAGAACAGGGTGGTGGGCTACATGCGCCATCATTGACCTGATCTAGTAGACGCCAAAGAATAAACGGACATAAATCTGACATCAAGAATCACAAAACAGAGAAACCAGTAGGAGAACACTTCAATCTCCCAGGACATTCTAGACAAGATCTCAAAGTAGCTGTTTTACTACAAAGGAATTTCAGAAATAGACTGGAAAGGGAAGCTGCTGAATTGCAACTCATTACCAAACTCAAAACCATGGAGAGACCTGGTCTGAACAGAGACATTGGATTCTTATCTCATTATACATGACTAAGCCATTTTTCACCTTCTCACCCCTTGCCTTTTCCTGTAAGACCTATTGCAGTCGTTAAGAGTCGTCAACAGGCTCATCTCAGTTATCTGCCAATCTCCCATTCCCACCACCCTTCTGAGTAATACCCCTCCCCACCTTCTCACTATATAGAAGGATCTGGCAACTTATGTTTCAGTGTATCTGAAGAAGTGTGCATGCACACGAAAGCTCATACCAAGAACTAACTTAGTTGGTCTTTAAGGTGCTACTGGAAGGAATTTTTTTATTTTGACTATGGCAGACCAACACGGCTACCTACCTGTAACTGATCTAGTAGGTCTCTCCTGTTAAATAAAAGGATCAGAGAGCAGGTGGTTGGGAAGATCCCTTGCCCCAAACCCTTGAGAGATGCTGGCATCGAGAGTAGGACATACTACTACTACTACTCATTCAGTGCATCACTTTCCTACCCTGGATCTAGCAGCTGAGTTTGCTGACCTTGCAATTATGTGCATTTTAAGGGCAGGAACGCATGTCTTCCTATTTGATCTGAAAACACGGAACTGCTTTAAAATTCCACGAGCCCCGGAGACAGGATGCCCCCTAAGCAGGGCCACATGCATTTTGTGATTCTAACCAAGTGGTGGGATTTGTTAAGAGGGCTTAGAGATGCCGTGCTCTGAGAACTCTGCTCAGCTGACATGCCTGTTTATTTAACAGATCTATATCCTACTTCCTCCTAAACGTGAGCAACGAGGAGAGTCTTTTGACTTAGAATAATAAAATCATACAATTGTAGTGTTGGAAGCTACACCCAAAGGTCATCTAGTCCAGCCCCCTGAAATGCAGGCATCTCAGCTAAAGCATTTGTGGCAGACGGCCATCCAACCTCTGCTTAAAAACCTGAAAGAAAGGAGCAAGAGAAAGCAAGCTTGCTCCCTCTTCCATAGGGCTGCCCTTCAGATATTTGAAGGTGGCTATCATCTTCTCTCAGTCTCTTCTTTTCCAGGCTAAACATTCCCAGCTCCTTCAACCACTCCTCATAAGGCTTGGTTTCCAGACACTTGATAATCTTGGTCGCCCTTGTGCTGGGCCCAGGGGTTAACCCAAGCAACGCGGTCCAGGTCCTGAATCCAAGGATTCCGCGAGGAGTCTGTCCAACAGGGCCAAGGCAGAATACAAGGCAGGAAACCAGACTAGCTCAGGCACATGGTCTCAGGCAGGTTCTGGCAAACAGCAATATTGTTCCCACAACCTGGGACAGGGTCCAACAGCCTTTTATCTTTGTCGGGGTAATGGCCGGTCCTAATCCCCCAGCGACTCACCTCCCTGTTTCGCCCAAAGGCGAGCACTTCTCCTGCGAGTACTCAGGTCTCTCCTTCTCTCAGACCTTAGTCTCTGCAGCTCAGGAGATGTCGGTGGGTTACTAGACCCAGAGGCCGCCTCAGCCTCCCCTGACCGAACTGGTAGTGGAACAGCTGTAAGTGATGGCCCAGCTGAAGGCAAGGAGGTCATCCCTGCATCTGGAGCCAGGGCAGGCTCAGGCCCCTGACTCGGCCCAGCTGGTGTTTGTCGCAGGGAAATCTGTGCAGGCTGGGACTCTTCAGAATCAGGCCCCAGACTTGGTTCAGATGCCGCCTGAGGCAAAGGATCTGGTGCGGACTGAGACTCCTCTGGTTCCAAGTCTGAGCCCAAGTCCTAGGCCATCACAGCACTTCTCTGCACGCCTTCCAGCTTGTCAACATCCTTCTTAAATTGTGGTGCCCAGAACTGGACACAGAACTCCAGGTGTGGTCTGACCAAGGCAGAATAGTGGCATTATTCCTTCCCTTGATCTGGACACGATACTTCCATTGATGCACTCTAGAATAGCGCTAGCTCTTTTTGCTGCTGCATCACATGGTGGACTCATGTTACGCTTGTGGTCTACTAAGACCTCCCTAGATCCTTTTCACATGTACTGCTAGTTAGCCAGGTGTGTCCCCCCCCCCCATCCTATATTTGTGCATCTTGGTTCTTCCTGCCTAAGTGCAGAACCTTGACATTTGTCTCTGTTGACATTCATTTTGTTAGCTTGGGCCCAGTTCTCCATTTAACATTTTATATGCCGCCCTGTACCCTTAGAACAGCGTCCTCACTCCTCTCTCATTGGCATATAGGAAGCCGCCTTAGGCTGAGTCAGACCATTCGTCCGTCTAGCTCAGTATTGTCTACACCAGGGGTCAGCAAACTTTTTCAGCAGGGGGCCGGTCCACTGTCCCTTGGACCTTGTGGGGGACTGGACTATATTTTTTTGGGGGGGGGAATAATGATGCCCCACAAATTACCCAGAGATGTATTTTAAATAAAATGACACATTCTACTCATGTAAAAACACGCTATTCTCAGACCATCCATGGGCTGGATTTAGAAGGCTGGATCCGGCCCCCAGGCCTTAGTTTACCTACCCATGGTCTACACTGACTGGCAGCAGCTCTCGGAGGCTTTGGACAGGAGGCAAACCCCAGGCCTAAGTGGAGATGCCGAGTGCAGTATGCATGCAAAGCAATTGCTGGCCCTTCCCTTAACAATAATAGTAAGATTCCAAATAAAAAAATTCCTTCCAGTAGCACCTTAAAGACCAACTAAGTTAGTTCTTGGTATGAGCTTTCGTGTGCATGCACACTTCTTCATATACACTGAAACAGAAGTTGCCAGATCCTTCTATATAGTGAGAAGGTGGGGAGGGGTATTACTCAGAAGGGTGGTGGGAATGGGAGATTGGCAGATAGCTGAGAGAGCCTCTTGACGACTCTTAACGACTGTAATAGGTCTTACAGGAAAAGGCAAGGGGTGGGAAGGTGAGAAATGGTTTAGTTATGTATAGTTTATAACTAAACCATTTCTCACCTTCCCACCCCTTGCCTTTTCCTGTAAGACCTATTACAGTCGTTAAGAGTCGTCAAGAGGCTCTCTCAGCTATCTGCCTATCTCCCATTCCCACCACCCTTCTCAGTAACACCCCTCCCCACCTTCTCACTATATAGAAGGATCTGGCAACTTCTGTTTCAGTGTATCTGAAGAAGTGTGCATGCACACGAAAGCTCATACCAAGAACTAACTTAGTTGGTCTTTAAGGTGCTACTGGAAGGAATTTTTTTATTTTGACTATGGCAGACCAACACGGCTACCTATCTGTAACTAGTAAGATTCCAGTTTTCACACTTCTCGGTTTAAGTAGGGGCAAAAGAAGGTGCCTTACCCTGAGGCAAACCACTTGGTTCATTTTGCTCAAGATTGTCTACAATGCCTGGAAGCAACTTCCCAAAGATTCAGGCAAGAGATTTTCCCAGTCCTTTCTGGAGATAGGTAGGTAAAAAAATGGTAAAGGACTCCTGGATGGTTAAGTCCAGTCAAAGGCGACTATGGGGTTGTAGCGCTCATTTCGCTTTCAGGCCGAGGGAACTGGCGTTTGTCCGCAGACAGCTTTCCAGGTCATGTGGCCAGCAGGACTAAACTGCTTCTGTCACAACGGGACACTGTGGCAGAAACCAGAGTGCACGGAAATGCTGTTTACCGCCACAGCGATACCTATTTATCTACTTGCACTGGTGTGCTTATGAACTGCTATTTTGGCAGGAGCTGGAACAGAGCAACGGGAGCTCACCCCATTGCGGAGATTCGAACCGCCAACCTTCTGATCGGCAAGCCCAAGAGACTCAGTGGTTTAGACCACAGCGCCACCCGCATCCCCCCTGGAGATAGCATACCCATGGGGTTGGTGTCCAGTGAAATGTGGACATGTTTAAGGGAGCATGTTCAACGTAGGAAAGGCCACACTAGTGCAAACAGGAAATGAGCAGGAAGCGCGAATGGTCTTCTGTGCATGGTGGTTTTTTTGTTTTTGAGGGGATATTTCCTGCAAACTTTCACAAGCCCCATAGGAAGTACTGGTGGGTGTATTGTTGCTTACAGGTGCTGCCCATTTTTGCAAACTTACATCTGGCTGTTCTTGTTATGCTGCATCTATAGTTTTGGAAACCGATCCAGCAACCAGATTCTACGTCTTCATCTCCGTGCAACGTCCTGTTGCAATGAAGTGGGGGGCTCAGACCACAGGAGAGGAAAACCTCTAGCCAAGAGTGGATGAAAAAAGGTTTCACGGATGGATGTACAAAGCTCTGGCAAGGGTTGGGGAATGCTATGGAAGCAATTAACCCATGAACTAGCAGGATAAAAGAGCTCCAATAAGTGGTCCTCGTTGCGGTCATTGTTTGGTGGTTGTGGGGAGACTTAAAATCAGAGACTCCAAAGCATACGGAGAAGTGCCGTCCAGAGAAAACAGACTCCGGGGCATCTGATAGCTTGTTCATGTGGTCTGGCACCTTATCCTGTGGTTTAAACCTACAAAGAAACCACACCCTATATTAGATGCCCCCCCCCCATTTCTATATAATGTAATCCATAAAATGTGGGATGTTTGGGATATATAAATATGCTTCCCTGAGTCTCAGCAGCGTCACCCACACACAGACAAGCACCCGGTTAACGTTTGTAGCGGTGCATGGAATTGTCATTTTACCCCCCTCCGAAAAGGGCCCAATTCTATTCCAGTTCAATTCGCAATTCCATAATGTGCTCCTTGGCACCCTCCCCTTCCTCACAGCCAAATCCTACATACTGTTCTGCTAAAGTAGATACTTAAGAAGACATAGTACTCAACTAGACTGGTAAAGAAAAAGCAACACTGAGGTCCAGCTCCGAGGGCCTTCTAGCGGTTCCTTCACTGCGAGATGTGAGGTTACAGGGAACCAGGCAGAGGGCCTTCTCGGTGGTGGCGCCTGCCCTGTGGAATGCTCTCCCATCAGATGTCAAGGAAATTAACAACTATCTGACTTTTAGAAGACATCTGAAGGAAGTCCTGTGTAGGGAAGCTTTTAATGTTTGATGTTTTATCGTGTTTTTAATATTAACAACAACAACAACAACACATTTTATGTGCGAGATAACATTGTGCCACCAGATGGCGACGTGGGGTCCCGTTTTTCTCAAGCTGCTTTCCCTGTTTAAATTTACAACGCTTTAAACTGAAACACTTCTTTGATGTGTCTGAATCCAGCCATAGAGGTGGCGGACTCTCTTCCTTGGAGATTTTTAAGCAGAAGTTGGATGGTCGTCTGTCATGGATGCTTTAGCTGAGATCCCAGCATTGCAGGGGGTTGGACTAGTATACAGTTCTGTGATTCTATTATCTCCAGTGAAAGCACCTCCCATAGCAGGGCTTTGTTTATTTTCTGATAACGTAACGCCATGGTGGTGCACAGCAATGGCGATAAAAACAGATGGCGTAATTATCAGAAGAAGATTTTTAAAAAAGTTCTGTGAATCAGATGTACCCCTTTAAAAAAAAAAAGGAGAGCGTGGTGCGAGAATTTTGCAGGCTGTTTGCCCGCCTTCCTCCCTCCAATCAACTGTCTCTCAGAAATGGCCTCGTACGAAACACAACGGTCAAAGACGTCATGTGGAGTTTGGACGCTCTCAGGGGGACTTTGATTCAGTAAAGCAACGAATGGTTTGAATTAGAGAAAATGTATGCAATCGTTTCACTGGGCCCAGATACAATCGCCCTCCGCTGTGGTTCATGTTAGGCATGGAAAGAAAGAAAGAAAGAAAGAAAGAAAGAAAGAAAGAAAGAAAGAAAGAAAGAAAGAAAGAAAGAAAGAAATCTGCTTCTTTCCAAGAGCGGAGAATTCCAAGCTACCCACCGAAAGGAGTAAGCAGCCGTGCTGAGCGCAAATATGCTGCAAGAGGGGAAAAGAAAAGAGCAAAACAGTCAGGTCGGAATCCTCGAAAGAAGAGTAGCCAGCATGATGCAGTAGACAGAAAATTGGCCTGCACCCAGAGAGAGACAGATTCAAATTCCTGCTCCCATGATGCTCACTGCAAGAACTTGGGGTGGTTAAAGACTCTACGACTTGAAAGTCAATACACTATATGCACTTTTCTTTGTTTTTGCTTTACCTTGCTTTTTACACCAAGAAAATCTTTAATGAAAACACACACACACACACACACACACACACACACACACACACAGGGTTGAGGATAATATGTACGCTGCCCTAAAGTTCATGAAGGAATGGCAGAATCTGCACATATTATTATTACAGTAAGATAATAATAAGGGACTCTGGATCTGAAACGTGCACTTTTATGTCAGGATAAATATTAGTTCTTCCTCTTACAGAATACTTTCCAGAACAGGGAAAACTAGTTGTTATATATGTAAAATGGAAGTTCTAGAGACACAAAGGCATTGATCCTCGGCATGTTTACTTGGTAGTATGCCCACGCCGTCTGTCGTTTTCTGAGAATGAAATTGCTGGTTGTTGTTGTTTAGTCGTTTAGTCGTGACCGACTCTTCGTGGCCCCATGGACCAGAGCATGCCAGGCACTTTTGTCTTCCACTTCCTCCCGCAGTTTGGTCAGGCTCATGTTTGTAGCTTCGAGAACACTGTCCCACCATCTCGTCCTCTGTCGCCCCTTCTCCTTGTGCCCTCCATCTTTCCCAACATCAGGGTCTTTTCTGGGGAGTCTTCTCTTCTCATGAGGTGGCCAAAGTATTGGAGCCTCAGTGTAGTGGTTGGGAGTTACTCGTGCGTAATCCTGCTCCGTTTGAGCATCGGATTGCCTGGTTAAACCCTCCGGACTGCGCAGCCCATCTTAGCGTGGCTGCTCTTAGTCACTCGTAGAATCTGTCCGTGGGCGTTTCTTAAAGCGTTGCCAACATAAGAGTTGTTTGACGCCCAATCGTTTCCGCCTTTCACTGCGCGGGAGTCTCCTGCGCAGGGTGGGCGTGGGCAGTGGGGTGCTTGGGCTCTCCTCGCTAACTTCCAATGAAGAGTCCTGGAGCCCCTGCACCTCCTTGTCCCGTTGCTCTCCCTGATCCCTGGTGTTACACTCATTCTCTTCCCCTTCTTCCCGGCTGAGTCTCCCTCTAGCGCTTGGACCTTCCCCTGCAGAATCAGAGACCCTCTCCTTCTCCCGTGCCTCTGATGGCAGTTCCCTGACACTCAGCTTCAGGATCTGTCCTTCCAGTGAGCCCTCAGGGCTGATTTCCTTCAGAATGAATAGGCTCGATTGTCTTGCAAGCCATGGGACTCTCAAGAGTCTCCTCCAGCACCATAATTCCAAAGCATCAATTCTTCGGCGATCAGCCTTCTTTATGGTTCTTCTTATGCTGTTAATAAATGAGGAGTCAGGATCAGTTCACACTTTGATGCAGCAACTGGGTTCTCTTTCTTTCTTTATTGAATTTATATATCAACCTTCCTCTCAAGGAAGCCCAGAATTGAACCTGGGACTTTCTGCAAGCAAAACTGACCGGTGGTCTATCCCCTAATTTGCTTAGAAGAGATACAACACATGAAGTCCATTGACACACATCACAAAAGCAAGGCCTTCAATTTAGGAAAGATTATGAAGTGGGGACTCTGAGCAACAGAGGATATTTCTAAACCCACCCCCTGTGAATTCCACCAGGCGCTAGAGATACAATGAGATTAGGCTGCCTGTTGATCAGGCCGTTGTTCAAACGGCTACCCAGTGCATTTTATTGGTGTCCTGGAGAGGTGTGTTGAGTTTATACTTCCAGTAAAAGGCTGGTGTTTGCAGAATGCCTTTGGTACCCTGGCCTTTCAGATCTGTCTAAAGCAGATGGGACTATTAAACCGGATAATTTGCTTACTCAGGTACTGCAGCTCCGTCTAAAAAAGGAACTGAACTTTAAAAAGTCAACCGCGCCATGTGAATCTGATGAAATGAAAATCACAAGACCCACAAATCCCTTAATCAGGAAAGACAAGGCAACGACCTTACCTTGGTCTCGGGTGGGCAGGGAGATGCAAAGATGCTGCCCCAATTTCAGTAGTGGTGGGCAGTGATTTAGTGAAGCTGAGGACAATCCTAGTAGTGACCCAGTATTGCTGGGGTGCTGGAGAATAGCATTTGCTATTGTCCTTCAGTTCTCCGTGACATTTTGTTGTGAGCAGGGATTTTCAACTCTGACAAATATGAAAGATCAGAAAAGAGAAGGGCTTCTTTGGGTCGATGAGGAGATGAGAGATTGCCACTCTGGGCGGCTTCCAAAAGAATATTAAAATACTGTGATACATCAAACATTAAAAGCTTCCCTAAACAGGGCTGCCTTCAGATGTCTTCTAAAAGTCTGGTAGTTGTTAAATGTTGGAAATGTAAGGAGGCTGAAGGAACATTCTTTCACCTCTGGTGGACATGCCCGAGGGTGAAGGCTTTTTGGGAAATGATTTACAATGAGTTGAAAAAGGTGTTTAAGTACACCTTTCATAAGAAACCAGAGGCCTTCCTCCTGGGCATTGTAGGCCAGAGAGTGTCAAAAAAAGATAGAACTTTTTTTTTATATGCAACTACAGCAGCAAGAATCCTAATAGCCAAACATTGGAAGGCACAGGAGTTACCCACGCTGGAAGAATGGCATTCGCAGCTGATGGACTACATGGAATTAGCCGAAATGACCGGCAGAATCCGAGATCTGGGAGAAGAGGCAGTGGAAGAGGATTGGAAAAAATTTAAGGACTATCTACAAAAACATTATAAGTTATATGAATGTTGAGAATTTGCTAAGCTTTTGGGAAAAACATGCTTCAGTACTGAGATTGGTAAATGATGGAAATTAAGTTATGATTTTGAAAAGTATAAATTACAGATTATATAACTAAATGAAAGTACAAAAACACATAAAATAAGGTATCAATTTGCTGTTTATTTTCATTGTAAAGAAACCAGGGGATGGAAGACGTGGGGAAGTCCAGTCGATCATGAAAATAGATTTGAAAAAGTGAATTTTCTTTTATAATTTCTTCTTTTTTTCTGTAAAATCGCTTTTGTTGAGTCATTGACGATGTATTCTGACCTTGGAAAAAAAGCAATAAAAAAATTATTTAAAATAAATAAATAAAAGTCTGGTAGTTGTTGTTCTCTTTGACATCTGGTGGGAGGGCGTTCCACAGGGCGGGTGCCACTACCGAGAAGGCCCTCTGCCTGGTTCCCTGTAACTTGGCTTCTCGCAGTGAGGGAACCGCCAGAAGGCCCTTGGTGCTGAACCTCAGTGTCCAGGTAGAACAATGGGGATGGAGACGCTCCTTCAGGTATACTGGACCGAGGCCGTTTAGGGCTTTAAAGGTCAGCACCAACACTTTGAATTGTGTTCAGAAACGTACTGGGAGCCAATGTAGGTCTTTCAAGACCGGTGTTATATGGTCTCGGCGGCCGCTCCCAGTCACCAGTCTGGCTGCTGCATTCTGGATTAGTTGTAGTTTCCGGGTCACCTTCAAAGGTAGCCCCACGTAGAGCGCATTGCAGTAGTCCAAGCGGGAGATAACCAGAGCATGCACCACTCTGGCGAGGCAGTCCGCAGGCAGATAGGGTCTCAGCCTGCGTACCAGGTGGAGTTGGTAGACAGCTGCCCTGGACACAGATTTGACCTTTGCCTCCATGGACAGCTGTGAGTCCAAAATGACTCCCAGGCTGCGCACCTGGTCCTTCAGGGGCACAGTTACCCCATTCACGACCAGGGAGTCCTCCACACCCACCCGCCTCCTGTCCCCCCAAAACAGTACTTCTGTCTTGTCAGGATTCAACCTCAATCTGTTAGCCGCCATCCATCCTCCAACCGCCTCCAGACACTCACACAGGACCGTCACCGCCTTCACTGGTTCTGATTTGAAAGAGAGGTAGAGCTGGGTATCATCCGCATACTGATGAACACCCAGCCCAAACCCCCTGATGATCTCTCCCAGCGGCTGCATGTAGATGTTGAAAAGCATGGGGGAGAGGACATATAAAGAGGAATATAAAGGAGATTACCTGGCAAAAACAAGGTCACATCTCTCATTGTATACGTATTTAAGGTACATATGTAAGAGGCTCGTTTATAATTATATTTTGGAAATGATTCATGCTCTTATGTAGCTACGTTGTTTTATCCTTTCTGGCTGTCCCGTGATCATATTATAATGTAGTTGTGTTCTGCATTATCAATCAAGCACTGCTACATCTTTTTCTATGTATTTCTTACCAAGAAAAAATTCAGAGTGGTGCATGCAAGTTTTTATTCTGAAAGTGTGGCCCAGGGGGGAAAGTTTGAGAACCACTGCTCTATACTGTCCAACACTTTGAAGCCAAAATCTGGAACGCCATCTTCCCATTATTATTTTTATCGCAGCCATTTTGGTTGCCATGATCTCTAGCGATTCTGTGCCAGGGCCCCCCCCCCCTTCCCTGGAAAAAACCCGCTTTTGGGGGGAGAAATGGTGCTGTGAAATCCTGTGAGATCACGGCAACCAAAATGGTCACTGTTCTCTCGTGATTTTTTTTTAAAAAGCGATATCCCGGTTTTTCCAGGACGCTTGAGAGAAATGCTGGTCTACATAGACTGGCAGAGGCCTTCTGGAATTTCTCTTCTTGCCTTACCTGGAAATGCCATTCTGGAGCAAACCTGAGACCTTCGGCATGCAAATCAGATGCTTCTTCAGGAAGGCGAGACCATCAGAGTCTCTTGGCCTGCCGATGTTTTTATCACTTTTCCATCCATCAGACAAGAATGGGACTCTGAAGCGTGCCTGTGGAGGGGCTACGACTCACAGCCGTGGCAGGCGGCCCAGTTGGCTGGCATCAGCCAGCTGCCTTGCCACATCCAGGGCACAAGAGCTTCCCTGTGCGGCTGGCCAAACATCTGCAAGCAGCATAATGAAAAGCACACACACACACCCCCCAATGTAACACACAGGTTTTGTACTGTTCCCCAAATACAATCCTGCTGGATGGATTGTCAGGGGAGCTGGCAGATTAAGCACACGACATGCACGGAGTCATTCAGCAGGGTTTTCTGATTGGAAAAAAGAAAATGTGCTCCAAGTCACGTTTCCACTCAGCCTCCCCCTCGCAAAACCAACTGTAGAAATAATCAAGCATATAATCTATGCATAAAGGATGGGATGGTATTTGTTTTGCATTATTTCCTACATACCTCTTCAAACGTAGAGGTGCCACTTCTCATTTGTGGCGGGCCACTCAGCCCTTAATCGACTTGCCTTTGCCAACACTTCTGTGGAACAAATCACCTGTTTAACAATTTTACAGATGAGGAACAAAGGAGGAGGAACGCTAGGCTCGCCCAAAGCTACAAAGCACGTCTCTGCAGCAGAAGCAGGAGTGAAATCGTGTTGACAGCTCACCTCATCCTGCCTCTTCCCGCAGCGAGGCCCGGAGCTGGACAGAACCACCAGTTCTGTCACCTGGAAAATCCCGCAGGGCGTTCAGGAATCCATCCTATTCCATAAGACTCCGGTGGGGATGAGGAGAAATTCAATTCAGTTTGCATTTAATGTAGAATCTATCAAAGGTGCATGTTCCAAAACAATACAAGAACCAAAGGTTCAGACGTACTTTGAAATTTGAATTAATCCGAATGCCATGATGCAGTTTGCAGCTAATGTCTACCAAAAAAAACCCTGCATACTGTATATTGGCAGGAAATGAGCATAGAAATGAACTTGTTAGTGAAAATCACATGCAAAATGGGGCTGGACTAGATGTCCCTTGGGGGACTCTTCCAACTGTACAAAAAACATTACTTTTTTACTTTGGGCAATAGCCCTGCATTATTTGAGCTGAGACATTCTCACTTCACTTGAGAAGCCTTCTCTACTTCCCTTCTCATTTCCATAAATGTATTTGGGGGAAATGCATTTTATTAAATCGCTTGCAAAAATATGTGTCAAATGCTGTCCCTGTTGAGGGGCATCTGTCTCCCATATTGTGAACGTACAGGAAGAATTTTAAAACAATTCTTGTTTACCCAGGCATTAGACGGCTGAAATATTGTTCCCACCAACCTAGAAATCATTAGCTGTGAGGATATGTGACTGTCTGAAAATGGTTTTAGATGTTTTTAATTGTCTTTAAACATTTTTATTTTTAAAATGCATTGTTTTGCTGTCACCTCCCTGAGCTCCATTGTGGGGCTTTGACACTGATCCTGCCTTAGAAAATGGGTTGGACGAGATGGCTTCCTTCCATCCAGTGATTTTAGGATTCAGGGCTAGACTGTGACTGATCTAACGCATTTTATGTTTTCATACTTGGGTGATTAATTAGATGTTAGGTCTGTTTTAATGGAGCACTTGGTCATTTTATTCTATGCTGTTTTTTATGAGATGATGGCTGGCACACACACACACACACACACACACACTTTAATTTCCCTAAGCCTCTGATGTGGGGCAGACTAGGAATTTAAGCAAGTGAAGCAATACTATGCCTAACTTAAAGACCAACAGGAAACTGTCATTTATGCTTGTATGGACAGAAAACCACACTTCTGCTCCTTATGGTGGTTATCACTTTGATTTCTGAACATACGAAGAGCCCTGCAGGATCTGACCAAAGGCCCATGGAGCCCAGTATCCTGTTGCCACAGTGTCCAGACAGATGGCCCATTTCTTTTGAAGGATCGCTCATTTTGAAACGCCTCCCCAACCCAGGAATCCTCTGGCACCATGTGATGCTGTTAGCATCTCAGTGGGAATGACCAAAAGTGGTGGTTTTCTCACTTTTTGTTGCATGAGACAAGACTCTCTAGAAGGATCTGCGGTACCCTAGATGACGAATGAACCCTGCTTTGTTGTTGCTTTGTTGTTTTAACACTGTTGTAGACTCTGGTCTGTCAACGAGGAATTGGCAGGGTTATCCTGGGACAGAGTTTGGAATGTCTTTTGTCCATCCATCCCCCCCCCCCAGCTCCCCATTTTTCATGGTATTTCCTTTTCCTGCTTCTGCTCAGAGTATATTTCTGGGTAGAAGAATTCTGTGTACCATGGCAGATGGTCTGTATTGATTTGTTTTAATTTAATTTGCCAGCCGCCCTTCATCAGAGGGTGACAGGGTGGTTTACACTGTATTAAAAAATACATAACATAATAGCAAATGAAATAACCGCCCCCTCTGTACAATTGTAAGGGGTCTCAAATAAGGGTGTATGAGGGAAGGCCTTTTGACTGAAGGCATAAAGGTAAAGGGACCCCTGACCATTAGGTCCAGTCGTGGCCGACTCTGGGGTTGCAGTGCTCATCTCGCTTTATTGGCCGAGGGAGCTGGCGTACAGCTTCTGGGTCATGTGGCCAGCATGACTAAGCTGCTTCTGGCGAACCAGAGCAGCGCACAGAAACGCCGTTTACCTTCCCGCCAGAGCGATACCTATTTATCTACTTGCACATTGATGTGCTTTTGAACTGCTAGGTGGGCAGGAGCAGGGACCGAGCAACGGAAGCTCACCCTGTTGCGGGGATTCGAGCCGCCGACCTTCTGATCGGCAAGCCCTAGGCTCTGTGGTTTAACCCACAGCGCCACCCGCGTCCCTACAGTGCCACAATAGCCACCCCCTCTCTACAATTGTAAGGGGTCTCTAATAAGGGTGTATGATGGAAGGCCTTTTGACTGAAGGCATAGTTTGTAATTTAAAAAAATAACTGAATACATTTAATTTGAGAATTGCTGAAAACCCAGCCGCTCCAGATTGCAGCCTCAAAAGCAGATTTATTCTTGGTTGCTCAGTGAGAATGGTCAAGTACTTACTGTCCACATTGCAGGCAAGTGACCTTTATCCTTAAAAAAACCAAAAACCTGGCTCACACCCTAAGCAACAGATAAATGAATCCTGTATAGATTCAGTAGGGGAAGAGCTTCCCCTTTGCTTTTTTGAGAACTCTTAATTGAAACCAGAGGCTAGCCCAGGTGGAAGCTGCTTTTTCTAAGGAAGGCGTACAAAGGTTTTCCATACATTGGGAACTGGAGCTGCCATCCCAAGGTGTGGAGTTTCCTCTTCCTGTTGAACAAAGCGCCCACGGAAAGGAAGCCAAGGTTGTTAAGCTGCAGTGGGTCGGGGGGGGGGGTTGATCCTGCAAGTCTGTTTGCATTGGAACAGAAGCACGACATTGTCAGAAAGGCATATGCAGCTTGAACGACTCTCATGTCTAGGCTGAGGAGCCTAGCCAAATTCTACTCCCTTTTGCAATTTACACTGGAGCGGGGAGGGAGCTGTGAATTTGGTGGAGAAAGCAGAGAACAGCTTCATTTGCAAGGTCAAATATGGACTTAATAACCAGGAAATGAAAGCCCTGTGGAGTCAAAGGCAGCCCCTATGTTTTTACCCGAGCACAAGAACAAGCCAGGCAGGAGTCATCTCTTAACCATAGTTTCTTGTTATATGCAAACCAGGAAACTATGGTTAAGGTTTCCAAACAAGCCAGGATATGAAAGGGGAGAATGGCATATTTGCATGGTCAAATCCTGGCTCAATAAGGCTACAGTGCTAACCCTACTTACCTGGAAGTAAGTGTGTTGTAAATATCCTTCTTAAACTGCGGCGCCCAAAATTTTGTTTTTAAATTGTTTATCTGTTTGCTGTCCTGGGCTTGTTTGGGGAGGAACGGCTAAATATTCAATCGATCGATTGATATGATAAGTAGCACAGCACCAGCAATTTGGCAAAGCGCTGCTATTCCATTTGGGTGATGGAAATGATTTGAGAGTGGTTAAAATTTAGGTGAGGGTAACGGCCTTTGAGTGACATGTTCAGAGAATTTGGTGTCAGACATTATTGTGCAACGGTTGGCTGTACGGTGGATCGGTCCTTCCTGGAACTATGGCCTAACTAAACTTAATATATCTGGGGGAGTGATGGCAGTGGTGAGATCTAAACCTCTTTCCTTGTCTGTCAGGCATCTGGTTTTCTTGAGTGCCGCCAACGTTATCCGCTAATTTTGCACAGTGCGGCTGAATTGTTTAGGGGATAATGGAACAAAAATGTATTTGAATAATGAGGTCGAAATGTCAGCTACTACAAGAGTAGAATTTCTCAGGCTGTTTTTTCCTCTCCTCCTTGACGAATTCTGTGGACTAAAAATCATGCCCAGTGTGAGCCCATTGAAAACAGCTCCTTCTCCATCAGTCGACCAGCAAATTAGCATAATTTCAGCAGCAGACTGAGGGAAAGTGAACGTGAACAAGAAGCATTACGGGCCAAAGGGGGGAGGAACTTGCGTGGCTAAATCCGTACTCTGGTATTGTATTCACAGCGATAAAACAAAAGAACCTAAATATATATTCACCTCATAGGGAGCGGAATAACACATTTTGGGCTGCCAATGTTAAGTGTAAGTCACGTGCACGGGGGAAATCTGTTGTTTGAAGTCTGTAGGATTATTTCACAGTGAGGAGTTTGAAGAGTCCAGCTTTTAATAAGTCTCAAGACCAAGGGAGCAGAGGCAGATTTAAAGGAGCACGACTGGTTCACCTGCACTCGTGCCAAGCCAAAAAGGCACGGGGGGCAACAATGATGTACAATGGAAAGCAAGAGAAAGAGGGCACCAAATTTTGGCATCACACCTAGGACGCTGCTGAAATGTGAAAGCCCCAAGTCTGCCATTTTCTTTCTTTTTTTGTATATAATTTTTTTATTAGAAGAAGAAGAGTTTGGATTTGATATCCCGCCTTTCACTCCCTTTAAGGAGTCTCAAAGCGGCTAACATTCTCCTTTCCCTTCCTCCCCCACAACAAACACTCTGTGAGGTGAGTGGGGCTGAGAGACTTCAAAGAAGTGTGACTGGCCCAAGGTCACCCAGCAGCTGCATGTGGAGGAGCGGAGACGCGATCCCGGTTCCCCAGATTATGAGACTACCGCTCTTAACCACTACACCACACATTCAACATATCATTTTCAATTAATCATACTTTTATATCTTATAGTTTTTTTTAAATTTCCCAATCTATTCACTTAATTTACATTTCTTACTTCCACTATTACATTTAAATCTCATAACTAATATCTCTATTCTTTCTCTACTTTGCAAGGTTTCATATATTTCTCCTTACAAAACTTCTTGTAGTCCTACTAGTGTGATTTGTTGATTACAGTTGCTCTTCAAGTAGTTTGTATATTTCTTCCAATCTTCTGTGAATCTCTGGTCCAAGTCTGCCATTTTCATCCTACTTAGTATCAAACAACGAAGGAATACAGAGAGTAGAACCTCATCAAGCACAGCTCTGTTTACGAAATGAGAACACATTGTATGCTAGATATCTCAATGCAACACGTACTATAACTCAGAATAATGCAAGCTTAAAAAATAGGAATATACCATCTCAGATCAATCTTGAAGAAATATTTACAGATTACTATTCAATGTCCCAGGGTTCAAGAGTTCAACTGTAATGTACTGAAGGCCAATGTGCAGATTCTTTGTGCTAAATCTTGTAGTTGAGAAACTCTGTACAGGGAGGACTCTTGACAATGAGATATCCGGGTAAAATCTCTGTTTTGTCACCCTTCTTCAGGTCGGTCCAAGTACAGTCATACCTTGGTTTTCGAACAGCTTAGTTCTCAAATGTTTTGGCTCCTGAACGCCGCAAACCCGGAAGTGACTGTTCCGGTTTGTGAACTATTTTTGGAAGCTGAAAGTCTGACGGGGGTTCCGTGACTTCTGATTGGCTGAAGGAGTTTCCTGCAGCCAATCACAAGCCGTGCTTTGGTTTCCGAATGTTCTGGAAGTCGAACTGACTTCCAGAACAGATTCCGTTCAGCTTCCAAGGTATGACTGTACATTGATGAACAGGCAACTTAATGCTCAACTATTAGGTCAGCTCATGCCTTGCATGGGCACTTAGCTCCTGGTGAAATGCTTGGTATTCTAGCAAGATGTATATTGTGTCAGGAGTTCAGCCTACACTCGAGGAGGACTCTGGCAGAGACACATGCCTGACTGGCATGTCCTCTCCCTCCTGGTCTTTCGTTCAGGAGCTTCAAAAGCTTTCTTCTGCTCGAACATCACAGCGACCACAGATGCCAACTGACACCGGCACACTTAGGGATCCACAGAGTTTGCACAGCTTTGCTTAACAGACCTCAGCAACTCAGCATTTTGGCTAATCTACTTTATTTACATATAAACACACACGGAGGACTGCAACATGGCTCCCTCTTTCTCTAGCATCAGACAGCAAAGAGAAAAAGAACAAAGGACAATAGTCCCACTTCACAGAACACAGTAACACAAACACCCTGTCTCCATCACTTCCCACTCTGTGGAGTCAAAACATACACCGTCACATGAAAGGCAACAATCCCATGACTGCAATCATGGAGCAGGAATTCTAACATCTTGATGTATTTTGATTTGGTATTATATCCTTAAAAAGAACTCATAATCACTTTGAGACAATTTTTTTGACATGACCAAAAATAAAATAATTATTAACAGTAATTAAAAGAACTTCACCCCAGTCCTGTAAGATAGACAAAGTGAAATGATTCTGACTTTACAGAGATCAGCCAAGTGAGCAGAATGTCTGAGCCATCTTCTGAGCTGGAGTCTTTGTTGGTCTGTTTGCAGCTTTCCAAAAGAAAGGCCCACCAACGATATCACTGTAAATGGTAAGCATGGAAAGGCCCTTCATCTAATCTTCCTGTAAGCAAACCAGGATAGATGTACAATAAACAGGTTGTCTGGAAGCAACTTAGGTGCCAAAACAGAGAAGGCTCTTATGTCATGCCTGCTCTCCATATCTCCGATGATGATGATGATGATGATAATAATGTTGATGAAGGAACATGGAGAACCGGCAAAGAAGCAGATCATTAAAAAGCTTGAGCCGGATGAAAAAGCAGCTTTTAATGAGCTTTTAGAACTCTAGTGGTAGAAATCTGTGCTCACCTCAGACTCAACTCATAATAGACGGAGCCCAGATTGCCTTCCTCAAAACTCGGAATATTTCTAAAGAACGAAACAAGCTGTGTCTCTGTGGGCCGATGTGGGTGAAAATCAGAACACCGAGCCATGAAGCACGCATATAACTCATGCAGCTGAGACGCCAGATCAAAGGTCATTGTTGCAAATTCCCCATTGCAAATACTTGGGAGAATACTCATTACTTCCAAAGTGTTTGAACAGTCTGCCGCGCAAATATGCTTATAATTATTCAGCATGCGGTTTCTAATGATGAGCAAAGGCACACAAAAGTGTGAAATATTGGTATTGTTTGCAAACTGGGGGGGGGGGGATAAGAGTTGACTTGGAAGGGTGGTGGGGTAACATGATGCTGCTGTGTGAGGGTGTTTATGCAAAGTGGAACTAGTTTGGGTAAAAGGCAGGGTGTTTTAAGCATCCTTAAGGACAGAGGAAGCTTCATTGCACCTCCCCTGTCAGAAGCGGCAATGTTGCTGTAAACCTCAGGAGGTGAGGGTGATCATGCTCTGAAGCCCATGGGCTTCCCATACGGACATCTATTGTGGGTATTAATATGCACCTTTGGAAGCAATAGGGTGAATAAAAACTGACTCCTCTTGAAATAAAAATTGTCCAGTCCAAAAATATGGTTCAAAAGCTTTACTAGCAGAACTTGCTCCAAGACAGGCACAAAACAAATAATGTTACACCCAGATGTTGTTGTTTAGTCGTTTAGTCGTGTCCGACTCTTCGTGACCCCGTGGACCAGAGCACACCAGGCACTCCTGTCTTCCACTGCCTCCCGCAGTTTGGTCAGACTCATGTTCGTAGCTTAGAGAACACTATCCAACCATCTCATCCTCTGTCATCCGCTTCTCCTTGTGCCCTCCATCTTTCCCAACATCAGGGTCTTTTCCAGGGAGTCTTCTCTTCTCATGAGGTGGCCAAAGTATTGGAGCCTTAGCTTCAGGATCTGTCCTTCCAGTGAGCACTCAGGGCTGATTTCCTTAAGAATGGAGAGGTTTGATCTTGCAGTCTGTGGGACTCTCAAGAGTCTCCTCCATCACCATAATTCAAAAGCATCAATTATTCGCAGATCAGCCTTCTTTATGTTCCAGCTCTCACTTCCATACATCACTACTGGGCAAACCATGGCTTTAACTATATGGACCTTTGTTGGCAAGGTGATGTCTCTGCTTTTTAAGATGCTGCCTAGGTTTGCCATCGCCTTTCTCCCAAGGAGCAGGCGTCTTTTAATTTCGTGACTGCTGTCACCATCTGCAGTGATCATGGAGCCCAAAAAAGTAATATCTCTCACTGCCTCCATTTCTTCCCCTTCTATTTGCCAGGAAGTGATGGGACCAGTGGCCATGATCTTTGTTTTTTAGATGTTGAGCTTCAGACCATATTTTGCGCTCTCCTCTTTCACCTTCATTAAAAGGTTCTTTAATTCCTCCTCACTTTCTGCCATCAAGGTTGTGTCATCTGCATATCTGAGGTTGTTGATATTTCTTCCGGCGATCTTAATTCCGGCTTGGGATTCATCCAGCCCAGCCTTTTGCATGATGAATTCTGCATATAAGTTAAATAACCAGGGAGACAATATACAGCCTTGCCGTACTCCTTTCCCAATTTTGAACCAATCAGTTGTTCCATATCCAGTTCTAACTGTAGCTTCTTGTCTGTAGCTTCTTGTCTCACATAGAGATTTCTCAGGAGACAGATGAGGTGATCAGGCGAGGTGATACACCCAGATAGTTGCATAATATCATGGTCCCAGCACAGGTAAAGTATCTTGGAAATATTAATTTCTTCTATTGAGAGCTAAAGACTCTCCTGCAAACAGCTTCTTTCTTGTAGTTTGGATCCATTGCTCCGTGTCTGCTTCTCTGGAGCAGCAGAAAACAACCTTTCTCCCTCCTCTATGTGACATCCTTTTATATATTTGAACATGGCTATCATATCACCCCTTAACCTCCTCTTCTCCAGGCTAAACATGCCCAGCTCCCTTAGCCGTTCCTCATAAGGCATCGTTTCCAGGCCTTTGACCATTTTGGTTGCCCTCCTCTGGACACGTTCCAGTTTGTCAGTGTCCTTCTTGAACTGTGGTGCCCAGAACTGGACACAGTACTCCAGATGAGGTCTGACCAGAACAGAATACAGTGGCACTATTACGTCCCTTGATCTAGATGCTATACTCCTATTGATGCAGCCCAGAATTGCATTGGCTTTTTTAGCTGCCGCGTCGCTCATGTCAAGTTTGTGGTCAACCAAGACTCCTAGATCCTTTTCACATGTACTGCTCTCAAGCCAGGTGTCACCCATCTTGTATTTGTGCCTCTCATTTTTTTTGCCCAAGTGCAATACTTTACATTTCTCCCTGTTAAAGTTCATCTTGTTTGTTTTGGCCCAGTTCTCTAATCTGTCAAGGTCGTTTTGAAGTGTGATCCTGTCCTCTGGGGTGTTAGTCCTTGAGTCCATCATCCAAGTCGTTGATAAAGATGTTGAATAAGACCGGGCCCAAGACAGAACCCTGTGGCACCCCACTAGTCACTCTTCTCCAGGATGAAGAGGAACCATTGATGAAGAGGAACCCTTTGTGTTCGGTCAGTCAGCCAGTTACAAATCCACTGAGTGGTAGCATAGTCAAGACCGCATTTTACCAGCTTCTTTACAAGAATATCATGGGGCACCTTGTCAAATGCCTTGCTGAAATCAAGGTAGGCTACATCCACTGCGTTCCCTTCATCTATCAGGCTTGTAATTCTGTCAAAAAACGAGATCAGGTTAGTCTAACATGACTTATTTTTCAGAAATCCATGCTGACTATTGGTGATCACAGCATTCCTTTCTAGGTGCTCACAGACTGTTTGCTTAATGATCTGCTCCAGAATCTTCCCTGGTATTGATGTCAGACTGACTGGGCGATAATTATTTGGGTCCTCTCTTTTCCCCTTTTTGAAAATAGGGACAACATTTGCCCTCCTCCAGTCTGCCGGGACTTCGCCTGTTCTCCAGGAATTCTCAAAGATGACTGCCAGTGGTTCTGAGATCACATCTGCCAGTTCTTTTAATACTCTTGGATGCAGTTCATCTGGCCCTGGAGACTTGAATACATCTAAACTGGCCAAGTATTCTTGTACTATCTCCTTAGTTATTCTGGGCTGTGTTTCCTTTGCTGAATCATTTGCTCCAAATTCTTCAGGTCGGGCATTGTTTTCTTTATCAGAGAAGACTGAGGCAAAGAAGGCATTGAGGAGTTCAGCCCTTTCTGTGTCCCCTGTTTGCATTTCACCATCTTCTCCTCTGAGTGACCCCACTGTTTCTTTGTTCTTCCTTTTGCTACGGACATACCCATAAAAGCCTTTTTTGTTGCTTTTAAACTCTCTAGCAAGCCTGAGTTCATTCTGTGCTTTAGCTTTTCTGACTTTGTGTCAGAAAACACCTCGAGACAGAGTAGCAGAGATACATTAACAGTCCATCATTAACGTTAGGCTTTCTGCAACTCTGTCGTGGACGTTTCCATACTGTGCTCTTAGCAGTACACATATGGAGTTATTTTCCATTTCAATGGAAACAACTTTACTATGTTAAACAATTATACTTAACATCTGGTTGGCCACTGTGAAAATGGCATGGTGGACTAAATGAGCCACTGGCCTGATCCAGCTACAGGGATCTTCTTATGTTCTTATACCAGGTCAGATGAATTGCCCATCTTGCCCTGGTGTCTCCGTCAGTTAGCAAGCAGGCCTAGGACTCTGGAGAATTATTATCAGTCAGAGGAGCCACCGTGGACCCAGGTGGTTCTGTTAAGTACTGGTGGAGGAACAGGGGGTGGGGGAGCGTACCACCCCCAGCACCATCGGGAAGAGGGGTACCATTGCGGCTGCCCCCCCCGGACATGCGCTGTGCACCCCCACCATGCTGGGCGCCATGCCCCCAGGGCGCACGCCACGCACCCGCGGGTGGCACGCCACGCCCCCGTCTGCTCTCTGCCCCCGGTGCCAGAGCATGCAGCTTCACCACTGCCGTTAAGCAATGACCTTATATTCCTCTGCATACAGAACCTTCTGTGGATTAAGTCCAAAAGTAAACACTACATTGACCACCCCATAGCAGCAACGTCACTCCTCATTTCCCCTTGTAATTTTTATTAAAAGGAGCACATTGTGCAGGGCCAAGTGGTGAAACGCATATGATGGAACTGAATGCATGGTTTCTCTTTTAAGCAGGAACCCCAAGGTGAGCATCACCCCCACTTCCAACCCTGAGCCCATAACATTTAACAACTGGAACCCTAGTGCACCCCTCTTCCTAGCCGCCAAAAGCCAACCCATTTCGTTTTCCCAAAGCCTTTTGCAGCCTATCCCTGCCAAAAGGCTCAGAAGTGACTCCTGGCTTGGCAGGAGGACGTTTCTGGATGCGGAAAGGGGTTGCGCATGGGAAATTTCATTTCAGAGCCGGGAGTGCTGGAGATCTTGAGCAGATGGCAAGGTGGGACTCAGAAGGGAGAAGTGGCATCATATATGTCACCGGGCAGGAATTTATGTTCCAGTGGCGCAAGCTGCAAAGGTTCACGTTATGCGCCCCCAGAGAGCTCTTACTTCATGAAGGCACAGAGCCCTTGATTACATCAGGGGTAGGAAACGAGGAGACTCTGCGAAAACATTACACATATTAGGACAAGTTGGCCTTTCATCCTTCTGCCCCCCACATTCCTCACCGCTGGGGCTGAATCAGTCCTCGCTTTCCCAGAAGAAGACGAAAGGCAGCACCACATCAGACCATTAGACAGATGCTCTATATTGATTCCTGACAGGCTATCAATGCTTTGGTTGGGATGTGCAATGCGGTGAACATAATATATGATGGTCTCCTCAGCCATAGCAGATGCTTTAACTCTCCAACGGTTTGACTTCACCCCCAAAGGCACACTCCATTGAAACTCCATTGTTTCCCGAGACAGACAGCTGTCAACAATTAAATGTTTAAGGGAAACTCATGATCTGCACATCAATGGAAAGCTCACTATCATCTACACCAGGCATGTCCAAAGTCCGTTTTGGGGGCCTAATTTAGCCCACCGGTCGATTTAATCCTGCCCCCTGGCAGTATATGTTCCGGGGTAAAATCCTTTAAAAAGCTCAGTAAAAAAACAACAACTTTGGTGGACCCTCGCACATGTTCACTTCATCAAATCTGGCCCTCTTTGAAAAAAGCTTGGGCACCCCTGGTCTATGGACAGTGCCTGCAGAGTTAGAAATTCTGATAAATAAACTAGTTGTCAAATGGCTCCTTAAACCAGGGTTACAGTCACCAAAACAGAATGTCTAGTTGCCACTTTTCAATATGACTTTGGGGTTCCTGAAATTCATTCTGATTGTGTAGATAAAATATAACAGAGAGAAATCTACAGGGTGTGTTGCTAGTGTGTGAAAACAGTCCAGATCCAAGGATCCCCAGGCATGCACCTCCAGATGGTGGACACATCCTGGCACCCGGGTATCACAACTTCAACCCCCCAAAAAGCTCAACAACTTTGGAACTTTGGTCGGCCCTCACACATGTTCACTTCATCAAATCTGGCCCTCTTTGAAAAAAGTTTGGGCACCCCTGGTCTACACGGACTGGCAGGGATTTTCAGGATTTCAGGACTTTCCCAGTACCTACCTGGAGACGCCGGGGATTGAACCTGTGACCTTCTGCCTGCAAAGCAGAAACTCTTGCCCTGAGCTATAGCCATGCCCATGACGATTATTATTGCAAGCACTGTTGGCAGTGGTGGTAAGGGACCAGCTGGGCCGCAGGCGACCTGCTATAAATCTGCTCTCCATAGCACAGATAAAGTGTTGGTTCATTTTTCCACCCTGATTTCTTCGCTTCCAAATCTGGAGCTTTGCAAACCTCATAAAGATGCTTATTTGTATAAGGCATCGTTGGCATCAGAAGAAGCATGATGGCAAAAACTGACGATGCGAGTGAGAGCAAGGCATAGACGCCCAAGAGAAAGCGTGTGTGGTGTTACTGAGCTAAGATATCATTTTAGCAATAATAATTAAGGAAGCAGGACATTTTATTATTATTATTATTATTATTTAAAGCAATGTTCAGGGACGAATGCAGAATGGGGCGGTGATTTTGGAATTAAGCCCTTAATGACCAACTTCCATCTGTAATAACAAAATGGCACTGAAATCATGGAGCAAATTGCAGAGCCTCCACCGCTGGAGGCGAGAAAGCCGTGGAAATGGTGACTTGTGGGAAAGGGCAGGGCTGGAACATAACCAGACACCAGGCTATCGTTTTGAGCGATGTCCTAGTCCCAGATGCAGGAGGGCAGCTTTGGGGCACTTCCTGGCAAGAGTCATCAACATATCGGCCAGTGTCCATGCCGTCCAACTTTTCCTGACCCAAAACTGGGACGCGCGTCTTCTGGGACACACTCCCAGGCGAGTCACGTGACCAGCATTGCACTCTCTGTAGGATGTAACATAAGCAGTCAAATACAACATTTCCTGTTTGCCCAGAGTAGACATACAGGGGGATGTTCCTCCAGCCAGGAGAACTTCCTGTCACACCTGGCCTGGAGCATCCTCCTCCTGCGTGTAGATGGGCGTGACCCTGGCAGACCCTACAAAAGGACCAGTCATGCAGCCATCTTCCTCTCTTGCTCTTTTGCTGTGTGCTGGCTCTCAGCCAGCAGCACATGGGCTCATCCCTCACAACAGGATGAACCCAGACTTTTCTCTGTAACTGTAACTAAAAGCTAAATCCTGCCCAGGACCATACAGTGGTGCCTCTGGATGCAAACGGGATCTGTTCCGGAGCCCCGTTCGCATCCAGAAGGAAATGCAACCCGCTTCTGCGCATGCGCGTGACATCATTTTGAACGTCTGCGCATGCGCAAGCGGCGAAACCCAGAAGTAACACAGCGCGCAACCCAAAAATACTTATCCCGAAGCTACTTCAACCCGAGGTATGACTGTACTGTGAACTGAATGTAAGTAAACCTTATCACTACTTTCTAAAAGAAGACTGTTGTGTCATTATTGTTTTTAAAAGGGAACAAAGGGGATTTCCCAGGAACAACCCAATCTGGACAAGCCAGGCTGGATTGTTTAACTCAAATGGTTCTAATGAATCTATCAACTAGCTTCCTGCTAAGTACAAGGGAATGTGCTCTGCTACTAGCTCACTAGCGTGAGTGAGTGAGGAAGGATAGTATTTAATCAATATAGCCTCTCCTACTATCCTCAGCAGGGACGTGGGTGGCACTGTGGGTTAAACCACAGAGCCTAGGACTTGCCAATCAGAAGGTCGGTGGTTCGAATCCCTGCGACGGGGTGAGCTCCCGTTGTTCAGTCCCTGCTCCTGCCAACCTAGCAGTTTGAAAGCACGTCAAAGTGCAAGTAGATAAATAGGTACCGCTCCGGTGGGAAGGTAAACATCGTTTCTGTGCGCTGCTCTGGTTCGCCAGAAGCGGCTTAGTCATGCTGGCCACATGACCCGGAAGCTGAATGCTGGCTCCCTCGGCCAATAAAGCGAGATGAGCGCCGCCACCCCAGAGTCGTCCGCAACTGGACCTAATGGTCAGGGGTCCCTTTACATTTACCTTTACTATCCTCAACATTCCTACACTCTCACCCTGAAAAAAACCACCACTGTTTTGGTGGCAAGATCTCAAAAGTGCTCTCCCCAGCCCTTATCTCAGCCTGTTAATCCGCTGAGTGTACCAAGCTCTTGCACTAGCAAGCTGCAAGCGTGGTGAATTTTTCTGAGTGACAGTGAAAATGTGGAGATCAGGAGTAGCGACCGCAGGTGCGGTCCTGCTCTTCTCCTCCGTGTGTTCCTTCCGTGCAGGATGTGAACATGTGAAAAGGACAGGGGAAGGTTTAGGGCAGCGTGACCAGTTCCACCACACGGGCGCCGAGTCTACGGGGTGTTGCAGGGTGGCACAACTAGGACAGAGAATTGATTGGAACAGAAGGTGAAAGACAGGGAGGAGGAGGAGGAGGAGGAGGAGGAGGAGGAGGAGGAGGAGGAGAAGAAGAAGAAGAAGAAGAAGAAGAAGAAGAAGAAGAAGAAGAAGAAGAAGAAGAAGAAGAAGAAGAAGAAGAAGAGTAGTAGTAGTAGTAGTAGTAGTAGTAGTAGTTTGGATTTGATATCCCGCTTTAACACTACCTGAAGGAGTCTCAAAGCGGCTAACATTCTCCTTTTCCTTCCTCCCCCACAACAAACACTCTGTGAGGTGAGTGGGGCTGAGAGACTTCAAAGAAGTGTGAGTAGCCCAAGGTCACCCAGCAGCTGCATGTGGAGGAGCAGGAAAGCGAACCCAGTTCACCAGATTACGAGTCCACTGCTCTTAACCACTACACTACACTGGGAGGTGCCAGATGTTGACCTCACACAGAGAGCCGCTGAAATCTGAAAGACCGAAGTCTGCCCCTGAAAAGGACTGCTGTAAGGCAGTAGCGTGAAGAGAAGAGAAGACTCCCTGGAAAAGACCCTGATGTTGGGAAAGATGGAGGGCACAAGGAGAAGGGGACGACAGAGGACGAGATGGTTGGACAGTGTTCTCGAAGCTACCAGGATGAGTTTGACCCAACTGCGGGAGGCAGTGGAAGACAGAAGTGCCTGGCGTGCCATGGCCCATGGGGTCATGAAGAGTTGGACACGACTAAACAGAAGAAGAAGAAGACAGTAGTGTATTGTTATAGGGTGTCATCTTTTAACCTCTGCCAAGCCTCTGGGATTCTGTAGAACGAAAGGCTGCTAAAGTGGTCATGTGAATCTCCTTTGTTAAGTATCTCTTTAAAAGGATCTCTGAAGTTAAGTATCTGTGGAGTATTTCTAAAGCGTACAGGTGACCGGTTGCCACGAAAATAAATTGGCTGATGCTTTCACAAAGGCGGGTGGATACAGAGAGGCATGCCTTTTCCTGTCCTCTTGCTGGAGATGTCCCTGGTGACTTTAAGAAAACAACAGGCCTGAGGCCAGTCTTGTCTTAGAGAGGGGGGGGAGGGAGGGAGAGAGAGAGAGAGAGAGGGAGAGGGAGAGAGAGAGAGAGAGAGGGGGGGGGGAGAGCGAGAGAGAGAGAGAGAGGGAGATGGTGTCTGATTTTTCCTCTCTGTGCAGATTCCAAAGCTGTGGCTTTGATGCCTCCTCGCAAAAACCTGGTGGGCAAGCAAGATCTGTACAAACACTGCAAACCTCCCATCTTTTGCTGAGCCTGTATAAAGTGTAAATAAAACCGTATATCACAAAGACACTGCAGTCTCTCGAGCGACCTTCATTTCAAGGAAACAAACTCCAGAGTGTGTTCTGAGACCCCTGAGATTGCTTACTGATCGGGTATTTGGGTGCGTGTAGCAGTATGTTCACTGGAATGCACATTTTCTGCTAGCCAGCTGGAGAAGGAGTCATACGCTCACCACAATCAAATCTGAATGTCAGGGAAATGAACAGACACACTTTCAATAGGGAAGAGACCTGGATCCCTGCATAGGACAGGTAACAGCATGTTTATTGAAGTGTAAGCTTGGAAGCTGCGGCCATGCAGTTGGATTACTTAAATCTCATCGAAGTTAATAATATTTAAAGCAGCCAAAGCCTATCTCAGAACTGCAGCCATAGAATCATAGAATCGAAGAGTTGGAAGGGAATCCCAAAGGAACATGATGAAGTGAACTCTAGTCTATGAAAACATATGCCAGAATAATTTTGTTACTCTTTCAGGTGTTCCTTTCCTTGTTGCAACAGACTACAGGCGGCCTGTTTACTGTGCCCTCATCCTGATTTGTTTGCAGAGATTGGACGTTGGCCATTGAACGGACATCCATTCAGATTTGTTTGCAAGAGTTATCCCAAACTTCCACTGTGTTTTCACGTCACTTTCCTTGTTGCAAAAAATCTGATTTGAAGGGGGAGGGCTTTTCTTGGCGGAAGACCTGCCAATCAACTACAATTGTGCAATCTGAGTTTGCTGGGGTGTGAGTGAATCCCACCCAGAAAATAGCAACAACCCTGGAAGTGCCCTAACACAGCAATCCCTCTGGAACGCAATGAATTTTGTATCCTATGTAGAGATGCCTGGATGCATCCATACTTTTTAGCTCAAAGCTAAACGTTTAAAGATATCTAATGTGCCCAACATGCTGATGAGATAGAAAAAC
This sequence comes from Podarcis liolepis, assembly GCF_965112155.1. NCBI lineage: Eukaryota > Metazoa > Chordata > Lepidosauria > Squamata > Lacertidae > Podarcis > Podarcis liolepis. Next base: position 7,981,779 of record NC_139554.1, on the reverse strand, counting down.
CGCTAAAACGTGCAGCACACTAGGAGCAGAGCTCATTGTAACTGCTTGTTCATAGCCCGCTCTGGCCCCACCTCCCACAACAGTTTTGGAGTGAGGGACATAAAAAACAGACCGCCTAAAATGCTGTGATTGTGTAGTTAATGCCCCCTGGCAAGACATTACGGAAGATTTTGGCATCCCGTGTTACAGCACAACATTGCTGCTAGACTCACAATTATTCCTCATGGCTTGTGCTGCAAGAGTTTTTTGTTTTCATAAGGCTCGGATTGGCTAATAATGGGCTAACGTTCCTGGTCTCAACAAATTCCACATTTATGAGGCTGGAAGTTTGGCTTCTGAAAAGAAGATTTGTAGGCTGGAGCCGTATTGTCTGGCTGACCTATATTTACGCAATAAGGCACAGCAAGGAGCCAGCAACTTTGACTGGCTGACTGCAGCCCCTTAAGTTGGTCATAAGAAGGGATGGAAGAAGGCAGCATTTTAATTTCAGCTCCGTACTTGTCGCATGCGGCACTGATTCTGTTCTGCTGCAATTCATCTTCTGCCAAAAACTACATTATTCATCTTGCTGTCAGCTGTGGTGAAATTGCACAACTTACATAAATTACGTTGCTTTGTTATTCCACCTCGTTCATTTTCGTGCAAAAGAAACACAATGCAAATAGGGTGGGGGGCAAGCTTGATCAATTAGGTTATCGTCTGTGGACTGAAATCAATGGCAAATATCAACTGCATCCGCTGGATTGATTTTCCATTCAGACATGGAACGAATAAGAATGGAACTGGCCATTTCCACTCCCATTGTCACTGGAAGTCTCCGACATCCTAAGGCACAAGGTGGGATTCTGGGACAATCAACTAGAGAGGCGATATTGCCACAGCCCATTCAGTCATGACAGATTAGTTGGCACAACGCCCGGTATTTTCATTTTTGCTTTTTTTAAAATGGTGCCCATATTTTTTAGGGTTGTCAAGGAATGGAGGTTTCTTGTTGATTAATTACCTGGCTTTTAACCAGTGGATCGATTAATTAATTGAGTGCATTTAAATAAATTTACATGTTACAAAACCTTTTTTTACAGAGCTGTGAACTTTAATTAGGTTAAGCAATAAATTAATTACTGGGGGAAACAAATGTTAATCAGTGATGACAATTTTTAACGGGTACACTTTTGTCTGGGGTTTGGGAAGCACTATTGGTTCTGGCCTATCATGTCCTGATAAACCGGCATCTCCCCTTCTTTTCCCCTGACATTTCTTCAGACTTGAAAACTGTCAACATTTTCTCACCTGCTCTTTATTTAGGTAGGCTAAGCACAACTAGTTCTTTCAGGTGTTTGCTTACTGTCAGCTAGCTACATTTGAAGGTTGCCCTGTATAGGGAAGTTTTTAATGTTTGATGTCTTACTGTGTTTTCATTTGTTGGGAACTGCCCAGAGTGGCTGGGGCAACCCGGTCAGATGGGCAGCATGTTATTAATATTATTATTATTGGACGCAGGTGGCACTGCAGTCTAAACCACTGAGCCTCTTGGTGTTGCTGATTGGAAGGTTGGCGGTTTGAATCCCCGTGACAGAGTGAGCTCCCATTGCTCTGTCCCAGCTCCTGCCAACCTAGCAGTTCAAAAGCACACCAGTGCAAGTAGATAAATAGGTACCGCTGTGGCAGGAAGGTAAACGGCGTTTCCGTGCGCTCTGGCATTCATCATAGTCCTCCATGCACCAGTAGCAGTTTAGTCCTGTTGGCCACATGACCCGGAAAGCTGTCTGTGGACAAATGCCGGCTCCCTCGGCCTGAAAGTGAGATGAGCGCTGCAACTCCATAGTCGCCTTTGACTGGACTTAACTGTCCTGGGGTCCTTTGCCTTTTACCATTTTATTTTATTTTATTTTATTACATTACATTACATTACATTACATTACATTACATTACATTACATTACATTACATTACATTACATTACATTACATTAGACTGGACCTCCTCAGTGGTGGCCCCATACCTTCGGAATTCCCTCCCTCACCCCCAGGAAAATATGCCTGTTGGTCTTTACAAGACCTTTGAATACTTTTTTAAAATGTCGTCTGGTTCGTTTGTTTTTTGAAGCTCCTTAGATTTCTGTATCTGTTACTCCGAACAGTCCATGAAAAGGCAGATAATAATAAATTGTTATTCATGGAGGAGAGGCCTATTGATGGCTACTAGCCATGGTGGCTCCTGGCCATGATTGCTATGCTCCGCCTGCACACCTGGAGGCAGCAATGCTTCTGAATACCAGTTGCTGGAAACCACGGGAGGAGAGCGGGCTCTTGCCCTCGGGTCCTACTTGTGGCTTTCCCCCAGGCATCCGGCTGGCCACTGTAAGAGCACGATGCTGGACTAGAGGCGCCATTGGCCTAGATCCAACAGGGTCTTCATATCTTGCCGTAACCCATGAGTCCTGTGCGAACGTTTATGTAATTTAGCAGAGTTTAAACGATTCCCTGTTTGAGTTTATGCAGCGACAAGCAGGTTGCTAACTCGTTTGAGTCCTATCAATAATCATACCTTCCTGGTTGATAATCCCTTTGAATGAAATACTTTATTGTCACTTGTACAAGTTGTATACAGTGAGATTACATGAGCACCCCCCACTCAGCCTTCTTAGTTTTAATTCCCCTCGTTTACTGACGCACACCCACCAAACCCAAAAGTCAGTTGCCCTGTTGTTTTCTTTTCATTCAGCAGCCTAACAGCCCATGGATAGAAGCTCTTCTTTACCCTGTTGGTGCGACTAATCATGCTTCTATATCTTCTGCCTGAGGGCAGGAGATCAAGAAAGTGCCGGTCAGGGTGTGAATCATCCCTGAGAATTTTCCTCACTCTCCTGAGGCAACATTCTTCATCCAGTGGATTCACGGGACAGCCCATAATATCTTGTGCTGTATTCACCACCCTCTGTAGGCACTTTCTTTCCCTCTTAAAGAAAACACACATGAATCTGAATCATATTAATATAAACTACAGTGGTACCTCGGGTTACATTTGCTTCAGGTTACATTCGCTTCAGGTTACAGACTCTGCTAACCCAGAAATAGTACCTCGGGTTAAGAACTTTGCTTCAGGATGAGAACAGAAATCGCGCGGTGGCAGCACGTCAGCAGCGGGAGGCTCCATTAGCTAAAGTGCTGCTTCAGGTTAAGTACAATTTCAGGTTAAGAACGGACCTCCGGAACAAATTAAGTACATAACCAGAGGTACCACTCTACTTTACTATCAGATTCATTCAGGTTACAGAGTTGTTCCTGAAGGCAGGCTTAGGTTACATAACAGATAAACTATATACTAGATAGTAGTGAATCATGAGAAGACTGTGTCCGAGCAGTTACCAGTTAACTCTCCTTGCAGCCACCAACCAACCGACCAAATGACAAAACTGCCTGCCACATAGAGGCAGTTATACCTCTCAGAATGTTGGTCCAGTATACCTGAAGGAGCGTCTCCACCCCCATCGTTCTACCCGGACACTGAGGTCCAGCACCGAGGGCCTTCTGGCTGTTCCCTCACTGCAAGAAGCCAAGTTACAGGGAACCAGGCAGAGAGCCTTCTCGGTAGTGGCACCCGCCCTGTGGAACACCCTCCCACCAGATGTCAAAGAGAACAACAACTACCAGGCTTTTAGAAGACATCTGAAGGCAGCCCTGTTTCGGGAAGCTTTTAATGTTTGATGTATTATAGTATTTTAATATTCTTTTGGAAGCCGCCCAGAGTGGCTGGGGAAGCCCAGCCAGATGGGCGGGGTATAAATAATAAATTATTATTATTATTACTTGACTGACAGCTTTATATCCCACAAGTCCAGCGCTGATCAAGACATGGAGCTGGAGCAAGACAAAGTTCAGGACTTTGAGCTTATTGCGGAACCCTGGGAGACCACTCAGTCTGACTAGCAGGAGCCCATAGCACAACCTCTCATAGCACCAAGCAGGCCGTCTTACCCATAGGTGCTAGGGGTGAGGGGCACCCAGGCACCGGGCTCTCAGGGGTGCCAGGCGGAGAGTCCGGGGCCCAAGAGTTGAGTCCGGGGAAGAGCCCGTCTGTCTGTCGGAGCGCCGCGGCTGGCTCTTCTGCTGCGGGCAGCTCTGCGCTGTGAGTTCGGGAGCAGCCGAGCCAGTGAGATGCTGAGGCAGGCAGCCAGCTCCGCCCTCCTACGCGCCTGGGACTGGGTAATCGGGGGGGGGCAGGCAGATCTTTGCACCCCGGTGCCGCATATGCTTAAGACAGCCCTGGCACCAAGGTCTGTACTGCCAGAACCGCAACCTCACAGGTGCCTTCCTTTGAGCCTGAGTGACTGCTTCCAATAGTACCTCACCTGTCCACTGGGCAGGAGGCCATAGAACATAAGAGGAGTGCCTGTCTTGGCCCTTTAAGAAAGGAAGTTCGGAACAAGGCCACAGAGCCTGGGAGAGGCGATCTTGGGGCAGAAGCTTTCAAAGGCTAGTTTGCTTTCAAATGTCATTTGGATCTCTCTGTGGGTTAAACCACAGCGCCTAGGACTTGCCGATCAGAAGGTTGGCGGTTCGAATCCCCACGATGGGGTGAGCTCCTGCTGCTCGGTCCCTGCTCCTGCCAACCTAGCAGTTTGAAAGCACATCAAAGTGCAAGTAGATAAATAGGTACCGCTCCAGCGGGAAGGTAAACAGCGTTTCCATGCACTGCTCTGGTTCGCCAGAGCATGTCATGCTGGCCACATGATCTGGAAGCTGTATGCCGGCTCCCTTGGCCAATAAAGCGAGATGAGCGCCGCAACCCCAGAGTCGGTCACGGCTGGACCTAATGGTCAGGGGTCCCTTTACCTTTACCTGGTCCTTCAGCTACTGGCCCACACACCCCCTTCTTAGCTCCTCTGCAAAACCAGAACGGGACATAAATAAAAGGAACAAGTCAAAACACCATTGGTTCCCATTATCCAGTTTTCATTCATAGGATGGAGAAGAAATCATTCAACCAGATTGTATCTTTCAGTTTCCACCGGAGGGACCGGAAGGGAATTTCTTTTCGAGGATAGCAAGATTTCAATCTTAAGCAATAATTCCATTCTAAAGGTCATGAGAAAAAAACAACAACTCTCAAATATATTACAGCATTATTTCAGAGATGGAGATGTTGCACTGCAGTGTGGTGTTATTGCAAGAGTCCCAAAAGGAAATAAAACTGGGGTCATTTTACAAAGTTTGTAACAAATCTGCTCGGGGCAGATTCTTGCCGATAATCCAGGAGAGTTTTGGTAGGATTACCAGCATTTTTTTGTTGCTCAGTACCATTAATTACATTGCTGCAATAACTGTTCACAATTGTGCATTTCTTGATGTGTTTTTGAACGCACCTTTAATAGCACATTTCAAGTGTTCCAAGCACTGTACATACATTATTGCCTTTCTGCCAGGCTAAATGGCAGAGTAAATTTGTGGAGGTGCAGGGGCACAGGGGAGGAGAGGTGGTAAAGCCCATTGGGCTAGCATAAGATCATAGAACTGTAGAGTTTACAATTCCCTCCCTAGCCAATGTATATATCTATATGAAACTCGGGATAGCGCTTAATCACAGAACCATGGAATTCTAGCGTGGGGAGGGACCCTAGGAGTCATCTAGTCCAGCCTCCTGCGATGCAAGAATCAAAGCTAAAGAAGCCCCGTGAGATGTCTACCCAACCTCTGCTTAAAAGCCTCCAGTGAATCAGAGTCCACCACCTTCTGAGGGAATTTGATCCACACTTCTTCACGGTATCTCACAAGGTTTATGTGTAATGAATGTGGTCCCACTGGGCACAACTACCTTCTCTTGCTGTTAGTTCCCACTGATGACATCTACTTATAATCTTGGTCTATTAGCAAACCATTACCTCAACAAAGGATGGTCTCCCAGCTTTCACAGCAGTCTAGTCTAGAGCGACTTAAATCCGACTGCTTAGTTACAGTTGATTTGTGGATTATGGCTGGGTGAGTGGCTGGCCTTGTTGTTTGGCAAAATACCCTGCAGTTGGTGTTTGTTTTGTGTGTCTGCATGCACGAACACACACACACACACACACACACACACACACACCCTGCTAAGCTAAAGTGACTTAGCGGGTTACATTTCAGCCTTGGAGACCACATTGTGAAATAGGAGCACATTTCAACCGCAGGCTCTTTCCTTTAACCAAACAAACATTTGAAATCAAATGACCAGGAATGAATTGCAGTCATCACATCTATTGTGTTCGACAATGTTGAAATCTGTCTGTCACATCAGGGCTTCCACTGAGTCCTTCGGCATCCAGACACCTTTCCCTCTGACTAACAGAAAAAGGAGCTGTTTCTTGTGACAAACCATCACAACCATCGGATGATAGCTTCGTGTTAAGAGGCAGATGGATGACTCTGATTATATAAGTGAGGTTGTCTTCCCAGATAAGCCTTCAGGGAAAAGCGGCAATGTGTTAGTAACACTTGGCATGTGCGAATTTTAAAGGTGACACTTTTCCTGGTGTGGAGATGCAGGGGCAAGAGAGATGGGGCTCAGGGGTGCTTTGGTCCCATCTGCACTATAATGTTTAAAGCAGTATCATTCCACTGCAAACAGTCATGGCTTCTCCCCAAAGAATCCTGGGAGCTGTAGTTTGTTAAGGCAGCTGAGAGTTGTTAAAAAGGTAAAGGGACCCCTGACCATTAGGTCCACTCATGGCCGACTCTGGGGTTGCGGCGCTCATCTCGCTTTATTGGCTGAGGGAGCCAGCGAAAAGCTTCCGGGTCATGTGGCCAGCATGACTAAGCCGCTTCTGGCGAACCAGAGCAGCGCACGGAAACACCATTTACCTTCCCACCGGAGCAGTACCTATTTATCTACTTGCACTTTGACGTGCTTTCGAACTGCTAGGTTGGCAGGAGTAGGGACCGAGCAACAGGAGCTCACCCCGTCGCAGGGATTCGAACCAAAGACCTTCTGATCGGCAAGTCCTAGGCTCTGTGGTTTAACCCACAGCGCCACCCGTATTGCCTTCTCACAAAGTTGCAGTTCCCAGTGTGTCTATGTCTGTCCCCAAGGAACTCTGGGAATGATAGCTCTGTGAAGGGACTAGGGGTCACCAAACAACTGTCAGCCTTATGGTACAGGCTCTGTGTGACCAGTTTCGACATTGGATTCCCTGCCCTCGCCCCCTATGGAGAATGTGGTCAGACCGTAGGGTGTGTGGGAGGAATTTGATTCCGCTTGCATCTATAAAAGCGAACCTTCAGATCTGCACTTTCTGAAACAAGATGCTAACTGGGACACACCCATCCTTTGAAATTTGCACTTCTCTTAATTTTGCAGTGAAGCTCTCCAGCCTAGTCTTGTGTGCAAAAATGCATGTACCAAGGTAAAATGTGCATATAAATGCATAGGTAAGTTCCATGCAAAAAGGCAAGATCACTTTGCAAAAAATGTGTAAATTAAGGGGAAATGAATACAAAATCTGGTATGTAAGTACTGATACGAAAATGCTGACGAGAAAAGAAATACTGCAAGGGGAAAAAATCATCCTCAGAAAAAACTGCAATCCCCGATACTCAACATCCTCAACACACTGCAGTTCCCAAGATCCTTTGGGGGGAAGCCATGACCTTATAAAAACAGTGGTGTAAGTATGCCTGTTGTCTTTCTGCTGCCATACCTATCCACCAGGGCTACTCATTTAGGATTTATCTCATGGGTTAAAAAGAAATTCCTCATTTTTATTTTTTGTAATCTTTTCCCCACCACATAAATCTCTCTTCCCTGTTACGAATGTCACCCCATCAAAGCTTTGTGTGGTCCAGAGAAGGGGAGAAGGGCTTGCCAGACCCTTTCTCCTTACAGCTGGATCAGTCATTCTCTCATAATAACTCTTCTCCATTCCCTCCCTGTGTGTGTGTATCCCCCGCCCCGAAAGAATAGATGATCAGCAGAAACAGAGACCTGATGCTGACAAAGTGAATGTCAACAGAATGCCTTCAGCCTTCAGTTCCTCCAAGCCTGGGCCACAGAAATTCCCCGTTCTCACTGCATCTGTGGCCTTGCAGCCCATAACGAAGGTGTTGCTAGCAGCAATATTAAAACAAAACACTTTCTGTGTCGGTGGTAGGCAACGATTATCCATGTTTTGGCAAAGGTAGAAGCTTGGGAGAGGTGGAAGCTCCAACAGCTGTGGGGAAAAGCTTGGTCACCCTCCACTGTGCACCACCTCAGTGGATCAGAAGACGTCATTCCATGGACAACCTGTTTCTGGGCTTTTCACTGGTGCTGACTGCGGTCCCCACCCCTTGCAACCACACATCTGGCAACTGACAGGAGGCCGGCTCAGCCATCTGAGCAGAGGAACACCTCTGCTTGATCCAATGCACACAAACCCCCATTGGTGTAAGGGAAGAGGGGTTGGATTACTCTGTCCTGAAGAATGGCAGTGCTAAAAACTATGAGTTGTTGCCCACATAAATAATAAAAAAATAGGGGTAGTGGTTTAACAGGAAAAGTGACCAGAAAACACTTTGTACCCTAGTAAATAAGGACATTCTATGAAAACAGATTAAATTACAGCCGTACCGCAGAAGTCGAATGGAATCCGTTCTGGAAGTCCTTCCGACTTCCAAAACGTTCGGAAACCAAGGTGTGGCTTCCAATTGGCTGCAGGAAGCTCCTGCAGCCAAGAAGAAGCCACAGAGGACGTTTGGGTTCCAAAGAATGTTCACCAACCAGAACACTCACCGGGTGTACAGCGTTTGGGAACCAAAATGCTCATGTCGCAAGGCGTTCAATTTCCGAGGTACGACTGTAGTTACACTTAGTTCCCACTGAAATCGGTGTGAAAAGTTTGCCATAACTCCATGAATGCGTAACTAAGTTAGTGTGGCTCCAGCCCAATTTCACCTGTCCCTGTAGCACTTTCGGGCCCCTAAGGCTGAATACAACTTAAAACCCATTTCAGTTCAGACTAAAGGACATTCTTAACAACTCTGTTCTTTAATTCCTCCTTTAACGTTCTTAGCAACTGATTCTTTAACTCCTCACAATTAGCCATAACAATAATTGCACGGAATGGGGATGGAAAAGGCATCCAACTGCGATTCAGCTAGGATCTGACAAAGGTTGCGATACCACTCTACTATTACAATGTAATATCTGCCAAGAATCCAGCTTGCCAAACACTTGCACACGGCTCCATTTGACAGCTGTTCTGTGTGCCCCTTGACACCTAGTCCAAGTTAATACCCACCAGGAAGACTTTAGAGAAGATTGGGGCCAGGAGAAATCTTGCATTAATGAAAAAGTGCAGATCAGCTGAACTTGGAAACCTTTCCCAACCTCAGCATCTGCCTACCTAGCATATGTTCTGTTCTCATTAACAAGAAAACCCTAAACATGCCAGCTTAGAAGTAAGTGCTAATGAAATCAATAATGCTCATTCCCAAGTACAGGGGGAAGCAAATCACTTCAAAACATATTAGCTCCTGGCAAGTCGTGCTGGAACTACAGAAACTGAATGCATTTCTTGTATACATAAGCGGCTCAACTGAAACTAGTGCTGTGCTGATATCTGCCCTGCAATTTTTCAAAAGTTTTCTTCCCCTGTGAGAGAGGTTTTTGTTTGATTGCCTTGTTCTCAGGACACTCTGAAATCTGGGTGCATTTGGTATTTGGTGCCTTGAGTCTAGCTTGTCATTGCAAATGGAGAGGTGTGTCTTTCTCTTCAGTAAACATTTCTGCAGCCTCCCTGGCTGCCAGCAATTCCTGATCTGGGGGAAAAAAACCCCAGGGAATTACTTCATGATGTATTTAGGCTTTAGCTGAAGTGTGGACACCTGGGAAGGCTGCAGACTGCAAAGGTGAGAGGGTGCCTAAAATGGTTGGATAGTGCCTTGTATGCCTCCTTTGGGCATCTCCTGCAGCTAAGCTGGTGCCAAACGCCTTGCTCTGCTCTCCTTTGGAGGTTGTGAGGCTGAGAGGGGGGTCTTGTTGTTTGGGCAGCCCAGGACCTCTATACACACTGCCCAGGCTTGTGCCCCAGGGAAGTCGCTTCAGTGCTGCTAACACAGCAAAAACAATATGGGAGGCAGCAATTACAAGTTACCGGTCTCTGCAGCCACAGCAGGTGCTGCGATTCTCCAGTAGTTTGACCCCCAGAGATGGTCTCTCATAGCAGGCAGATGCCAACAACCTAGCTGCAAAATCGGAAGAAGTGCAAATTTAAAAGGACATCGATGTTTCAGTTTGCATATTCCTTGGGTAAGTGTGAATGTGGTAGATTCACCTTTAAATGAGAACTGAATCAAATTTCTCCCTCGTCCCTAACTTCAGCAGATGCTCAACAACAGCTCTGACACTCAACAACAGCTCTGACACTGGCCTGGAAGGAACCATAATTCCTTTTTCTGGGATCGTTTGCAATTTTCATGCAGCTTTCAGATTTGCAATTTATGTTGAGCAACCCCACCTAACACATTTCAATTCTACATAACGTTTGTTGGTGGAAGAAGAGTTTTCTGTACCTGGCTACAGATTTTGGCCACAATCCAAGACAAAGTCAAGAGTGCTTAAACCCTTAAGTCTGTGTTGGACACTTTGTCCACATTAATCTTACATTTAAGAGAACTTTTAACATGCTGCTAAAAATTCAGAATTTGCTTTTATACCCAGAGGACTTCATTGCAGGAAACACCTGTAACAATTCGGCTCTATTACACAATGCCTCGTCCAGGACCTGGAGAATTTTCTATTTACAGTGCAATAAAGCTGAAAATTGCTTCAGAGTGAAGATCTTTGTAAGCAGAGAGTCCGCTAGCTTTTGTGGGCAGAAATTCCCAGTAGCCTTTTTTATTTATTTATTTCATGGCTTTCAAGAGTTTTCGTCCATTAACTCCTTTCAATCTGAACGACTCATGGGATCACTTTTACACGCTCACTGGACTGGAAACGTTCTGTCTCTAGAACGTTACGTCTCGGGCAGGTCAAATTTTATTTTATTTTATTTCTGGCAACTCTCCATGGATGCAATTTCTAAAGTGCTGCCAAGTTCAAATCCCAGATATCTGGAGGCAGGACCAAAGCTAAGCTTGCTGCTTGATCACGGTCTCCACCTTCATCCCTGCACATGTTTTAAAATACGAAACACTGTTATGCGTTACTTAGCAATTCTCTCTCTCTCTTTTAAATAATCTTTATTAATTTAAATTACACACATATACAAAGAATTTACAAAGAATTTGCAATCTCATACTACAAAAAGAAGATTAAAGAAAAAACAATTAAGAAGAAAGAGAAGAAGAAAATACAGAAAGAAGAAAGAAGAAAAAGCAGATTTACATGCATAAAAAAACCTTAATCTTCCTCATTAATACTTAAATAAACACTTAAATAAAAAAGACTTCTGACAAAACGAGTCTTCCAATCATTCTCATTTTACTTTTTATGCTGTCGTGGTTTTTTTCACAGAGTTTTATATTCTTTAATATTGTTCCCGTCTACTCCACAAAGGGTATTTGTTGTGTTTACAAGTATCACTCAAGTTCTGCTAATATGGTGTGGTTGATACAATATGATCTTATAGAATCCTTAAATATTCTCCATTCTCCAAATATTTTCTGGTTCAATACTTCTCTAACTTCTCCCGTCAGTTTTGCTAGTTGTAAATATTCTAACATGAGTATCTGCCACTCTGCAATTCTCACTCATCCGTCGTCACCTGAAATAAGCAGCACTAAGACAGCACCAGGACACAGGTGGTGCTGTGGTGTAGACCATTGAGTCTAGGGCTTGCCGATCGGAAGGTCAGCGGTTCAAATACCCGCAACAGGGTGAGCTCCCATTGCTCGGTCCCTACTCCTGCCAACCTAGCAGTTCGAAAGCACGTCAAAGTGCAAGTAGATAAATAGGTACCACTCCAGCGGGAAGGTAAATGGCGTTTCCGTGTGCTGCTCTGGTTTTGCCAGAAACAGCTTAGTCATGCCACATGACCCAGAAAAACTGCGGACAAACGCTGGCTCCCTCGGCGAATAAAGCAAGATGAGCGCCGCAACCCCAGAGTCATTCGCGATTGGACTTAACTGTCAGGAGTCCTTTACTTTTTAAGACAGCACCTTAAAAAAGGGAAAGGTGTAGTGTTCATTGTCATCATGACACCAGGATCAGCCCAAGACATTTTGCTTCACAAGGCAATATATCAAATGGCACTCACAAGTCAAAGTGCAGTCTATCCAACGCTGGGCAAATTATTTTGGCACCTGAGACAGGTATTTTCAGTCCTTCACCCTCTGTGGGACTGCCCAGCTGTCAATGATATTAGGCGACTGACACCTGTCGAAGTTCAATGGGGATGTCTGTAACCAGCGATCAGCTGACGGGGAGTTACAGCCGCCTCCTTTGAAGGCGCACTCCCAGGTGGAAGCACACCTTCAGAGATGCTAGTTTGTCCTGAAAACTTGCTAAAATGAGGGAGAGCATGTGGTTTCAATACAAGCCCCTTTGAAATTGTGCGCCCGCAAGCAATCATTGGGAGAACCAGCTCTGCGTGAGACAAAGAACAGATAGAAGGACTCGTTTGTTTTAGGGAGGCAAGGGAAGAGAAAGTGGCAAGTTTATTGGTGCAGAAGCAAGGAGCCCATTGTTCTGGAGAAAAGGCATGGTGTGGCAAACACCATCAGGAAATGGCTGGGTGGTGGAAGGGTAAAAAAAAAAGTGAATTGGAGAATCCCATAGGAACCAGCAAGTGATGGAAGAACTTAGCAGCATTGGGAAGAAACAATTATTAGACCTGAGAGTTCCAGAATCTGGTACGGGGGTATTTCAATACTCCACCTAATTGCTGCATTACATAATAATGTGGAGGGGAGGGTCATTTAGGTTGAAAGGCAGTGCTTGGGGACAGCAGAGAGACTTGGGGGGGATTAGATTCCTAATACAGTGGTACAGTGGGTTACATACGCTTCAGATTACATATGCTTCAGGTTACATATGCTTCAGGTTACATATGCTTCAGGTTACATACGCTTCAGGTTACAGACTCTGCTAACCTAGAAATAGTACCTCAGGTTAAGAACTTTGCTTCAGGATGAGAACAGAAATCGTGCTCTGGCGGTGCAGCGGCAGTGGGAGGCCCCATTAGCTATAGTGGTGCTTCAGGTTAAGAACAGTTTCAGGTTAAGAACGGACCTCCGGAACAAATTAAGTACATAACCAGAGGTACCACTGTACCTTCAGTTGCTTATCCACATCCTCGACCAACTGATACTCATCACCTAACAGATATCACCTTCCTAATTCTGTATTTCTGCCAAGAGGAATTTTTATAACGACAGATATTCTCCACAATAAAATGTTCATATAGATGCACATGTCGCATGTTCTTTAGCCAAACAAAACAAACTCAAAATCTCCTAGAACTGTATTTCTAATATTTTCCCCTAATAAATCCTTTTCTCAAATCATCCCCACCTCCACCACACATAAATACTGTTCTAGATTTATTTATTTTTACTTTTTTTGAAGCTATTGATTTTGGTGGATATTGTTGTGCTTTTTTTTGCTGTGGATTGAGTCCTGTGGAAGGAAGGCTCTCATTCAGATACCCCCAACCAGCTCTGAGTTATCACTTGACCTTTGCCTACACATCACTACACATCTATCAGAACTTTAGCTTGGTGAAATTAAGGTGGATTAAAGGGGAGGGAGTGACAAGTGGGGTGCCACAGGGTTCGGTGTTTGGCCTGTCGTTGTTCGACATCTTTATAAACAACTTGGATGAAGGAATTGAGGGGGTGCTCATCAAATTTGAAGATGATATCAAACTAGGAGGGGTAGCAGCTAATGCAGTAGAAGACAGAATCAGAATTCAAAACTTTGACTGCCTTGCACGACAACTTCAGCAAAAGAAAACGCTAGGGAGTAAACACTACACAAATCCAGAGTGTAGTCCCTCAGATTACGGTCACAGACCAGTATCACTTACAATATCATAAAACACAACAGAAATACATTGAATTGCAATTGGGTATAACAGAGACAATTCAGATATAATGGCAGTTAAAAATATATATTAAATCTTGATCACTAAAATATAACCTAAAATTGTCATTTAAAACCTTAATCATTTTGGTAGTACAGCTTGTTCCCTATGTTTTATGGCAGTCACACAGAGTTTGGCCACCCTTAGCGTAATCTCTAGATCCTTGTCTTCTACCAGAAGTTTTAGACATTGAAGTTCGGACCCATTTGGAGATTTTTGTGTCACAGGAATGATAAATACCGAGCATATATCCCCGTAGAAACGGCAGCGTAACAAGACATGAGAGACAGTTTCTACCTCCATCAAGCCGCAGGGGAAGACTCGTTCCACGTATGGTTTACCCTCGAATCTGCCCTGCAATAAGTAAGGCAGATGACAGCATGTTGAATCTAGCGAGGGTAAATGACCGTCTGTATTTGGGTATTTGTAATTTTGACAAATAATTTGCTGGGGTAAATCCTCTCCTATTATCTTTTATTGCTGGGTGTTTATTCATCTCGCTCGTGTGGCATTGCAATTCCAAATCCCAGTCCCTCAGATTGTTGGATGGTGCCTTGTACGCTTCCTTCCGGCAACCCCTGCAGCCAAGTTGGTGCCAAATGTATTGCTCTGTTTTCCTTTGGACCACATCAGTGAGGCTGAGAGAGGGGTCTTGTGGTCTGCGCAGCCCAGAACCTCCATAGCACTGTGCAGGCTTGCGTCCAGGGGAGGTCACTTTGGTGCTGCTAACACAATGGTTGGACTTAATCCCGAGAGGCCCACTCCATTTTATCTCGAGACAGACATCCTGACCCTTCCAGGGAGGAGGAAGAGGAAGACAGTATAGATTTACAACAGGGTTTGCAGGAGGTCGCAGCTCAGAGACAGGTGAAGGGAAAAGCTGGGAAATCATGAGAGAGACAGAGCAACACCTAGATGACAGGTTGTCATTAGAAAGCGTTCCAGACAGACCTCCATCTCCCAGCAAGCATTAAAAGTAGGAGAGCAGAGAGCTCAAAGACAGAAGAGGAGGAGGAGGAGTTTGGATTTGATATCCTGCTTTATCACTACCCTAAGGAGTCTCAAAGCGGCTAACATTCTCCTTTCCCTTGCTCCCCCACAACAAACACTCTGTGAGGTGAGTGGGGCTGAGAGACTTCAGAGAAGTGTGACTAGCCCAAGGTCACCCAGCAGCTGCATGTGGAGGAGCGGGGAAGCGAACCCGGTTCACCAGATTACGAGTCCACCGCTCTTAATCACTATACCACACTACACCACTACATGACAGAGGGCACATAGGAGCACCCATAGAGGAGGTGATGAGAATGACGAATGAGGAAGTGGGAGAGATGGGGTGTGTGGAGATTCTCTTGGGACAATGCCATTATCCAAGAGGCTGGGTTCTATAGCCTCTCTCTGTAAAGATTGAAATGAAAAAGGACCGTAAGAAATTTTTCCTTGTCTATACTTTCCTGGGCAACCAGCCGGGAGCCGCTGACAGCATCCTGACAGGACCACATCAGTGAGGCTGATAGGGGGGTATTGTTATCTGGGCAGGACCTCCAATATGCACTGCCCAGGTGTGCACCCTAGGGAGGTCACTTTGGCACTGCTAACGCACTGGTTTGACTTCACCCCCAAGGGCGCACTACATTGTCTCTTGAGATAGTCGTATGCCAACGCAAGAACACACAATACTATTAGGCTTGGGTATATTAGAATAGGAAGGAGGGTTGGCTTAACAATCTGTGATTTCCAGAGGTGTCTCAATAGGAGAATAGTCAGAGAGCATACCTCACTGATTCATGTTACCAGAGATCACAGTGGAAACTCTACAACTTTATTTGCAAACAGCTTCCAGCCACCATTCAGACGATTAGGAACCTTTTGATGTAGATTTTTAAAAATTTGCAATAGAAGCCTGCAGGTACATTATTTGGGGTATGGTTTCTGTTATGTAGTGTAGTTTCACCCTGGGCCAACAGGGGGATACTGTATATAGTTTTCACTCAGGTCTGTAGATAGTTTTCACTCAGGTCCGCGGCAGTTATTTTAGGCGGGAACTCTGGGCTGTGGTGGTTACAATGTTGACAGCCGGCTGCCTATAAATACAGGCCGGCTGAGCTGTTCTCAGTCAGTTCTATTCCAGCTTACCACAATAAAGAGCTACTTGAAGAAATCGCTGTGCCGGCTGCTATGTCAACCCACGACTTAACACTGGCGACGAGGATGGGATTGATGGACATCAGAGCACAGCCAGATGCGGCCAGCCTCTGAACTGAGCTGAATCACTGAGCTGAATCACAGAGCGAAATCACTGAGCGAAATCACTGGGCAGAACCAATTCAGAGCTGACTGTTCTGGCTAGAGCACTGGGTTCCATCCATCGCCCTTCACGCCGGCATCGGAATCATGGCTTCACTTGTGCCTCTACCGCCGTTTGCGCCAGCCTCTGAATCATGGGACTCCTACCTCGCTCGGTTCGACTGCTACCTCCAAGCCAACGAGCTGACAGCAGTATCAAAGGATCGGAAGCGGGGCCTATTCCTCAGCCTCTGTGGGCCTGAGGTGTTTGAGACGGCCCGAGCGTTGGTTGCGCCTGAAGCAGTCCAGGCAACACCATGGGACACGATCCAAGAGAAGCTCCGCAACCACTACGCACCAAAGCCGTCCAAGATTGCTGCCCGCCATGCGTTCTACCACCGGAACCAGGCAGAGGGGGAGTCAATCAACAACTACACCACCGCCCTGCGACAGGCTGCAATGCACTGTGAGTTCCGAGACTTAGACGATGCCCTGATGGATCGAATCGTCTGCGGGGTCCGGGACATCCATCTGCAACGGCGCCTCCTAGCCAAGCCAGACCTCACGCTACAGAAAGCCATTGAGGAGGCTGTGGCCTCAGAAGCTGCTGAACGCTCCGCCCAGGAGATCCGCAAGTCCAGCAGCCCGCGTCTTGCTAGGGAGCCAGTTCCGGTGCATCATGAAGAGGCCAGCAGTGAGGAGGCATCCTCCAGTGAAGACGATGACGTGCACCAGACAAAGCGGGAGCGCAGGAAGTTCCAACAGAAGTCCAAGGGCCAACCGGAATGTGCTGGCTGTGGAGGCAACCATTCCCGTGCCAAGTGTCGATTCAGAGACGCCATCTGTAGGAAGTGTTCCAGAAGGGGCCACATCGCTAAGGTCTGCCGATCGGCTCCGTCTGACACCCCCCCTTCATCGACTCGCAAGTCCAAGTCTTCACTCCAGTCTGCCAAGGAAAGTTGTTTCGCTCTCACCAACTGCCGCTGCCCGTCTGGAACCACGATTGGCCAAACCGACTCGCCTACGCGACGCAAGCTGAACGTCACGGTGCTCATTGAAGGAGCTCCATGTGACATGGAGATCGACACCGGGTCTGCCCTGTCCATCGTGTCATGGAGCACCATCAAAAGACTGGTACCCAGAGTGTCCAAAAGGCAACTCGACTCTCACCGCGTACACCTGAGAGACTACCAGGGAAACGACATTCCCGTGGTAGGCGTTGGCCGGTTCCGGATCGCCTTCAAGGATTTTTCGGGCCTGCTCCGGTTGGTGGTGGTCGAAGGTCAGCGGCCAAGCCTCCTAGGGCTAGACTGGTTTGATGCCCTCGGCCTGCAAGTCACCGGCATCAACTGCATCTCTAACGCAGAGACTGAGGGTCTGGTCAAAGACTTTGCCGAGGTTTTTGACGGCACCTTGGGCCAATATACAGGTACGCCCATCTCCTTTAGCCTTGATCCACAAGTCGCCCCCATCAAGCTAAAGCCACGCCGGGTTCCCTTTGCTCTCAAGGCTAAGGTGGACGAACAACTGGACAAACTGATTGCCCAAGGAGTTTTGGAGCCGGTTGACCACGCAAAGTGGGAAACCCCCATCGTCACGCCTGTCAAGCCAGATGGGTCGGTGAGAATCTGCGCTGACTACAAGTGCACGATCAACAAGGCACTTCAGCAGCATGCTTATCCGGTTCCTGTTGTCCAACACCTGCTGCATTCCCTGGGTGAGGGTAAGGTTTTCGCTAAGCTGGACCTTGCCCAAGCCTATCAACAACTGCCAGTCGATGATGCCACTGCTGAAGCCCAGACGATCGTCACCCACCGGGGGGCATTCCGTTGCCGCCGGTTGCAGTTCGGGGTGAGTGTGGCTCCTGGCATCTTCCAAAGCCTTATGGAGCGTCTCCTGCAAGGGCTTCCGGGCGTGGTACCATATTTTGATGACGTCTTGGTGTCTGCAGACTCACACCAGCAGCTGTTCGAGCGCCTCCGTGCCGTGCTGACCAGGTTCCAGGAGGCCGGGCTCAAGGTAAAGAGGGAGAAGTGCCAGATCGCCGTTCCACAGGTAGAGTTCCTGGGCTATCTTATCGATGCCTCCGGTCTTCGTCCAACCACATCCAAGATCCGCGCTATCCAGCAGGCCCCCACCCCAAAGAACAAAACGGAGTTGCAGGCATTCCTGGGGCTGCTGAACTTTTATAACATGTTCCTGCCCCACAAAGCCACAGTGGCTGAGCCTCTTCACCGACTCCTTAGCACTAAGACGCCTTGGGCCTGGGGTCATCGGGAGACGGCGGCCTTCAACGCGGTCAAGGCTCTCCTTTCTTCAGACAGTGTGCTGGTACAGTACAGTGAATCCAGGCCGCTGGTCCTTGCCTGCGACGCCTCACCTTTTGGCATCGGTGCTGTCCTTAGTCACCGTTTTCCAGATGGAAGAGAAGCACCGCTCGCCTACTTTTCCAGGACACTATCTCCGACGGAACGGAATTACAGCCAGCTCGACAAGGAGGCATTGGCACTTGTGGCTGGAGTGAAGAGGTTCCATGAATACCTCTATGGCAGGACTTTTGACCTCATCACTGACCACAAGCCACTCCTGGGCCTCCTCGCCGGTGATCGTCCAACTCCACCGGTCCTCTCACCACGCATGCTGCGATGGACTGTTTTCCTGGCTGCCTACCACTACCGGCTCATCCATCGCCCGGGGAAATCGATGGGCCATGCCGACGCCCTCAGCCGTTGCCCTCTTCCAGCATTTGTGGAAGACCCGGCTCCAGCTTCATCGCTCCTTCTGATTGAGGATCTTCCGGCAGCGCCTGTATCGGCTGCCACTGTGGCCTCCGCATCTGCCCAGGATCGCACCATCAGCCGGGTGCTCAACTGGGTGTGGAGGGGGTGGCCACAAGGGCCTTTTGCATCGGAGTTCCAGCCCTTCGCAACCAGACAACATGAACTCTCAGCTCATCGCGGCTGCCTGCTGTGGGGAGACCGCGTCGTGATTCCCCAGGGACTCCGTCAGCGCGTCCTGGAGGCTCTGCACGTTGGCCACCCGGGAATTGTCAAAATGAAGGCGTTGGCTCGGTGTTACGTCTGGTGGCCTAATATGGACGATGCCATCACTGCCTGGGTGTCCGCCTGTCAAGCGTGCCAGGAGTCGAGGCCTGCACCACCGGCAGCTAAGGGACACACCTGGGAGACGCCAAAGACACCCTGGTCGAGGGTGCACATCGATCTGGCTGGCCCCTTTCACGGCCGGACCTTTATGGTAGTGGTGGACGCCTATTCCAAATGGCTGGAGGTCGCCCTGATGCCCTCCACCACTACCGAAGCTGTCATCCGGGTGCTGCGAGGCCTGTTTGCAACGCATGGGTGTCCTGATGTCCTTGTCTCTGACAACGGACCGCAGTTCACGTCAGGCACGTTTGAGCGGTATCTTTTGGGACTGGGCATCCGCCATGCCCTAACGGCACCCTTTCATCCATCCAGCAACGGGCAAGCGGAAAGAATGGTGCGCTCGACAAAAGAGGCACTGGCGCGCCTGGACCGGGGAGACTGGCATGAGCGGGTCGCCGAATACTTGTTCGTGCAACACATCACCCCTCATGCGGCCACAGGGAGGAGTCCTGCTGAACTGCTTATGGGCCGCCGCCTCAGGTCACCGCTCGACCGGCTACACCCAGACTTTGCCGTGGCTGAACCCCCAGGCTGTGCCAACGCACCACGGTCATTTGTCCCAGGAAACCAGGTCTTTGCCCGGAACTATGTGGGGGACATCCCTTGGGTGCCAGCCACAGTAGTGGGAGTCACTGGACCTCGCTCGTACCAGGTGGCACTCGAAGATGGACGCTTGTGGCGACGGCACATAGACCAGCTTAGGCGCAGGGTTGGGGACTTGGACACTACCGAGGTGCCCCCAACTGCGCTTGCGGCTCCAGAAGAGACACGTACAGATGGCGAGGCCCCACCTACACCTCCCTCGCAAACTGCCAGCGTGGAGCCGAACCAAGCCGTTTCAGAACAGACTCAGACCACTCCACTTGCGGAGGCTCCACCCACAGCAGCGGATCCAGGGGAGTTGGTTCCAACGCCACCTAGGGTCGCACCACAGCCTCAGCGAGAACTGTGTGGCCCTCCGGACTTGGCTACCAGTCCCCGGCGGTCTGGCAGAGTTTCCAAGCGCCCAACGTATTTAAAGGACTATGTTGTTGGACAGGTATCACTGTTGGTCTAAGTATGGGAAATGTAACCGATATGCTTTTGTGCTTATTTGAACCATTACGCGTAGTGCTGTATATAAGGAAACCATTACGATTGTAACTAACGCCTTATCTCGGTGGGGAGGGGTGTTATGTAGTGTAGTTTCACCCTGGGCCAACAGGGGGATACTGTATATAGTTTTCACTCAGGTCTGTAGATAGTTTTCACTCAGGTCCGCGGCAGTTATTTTAGGCGGGAACTCTGGGCTGTGGTGGTTACAATGTTGACAGCCGGCTGCCTATAAATACAGGCCGGCTGAGCTGTTCTCAGTCAGTTCTATTCCAGCTTACCACAATAAAGAGCTACTTGAAGAAATCGCTGTGCCGGCTGCTATGTCAACCCACGACTTAACAGTTTCATTGGTCTTTGCTTGTGGTAACAATCACCTGAGATTCTCCCAGTTTCCCCCACCGTCAAAAATCCTTGGTAATACAATTTGTTTCTATGCGCTGGTTGTAATCACCCAGGGTGCGGGAATTCTGCATGGGGAGAAAAGAAGGGAAGTGGTTTCCCTGGTAACAGCAGCCACAAGTTCTTCTTGGGGGTGTTCCTTTTGTCTCCTCTGCAAGGCTTAGTGGCACATTCATTGCTGAATGGGCCGTAATTGCGGAGAGTACAGGATCCTGCCTCATAGATAATTCCCTCCATTCTTCCAACGTAAATAGCAAGGACACACAAATAGACATTCTCCACGGCCGCTCCCCCCTAACACAAGAGGATTTGTAGCACCTTCCAAGGACACAGCTATCCATCTAGTTGGGTGTCTTGCTACCAGAGAAGCCCATTGAACTCAGAGAAATGCAGAGGCGTACATGCAAAATGGGAAATAGGCAGCAATTGCCCAGCGGGAATAGTATTCTGCTCAAGGCCGGGGGCTCTTAGATATAAGAACCTGGATTCAGAATACTTTTATTTAATTAAAAATGGAAAGCGTAAACTGGTGGTCAACGCAAGAGGTTTAAAGACTGTCTCAAGGCAAATCTAAAAAAGAATGTAGTATAAACACCAACAATTGGGAAATACTGGCCTGCGAGTATTTCTCAATTGAGTATTTCAAGGGAGTGTCTTGCTAAGGGGAAGGCACGCTTGGCAAATCCACACTGTGATCAACTCCTGCCCAGAAACCAATGTCCCCACTGTGGAAGGACGTGTGGATCCAGAATTGGCCTCCACAGTCACTTACGGACTCATTGTTAAAACTGTGTTTATGTAAGACAATCCTACTTGGCTATGAGTGATCGCCAAAGAAGAAGATTAGGTGAACAGCTTGTTTAGAGCTCCTTCCTTGCTAAGCTACATGCAGACTGGTGTCCCTGCCCCCCTGTTTTCCTTTCTGTCTTTTGTAAGTCCTAGGGTAGACTTTATGCTTTATCTCAGATCTGGAATCCTGTGTAGGGTTACCACCTTTGTTCTGGCAAAATGCAGGACAGGATAGGATGGCAGCGGGCAGTCAAGAGTGAGTTGGGTTGGGACGATTTGCTTTTCCACCTGGTGCTGAAATGACTTCAGAGCAATCTATTGCAATCTGACCGCATGGCCCCTCTGGAATTTGTCACACACGCATACATTTGTAAGCCTGTTGCTGTCTGAGGGATGGGGCCCAGCACTCCCAGGCTGCAGCTCTGCAAACTGCCACCTTAAACCATGCAAAGCTGCAGAGAACCGGAAGCAACAATGTCAGAGCCTTGTCCTGGTTTGCGCCTCCTTGGGGGTGGGATGAGGAGAGGGAGCAAGGAGCGGAGAAAGGAAAGAAGCGAGGGGAGCAGGGTGGAAAGAGGGGGAATCCACGACAAACTGAGTCCTGTATTGAATCAATGCAAGACACAACATTTTACATTGAAATAAGGGGCAATCCCGTATTATACAGGACAGGTGGCAACTGGGTCTAGGAATGCCTCTACCATAATCATTACAATTAGGGGATACAGCGGTACCTCGGGTTGAGTACTTAATTTGTTCTGGAGGTCTGTTCTTAACCTGAAACTGTTCTTAACCTGAAGCACCACTTTAGCTAATGGGGCCTCCTGCTGCTGCCACCCCACCGGAGCACAATTTCTGTTCTTATACTGAAGCAAAGTTCTTAACCTGAAGCACTATTTCTGGGTTAGCGGAGTCTGTAGCCTGAAGCGTATGTAACCCGAGGTACCACTGTATATTATATTTACCCGAATATAGGCCACATTCAGCTTTCGTACATTCCAGTTTGGGGGTAAAAATTCTGGCCTGTTTTCAGGTCAGTATGGTATGGGTGAATTAGATGGATAGAAAATAAGCGGCAGGTATTCGTTTCTTAGTAACGGTGCCAATTGTACCAGAACACATTGGTTGCCAAGGGCAACGACAAAAACAAAAAGTGACAACAACATAGCAAGGAATAGGATCACAGAAAAGCACTGTGTGTGTTCTCTGTGTCTCTCTTTCACACACACAAGCATTTAAAAGGAACCATGCCTTTCTAGCTTGAAGTGGAACCAGTGTTCATAGTAGTAGCTAGAGAAAACTGTATTATCCCCGTGAAATCAATAAATCAACTAATTACAATTAAGTCCCTTTGTGGTGATTACTGACACCAATTCAGCTTCTGCTGTGGCTGGGGAAACCATCATGGAGGAACTTCCACCAGCGCCAGCCTGTAGCCACCTTTGCTTAGCAACTGAACTATTTGGGGCCTACTTTTGCTCAGTGTCATGGCTTCCCTTCAGAAGATGAAGCAAACACATTCCTGAGGCGCTCCCTGCTCCCTGAAGTGCTATGAGCCTCCCGTACACCTTTCATTCTTTCTCCCAAGTGATTCTTAAAAACAAATTTTGGAACAAGTCATACCAAATGACAGGAGCAAAAACAACAACACTCATTTGTGAAACAAATTGTGCTTCCAAGAATACAAATGAAGGAAACCCATTCCAATCGAAAGGACCATCTGCTCTCAAATGAGCCTGCCTGACTATTAAGATCTTTCAGAAAGGCTCTGACTTTTGCATGTTCTGCCAATTTTGGAACTGCAAAAGAAAATTGCCTTTTCCGTGGCTGCCTCCAGGTTTTGGAACATTCTCCCTAGAAAGGTTCAACTTGCCCCTCCGTATGCTGTTATATGAAAACCTTAGACAGGCCTTTGACCTATAAGAACTGTGCTCTTTTTGTGGTAAAAATAAAATAAAATGAGGCTCTGGCGCTCATATATTGATAAACGTAAAGAGGGTGGCAGCACAAAATGGCCGCCATGGGCACAAATAAATAAGAGGTCTCTGTGTCAATGAGCTCTGTCACAAAAAAAGCCTTGTGTAGGCATATTAATGTTTTATTCTCTCTGACTTGGTGATCTCAGTACAGTGGACCCTCGGGTTATGTCACCTTCGGGTAACGTAACTTTCAGGTTGCAAACGTGGCAAACGGGTTTTGCCACACGTGCAAGCGCAGAAGCTGCGCCTATTCTTACGAAATTTTTGGGGTGCGCACAGACCCCGGAACGAATTAAATTCTTATTCGGAGGGTCCACTGTAGTGCTTATTTTAAATTCTTCAATTTATTCCCAAGGGAGCATGTTTTATTTCTCACTGCAGAATTTGGAGTATGGAATTCACACTGCCTACCATGTGCCCTGTAAGTGTATGAAAGCGACCTCTCCTCCGCCCTTTTCATGCCGCTGCTGGTTCTGGGAGACAAGGGTGAGAGGGGAGCTTGTTGCAGCAGGAGAGGGAGACCCCGGTGCTTTTTCACCAACCTGACCCATCTCGGCCTCTTGGCCTCCTTCCTCTCCTGCTTCAGTTTCTGCCTCTGATTCTGGACTGCTCTCTGCCACAGACTCTCCCCGCTCACCCAGCCCTGTTTACCTCTTCAACTTCTGGAACGTGTCCAGAGGAGGGCAACCAAAATGGTCAAAGGCCTGGAAACAATGCCTTATGAGGAACGGTTAAGGGAGCTGGGCATGTTTAGCCTGGAGAAGAGGAGGTTAAGGGGTGATATGATAGCCATGTTCAAATATATAAAAGGATGTCATATAGAGGAGGGAGAAAGGTTGTTTTCTGCTGCTCCAGAGAAGCGGACACGGAGCAATGGATCCAAACTACAAGAAAGAAGATTCCACCTAAACATTAGGAAGAACTTCCTGACAGTAAGAGCTGTTCGACAGTGGAATTTGCTGCCAAGGAGTGTGGTGGAGTCTCCTACTTTGGAGGTCTTTAAGCAGAGGCTTGACAATCATATGTCAGGAGTGCTCTGATGGTGTTTCCTGCTTGGCAGGGGGTTGGACTCGATGGCCCTTGTGGTCTCTTCCAACTCTATGATTCTATTCTATTCTATTCTATTCCGACGCCTCCTCTTCCCAGTCTTCTCCCTCTGACCACTCGCCGTTGTCCCACCACCACTTCCTGGGTTCTGAGTCTTCTTCCCTTCTGGGTTCCTCAGCTGGTTGCTGCCACCATTCCTCTGTGTCCAACCAGCCCATGACATTGCCTAAGGCAGCTGGTTCAGCCTGCCTCAAATCTTTACCCAGTCTACCCTGAAAGCAACCCCTCATGCACAATAATTCCCATTTAGCCATGAGCTAAGGTTGAATCTGAAAAATGGGCAGTTGTGGAGTTTTTTAAAGCTTTTATTTATACTTTTCAAGTTTATACATGTCAGTTTTACAATCAATTCAACATTTCAAAGTTTGACTTCCTTCCTCCTCTTTCTGCGGTTCCTTAAATTTATTTTTTCATATTTTCTGCATATCCAAATTCAATTAATTTGCTCATTTATCTACTTTAAATATACTGTATATTCTTACAAAACTGCAGGTTATTACAATAATCCTGCCAATGTTTTTATCTGCTTGCAATTTATCTGTAAACATTCAACAAACCATTTCCATCCTTTTATAAAGAGTTTGTCATCTTGATTTCTTATTCTTCCAGTAGGTTTTGCCATTTCTGCATATTCCCTTCTTCCTTTGCTGGGACTTCTGCTTTTTTCCACTTTGGGGCAAGTAGCATTCTTGCTGCTGTAGTAGCATACATAAATAAATTTCTATACAATTTAGGTAGTTCTGTCGCTATAATTCCCAAAAGAAAAGCTTCTGGTTTTTCCACAAAAGTTATTTTGAACATCCTTTTCAATTCAGTGTACAATGGTACCTCCGGTTGCAAACGGGATCCATTCCGGAGCTCTGGTTGCTTCCTGAGGAATTCGCAACTGGAGGTACCGCTTCTGCGCATGCACACGGTGCGGTTTAGCGCTTCTGCGCATGTGCGCGGCATGTAGAGCGCTTTTGCTCATGCACGCTCAGCGAAACTCAGAAAAATACTTCCGGGTTTGCTGCGTACGGATTCTGGAGGTGAACGCAAGTAGAGGTACCACTGTATATCATTTCCCAGTAAGCTTTAACCTTACTGCAAGATCACCTGAAAAATGGGTAGCTTAGCCTAGGGATAATTAGCAAAGCGTTGAGCAGGTAGGCAAGTTTACAGCTATGCTTACAGCCCCTGTAAACATTAAATGTTGAAATATTCCTTCCTAAGAGAGGCTGAGAAGACAAAGACCGAGACAAGGGAGGAAAATATGAGCCATAAGGCCTGGGAAAATGTCACAATTGCCCCCACAGTCAGGAAATTCATCCAATGCTTATTTGTACAGAAAGAGCTTTCTCTGCCAAGAATGAGCGTTAAAAGATGGGAGTTTTTCTTTTTTGTGTTTTCCGAGGGGACAGAGAAATGATGGAGGCTAATGCAAGGAGCATGAAAGTTTGCTTTTATGTTGCCTTCGGTTTTTCTTCCCCCCTTGGCAGATTAATCCCTTCAGACTTATACGCCAAAGGGCAAAGGTGAAGAATGAGGGAGGGAACCGTCAAACCATTATCCAGGGCCCTGTCGTGCACTGAGAGAAGGAGACGCTGGCGAACAGGCTTTGGAGATTTTTTGATTTTTTTTTTTTTAAGGATTCCCATTTTAAAAAATAAATAAATATTTTTCAAGGCGGTGAGCCGTTCTTGGCCTGTAAGAATTATGCACGACTAGATGACAAGTTGGCCGCGAGCCAGGAGGCAGGGAGACGTAGGGGGTGGGGGGAATGCGGCGGAGGCAAAATTTATTTTTCTTAATTTCATTTCGTCCCTTCAAGTCTCACGCAGGGCCAGGAGGAACACGCTGGTTAATGTATCGCCGCCCGACACCCATGCTGCGGAGAAAGTGGCTGCAACGCAGATCGGAGCGCCTGACCTCTTACTTTTGAGCCGCCAGCCAGCTGCACTCCTCGGAAGAGGAGCGGGGGACGCAGAGAGGCCTTTGCACACAGACAGACTGAAATGTCCATTAATCCTGCTCTGTGGGCTCTAGGCATGACCTGGAGCTCCCCTTCTTCCTTCCTGGCTCTGACTCACTGTCTGCCTCGCTCCAGGCTGCCTCTTCTTCCAGTACAGCAACAAGCAGAGAGAGAGAGAGAGAATTGTCTTGGCAAAGGCAGGCAGGCGTGCTTGCAGACGCTGCTCACCCTTGCGAGGAACAAGCAGGAGTTGTGTGTCAGGGCTCTCCCGGCCTGAAAAGGATGGGGAGGCTCAGCTGACCCTTTGTCTTCTCCCCCTACAGCGTGGCCATTGTGGATTTTCTCACATCGCCCATTGTCTCGAAAGCCTCGGCGAAGGGCGGAGAGGAAAGGAGCAGACAGAAGGACTTGCCCCTAAATTCTCTGGGCCCAGTGATCCTTCCGCTGCGTTGAGAATAGCCCTTTCTCGCAACAGTTATTTGCTGGGATAGTAGTATCGTAGAATCTTAGAATTAACTGTGGAGTTGGAAGTGAACCTTAAGAGTACATTCAACCCCCTGAAATGCAGGAATCTCAGCTAAAGCATCCATGACAGATGTCCATCCAACCTCTGCTTTAAAACCTCCTAGGAAGGAGAGTCCTCCGCCTCTCGAGGGAGACTGTTCCGCCATCAAACAGCTCTCACCACCAGAAAGTTCTTCCTGATGTTTAGGGAAGCTTTTCATGTTTGATTTATTACGGTATCTTAATATTTTGTTGGAAGCTGCCCAGAGTGGCCAGACAGATGGGAGGGGTATAAATAATATATTATTATTAAATAAATATATTATGTATTAATTATTATTATTATTATTATTATTATTATTATTATTATTATTATTATTTATTATTATTATTATAGTTGGAATCTCCTTTCTTGCAACTTGAAGCCATGGGTTCGAGTCCTACCCTTCCCAGAGCAAGAGAAAACCAGCTTGCTCCATCTTCCATATGGCAGCCCTTGAGATATTTGAAAATGGCTATTCTATCTTCTCTCGGTCTCCTCTTTTCCAGGCTAAACATAGAATCATAGAATTGTAGAATTAATTGTGGCGTTGGAAGGGACACCGAGGGCCACCCACAATACAGGAATCTGAACTGAAGCATCCGAGGCAGGTGGGCAAAATCTGCTGTTGTCCCTTCCTGAAGCAGAGTGTAACACGGTGTTCTCAACTACCTCAGTCAATAGTTATACTCTATACAATAGTTATACTCTGCAGGGGCAGGCAACCTAAGGCCCATGGGCCACAAGCGGCCCATGGGGGTCGTTTAACCGGCCCCTGAACCGAGCCGCCCGCTTGGCGAGTCCCCGCGCACTGCATAAACTGGCGCAGCATGTCATGCAGACTCGCTTCCGCGGCACTGGAAATCGTGTCTGCGCAGACGCTGATGCCAGAAATCGCGGGCATGCGCGCTCATGCACTTGTGCAATCCGGCCCACGGAGGAATCGCCGCTGGAGTGAACCGGCCCAGGCGAGGTAAACCTTGCCGACCCCTTCTCTAGGGCCCCATCTGCAATATATGTCCAAATACCACTTTATGGGCTCCCACGAAAGAATCCCAGGAACTGCCGTCTGTCAAGGGTGCCGAGAGTTGTCAGCTGAGTAGAACTTCCATGTCGAGTAGTGTACCTGCAAACAGTTGTTACAGGGCGCATCTGCTTTCATATGCAGCTTGTAAGCATCCAGGAAGCATCTGATTGGCCGCTGTACAGTGGTGTGCTAGACCAGAGTTGGTCCGATCCAGAAGGGACATGGGGCAGTCGGGAAGGGTCATAGCTCAGTGGCAGAGCATGCAAAAGTTCCCTGGCTCAGTCCCCAGCATCTCCAGGCAGGGCTGGGAGAAACCCCTGCCTTAAATCTCGGATTGCTGCTGCCAGTCAGTGTAAAAAATAATAATACTGAGCTAGAGGGACCACTGGGTTGCTATCTTGGCAGAAATTGAAGACAGAACTCAGCCAATTTGAGAATCTCCGATTTGACTTTAAACAAATAACTCCGTCATATGTTATCCCAATTATCCCACAACCCCCATGGCTTGTGAAGATACTATATCTGAAAAACAACACATGAAGGAATTTCAGAGGAGGCAGAAAAGAAGGAGGGAATAAAGTCTTAGGCAGGGCAATTCAATGGCAGAGCCTCTGTACCGTGCAGGGCTCTCCTGACTAAGAAAGAAGCAGGGTGTGTTATGCAAAAACCAGGAGATTTATTTGCACATGTGCTTGATTTGCATAATGTGTGAAGGATTTGGGTTTTTTTCCAAGCACAAGGAATTTATGTTTAATGGGAAATGCCTGTGCTGCGGGGTGGGGGAGGGGAGCGGTCAGCAATTTTACCACAGGACGCAATGGGACTCTTAAAAACAGTGCCCAACCCTCAGGTTCTTAGGATCCCAGTGCAGCTAAGCAACCCGTCCACCCCCCCCCCTTTACAAAAGGTCATCGTAAGATCTGCAACATGGTGCAATTGCAGCCCTGCAGATTTCCAGAACTTTTTGGAGAAGGAGCAACGGTCACGGCCGTATGTAATCCCGTTTCTCTCTCGGTTGAAAGCTGCCGGCAAATCTTTGGGTCAGCTGTGCGTCACAGCAAACCTCACGAGATAATTCAACACATGCAAGAGCACCGTATGTCAAAATGTGGCTCAATAATAGCATGTTGCTGCTGTGAGTTTTTGTTGTTGTCTATTTCAGATGCCAAATGAATCATGCACAATAAACACACGAGATGTAACCGGCTGTGTTCTTAGATAAATAAGGTATACTATTCATGTATCGAACCATAAATTTCAAAGGAAGTAACTCTTAAAGTTCAACAAACGAACAAAGCAGAAGACACAGTGGATCAGATCATTCTCTAATCAGTTTCTGCATAAGGTCCACCCGTGTAATAGTGTCTATTCCACCTGTCTGTTCATAAGGTCCAGACAATCCACATGAAAGGTTGTTACAGTTCCACTGAATCCTTTCACAGAGTCTAAGACAAGGGTTTCTGGAATATTGGCCTTGTTTCGCCATCCTAGGCTTCATCAGTAGTTAAAGCTCATATGTGATATTACAGGACAGTGGATCTTATGGCAGAGTAGTAGCTGTATGGATCACACAGGCACTTCAAAAAACCAGGGAGCTTGCTGTGCCCTCCTGGAAGACCCAGTCTCTGACTTGGATAAGAGACCTGCTTCTTAATTCCAGGTGGACAGAGGCAGCTGCAGTTTTCCCTCAAGATGAGCAGGGCTTTTCTAATGAGAGAGGAAGGCAGGAAAAGGAACGCAGCTTGGGCTTCTGAAGGAAAGGAAAGGAAGCTCTGAAGGGTTTTGGAAGTATGGAAGGAGGAGGAGGAGGAGGAGGAGGAGGAGGAGGAGGAGGAGGAGGAGGAGGAGAAGAAGAAGAAGAAGAAGAGGAAGAAGAAGAAGAAGAAGAAGAAGAAAGAAGGGGAGGAGTTTGGATTTGATATCCCATTTTATCACTACGCGAAGGAGTCTCAAAGCGGCTAACATTCTCCTTTCCCTTCCTCCCCCACAACAAACACTCTGTGAGGTGAGTGGGGCTGAGAGACTTCAGAGAAGTGTGAGTAGCCCAAGGTCACCCAGCAGCTGCATGTGGAGGAGCGGGGAAGCGAACCCGGTTCACCAGATTACAAGTCCACTGCTCTCCGCCACTACACCACACTGGCTCTCAGGCTGTTGGCGGTCACAATGCCCAACTTTCTGGTCAATACAGGTTGCAATGGCATCATCAGGTTCAGTTTTATAGCTACTGGTATAAAAGGGCTCAGTTCCTTGCAGGAGCAACTTCTGAGGTTCCCCAGAAACTTGCAGTCTGAACCTTGCTTGTATCTCACCTGCTCCCTGTGCTGCGTCCAGCCTCAGGGTCGGTTCAAGACATTTTGGCACCTGAGGCGTACCACAAAATGGGGGCCCCCCCTCCCATCAGGTGAGTGAAGAGGTGAGTGAAGATCTACATCCGGGAACAAGGGGGGAATAGAGAGCCACATCAGGAGCAATAGTGTGAATGAAGATTTACTTCGGGAACAGCGGGGAGAGAAATCAAATCAACTCTACCCAACTGTTGAAGTGGGAATCA
Organism: Podarcis liolepis; assembly: GCF_965112155.1. NCBI lineage: Eukaryota > Metazoa > Chordata > Lepidosauria > Squamata > Lacertidae > Podarcis > Podarcis liolepis. The sequence goes on along the minus strand of NC_139554.1, from coordinate 7,950,856 downwards.
AAGCTGTCATGGTGGGGAGGAAAGGGGCATACTCTGAATTAGGCCAGGCAGGTGCAGACCCCAGAGGGCAGCCCCACCATTTTCTTCATAGGCGTGGGATGAGACCAGCAGCCCCACCAAGAGTCCATTGTAGAGGTCACGTGCCTCAGGGGTGGGCAGCCGCCATGGAGGTGGCAGATCCAGCCTCCAACAAGTCACTGTCACTGTGGTGGCAACAGCGGGTGATGCATTCCTTAGGAGCTGGATCTGCTGTCCCTGCAGATCCTGCTGCCTAAGGCAGTCTCCTCATGGGTAGGCCGCCCCTGTCCAGCCCAAATCTTTTCCCACTTTGCCTTGTGTCCAGATTGAACCTCATCTTGACCCTTGATGCAACACGGAACAGGACATTCAGCCTGAGACTTGAGTCTAGAGACTAAGCTAGCCCACTAGACTTTGAGCCTGGTGCGTACCGGCTTGATTCCTGATTCACTTCATCATGAGTGAAAAAATTAGGGTTCTTTGGGGTGGGATAGAGCCCAGTCTTGTGTTTCTGTCCTGTGCTTCAGCACAATGGATAAGCTTTCTCGGTGCAAAGCTGGGCTGTGAATTAGTGCTGGTGGCAACACAGCTAAATGAAATACTGCTCTCATGCAAATCTCTTGATTTCTGGGACAGGACTCAGCAACCTCTGGCCCCTGCAGCTTTGAAGCTTATCAGCTGATTTCAGTCTGCAGATGCTACAGCCACGTGAGTGTATGAGTCAAGGTCCAGACATTCACCTCCAAGCAAAGATGTTGGCTAGAGACCAGCTCTTCCATGGAGTTTAGCGGTCTTCCCCAACCTGGTGTCCCCCAGATGTTGCTGGACTTTTATTTTTGACCTATGTCACAGGGCAGTCTGCAATATAAAAACACATACCATAGTAACAAACGAGAACAATAACACACACCACCCCTAGTTTAAAAGACCATGGATTGTTTAAATAGCCAAAGACCCGGAAAAGAGGCATGTTTCATATCCTTCAACATTTATCTGATGAAAATAGGGACATCCTATTGAATAATAATGTTGTTGTCAAAATAAAAAAAATCCTTCCAGTAGCACCTTAAAGACCAACTAAGTTAGTTTTTGGTATGAGCTTTCGTGTGCATGCACACTTCTTCAGATACCAATGTTGTTGTCGTTGTTGTTAATATATAATAATATAATACTATTTATTAATGAATCGATTTTAGAAAGTACTTCAATTAATTGATTGTGATTTTATGTAAACTGTTATTTTTACTGTTGTTAGCCGCTCTGAGCCCGGCTTCAGCTGGGGAGGGCGGGATATAAATAAAATATTATTATTATTATTATTATTATTATTATTATTATTACCCAGCTGACTGGGTTGCTCAGCCACTCTGGGCAGCTTCCAACATACATAAAAACATAATAAAAAGTTTTTTAAAAACTTCCCTATACAGACTCTCCTTGGCTTGGGGTTCACATAACTCCATATCCTCTGATGAAAATAGGGACGTCCTTAGGAAAAGCAGGACGTTCTGGGATCAAATCAGAAACTGGGGTGGCTTCTGTAAATCCAGAAATGTCCCCGGAAAATAGGGACACTTGGAGGGTCTGATCTTTTTGCCTGGCACCTAAAAATATGTAACAAAGGCTCCAGGCACACCTCCCTGGGGAGAGCATTCCACAAATGGGGAGCCACCGCAGAGAAGGCCCCGTTCTCGTGTTGCCACTCTCCAAACCTCTCAAACATAAGGCACACAAGGTAGGGGCTCAGGTGATGATCACAGGGTCTGGGCCAGTTCATATGGGGAGAGGCAGTCTTTGGCATATTTGATATAGTGGTTGGTTGGGAAGCCATCTCTAGCACTATCCCTATAGCAAATGCACTGGGTGTTCTAACATGGTGTTTTTTGCTCTTGCAGTGTTCTCTGCTTCCCTGTCTGATCCATGGAGAGACCTGGTCTGAACAGAGACATTGGATTCTTATCTCATTATACATGACTAAGCCATTTCTCACCTTCTCACCCCTTGCCTTTTCCTGTAAGACCTATTACAGTCATTAACAGTCGTCAACAGGCTCATCTCAGCTATCTGCCAATCTCCCATTCCCACCACCCTTCTGAGTAATACCCCTCCCCACCTTCTCACTATATAGAAGGATCTGGCAACTTCTGTTTCAGTGTATCTGAAGAAGTGTGCATGCACACGAAAGCTCATACCAAGAACTAACTTAGTTGGTCTTTAAGGTGCTACTGGAAGGAATTTTTTAATTTTGACTATGGCAGACCAACACGGCTACCTATCTGTAACCTGTCGGATCCAGTGAAGGAACACTAATTCTCGACTGAAATACTGAATCCCAAGACTGGGGGGGGGGGGGGAAATAAAGGAGGGGAACAGTGCCCTCAAATTATTAGCAATGGAATTCAATTTTGAAAACCTTCACCGGGGTGGGAATTCAAATCAGAGTTCCTGTTTTCCTGAACAAAACCCCCAGAATGCAGCCTTTGTTCTTGAAGTGGCCAGTTAACCTCTGCACAAATAAGAAATAAAAATTGCAGCATTCAGCTTCTCTTTGCCTCCGTTAGTCTCCATTAGAAAGGTGAAGAGTTGGGCGGAGCGGAGATTGTCACCCAACAGGGTTGCCCAATTTTAATTTCCATAGTCGGTAAAATGCATGATTAGCGCTGGTGGGATTTCAGGTGGGGCTCAGCCAAAAGGCTCTGCTTAGCATAATCACCGCTCAGGAGCATCTATCAAGGGCATTCTCAGCAGGATAAATTCTGCACACGTGTTTGAGTTTGATTGACTTGGGAGCCCTCCTGCTGCAGGAAATCTTAATCCTAAACTGAAGCAGTTACGGCAGAGAGGTGAGAATTAATTTCTGCACGTCTGTCTCACAGATTTTTGTGTGCTTGGATAAAGAGAGGCGTTTCCGGCTCTGCAATTCCACCTTATGGGCTGCTTTCACCCTGGAGAGTAAAACAAGAGGCAAATTATCCAGGGGCAGCTGGAGCCCAGAAGTGCTGCATATTCCACAGTAAAGAGCATCACACCAATTTTTAGGTGCCCCCCCCCCACTGAACATTTGAGACTGGTTGATTCAAACCTTTGCAAAAAGTTCAAAGGCGTTTTCTGTCAACTGTGGCTTTTAGGCTTTTGTTTGAATTTGGTGTTTCTAGGGCTTTGTTGTTTTTAATTGGTTGTAACGTGAATCACGTTGAGTTTCTCTTTCCAAGAAAATCAATTAACCAGTATAATAAATAATAAAATATGCATTCTTACACCCTTTCGGTTACTTTTTCTTTTCTTTTTTTGAGCCAAGACACGCATCACAACATTCAGAGAAATATGAATAACTGCTTTCCAAAAACATATTAGGAGCCTGGACACTGGGGGAATTGTAGGCAATTTAAATAGTGATTTCCAACTACCCAGTGCGGATTTCGTGCCCTTTTGCTGCCTCCGCCATCAAGACCCACTAAGGCAGAGAACTGGATTCAGTGTTCACACCCATAAAACACTGCACTAAAGGAATGATGCAATCAGTAGAGGGTTGTTGGGCTGTTGTTGTTTTTTTACAGTGTTTACGAGTCTGGATGTCAGAAATACAGATGCAAATAAACTGAAGGAGCTTGGGAGCTAAAGCACAGTGCAATGCTCCAGTTCTGGAATTAATTTTAGAAATGCTCTTAGTTAAACCAGAATTCAGGGGGGGGGGGATGCAGAGCAGGAAGAACCAGACAAAGAAGAAAGGGATGGAAAGGATGGAAATATTAGGTGTAGGCTCATGTCTGCTCACCAGTCACAATCAGGGCAAGAGCTTTGACTGCTTTGCCCTTCTTTTTTGGGGAGGGACACACTGCCAACTCCAGTTTAGACAGCCAGCAGCACGGGGATCCTGGTTTTCTTCAGGTGCGGAGTCTAAACAAGCCCAAAGTCAATAAAAAAAGCGAGGATGGAAAGTGCCGCTTTATGAGCTGCAAGCATTGTTAGCTCGGCTTGCATTGTGCCGCCTCGCGAACCATAAAAGATTCAGTACGCTAAGTAGTTCAAAGCGCATTAAATGGGAAACGAAATCCCTGCAAAAGCCCTCTTGCTCAGCAGTGTTTTCCTCTGCAAATCCTCAGATGACTTTGCATTAAAGTGTTTCCACCAGCAGCATTCAAGGCGGCTGGTTCAAACGTTGCTCTTGCCCGGTGGACTAGGAACAAGATAGCCGGGGCTCAGTCGGTTGTCCCTCAGACCAACAGGGAAAGTGAGTCCCAGCATTGTCCCTGGCGTTAAAAGAACAAAAAGAGGAGGAATGGTGAGAGAGCCAGTGGGGTGTAGTGGTTAAGAGTGGTGGACTCGTAATCTGGTGAACCGGGTTCGATTCCCCGCTCCTCCACATGCAGCTGCTGGGTGACCTTGGGCCAGTCACACTTCTCTGAAGTCTCTGAGCCCCACTCACCTCACAGAGTGTTTGTTGTGGGGGAGGAAGGAAAGGAGAATGTGAGCCGCTTTGAGAGTCCTTAGGGTAGTGATAAAGCAGGATATCAGTTCCAAACTCTTCTTCTCTTCGACTTCCCCTTCCGCGCTGCTTCTTGTGATGCACAGAAAAGTTGCATGGCTGCTGCTGTCATGAGTTTATTAAGTTCATCGGACGTTGGAAGATTCAGGACAGATAAAAGAAAGTGCTTCCCATGGCACATGGAACTCACTGCCACAGGAAATGGCCACCAACCTAGACATCTTTAAAAGAGGGTTAGAGGGAGAAAAGGGCTGTCATGGCTACTAGCCCTGATGAATGACCGCTCCCTCTGCAGTTGGAGGCAGCAGTGCTTTCGAATACTAGTTGCTGGAAACCACAGGAAGGGAAAGAGGCTCACCTGGAGACCTCATTACATGTCTTTAGGCGCCATGCAAAAACATTCCTCTTTCTTCAGGCGTTCAATAATCTACTGCCTGCTAAATGTGAGGCGAGGGCTGTTATTATGCTCCTTTTATTATTATGCTGTCGATTATTATTCTTTGTGTTATGTTTTTGTTATTATGCTCTGTAAAAAACATTCTTAACGTTGTCTGCCGCCCTTGAATCTATTGATAATTTGGGGGGGGAGGCTATATAAACCAAATAAATATATAAACTAAATAATGAAATAAGAGAAGAAACAGTGAAGAAGAAATGAGGCCTGTTGGCATTCCAGAACGGTTCCTAGCTTGCCCTGCCCTCTTTTCTAGGCATGGGGCCACAGATTGCCCCACTAGAAACGACCAGTCACAGTATTAGACACTTAAACTGGCTGACTTCATGGGGGGGTGTACTTTATTCTAGCTTTCCCAGGTTCACAGCTAGAGATGGGTAGATATGTCTATTTCCCTTTTTTTCCTGTTTCCTTTGCAATCTTAAATTTAGTTTGCCATATTTCCACATCAGTTTGCAATTTTTTTAACAGTCCCTAGGAAAAAGCAACAGCATTTTAGCGCAAATTTCTCCTGATATGCTCATTTTTTGCACTCAGTTTTGCCTAACGGGCACCTTCTTGCAAGGCAATTTCCCCAAATACAATACATTTCCACGTGCTGTTTTCACAGACACGTGCATATTAATGCACACCTTTACCCCAGCATATCCCATTTTTGTACGCATTCCTCGCCTAGAGAACTGCATTTGAGATGTTCTGAGAACTGCAGATTTCAAAAGGTGGCTGTGTACGTTTCGGTTTGCATCTGGTTTCGCAAGTTTGTGTCCGAATGCGACATGAATCCGGTTTCTCCACCCCTTTCATCCCTAGTCACAGCAAGTTACAGGGGGAGGATGGTGTTCATGAGGGAAGCTTTTTGTGGGGCTTTCATCTCCCATGAATTCTGGTGCTGGGGGAGACTCTGGAGAGTCCCATGGACTGCAAGAAGATCAAACGTATCCATTCTTAAGGAAATCAGCCCTGAGTGCTCACTGGAAGGACAGATCCTGAAGCTGAGGCTCCAATACTTTGGCCACCTCATGAGAAGAGAAGACTCCCCAGAAAAGACCCTGATGTTGGGAAAGATGGAGGGCACAAGGAGAAGGGGACAGCAGAGGATGAGATGGTTGGACAGTGTTCTTGAAGCTACCAGCATGAGTTTGACCAAACTGCAGTAGGCAGTGGAAGACAGGAGTGCCTGGCGTGCTCTGGTCCATGGGGTCACGAAGAATCGGACACGACTAAATGACTAAACAGCAACAACAACAACATCTCCCATGATATTAAGCAGGCAGATCCTAGGGGAGTGTTCCTCCTTATCCTAACACCTCCAACGCTGATAGATCATCACTGGTGGGAAGCTGTGATCCTGCAGACATACACAGACACGCAGGAAGGGGCTAGCAACCCGGGTGCCTTTTGTGTGAGAGACACGAACAATGAGGCAAGAACAGATTCAAAGAAGGCTGCCGATAAATTCGCCTCCTGCGGTTCTACCCGACATGGACCGCCAGGGCTAGGATAAACAGGCACTTCGGGGAGGTTGACAGGATTGTTTTGATTATTCGGGAGATGAATCTCCCTGCCCTTTGATCCTCTGATGTTTTTGGAGCCTACAGTGCTATGTAGCAGCGGGAGTTTATGTATATATATTTTCTGTCCCAAGGAGCAAGCGACTGATTTATAGAAGGAAGTGCCCATTAAATAGGCACCCAAACACAATCAAAATAGCTGGGTTTTCGCTCCTCACATCAGTGAGATGTGGAGACGGTGTTTTCCCATGAAGATAGTGCATAAGAATAGAAATAAAGAGGTACTTGTTGCTGATCTGGAAACTTGGAGAACATATATAACAGGGGTAGGCAACCTAAGGCCCGGGGGCTGGATCCGACCCAATCACCTTCTCAATCCGGCCCGCAGACAGTCTGGGAACCAGCGTGTTTTTACATGAGTAGAATGTGTTCTTTTATTGAAAATGCATCTCTGGGTTATTTGTGGGGCATAGGAATTTGTTCATTCCCCCCCCCCCAAAAAAAAATAATAATCTGGCCCACCACATGGTCTGAGGGACAGTGGGCCAGCCCACGGCTGAAAAAGGTTGCTGACCGCTGATACATAAAGTGCGTCTGCGATGAGTGTGGCTTCTCAGCCTTTTCTTCTAAAAAATTGCACATATCTCATGCAAGGTGAAATCTACACACATATAAAAAATGTTCTGAAAATGTTTTTTCAAAAAGCGTTTTAAAAATACATTGAATTTCCCATAAGGCTCAACATCGCCATCTAGCATCACGTTCTGTATTGCAGTTAAAACACACTTAAACGTTTTATTTGCAGCTGTAGAGCTAAGTCCCAAAAGTTTCCTATTCCTTTATGTATCTCCCTTTTGTTTCAGAGCAGGTACCCATCTCTAGTTTTTAAAATTAATTAAATGTCCTATATTGTTCACCACATTTTTTTTAACCCAGCTTGCAAAGCCCTGTCCCGTCCCCCCCCCCCCATTAGCAAATCAAATATATGTTTGGCGCGCTCTCTCTCTCTCTCTTTCTCTGTCTCTCTCTTTTAAAGTCTTTTTAAAATACTGAAAACATCTTCAGGCAGAGATGAGAGGTGGGGTTTATGATGCCACAGTGGTTGGCCAATCGGCACTATACACAGTTGGAATTTTCAATAAAATGGCACAGCTGGTTTATTCGTTTGTTCAAAAGCATTTCTAAACTGTTAAATGCTTTAACAAATCCCCAAGCAGTGCACAAAAATGACATCAAAATAATGTAACAGCATAATAAAAACAGTATAAAAACAGACTCATTTTATGGCTCAGGGAAAACCCAGGCAAAAGGATCTGTATTCATAAGATGTATGAAGCAATTCACAAATGTTTGGCAGATGAAAGGGCATTATTCCACACCAGATAATTCCCTTTTGGGGGTCTCCACCCTATGGTATTCTGCAGGGTGCGGAGCCACAAACAAAATTTCCCCAGATGATCTGATATTACAGATCTCTATAGGGACAGGTGGTCTTTCAGGTAAGCTCAGGTGAGCTCAGCTTTGTAGGCTCAGCAACTTTTGGTTCCTTCTCTCATTGAACTGGCTTCCATTTCAGCTGATCATTAGAATACCTTGTACATAAAAGCTACTGCTTGAGCTTGTTTTTTTCCTTTCCCCCTCCCGATCATTTTCCTTTTATGTCGTGTCTTTTTCGACTATAACCCTGAGGGCTGGGAAGGTTTTGGTTTTTATAGCTTTGTAAGTCTCTCTGAGAGGGACGCGGGTGGTGCTGTGGGTTAAACCACAGAGCCTAGGACTTGCCGATCAGAAGGTCGGCAGTTCGAATCCCCGTGATGGGGTGAGCTCCCGTTGCTCGGTCCCTGCTCCTGCCCACCTAGCAGTTCGAAAGCACGTCAAAGTGTAAGTAGATAAATAGGTACTGCTCCGGCAGGAAGGTAAACGGCGTTTCCATGCGCTGCTCTGTTTCGCCAGAAGCGGCTTAGTCATGCTGGCCACATGACCCGGAAGCTGTACGCCGGCTCCCTCGGCCAGTAAAGCAAGATGAGCGCCGCAACCCCAGAGTCGGCCACGACTGGACCTAATGGTCAGGGGTCCCTTTACCTTTTTAAGCATCTCTGAGAGCCTTTCAAGGGGTGGGAAATGGGATAAAAAGGTGTTTAAAACATAAATTTGTATCTGAATGGGCGATTCCATTCACTTTGTTGGTGGGGGGGAGGGGAATCCTTTCCGCACATGATCGGCGTACCACTTCGCTGCAAGGGTCTCCACATTTGCATCAGAGTTCACCCGGAGCACAGAATCGAGGCAAACGCGAACATTTCCGTGCTGTTGGAGGCGGCTGATTATATTTATAAAAGGAAACGCTAGTGTTATATTCCTCAGTGTCCTTTCATGCAGACAGATTAACTAATATTATATTAGCAGACGTCTTGGCTCCTGTTCCATCTGATTTCACTCCATTTTACACTTGTCACTGATGCGTAATCGGAAACATGGGGAGGAGGCGGGCTTCTCGCAGGCAGGTAATAAACACCTGCCATCCTTTGATTAATGGCCTCGCAGTGATGATGTGCTGGAAGATAGTGATAAAAGCGAATGGGAGGGAAATTTTGGGGGGGAGAGAAGGTGTGAGCATGTCTCTTTCTACCACCTGCTGAGCTTGATTAAAGAGTTTTATTAATACCATACGCTCCATTTGCCCCCATTTAAAAGGGGCAGAGCCCCTGCTTCCAGCCTCTGCACCTTTCAGAAGAATCCTTGGAGAGAAGGGCTAAGTTGTGGACTGGGGAGAAGGAGGAATTTTCAAGTAATTCAATTAAGAGGAGCCTTTTGGCAGCCTTTTTCTCTGCTCCCTTCAGACCCCCGTTTGATTCTCCCCTAGTTGTTATGTGAAAAGTTCAGCTCACCTCGTCCTTCCTCTAAGAGGCTCAGGACGCATGGGCGCAAGATATAGGCCATAACATACAATTTGAGGATTGGATAAAATTGTGGAAAGTAAATTTGAAATTTACAAATTGTATATTATTGAGAGAGAACTATATGGAAATGATGTACAGATGGTATTTATCACCAGTTAAACTGGCAAAAATGTATAAAAATGGAAAGAAAGAGTGTTGGAGATGTGAAACTGAAGGTACGTTTTATCATATGCGGTGGGATTGTAAAAAGGTAAAGGCCTATTGGGAAATGATATATAATGAATTAAAGAAAATGTTGAAAAAACTTTTGTAAAAAAAACAGAAGCTTTTCTATTAGGTATTTTAGGTCAAGACATACCGAAAGAAAAGAGGACTTTATTTATGTATGCCACTACAGCAGCAAGAATGTTGACTGTACAAAACTGGAAGACTGGAGAAATACTGACTAAAGAACAATGGCAAGGGAAGTTGATGAATTATGCAGAATTGGCAAAAATGACAGACAGACTAGGGGAAAAGACAACAGCAACTTTGAAATCCTGCCATTAAGTCTATCAACTTTCTTTGTTTCTGCCAACTGTTAAGAATTTGAAATGTATGTAATGAATGAAAAATAAAAATAAATAAATTATATATATATATATATTGCTAGGAAGAATAGAGACCCTGATACTGTATAGTACTAAGCCTGGGCAGGTCCGCATTTAGGATTGATGAGGCCCTAAGCTACTGATGGTAATGGGGCCCTTTATATGTCCAGCTGTCCTTTGTCAAAAACAAAGTTGAATATATGCTATATGGTCATTTATGGACCTAATAGGTATCTAAAGCCATTTGCACATCACAGAATATGTATTTTATCAAAGTAATAGTTGAACTGAAATACAGTTAAGTATATTAATAAAAAAAAGGTAAAGGACCCCTGACAGTTAAGTCCAGTTGCGAACAGTGAAATGCAATTAAGAAGAAGTATATTAAGAGTGAAATAATTATTAAGCTCTACCTTCAGGGAGCAGGCTAGCAGGCGGGGCCCATGACTTACATCATAGGAGCCTACACAACACAAAACACTGTTGCTGTATGTAGGTTTTATTTTATTGGTTTTTTATCTTATATTTTGGAAATGTACATCCAGGTTTTTTTTTCCTTTAAATTTTTTTGGGGGTCCCCAAGAGAGTGGGGCCCTAAGCTATAGCTTGTTTAGCTTACATCCGGCACTGGTGTTGGGTCTCTACTTTGCCTAGCATGAGGCCTTAAACCTGCGTAACAAAAGCAACAGCAAAGCCACGTGGATCTTATCGTTTGCTGATTGGAATCTCCTGGTGGTTATGCAGGGTCTGTCTCTAGCAAGAGGAACAGGGCTTGCACCTTGCAGATTGTGCAGGCAGAAAGCAGCTTTTACTGCAAAGTAAAACCCTTTACTCTGCAACGCCAGCTGAGACACAGCCGAGGCTCATGCCTTTGCAGATTGGGCAGGCAGGAAGCTTACTTTGCAGTACAGTGGTGCCCCGCAAGACGAATGCCTCGCAAGATGGAAAACTCGCTAGACGAAAGAGTTTTCCGTTTTGGAGGTGCTTCGCAAAACGAATCTCCTATGGGCTTGCTTCGCAAGACGAAAATGTCTTGCGAGTTCCTGCGGGTTTTTTTTCCTCCCCCCCCCTTTCTAAGCCGCTAAGCCGCTTATCAGCTGATCTGATAAGCTGATAAGCCGCTAAAAGCCACTAATAGCGCTAATCCTCTAATCCGTCAATGGGCTTGCTTCGCAAGACAAAAAAACCGCTAGACGAAGAGAATCACAGAACGGATTCTTTTTGTCTTGCGAGGCACCACTGTAAAGTGTTGCTTTCCGGCCTGCTGCGTCTGCAAGGCCATCTGCGCAGTGCATTCTTGATATACAGTGGTGCCCTCGCAAGACGAATCTCCTATGGGCTTGCTTCGCAAGACAAAAATGTCTTGCGAGTTCCTGCGGTTTTTTTTCCCTCCCCCCCCCCTTTTCTAAGCCGCTAAGCCACTTATCAGCTGATCCGATATGCTGATAAGCCGCTAATAGCGCTAATAGCGCTAATCCGCTAATCCGTCAATGGGCTTGCTTCGCAAGACGAAAAAACCGCTAGACGAAGAGAATCACAGAACGGATTCTTTTTGTCTTGCGAGGCACCACTGTATTAGGTAAAGGACCTAATGGTCAGATAGGTCCAGTCGTGGCCGACTCTTGGGTTGCGGCGCTCATCTCGCTTTATTGGCCGAGGGAGCCAGCGTGCAGCTTCCGGGTCATGTGGCCAGCATGACTAAGCCACTTCTGGAAACGCCGTTTACCTTCCCGCCAGAGCGGTACCTATTTATCTACTTGCATTTTGACATGCTTTTGAACTGCTAGGTTGGCAGGAGCAGGGACCGAGCAACGGGAGCTCACCCCGTCGCAAGTCCTAGGCTCTGTGGTTTAACCCACAGCGCCACCCGCATCCCTTCTCGATATATTACAGGGTGCAGAAATATGAAACCTGTATCGCGGTCTGGAGTTCATATTGCTAGGAGGCAAAATGTCAATATATTGCACACCCCTGATATACACATTGCAGTGACTAATGAAACAGAACTTTTTAATTATCGATAATTACCAGTTCAGCGAATGAAGCCCTTCTGAACATCCCATCCCCAAAGCTCTGTACCGGCCACCTTGAAAACAGCCTCATTTTTATTGCCGTAACTGACGGAGGTGGAAGCAGGAATGCTTTGCTGTAATAATTTAAAATGTCTGTTTCGTTCATCACTGTAATAAATACATGGCATTTAGTGATTAACTGCATCCTACCAGGATACAGAACACCCAGGATCATTACTATCTGTCTGTCTTTATGTATGATCTATTTGATTTATTGCGTTTTGTTCTCATATAGATTGGGGAAACGGAAGTGTGGGGGGATGTTTTTTGAAGGGAGGGATTTAAAAATTCATAGATGCATAAATAGCAGGAGGTTGTATCCAATAAAGTCCACCCTGTTAATGCAGGAATTTCTTTTTCTTGTGCAGTCAACCTTTTCTTTCTTCCTGACTTCCCATAGACCTCCCTGCGCCCTCCCCAAATTTGCAGGAACCCCCAGAACACATTTGAGGGGAGTATGTAAGGCTGGTTCCCACAGTGGGTAGTGCCTGGGGGAGGCTGTGGAATGCCTATGGGGGTGCTAAGAGGCAAGCGGGCAGAAGGAGGTGTTAATAATAATAATAATAATAATAATAATAATAATAATAATAATAATAATACCATATTTCTTGCTCCATAAGACACACTTTTTTCCTCCTAAAAGGTAAGAGAAAATGTCTGTGCATCTTATGAAGTAAATGTGTGGTCCCTGGAGCCAAATTGCCCAGAAGCAAAAAGCAGATCTTGCTTTTTTTTTTAGAAAGAGGGAAGTGGGTGTTGAAACAAAGCCGCTGATTGGCAAGCGATTGGGAGGGCGATAAGGGACGCTAGCAAAAAAGGAGGCTGCCTGGGAGGGGGGAGGTAAAGACAGCAAACTTGCAAGGAGAGGAGACAGGAAGATTGAAGCAATGAGGTGAAAAATTAGAAGAAAAGGAGGAGCAGAAAAACTTCTCCAGCTAAGGAAAAGACACTAAGGCAAACAAGAGGGAAGGGGGTGTTGAAACAAAACCGTTGAGCAGCTGATCGGCAAGCGTTCGGGAGGGAGATAAGGGACTCTAGAGATAAAGGAGGCTGCCTGGGAGGGGGGAGGTAAAAGCACATGGATCCTCAGGATTTTTGCATTGGGTCACCTTAAATTCACCATCAGATCACATAGCATGTCCATGGCTACAGCCTGCATAAAAAAACATATACATCCACTGTTTCGTGGGGCCACAATGGCGCAAAAACGTGGTTACAAAGCACAGATCCACATAGATGCTCAGGATTTTTGCATTGGGCTACCCCAAGCTCACCGTCAAATCACAAATCATGTCTGTGGCCACAAAAATCATACATCCACTGTTTCGTTCAGAATAATTTTTTTTCTTGTTTTCCTACTCTAAAAACTGAGCGCGTCTTATGGCCAGGTGCGTCTTATGGAGCGAAAAATACGACAATAATAATAAATTTGTGCCCTGCCCATCAGACTGGGTTGCTCCATGACAAAGAGTGGTCAGAGAGAGAAGACGGGTGGGGGGGGGGAGGTTTGGAAGCTGAAGAGGTTAACAGGGCTTAGTGAGCGGGGAGAGTCTGTGGCAGAGAGAAGCCCAGAATCAGAGGCAGAAGCTGAAGCAGGGGAAGAGGGAGGCCAAGAGGCAGAGATGACTCAGGCTGGGGAAGAGTCACGGATGTCTCCCCCTCCTGCTGCAGCAAGCTCCCTTCCTCCCTTGTCTCCCAAAACCAGAAGAGGCATGAAAAGGGCATAGGAGCGGTAGGTTGCATGTAGGTTCAGTCTCCGATTGCTTGGGAAAAGCCCTGGAGAAGAGGGGACTTAAGATGGCTGTGAGGAGGTGGGGACTTTCAGTCTGGCAACTGCGTTTCATGAAGTAAGAGCACTGGGGATGAGATGCTCTCCTCATTAGGCCTGATACTCAACCAAGTCTGTGTAGGTCACGTTTTCGTTAATAAAAAGCTAATTCCAACTTTGAAATCTCTATGGCAACAGAGTCCAGGGCTTTTTCCCCAGCCGGAATTTGTAGGAACTCAGTTCTGGCACTTCTCAGGTGAGCGCCATTGCCATTACAAGAGGAAAAAGGTGAGGCCTGGCACCTCTTCTACAAAAATAGTACTCACAGTGGACTCAGCTACATTAGTAAAGAAGCAGCGATTTGAACGCACTATAAACATATAACACCAGTTGGCGCCAGAGAGTAGAAAATTTTAAAACACGATTTTCCATAAGGATTTTTTTTCCTTTTGTTACAGCGATCTAATCTCTGGCTTATTTATAGCAAAAACGCCCCCCCCCCCCCAATGTTTAGATCCACCCTGTGTCTCATACTGAACATAAACAAACTGTGGAAAAAACCTCTTATGAATTGAAAGTGCAGACACTATATGTACTTTTCTTCTTTGTTTTGGAGGACAAGTAAATCTTTAATAAAAACTCATTAAAAACAAAACTCCAACTTTGAACTGTGTGAATAACTGACCGGCACGCTTCTCTGACACCCAGGCAAAAACCCCCAACAAACCCACACTTGGACACAGAGCTTTTAAGAGCAAACCTGTACTTGGAAACAGCCGGGCAAAACGTGAATAAGCCCTAAGAATAAAAAGAGCCCAGTGTCCAAACTGGCTGGGTATTTGAGCCAAGACCTTTCTGTTCAAAGGTGGCACTCCTGGCATGGCAAAACGCCAGTTGAGGTCTCGCCCCAGCTTCCCTTTCTACCATGATTTATTCCGTTTGTTCCATAGTTCCTTGGCACACGTCTGAGACGTTTTTCTTTCGTCCCACTCTTAAGTGCGGAATCAGAACAAACATCAACCAGCAGAAGACCTGATTAAATTTGTCCTGGTTCATAGAATCAGAGAAACGTATTGTTGGAAGGGACCACAGGGGTCATCTAGTCTAACCCCCCGCAATGAATGCAGGAATCTTTCGCCCAATGGGGGGCTTGAACTCAAAACTTTGAGATGAAGAGGCCCTGGCTCCTAGGCATTCAGACATTTTGTCATGGAACTGCCATCGGCTCAGGGGCGAGGGGGGGGAGGCGGGTGGATTACAGAGAGCCCCCAAAGATCGTGGGAAGCAGCACTTCCTCAGCGGAGCAAGGAAGCCCCACCTCTAGTGGGGAGGAGAGGCAGGGGGCGGAGGATGCAAGGTGGTGCCAGGACACCTTGCCTGAGCAAAGCAGGGAGGAGAGAGGTTCCCCGTTACCCAAGCCTTCCTTGCGCAGTAGGCTTTCGCGCAGAGAGGGGAGGCGTAGGCTGGGGGTCAAGAGACTACTCTGCTGGAGAAGATTTAAGGACCACCCACTCTCAGATTCTGCCAGTGGATGAGCAAGACATGGAATAGAGGCGCTCTGCATTGTCAAGGTTTTTAGCACCAATAATAAAGCGCTAGAACAGACCAGTGAGGCATCTTGCTCCCAAGCAACCACCCGATAGCCATAACACATTTCTTGGACTCCAAAGCTCCCACAGCATCAAACAGAGCCAAGCCCGTTTGGGAAAACATGTTTTACATAACGCAAAACAGCAAGCTATTATTTCCCACGGCCAGACATTTCAAAGGGAGTTTTGTTTTGATAGCCAGAATCTGATCACGGAAGGAAGATGCCACACAGGGAGCAGGGGGGGGGGGGAATCAGAAGCTGCGGACATCAGAAGGCTGATGGCAGGGCGTAAACAACTTCTCAGGGAGGAACTCTGGAATTAAATGATATCAGATAAACAGCAAGGGTTTTTTTCTCCCTCAGCCGCCACCACCAGACCGACATGGGATAGAAGCAGAATGCCCTGCCAGGAGCCTGAATAGAGCCATAATTACAAAAATCAGAAATGGTAGGTCAGAAGAGATGTTGCTCATAACACGCACGGCCATCACTTGATAACTGCAACAACAAGTATTGACTTGAGATAATGTGCCTCTGGGAATCACGAGTGGGGAGAGCGCAAATTCTTAGGAATGCGCATGAAATAAAGTCAGGAAATAGCCATCTATAAACAATGTTTATCAACCATCAATCACTATACTGGGAATCATAAAATGAAAGGGGGGAAACTGAGTACTGTTGTGTTGTGGAATCCTCTTAATAAATAAAGAGGTTCCTTATTAGGAAGAGAGGTGCACTCTGCAAATAACACGTCCCTTTGCCTCCTGAGACTCAAAAATAATTTACTGCACAATACCTCATAAACCTCTTTTCCACCCCATGCCTTTTTTCACTCCCTGTGTCGATATCGACCACTTTGGGAAACCCAGAGGTAAAGTTTTCACTATCTCCACACCGACGCTCTGGCCTTGTGTATTCCTCAGCCGCTGCTGAATAGTTAAACCTGCTGTCCTCTGGGGCCTTTTGACCTCGTCCATCCCCTCCTCTGTTTGTACCCGAGAGATGCGTCTGTGGGCTTTACCAGACACAAATGATGAGGCAAAGCCCATTTGCATGGCTGAAATCTCCACGGATAAATGGGAGAAGGAGGAAGGAAGGGCCTCAGGACTGAGTGATGGCCACTGTCCCGCGACCCTTCTTCCCGCTGACCGCCAGGCAGAACTCTTGACCTCTAGGGCTCGTACATCATCTCCTGGCAGAACCTTGTTGTTTATGTTTGCCTGGACATGTGCTTTTCATGTGCTAAGTGGACCCTCGAACCGCCTCCTCCTTGGAGCGGGGACAACAATAATCCAGGAGTGGACAATACGAGACTCTCCATGGCAAAGGCCAGCTCTTTAGAAGCATATCATTAGGAAACTTCAAGGTGAAAGGCCAGCTGAGTGACTTAGGACTTCTCATTAGCTGATACCCAGAGCCAGCTCTCTTTTGTCTGGGCAGATGAAGTCAAGGGTCCAGCTGGTTGGCAGGAATTGACTTTAGACAGCTCAGAAGAGACCTCTCCGGGGTCTATACAGGTGAACAATAAGCCAGACGAAGTTTATGCTGAAGCAGACCATTGGTCCGTCTCGCTGACTCTTGTCTGCTCTGACCAGAAGTAGCTCCACAAGGTCACAGGCAAGATAGGACTATATCTTCAGTTCTTTATAGCAGTCCATAAATAGATTCCAGTACATAAAAATACAAAAAAATACCCCATACATACTACTTGGACATCGGATAAAAGTTCAGACCTTTCACTAATACAAAGTGCTCTCTGGTCACAGCCTCTGAAAGAAACTTGGCAACTGCCAAAGATATGGTGGGGATCCTAGCCCATAGGTTTGTTTTTTTAGTCGTTTAGTCGTGTCCAGCTCTTCGTGACCCGTGGACCAGAGCACACCAGGCACTCCTGGCTTCCACTGCTTTCCACAGTTTGGTCAAACTCATGTTCATAGCTTCAAGAACACTGTCCAACCATCTCGTCCTCTGTCGTCCCCTTCTCCTTGTGCCCTCCATCTTTCCCAGCATTCAGGGTCTTTTCCAGGGAGTCTTCTCTTCTCATGAGGTGGCCAAAGTATTGGAGCCTTAGCTTCAGGATCTGTCCTTCCAGTGAGCACTCAGGGCTGATTTCCTTCAGAATGGATAGGTTTGATCTTCTTGCAGTCCATGGGACTTTCAAGAGTCTCCTTCAGCACCACACCTAACAGATCTTCCTGGAAGGTTCGCAATTAATAATCTTTCACTGTCAGACCTGCTTGTTCTGTATAGTCTTGCAGGCCTGTAGAATATGCAGTATAGATTCTGCTTCCTGATTTGTACAGCAGAGTAAGGAATACCCACAGATCTGCCTCAGAGCATTTCAGAAGGAAACGCTTTCAGTTTGGCCTTGGGGAAAAGTGTCCGACATACTGTAAACTCACAGCTCTTGTTGAGTATCACCGCAGATCACTGGAAGCAATGTCCCACAGTCCTTGTTTTAATGATCTAAAGACTATGTTGAAGCCCAAGTGTTCAAGAAGAAATGGGGACAGCCCAGTCGAGGAGCTTTTTGGACTTTGTGTTTGGACCATCAACTGACTACTCGTCCCTTGCTAGATGTTGGAGTAGTCCTGTGTCCAGTTTGAAAACATTGACCTTAAGCCAGTATTTTAAGGCTGCCTGAGGTCATTTATTATTTTAGCTGAGGATGCCAGGGATCAAACCTAGGGCTTTTGTACAGAAGATGTGCCCTATAACTGAGCATTGCATCGTCTCAGCAGATCCCAAGGAAGCCCAAGGTTTTCTGGCCTTTTTAGGTCTGTTGACATCAGCTTCAACGTACAAATATCCACCGGCTTCTGTTTACCAGCCTCTGAAGATTAATTTCTCCACCAGCTTCCAACCACAAACCTCAGCCTGCTTCAGTCCTATGATATCCACTGGCTTCCGAATGTGAATTCCACCAGCTTCTGCCTGCCAACATCTGCCAGCTTCCGCTAGGTCCATCTCTAGTGATCATGCCAACTTGTGATTATGGATATCAGCTGCATTGGAGCCAGGATCCCACTCAGCAGGTGAACTTGCCTTATTGTCGCTCCCTAGTATCCCACGGCCAGATGATCACTTCTGCCCATCTGCCAATTTGCCTCCTACAAGTGGAAGAAGACTGGGTGATGCTGAACGTCACGGCTGTTGCCTGTCATGTTGTTTTGGGGAAGAGGAGAAAGCTCACCTTTATATCCACTCAGCAGCCATGTTCTTTCTTGATGTCACAGGTTGTCCGTAGCCAATAGCAACATCTGGGGATGTATCTTCATAATCTCTTCAGGCCTCACAACTGTGGGTGCCCATCAGCCATGATTTATCAGTGTGCTTGTTTATTATGAAAAATATTTGAAGACCAACTTTTGCCCAAGTTGATACCAGGGATGGGCACACCGTGAAACTATTGTAAGGGGCCTTTTTCAGCCCCCAGGGGCTGCATGCCAATGGTGGGTCAGGGAAGAAGAAGAAGAAGAAGAAGAAGAAGAAGAAGAAGAAGAAGAAGAAGAAGAAGAAGAAGAAGAAGAAGAGTAGTAGTAGTAGTAGTAGTAGTAGTAGTAGTTTGGATTTGATATCCTGCTTTATCACTACCCGAAGGAGTCTCAAAGCGGCTAACATTCTCCTTTTCCTTCCTCCCCCACAACAAACACTCTGTGAGGTAAGTGAGGCTGAGAGACTTCAAAGAAGCGTGACTAGCCCAAGGTCACCCAGCAGCTGCACGTGGAGGAGCGGGGAAGCGAACCCGGTTCACCAGATTACTAGTCTACTGCTCTTAATCACTATACTACACTGGCTCTCCACACTGGGGGTCAGAGGCAGAGTGGAGCAGCCCAAGCGACTCTTTTTTTGGCTCGCAACACCCCCTGGGTGACCTTTGGACAGTGGCGGAGCTTATGCTTGCGCTGCCCAGGGCGGGCGCGCTTCCGAGGGGTGCGGGGCGTGGAGGGTGCCCTCCCAGGCACGGGATAGCCGCTCAGGTCCATGGAGCGGCACACGCGCCTTGCAGCCGGGGGTGGAGTGAGCTGCCCACAGGGGCGGAGTAAGCTGCTGATGGCGGACATTCGGCACACTGCCCTCGCGTGACTCCCAAGCTTCCCCCAGCTGTCAAAACGAAGGAGGGAAGGCCGCCGGCAAAGCGGCGCAGCTTCCCCCGACAGCTCGGGGTAGGCTTGGGAGTCGCGGGTGGGCAATGCGCCAAATGTTACCTGTTACGGAAAAGGAGCAATGCGGCAGCGAGCTGCAGCTGGCTGGAAAGCAAAACAGGAAGGGAATGTTAGGACTGTACCGTGGAAACAAAGGGACAGTCTAATCACAGAGCTGAGCACTGGAATTAGCTCAGAGTTTAATTTGACCTGTACAGGAAGTACAGGAGGTGGAGTTTGTCTCTCTGCTGTTGGAGATTGAAGAGAGCAGACGCGTTTCTCTGTAATGCTGCAAAGACAGAAATAAAGGCATGTAAATACATTTCTGTCTATCTCTTTCCCCTTCCTGGGGGGAGCAGGGAGCAGAGAAGAGTGGTGTGTTCTTCTCACGCTTGAGGAGGATCGCCGATCGTGACCTAGCCTGTATCCTGCCGGGAAACGCAGACAGGGAGGTCAACAAGGAGATCAAGCCGGGTGCCTGGAGAGTGGCCAGTTTCTCCTGATAAGGCTTGAATTTCCTAACATTACCCCCCTCAACTAAGACACCTGGGGCAGTCTGCACCCCATCGCACCCCCCTTCCTCTGTCCCTGCCTTGGATGCTGAGATGCAGAAGTGGAGACTGAAGAGTCTGCACTGGAGGAAGTATTTGTGATTTATTTCCATTTGAAGTGGAGGAAGAGGATGCCTCCTGCAGCTGCATGGGCACTCTGCTAGTGATGCGTAATGTCTGAGGCTGGGCCCAGGGTTCAAATCCCACAAAGGCCTGAATTCGAATCTCACCTCTGCCACAATCTGTACTAGGCAAGCTGCTGTTCCCTGAGCCTCGGTGAAAAGAAACAACGAAACGAAAGATCCCCCCCACCTTTTTCCAACCCATTCTGCAATATGGAGATGATAATGGTCTCCTGCCTTAAGTGTTTCTTACAAGGATTCCTGAGGATAATGTATGTGAAATGCTTTAAGCTCCGAGTGCAATATTGATGCCAAGTACAATTTCATCTAGCAGCTTTTCACTGATATAATGGAGGCTTTTAAGTGCGCTACCCAGAATTGCTGCGAACCACTTGGGACGTGCACTTGTCTGCACGATTTAGGGGGGGGACACACCGCAAAGGGGAGAAAGAAGCTCAGGCCAGTCTTTCACATGCTAATCTGCTTTCTCCCTACATAAGTGTGTGCTGGCAATATTGACCCCCGCTATAATTTGGGCACTGAGGAGCTCAACTCCAGCGCACGGCGCTGACACAAAAGGGGCATAAATGGCCGCCGGCTCCGAACTGACGGGTGCTTGCAGCCTCTTGAGCAGCAAATAGCTTTCTATCTCCGCTGCTCCCTGTTTCATTGCAGGGACAGTATGGCTTCGAAAATAACGCCAGTGGCATAAAGTGCTTTGAAGGCCACTGACAGCGACTCTGGTAATTGCACGACGGGTAAAGCTATTTATGCTCAAAGACCATGGCGGCCATTTTAATTATGTATTTTTTATATTAAAAAAAACCTGTAACATCCTCCCTCCCTCTTTTTTCTAAATGGACTATTTCAAGCCAAAATGTCCTTTTAAAGGCTATGTCAAGCCATCAAGAGATACGGTGAACTGGATTATGACTACGGTCTTTAAGATGAGGTGATTTTTTAAAAGGGATTCCTGCTCCCCACTCCCACACTCGGCCAGCCGCAAAATGAGATAGAATTGGCTCCACTTAATATTGGTTATCTTGCTGGTGACTAGTCTGTGACAATATATATGGATTGGGGGGACCCCCCCCCATAACCCTTGAAATTAACAGATGGTAGGATTCTGATTATTTGGAGTATTGAAGAGAAAACTGTGGGCTAGTGGAAAAATACAGGCTATGCTTCCTTTCCAAGCCAGGGCCTCACCTGAGATAGAAGCATTAATATGGCAAAAGGTGTTGGTGGCCCATCTAAGAGGAATCTTATTTAATTGACACTGAAATGAAGGGTGTATTAGTGAAGGCGTGGTGCTATACTGAAGGCAAGAACAGGGCTCTGAGCTTTAACTGAGTTGACAATGAACTACTGCTGTTGTTCTCTGATAGCTCTGGTGTGAGTGTTTAACCTTAGATCAGGTGATTAATATATTAAATTGCAATACCTTTGTTCCCAGAATGAGGATGTGAATGATGCTCTCCAAGTAAACAGCCTCAGGCAGGATGCAGGCTTTGGGGAGAGACAGACCTCTGCTTCTAGATCTGTTTGGAGCATAGCTGTCAACTGTCCCTTATTTGGCGGGAAACTCCCTTATCCTAGCGCCGTGTCCCGCTGCTGTCCCTTATTGATGATGTCCCTTAAATTTCCCGGGTTTCATGCTCGCCCGGCTCAGGAGGGAAGCAGCAGCTCGGGGCCCTCCGCCACGAGAGTGAGAGCATGCATGAGCTGCCGCGTCTCCGTCTCTCCCTTTTCCCACTCAGGGGCACATCGTGAGGAGACGGGTGGGCAGGCAGCCCCTCTTTTGCGAGACTTCCGCCATGCTGCCAGGGGAAGCCGGAGGCAGCGGCGGCTGAGGAGGCGGCCTGGGAGAGGGGGAGGGACGCAGAAGGGCAGCGCTTCAGCGGCCGTGGCGGCGCTGCAACCACCTCATGCCGGGCTCGCAGGCGGCGTGGGCGAGAGTCTCTCTCCCTCCCCCCCCTCTCTCGGGCGGGGAAGGGCCGATGGAACTCCTCGCGCCAGGATGACGGCAGGCCTGACGTGCTGCTTAGCATACCCTCCAACCAGTGCAGCATCTTAATGTAGTGATTTCCCCCTCTGCATCCCTTTCATAACTCTATTTTTATAAATCATTTGTCCATCCATAGTTCAAATTTTTACTACAAGTTTTCTGTCAATCCTGCCAATGTATGGAACTCTTTACAATAGCTTTTCAACTAAATTATAAACTTCCCCCATTCTTTATTAAAGAGGTCCTCTTCCTGGTTTCTAATTCTGCCTGTAAGCTTTGCCATCTCGACGTCGTTCATCATTTTTGTCTGCCCCTCTTCTTTGGTGGGAGTTGTAGACCCTTAGGATCCTCTAGTCCAACCCCCTGCAAAACACAGTCAGTTGCAGCAAAAGCAGCATGGCTCCATCAGTGGTGGATTTCTGTATAAGCTAAGCAAAATCCCTTATTTTGGCTGCTGATCCCTTATTTTCGAGGCTGCTGGTCCCTTATTTTCAAATCTGTAAGTTGACAGCTATGGTTTGCAGTATTTAATATTTTGCAAGATGCAGCGCCTATGTCTCGGACTGGCATACAGCATATCTTACAGAACTGTTTGCATGTGTCATTTGATGTCCCTGTTTTGTTTTGAAGAAAGTTCTGCAAGTAAAGGTTTGGAGAATTAAGTTTATGGGCCTTGACAATGTTTTATTCCAAAAAAGGAGTCTGTTTTCATACATCCAGTTGCTTCAAACTGCACAATATTAATATCTGCAATAGTGGGGGGGTGAGAGAGGTGACATGAAAGGAGTGTCTTTAGCAAGGTGTGCAGAGAAGAAGAAGAAGGAGAACAAAAGACAAGGATCCATCATTTGGCAGGCTGGACTTCAGGACTGCACTGCTATAGGGAACAAGCCCTGCTTGGGATGACCATGCTGTAAGATCTGGACTCCCTCCATTGAAAATCAGGTGTAAATTTGTGAATAAATAATATTTCTTTAAGCTCAGACAGTCTCTGCAGCACCTCAATTCTCCAAAGAAACACAGACCCTGGGCCCACCTTTTGGAACAATATATAAATCAAAAGGGGAGGTGAATGTAAAACTGGTTCCTGAGGAAGAATTTATTGAGTAAGGGTTTAAACGCTGGCAGGTGCCCTCCCATTTCAATCATCAATGTTTCAGGATGACAGAAATATTTCCCGCTGCACTCACTAAACCACTAAGTGGCTCACCTCTTTTTTAATCCTGTTTACTTCCGTTGTTCCTCTTTATTTATTCATTTTATTACATCCAGAGATGGGAGACTCTTGTCAGTTTTAGTTTCTCTCAACTTCTAATTTCCCCAGTTGTAAATTTGGTTCATCACACCAGTTTGTGATTAAAAAAAAATTTGTAATGAAAATTTGCTAACAAGTTCCTCATAATGCAATCCTTCCATCTAGGCCCCCTCCTCAGTTAAACCTCCATATGAGCAAGGGGTTACTCTTTCCATTTATTTATTTTTTAAAATGGAATATATTGTTCTTATGATGGTGGTTGCAATGCTGCAAGCAATCACAGGAACATAGGAAGAAGTTGCCTTATACCGAATCAGACCATTGGGCTCATCCAGCTCAGTTCTGCCCTACAATGACTGGCACCAGTTCTCCAGGAGTTCAGGCAGAAGACATACCCAGCCTTACCTGGATCTGCTGAGAATTGAACCTGGGACCTTCTGCACTACAAGGAAGATAGTAGTAGTAGTAGTAGTAGTAGTAGTAGTAGTAGTAGTAATCATCATCATATATTATTTAAACCACGCCCATCTGACTGGGTTTCCCCATCCACTCTAGGCGTCTCCCAACAGATTAAAAACAGAATAAAACATCAAACATTAAAAACTTCCCTAAACAGGGCTGCCTTTGGATGTCTTCTAAAAGTCAGATACAGTGGTACCTTGGGTTACAGACGCTTCAGTTTACAGATGCTTCAGGTTACAGACTCTACTAACCCATAAATAGTACCTCGGGTTAAGAACTTTGCTTCAGGATGAGAACAGAAATCGTTCTCTGGCAGCACGGCGGCAGCAGGATGCCCCATTAGCTAAAGTGGTGCTTCAGGTTAAGAACAGTTTCAGGTTAAAAATGGACCTCCAGAATGAATTAAGTACTTAAACCAAGGTACCACTGTAGTTCTTTATTTCCTTGACATCTGATGGAAGGGCGTTCCACAGGGCGGGAGCCACCACCGAGAAGGCCCTCTGCCTGGCTCTACTCTTGAGTTACAGCCCTTCCCCAATTCTGAATCTCAGTAGCCACTGGGATATTTTTTTGGGTTCCTGTTGCCGTTCAAAAGAAACCACTGTATTCCAGCGGCCAGTCGCCTAAGTTGATAGGGTGGTCAACATCCCCGGTTGCTGCGGGAAGCATGGCAGTCTGCTGGCCACAAAGTCCACTGTGCTGCTATGGCGATGGTGTGTTTTAAAATAAACCTTGCCCCATGCAGAGCATGGAAACAGACAAGAGCAAAATTAAAATCCCTGCTGGGTTTCCCCCACCAAGCGAGGCTTAGGTTTTATCTGATTTGTGTTATCTGGACTGAAAAAGAGCTGCGGCTGTGACTTCTCTCAGGGACGGGACATGTCAGGTCGGCTTTGAGTCGTCTGTTTGCTCACGGCCGGGTGACAAGCTGGAAGGTCGAAAGGCTTCTGCAAAGGTCAGTTGTGAACTTGGGAGCGCTTCCTTATACCGAGGGCTCAGCCACACTTTGATTTCTAGGCACAGGGCTGAGAGATTTTTCTCCCACCCTTCCACCTTCCCCAGGAAAACACGCTCTTTACTGCTGAATCGGAACAATCAGGTTCTGTGCGGATTGACATTTCTTCCGATTCTGCGGTAAACAGCAGATTTTTCCCAGGGAAAATGGAAAAGTGCTCAGACCCATGCCGGGGAATCAAGGGGACAAACAGAAGAAAACATGATGAAAAACTGCAGTGTGGGTGAGCCCTGAGGCTGAGTGAACGTGGCGCTGTGCTAAGTCGTTCTTTTTCTCAATTCGAATCGAAGCTGGTTTGGAGGAAAACACATTACAGTGGTACCTCTGGTTGCGAACGGGATCCGTTCTGGAGGCCTGTTCGCAACATGAAAAGAACGCAACCTGCGTCTGTGCACGTGCGGGTTGCGATTCACCTCTTCTGCGCATGTGTGTGACTTCATTTTGTGCCTCTGCACATGCGCGAGTAGCGAAACCCAGAAGTAACCCTTTCCCGTACTTCTGGGTCACCGCGGGACGTAACCTGAAAAAAGTAACATGAAGCGGACATAACATGAGGTATGACTGTATTTAATAAGGACATGTGGATTGTGGAGGATGTACACTGCTTCTCAAATAAAGCACTGGGAGCGTACTGGATGCAGGGTAAATGAAGACAGAATCAGAATTCAAAATGACCTTAACAGATTGGAGAACTGGGCCCAAGCTAACAAAATGAATTTCAATGGGGACAAATGTCAGGTTCTGCACTTAGGCAGGAAGAATCAGAGGCACAAATATAGGGTGGGGGGGACACCTGGCTTACTAGCAGTACATGTGAAAAGAATCTAGGGGTGTTGGTGGACCCAAGCTTAACATGAGTCCACAGTGTGATGCAGCAGCAAAAAAAATGCTAACAATATTCTAGGCTGCATCAATAGAAGTTTAGTGTCCAGATCAAGGGAAGTGCCACTCTGTTCTGCCTTGGTCAAACCACACCTGGAACTCTGGATGCCACACAGGGGTGCTGGGTATACGGGGCGCAAGGGGCTCCACACACTCACCCAGCCCCAGCTTCCGCCTGGCAGCCGAGGAGCTGGGTGCAGGCCAGGGCAAGCAAGCGTGAAGATCGCGCTCTGTGCATCCCGCCCCCGCCAGGCAGCATCTCATGACATGTCACATGGCTGCGCCCCTCAATGTGGAGGGCAAGTCGATGCCCCTGGCGCCACAATTTAAGAAGGATTTTGACAAGCTGGAAGATGTGCCAATGGCCAACCTAGCTCAACATCCTATTCTCACAGCAGGCAACCGCTGTTTTGGAAATTTGACTATTAATTATAATTTAATTATAATTAAAACTTCTCCGTCTTCTTATTCTAATCTTTAAAAAGATGTATGCTTGTGAGAAAGCCACTATTGCTCATAAGCCACTATTTCTTTAAAAAACATGGTTTCCACCAAATTTTATCCTCATTGGGCTATATGTACTCCTCGGGTGTAAGTAATATTCCTGCCCTAGTCCACAAAATTTTAAACAAATGGCCACACCTTCATCAATTTTTCATTTTCCAAAAAAAAAAAAAAGCGATAAGAAAGCCAACATACTTATCTTTAAGGTACGTGTGGTTTTAATTTTTGGCAAACCAGATTTCAAACAAAAACTCACCAACTTTTAACAGCATGAAAAACATGGTCCACCATCACGTTTGCGGCGCCTTGGCTGCTGGAGCCTTGGTCGCCTCCACCAATCCGGCGCCCGTTCTGCGCTCCTCTGCGGAGCCGATTGCAGGCCCTGCCCCGGATGCTGGAGAAGCTTTTCTCTCTTGCTGCCAGCCATGGCCCCAGGGAATCCGCCCACCACCACCGCCGCCTTTGCGCCTCCATGTTCGCCCCAGTGCATCCCCTGCGATTGTGAATATGCTGACCGAGCCCCCCTTTGGAATTGGAGGCCCGGGCCAAGTGGCCCATATGTCCCCCCCCCCTCTGTCTGGGCCTGCTATTTCCACACGGGAGGATCTAGGCTCTTGAGCAGGAGCCCTGTCTCCTCCTGCTGTTTCCAGCAACTGATATTCAGAAGCATCGCTGTCTTGAAGGCAGAGCTTCTCCTCCACCACAGCTAGAAGCCTATTGCATCAAAAGCTTTCATCTACTGCACCTCATTTGTGAAATCTCGTCATATGTACACCCCCAGATTTCAAGAGCTGCCAAATACCATCCAGGAACAAAAAAGTTTGGGCATCTATTTGCCACCAAAGCCCACCGAGGAGAATGAGGGGAGGGTTATAAATTATTTCAGCTCCGCTAGCTATGTTCCTTAATTCCCTTTCTCCAAGCCTTCATCAGAATCTTTTCCTTGCAGTGCCAATTCTGCTCAGGCTGGGGCCTTCCCTGGGCCACTTGATGGTTTTCGCATGTGTTTACATTCTCAGGAATGCGCCTGTGTGTCTTGCGAGAGCTATCAGAGACCGCGTATCTGCTGCAGCTGCAAGCAGGCCTTCAACTCCCTTTTTTTAAAAAATAGGCTGTATTTTCTTGCAGCTGTAAGGAACATCTTCTGCATCTGATCCCAGCAACAAGAAGAACACAAAGCATTTCGGCTGTATCCTGTGTGAAAGTGGAGGGAGAGCAATTTGCCTTGTGAGCGCAACCAGGAATTCCAGCCCGTCTTGCTGCACAGCGGCTACACCCAAACGGATCGTTTCCTAAGCCGCTTCGGTCCATTCCAGGCAGTAGCTGAGCTCGGCAGACCATCCCATCCGGTTCTCCCCAGCCAAAAAAGAAGCAGCTGCGGCTGAGTGGAGAAAGAGAGAGCAGGGAATAGGTGGGGTGTGAGAAAACCGGCGGATAAAATCCATGGACCCCAACATCATCATTGTGTCCGTCCCCCTGTCCCCCGCCCCCTGCTTTTATCTGACAGATGATACACTCTGCTGGGGGACAGACTCGTGAATGGCATCAGCCCATGTCCTGGTCGAGGGGTGGCTTGGACACATGGAGCCCCTCCAGGCATCCTTTTCACTGGGCATTATCCATGACGATTTGTGCTCGTGTTGCTCTCAGGGCAGTCACACACAATCCCGCTTTCAATACTGCTGGCAGCAGAGCATGTTCAGTCCCTGACACCGGCATTTAGGATGACTTGGTTAACACGGCTCTCCCCACCTTCCTTCCTCTTCTTTGCCTAGCCTACCTGACCTTGCCAACAAAGGTCCGTATACTAAAAGCTATGGTTTTCCCAGTAGTGATGTATGGAAGTGAGAGCTGGACCATGAAGAAGGCTGATCGCCAAAGAATTGATGCTTTTGAATTATGGTCTGGAGGAGACTCTTGAGAGTCCCATGGGCTGCAAGAAGATCAAAATGTATCCATTCTTAAGGAAATCAGTCCTGAGTGTGTCAGTGTTTGTAAACAACAACAAAGGGTTCTGACCTCCCTTTGTTGCCTCAGCCTGGTCCTCGGACACTTGTCGGCGTAAAAGAGTCCACGAGAAAAGTATCCTTGCAGAGTACTTTCTGCTTTTATTCTTAAAAGTCTTTCTGCAAAAGCGACTGGCCAACTGTACACACGTCAGCACTACCAGCTTTCACCAACCAACCAACCAACCCAACCCAACCCAACCCAATACTACCATTTCTCACTCTATATATACAACCCGGTGCAGGCCGCTGACTTATGCTGACCCAGCTTTTTTAAGCATTAAAGAAACAGCGGCCATTTTAGCCGTGACAGAGTGCTCACTGGAAGGACAAATCGTGAAGCTGATGCTCCAAGACTTTGGCCACCTCATGAGAAGAGAAGACTCCCTGGAGAAGACCCTGATGTTGGGAAAGATGGAGGGCACAAGGAGAAGGGGACGACAGAGGACGAGATGGTTGGACAGTGTTCTCAAAGCTACCAGCATGAGTGTGACCAAACTGCAGGAGGCAGTGGAAGACAGGAGAGCCTGGCGTGCTCTGGTCCAGGGGGTCACGAAGAGTCGGACACGACTAAACAACTAAACAACAACACCTGAAAAATAAATTAAAATAGATCAGTTTTTCATATATCTTGATTCAGGTGTAAGGTTGAGCTCTATCTACATGTCCACATTTCACTGGACACCAGGACTGAACACCTACCCCACAGGTATGCTATCTCCAGGGGGGATGTGGGTCTACACCACTGAGCCTCTTGGGCTTGCCGATCAGAAGGGCAGCAGTTCGAATCTGAGTGACGGGGTGAGCTCCCGTTGTTCTAGCCCAGCTTCTGCCAACCTAGCAGTTCGAAAGCACGCCAGTGCAAGTAGATAAATAGGTACCACTGAGGCGGGAAGGTAAGTGGCGTTTCCATGTGCTCTGACACTCATCACAGTGTTCCGTGGCACCAGAAGCAGTTTAGTCCTGCTGGCCGCATGGCCTGGAAAGCTGTCTGCAGACCAACGCCGACTCCCTCGGCCTGCAAGCGAGATGAAGGCCACATCCCCATAGTTGCCTTTGACTGGACTTAACCGTCCAGGGGTCCTTTACCTTTTTATCTTTTTTTTTTACACTAGGCTTGTAGGTGTTACTCCTTTTACTTACCTGCTCTAAATTGTATTTGATAGTTCCTTATTTTTTTTATAAAAATGTTCTTGTTTTATTATTATGCACTTTAATGCTGTGGACATTATTGTAGATCCTGTATTCTGTAATGGGCAAATTATTATTTGTACTCATGATGTCAGATGCAGCCTTCAGCATTAATGCTTCCATAGTTCTGTGCGTACCTTTCTAATACAGGTGATCTTGCAGCCATTTCATCTGTATTGAGGTCACTCTGTCAGCAGTCTGTGTGGTCGAATGGTCACAGTGTTGTCTTTGGAACAGGGAAGTGAAAGGCGAATAAATGCAGCCTTTTTTTTTTTTTAAAGAGACTATTTATTATTCAGGTTGCTATGAAACACAGATGTCTACAAGAAAGAAAGGGAACAGTAATAACGGAACTATTTACACACAACCATTTTGACCCGAGACACCAAAATTAACTTTTTGTTGTTGTTGTAATGACAAGACTCTGCCGGTGCTCTGACACATTTAATATACTCATTACAAGCAGAGCTTACCCCCATCAAAAACAGAAAAGTCAACTTGTCCCTGCTTCATTCCTTGCCTTACTGATAACAGGATTAACCCTTAAATTACAAATGGAATGATCCCTGCCGTTACACTTGCAGTGTAAATAACTGAGTATAGTGCAGACACATTCCCTGATCTTCAGACATTTTCATTCTCCCAGCAACTGACCCCCACCCTTCCAAGCTTACCATTTCATGGCAAAAACTGTAGAGCCATAAGACCCAGAAAACTGTGACTGAGCAGGAAAAAATATACAGGATGAGGCTTGTTGGAAGAAGAGGGACCCTTATGGTCTCTTCCAGCGCTACAATTCTGTGATGTGATTCTATAATTTCAAGATCTGTGACCCACATGTCAGGGCTGTTGTGAAGGCCACAGCTGTTCCGTGCAAATGTAGATCTTTGTTCATGTTTTGTTCTTCGTTGCAGCACAGAACAAAGCTGTACACCAGCCTTTGTCAACCTGGTGTTTTGCACAACAAATCCCAAACCGATACACATCATTGCTGCTTTCAGCAAAATAGTCCATAGACTGTTACTGTTATAAACATTGCATACGAGAGAGAGAGCATAGCTGTCAACTTCTCCCTTTTCTTGCGAGGAATCCTATTCAGAATAAGGGGATTTCCCTTAAAAAAGGGAAACGTTGACAGCTATGAGAGAGAGAGAGAGGATTTTTGCCTCCACTCCCTCTTTCATAACACTACTACTCAGGGTCACCAATTGAAATCTACTGGCAGGAGGCCCAGGACAGATGAGAGGAAGATATTCTTCACACAACAAGTAATTAATTTACGGAATTCACAGGCACCAGATGAGGTGACAGATAGAGATGGTTCTTGAGAAAAATGCATGAATGCTACAGCTATTAGTTACTAGTTGCAATTGCCAAACAGAACACCATAGAAACACAGGAAGCTGCCCTATACTGACCCTGACCCACTGGTCCATCATGTATGGGGTGTTTGGGGAGGGGTAGTGCTTCTGATAGGGGATAGGACATGCTTTTTCTGGAGTAGTTTGCCCCCCTTTGGTCCCCCTCTTGCACTCAGATCTCACCTGTGGCTCCTAGAAGCTGTCAACATGTGACAGTGGCCACAATCCAAGGAAATGGTTTTGACTGGCCGGCTAAACCAAGTACAGTGGTACCTCGGGTAACATACGCTTCAGGTTACAGACACTTCAGGTTACAGACTCCGCTAACCCGGAAATATTACCTCGGGTTAAGAACTTTGCTTCAGGATGAGAACAGAAATCGCGCAGAAGCGGCATGGCGGCAGCGGGAGACCCCATTAGCTAAAGTGGTGCTTCTGGTTAAGAACAGTTTCAGGTTAAGAACGGACCTCCGGAACGAATTAAGTACTTAACCCGAGGTACCACTGTAAGGGGAGACGATGGCTCACGAACCCTTGGTGAGTTAGGGATTTCCCCTACATGCGAAGACAGGATCTGGTGGATTGAGCGGAGGACGAGACCAATAGTGGGGGAAATGGTTAAGAAGATGGTTTCTGCACATGCTGTAGGGGGCAGATGGGGCTTGTCAACCTGGGAAGGGAGCCCATCTAGGAAAAGGAAATCTCTGGTGCTAAAACTCCGCTGCCTTGCAGGATTTTTTGAGGGAAGGAAAGGCTAAGGAGTAAACCTTACATGGAGTATAGTATTGCTTAACATCTGATGGGAAGCCATTCTACAGGGAGGGTGCCACCACCAAGAAGGCCCTCTGCCTGGTTCCCTGTAACCTCGCATCAGATAGGTTGTTGGTCTGACGCAGTCAAAATAAATACAGTGGTACCTCTGGTTGCAAACGGGATCCGTTCTGGAGGCCCATTCGCAACCTGAAAAGAACGCAACTCGTGTCTGCGCATCTGCACATGCGCAGGTCATGATTCGCCACTTCTGCGCATGCGCATGATGTCATTTTGCATGTCTATGCATGCGCGAGCGGTGAAACCTGGAAGTGACCCTTTCCAGTACTTCTGGGTCGCCGCGGGACACAACCTGAAAACGCGCAACCTGAAGCAAACGTAACATGAGGTATGACTGTACCAACCAATACCTCAGATACCAACCTGAGGCATCTGAAGAAGTGTGCATGCACACGAAAGCTTATGCCCAGAACAAACTTAGTTGGTCTCTAAGGTGATACTGGACAATTTTAATTTTTATTTATTTATCTCACTTCTCGCAGTGAGGGAACCGCCAGAAGGCCCTCGCAGCTGGACCTCAGTGTCCAGACTGAACGGTGGGGGTGGAGACACTTCTTCAGGTATACAGGGCCATTTAAAAAATGCTCCCATGAAAATTCACCAGCATCTTAATGCAAAATTCTCTGGATTTGAGACAGTATTCAACTACCATGTCCTGTCAGCGCTTTTGCGCTGTCAGCAAGGAAACTGAGGTGGGGCGTTTGGACCGGCATAAGCTATATGACTGGTGACTGGGAGTGGCCGCCGGGACCACATAACACCGGTTCTGAGAGATTTGCATTGGCTCCCAGTACGTTTCTGAGCACAATTCAAAGTGTTGGTGCTGACCTTTAAAGCCCTAAACGGCCTCGGTCCAGTATACCTGAAGGAGCGTCTCCATCCCCATCGTTCAGCCCGGACACTGAGATCCAGTGCCTTGCGCCTTCTGGCGGTTCCCTCATTGCGAGAAGTAAGGTTACAGGGAACCAGGCAGAGGGCCTTCTCGGTAGTGGCGGCCGCCCTGTGGAACGCTCTCCCAGCAGATGTCAAAGCAATAAACAACTATTTTACTTTTAAAAGTCATCTGAAGGCAGCCCTCTTTAGGGAAGTTTTTAATGTTTGATGCTGTACTGTTTTTAATATTCAGTTGGAAGCCGCCCAGAGTGGCTGGGGAAACCCAGCCAGATGGGCGGGGTATAAATAAATTATTATTATTATTATTATTATTATTATTATTATTATTATTATTGGATCCTGGCACAACTACAGTGGGTGGGCTTCGTCTGGTGTGCCATTATCTCTCCGCCTTTGCTCCCTGTCTGCAAAAGATGGGAATCCCCCCCCCCAGGGTTGTTGTAAGAATGGACGGAGATAAGGGGACGTTGATGCCTCAGACAGGGAGATGGATAAGCAATAAATCAAAAATAAAGGAAGGCCTGCGCTGAGGGCCTCCTCCCATGGGTTGCTTTTCAACTGATTATCCAGATGATTAAAGGCAGCAGCAGGCCGGCTTTGATATTTAAAATCTCTCAAGGGCATTTTCAACACTCTGTTGCAGGAGCACATGGGCCGGCTGCTGTGTAGACACACACACAGGGGATGCGCTCAGTGTCCTGGGAAGGAAGGCGAGCAAATGTTCTCCTTCTGCATTTGTTCCCTGGGAAGGGGCGTCCTTTTCCCTGAGCCCTGGAAGGGAGCATCTCCTCCTTGGTGAGGAAGGAGAGATGTTGGAGCAGCTGGGAGCTCAAACACACAGAGTGGGAAAAGAGGAGGAGGAGGCCAGAGATGAAAGGAGGTTTGTATTTTCCCAGGTGATGCCTTGAAAGCCGCCCCTGAGTTTTCTCACCTTGGCTCTGGTAGGAAAAGCAAATATATTGGGGGTGGTTGGGATTAGGCCAAGGGCCCCCTGTCTGCGCTATCTTTCCCCCTCCCTCTTGTTTTTGAAACCGGCCTTTCTGTCAAATGAGAAAGGAAAATATCCTTTGTCGGAAGTGGGTACCACCGTTTGATCTGAAGTGGGGCTTCAGAACTGCACGTTTTGCAAGAGAGGAAACCCCCCAACTGGTGTTTGTACGGAGGCTCAAGAAGAAAAGCAGAACAAATAGAGGGATCGAGCAGGAGAGGGAACTGGGAAGAGGGTCCTTTTGATCTCCTCTCCCCAAGACATGAGGATGTAAAAAGAGCCTGCAGGATCAGACCAACAGCCCATCTAATCCAGCATCCTGTTCTTACAGTAGCCAACTAGTTGCCTACGGAAAATCACCAAGCAGGATCCAAGCATGAGAGTCCTCTCCCCTCCTGTAGTTTCCAGCAACTGGTATTCAGAAGCACTGCTTTCTCCAACTGTGGAGGCAAAACATGAATTTGCCCAGTTCTTTTCTAAAGCCATCACAAGATGGTGGCCATTGCTGCCTCTTGTAGGAGTGAGTTCCATGGTTTAACTACCAGTATGTACTGTGTGAGGGACGCGGGTGGCGCTGTGGGTTAAACAACAGAGCCTAGGACTTGCCGATCAGAAGGTCGGCGGTTCGTATCCTTGCGACAGGGTGAGCTCCCGTTGCTCGGTCCCTGCTCCTGCCAACCTAGCAGTTCGAAAGCACATTGAAGTGCAAGTAGATAAATAGGTACCACTCTGGCGGGAAGGTAAACGGTGTTTCCGTGCGCTGCTCTGGTTCTCCAGAAGCGGCTTAGTCATGCTGGCCACATGACCCGGAAGCTGTACACCGGCTCCCTCGGCCAATAAAGCGAGATGAGCACCACAACCCCAGAGTTGGTCGCGACTGGACCTAATGGTCAGGGGTCTCTTTACCTTTATGTACTGTGTGAAGAAATTCTTTTGTCTGTCCTGAATCTGCCAACATTCATTCATAGGAGTTTGGTCTTGCAAGGGGCCACAAGGATCATCTAGTCTCACCTGCTGCAGTGCAGGGAACTTTTGTGCAGTGTGAGGCACGAACCCACAGCCCTGATATTAAGAGTCTTATGCTCTCAATTAAAAGAGGTATGGGAAAAGGAGACAACAAGGCAGAGAGAGATAGTCAAAGCTGAGGGGAAATATGGGAGAATCGTATGTTGAAAATGTTGTCCATAAGTATACGTTTTTGAAAAAGCCAGAGGCATTCTTGTTGGGAATGGTAGGAGAAGATATTGTTAAGAACGGTCAGAAACTGTTTTTCTACGCAACAACAGCGGCAAGGTTATTATTATCCCAGTTTTGGAAACAACAGCAACTACCAACAGTAGAACAATGGCGATAGAAGGTAATGGAATACGCAGAACTAGCTAATGGTGAAATTTAGACAACAGGGCAAGGAAACATTTCAAAAAGAATGGGAAAAAATTATGTGGTATATAGGAAAAATAAGGTGAAATAACTAGTAGAACTGAAATAAACCTCATAATGTGAAATACAAAGAAATTCACCAGATAATAAAAATAATAAGAAGTAAAATGTATAATGTGACTAATGTAATTAATAACAGTTGCAAAAGAATATAGATGGAAACAAGAATTGTGTAAATAGAAAGATTTATTTGTGTAAAAATACTCAATGGACAAATATGGACAAATATGGGAGAAGAATAACAATATGCAAAACGGACAAAGACAATGTGAAAAGTTAGATGTGATACAAAAAAGCCAGAAGAAGGAAGGAAGGAAGTCAGCTCTCAGGAGCAAGTAATGTAAAATGTAACACAGTATGTGTATGTGGAGTATGTAACTGGAAAACCAATAAAAATTATTCAAGAAAAAAAGAAAATGTTGTTCATAAGAATAAAATAAAATAATTATTAATTAGTTTCGGTGTTATGTTGGAGGGGATGCCAGGAAACAGGGAATTATGTTCACATGTGGTGGGGGTGTAAAGGTGTACAATTTTTCTAGCAAAGGTTGTTTAAGAACTTAACAGAAATCACTGGGTTAAAGCTGACCAAAAGTCCAAAGGTAGCATTATTATCAATTTACAATGGGGTGGAAGGTTCACGGGTTATGAAGGACTTGCTCACAAATTTATTGACAGCTGCATGAATTATGATAGCTAGGAAGTGGAAGGGGCAAGCAGAATATAAAATGGAAGAATGGTATAAAGAGGTGTGGGACATAGCTCATTAATAGCTATTAATGATAAATTAACATGTGCCATTAAGGTAAGATGGGGAATACGCAGGAGAAATGATTCTGACGAGATATGGAAGGTGTTTGTAGAATTTGTACTGTTAAAACGGAAAGGAGTCAAATCATCACAAGAGGTTTGAAAATTTGGGAAGTTGGATAACTAGAATGGAATATCTCAGTGGTGGGGTGCACATTTTTATTCTTATTTATTTATGATTATTACTTTGTCAATATATATATATT
This sequence comes from Podarcis liolepis, assembly GCF_965112155.1. NCBI lineage: Eukaryota > Metazoa > Chordata > Lepidosauria > Squamata > Lacertidae > Podarcis > Podarcis liolepis. The sequence continues at coordinate 7,914,796 of NC_139554.1, read as the reverse complement.
TTAATTTAAAAAAATTAAGCAGGCAAAACCCCCTGAGGCTTATGCTCTACCAACTGAACGATCCTGACCTTCATTGGATAAACACAATTTCTAGTGTTCTGAGAGAGGGAGAGAAACTGTTCCCTATCCACCTTCTCTGTGCCAAGCATAATTTATGAATTTCTATCATGTCTCCGCTTCCTTGCCTTTTGCGTGTTCAGATCCAGAATCCTTCCCCCTAAATAAATTCACACTTGACTCAAATTTTAGTTTTGGTTTTTGGCAGAATTTAGGCCACAACTTTATTGATTGCAGAAAGTGACTGGTTGCATAGGCTCTGGTTCGACTAGTTCCCTGCCATGCAGGTAGCGCTGACCCAGGGTTCCAGCATAGGTCAGCCGAGGGTGAACACCTGGATAAGCGGAAAGCCGGGAACAGGCTATGTCTGCCACCCAAATGTCCTCCTGGACTCAGGCACGGGCACAACGCCCTCTCAGGGGTTGACCAAACCATCGAGTCCCTGGATTCCTTTAACGGAATACCCTTCACATAGGGATGGCGAGAATGTTCTCCCATCCCTATCACCTGAACCAGAGCCTATCCGCAACCTTACAAGTTGTGACGATTTGCTACGCGGCAGGCGAAACCCAAATGGCAACAGCCAATCAGCCAAGTGGGGGAAATTCCTGCCGTGCCCCTGTCCCAACGACAGACGACACACGACGGCATAGCAAGGTCAAGCACCAAGCCCTAAAAGTAGGGAGAGGTGGGCGGGTGTTCCAAATGCACGCGCCGAAAGAGGAAGCTCTGGGTCACAAGCATGGGTATAAATAGGTCCCTTGAACCGTTTGGACTGCGTCCCATTGGCCAGCTATGAGGGACCTACCAATCGGGTGTTGTGGCTGACCAATCGTACCCACCCACAACACAGGGTGTAGGTTTCCAGGTCTCACCGCAATACGTGCCCTCTTTAAGGGAGGACCCGATTTCTCTAAACCAAAAAACCTAAACGTTGCAACCTTTTCTTGATAAGGGAGCCACTCAATCTCTTGGGTTGCCCTTTCCCGAACCACTTGTACTTCCTCGTTGTCAGGATGTTGCTCTTCTGGGTGGCTAGGAAAAGATACAAGACTCCTCTGGAGCGATTCAGTGGGACAAATGCAAAAACGCCGAACGCACTGCCACAGCTACACGGCAGGTCCACGGCCGAGGCCAAAACCAACAAGCGAGAGTTGTATAGTGCCTTTCAGAGTGTGCGTGCCAGGACTCTCTTCGCAGAGCTGTGTTATTACAGCTCAGGTAAGAAAGTGGAGAGGGGGGAGAGAGCCAAGCAAAACAGCCAAATCTTTTCTGCAAGCAAAGGGGAATTCTGGAGGAAGCTTCCTCTCTGCGATTCCAGGAGATGTGCAGAGAAACCTCCCAGGTGTTTGAAGATTCCAAGCCTCAAAAAATCCCTTCTTCTTCAGTCGTTTCATTGAATTCCACAGGAATTTGTGGGTTTGAGAAAACAGAACTTTTAAAACAAAACAAAACAAAACAAAACAGACACGCTGCTCTCCGGAGAGAAATCTTTGAAGGACTTTGTGCAAATATCCTTCAGGTGTTCAGAGTTGTATTTCGCTTAGCGAGGCCCCCAAACAACAACTAAAGGAGATAAGGCGAGCCTGCCTTGTCTGGCTTCCTGTTTCACGGCAGACAACTGGATGCGTATGGGAAGCCCAGACTGGAAATGAAGCAGCATGACCACCCTAAAACATATGCAGGTGCAAATAGGATTGAAGCGGGTTTCTGTGTGACTGCCCTGATAGCATCCTGAGCGCAAATAGTCATAAATGTGGAATTCAAAAGGGATATCTGGAAGTGTACTCTGCACCTTTAAATCCACCACTGAATCAGGCAAGGACTTCTGCCCATCCCTTCCCCAGTCCTGCCATTTGCTTTAAGAGTACAAGAAGTGCCTTCTGGATCAGGCCAGTGGCCCATCTAGTCCAGCATCCTGTCCTCACAGTGGCCCAGCAGATGCCTATGGGAAGCCCATAAGCAGGATCTGAGCACAAGTGCACTCTTCTTCTCCTCTGACTTCCAGCAACTGGTATTCAGAAGCATTGCTGATCATGCAAGTGTTAGGATATTGATGTTCCGTTCCACCTTAAGAGACGTGTGGAATTGTTGTATGTCACATGCCTGTTTACACTCCAGCACAGCTCGCTGGGAACTTCCGTTTGTGTGTATAGCTATTGTTTATGCTGCTTGCTTGGACATGAAAGAGAGAAGACATGTTTTTCCTTTTGTCCTGACGTACGCTGAATAAACTGTCCATATAGTTAAAGCTATGGTTTTCCCAGTAGTGATGTATGGAAGTGAGAGCTGGACCATAAAGAAGGCTGATCGCCAAAGAATTGATGCTTTTGAATTATGGTGCTGGAGGAGACTCTTGAGAGTCCCATGGACTGCAAGAAGATCAAACCTCTCCATTCTGAAGGAAATCAGCCCTGAGTGCTCACTGGAAGGACAGATCGTGAAGCTGAGGCTCCAATACTTTGGCCACCTCATGAGAAGAGAAGATTCCCTGGAAAAGACCCTGATGTTGGGAAAGATGGAGGGCACAAGAAGAAGGGGACGACAGAGGACGAGATGGTTGGACAGTGTTCTCGAAGCTGCCAGCATGAGTTTGACCAAACTGCAGGAGGCAGTGGAAGACAGGAGTGCCTGGCGTGCTCTGGTCCAGGGGGTCACGAAGAGTCGGACACGACTAAACAACAACAACAAATATACTTTACACAGCCTCTCCCTGCCACTTCTGTTGTGTGTTTACTCTGCTGATTTGTGTGCCCAGCTTCTGAAGCTCTGGGTCATAGATTCATGCTGCACCAAGGACTGGAGTTCAACCGGCACGTCGGCCGGTGGGCTGGAGCCAGCTGGGGGCTTGCCAATTGCACCCGATTCCTTAGCAGCACCCCAACAACAAGCAAAGCCATTGCATAATCTCCAACATGCTGAGTCCCCAAACTGGGAACTATCTCTTCCCATCAATGCTCTCAAGCGAGGCACAGGAGATATGCTTTTTTCAGGGCTGTGCTCTCACTGTGCCCAAAAACCACGCCTTTGGGGGCACTGTGTGAGATCACGGTCCCCAAGAAAGTGCTTTTGGGGGGCGAGATCTTGGCACAAAATCAGGCAGTATCACGGTGCCCAAGATGGCCGTCATGCGCTCATGGGGGAAAAGGGATGTCCCGGTTTTTCTGGAACACTTGCAGGGTAAGCCATTGTAGCTACTAGTCATGGATAGCCTCCTCCTCCACAAATTTGCCAAATCCTCTTATGAATGCATCTGAAATAGGTGAGCATCACCGCCTCTTGTGGGAGGGGGCTCCATAGTTTGTGTGCTACATGAAGAAATACTTCATTTCATCTCTCTTCAATCTTCCAGCCTTCAGCTTCATTTTGTTGTTGTTTAGTCGTGTCCGACTCTTCGTGACCCCATGGACCAGAGCACACCAGGCACTCCTGTCTTCCATTGCCTCCCGCAGTTTGGTCAGACTCATGCTGGTAGCTTCGACAACACTATCCAACCATCTCGTCCTCTGTCGTCCCCTTCTCCTTGTGCCCTCCATCTTTCCCAACATCAGGGTCTTTTCCAGGGAGTCCTCTCTTCTCCCGAGGTGTCCAAAGTCTTGGAGTCTCAGCTTCAGGATCTGTCCTTCCAGTGAGCACTCAGGGCTGATTTCCTTCAGAATGGAGGTTTGATCTTCTTGCAGTCCATGGGACTCTCAAGAGTCTCCTCCAGCACCATAATTCAAAAGCATCAATTCTTCAGCAATCAGCCTTCTTTATGGTCCAGCTCTCACTTCATTTAGCATTTAGCTTCATTTAGCTTCATTTAGCAAGCAGCATTCTGGTCCTCTAGCAGATGTGGAGGCTGGGGCAGGGAAAGGACAGTGGAGAGCTGCTGCTTTTGCCCTAGATTTAAATTTACAGGGAGCAGCGGTGAGTGGTGTCAGTGGGCCACTTTTTCATTCTGCAGGGGCCGTTGCAGGAATCATGATGGCAGATGGGGTGGTTTCTGTGGAAAGGCAGGTGCTTCCCTCTTAAGTGGGCAAGTTCCAAGACCACACTTCCAAGTACCCCGGAGAATCGTTTCCAAAGAAGGTGCTTTTCGGAGCAGTTTGATTACCTCACAGATTCCTCCGCAAGCTTCTCATTAAGCTCTGGCCGCTGCCAATCCTCCAGCGGTGTGTCAAGCACACCCCTCAGCAGAAAATTGGGCCTGCCTCCCATGCTGTCGCTCCATGTGCCAGAAGGATTGCTTGAGATCCAAGGTGGTCTGTCAACAGTTTACTCAGTCAGCAAAATGCGGCTGTGGAGAGGAAGGCAAGGGAGAGTGAGCCCAGCCGAGAGCTGGCTGGATAACAGCCTCTCTGCAATCCTGCGGCCGACTTTTGCTTCGTTGTCCCGATTTATAGGCCTTCACCGCCTCTTATCGCAGCAATCCATTCCGGGCTAATCTCAGCGCCAATCCTGCTCTCAGCAAACGGTGCCCTGAGAAAACGGATTGGAAAAATTAGTCACTGTTCGAAAACACTCTACGGCGGCTGCAAGCCTGGTTCAAATGCTCCTGCAAAGCCAAAAATTATCTTTTGTCAGATAATTGCCTTGCTCTGGACTGTTTAGTCTGTTGGCTATGGAGGGGAGAGGAGATGACTCCATTCTTTGTCGTGCCCCCCGCACACATGTCCAGAAGGGAAGCTCTTTTGCTCCCTGCACACTATGGGAATACAGCTCTCCCATACTGGCTGCCAGCGCAATCAGTTGTATGGCTTTTAGTTCATTAATCAATTAACAAATCAGTTAAATGTTTACACATTTGCATGTAGGCAAGAAACGCTTTGATTGGCAGAATTGTCACTTGCCAGATGGGGATCGTGAGACCAGGAATGTAGTCGATTTAGAAGAAGGAGAAATCTGGTGCTAAACCTCTGTTGCCTTGCGGGAAATCTTCAGAAGAAGGAGCAAACCCAACACAAATGTGGAGTGGAGTCCCTAAGACAGTTGGGTGGTGCCTTGTATGCCTCATTCTGGCAACACCAGCAGCCAAGCTGGTGCCAAATGTGTTGCTCTGCTTTCTTTGGACATCAGTGAAGCCAAGAGAGGGGTCTTGTCTGGGCAACCCAAGACCGCCATTTGCACTGTCCAGGCTTACGCCCCAGGGAGGTCACTTTGGTGCTGCTAACACAGTGGTTAACAAATCCCCAGAGGCACACGCCATGTTCTCTCGAGACAGATGGATGCCAGCAACAACAACATGTGTAAGAACTCAATTGTTTAGCGTGGCAGCACCATGGAGGCACAGGTCAATTCTGTGTCTAGGGCAGCTGTCTACCAGCTCCATTTGGTACGTCAGCTGAGACCCTACCTGCCCACAAACCATGTCGCCAGAGTGGTGCATGCCCTGGTTATCTCTCTCTTGAACTACTGCAATGCGCTCTACGTGGGGCTACCTTTGAAGGTGACCCGGAAACTACAACTAATCCAGAATGTGGCAGCTAGACTGGTGACTGGAAGTGGCTGCCAGGACCATATAACGCTGCTCCTAAAGGATCTTCACTGGCTCCTAGTACGTTTCTGAGCACAATTCAAAGTGTTGGTGCTGACCTTTAAAGCCCTAAATGGCCTCGGCCCAGTATATCTGAAGGAGCGTCTCCACCCACATCGTTCAGCCCAGACACTGAGGTCCAGCGCCGAGGGCCTTCTGGCGGTTCCCTTATTGCGAGAAGGGAGGTTATAGGGAACCAGGCAGAGGGCCTTCTTGGCAGTGGCACCCTCCCTGTGGAACACCCTTCCAACAGATGTCAAGGAGATTAAGAACTACACAACTTTTAGAAGACATCTGAAGGCAGCCCTGTATCAGGAAGTTTTTGAAATTTGGTTTTATTATATTTTTATATTTTGCTGGAAGCCGTCCAGAATGGCTGGGGAAACCCAGCCAGATGGGTGGGATATAAATAATAAAGTTCATTCATTCATTCATTCATTCATTCATTCTCTCCTACCCCTTAGAAACCACCCCACAAATTGCTTACCTGCTTACTACTCCTCTCAGACCATAACCCCATTCACTGCATGGCATGGAATAGTAAAGCCAGCAAGTCATCTGTATTCCAAATGTGTCCATCTCAGTCACTCACACCGCTAGCACAGATTGCGGAGGATTTAATGGAAATTCACACTCGTGTCAGTAAAACCAACAATATGCCTTATATCCCTTCTTCTTTATTCTAATAATAATAAAAATCAGCTGAAACCACCCTTAAAATAACTCTGCAAATATTCCTTAATATTCATAATCATTAATCTTTATTGGAAGACTAAATGTGCAGGGCTCCTTCTTGCAATGTATTAATTTCAAAATCAAAGCAGTATTTCCATTCCATAATCATACTGAGCCTGTCAGGTTCGTGCATGACAAATATTTGAATTGAGCCACCTTGGAAACCGTTTCCCCACCCATAACGGAAACTAAATTTGCAATCAGTGGAGATTCATTAAAGCAAGGTTCCATTTATATTTGAAAACTACTAATTGAGGAGGATTTATTCAATATATAAATCTCTTTGTTGGGGCTCTATTCTGGCTCTGCAGCAACAGAAGGGGGACCAAACCCATTTTGTGAAAACGTCTCCCGGTGTCGGAAGAGAATAGAGTCAGTATCGTGGCAGCTTTCTGCCGGGGAGACCCACACTTCAAACCACTGTTTTTAGGCAGGACTTGAACTCACAGCAGGTCCTAAACCTAGAGCCTGAAAGCTATCAGCAAGGGAGTTTGTGCATAAACACCAATGCCCAACCAACAGAGGAATGGACTTGTGGAATGACTGCCCTGGCTGGCAGAAACCTCTTTAACGCCAGTAGGCCTTTGGAGACTAGCTCACTTTCTGCTCTGAACAAGGGGAGTTTGTTTGATGCTTCCAGCTCACCACTACCTGTGCTTTGTTTGTTTGTTTTCTATACAGTGACCGCTTGGGTTGTGAACGTGATCCGTGTGGGAGGCACATTCACAGCCGCAGAATCCGCAACCCGTCTGCGCACATGCGGGTTGTGATGTGGCGCTTCTTCGCATGCGCAAAGCGCAATTTAGTGCTTCTGCGCATGTGGAAGCTCTGGAACCTGGAAGTAACCCGTTCCAGTACTTCCAGGTTTCGGCGCGTCTATATCCCGAAAATGCACAACCTGAAGCGTCTGTAACCCGAGGTATGACTGTCCCGCCCTTCATCCGAGAATCACAGGGCAGTTTACAATATAAAAATACAAAAACACTAAATGCTCATCCTTGCAGGTTTTTAAGCAGAGGTTGGCTGGCCACCTGCCAGATGCTTTATTTAAGATTCTTGCATTGCAGGGGGCTGGACTGGATGGCCCCACCCCCCCCCACCCCGGGTCCCTTCCAACTCTACAGTTCTATGGTTCACATACCCTCCAACATTTCTCAGATGAAAATAGGGCGTCCCATTCCATCACGATAATTTATACTATTTATACCCCACTCATCCCACTGGCTTGCCCCAGCCACTCTGGGCAGCTTCCAACATATATAAAAACATAATGAAACATTTTAAAACGTCCCTATACAGGATTGTCTTCAGATGGTGTGGGGATCAGGTAACTCCATACCCTCTGACATTTCTCCAATGAAAATAGGGATGTCCTCCTAAGGAAAAGTGGGAAATTCCAGGATCAAATCAGAAACCTCAATCAGGGATGTCCCTGGAAAATAGGGACACGTGGAGGGTCTGTCATTCAGCATGAGCAAACAGGCCCTCGCCTTACTTTTAGAATTGTTTCTTATTAAAGACCCTCCAACATTTCTCCAATGAAAATAGGGGCATCCTAAGTGAAATATACTCAGAGTCGCAAAGTGATTCCATGCTCTTTATTCAGCTCATAGTGGTGAGGAGGAATGAATGAAAGTCCCCTCAAAGTATCTGCTTATATACATTATTTACACAATGGGCTGCACATGATTGGTTAATTCTGGAATTCTACTGTATGCCAATCAGGTTGTGGATTCACTTATATCTGGAGCATGATTGGGTGGTTCCTGCCAACCAATCATACTGCTGCATTGTTCTAGGACCAATCAGACTGCTGCAATTTGGATCCTATTGTTCTAGGACCAATCAGACTGCTGCAGTTTGGATGCTAGTCAACTCAGTACATAACACCCCTCCCCTCTAAGTTCCAGTCCTACCCGGGAGGTCGCATTCATAGTCCTCGAGGTACGCCGGCGGCCTACGTGTGCGTTGCGGCCTGTGGTGTTCCCTGGTCCGGGGTTCAGGTTCTGGCTCGTGTTCCAAGGATGCTGGCTGTGATGGGCCTGTTTGGTTTGGCGCAACAGGCTCGCTCAGTCGTGGTTCTGGTTCGGGTGTCCTTTCGGCCTCGCGGGTCCTCTCTGTATTTACTGATTCTGCCTCTCCTGCTGGCCCCTCCTGGTCTATGGGCCTCACCGCCCCTCTGTTCCCTTGGGACTCCTCAGACCTTTCCTCCTCCTGGTTTTCTCCTGGGAATCGTCGCCGTATCTGGTCGCAGTGGCGGCGCCAGCATTGCCCCCCATCCGTTAGCACCTCGTACGACACTGGGCCAGTGACCCTGGTGACTGTGGCGGGTACCCATGCTGGGCCTGCCCCAAAATTCTTTGAATACACTGGGTCCTGGGCCTCGAAGGTCCGGGGGTTCCTGCCTTCCCCCACCACTACCTCATCCTGAGCTCTATCGGGGTGAAGGCGGTTCAATCTGATTGCAAGGCGCCGACCCATTAGTAGTTCAGCGGGGCTCCGGCCAGTCGTTGAGCTGGGGGTGCTGTGCTGTGCTAGGAGGAATGCGGCAAGGCGGTACTCCCAATCCCCTTGCGTCATGCGGCGAAGGGTGTCCTTGGTGGTCCGCACCATGCGTTCTGCTTGGCCATTGGTGGCAGGGTGGAATGGCGCCGAACGGATGTGGCGGATGGCGTTCTGCGCTGTGAAGGTTTGGAATTCTCCTGACGTAAATGCAGTCCCGTTGTCTGAGACGAGAGTGTCAGGGAGCCCGTGGGTTGCAAACAGCCTGCGTAGTACCCGGATGGCTGCGGATGTAGAAGTGGACGGTACCAGTGCGACTTCCAGCCATTTGGTGTAGGAGTCCACCACTATGAAGAATGTTTTCCCCTGAAAGGGGCCAGCGAAGTCCACATGCAGGCGTGACCATGGTGCTCGGGCGGACTCCCAGGACTGGACTGGGGCCCTTGGGGGATCTGGGCGGGATTCTTGGCAGGCCTGGCAGTGTTTGACCCAGGCCTCTATCTCTCCGTCAATCCCTGGCCACCACACATAACTCCTGGCAAGGGCCTTCATTCTTACTACCCCTGGGTGTGTTTCGTGTAGGGCTGTGAGGACCCTTTTGCGGAGGGGCTGGGGAACAACGACCCTGCTTCCCCATAACAGGCACCCCTTGTGGGCCGACAGTTCATGTTTGCGGGTTGTGTAGCCAGCGAATTCTGGCCCAGGGCTGCTGCTGGGCCATCCCCTCCACACCCAGTCCAGGACCCGGGAGATGACCCTATCTTTCTTGGAATGGTGTGCAACTTCTTGTGCCTGAATGGGGCGGTCGGGAAGCAGCTCCAGGCTCATAACCTCTTGTGCAGGTGCTGGGTCGGGGCCTGTTTCCGGTAGTGGTAGCCTGCTGAGGGCGTCCGCATGGCCCATCGCCTTCCCCGGGCGGTGAATCAGTGCATACTGGTAGCTGGCAAGGAAAATTGACCACCTGAGGACGCGAGGAGACAGCACTTGGGGGGTCTGCTTTTCGGGGGCAAACAAGCCAAGCAACGGCTTGTGGTCAGTCACCACGGTGAAGGGCCGCCCGTACAAGAAATCATGGAATTTTTTTACTCCCTTCACGATTGCCAGACCCTCCTTGTCGATTTGCGAGTAGTTCCGCTCGGTTGCGTTGAGTGTCTGGGAAAAGTATGCCACCGGTACCTCTCTTCCATCCGGGAGTTGGTGTCCCAGGACAGCGCCAATGCCATAGGGCGAGGCGTCGCATGCTAGCACCACTGGCAGCCTCTCGTCGAAGTGTGCCAAGACTGAGTTTGAGACAAGCAAGTCCTTGACTGCCTGGAATGCAGCCTCCTGGCGCTGGCCCCACACCCAAGTGGCCCGCTTGTCCAGGAGTCTGTGTAGGGGCTCTGCTACCGCTGCCTTGTGGGGAAGGAAGGAATGGTAAAAGTTCAATAGTCCCAAGAAGGCCTGAAGTTCAGTCTTGCTCTTGGGCGCTGGGGCATCACAAATGGCCCGTACCTTGTCCCCAGTTGGGTGGACCCCTTCTGCATTCACCATAAATCCCAGAAAGTCCACCTGAGGCACTCCTAGTAGACATTTTTCCCGCTTCACCTTGAGACCCGCCGTCTGGAAACGGTGCAGAACGGTGCGGAGGCGGTCCTCAAACTCCTCTGGTGTGGGCCCGGAAATCAGCACATCATTGAAGAAGGGGGTGACGCCAGGAATCCCTTTAAGGAGCGAGTCCATTAGATTCTGGAATATGCCTGGTGCCACACTGACACCGAATTGCAGCTGCTTTACCCTGAACGCTCCTCTGTGCGTCACAATCGTCTGTGCCTCTGCTGCGGCCTCATCTACAGGCAGCTGTTGATATGCTTGGGCCAAGTCCAGCTTGCCAAAATTTTTTGACCCAGCCAGGGTGGCAAGGACATGGCTGACCACTGGCACTGGGTATGCATGGGCCGTGAGGGCCTTGTTTATGGTACATTTGTAGTCTGCGCAGATGCGGACCGAACCATTAGGCTTGACGGGTGTGACGATTGGGGTTTCCCAGGGGGCATTAGGCACCGGCTCCAGCACTCCTTGCTCCACAAGCCGGTCCAATTCCTCGTCTATACGGGGTTTCAGGGCGAACGGGACCCGGCGGGCCTTGAGCCTGACCGGTCGTACTGCGGGGTCAAGCTGTAGAGCAATGGGGGGGGCCCGTATACTGTCCCAATTTCCCATCGAAAACCCCTGGAAATTCCTTGGAGATGGCGTCCACGTCCACTTGTAAGGTAGTGTGGTTCACCCCGGTGATGGCTAGCCCCAGTGGTCCAAACCATGCCAATCCCAGTAAGCTAATGTAGGGGCCCTTGACCACGAGCAAGTCCAGTTGCCGCGTCCGCCCTCGGTATTGCACCCTGAAGGTCCCCACCCCCATTGTGGGGACCTTACGTTTCTGGAAGTCCCGGAGGGTGAATGGGGCCGGCCTGAGTTTGGGACCCCCAGTAGGACACAGTTTCCTTAAGGTCCTTGCCGAGATTATGGATAGAGTTGAACCCGTGTCAAGCTCCATGCGGCATGGGGCCCCCTCTATCTGTACCTCTACATAAATTTTCTCTACGTTGGGGTGGGGCAACTGGTATACCTGGCAGTCCGTGAGCTCCGTCGAGTTGCCTTGGTGCGTTGGGTCCCGGGACCTGGGGCTCTTGGATTGGTCATCTGATGCCTGGAGTCGGGTGGGCCGAGCCCGACACACCCGGGCGATGTGTCCCGATTTTCTGCACTGCCTGCACTCTGCGTTGCGGAAACGGCAGGTCCTCCTCTCGTGACTTTCCCCGCAGCTTGCGCAGTTCCCTCCTTCTCGTCGAGGCCGCTGTGGTATGTGGGCTGCTTGAGTGCGCTGCTGTACTCGGTGCACCTCCTCCCTGTCAGATCCTGAGTCGTCGGTGAGGTCTTCATGGTGGACCCTCGGTTGGGGTGGCAGGCTCGGCCGTGCCTCTTGCGTCGACCTCTCGGCAGCTTCCGTTGCCAGGGCCTCCTCCAGAGCGACCTGGAACGTTAGGTCCTTCTTGGCGTAGAGGCGTCGTTGCAGCTTCTCATCCTTCAGGCCACCGACGAGGCGGTCGCGAAGCATGTTCTCCAGCTCTGAGAAGTTGCAGAACTGGGCAGCTTGGCGGAGAGAGGTCACAAACCCAGTTATGGTTTCCCCAGGGGCTTGCCGCTTTGCGTAGAAGGCATTTCGACGAGCCACCACTGAGGGCTGCGGCGAAAAGTGCCCCTTCAGCTGTTCCATTATTGTTTTGTATGGAACAGTAGCGACGTCTTCAGGCGCAAGGAGAGCCCGGGCGATTTCAAACGTCTCCTCTCCGCAGACGCTGAAGAATATCGCCCTCTTCTTGGCGTCTTCTTCATCGGTGACCCCTTTGGCTTCTAGAAGGAAGGTGAAACGGGAGGCGTACGCTTCCCAGTCTCCAGATGCTGGGTTGAACGGCGAGAAGCTGCTGTCGGTTGCCATTCTGAGTTCCTTGTGTCCCGGAGCTGAAGCCTGGATACACGGTGCGAGGCAGCGGTGCGGCAGGTGGCGGTGCTGCGGTGCTGCGGTGCTGCGGTGCTGTGTGTGGCAGTCAGCTCAGCGGGATCCCATCCTCGTCGCCAGTGAAATATACTCAGAGTCGCAAAGTGATTCCATGCTCTTTATTCAGCTCATAGTGGTGAGGAGGAATGAATGAAAGTCCCCTCAAAGTATCTGCTTATATACATTATTTACACAATGGGCTGCACATGATTGGTTAATTCTGGAATTCTACTGTAAGCCAATCAGGTTGTGGATTCACTTATATCTGGAGCATGATTGGGTGGTTCCTGCCAACCAATCATACTGCTGCATTGTTCTAGGACCAATCAGACTGCTGCAATTTGGATCCTATTGTTCTAGGACCAATCAGACTGCTGCAGTTTGGATGCTAGTCAACTCAGTACATAACACTAAGGAAAAGCGGGACATTCCAGGATAAAATCAGAAACTGGGATGGCTTCTCTAAATTAGGGATGTCCCTGGAAAATAGGGACACTTGGAGGGTATTTGAGTGATCCATGTTAAAAATAAATAATCTGTTCCATTTTCTGGCCTAGCCTTCTCTCCCAAATCCGGTTGAAAGCCAACTGCTCACCAGCGATCACATAGTCCCCCCTCCCCATATTAGAACTGGTGCAGTGAAACTCAATGGGAGATTGGGAGGGCAGGAGGAAGCCTTGTCATAAGCTGCTTTGAGGGTGGTTGTTCCTGTTGTTTTTAAAAAAGTGGTGTATAAATTTTACGATGTAAATAAAATAGGTTTTTGGAGCGAAATAGACACTCTTTGGATGGGCCACAGAACATATGCTCACAGAAGTTGTGATGAAGAGGGATTGGCTGTTAAACCACTGGAAATTGTCACTCTGTGAGGGGAATAGGGGTCTCCTCACAACTCCCAACATACTTAAACCGCCTATTTAGAAAGTGGTGTTGTGATGCTTTAAAGGTACAATGTGACCTGGCTAGAGAAGTTAGCTTTCTTTTTCAATCATTTTTTAAATTCATTTTCACTTTTAACATTTGTCATCCTACATAAATCATAATCATTTTACAAATAGAATTCTCAGAATCCCCGAACTTCACCCCTCCATGGTTTCCCCAGATATTCTTTTCAAACTGCATCATATCATATTCTCCATATTTTCTTAAAACTCAATTCTTATGGTTCTTGCTTCATTGCAAGTGCTTTTAAAATCCCGTCAATGTTTACAGTGTTCTTTCAAGTAACTTAAGAAATTTCCCCATTCTTTATTAAATTTATTGTCCTCTTGATCTCTGATTTTCCCGGTCATTTTCGCCAATTCGGCATAGTCCATCATCTTTATCTGCCATTCTTCTTTTTTAGGTAAACTGTCCTCCTTCCATCTTTGGGCAAGTAGCATCCGTGCAGCTGTTGTAGCATACATGAATAGTCCCTTCTGATCCTTAGGTATTTCTGAACCTAAAATTCCTAGTAAGAAAGCTTCAGGGTTGTTGTTTTTTACAAAAGTAATGTTAAACATTTTTTTTCAACTCATTGTAAATCATTTCCCAATATACCTTTTTTTTTGCATGTCCACCACATGTGATAAAATGTGCCTTCTTTCTCGTTACACTTCCAGCATGTATCTGCAGCAGTTCTATACATTTTTGCTAGTTTAGTAGGAGTTAGGTACCAGCGAAGTACCAGTTAGGTACATCATTTTCATATACAGTAGTTCTCTTTCAACATACAACATGCTGTAAATTTTAAATCTTCTCTCTGTAATTTTTCCCATGATGCCAATTGTGTATGTCCAATATCCCTTGCCCACTGTATCATTACGAGAAGTTACCGTATTTTTCGCCCTATAGGACGCACTTTTTCCCCTCCAAAAATGAAGGAGAAATGTGTGTGCGTCCTGTGGGGCGAATGCAGGCTTTCGCTGAAGCCTGGAGAGCGAGAGGGGTCGGTGCGCACCGACCCCTCTCGCTCTCCAGGCTTCAGGAAGCTCTGCGCAATCCTCGGGAGACCGGCTCCGAGGGTTGCGCAGAGCTGCCTGCACTCCCGGGATCAGCGCAGCTCTGCGCGGCCACCGGGAGCCGGGCGCGAAGCCCCGCCCCGCTCCCAATGGCCGCGCAGAGCTGCCTGCAGTCCTGGGATCAGCGCAGCTCTGCGTGGCCATTGGGAGCGGGTCGCGAAGTCCCGCCCTGCTCCGGATGGCGGCGCAGAGCTGCCTGAAGTCCCGGGATCAGCGCACTTCTCCCCATCGCCAGCCCCACAAGCTCGGGGGACAACGGGGAGGCAGAGCGTGCCTTCCCACTGTTCCCCGACCTGGTTCTTCCAGCCCCGCACCTGGGGGGGAAATAAAAAAATTTTCTTTATTTCCCCCCCAAAAAACTAGGTGCGTCCTATGGGCCGGAGCGTCCTATGGGGCGCAAAATACGGTAGCTTTCTACTCTGTGCAGACGCATCAAGAATAAAGCTCAATTTACCACTAACTCATCTTGTAGCGTATTTGAACATAAAACAGCAGAAGACGAGGCACGCCAGGCAGAGGAAACTTTATACTTTCTCCAACCAGCTCTTTTTGATGGCACAACCACTTCTGTAAATAAGAGGCACTTCCAGGCCAAATGTCTCTCCCGGAGAACGCAGAGAAAGAGAGGGAGGCGAGAGAGCAAGTCAGCAGTTGAACGGCCATGGATCATCTTATCTATCTTTTTCAGCTTGCCGGGCTGGTGTAAGTGGTCTGGTATATATTTATGAACACATCAAAGCAGAGAAGGCTGACATTTAGAAATGGAAAGCCATCAATCGGCAAAGCTACATAGGGTGGGTGGGGGGTTGCCTGTGGAGTACTTTACTTAACTGTAATAGGCGGGTGACTGTGTTAGAGGTCATTAAATAAAAGAACAGAGGGGCAAAACATGCACTCCCTTATTCCTTACAAACTTGTAGCTGCTGCTATTAAATTGTGTGTTTTTTTAAGTGTGTAAGAAAAAATTACTTTGAATTTGTTCTGGTCATTCTATCAGAGAAGCCAGGCCTTCAAAATATTATTTATGTATAAAACCGCTGTGCTGCCTTTCCACAAAATCGTGCTCAAGGTGATAGAATATAAACTAAAAAGGTCTTTGCTCCAAAAACCAACTCCAGCAGGGTCTCCACTGTCTGTTCTTGTAGCAAGGAGGAAAAATGCTCTACCATGTTTGTGGCTGAAAAATTATTTGTGGTGGATTTAGTGCTGGGATGTGAATAGATGCTAAGAGAGGATATATTTATTAGATATTATCCTTCCTTCTTCCCGTTTGTGAGTTCAGAATGTCATCCCTTTGCAGCGTAAAGGGATGTTTGAATGAGCTAGGTTTAGCCTTTTAAATTAAGCAATCCAGGATGCTTTAAGGCAGACTGGATTTTCCTGTTGTTTCCTCCTTTTCTGCCCCTTAAAATAACAACCACACACAAAATAGGCTTGTGAAAGGCAAAAATAACACTCAGAATACTTGTTGAAGAGCAGCAGTTACGGCAGCATTGTTCAGGCAGGCTTAAAATGGCGATTCAGTTACAAAGGCATCCTTAAGTCTAGCTTAAGGTGGTGTCTGAGCTTACAGCTCAGGCATGGAGATGTTCTCACCTTGCTGGCAGAAGGGAAAGAGATGGAAAGAGTAAGGTTTCTGTGGGGGGGAAGGCATGTGCTCTAAATGTGCTTTAAATGTCACCCCAGAGTACATTACTTTTGCAGCATGGAGTAGCTTTTTGGAATGGTGTATCTGTGTGACTGGAGTCAAGAGTACAACAGGGAAAAATGCTTAATTTGCAATGTTCAATTTTTATTTCTGTTTTGCAAACGCAAAGTGAACACTCTGCCCATCAGGCTTTTTGCTATTGTACTCTTGACTCAACTCACATGGACACACCGTTCAAGTAAGCTCCTCCATTAGAAGATCTAAAGGAAAGGAAGGCCAGTTGAGGGGAATTGTCTTCCTCCTTCCATTCACAAAAACCTACCAGTGTCAACAGAAGCATCTGATGTTTATAGCATCCCCCCACCAAACAGGTCATCTTCTTAAGCTTCCCTAATTTTGTTCCAGCGGGAGTTTAATGTGGTGCTAATCAGACGCAGCAGATTATCTGCCGGTTTCAAAGCAACCTAGAGGGATTTTGATTACTGGCCTTCTAAAGAAAAAGAAAAGGAAAAAAAACGAGGAATGCAAAAGGCGGCACTTCTGTCTGAAGAACAAGGCTGCTCAAAAAAAAACACATTAATTTCCTAATCACTTCTGCTGATCTCTGTGACTATACTTATCAGATGTCAGGAAAGCTGGCATTACTTCATCAAGGGCTAGCTAGAAAGGTTGTTTTCTGCTGCTCCAGAGAAGCGGACACGGAGCAATGGATCCAAACTACAAGAAAGAAGATTCCACCTAAACATTAGGAAGAACTTCCTGACAGTAAGAGCTGTTTGACAGTGGAATTTGCTGCCAAGGAGTGTGGTGGAGTCTCCTACTTTGGAGGTCTTTAAGCAGAGGCTTGACAACCATATGTCAGGAGTGCTCTGATGGTGTTTCCTGCTTGGCAGGGGGTTGGACTCGATGGCCCTTGTGGTCTCTTCCAACTCTATGATTCTATGATTCTAGCTCTTAAGGCCTATCCTCTAATTTCTCTTCCATACCCTAAATGTTGATGTAAAGTGATGGCTCCTTCCAGTGCCATCTTTGTCTTCGGTACAGCAGGGTTGAGCTGAATGTTTGTCGTTTTCACTTTGTGCGCTTTGAGAGGGGAGAACGTTTAAAAGAAATAATAACTATGAATTATTGAAAGAATCGAAACTGCTTAAGAAGCAGCAGTGGAAGCTATAAGCTGGGTATGTTTAGCCTGGAAAAGGAGAGACTGGAAGGAGATATGGTGGCCATCTTCAAGTGTCAGGGGGCTGTTGTGTGGGAAGAAGAAGAGGAAGAGGAGGAGGAGGAGGAAGAAGAAGAGGAGGAGGAGGAGGAGGAGTTTGGATTTGATATCCCGCTTTATCACTACCCTAAGGAGTCTCAAAGTGGCTAACAATCTCCTTTCCGTTCCTCCCTGTTATGTACTGAGTTGAATAGGATCCAAAATGCAGCAGTCTGATTGGTCCTAGAACAATAGGATTCAGAATGCAGCAGTCTGATTGGTCCTAAAACAATAGGATTCAGAATGCAGCAGTCTGATTGGTCCTAGAACAATAGGATTCAGAATGCAGCAGTCTGATTGGTCCACAGGAGACACCCAATCTAGCTCCAGGTGGAAGTTAATCTGCAACCTAATTGGCCTACAGGAGAATCCTGGAATTAGCCAGTCATGTGGGGCCCATTGTGTAAATAATGTATATAAGCAGACATTCTGGGGGAACTTCCATTCCTCCTCACCACTATGAGCTGAATAAAGAGCATGAAATCCACTCTCGACTCCGAGTATATTTCACTCCCCCCCCCCAACAAACACTGTGAGGTGAGTGAGGCTGAGAGCCTTCAGAGAAGTGTGACCAGCCCAAGGTCACCCAGCAGCTGCATGTGGAGGAGCAGGGAAGTGAACCCGGTTCACCAGATTACGAGTCCACTACTCTTAACCACTACACCACACTGACTGGGGTGAGCTTGTTTTCTCCTGCTCAAGAGGCTAGGACCCAAACCGATAGATTGGGGTTGTGAAGAAGGAGATTATGACATGAGGAAGAACTTTCTGATGGTTAGAGCTGTTTGACAGTGGAATGGACTCCCCCACAAAGCACCAGAAGTTGTGTTGGAGGCCCTGCATTGTGGGTGCTGAGCACACAGGGCCCTCTAGAGCTGGTGCCAGGGACAGGAGTTCTTCTGCATTCAAGGCATTCACTTCTCTACTGACCTTCAATCCCTCCCCTATTCTGAGAGAATTGATGGAGTTGATAGAGTTTAGCTTGAAAATATTCCTAGGGAAAAGGAGTTGCCGTGAATAATTATCACATCTGCAGAGACATCCTGGTTCAGTAAAGGGGGGGGGCATACTGCATTGGTTATTTACAATCCAGCTGCTTTGGCAATTAGAACTTTAATGCTTGATTTTGGGGATACGGTCGAAAGGAGATTCAGCTGAAATCAGGAGCCTTCTATGTTTTCCAGCTCAGAAATCAAATCAGTAAACAGGAAGTGGGCCCACTGTTGCAATAATTAAATCCCTTTTGCCATAACAATGTTTTTGTTCAGTTTAAGGTGTATTTTTTTAAGTGCTGCAGGTGTTCATAATTACCTGTTACCCAATTATATGTGTATTTTGCACAAGAAGTTATAAAGCGAGGACTACAGGAGCATTTCAATTTATGAGCTGGTGCATATTTAAGCTGGGAACTCGTGCAGCATAAATGTTTCCCCACCCCACTGGCAATTTGG